>NC_080662.1:3112023-4317023 GCF_027579445.1 Ammospiza nelsoni
CTCACAGTGAGCCCCCCACAGCCCTTGGCTGGATGGCACCTTCCTTCCCAGCAGGGCCAGCCCAGTGGCACTGGGCCCTGCAGTTCCCTCTCTGCCACACAACCTGCCAGTAACCCTGGCACAGTTCCCGTCTGCTTGAGCGCGCCAGGCAGCAGATGGGGCTGGGACAAGTCCCTCCCAGCTGTCCCTGTTTGCATGGCAGAAACCTCTGAGGGTGGGCTGGGGGGCACCAACCAGGGCCCCTCAGAGGCTCACAGTGAGCCCCTCACAGCCCCTCCTGCCCACAGCCAAATCTCTGACCCCTAGGCTGGGACTGGCTTCCTTGGGTTCCTCCACCACCATTTCATGTCTCTGTACCCTGCATTGCTCTACTTCAATTCTTTTGCCATTAGATAAAGCTGAACACTCCACAAAATAACAAAAGAGGGCAACAGACACAGTCAGAGGACAGAGCACCTCTCCTCACAGGAAATGCAGAGGGAGCTGGAGTTATTCAGTTTTGTGAAGAACAGGCCCCGGGGAGACTTTATTGCCACTTTCCAAGACTTCACAGTGGCTTTGAAGAAAGTGCGGGACATCTTTTTTAACAGGGCCAGTTACAATAGGATATGGACAAATCTTTTTAAACACTAAGGGCATCTAATCAGAGTAGGTCTAAGGAAGAACTTGTGTACTCAGAGCATGGTGCCACACTGGCACAGCTTGCCCCAAGAGCTTGTAGGTGCCCCATCCCTGCAACCATTCCGGCTCCGGTGGCAACGGGCTCTGAGCAACCCGATCTCTTTAAAGATGTCCCTGCTCATTGCAGGACACTTGCACCAGAGGACATTTACAGGGCCCTGCCAGCCCAGCCCAGTCTAGGATACCTCACCATTTTCATTTGAAGAGCAGCAAGAGTGGAGGTGAGGAGGAAGGGGGCTCATCTGCTGCCTTGGGCTTGAGTGGAGGAGGAGCCCATCCCTCAGAGCCTGTTTCACCTGCAGCCCCTTCACATTTTACCTGCAGGAGCTCCTTGGCAGACCAGCGCTGCTCCTCGTCTGTCTGCAGGCAGCAGCTCAGGAAGTCACGCAGCAAAGCCGAGAGGAGCTTGGGCTGCCGCAGCTGTGGAGTCCCTACTGTGGCTATCAGGTATGTAGCCTGGAGAGAAAGGAGACACCAGGCTCCACCTCCTGCTTTCACATCTCTAAGGCTCTCCCAGATCCCTTTGTTTAACCTCTGTTCTTCAGTGGCAGTTTCTGCCCTGGCACAGATCCAGAGATGACTTTCCTTTACCAACCAAAAACCCAAACCCCGATGCAGCCACAGCTTTTCCACCATCCTGCAGATCTTGCCTTGGCAGCTGATTTCATTGCCTGACCTAGTTAGTGGGAACTACATCAGCAAAAGGACATTTGCTTCTCTGAGGATTCATGCCAGCTTGAGATGGTTTTTGGAAGAGGGACTTTGCTATACTAACTGATTTCAAGGGTTTGTACATGAAAGGCATCTCTGCAGTGCTTGTTGGTCCTTTAAGCGCACGTGCCCTAGAACAAAACTCATCCAGCTTTTTGTGCTGTTCTTGAAAACAATGGGAATTGGAAGAAAAGAAAGAAATCCATCAGTTAATACCCAGGTAGGGAAACAAACATTTACAATCTCCTCTTCAACACAGACACATTAAGATGCCTGCACAAATGTATTGGGATGAAAATGCCTGCTTGGGCACACAGGAGCCACTTGCAGCTCCGTCTCTCAGCAGTCTGAAAATTTCAGCTTCCCATTTTTGCAGCAAAAGAAAAATTGTCTAGGTCAGAAGAAGGAGAGGTTCCATCCCTATGGACACCCTCTAGTCATTTGGCTGCTCAAGTCAATGCATTAATGGTAGGCCCATGCCAGAAAGTGCCAGAGAACAAACAGGAGGTTTTGGCAGGCTCTCCGCATCACCAGGCTCTGGCTTGGTGACGTGCAGAATGTTGCTAGGGCTGGGAGAGAAACACGGTCACTGAGTGTTTCAGCAGCACTGCACAAGAAGCAGAAGAGGCTCTGTGCATTACACCCTCATGCCCATGTTTTCCAGTGAGAAGAAACTGCACACAGGGTTAGGTTCCTCTCTAAAGACCACGGTTTTAGAAAGTTTGTTGGGTTTGGATTTCCTTCCTTCATTTCTTGAAAGATAACAACACTTTTAAGATGCTTTTCCCCTGTTATTAAGGCCATCTACACAGACAAGAGAACTGGAACCACTAATGAGAAGGAAAGTGTTGAGTGAGAATGGAGTTTGTTTGGAGTTTGTTTGCAGGTGGTAAGGCTTGAGTTCCCCCACTGATGCAAGCAAAAGTACAGCAGATGCTGATGTGTTGCAGGGACATTTGTAGGAGGGGACCTTGGTGGAAGT
Source organism: Ammospiza nelsoni (assembly GCF_027579445.1). NCBI lineage: Eukaryota > Metazoa > Chordata > Aves > Passeriformes > Passerellidae > Ammospiza > Ammospiza nelsoni. Next base: position 3,114,398 of record NC_080662.1, read on the forward strand.
AGTTGCAGCAGATGGCAATGGGATTTTGTCCAGTGGCACACAGGACATGGGACAGGTGAGAAAGACAGTGGGATCAGTGAGTATTTGCTCCTTACCGTGCCAGAACTTTCGCCCAAGTAAGGAGGTTCTTGTTCTATCATTTCAATTCCCACAATTCCAAAAGACCATATGTCCACTTTGGGGCCATATGGTTGACCTGTCACCACTTCAGGCGCCATCCACCAAGGAGTCCCGGTTACCGAGCACCGTCTGCTCTGCTCAGGGCTGAGCTGAGTAGCGAGGCCAAAATCAGCTGAGGAGAAAACAAAATACTGGTTTTATCTGAATTCTGTGCAATTAGGAAAGCAAGCAAAAGAATTCCCCAGTAGAAGTTTGAATTTGCTCTGTTGAATCTCCTGGCATTGGCGACTTTAAAACTCCCCCCATGTTTTACACTGCCTCTAGCAGTGGCTTTTGTTCTTTGGAAACTTTAGACTCATAACTCCCTCCCTCCGGAAGGGAGCTACACAGAGCAAGGCCACTCTTGACTGCTTGTGGCTCCTTCTACCACTGTGCACGTTGCAACTGTGCCCTCAGCTCGCAGCAGGGGTCCCTGCACTGCCACCAGCACCATTTTTGGGGAGCTGGCAGTCACGCCAAGCAGCCCCACACCCACATCCCTGGAACGCTGCACCTGACCAAGAATATACTGACCCAGTTTGACAGAACCGTCCGTTCTGAGAAGGATGTTGTCACTCTTCATGTCTTGATGGATCACATCGTTTGAATGAAGAAAATCCAGTCCTTGCAGGCACTGAGCGAGAAAACAGAAACAGAAGGGCAAAAATGAGTGATGTGATTTCATCACACAAGAAGGGAAACAAAGAATCTAAAAGATTCCCTCTCCAGGGGAATGGGGAGTAATGGCACAACAGTCATGGCCACTGAGAGGAAGAGCTTGCTGCTCCAACACTTGCAGAGCAGGACCTTTCTGAGGAAAGGCACGTCAGCTTTTGAAAGAGCAACAGCACCTGCTGTTGTAGGCTGTCCCCTGCCAACCAGCCAGGATGACTCCTGCTGCAGCGCATGTGCTCAGAAGCAAAGAGCATTCTGGCTGCACTCCTATCCTTTTTAGCTGAGCACTGAGAGAAACGAGTCTCTCTCTTCTTTCTTTGCTCTTTGTTTCAAATCCTGCCACCAGCACCTTTGCTTTTACAGGCAAGGAATGCAGTGAAGACAGACTCCAGGCAAACATTTAGAGAGGCAAGGAGGAGAACAGCAACTACAAATACAAGAGACAGAGCGAGAATACAACAGCAGGAGATAAGAGTACTGGCACTGAGTACAGGGAGTGCAGGGGCACTGGCAGGCCTTTCACTTGAGATGCTTTTACTTGCCCATAGCATAGCAGCAACACAGAAACAAAGCTCGGCACAGGAAACCTCTCCTGTTCTGAGCCCCTGTTTCCCAGACAATCCTGCCCAAGCCCTTGGAAACACAGATGGCATTGCTGACCTCCCGACTGATGGCTGCCATCTCATCTTCAGACAGGCAGGTCTGGCTGACGATGTCGCTCAGGACACCTCCATCCATGTACTCTATAACCAGCAAGAGTTCCTCGCCCAGAAGGTAGCTGAAAGAAGGAAACAATGGGGTAGAGATGAACATGCATGGCTACGTTGATTTTTTGCTTCCAGGTTTCTTATTTCCAGATGCCTTTGTGACAAGGACAGAATCAAAGGAATAGACATTCCCTCTTGGCTGTGCATTATTTGCAATCTGTGCAGTCTCATAGAGAAAGACACATCTGTGAAAAAGGAGATGTCCTAGATGGGCAGCAAATGAAAAGTGCAGTTTAGAAACAGCCCAGATATAAAACATGCCAGGCATGGTGTTTCTGGAAATAAGCACCTAGTCTTCCTGTCATGCATAGCAATGGCAAAGAGGGGCAACAATCCAAGGGAAATCCACTTTAGGATGGTTCATCTGCACTTAAGAAACTTTAAAAAATCAATCCCAAATAAATGTGGAGGCAGTGAACTTTGAGGCTATTGAGTTAGGAAGATACAGCTGATCCAGGTTTTGAATAATTTTGGAGTAATTATCAAACTAGGTGTGCCAGGGAAGACTCATGCAGACAAGATGCACTCTCTTCTCATCCATTGGAGATGAGTAGAGAAATATGAATAAATAAAAATTAACAGCTTTACTTGCTGCCACTGACCAAAGTGGGTTTTTAACCTCTCATGTTTGCTTTATGTAAACACACATCCATGGGATAAGACCATGACCTCTCACCTATCTAAATAATTCACAACATTGGGACTCCTATACCTCTTCATGATCATTATTTCATTAAAGGTTAGCTCCTTCCTCCTCACTCCTTGAAGATTTATTTTTTTTATTGCCACCTAAAATGACATTGAAAATCAGGAACTTGAGGGGTTGGTGGCACGAGACCACAAGGCACGTGGAGCGAGTGATTTTGCAATGACACAGCTGAGCTGTGCCAAACTGCCTTGTGATTAGGCACTGCAGTAATCAGGAACTGACATTCCAACAGCCCATTTCTCTGCTCCCTTGGGAGCCAGTTACAGGACACGTGGGACCACTGACATTTTGGCTTGACCACTTGGTAACAGCGGTGTCTCAGTTATCACCCACAAACCTCTGACCGCACTCTCTGCTGCTTTGTTTGGGACTCAGAAGAAGGAATCCATGCCTTAATACTCTGTGGATACATCTTGTGATATGGGCAGGGCTTAGGGCTTTCAAGGACGCCTTGCAGATCTCTCCCTACGTGCAGTTCCAAGTGCAGCATTGCAGGTGGCTAAGGAACTACCAGTAACTTTCAGATGGATTTGCTGGCAGCCAGAAATGAGAATTCAGGACTCTAAAGCTGTAGCCCCAAAGAGCAGTGAGGTGCTCGCAGGCACCACCTTTGTTTTAGCAATGGAGAGCGAGTGAGCGCGTCCTTCTCTGAAAGGAACCGCTGCCCTCCGTGCCTTCCTTCCGGCAGCTGAGGAGGACAAAGTCCCAAATGTGTTCTGTGGGCTGGCACCAGTCTGTGCTTCTTGTGCCTTTTCAGCACAGCTCTGCCCAAAGCTCCAGCCACAGCTCACACCAAGGGGAAAGCCCTCAAGTGCAGCAGAGCCTGCAGGGGCTGTTGACATTTACCTCTCCTCCTGTGGCACTGTCGAGTGCTCTGTAAACATCTCCAAACCCCCTAGAAAAAAAACAGAAGCAGAGAAAGGAGAAGCTGTTTAGATCTTGCAGTGAAAGCCAGCCCACACAGGAGATCTCTGCTGCAAGTGTCAAAACCTGCAGGATGCAGGAGGGCTCTGCCAGAAGGGAGATGATGCATTTTCCTCTCAAGTGCATGGGCACTGGGCCTGTTCCTGAAGCACTGGGGTCCAATTTCTAAAGGGAGTTTAGTCTTTCCTCTTGGGTTTCACTGTCTAAACAGTGTGGTTCCTATCCTGACCACAGAGTGTTTCCCTCTTCAAACCAGGGGAAAGAATTGTTCCTGGGAACTGTTATCTCACAGCTTTGATAGGGCATAGGTTGCTCTTTCAAGCAAGGAAGTTTCTTCTCTTTTCATTAGTGTGCCAGTATGATTTTGAGACATACACAAAATGCTAAAGAAATTAACACAGAGCTGTCCCACACTTGAGAGACAAGGAGACCTTCCAGGTCCTGTTGCTTGATGCAGGCAAGACCTCGGTAGCAAGGCATCTCTGACAATGCCTTCTGAGCGCACTCACAAATTCTGAGCAGCATTGAGAGATGGGACTGGGGATAGATTATCCCCAGTGTGTGAACATCTTTGCAGCTGTCCTGACTTCACGCTGGATAGACATTCCACCCCAAACACACCTGGCCCACGGTTGTGCAGGAGTAACTGCTGTTGGACTCACCCGCTGCCAATATAATTCAGATGTGTGTATTTCATCAGGGGATTTTCAGTGGTGTTCACCATTCTCCCTGAGGGAAACAAAATGCAAGATGCTGACTTTAAAGCAGAGATCCCAGCTTCCAGGAGATACAAAAGGCAGCCCCAGCGCCTGGAGCTCTGAGCCCTTTGTGGTCGGCTGGGTAACAACAACCACAACCAGGCAGACAGCCCTGCAGCACAGGTGGCCAGCACAGAGACTGATTTGTACAGTCTTTTGAAGAGTTCTCTTGACAGGAAACAAAGCACAGGGACATACAATCCCAGGAGAGGAGGACATCTTCCCCACCTTTCAGCAGTTTGCCAAAGGAATGCCTTCCCATTTGTAAACCAGAGCAGCTCCAGCTGTAAACAATCCTGACGGGGCTTTCAGCATCAGGACCCTGACCTGTTTGTGAGCAGGCTGAGCTCAAAGATGCCCCTCTCCCAGCTAAGGAAGGCTCCAGCCTCTGCAGTCCCTCCAGCCCTCAGGGACAGGGCAGCAACCACAACAAGGCTGGCAAAGCCCCAGCATGAGCACTGACAGGCACTGATGGGAAGAAGCCAGAGTGAGCCTGAGCCCCAGACAAGCTGTTGCCCCCATTCAGGACACAACAGGATGGGCTTTGAGATCAGCCACACTGAGGCACAGATCAGTGCCCTTTTTGTCCCAACAGGTGATGGCAGACACAGAATCCACTGGGCTCTGGTCTCAGCCCCACCAGGTCTCTTATCTGAGAGCACAGCACTGGCAGCTGTTACGGGCAAGAAGCAGATTCATTGGGTTGTGCTGCAGAATCACAAAGGGCTTGATGTGTTTTCCTAGAGACTGATCTGAGCAGGGCCTGGGCCAATGGGTAGGATTCTAACAGTCATGGGAAAGAGTGGGAATCAGGTATGGAAAAGTGCCATGCATCTGAGGGATATACCATGGCTGGGCTGGAGGCCCTCTCCTGAGAAATGCCTGAAGTACAGCTTTATCTGATCACGCCACTTGGATGTGTCTGCTGGACACATCTTGATAAGCATAACACTAGAAGATTAAATAAAGTTTGTTATCAAAGTCTCTTTTTTTTCTTTGGCGGCACATGGAAAATACCTTGTGCTCACTATTTGTCCTGTAACCTGATGTTCTTTCAAAGTAGTTCCTATTGACAAAAAGATAGCATTCTCTTATTGACAAAAAGATAGCATTCTCATGAAAATAAACTGCAGATGTAGTAGTGGTAACAGTAACAGTCATAAAAATGACATCAGTAAAATGTGGGGTAGAAGGCCTCCTTCGGGATGGAGAAAAACACAACAAAAAAACCCCACCAAAAATGAACAACACAAAAACAATCCCACCCCATCCCCCTCCCCCAAAAAAAATCCCCAACCAAAAAGACAAAACTCCAACATCAGTCCATTTCTGTGAAATTTTTTTGCTTTGATGACTGGTTGCAAGTCAGGAGTCTAAGGAGAATTTAGGAAGCTAAAAATTCTGTTCAGTTTGGCCACTAGCATACAGGACTTGCCTAGATCATTTGCTAGGTCACAGCCTTCTGCTGATCCAAGAACAATCCCTGCTTCAGCCTTTAGCAGAGAGGGAAGCTCAGGCAAACCCAAGCCAGTCCCAGGTGCCCTCAGAGGCAGCAGGAACACCCAGAGCTCTCTCGCTGCCTCGGAGCACAGCACTGCCTCTGGGGAGTCCTAAATGGCCCTGTGACACCGAGCTCAGGAGGAGCATTTGGTACAGCTCTGCTGACACCTGCACACAACACACTGTCCCTCAGATAAGAAACACCCCAGACGTACCCAGCAGCTCCAGGTACTCCTCCTCAATCTCCTGTTCCCGGGATGTGCCCGAGCCTGAGTTCCCAGGTTTCACAGAAGGGCTTCCTCGAGGTGATGCTGCTGCAGCAGCAGGTTCAGAGCCCATGATGTGCTGGACCTGGAGCATTTCTGGTGGGCAGTGTTCCTGTGCCTCACTCCTAACTTGGGGTTCTTCATTGCCACACATTCCCTGCAAGTCTTCGCAGGCTGCCCGGTGAGATGTCAACACTTGCACCTCAAGTCAAACAGAACAAAGCAGTCAGACACTACAGCTTGTCCCTGTCAGCCAGGAGTCATCGACTGTGAGGAAAGGCAAAGAACAGACTGACAGGGGATACAACAGCTTGTTTCAATCCTCCATCTGGGTCACCAAGTTCCACTGTAAAAACACCTCAAGAAAAAAGGAGAGCAGGAACAGGCCAGCAGGAATCAATTTGGATGACTGCTGGCCAAAAGGCCAAAGGACAAGTTTCACTGTCCAGGGCTAATGTTGAGATTCAGCACACCAGGAAATGTCCTTCAGAGTGACTGTGATACACACACTACAGCAGCATGGCACTCAGAGGCATGGCCCCACTCCCTGCTGCTCTGCACTGGAAAGGCAAGAAGGGCAGAAACCACCAGACTGGTGACTGCAGTGGCTGCATCCCTCTTTCACTCACTTGGTTTTGCAGAGACTGATGGAAGTGATTAAGTTTCTCTCTGATGATTTTCATTTCTTCCTCCAGCTGCTTATGTCTTGCCTTGATCATACTGTGAGCTGTCTGAAGCTCTGCATCCAGCTGTTCCTTCATGCTCTCTAACAAAAAAACGAGAGGACATTTCATGAGTGGAGTGGCTGCCACTCTTTCATTCACCTGGTTTTGATGATCGCCCCTCTGCTGATGGAGATTCTCCTCTTGAATTCTTCCCATGTCTTCCTTGTTCTTTCTCTTCACTGCCATGATGTCACTCTGAGCTTCGGGCAGCTCTGCTTGTGGCTCTGCCTTGATGTTCTGTACACACAAAAGCAGAGCAAGGGACTGAGAGCTGCCATCAGGCTCAGCTTTTTTCCTCTTGCAGCCTCAAAATCACATTTATTCAGCCATTTCCTTGTGCTTCCCTCCCCACATCTGCCTCCATTACAAACCTCCTGTCCCAGGGCTGATCTCTGCAGATTGCAAGGCTCTGTGCTTCCATTGCCTGTGGGACTCCTGGCCTCCTCAGTCCCAAGAGCTCTGGTTTATTCCCCTCTCCCTGCCCTTCCCTCTGTGGCCTGGCCAGTCAGGCTTACCTGGCCATTCTCCTGTGGCTCTTCCACCTGCTGCCTGAGCTGCTCTTCCTGCCCTCGGGCTGGGAACAGCTCTCCCTGAGTCTGGCATGGCAGCTCAGATGAGGCAGTGTGCTCCTGCTCTTTCTCTAGAAGCACCTGCACAGAAAGCAAGAGAAGATGGGTTTCAACTTCCCATACGCCCTTTGTGGGCCAAGACTCACAGACTGCTGGGCTCACACGTTCCCAAAGCACTGTGCTGCTGTTCTCCTGGGTCATTCTCTGCCCAAGGGGAGGCACAGATTCCAAAGTGACCCTGGCCCCTAAAGACCCTGATAGGAATTCTGGCCTGCTGGTGGTGGATGAATGCCAAAAATCCTGAGGCCCCTGAGCAGAATTCTGGCCTGCCAAGTGATTTTTCACAGCCGAGTCTACAGTGACTGCTTCTAGCAGGGCCTGCCAAAGGGAAACACCCTATATGCTTGCACCTGCTTTGCAACAATAGGCCAGAATTTTCCGAGCTCTTGGCCAGATGAACTTGTTGAGGCAACTTTGGTTGCCCCCTCGTGGAAAATCCTTCATCGGCTCCACTACCACCGTGAGGGATGGAGATTGAAGCCTCCCTACCAAGAACTGAGACTGAGACACCCGAAATTCTGATCCAGGGGTGCTGGCCTAACTGAAGCAGGATGCCTACAGATGTGTTCACTGGACCTAGACTGGTTTCCCATATAAAGCAGTCCTGAAACAGTGGGTCACACTCACTGCTGATATTGACTTATTCTGCTGAGAACATGGACTGTCTGTACCTGTCTTCAATACCTTTTTCCCCCTCAGCGATTTCAATAGACTTCTTCTTGATTGTACCTGTTTCCCCCCTCAGCAATGGACTATAGTAGAACCTTAAATTAACCAAGACTTTGAGATCTTCCTGACATGACTAGGCAAACTCTATTGGCTGGACTACGAGGACTTGGTCTCTCCACGTTTGTTAGCTATACTCCTGTCCTGGTTCAGGGCAAATTTTGGAGAGAATCCCCAAAGGGTCTCCTCTAGGAAAGCAGATTCATTTGGCCCCTCCCCACAACTGGTCCAGGAGAAAATACCTCCTTGGAAAAAAGTGGAAAACCAGTTTATTAAACAATGAAACCTAAACAATAGTAAACAATAAACCATGTTGTTGTTCCAAAAGAGATGACAAACTGAGAAAGTCCCCTCTCCGGTGCTGGAAATGTCATGGGCCAGGCCTGGCCCAGTGGGCCACAGGTGCTAGCTGACGGTGCTCTTCTGGGTGTTCAGTCCAGAGCAGGTTTCAAGAGATCCAAAGAAAAGGGAAAAAAGAAAAAAAAACACAGTCCAGGGAACTTCTTTGCCTCAGCTAGCTAAATCTAACTAAAAGAAATGGAGAGCTCTGTCCCGTTGTCTGTTCATCCACAGACAACACAGTCCAGGAGCAGGAATGTGGAGGAGTGAGTGCAGTGTCTGAAAACAAATTGCACACTTCTTCTCTCCCCCCTTCACTCTCTGCAACAAGTCTTTAAGGTGCAAAACTTATTATTCAGCATAAACAGAACAAGATAACTGGGGATAAAAGCATCATATAGTCAACCTAGGACAACTCCCTCTCTCTTTCTCCCTCTCTTTTCTATTCTTTTCCTCTCCCTCATTCCTTTCACGCATTTGCTGTGGTCATTCTATAAAGGTGCATTTGTTTTGATTGATACTGCAATCCCCTTTCCATGTTGTCTGTTGTACTCTGAGATCAGTTAACAAACCATCACCACCCCTGTTCGTATGAGCAGATCTTGACATTAAATTGGCGTCACGGACAGGATTCTGATAGACAGAGGGGTCTGCAGGGCTGTTTGTAGTCTGTATCAGGGGAAGGAGATTTGCTTCAGCCACACCTAGCTCCTCATCCCAAAAGGGTTGAACCAAGCTGGAAAGCAAGGAAAGCTCTTCGAATTTCCTGCAAACTGCGCGCGCCCAGGTGAAATACATCCCCATACTCTATTGAGGGTTCTGTCTTTAGAATTTCCCAAAAGATCTCTTAGTGCCAAAGGGGAAACTGTTTTTGTTTATGTGTGAATTTGGAGTGTCTGGGAAGGAAGGGACAAATTGAAGAAACTAAGCAGGGCCTCCCAGGCAGATTTTGTCTCTTCATCCAGCCAGGGAAGAAAAGGGGAATACAGCAAAGGCTGTGAGATTGTCTAACTTAAGTTTGCACCTCCCTGTCGTGGTTTTGGTCCCTCCATAAAATGACTGAAAACTCTAGTGCAAAAGTTAAAGCAGAATTTTCTGTTCTGCTTGCTAAATACAATGCCAAGCCTTCTCCAAGGGGGGAGGTTTGGGCAGAGAACAACTGGTTTAATTTAGAAAATGTCATAGATAGAATTTGTTCTTTACAACATAAAACAGAATTTAAACTGGGCAAAAATAAAACCATCCTCTGCTCAGTTTTGGGAGCTTGTCTCACAGCAGCCATAGAAACCCATTTTAAGCAAAGAAATGAGGAAATAGCAAGAATAGATTCCCTTTAAAACCTAGTTGGAATTTTGCAAAAAGAATTAAAGGAAGATAGAAATGAGATCTTTATGTTGCGAGCTGCCCTTAGAGAGGGACTTGCTAAGAATTCACATCAAACTGATTCCTCTACAGAGGCAGAGGAAAAGGAAACTCCTCAGATTAAACAAATCAATCCCCATAAGGAACTTGAGGCAGTAAAAAATTGGGGAGAATACTGCTGTCCTCACTTGAGACCCTTGGTTCAAAAAGAATAGAACTATATTAATGATGAGGAATGTTGGGGGACTGTCCTAGGCTGATGTTATGAGGTTTGTGTCCCCATTCATGTGTTCTGTTTATGTTGGATATTATGTTCTCTGCCTTTAAGACTGGCTCTAAAGAATGAAAGTTTTGTTTGGGTTTTTTTATTAGCGTGGCAGGACACAGAGACAGGGCAGTACATAGTGCTGCTTTTGCTTTTTTGCTTTTGCTTTTCGCTTTGCTCTCTCGCTCTTGCTTCTGCTTTGCTCCTGCTTGCTCTTACCTCTGCTCATTAGCTAGTTTAGCTAAACAGTCCAAATTTCTTCCTGGACCATTCCTACTTTCCTTTTTTGAACCAACTTGAACCTGCTCCGGACTGGGACCTGGGAAATACCGAGAGTTTGCACTGTGTGGCTGCAGCAGCTGCCCCAGCGCTGGAGAAACTGAGAACAGCGCGATCACCCCCAAGAGAGAGACTATCTGAATTTGTCATCTTTTTTCAGAGTGGTGAAAGAGTGGTGTAATCCGGCATTGATCATTTTGTGTGCTGAGGGGTGCTGTGCCTGTTAAATAAACAGGTTCTTTCAACTTCTCTCCGAGGAATTCTTCCTGAACCGGCTGGGGGGAGGGGCCGTGTGGGTTTGCTTTCTGGAGGGGCCTACCTTTAGAGACAGGACAAAACCAGGACAAAATTTGGCGCCCAATGCGTGGGGCTCAAGAGAGAGTGGCAAAACCCCTGTTTTGAGTGCATTTTGGTTGCCATTACTCTGTGTTTGTATAAAGCAGATAATAGCCATGCTTTTTGAATTCATAATGTCTCTTGGGGTGAAGACTTGCATGCCTTTCTGGTCCCTAGGGTTTTTTAAGATCTTAATACCTCTGTGGTCCCTAGGTTTATTTTCTTATCCAGAAATAGCTCTAGTATTGTCCCTAATAGGTAGTTTTTACAGCAGAGGGGCAGTGACCAGAATAGCTCTCCTGCTGGGCTCGGTGGTAATGATTTGTAAGAAGTTTATAAACATGCTGAGGTCTTCTTCAGGTATAAATGATTTGTAGCTATGGTTAGGTATCCAGTTTGTTAGAGAAGGAGTAGGGGATGAGGCTTTTCAGCCTTTGCTTTCCTTCTTCTCCTCTGAATCTGTTGCATCACTATTGAAGACTGTCCAGTTTCCCCTGAATATTAAAGAGACCATCTTTCTGGTATTCAATCTGGTAACCTTCCTCTATACAGTCTGCTGCTTCTCTAGAATGAGGGCAGAGTTTTCTAGACAGGCTGATGAGACCCTAGACCCAGATGTGTGTTGTGCTGTGCTGTAATGTCTCATTTTAGACTTCCAGGTAACTTCCCCAGGTGTGCCTATACCTCTCTCCCTTCCCCCTTGCCCCCATGCTGAGTGAGTCCTGTCAATCAGGCTTAACATTCCAGCAAGGCGTTGTGTGGTTGGTCAAGTTCAAAGGATGCCCCTCCGGCCCAGAGGTCATTGGCCTGTCTGGGTGTCATCTTCCCCTGAGACCCTGCCCCTCTCACCTGGTTGGTGGCTCACCTGTACCTCCCCTCCCCCTGTCCCTGAGCTTAAAAGGTGAATCAGACCATGCAGCCGGGATTTCTGTTGGAGCAGTTGCTCATGTTCAGACCTCTGTAACCATGGAATAAACCTCTGGACATTAACCCCTCCAGCAGAATCCATCCTTTTTCTCTTCACCATCGCCTGAAGCCATTCCTCCTGAGGTAAACGGGGTTCCTAACAAGCCTGGACCTGTTCAGTGCCCAGCTGCAATCTCCAGCAAGCCAAGGTATCTCTGGGGTGATACACCGCAGTTGCTGCCTTTGGCCCAGCAGCAAGGGTCAGACTGGCCCAGGCACAATATAACTGGTAATATTGGGAGCCATATTCCAATATTTGGCGTCCCTGAGGCGGGCAAAGTGACTCTGCAGCCCGAGACGGACTCACAGTACTTCGGAGAAGCTTCTAGCAGCCGTGCATCCAGCTGAAAAGGGCTTTGGTTGCATCGCCCTCAGCTAGAGACTTTGGGAATATTCCCAGAAGAAGTTTTGTGGACTGTTCGGTGCCTCTGGAAAGCCCAGCTCCTTTCTGGTGAGCAGATTTTTCAGAGGAAGAACAGGGTAGCCTCTCTCGCCCATAGAGAGGTCCTGTTCCGGTGAGGAGACCTGCCTGTACCCAGCCAGCTACAGCTTCCATTTCGGGTGAGTATCTCTGCTCTCGGTAGAGCAGAAGCTCAAAAACAGACTCTGCCGTGAGTTCTGTTCCTTTTTTTGCCTTTGCATTTTTGGCTGCACAGCCCCACAGACGGGAATTCATTGCGTTCTAACTTTTAGCTTTCTGCTGCGTGTGTCACTCTCTTTTGGAATTTGCGCCGGAGCGGGAGCACTCTGCCCTTTACCCCGGCTCTGCAGTGCAGAGTGCTCAGCTCTCTCCGCCGTGGTCAGGGGTTCTATCTCTCTTCCTCTCTCTGTGCGGGGGAGGGGGGGCTCTCCACATGGTCAAGGGATATCTCTTTCTCTCTCTCTCTCTGTGCGGGGGAGGGGGGTTTTCTGCACACGCGGCGCGGGGGGGCCCCGGTTTTGGCTTGCCACGTGGCATGGCTGCTCTCCCTGCTCCGTGGGGGGGCTGCATTTCACGGCGGGGGAGGCTTTGTTTCTGCCTCAGCTTGGCAGGGCGTGCCCTGCTGCTGCTGCCCGGGAATTTTAAAAGCAATATATACAGCTGCATTGTGAAGCTTTTGTCTGTTTGCTATCGCTTTCCTATCTGTGTTTTTTTTTAGAAATCGGTAGCTGATTTTAGCTTTGTTTTTGGTCAGGCGGGATTTAGTACTTTGCATTTTTACATCTAACACGGGTTCGAAACTCAGCATTGTACAAAAAGGGATGTATTATAATATTGTTAGCATTTTAGACAGTGGTAATGTGAAGTTCTCAAAGGGAAAATTGAAACAGTTTATAAGATGGCTTTTCCTCCACTTCCCACAAATCTCCCCTGAAGAAATCCACAATATTCAATTCTGGGATAAAGTTGGGAATGAATTGATAACCATAGGACAATCTGGCAATGCACCCTCAGCTAAATTTGTGTATTGGAGTTTACAAATTCGAACAGCATTGCTCAAACAAAAGGAAATGGAGAAAAAGCCAAATGTAAAGCCATGTACCTCTGCTCTCCCTGTTTCTCCCTCTCCTAGCTCTAAAACCCCTAAACCTCTTTCCCTAAAACTTGGTATTTTAAACAGAGCACACTCATTGGGAAATCCACTCCCAGAGTCTGTTGAAATGCCTGAGTTGCCCTGTCCACAAGGCCCTGGCCAGGCTGCGTGGAACCTTCCCCAATCCCTTGTGTCCCATCCTCTGAAACCCACAGCACGTGTTAGCTTTCCAGAGAGCAGTGATGCCCAAAATGGCCCCCAGTCCCTAGGGGGTCCACAAGATGGTGGATGCCACGTGGCATCTTCCCAAACCTGGTCTTCTTCTTCCCAAAATCCTCTTAAGCATCCTGAAACTCCAGCCCCATCCCCCTCTCCTCCTATTCCCTGTGATACCTTCCCCCCTCCCCCTCCCTTTCCTGCAGTACCCTCAGCTCCACCCCTCTACTCCTCCCAGGGGGCGTCTGCTGACGTGATGTCACCAGGTGTCCCCGTCCCCTGCTTGCCCCCTGACCCCGCCCCCTGTTCCCACAGTTTCCCCGCCCCTTGCCGGCCCCCTGTCCCCGCCCCCTCCCCGGGTTCCCACGGTGGGGACACACCCACTGCCATTTCCCAAACCTGTATCTGTAATCCCAATGCTTCCAATTCAAGGGATACAGAGCAGGGAAGAGCAGATTCAATGCATAGTCCCATGTTGTCACTGGCTCCTGTTACCTTTCAGCCTGCAGCTCAGGGGGGAGCAGCTCCAACTGCTAATTGGAGTTCTTTTGGACGACAATTGATTAAAGAGATCTGTAAGTCTCATAAAGAATATGGTCCATATTTCTGTGGCCTTTTAAATTCTGAATTGAGTAGGACTGTAGTGATTCCACATGATTTAAAACAGCTTTTTTCCTGTCTCATGACCTCCACGGAATTCAAATTATGGGAAATAGCATGGAAACAAATGCTGAATGATACTCTCCCAGGCTTGCATGCTGATCCAAACACAGCCAAAGACAGCAGTGGTAACCCTATCACCATTGAGCACCTCTGTGGTGAGGGCCAATGGTCTTCACCCCCAATCCAAGCTACTGAAATTCCTGCAGAAACACTCGAGAAAGTAAAAGAAGCAGCTGAAAAAGCGTTCTTTTCCCTACAACCTGAGTAAAATTAAACAGCTACCATCAGAGCCTTTTTTGAAATTTGTAGAAAGGTTAACTAGAGCCATTGAAATACAAGTTAAAAAAGAGAATGCTAGGGAAGCAATTTTAGAGGAAATGGCATTTACAAATGCAAATGAACAGTGTCAAGCAGCAATCCTGAGCCTTCCTATCGAACCTCCTCATACTCTAAAAGATATGCTTCTAGTCTGTAACAGGAAAGTGCCTCTGATGAGTGTGGCTGAAGACACCAGACCAAGGCTGCTGCCAAAACCACCTCAGCGTGTCGCCGTTGCCAGCCCTGCGCCTTTTCCCTCAGCACAGCAGTACCCTGGGCAGCAGCGGAGACCAGCAATGGCTGAGCCCACAAAACCATGCCTGCTTTGTAACAACTTAGGGCACTGGAGTAACCAGTGCCCCCTGAAAAGGGAATTTGAAGAATTTAGAAATGGCAGGGGAGGAGAACTACAAGCCCTCCCTGGGGGTCAACAACAACAAAAAAACTGAAAAGGGAGCGCCTGCCTGCCAGGCGTGCAGACACAAAAAGAGCAGGCCAGGCCAAGGGAATAAGGGTAGCAAAACAAATCAAGCGCTCGATAATATTAATGTTTGTGTAAGTGGGCCAGGTGCTTCAAAGACTGTGTATGATTTAGGTGATCCTGTGTTAACCACGCCTTTTGTCAATGAGCCTTACAGGTTGCAGCTGACAGAGTCACTCCACCTGGAGGACACTGGCTGGCATTTTGTCTCTGTCAATCCTGAGCAGAAGGGTGCTTGGCACCAAATTCATTGTAAGTACATCGTCACTGGGGACACCAAACACACACCACAAGAGATTGAAATTGCTCCAGGAATGACAACATCAGATCCTGAGCAATTCGTTCTCGGCCTGCATTGTTTCCACCCACCCCTGTTTCTTCCCAAGGGACAAATTGTTGCACAAGCTATCCCTGTGCCATCTTTACCTGAAAATATGGAAAAACAAGGGCCCACAGTCACCCGAGTACAAGTTATTGGGAAAGACAAACCCAAATTATGGTGTAATGTCAGTGGGGGTGGGGAGTCTAAACGCATTGAGATGCTTGTAGACACAGGTGCAGACTGCACAGTGATTCCAGTACAAGACTGGCCAGCACATTGGCCTTTGCAAAATGTTGCAGGTCATCTTCGAGGTGTAGGAGGTCTGCAATTGGCAAGACAATCCAAAAGCATTATTTAATTTGAGGGACCAAACGGACAATTGGCAAACATCCGTCCATTTGTGTTAGATTTTTCGGAACCTTTGTTAGGGAGAGATTTAATGGCCCAGTGTGGTGTCACAATTGATATTCCAGACTCTCCACAGCATATTTGTGCAGCAGTCATTGAACAACAGCGCCCCACCCAAAAACTGAAGTGGAAAACAGACAAACCAGTTGATGTAAAACAGTGGCCGCTCAGTAAACAAAAAATAAAAGTGCTTGAAGAACTAGTGGAAGAGCAACTAAAAAAGGGCCACATTGTGGAGACCATGTCCCCATGGAACTCTCCAGTGTTTGTCATCCAAAAAGCTGACAAAAAGAGATGGCGACTCCTCTGCGACCTCCGACAAATTAATAATGTAATTGAAGATATGGGTTCTCCCCAACCTGGTATGCCATCCCCAACAATGCTTCCCCAAGATTGGAAATTAGCTGTTATTGATATTAAAGATTGTTTTTTCCAAATCCCCTTGCACCCTGACAATGCACCATGTTTTGCATTCTCTGTCCCTTCCATTAATTTAGAAGCCCCTATGAAAAGGTACCATTGGACCGTTCTTCCTCAGGGATTAAAGGTATCTCCAGCTATCTGCCAGTGGTATGTCTCTTCCCTGCTTTCCCCAGTACATGCAGCCGCAGAGAAGGCCATTATCTATCATTATATGGATGATATCCTTGTGTGTGCCCCCAATGATGATTTACTCACACATGCGCTTGACCTAACGATCGATGCATTGATTGTTGCAGGGTTCGAGCTCCAGGAAAAGAAAATTCAAAAGATGCCACCTTGGAAGTATTTGGGCTTAGAAATTGGAAATAGGACCATTGTTCCTCAAAAACTAGAAATCAATCCAAGGATCAAGACCCTTGCGGATGTCCACAAGTTGTGTGGGTCTTTGAATTGGGTAAGGCCGTGGCTCGGTCTGACTAACGAAGACCTTGCCCCTCTTTACAATTTATTGAAAGGGGGAGAGGACCCAGGTGCTCCTAGGTCCATTACCCCAGAGGCACGGAAAGCTCTAGAAAAGGTTCAGATTGCAATGTCCACAAGACAGGCCAACTGATGCCGGCCTGACCTGCCATTCAAATTTATCATCCTAGATAAGTTGCCACACCTCCATGGAATTATTTTCCAGTGGGAGGAAAAACGAACACCTAAGGCAAAGGACACACCAAAAAAGGACCGGGACCAGAGGGACCCTCTCTTGATCATAGAATGGGTTTTCCTCAGTCACAAAAGGTCCAAGAGACTGACAAAGCCTCAGGAGCTGGTAGCAGAACTGATCCGGAAAGCAAGGACCTGGATCAGGGAGTTAGCAGGATGTGATTTTAAGTGCATTCACATTCCAGTTGAGTTAAAATCAGGTCAAAATACTATGAAAATACTGGAACAATTGTTTCAAGAAAATGAAGTGTTGCAGTTTGCTCTGGATTCCTACTCAGGACAAATTTCGTAGCGCGGCCTGCTCACAAATTGTTCGAACAAGATGTTCAATTTACCTTAAAATTGAGAAGTGCTCTAAGTAGGAGACCTTTAAAAAGGGCTCTAACTGTCTTCACAGATGCATCCGGGAGGTCCCACAAGTCCGTTATGACTTGGAAGGATCCTCAAACCCAGCAGTGGGAGACAGACATTGCTGAGGTGGAAGGTTCACCTCAGGTTGCTGAATTGGCTGCAGTTGTTAGGGCTTTTGAAAGGTTCTCAGAACCATTTAATCTGATTACAGACTCTGCATATGTGGCAGGAGTAGTATCCAGGGCAGATCAAGCAGTACTGCAAGATGTGTCTAACATCACACTTTTTGAATTGCTCTCAAAACTGGTAAAGTTAGTCACTCACCGAGAGCAACCATTTTATGTGATGCATGTCAGATCACACACTGACTTGCCAGAGTTTATCACTGAAGGCAACAGAAGGGCAGATGCTCTTGCTGCACCTGCAGTGATGGCCACTCTCCCAAATGTTTTTGAACAGGCAAAAATCAGCCACCAGCTTTTCCACCTGGCCTGGTTCATCAGTTTAACATCACTCGAGAACAGGCCAAAGTGATTGTGGCCACATGCCCAAATTGCCAACAACATGCACTCCCTACAGTGAGTACAGGAGCAAACCCAAGGGGACTGAACAGTTGTGAACTGTGGCAAACAGACGTAACACACATACAGTCTTTTGGGCGGCAGAAATATGTTCATGTTAGTGTAGATACCTTTTCTGGAGCGGTCTATGCTTCTGCCCACACAGGAGAATCATCTATCGATGCTATTAAGCACCTCTTACAGGCTTTTTCTTTCATGGGCATCCCCAAGGAGCTGAAAACTGATAATGGGCCTGCTTATAAATCCAAGGAATTCAGGAGTTTCCTGCAGCAATGGGGAGTAGAGCACAAAACTGACATCCCCTACTCCCCTACAGGTCAAGCCATTGTAGAAAGAGCTCACCGTGATATTAAAAGGGTCCTGGACCAGCAACAACAAGTTCTGAAAGCAGAACCTCCCCACATCCGGTTATCCAGGGCACTATTCACAATCAATTTTCTGAATTGTTCTTTTGACAGCCTGAACCTGCCCATCTTATGCCACTTTGGGGGGAACAGTCATAGGCTGATGAAAGAAAAACCTCCAGTTTTAGTAAAGGACCCTGAGACTTGGAAAATGGTGCCACCCTACAAATTGGTTACTTGGGGATGTGGATACGCCTGTGTGTCCACCCCCTCTGGTTTAAGGTGGGTTCCTTCCAAATTGGTAAAGCCTTATGTTCCCAAGGTCTCAGAGAAATCTACAGAAGCACCCCAGGTTGCTCATGCTGCCTGGAGAAGAAAACGCCGCACGTGTTCTCTGGAGGAAATTCCATTTAAGCCTCCTATCTGGAATAGTTTTTAATATATGTTTGTTTCAAGTTTTTGTACCAGTTTAGATCCCACTGTTCGTATGTAGCCTCGAGACGCCATGAGACCGAGCCTGCTTCTCGTCCTACTCGTGATCATCCCACCTGCGATCTCCTGCATAGTCCCTCAGCCCAAACTACATATGGACTACCTTGACAAAGGCTCCCGGACGTCAACAGAGAAACTGACAACTGGCTGAATGGACTGTTCAAAGGCTGGGGACTCTCGGGCTGGTTGGGATCTATTCTGAAAACTGTGTTTTTAGTGCTGTTTATTTTAGTTATTGTAGTTGTTAGCATTGTTTTTGGACTAATCAAACGCATGGTCCTGAAGTTAATTTCAAGCTCATCTCCCCCTCCTGAGGTCTACCATTTGGAAGCCCTCAGTGCTCCAATAGATGACCTAGAAGCCTCAGTGGAAAACAATGACCCTCCTGTAGAGGAAGAACTGATTTACCAACCATGGTTTGGCAATCATTCTGCACGACAAACACAGTCCTCTTCTTTTTAAACAAAACTAGGGGGAGATGATGTGGTGTGCTGTAATGTCTCATTTTAGACTTCCAGGTAACTTCCCCAGGTGTGCCTATACCTCTCTCCCTTCCCCCTTGCCCTCATGCTGAGTGAGTCCTGTCAATCAGGATTAACATTCCAGCAAGGCGTCGTGTGGTTGGTCAAGTTCAAAGGATGCCCCTCCGGCCCAGAGGTCATTGGCCTGTCTGGGTGTCATCTTCCCCTGAGACCCTGCCCCTCTCACCTGGTTGGTGGCTCACCTGTACCTCCCCTCCCCCTGTCCCTGAGCTTAAAAGGTGAATCAGACCATGCAGCCGGGATTTCTGTTGGAGCAGTTGCTCATGTTCAGACCTCTGTAACCATGGAATAAACCTCTGGACATTAACCCCTCCAGCAGAATCCATCCTTTTTCTCTTCACCATCGCCTGAAGCCATTCCTCCTGAGGTAAACGGGGTTCCTAACAAGCCTGGACCTGTTCAGTGCCCAGCTGCAATCTCCAGCAAGCCAAGGTATCTCTGGGGTGATACACCGCAGTTGCTGCCTTTGGCCCAGCAGCAAGGGTCAGACTGGCCCAGGCACAATATAACTGGTAATATTGGGAGCCTTATTCCAATAGATGTGGAAAATCATGAGTGGTGTGGGAAATGGGAGGATATGGGCCAAATCCTGAAGGAATTCTCTGACCCTATAGTCTGGGACTTTCCCCATGAACAAATTCAGAACCCAGCTGAGGTGGAGAAATACCTGAAAGAGAAGTACCAGGATGACCCTAAGGAGGAGAAGATCATTGCAGTGATCTGGGCCCTGGCTTGTGCTAATCACACATTGCTAGATACTGTCGGGCAGCAGACAGAGGCAGGGGGGCAGGAAGATAAATCAGCAGCTATCCCAGTCACTCAGGCTACAGCCAATACCCCAGGCTTGATGCCAGCAGCCAAACTAGATAGTGAGCCTAAGCCAGCAGCTAAACCAATGGCTCTTGCTACTAGCACTAGAAGTGGGAAATGCATGGAGAAGACTAATTGACCAGTGGATGATGATGATGATGATGATGCAGGAGAAGGCACTTCAATGCCTCCTGACATAAAATCAGGAGTCAAAGCAGCAGGTGTAAGATCAGAAGCCAATATTGAGTCCTTTTCCCTGAAGGACCTTCATGGCCTATGGAAGGATTACACTCAACAACCTGATGAATCCGTAATTAGCTGGTTAGCCCGTCTCTGGGATGCTGCAGGCAAGGCTACAGTTCTGGATGGCACTGAAGTGAGGCATTTGTGATCCCTGTCACAGGATCCTGTCATCGACCAAGTAATTATGAGGAGGGATAATCCACACAGCCTCTGGACACGGGTCTTGGAAAGTGTTGCACAAAGATACCTGTGTGCAAATGATCTTTATATTCCATAAACCCAGTGGAAGACCATAGAGCAAGGGATTCACCGCCTGAGAGATATAGCAGTGGCAGAGATTATCTTCTCAGATGACGTAACAACTGGGAATCCAGACTTGGTACCATGCACGTCTGTGATGGTGGTGAAAACTTGTGTGACTTGGGCCACACTCTGGCTGCTGCCTTTCCCAGCCCTGGCACGTCAGCCCCTGAGCCTGCTGCCATGCTCCCTTGCTGCCCCTCAGGGGCCTGTCTCCACAGGGCTGGGCTGCCTGGCTGCTGCTGGCCAGGGCCAGTGGGCAGAGGCAGAGCCAGCAGTCAGCCCGGGCTGCTAGGGATGCCCAGGCCACAGTGCTGTGTCTGAGACCCCCCTGAGACAGAGCTCTGACCCCGCAGAGCTGCTATGGCCATGTGGAAGACCATCATGTGCTTGCCCAGGATTGTGGAGCCAGTGCAGCTGATACTCCTGGATGTGCTGGGGAGCTGGCCAGAGCACAGCATGTGCACCTCTGATGGGGACAAAACAGGTGTCTTTGCCCTGGCTGTGAGTTTCTGCAACTGGCCTTTGCTGGCCCCAAGGCCACCTCTCCAGCAGCTCTCCATCCTCCTTCCTCCACTGCATCAGCCTGCCTCAGGTGCTGGCCTGAAACCTGGCCCAGGGGCAGCTTCAGGCCCACCAGGCCCCGTGCTCCCTCTGCCATGGTCTCTCCTGGCCTCTCCCTGCCAAGCTCAGGCCCTGCCACATGGATACCTTGAAAATGGACAAACCTTCTTGGATTTCTCCAAAACTAAAGCTGCCAGCAACTAGGACCTTTGTTGGAGAATTTTGCTCAGACATGGCTTAAAGAAAGAGGCCATGAAAATATACAGCTGATGGAAAAGTAAAAGGCAGCTGTAAAGCAGCAGTTCTTAAGCCCATTTCTGTAAATAACTAGGTTCTCAGGCACATTTTATAAACAGCAGGATTCTCAGGCAGTCTTTGCAGTGTGGTCCGTGGCCTGAGACCTGTGGCCGGGCTAGCGAGAGGGCAGCCAACAGCCCTCTGCAGCGGGGGGTGTCAGTCCCAGTGGCAGGGCCCCAGGGCTGACAGCTTCAGGCACCCCTTGGCGGCAGAGGCCTCGGGCTGTGCCTGCGGGGACGAGGTCTCGGAGGAGAGCTGCGAGGACTGGATGAAGAAAGGAGAGTCAGACACTTCCTGGGGTCCAAACAGGTTTAATGCCTGGGGCGACCAGCAGGGAGTGATGAGGAACAGTGGTAGAGCATGGGATTATAAAGGGAGGTGGAAACCAAGGGAGGGGTTTACAGAAAACCAATCAGGAGAGGTCGGGGGATGAGTTTAACTTAACAGACTGGAAGGGAGAACCAATGGATACATTTTATGGTGGGGCCCCAGAAGCACAGCCAATCACGTCTCCCACTATGGGGAACATTCTGGAAAATGTAGGAGGGGTGGGGAGTGATTGACTGGGCCCAGGGAGGAGGAACAATTATACATATTAGGGAATAGAGGGAGGGGAAATTATATGACATAAGGAAAACCATGGCAACTGGGAGGACAGAACCATCATGACAAAATGGGGGTGAAACAGATCAAACCAACAAAACACACTACAACATCTCCCCATTTTTTGTTAAATAAAATTGAAAAGAACAGAAAAGATTTTATTAAAGAGTTCAAAACGCTAGATCTCGGGGCTGGTCAGGCCAAGCAACTTCTTCATCGAAGCACAGTTTATGGTGGTATAAGGGAGGTACAGTGGGCTCCTCTTCATCAGCGGCTCCATCCGCCTCCGAAGGGTAGTCGTCCACCTCCATGGGCTCTCCAGCTACCACTTGATTCACGCTTGGCGCAGCGATCTTGTTGATGAGCCTTTTGACCAGCCCACGGATCAGCAAAAAGCAAATCAAAAGCAAAAACAAAACTAAAACAATTTTTAAAACTGTCTCTATTATTGAGCTGGCCCAGCTGCTCAGGCCCCAACCCTTAAAAATGTCCCCCAGCCAGTCCGATGTCTCCTGCTTGACTCGGTGTAGTTCGTCTTTCATGCGCAGGATGATATGTCTGACGTCCTCAGCTCGGGATGATAAGTTCAGCTATCAGAGGCCCTCAAACTCCTCATAATGATGGTGATGGAGCAGCAATAGAAAATCTATTGCTGCCCTGTTTTGGACCATCGCCTTCCTTGTTTTTTCCTCGTCCGTGAGGAGGTCGTATATAGCAGCTGAAGCCAAATTGGCTTGCTTAACCACCCAACACTCCAGGCGGCCCAATTCACCCAGAGACTTCGCCACTGATACCCATGGTAAAAAAATGGTAAAAGTGACGGATTTGGAATGAGACCAATGAGTAATTTCATCATCACAGTCTTCAGGGAGATCTCTAAGATTTCTTTTAGATCTGGCCAATTCCGCTGTGATGTTTGTCCTCTTCCAATTAACAATTTGGGTAATGTTGGGGGTAAACAGCGTCAGCTTGCTGAAAGTGCACAGCCCTCCGGTCAGACCAGAGGGGATGCCTGCCCACGCTCGGTCGCCACAAATTAAAAATGCTCCCCTAGGAAGGGCGTATGGGGTCCGACCAGTTGTGGTGGGGCCGTTGATTTTTAACACAGCCTTGCACCACTGGTAAGCTTGATATTCTTCTTTGGTCTGTTGGACCACTTCGCTGCCCTTCTCTACGGGGGAAAAGGTATAATCAAATTGAAAACAAATGGAGGAGTTGGTGGAGCCGAGAAGGTGTAATTCAGTGGGCTCGGAGGGTAAAGGATCCAGCCTAACCACTCCGTCTCTCCAGGCATTACTAGAGTCAAAGCTGGGAAGGACAGTGAGGCTCCGGGCCAAAATGGGGGAAAAGGCTGACTGGAAATCGGAGGGGAACTCGCCTGGAGAGAAAGGGATCCCCACAAGGCACGACGACATCAGGTCCTCTGCTGAACCTGCGTCGAGGCAGATATGATCTTGCCCCAACGCTTGAGCCAAGGTACGCCAGACATTCACTTTGGGCTGAGGGACGATCCACACCTCCAACGGTGACATGAGGAGGCCAAAGACCATGAAGAGCAGGATGGTGCTTGGGTTGAGCAGTGCCATCCTCGATGTCATGTGGGCCAGAAAAGGGGAAGGTGAACTAGAAAACAAAATGAACATGATTATAACACAAATTCTACCTCAAGCTGATGGTTCTGCCTCGAACAGTAAATTAAGTTCTGAGGAAGAATCAGATACAGGGGAGGAGGGTCGGGTTTCCAGGACAACATGAAGGGGTGAACGGGACAGAGAAGAAGGGAGAAGGGACCCAGCTGGAGGGAACAAGTCAGAGGAGAAAGGAGAAGGAAGGGTAGGGGTTTTCCTCCTCCATCGCCAACATGCCTCTTGCACCTGTGGCACAGCCTTAGATGTTTTTACCTGCTTAGGAAGGAAAGGCCTGACCCATTTTGAAGGAACCCACTTTGGCCCTGAGGGAGTGGACACATAAGCATATCCCCTCCCCGAGGTAACCAGGTCGAAAGGCCCTTCCGTCTGCCAGGTCTCCCGATCCTTTATTAGAACCGGAGGCCTGGCCTTCGGCTGCAGCTGCTGGTGACTACCGAAGTGCCTGACTACTGGAGGGTTCAGGTTGTCGAAAGAGCAATTAAGAAAATTGAGTGTATACAATACTCTCGACAACCGGACGTGGGGGGTCTCCACCTTCACAGCCGCACGTTGTTTCTCTAAAATCTTCTTTAGGCTCTGGTGGGCCCTTTCCACCATGGCTGGGCCTGTCGGGGAATAGGGGATGCCGGTCTTATGCTCTATTCCCCATTGCTGCAGGAAACTCCTAAGCTCCTTGGAGGTGTAGGCTGGGCCATTATCCGTTTTTAGGGCCCTAGGGATGCCCACGACAGCGAACACCAGAAGCAAATGCTTCTGAACATCTGCCGCCCTTTCACTTGTGTGGGCAGAGGCAAAGATAGCACCCGAGAAGGTATCAATGGAGACATGAACGTAACACAACCTCCCAAAAGATGGGATGTGTGTCACGTCCGTCTGCCACACTTCACAGCTCGCCAAGCCCCGGGGATTTGCCCCTGCCGCGATGGTTGGCATCTGATGGGCTTGGCATTGGGGACATGTGGCCACAATCACCTTGGCCTGGTCCTGTGTAAGTTAGAATTGCCTAACCAGGCCTGGCGCGTTTTGATGGAAGAGCTGATGGCTGATTTTGGCTTGGCTGAACACATCTGGGAGCGGGCCCACTGTGACAGCGGCCGCAGCCAGAGAATCAGCTCGATGGTTGCCCTCAGCAATGAACCCCGGCAGATCAGTGTGTGATCTCACATGCATCACAAAACACTGATGCTTTTGGTGGGAGACCAATTCCACAAGTCTTGAGAGCAAATTAAATAATTTTTGATTAGAGACCTCTTGGAGAACTGCTGATTCTGCTCTAGACACTACACCAGCTACATATGCAGAATCTGTAACCAAATTGAAGGGACCATGGAACCTCTCAAATGCCAGACGACTGCATCCAACTCAGCTACTTGTGGAGAAGCCTCCACAACAGCAATATCAGCCTCCCACCACTGAGTCTGAGGATCCTTCAAAGTCATCACTGACTTGTGGGATGCTCCAGACGCGTCAGTGAATACTGTCAGAGCATCTAGAGGCTTCCTACTCTGAATCCCTTTGATTGACAATTTGAATTCCGAATTGAAAAGTTTATGGGCCGGCCATTCTACAGCAATGCGGCCAGTGTAGCTGTCTAATGCAAATTGCAACATTTCATTGGTTTCCAGCAGTTCATTGAAGGTCTTTATTTTAAGTTGGCCCGAGTCCAATTGAATTGGAATGTGAATGCATGTGAAATCACAACCTGCCAGCTCCCTGATCCGAGATCTTGCCTTTCGGATCAGTTCGGCTATCAGCTCTTGTGGCCTTGTCATTTTTTTGGACCTATGATGGCTGAGGAACACCCACTCTATGATTAAGAGGGAGTCCCCCAAGCCTTGGTCCTTCAAGCTTTTGTCCCATTGATGTATCAGTCCATGAAGATGTGGCAGCTTCCCCAGAATTATAAATTTGAATGGCAGACCCGGATGGTAACAATGGGCCTGCCTGGCCTAGATGGTTTTCTGTACCTTCTCTAGGGCCACCTGAGCCTCTGGGGTGAGTTCCCTAGGAGAACTCAGCTCCTCTCCCCCTTACAATAAATTGAAAAGGGGGGCTAGGTCTTCAGTTGGAATTCCCAGCCAGGGCCTCACCCAATTTAAAGACCCACACAGCTGATGGACATCCACAAGGGTCTGGACTTTAGTCCTAATAGCCAATTTTTGCGGCACAATGGTCCGCCTAGTGATTTCGAGGCCCAGATACTTCCAAGGTGGCATCCTTTGAATTTTTTCTGCTTGGAGCTCGAACCCTGCAGCAACCAACGCACTGGTTGTCAGGTCAAGCCCATGGGCAAGCAGATCATCTGTCGGGGCACATACGAGGATGTCGTCCATATAATGGTGTAAAAGAACAACATCCCCGAGGGCTGTACGGATGGGAGACAGCAGCGAAGCAACATACCACTGGCAGATCACAGGAGAATTCTTCATGCCTTGAGGAAGAACTCGCCAGTGGTAGCGCTTGGCCGGGGATTCACGGTTGATGGAGGGAACCGTGAATGCAAAATGCGGGGCATCATCTGGATGCAAGGGAATTTGGAAAAAACAATCTTTTATGTCAATGATCGCCAAATTCCAATTTTGGGGGAGCATTGTTGGGGATGGCATCCCTGGTTGGAGCGGACCCATATCTATTATCAATTCATTAATTTGGCGGAGGTTGGTCAGGAGGCGCCACTTGTCTTTATTAGGCTTTTTGATGACAAACACTGGGGAGTTCCAAGGTGACATGGTCTCCACCAGGCTGCCTTTCAGCAGCTGCTCCTGAACGAGCTCGTTGAGTGCCTTCAATTTTTGCTTATTGAGTGGCCACTGTACTACATGTACTGGCTTATTAGATCGCCAATCCAGCTTCCAGGTAGGGCGCTCCTCAGTGGCCACCACCCAAAAAACCTGGGGAGCCTTTGGAAGGTCAATTCTGGCTCTCCATTGGGCTAACAGGTCCTTCCCCAATATGGGCTCAGTGTAATCTAAAACGAATGGGCGCACTGAAGCCAATTGCCCATCCGACCCTGTAATTTGCACAATGCTCTTTGATTGTTTAGCCAATTTCAGAGCCCCTACACCCTGAATGTGACCGGCTGCATTTTGCAAATCCCAATGTGACGGCCAATCCCTGGAGGGAATGATTGTCACATCCGCTCCCATGTCCAGTAATCCCCGCACGATCTTGTTGTCCTTGCCCAGGGACAGTTGGCAAGTCAACCTGGGCTTTTCCCTCCCCACGACCTGAGCCCAGGCTACCATTGGAGGCGAGGACCCTTTGGATGACTGGGAGTCCTGCACCTCCTCCGGCACCGGGATGGCCTGGGCGATGACTTGGCCCTTGGGGAGAGAAAACGGGGGCTGGACACAGTACAGCCCTAATGCAAACCTATCCCGGTCGGTGGCTACCAACCCCGGGACTATGTAAAGATCTAAGGGAGTATGTTTGGTGTCTCCAACAATGATCCACTTGCTACTTCCAAGTCTCCTCCAGCTGCCGGGATGTTGAATGTCGGCAGACACCAGATGGAAGTCACTGTCGTTGAGGTGGATGGGTCTGGTCAGCTGCAGCCTGAAAGGAGAAAAAGAAGATACGGTGGTGAGTGCAGGCTGTGGCTGTAACCAACAGGTGCAATACGTCAAGTCTGGATAATGGAGATCAACTCCAGTAGAAGCATTTGGCGGGATTTTTTATGTCCCTCCCTCCCTGCTGGATGTTATTTCACCCGCCTCATTTGTGTCCTTGCGCAGGGAGGGGCTGCCCTCTTTTTTTAGTTTTTTTGTTGTTTGCCTTCTTGCTTCGAAGTAGGACACTCCTTCCTCCGATAACTTAAGAACTCCTCCTGCAATGGGCAGTCTGGCATCCAATGTCCAGTTTTCCCACAGAGGTGGCACGGGTACGTTGCTGGATTCCTCCAGCTGGATCCCGGAGTCAAGGAGCCTGCAGCTGCTGCATCGAAACCGTTGTTCTCATTGTCAGGAGAAGAGGCAAAGGCTACGGAGTTCCTTCTCGGCTTGGCCCCAGGATCCGGTGTTTTCTGTAAGGGAACCTCTCTAGCCATGACCTCCATCATTTGTTCTACCGTTGGCCGAGGGCTCCGGGGGAGAGACTGGATGGCCTTCCTGCATGCTGAATTGGCATTTTGATAGGCCATCTGCTTCAGCACAGCTTCTCTCTCCCCCTCGTCTGGGACTTGGGCCTCTACATATCTATAAAGCCTTTCAATAAAAACAAGGTAAGGCTCTTGAGGCCCCTGCTGAACCTCTTCTTCTTCTTGCTGAGATATGACAGATGGCAGTTTGAAAAAGCTCTCTCAGCAGCTTTGCATGACTCTGCTATTTGTGCCAGAAACAACACCCTCGCCTGCACCGCCCCACCAGCCCATGCCCCGGTGCCCACAAGATGGTTGGTGGACACCACCTGGCCATCCGCATCATGTGAGGTCACTTGGGTGTCCCAGAGGACTGGGAGAACTTCAGTGACCTCCCTCCCCCACTCGACCGCCCAGGCCCTAAATTCCATAGGGCCTAAAAGGCTGGAGAAGAGAGTTCTCAGGTCAGCTGGGACAAGATCTCCTGGTGCAAGGGCCGAACAGAGGAGTCCCCAGAAATACTCAGATTCCTGGGAGTACTCTCTCTGGGCCTTGCACAGTTCCTTGATCCGGTCCTGTGCTATTGGCATCCACTGAGCCTGGGAACTCCCCTCCCCACTCAGACGGTATGTGACCGGGGTGGCTTCAAATACCGGCGCTCACCCCGGCTTCTGGCCATCCACCCCCCCCCCCCGGAACACGAAGCGTGGGAACTGGAAGGGAAGGCATGGGAACCGGAAATGAGGGAGGCAGAGGCGGGGCCTGGCACCTGGGAGGGGCAAAGGCTTGGGCGTGGTGGAACAGTAGGCGGTGGCAGGACTTTCTCCGCCTCTGAGGTGGAGTCAGGAGGCGGGGCAGGATGAGGAGGTGGGTTTAAGGTGGAGTCAGAGGAGGGTGAAGCACTGGGAGGAACAGAGGGTGGAGGCAGAGAGAAAGGGGATGAATCATGGGGCAGGAAGAGGTTGGACTGGGGATGAAATGGATTTCGGGAAGGAGAAGGACTAGAGGCAGGAAGGGCCACGTGGTCGCCTCCATCTTGAGCACCATAGGAGCCATCTTGGTGGGGGACATTAAACCGAACAACTTTGGGAATCACAACTGGGGACTTGGGAGGCTGGGAAGAGGGGTAGGAAAGCACGCTCTGAGGAGTCTGGCCAGGATCTCCTCGGAGTCCTCCTTTAGGAGGGAGAGGCCGAGACGATCAAGGGGAGGCAGAGGAAGGATGGAGCCTCTGTGACGTGCTGGCCTTAAGGACACCCTTCAAGGGCTCAGGCCAAGGGACACGGGGTGAGGAAGATGGGGTAGGGACACACGAACTGGGACAACTGGGGTTTAAACGCAACGAAGATGGATTTTTTCTTAGCTCCCCAGGCGGGGATAGCAAAATCAAAACTTTACCAGCCCAATAAGCGGCTGGATAAAGTTTTGCCTCCCCAGAGCTGACCACTGCGGG
Organism: Ammospiza nelsoni; assembly: GCF_027579445.1. Lineage (NCBI taxonomy): Eukaryota > Metazoa > Chordata > Aves > Passeriformes > Passerellidae > Ammospiza > Ammospiza nelsoni. The sequence goes on from NC_080662.1 coordinate 3,143,146, forward strand.
GGAAGGGTAGATATAAATCCAATTGTGTCAGGAACCCACGTCTTAAAAAAGGAACCCACTAGGCCACGGCAAAATATCCAAATATGGATAACATGGTAACCAGACCAGTGAAGAGATTTTTGCTTTTATTTCCAGCACATCAGTCTCAAAATACAAAATGGAGACATGACAGCTCACTGATCCACACCAAAAATGTCTCCTCCAGCAGGGCTGATACAGAAATACATAAAATCATCTCAGTCTAGAATTCAGCCAATCAGACACAGAAAACAGGTATTGATAAGCATTCTATCCAATCTTATAAAACATACGTAATCGTAGCTAAAACAAAGACTAGTTGATAAGAGACAAAGAACAGAGTTCTATTCATGCTAACCTCTGAAGATATACATTAAATAACCTTGTTGCCATCCTAAAGCCAATTCTACAGAGGCCTATTGTTGTTTGTCGCATCTACTGCATGGGAAACTTTTCTGCAATGCTAACAAAAATCCAGTCTAAGGCCTACATACTTCTTTTAACCATTTCTTAAAAATCCTCTAACCTTATGGATTCCAACAACCACTTGATCTAATTTGGCCACAACGGCTTTCCAATAAAGTGGGTCTTTAACTTGCTGTGGGGAAGTGTTAGGAAACTGAGAAAAAATCCATTTTGTTAATCTCTTTAATTCAACTTTAGGGGGATCAAACCCTCCCCCAATCAACAAACTCTTAACCTGATAATATACTCTCTTTTGAGTAGTACTCAGACGCGCACCCATCGCTTTAACGTAAAAGGAAAAATAGAGAAAAAGAAGAAAAATGAGCACCACTTGGATGTTGTCAGCTGCCGAACCAGAGTAAAGGAAAACTAAAACACTGACACACGCGCCGCCAGCTCCCGCGCCACTGTCTGTGTGAGAGTTGGTCCCAATGCAGGCATGAACCCCCAGGGACAGAACAGCAGAGAAAGGGTTTTTGGGGGTAGGAACTGTCCCCTAGAAGAGGTCCCCAACGCAGGGCATGTCTCTAGGGCAAGTGGTCCCCAGGACGGGGCATGACTTTAGTTCCTAAGGGAAAGAGAAAACAAAAACGAAAGGGTAGGGATTGTCCCCAAGGGAAAACAGAGTGCTGCCCAAGGTCACAATCCTAGGGAAAAAGGATCGGGAGCAGTCCCCAAAGCAGGGCCTAGCTCCTAGGGGAGGTTAAAAAGGCAGGAGGGAAGACACCCCAAGGCAGGGGCTTACCAACCTGGCAACGATGCAACGAAAATCCAGTGCAGGCAGATCTTTGTCCTCGGAGCTCTCTCTGGGTGGAAGGAGTTGTAGCTCTGAATCCCCCAGGAGTGCCGCTCCTAGAACGGAGCCTGCTACAACCGGGGGTAGTTTGACAGCCAAAGGTCCGATGACCTCGTCCGCGGGGTCCGAGCCACGCGGGGGCCCTACATTGGGCGCCAAACTGCAGTGTGGTCCATGGCCTGAGACTTATGGCTGGGCTAGCGAGAGGGCGGCCAACAGCCCTCTGCAGCGGGGGGTGTCAGTCCCAGTGGCAGGGCCCCAGGGCTGACAGCTTCAGGCACCCCTTGGCGGCAGAGGCCTCGGGCTGTGCCTGCAGGGACGAGGTCTCGGAGGAGAGCTGCGAGGACTGGATGAAGAAAGGAGAGTCAGACACTTCCTGGGGTCCAAACAGGTTTAATGCCTGGGGCGACCAGCAGGGAGTGATGAGGAACAGTGGTAGAGCATGGGATTATAAAGGGAGGTGGAAACCAAGGGAGGGGTTTACAGAAAACCAATCAGGAGAGGTCGGGGGATGAGTTTAACTTAACAGACTGGAAGGGAGAACCAATGGATACACTGTATGGTGGGGCCCCAGAAGCACAGCCAATCACGTCTCCCACTAGGGGGAACATTCTGGAAAATGTAGGAGGGGTGGGGAGTGATTGACTGGGCCCAGGGAGGAGGAACAATTATACATATTAGGGAATAGAGGGAGGGGAAATTATATGACATAAGGAAAACCATGGCAACTGGGAGGACAGAACCATCATGACAAAATGGGGGTGAAACAGATCAAACCAACAAAACACACTACAAGTCTTCTCATAACAGGTAAACATTCTGTCCTTGGGAACAAACATGGAGGCTGAGAACCCTTCATATCAGGGTGAGAACAAAAATCTTGGTTTCAATAAACAAACCACAGGTATTGAAAACAAAGGGAGGGGTTAATGTTTGCTTGGTAGCCTATCGTGAGCTCGAGTTTTGTAATATGTATGATCTTAATTAACACGGTTATAAAAACGTGCCTTTGGATCAATAAATTTGAAGTCGATGCTGATCAACAAGGATGGGTCATCTCCCTTCGTTTTCAACAGACCTTGCAAGGTTTTAGAGCCCTAAAAGTCACTTTTCAACTGCTACCCAGACTCTGAGGAAAGGACCTCTTTATTCCACACAGAAAATGGCCTCTGTTTGAGGTTACTCGCTCCAGCTGACAGAGTGGCACCAGGCTAGGAATTGGCAAACTTTGATGGATCTCTCCAGAACTAAAGCTTCTAGCAACTAGGAACCTGCAAGTCCTTTGAGGCCCAAACATCATCTTTCAACTGATATGCAGACCCTAGCGAAATGACTTCTTTTTCCCACGGAAAAATGCCTCTGTTTTGCAGCTGCTCTCCCGGGCCGACAGGGCAGTGCCAAGCTCAAAATTGGCAAGCTTTGTTGGATTTCTCTATAACTAAAACTGTCAGTAACTAGGATCCTGCAAATCTGTAGAGCCCCAAAGGCCACCTTTCATCTGATACCCAGACACTGAGGAAAGGTGTGGGAGTCCACAAAATTAGAGGGCTTTGGAAAGCTGCAAGATGCAGGCATCTGAGACAGCAGAACTGTGAGCAGAGCTAAAGCAACACCCATGAGATAGGTCAGCAGAAAAAGTATTTAAACTGTAGAAAAAGCAAGGGCAAATAGAACAATGGCCTGTGTATGAACGCTTGTCTGAATAGCTTTCTAAGCTGCAGAAAGTTTATCTAGCAAGATATTAGGAAGGTTAAAGCTTAATAATGGAGCTCTGTGCATGGGGCTTACAGGTAGGTATTGTATTTGAAATAAACAAGCATTGTTTTAACCAAAGGTATGTGTGCTTATGGTGATTGGATAGAACTACGGTCAATATGCTTTTGCTTTGTGTGATTGGTCAAGAAGCTTATAAAGTAAGTTGTAATATTAAGTTTTCTGGCCTGCTGCCTGGAATGTGAGCTGCTGGCATCTTCCCATTGTCATAATCATGTAATGAGACTGATGCTGAAAAATAAACAGCTCGAGACACATTCTACAGCAGCCCTGTCTCGTTCACATCTGTAAATAACCCCCCTTGCCGGCATCAAGGACTTCTTTTTTCCAAGGAAAATGGACTCCCTTCGAGGCCACTCGTCCTGACCAACAGTGTGGCGCCTGGTTAGAAATTGGCAAACTTTGGTGGATTTCTCCAAAACTAAAGCTAACAGCAACTAGGATTCTGCAAATCCTTAGAGCCCCAAACATCACCTTTCAACTGATTCCCAGACCCTGGGGGAACGACTTCTTTTTCCCACGGAAAAAATGCCTCCATTTTGCGGCTGCTCGCCTGGGCCGACAGGGCAGTGCCAAGCTCGAAATTGGCAAACTTTGTTGGATTTCTCTATAACTAAAGCTGTCAGCAACTAGGACCCTGCAAGGCTATAGAGCCCCAAAAGTCACCCCTTAACTGATACCCAGACACTGAGGAAAGGACTTCTTTTTTCCATGGAAAAGGGGTTCTGTTTGAGGCACTCGCCCTGACCGACAGGGCGATGACAGTTTAGAATTTGGCAAACTTTACTGTATTTCTCCAAAACTAAAGCTGCCAGCAACTAGGACCCTGCAAGTCCTTAGAGCCCCAAAGGACACCTTTCATCTGATACCTAGACCCTGAGGAAAGGACTTATTTATCCCATGGAAAATGGTCTTCTTTTTGCCGCTACTCACCCTTGTCGACAGGGCTTTGCCGAAGTGGAAATGGACAAAGCTTGTTGGATTTCTCCAAAACTGAAGTTGTCAGCAACTAGGACCCTGAAAGTTTTTAGAGCCCTAAAAGTCACCCTTCAACTGGAACACAAAATACCAGATGACAGGATAAAATTGGCTTATAAATGAGCAATATTGTGATTTGGAGTGACCTCCATCCTCCCTAATCTTTAAGACCACAACCTCTCTGACACCAAGGAATGCATGATGGATCTTGTATGGCATTCATCTGCCTCTTGAAAGGTGTCAAAAGCTACATGGGAGAGTTTATATAATTCCAGTCTTCAGTGATCAGAGATGCCAAGGGGATTAAGGAGGGAATTTGATGCAGTCAGAGGTGTTACATTTTGGGAAGATAAACTAGACATCAAACCCAGTGATTTAAAGTCATTAGAGAGAATGAGGGCAACCTAAAAGCAATTTGAGAGGGAAGTAAAAGCAACGGCATGTTCCGGGGTCAGAGCACACAGAGAAGCTTGGGGTATATAAGAAAAATCTCCATGGCTGAGGTGACAGCTGAGGACTCTCCTGAACCTCCTCCAGACACACTGCTTGTCCTTGCATGATACAGTATGATGGAACCTCTGTCCTGTTTGTAAAAGATCATTTATCAAAACTTCTTATTGTATATACTTTCAAATGTGCCTCTGAAACAATGAAGATTCCCACTTAAAGCCATAAAGTTTTGTCTGTCTTGGCTCTGCCCTGTTTGCCCCTTGTGGATATTCTCAGTTCAGTCAAAGAAAGAACAGAGACAATTTCTCCCAGGCTGAGCCTAGGAATCTTAGAGGAAAAAAATTTAAAAAATTATCTCTCTTTCTGTAACCATTGTTTATAGTTATTGTTCTCCGCAGTGTGCTATTCATAATATGCCAATAGTGTGAGGTGTTTCTACTTTGAGACCAATCAAGTATCTCCTTAGCGAGTCACATTATAAGAAGACCACCTACTTTCATTAAAGGGAGCCTTCTGATCCACCGTAAGACTGGAGTCTTTCTTTTTGTCCCTGACTCAACAACATCAGCCCCTCAATCACCTCCTCATGTCCTCCTCAATTGTACTGCCTTCAATTCCCCAAATACGATGTACAAAGCTGATGCCTTTCAATAATGTCTATAATCACAACACACCTTGACTCCAAAAGAAACAGTGATTCCCTCCAACTACACATCAAGCCAAGGAGATTCAAAAAATGCCAGAGAAAACCAAGTGTGCTGGTTTGATGTGGGTTTTTACGACAAAAGCAAATAGTCAAAAATCTTCAATTGTAATGTCCTTATAGGTAGGGGACACAATACAACCAGCACTCAGTGTGTGATTATTTCCACATTTGAATATTTGCAACTCCAGTATTACCTGGGCATGGACTTGTCAGCATGAATTGGGGAATAATATTGAATTTTGGGGTATAATATTGATCTGGGAACAGAAATTCCCTGAAGCTGCAAAGCCACAGGGGAAAACCCTCACATCGTCCAACTCAGGCACCAGAGAGCAGGAAGGGAAAACAAACAGAAACCAGGAAGAGGAATTAATGATGCATTTAATGAAGACAAGTCAAAACTCATTTGTTGTTTTGGGAGGAGAAGGCTGTTTTGAGAACCATGGCAATAGAAAATGAGCTACATCAAATTGATGTCTTGCCTGTCAGAGCGAGAGCAATAAATTATTGGTTTCCATTTTTAAATTTTCCCTTTTAAAGCAAATACTTAATTCTGCTCAGCTTTAAAGGGTGAACCGCGTCATTTAAAACATCTTAAAAATATCCGCTTAATGAGCTACAGCACAGACATTTAGAGAATGCAGCATGGTGCTGTGATTCAGCTTCTTCGCAAGGAGCAACATTTGTAACTAGGAGGTGTTTTCCTGAGCAGTTAGGCACAAGAGCCTAATTAAAATTAACTCAGTGCTCAAATAAGCATAAGAGAATAATATCTGTAGTCTGCAGACACACAGGAACAGCTTGGAATGTTGCTTCTTTTACACCTCCCTTGAAGAATGATGGGAGTTTCAGGAGCACATCCCAGCGACTCCATTTCCAAGGTCAACTTTGTGAAGTCTAAATATTTAAAATGGATTGGCTGAATGTTAATTGCTGTTACAGGTGGAATTTTTCAGATTTAAATAATCTGAGTGATAATTCAGATCTCATTGTGATGAGCATAGAACTAAAATTGCTATAAAAACTGTGATTACACAATTAATTAATGCTACAGGGTGTATATTTTTCAACATGACACTGACATTTATGACATTTCTGGCAGGTTAATTGTGAGTCAATTAACACAGACTTAATTGCTAAAAGTGTTGTGTTTCCTTTCAGTACAATTCATTTGCATTTGGACAAATCCTCACAAACTATCCAAAAAAAGTCAATTATTGACTTTTGTGTCAATGCATCACATAATCAATTATGTGATGCATTGACATAAAAGTCAATAATTCTTTGTTCTTTAGATAGAACTAGAAGAACCCAAATTTTCTGAACCTTCGGCCGCAGCAGAGGAGCAACACACTTAGAACAGCATCTCATTGTCTTTTGCACAATAATATCTTTAAAATAAGGTTTTTAAACCAGTGTCAGTGAATCATTGATAGCGGCTTAACATAGCTAGTAACTTCTTGAGTGTTTTGTGTTTATGAGTCTCTAATGTTGAGTTTAATTGCCCCTTATTCCTCCTTCTCAACAAAATAATGACAGTTTTTAGGCTGTCTGCTCATCTGCTCTCAGCCTTTGCATCTGACACCTCCACTGTCAGGTGCCTGGAGATTGTAATTAGCTTTGAAAGAAATAATGTTTTATAAAACCTTGAGACAGTAAAACAATCCTCCAATTAGCTCAGGAAGTAGAGGGGGCCAAGTGGAATAGGAATTTCCCTTATTTTTAGAGCAGAATGCCTTGTTTTGGGGGACTTTTAAAATTGGAATGTGAAGAGGAAAAACATGGAGCAAATCGGCCAATTCATAGTTTTGGGGGAAAGGGGGGAGATATCTCAGTTATGTATCTCTGGGAGTAAGTGCTGTACAATTTAATAGAGGGTGTAGTGAATGAGTAACACAGTTACAGCAGGACAGCAACATGATGGCAAACATCTCCTTCCTAGAAGATTTCTTCCATCCCACAGAGCAAAGGGATGTTTAGAAGAAAAATCTGGCTGCTGTTTATTGACTTTATATAGCAGAGTGAACTTAAAGAAACAACGATAAGGTAAAAAACATGTGGGTGTGTGCTGGCAGGAGAGAAATTCCATGCGTTTCTTTGGCAGAGCTCTGTTGCTGCTCCCCCAAATCTGCCCAATTTGCAATATTTAATCCCAGTTCTACAGTGATGGGGAATTAAACTGCTCAGACGGAGGTCTGGGAATCAGCAGGAAAAGCTGCAAAGCAGCAAAGCAGGGAGACCCAGCAGAGGGAGCCCAGGTATCACCGACTGCAGCCATCCTCATAAACGACACATTTTCTTCTTGTAAAGGTGCCTAATTTTCCACCAAAAAAGGGGACAACAGCCAGAGAGGCCGAGTCTAAGTGCAACAATAAGTTTGTATTACACCCACAGAACTCCTTAGGAGAGATTTCCATTCCTGTAAGAATTAATAAAAAAGTTTTGGTTTATCAGAAATCTACTTTGGGTTTAGGTGTGTCTGTGGGTCAAAAGACAAGAAGATGCTTTAGGTTTCAGTTTGGCATTAGATTTCCTTTGGTCACTTTTAGATTTTCAGTTATCCTGGGACCACCTGAATGTTTGCATCACCAGGATTTCCTTTTAGGCTTGAGTTTGGAGAATTTTATTTGTTTTAAGGTTTCAATAGAAAACAATTCTTATCTCCAAAAAAATCAGTCATTTCAGTGATATTATTCCTGACCCCAGACATCTGCAGTTCAAATAAGAATCCAATTGATCCCTAACCTTAATCCTTTTAATTTAATCTAATTCTCTGCAACTTGTATTTTATGTACTTTATGGAAAAAGGTCTTTTCTAAAAATCTAATTCTTACCATTTGTGAGGTAATATGGGTAAGAAAGTCTTGAAGCACTTCAAAGTTCTCCTGAATTTTGACATTATTATAGTGAAAAACACCAGATGTCTGTTTTGTTGCTCTCACTGTTGCAGCAACAGCATCCCCAGGCTTTTGTTTATCCCCATCCAGCCCTCAGGATAGTAATTGGTGGCACTTTCAGAATAATTAATGGCATCCTCAAGTCAAATCAGATGAGAAGCTCCTTAGCATTATTTCAGACTTGTAACAAACAGAGTTTATGCAGTTAAGAGGAGGAATAGAAAGTCCTGGACTGATGAATGAGCAGATTTGTTCTCCGCTGATGCTTCGGAGTGGGCATCTCTGCAGCTTAAGCAGGAGAAATTGAATTTTCAAACCAAGAATCTTTAAATTTCATTATTAGATCTGTCTAGAAGCCCTCTTGACCATCTTGTAAGCTGGATGTGAGAGAGAGAGGGGAGAAAAAAGAGAGGGAATTTGGATCAGCAATGGCTGAGGAGAAACCCAAGCTCTGAGCTGGGCAGACAGGAAAGGTTTCCCATCCTCAGCTGCACAGATTCATGAACACAAAATTAGAACTAGCCCAATTCACACTCACCCAACCACTACCTGCAATATGTTGCTGACAAAAATCCACAGATTTTTATACAAACCATGTTTTTTAAAGCAGCTCACCAGGACCTGAGGTATTTCACAGAAATAAGATTAGTTTTTAATTTATTTTCTCTCCCAGTTACATAGTTCATTTCTTGTAACTCTTCAGCTGACATGACTGCAATAAACGAGCTTTCTTTTGTTAACTAAAAGCAAATCAAACCACATCATTATTTCAGGGAAAGTCTCTCTGATAGGGGGATCAGAATGTAATGACTGATTCCACCCCCTGGGAAGTCATTAAAGGAGCACAGGGAGGCTCCCTCCATGAGAGCAGTGATTTGGGATGCATTTATCCACTATAAACACGAAATATCCCATACACAGTCCTCAGGAAAGGATGTTCTCATGGAAGGAATTTTTCCTCAGTTGCTTTGAGCACACACTCCAGTTTCTTGTCTGGCTTCTACCCTGCCACTTGACAATGAAATCTTGTAAAAGAAAGAGGTGGGTTTTGTGCATTAATGCATAATATGGTCAGAATTTCTCACAGAATCACTAAATTATGAAGTGATTGCAGGTGAAAGGCACCTTAATGCCCATCCAGTGCCATGGGCAGGGACACCTCCCACTAGACCAGGGTGCTCCAAGCCCTGTTATCGTGGTTCAAAAAGTGGTCAAGGCTTGGATGCTCCAAACCAACAGGAATAAGAGGCCATATGCAACGAAAACTGGGAGCCAAGGTCACTTAAAACTTAATAAAAAATGAAACGGACTACAGCCAGTAACCACAGGGCATATCCTGCATTGAAATGTGGTTTAAATCCAAACCTATTTTCCCCAATTATTTGATCACAAATCCTCTCACATATTCAAGTCAAGGACTCATGGACGAGCCTGAACTTTGATGAATCCAGAAATCTCAGTTTAGCCCTGTGCTTTTCCAGATCTCAACCTGTCTGATTTTACTTCCAACTGCCATAGAAGTCTCAGTTTCTTAAGCAAAACTGTAAATTATCAGCTTTCAGGAGTTGAATTATTGAGGTAACTCAGTGAAACAAACTTTCTCTAACAATGTGACAGGAGACCATGTGATATGAGATGTGTTGAAAATCAAGAACTCCTTTAACCAGAAATGAAGTTGTATTAGAGCAAAATACAACTGGCAAACCTGAGCCAAATATATCTGGGAAATTGTTAGTAGCAAAAAAAGAAAAAGTAGCAACAAAAACTGTTCAAAATATGGTATAAAATGTCTTCTCTGCATGGGAAACAAAAATAGAGGGACAAACTACAAATTCCCATATTTTGGCCAGAGTGAACTGGTATGAAGGGAGGTGGGAAGACGTCGACATAGACCAGGACTGCATCATGCACAGAATGCTAAAATAAGTCAGAAAATATCTGTATTCCCACTTCAGTCTCTCCAGCTTGACCCCAAATTCAAGGAGTCTTGTCAGCCCTCAAGAAGTTTCAAAAATAACATCAAAGCATCGAGCTTGCGCAATAAATTTGCTCTGCATGTAGACAAGCACAGAGCACAGGACATCACCAAGACTCCTAAAATGAGTTTTCCATTGAATTTAAGTAGTACATAAAGCCTTGGGCTGGCTGGGAGCTGAATTCCAAGACAGAAAGAAATTATCCAGGGGAAATTCAGCTCAGCAGGGGCTACATAACCACTCTGGGACACAATGAGCTCTTTCTTTATGTGAGCCAGAGCAACATTTTTTGCTCTTGCATTAATTCTGACCATTTTTGTAGGTCACAGAGCTGTGACTTCAGTCTCTGGAGTTGCACCTTTTTGCAGCAGGACAGATCTGCTTTGCTGGGCAGAAGTTGTTTTTCTTCTGGAGAACATTCCCTGTTCAGCTTCTCAAGAATTCTTGTGAGAAAATAAGATCTCAATGCAAATGGCTTGATTTTATTATCATTGTTGTTATTTATATTAAAACATGTTTAGTTGAAAAGCAGAAAATTTCCCCAAAAAGTCACTGTAATACATTAAGAGAGAAATTCACATAAAAAATCCAGGGATTCTTATGAGCTGTTTAAATTTTATTCCTTCTCCCTTTCCCTTGACTGGATCTAGAGCAGTGCTCGCTTTGCACATGCACTCAAAGAAAAGAACTCAGCTGTAATGCTCAGCTTGTTCAACAATGTGGGTTTACAGCATTGCTCCAGAACTGTGCCTGTGATTTGAAAACTTCTGGTTTCTGCTTTCCTTTAGACATTAAAATAACATGGCATTAAAATCACAACAAATATTGGGTGACTTATCCAGCTCCCACCTAATGTATGGAGAATTTTCATTGTGAAAACAGAATGATGTCAAAAAATTACTTGGAGAATCATCTTCCATTGCACCAGGTACTTGCTTCACAATGACATGGCAAAACAATGAATTTATTTTGCAGTACATTGCTTGGTATTTGGGTTTTTAAAAAGAAGAAAAATGTATCTTCCTTCTGCCATCTGTGTGCTCTTAAAAATATTTTTAACCCCATTAACTTGGGGGTGATGCTTGTCTTTAGACAGGGTTCACCATTTTCAGCTTGCATTTCCCATGGTTATCAAACATTTCTGCCATTCACAGATAAATCCTCTCTGATGCATGCACAGAAATGTCCTCAAAGGAAGGAAAGGATACTGGGGAGGAACAGAGCCTCATTTTATCATGTGACCTCCCATGACTTGTAGGAATGGTTGGACTCCAGGGACGAGTCTGCTGAAAGCTGCCTGGGTGACCTCAGCCCAGATCTGTGACATTTCTGCTCCTCACACCTCCATCAGCACAAGGGACCTGATAGGGCAGTTCTCCTCCCTCCCTGTACTTGTCCTCATGAAGTTTTTTTTCTAGTGGGAGGGTCTTCTGCCATGTATTTGCTCACTAGTGGGACTCCAGTCCTACCTGGAAGTGCCACCACAGACTCAGTACAGAGATTGCTTGGGCAGAACAGCGCTGATCTCTCTAAAATGGATAAATCAATTTTATTTCTTGTCTGCAGAATCCTTACAATCCCAGAATGATTTGGGTAGGAAGGACCTTAAAGCCCATCCAGTCCCACCCTTGCCCTGCCTTCCACCATCCCAGGTTGCTTCAAGCCCCACCCAACCTGGACACTTCCAGGGATGGGGCATGTCAATCCTGAACTATTCTTGACGTGTCCCAAGGATCAAGCCACATAAAATGAGGCCAAATGTCCCCATTTGTCCCATGTTTTCATTCCCACACTAAAGAAAGCTCAGCCTATTTCCTGGTGCACTTTTTGCTTCTTCTCAGTGTGACTGAGAATTAAAGTCTCTTCACCCCACCACAAGAATGTGATCTGGTTACAGTATTGGCTTATGTTTACTTTAGCAGGCAAATCACAGCCACTCTCTAATCCTTCAGTACTTCCACCAACATTTCTCATGTCAGGAAAAAAATGAATCTACAGCGTTTTGAAATGGGTAAATATAAATATATAGTGCACAACATGTCCTGTTCCAGCTGGGTGAGAGCCCTAGGACTGATTGATAACACGGCTCCTTTCCTGCTCCACTTCTGCACTAGGAAAGCTAAATAAAGGTTTGAAGAAGTACTTCTATTTTTAGTACAGGAGTGTGTAGTCACCCTATTCTTTGTTAAAATTCTGCCTGTACCTAAGTTGGCTTTGTCTAGCAAAGTGCTTGCACTTATTTTTTTTCTGAGAATTTAAAATGCTTCAAGTCTACTTCACACCTGAATATTTGCCAGAACTGCAGTCCAGATGGAGAGGTCTCTGGTGATCATCAGGCTGATCAGAAGGAGACAGTTCTCCTTTTGGATTTGCAGATGACAGCTTGAGAAAGTGGGTGTCTTTTCCCTACAAAAATATTGAGCCTTAAGAAAAGAACCCAGGTCAAAATCAGAAAAAACCAAGATGTGAATAGGGAAATACAGATAAAGAGGGAGATATCATACACATTCTCAATCAAACAATGTTTATATTTTCAATGTATTTAACTCCATTTACAATACAACTCTAAAAGAAATGCCACTTTGATATTTGTTTTTAATTTCCTAATAAAATAGTGAGGTAATTTAGAGAAGTTTTTCTTTCTGATAAAGAAAAGTAACAAGAGCTGCTGTCATTTGGGCAGACTTTTGTATGTGTAATACATAATTTTTCATTCTCAGAACCTTGTGCTGAGAATTTACAGACAATGCTTTTGTTTTGCAAATACAGAGGAAGGCATTTGCTCTGAACTAATAGGAATTTCTGCCTTTTTTTTCATTTTCTCCCTGCAGTGGGGGTGTCTGCTGGGGAAGAACAAACTCCAGTGTGATTTTGCTATAATGCACACTGACAATGAGAAAACAAAGAATGTTCCAGAACACTCAAGAGTCAGTGCAAGCTATAAAACAAACTGCTTGCAATAAAGTCAGTAGTTGTGCCACAATAATCTATTTGAAATTTATCCCACTTACTTTAAATATTTCCTTCATAAAGAATTTTTACTTCCAAACGTTCTCTTCCTTCTGTGCTCTTTGTCATTTGGAATGAGCCAAAGACACCTACAGTCCTCAAATCCATATAGTTCCTCATAGCCATCAAATGAGATTAAACCTGGGACCAGGGGAAGAAAGTTGGCAGGAATTGTCAGTAAAAAAAATAAAACCTTTTCCATGTTGTGTTTGCAGAGAGGTTTCTTCATATCTGTATCCATTGGCAGAGAGCTTTATAATAGATGTATTTTGAGATTAAATTTGAAATTTGAGTTGAAATGAAATTTTCAGTTCAATTTGAAAATTAATTTTAAATCACATTTTAGATTTAAATCTATCAGACAGCCATTGGTGGCCACAGAAGGTCATCACTCTAGCATCCCAGAAAAAGGTAGAAATGTCTCTCTATATTAAATTTTATATAAACCATGGCTACAGGAGTGAGCTGGGCTAGAAGGGCTTGTGAAGTTGCGTTGATATTTGTGTGATTGCTGCTGGACCTGGGCCCATAGGAGGCCTACTGGTTGTAGTTAGAGAAATGACTAGCTTGGAGATTTTCTCATAGAATGAGTTTCCGTTGGAAAATGTCAGATTCTCAGAACCCAAACTCTTTGTGGGAACAAACACAGCATATCAAAGAGAAAAGGTATTCCTGAGAGAAAGGGAAAACAGAGAAAACAAAGAAAAGAGGGGGAAGATCTTTCAGTATCCCAGAAAGAGGCATGAGTGCTTATGATGTTTACATGAGATGCTGAAGTCCTGCTCCAGTAATTATTTCAATAGAAAAAGGAATAACTGGAATGATGCTGTGTTGCATTTAGAGTATATAAAAAAATAGTATATAGCAAAACATATTTTGGATATTTACCAGAAGTCTCTAGTTCTTGATCTAAGTAGAAAAATAAATTTTCTGTTGGTTGTATTCATGCTTCTGTATTATGTTCTCCTTGCTGCACATTTATTTTACAATATATTAAATTGCTCTCTTCAATTCTTTCTCTGTAGGTTTAGTCAGGCATGAAGCTAATAGTAGTGCTGGTAAGTACTTTTCAAGCTTAATTAATGGTCAGAAGAAATGTCAAAATTCTTGGCAAGATTTTTTCGTGTGAGTAAATATTATTGTCTTGCTCAGAGTAGAGGTAAAGCCCTGGGGGTGTTTGCTAGAGAAAAATTATGACATTGCCTATTAATAGTAAAGTCGTTGTAGATGTTTTAGCAGATAATGTGATTGTGGAGGTGGAACATGAGATGAACACTTCGGCAGTGATTTTGAAGACTAAGGAATTTAGATTTCAGAGTAGAAAACCCTTCACTCTGCCTTCCATGTCATCCACTTTTAATAGAAATCTCCCCTATTTATTTAGGAGCAGGGAGAAAAATTAACACATTAGAGACACAGGAAGAAAAATTACTGAAAAAAAGATGTTTTCACCTTCAACTTCCTTCTAACATCCTATCTTTTGAGTCTGTATATGTTTTGGTCAAGTTTAAATTAAATATGACAAAACCCCACTTAGCAGTTTTCAAATAACTTCAAGCTGTGAAGTTATTTATTTACTTCCAGGAATTAACTGGAGGTTTAAAATCCAGGCTCACAAACGGATGTAGAAACTGCATTCATATCAAGGTGTTTAACTCCCAAAATTTGTGAGTTTGCATCTTTAAATACCTAGAATCATGGAACGGTTTGGGTTAGAAAGGGGCTGGACGGTCATCTCATTCCATGGGCAGGAATACTTTCCACTATCCCAGGTTGCTCGAAGCCCCATCCAACCTGGCCTTGGACTCTTCCAGGGCTGGGACATCACATTCTGAATTATTCCTAATGTATCCCAAGGACAGGACAGGTAAAACAAGGCCAAATATCCCCATCAGGCCCAAGCTCCCTCCAACCTGGCAGATTCACAGGATTTGCCTTAACTTTCTTAGCATTGATTGATCCCTACCTAAAAAATGAGAAGCCAGGCCAAGCAGTTACAGAAGAGTATTCACAAAATTGCTATAGTTTGTGTAAGGCCCAAACCAAACTGTTCTAAAGAAGACTCATAGCTCAAAAGAATAAAAGCCCATCTGGTGGCAGAACTCCCCAGGGGTTTATACATACCAGTGCCTGGCCTGCAGACATGGCTCCTCATGCATTCACATGCTGATTAACCATCTGATTTGTCCTGCATTTAACTCTGACAATTGCTTTGCAAAACCCCAAAATGTGCATTAAGCCCTCATAAAAACATTTGTGGGCCATCATTGTCAGCGGCACACTGGATGTGCCAAGCAAAAAATTAACATAACTGGATTGTTATTATCTCCAAGTAAAAAGTATTATTAGTATGACTGGAACACCTCAAATTCTCTCCCCACTCATGTTCAGTTCTCACTGCTATTAGGATCTTGCTCATTTTAGACTCCAGGAGCAGGACATGTCACCATGACAAGCACACCAGGGCAAGTGCTGAGAGATAGCTGAGCTGTAGAAATGCCAAATTTCAAATCCCCACCATCGCAGCAGGATTTGTTAGGAAATCGTCATCATTCCTGGGCAGATAAAACAGATTAAATGCAGTATCCAAGATTATCTTGATGAAGTTCTCCTCTTCAATATGCATTTTTGTAAGTCTCAGAGCACTATTAGCAAGATATAATCAATTAATCAACACCCTTTTCCTCTGGAACACTAGTGAGGATCTGATGATGCATGAAGCACTCACAAGGTTTTGCAGCTGAACAACCAGCCTCTAAAAGCCTTTCTTTTCAAAGACAGTGAGGTCAGAGCAGGGTTTATTGCAATCTTCTCCATAGAGAGGTCAAAAATTAATACTGGGAGTAATTAACACCCTCACTTGCCTTGCAGTCAGAAGTGATTAGTTTGTTGTAAAGTCTGGGGCCACACCAGATTGCTCATTGCTTTCACTGCCTTGAACTGTCACAAACTGGTAGTAAATGTTCCAGGCAGATGTATTAATGGGATAAACATTTGCAGAGAGAGCCTGAGCAAGTTATGTGTAGGAATTCAGAGGGAGAGGATCAATACCAAGTTAAAGAAATAGCTTTTTTTATAGTATCACTCTGCTTCCCTTTCTCTTTTCTGCTGCCTGCCTCAGCATGTTTGTGTATAATTTGTGCTGGACAGTGAACTGTGCTGAAGCATGAGATGAAGTTTTATTATATGGCACAGCAACAACACCATGAGCAAGGCATCAAGGCAAAATGCAGACAGAAAATTATATCAATGACGTCCACACCAATATCCTGCCTTGGTTTATAGCTCTTTACAGCTCCAAAGAGGGTCCATGATTTTCTTCATTAGCAGCCTCTAAATTTGATTTCTTATCCCCTTGTTTATTGCTTTCTCGCCTGAGAGGATGTGAAATTTTGTCCTGTCACAGGGTCCTCTTCCTTACTTTGTCATGATCCAGAGGTGAACAAGTCATGGCATCAAATATTCTTTGGAACATTCTTTAGGCAAAATATTAATTAATATTGCATTTTTCCTGAAAGTCAGTTAAAATATCAGTAAGAACTTTTGTGGTTACGTAAAAGGAATGCCAGGAGCATTTTGAAGGTGTTAGTCTTGTATATCTTGTGCTGTCTGATTTTTCCCTGATCTAATCCCACAGTATAAAATCAGATGTCAATCACCAGACAACAGAGTTGGCCCCTCCCTGCTGGTGCAGTTACAACACACTGGGAGGGTATCAAAACATGTTCAATAAAATGTAATTCAGACACAAGCATGAATATAATTCAAAAGGCAAAATTCTCCAATCTGACTGGTATTTAGAAAGAGCCAAACTGTAGGACTATGTTCCAATTTTCCCTCAGAGCCTAGGACTATGTTCCAATTATCCCTCAGAGCCAATGAGATGGGAAATAAATGGGGCTTTATCTGAGCAATGCAGAGCAACAGCATTATCAATCCCAAATTACTACTACAAAAATGGGCCAGACACTGAATGGTCGCAGCCTGAAGCAGGAGCCTGGCAGGGGAGGAAACCTGGATTTGGGGAAAGAGCAGGCAGAGAAAATTACTGCTACATATGTACAGGATGGTTTGGATCTTGTTCTCTCAGGCAGAGTTGAGTTGAGGTGAGGCACAGAGGTGAGGTGCTCTTATTTATCCAGAATAAAAAGACCAATGAAACAACAGCATTATGTTCATGTTAGGGAGCACAGATCACACAATACATGCTCAACGAGCTACTCCTAAATAGACCTCCAAGCTGTGGTGGGTTGAGCACTGGCCAAAAGCCAGTGCACTCGCTAAAATTATTTACTCATTTTCCGCTGTGAGATAAGGATTAGGAGAAGGGTAAAAGCAGGCTCAAAACTTTAAAGGGTTTGAAGAAAATTTTATTGGCAGAACTAAAAGGAGAATAATAAGAACAAAATAAACTTTCAGAGCATTTCTCCTCCCCCCACCTCCTCTTTCTTTTCCCACTGACAACATGGTGACAAAATCTGGGATTTTCAGCTAGTTTACCACCTCTAAAATGATCTCTTTTCAGTTCACTTAGGGAGAGGAGTCTCTCTTGCCATGTCATGGAGAATTTTCCACAATAAACAGTTTTCTTGTGGCTTCAATGTCACAGTGAATCAGCCACCCAGGAGATGGAAATCTGATTGCTGTGTGAAAGTCCTTCCCCTCAACTAATAACTTTTTCCCATAATTGTTTTTGGGGCTCCATCTTTGGCTAGTGGAGTACAAGTTTAAGGATGATGATCTGTTCAGAAGCAAAGGTTCTCTTCATCTATCTCTGAGATTATCTTCATTTCTGGGGCAAAGAGTCTTCATCACTCCCATCTCTCTGCATTCAAGCTTCTCGTTGGATCACATCTACTTCAACGTTTGCTTGCTTCAGCATGGGTACCTTTGTTTATGCCTACGGTTTGAACACACCATCCTCCCATGCTTTTCAGCCAAGGTTAAAGCATCTCCTCACTCTCCTGCCATCTAGGATTTGAGTCCTTCACTGACCTCAGTGTCTCCATGTTGTTTCCTTTACATGCCTTCACCCTTTCCTTTTCTCTTACTGGAGAGAGGGTTAATGTCTGTGCACTAAAAGAGGTAATATCTTGCCCGGGTCTGTGGATAGTCATGCGATCTCTGCCAGGCAGCAGCCAGTCTGGCTGCATGGCTGCTTTCTGGCCCCTGCCACATTCAATTCCAGCCACAGGGTTGCTTTTCTGTGTGTGGCTGCAGGGCCATATCTGTTCTTAGCCACATGACTTCTTGTGGCACCAGGATAGTCCCAGCAGGATGGGTCAGCGGCCTGCGGCTGGAGCGGGGGCCAGGGAGGGCTTGCTCAGCCCCGGCCGAAGCTCCAGCAGAGCCGGCTCGGCCCGCCAGCTGAGCTGCGGATGAATCTCAGCCAAGCCGTGCGTGGGCTGATCTGGCCAGGCCTCAGGGGTCAGGGCCCAGCCCAGCCCTGCCAGGCCCTGCGAGCTGTGCGGTGGGCCGCTCGAGCTCCCAGTTACCTGTTCAAAAGCCAGAAGCAAGAGAGCTTTTCCCAGGCTTTGTTTGTCTTTAAATGTTATTTTACAGAGGCATGTTCAGCTTTCTTAAGTGGTTTAACAGGATGTCAGTATTCAAAACTAGCCAGCTGATTGGTTCTGTTTGGTTTGGTGGAACTGTTAGCAGCTCATCTAAGAGAACCACCTCTGTGGTTGATGGATTTTTCCTTAACTAAAAAACCAAGCCATCTTAAACCACGGGACAAGCCTAGAAATGGTTTGTATTATTAAGAAGTCTTGTAATAATTTGTGGTTTCCACCTGTGGTTAGTAGCACTTGTGACTGACCCTTAGCATCCTGTTGAAAAAAAATGAACCCAAAAACTTCCTTAAAATAGCCAGAAGTTTTCCCCTCTTCCATCACTTTAATTCCATTAGTCAGGTTGTTTTCTCTTTTACTTTGTTGTTTCTCCAGGCTGCAAGTTAAAGCACTCACAGAATTTCAATCAGAATCCCAGGCAGCAGGGATTTGCAAATTCACTTCTCAAGGCCGCAGGTTCTTGCAGCTAAAGGTTGGCACAAAATGTAACAGAAGTGTTTCCTGATCAGGTGCTGTCACAAAGCTGCCACAGGGCAAAAGTTCCCACGTTCACTGACTGTCGAAAGTGAAACTTCATCTTACAGAAATGGATGGAATTTTGCCATGGACTTCTGTGTAGTCACATTCTTTGTCCATGGCACTCCAGTGCTTAATCATGAGCCGTCTTCTGCATAAAGAAGGCTGTAGAGAACTAATGGATTGGCCCCCCAATCCATTAGCTCTCTACAGCTTTTTTATTTAATAGAGCAAATGCAGCCATGTATTTATGAGGATTTTGCAGTGGTAATTGCATGGACTGCTCCTCTGGGACTTTGGAGGAGTCTGCCAAAATATCATTATTGTTAATTAATCAGATCTATTCTGAGCCAACTGCTGCACCTGCTGAAATCAATTGCATACGTTTCAATAAACCCAGGTTCATTAGAATCTGCCCTCTTCTTTTTCCTGATAAATTCTGTATTTCTTTTGTTTCCTTAAGCAAGGCCGCTTTTCCAGCAATTCTGAAGAATCCTGATTTATTTTAGCAAATTTCATGAGATCCACTCAGTCTGAGACTCAGCGCAGTAAGAATCAGGTTTATGTGTCACATTCAAAGGGGCTTCCAGAACACACCAGACAGAAAAGGGTTTCTTTCACTCATTTTGAACTTGAGACATGCAGATATTAAAAAGCAGGATATGTCACACACTCAGGCCCTCAGTAAAAGAATCAATAATAAAGAAAAAAGAATCCTTTCCTGTTTGCATAGCTTTAGAGTAAATACTCATGTTTGGCTCTTTGGAGGTCTCAGAGCTGTGACTGACTTGTTTGGTGAAATGCTCTCAGTCAAATGCTCTCAGTCACCATCAGAGGGTTTTATTTAAGACCTGTGAATTCCACACTGTGCCTCATCTTCAGGTACTCAGAGCCTTTGCAGCCTCCAAACTCTGCCAACATTTCCTCACACCTACTAGAACAGTACAATGAGAAAGAGAGATATATAAGAAAATTGTGGATTTATTTATCCTAACCTCCAGTTTAGGATACAGTTTTTAAGAGGATCCTAGAAAATGTGTTTTCTGGCAT
This sequence comes from Ammospiza nelsoni, assembly GCF_027579445.1. NCBI lineage: Eukaryota > Metazoa > Chordata > Aves > Passeriformes > Passerellidae > Ammospiza > Ammospiza nelsoni. Next base: position 3,163,350 of record NC_080662.1, read on the forward strand.
GAAGTGGCACATGGGCAGGCCATGAACAAACTCTCACAGCTCTTGATGGAAAATCAGAATGTTTTCCTTCAAAACCAAGAATTTGAACCCTCTATGGTCAAAGCCAGAGATTTGAGGACTAAAAGATACCAATAAATACAAAGGATGTTGATACAAAAGTTACTTCGTGATGGTGGAAGAAATGGGCTGTGGTTTAGGGAACTGACATTGATTTATTCTTTCTCTCATTTAATTGACATGTGCATAAGTACCCTAATTGCCCTTGGAGGCAGAGGAGAGATTTCTCACTGTCAGGGCTGAACCGATTGGCTCAATCATTGTCACTGGAATTGCTCTGTTAATATAAAGATGTGAACATTTTCTACTAATGCTAAGTCAACTTAGGACCAGGAGGAGTTTACCCTCTGGTGATTCTGTTACCCTCTAGTGACTGAAATCTTTGAGATGCTGTAGAATGTCTTTATTGTAGACATAAAACCTTGTTCTTCATATTAAGAAGTTCAATATTAAATTCCTACTACAAAAAATCTGCTGCACAGAGACAAGGACATTTGTACACTCATTCAAGGAATCCAGGAACTCTTCCATCATAAGTAAATAGATTGGTGGTCAGGTCCCCTGTATTCACAATTGCTGGATTATGCTCTTTTCTGACCTGGAGATGGGGCAACTGAGAGGTATTTTAAAAACTTTTATTCTATTTTCAGCTTCATGAGAAGGGTGAGACAATACATATGTTACAATTCACACCATCCCAATCAGAAGCCAAATATTTCCTAATTACAATACATTATAAGCGTTTCTTGGCCTTTCAGCTTTTGCTCCACTGTGATGTAAATGCTTTAAAGCCAATCATCTAAAATTACCCTTGTGGGTCCTACTACAATGTATCTTTCATAGTTCTTTCATTTCTCTAAAGTATCTTGTCTTATTTGCAAGGTCATCTTTTGAAACTTGTTTCTAGTTCCATTTCTCTCTCAACAGTGTCTGTCCATTCCATGGCATTTCTAAGTCAGCATTTGTTATCTCAAAGCTTGCATACAGTTGCAGACTATGTAAGTCTTCCATCAGGCTTTGAGAATTCTCTACAAATCCATTTCCCACATTTCTCCCTCTTTCTTGAACGGAAAAAACTTCTTTGATGGTCTTGTTCATTGTTTGTCGTGCACAGTGAAGTACACAAGGTACTATCACTAACATTGTCACTATATCAATCAGTGCATAGAAACCTATTTTGTAAAGCCCCTTTAGTCTAGGTGAATGTCCTAGGGTGACATTATGATGCTTGTATCCCCAGTCGTTGTTCCATTTGTGCTGGATATTATGTTCTGTGCCTTCAAGACTGGCTCTGAGCAGCAAAGTTTGTTTTGTTTTGTTATCAGCCACTCCCCCACAGCTGGTGGGACACAGAGACAGGGCAGTACATGGTGCTGCTTTTGCTTCTTGCTTTGCTTTTGGCTTTGCTCTTGCTTCTGCTTCGCTCCTGCTTTTGCTTCTGCTTGTTAGTTAGTTTAGCTAAGCAGTCTGATTTTTTCCTTGGACTGTTTTTCTTTCCCTTTCTTGGAATCACTCGAGCCTGCTCCGGACTGGGACCTGGGAAACACCGAGAGTTTGCACCTTGTGGCCTGCAGCAACTATTCCCAGCACCGGAGGGACTGATAAAAGAGCGACCACTCCCAGAAGAGACTTTATGAATTTGTCATCTTTTTCAGAGTGTGAAATACAAAGCTGTGTTTTGTGTAAGGTACAAACAGGCGACGTATGTACTTGTGAATGCGAAATGTGTGGACCCCAACAATGGGATAGTTGCAAATTCTAATAATAACCGAGGAAAATAAAGCATGGAAAAAGGCCTTTGAACCTATCTTTTGTTTGCAATTAACCCTGGTTGATTTAGGAACATTGGAATTAAGGTGTTAAGGATGTTGCTTTTTGCTTGCATTTAATCCATAAAAAGCTCTGCAATAATAACCTTTTGAAGTATAATTTTAGAATATTACTTGTATCCTTGAAACAATAGCTTTGGTATATATATAAAGGAAATATGCTTATCTCACACTTTATTGAAACAGAGAAAAGCAGCTTGGGAAAAGAAGATGAACATCACCTCAAGGGTTTATGGTTTCGACCAAAGGGAAGCTGGACATCACTGTTATGAGATTTATAGTCTCTGCAATTAAAAAGTGGACACACATCTGGGGAGCTGGACCCCACCAGATGGCATTCATCTTTCTTCTTTCAGAAACTGGACTGTGACCATCTGGGGATACTCCTTTGAGATACATCCTGAGAAATTAAAATCACAATAGTGTATAGAATTGTGATGTAATAATTTGGAATAAAAATTGCTGATGAGTAAAAGATTGGAAATAGAAACTGCTGAAAAAAAACCTGATGAGTACCCCTATAAATACCTGTAACCATCAATTATCGGTGTGCAGTTGGAGGGAAAATTTCCCCCATTGTACCCAGCGCTGTATTGCTCATACTTTGCCATATTAAATAATAAATTGATTGCTGCTTGAATATTGGCCTAGTCAAGCTTCTTATTCATAACAAGAGCAGTGACAGAGTGGTGTCATCTGGTATTGTTCCTTTTGTGTGCTGGGGGGGTGCTGTGCCTGTTAAATAAACAGGTTCTTTCCACTTGTCTCCAAGGAATCCTTCCCGACCCGGTTGAGTGACCGTGTGGATTTTCTTTCTGGAGGGGCCCCCTTTGTAGGTTTTCTTTCAAATTTGCCCTAAACCAGGACAGTGAAAAACTCTATTCTTCAAACAAGTTGTCTAACAATGATCTATCATCTGTTTTAATTTGATTTGTTAAATCTCTCAGTTTTTGAAGTTGCTTGTGTATGGACTCTGAATGGTTAGACAAATTCTTATCTCAAAGTTTGCATACAGATGCATACTATGTGAGCCTTCTGTCAAGCTTTGAGAATTGTCTACAAATCCATTTCCCACATGAATTCCCAAAGGGATTCAAGAGTCTTGTTGCTCAAATTACCTGGAATTGAACAGGGAAATCTATCAGAGGGAAAAAAATTCTACCTAGTGAAATGGATATCAGTTATGAATGGATGTGGGGTTTAGATAAGGCCTGCCTTTTGCCCAGGCCTCTGGCAGCAGGCAATAGCTTTTTTGAGGTGGCCAGCCCACCAAAACCCACTCTCATTCATGAGTTCTTTAATAATGCCTGATCTAGTTTATTATAGACTAAATTATTTATTCAATAGACAGGAAATTAACAGACATAAGACTTAAACTAATACTACATAGCAAAAAGGACAAAAGGTACCTGTTAATGTTATAGCGTGAGGTTAAAGGTATCTGTTAATGTTACAGCTAGCGAAGAAATAATATAACTTAGGATTCAATGTATCTTACCATCCAATTGTTGGTGGGGCACACATCAAGATCCTTTCCCTCAATCCGCACAGAAGTAACCATGGCATCTGCATCCAGACTCCAGGGAGAGATCTCCCACACATTCAGGGTGTGTGTAGAAGGCTTCTGCTTCTGTGATAACTCATGTGTCATTCATAGTTTGCAAAGGAGTGTCTCTTAGTCAAGAAAATTTCCTTTATCTCTTCCCACATCTGCTCTCCAGACTAAGATCTTGATTCTCAGCTGGGACCTGAGCCCTTTTGGCACCAGAGATTAGCCCTTGCTGGACCTCTTACCCCGGAGGGTAATCTCTTTATGCATCTGGGGGGCAGGGTGGGGGAAGGGGGTTGTAGACATCCTGCCACAGCAAGGTTTAACTTGTTCTTGCTGTGTTTCTGTCAGTCCTCCGCTGACAAATCAGATAAATCCTTCTGTCTTCATGTTCTTCCTTTGTCCAGCTGCATAATGTGGAAAAGGCTCTTGGAGCACTGGGTGAGCTACTTGTAGGTCCATGCAGCTCCCTCAGCTCTTTTCAAAGGATTTTGAAAAATTGCACTTACTTTGAATTTCTGTGTTCAGAGCCCATCCTTGAATAAGCCATCCCTGGCTGTTCACAACCTATTAACTGAACTATTTATTACTATTTCTTCCTTTTAAGATTTACTGTTCCTATCACATATTCAGCTCTGAGATCTGCCTGGGTTGTTCCTGTTGCCTGGATGACCCATGTCCTCAAGGATATCAACACCATGTAGAAATACATTCTGTATTTAACACTCTCTCTTCTTCCTCTTTGCTGACTTCCTTGGCAAAACACTTTTCTGCAAAGATGTTTGGAAAGCAAAACAAAGCTGCTTCCAGTGCCATCCAACACATTGGCATTTTGCTCTGACAGTTGTTCCTAATATGGTAATATTTATGGATTCATTTTCTTCAGCATTCATGGGGCACACACTACAAACCTTTTAAAAGTAGCATACAGCAAGCTGACGCAGTTTGAGACAGAGGTGATGGAAACACACAGGGAAAGTCAGGGGGGAAAAATCATTAAAATCACTAAAACTAATCAGGTAAATAGAGCAGGAGATACATTTGGAACCTGGGGATGAAAAAAATAGAAGAGTTATTAGAATGGTTTTGTCAGGAAAATCCACAAATGCCAGAGGTTTATGTCCAAAAAAAGGAAGACATAGGACTTTCAACTTCATTTGAATAAAGGGAGAGAATCCACCTGGGCACACATCCACAGGGTTTTCTTTCTCTCTCGGGGTTTTGTGGGGCACAGACTCCTTTTCATCCTAAACTCCTGACCGCATGTAGCCCTCTTCCTTTCCCCACTAGCTGAAGTACTGGGAAGGTGGAGCCTTTCCAAATCGCCTACCCCTTATCCCCTCTTGAACCTACTGTTTTACCCCAAAGCTGAGGCTTGTGTAGACCATTGACTGTTTCAGGAGCCAAGCAGTCTGGGCTCTGCAATGAACCTGTTGCCCAAAGTCAGTAGAACCATTAAGACCCATTTCAAAGACGTTAACATCCATACCTTCACCCATCATACTGTTTTGAAAGACTTTAGCACACATCTTTCCTCTCAGTTCCATACCTTGATACAGGAATTTGCACCTTTTATGCAAAGGTGCTCTTCCAAATCCCTGCTCTGTATCTTTAAAAGTCTTCATCTCTTTGTTGCCACTGAAGTGTCTAAACATAAACCAGATTTTAGGTAGCTGGTTGCTCCCCCTATGCTGTTTTTGCTCCTGCTTGCTATGGATGTCCTGCTTCCACCTAATATCTCCTGCCTGTCATCCCTTCCCCTTGGACAGAAAATGCTTTCCCCACAGCAGGATAACTCCAGATTTGCTGCATCCACTACAAAATCAGGGAATGGTTTGGTTTGGAGGGAACTTTAAGCCCATTGAGTTCCATCTCTTGGGCAGGGTCAGGTTACCTTCCCCTATCCCAGGTTGCTCCAAGTCCCATCCATCCTGGCCTTGGACATTTCCAGGGATCCAGGAGCAGCCCCAGCTGCTCTGGGAATTCCATCCCAGCCCCCCATGACCTGTTTGGTGTTAATGCCGCAGTTGTTGGTTTTTTGCCTTGTTATACATATATGTATTACTATAGAACGCTTATTCTTTTCCCATGTCTTTGCCGAAAGCCCCTTAATTTCAGAATTATAATAATTTGGAGGGAAGGAGGTCACATTTTCCATTCCAGGGGAGGTTCCCACCTTCCTTGGCAGACAACTGTCTTTGAAACATGGCACAGGAGAATCTGAAAATATATTTGCCACAGAAGGAAAAGAAACGTGCATCTAGGGCCCTCCAGCCTGAGAGGTGCCTTGCACTCATCACATGGAGATCTTTGGAAATAAATGTCCTTTTACAAAGCATCTCTCATCCACAGAACAGAAAGTGCAAGGAATTACTATTAAATTTTATATTGCCAATGTCAAGACATTCTGAGATTATAGCAAATAAAATTCACATTTCAAAAATTTATTGGAGAAGGTAATTCTTGAGAACTTTAATTTCAGACAGTCAGGAGGGCTGATAATTTATCTGTGGTTCCCTTGATGCCAGAACAGCCATGGGAATGGGGATGTCACATATGCTTTTCCTCTTGTTTTATGGTAAATAATGGAGCTCACATTGTAAGCACTTGGATCTGCCTGAACCATGTCAGGTTCCAGAAAACAAGGAAAGTCTGACTAGAAAAAAAAACCAAAGCCTTGCTCCATCAGAAAAAGTAGCATGAAATTGTAAGAAAAAAAAAAAAAAAACAAAAAAAAAAAAACAAAAAAAACCAAAAAAAAACCCCAAAAAACCACAAACCTACAGATGACAGAAATAGAAATGGTGAAGTTTGCCCATGGTCTCTTGGCTCCAATGAGTGTCCCAGTGTGCCAAAGACTTGTCATCAGAGCCACCAATGGAACGTGGGAAGAGCGCGCCGCTCCCCTGCTCCTGCTGCTGCCCAGGCTCCCGCTGTTTGTGTCACTAACTCCTCCTGGGAATTTCTATGGATCAGAAATGTCTTCTTGCTGCTGACACGGGGTTCAGGGAAGTAAAATAAAATACCTGCTGGTGACATAAAGAGTAGATTTTTCCCTCCATGAGAAATTACATGCCAGTGTGTTCTTTTTAAATCACAGCTGAACATAACTAAATACTTCAAAATGAGATGAGTAAATATTTTTGGCTGTCATTCATGGAATCACAGGACCAGTGCCTGCAACTGCTGGAACAACTGTTAGAGAGTTTATTTTCCTTGTTCCCTCCATGCTTTGCTTTTTGTGAGAATGTTTGCACAATCCTTGGCTGAAGTGGACTTTGAAGTCAAAGTTTATTTTTGCAGTTTCATCACTGACACCTTGACTTAGTTCTTATTCTACAACAGCATCATTATCCTAACTCCACTGCAGTCTATGAATTTCCATCAGTGCAGCAGAACTGCGAGCAGGGCTGGGTTTGAAGGATCTCATGGAGCACTTACTGAAGTCAAAGGGAAAAGATTTCAGCTTGGGCTTGTTTTGGGTCAGACTGCAAAAAACCAAATTAGGCTTCCCTAGAAGAGGTTGGAGGTGGGTTGGAGGCCAGAGGAGGAACACGCTGCAGGTCTAAGAGCAAAATGGTTGTTTGGTGGAGTAGGGAGAAAAAAAGAATTGTCTCATTTTTCTCCCTGTTTGAACATATTCAATCTCTCCCTGTAGCTCTTCCATGTTTTCTATACACTGGCATCATTAAAGAATCATAAAGTGCATTTATGTTTACTTAAACCTCTTCCCACTAAAAAGACATCAGTGTGCTGTAAAATATCTGTTGAAGAGCTCTTTCTTTGCTCTCTCAAGTGAAGTCCAGCTCATCATTCATCTACCCCAATCCCCACAGCAGAGCCTTGATCCACTGCATTCGCAGCACCTCTACTCAGCCACTTCAGGGAAACACAGTGAGGTGGACTTTGAGAGCATTTCACCACCCAGATACATCAACAGGTTGTGCTGTGATGGAGATTTTGAAAGGAGAGATTGAGAGATACAAAAATAGCTCCTGTAATTGCCTTTTGTGATGCCTTGAAGTTATTTTGCCATAAGCACATCCCTCCTCAAACACTATTGGAAAGGATTACTGTCTGCTCTCCCTCCCTACCTACCTCAAAAGTTTGGGGGTTTTTTGTTTGCTTGGTTTTTTTTTTGCCAGGATTTGCTTCCTGTTTTTTTCCTTGCAACTTGAAGGATTCCTCCACACTGTCCAATTTAAGTCTGCAGATAAATGATTCCATTTTCAACTTCAGTCTTCCTCCAATTAAGCCATGACTCTTAAACAATATCCGAATTTTTTTAGCTTCATACCAAAGTGCAGAGGTACAAACAGAGGTACTAGAGAACAAACTAGTTTTGAATCCTTTAATGGATTTTTTTCATGTTCATCTTGTCAACAATTTGATCTAAGTAACAAGGAAAATCTCCCTGCCAATTTTCTGTATGAGGCACTGGATTTTCTGGACACTTCAGTTCTCAAAGATCCATAAGTGTAAGCTGAAAATTAATTGGTTCTATTACTGTTCTCAAAATGGGCTTCCTCCATCTCTCTGGACTAGGACAAGCTCTAAGGTGCTTCAGAGAAGATAATTAAAGCTCCTTCATATGTTTACGTTCAGACTTGCCAAATAATTTGTAGAAAGGGAGAAACGTTGCACCATCCCTGGGAGCGATGGAAAAATTGAATTGCATATCCTTGAGGAGCTGTACAGAGATACACATGGAAGTAACTTAGTTCAATCAAGGGTTTTTCTCACTTTAACGAATATTATGAACAAAATGTAGGAAAAAAGAGGGTGCAGCTCCTCCTATTGCAAAGCATCTGGAGACTGGGGTGAGAATAATACAAAATAATTATAAAAATATAGCAATAAAATAAAAATAATGTGAATCTACATTAACATCTGGCTTCTCCTTTAGGTTTCAGTCTTGCCAGAACAAGGAGTTCTTATCACATATTGCTAAAATATCTAATGCAGAGACAGTCCATCTCAAATAATTGTAAATTCCAAATTTCTAGCTCCCTGCAGAGTCCCTCTGGGCTTCACCTCTGCAGGATGCTCAGAGCCAGGGTGAACCCTGCTTATTTCAGAACTTTGTGCTTGTGGGATCCCTGTGAAAACCGCAGAATGAAGTGCTGAACCTTGGAAGAGGCTTTGAATATTTGTCACCAAAAGGCAGCTTATCTGGATGTAAAGAGAACAGCACACACTGCTATCAGTGACAGGCAGCCTGGGTACAATATGTCCCATCTGTGTCCCACTCTACTGACAGCAGATGTCCTTTGCCTCTGAAAAATCCCTTTTGTTGGTTCAGGGTTCTGTGGGTGACAGTGTTTGTTCTGTGGCAGCTCAGAGGACATGAATCATTTAGGCTCTGCTGGTTTATCAGGCACCAGCCCCTGCAGGTTTAGCACAGACCTGTTCCCAGTGTGGTGGGGGCTGATCAGCACCCAGGGACATGGGAGAGGTGTGGCCATTCAGTGCTTGGAAGCTTCTGTTGGTCCCACAGGAGCTCTGGGGAAAGCCCTTCCTGTAAAGGACAAGCATTGCTCATCTCATTCTTGTCAGCAGTGAAAGGAGTCAATGTCTCCAGCTGGGCTCTGGCATCTTCTCATATCACCAGGAGAGGTCCCAGAGGATCCTGAGGAACAGCACGCTGTGGAAATCAGAATGTGGCACTGGGGATGAAGTTTACTTTCCTTCCTGATTTGCTGCAGAAGAGTTGAGGCTGTACCTGGGTTTCTCCATCTTCAGGAAAGAACCTGTTCCACAACCCAACCATCCAGGGGGAACTACTGGAACAGGTAGTGGCTGCCCCATCCCTGGAAGTGTCCAAGGCCGGGTTGGATGAGGCTTGGAGCATCCTGGGACAGTGCAAGGTGTCCCTGACCTTGGCAGGGGGTGGCACTGGATGGGCATTAAGATCCCTTTGCACCCCAACCTTTCTGGAATTCTTGGATTTCTGTTATTAAAGGCTGATAATGCCTTCTGATTCTGGCAGTTTCACAAACATCTGGCATTTTGCAGTGTTTCCTGGTCTATAGCAAGTCAGTGATGGATGGACTGCTGATGGATTATGAGGTTGTAAGAGGATTTAATTGCAGGATCAAGTCATCCATAGTTCTAAATAAGATTAAAATGTCATGTTTAGATCAACCTTTTCCAACCAAGGAAATCAAAGAGTTATTTTAATTTACATTATGCATTAATGGGTTTGCCTATGGCTTGCCATTAAGTGAATTATCAATAGAAGAAGAGGGGTTTTTACATTTAAAATGTAAAAAACAATTGAAAATAACCACTAAAACAGAATTGCCTTTATATAGTTGCCTTACTGATATGCTTTAACCTCAAACGACAAGTCGCCACACACACACACACACACACACGGGGTTACAATTATTCAACTGCCATCATCAGGACTAAGAATTAACCAAAAGTTCATCTGTGTGCAAGCAGCAATTAAATAGAAGAGAATAGAATTGAAGAACTTTTTTGAAAAGTCAGTTCCTTGTCTAAAGACCTCTTTTATCTGAGGTGGACACTACCAAGGTGACGTCATTACCCAGGCTTTGTCTTGTGCCACAGTCCTGTGACAAACCTGAGAAATGTGATCTGGAGCAGAGGGTTGCACTACAAACCACCAGTGGTCCTTTCCAACTTCATCCATTCAGGATGGATGGGAAAACATGGAAGTACCTGCCAGTTGTGTCTTCAGCTGGAATGTGGCTGCAGGAATTGCATCCTCTGCTGCCTCAAAGAATATTGAGGTCTGAAAGGCATTGAAAAACACTACTGACTCTTTCCGGCAGCACCTCTGGTTTTCCTGCTAAAGAATCACAATCCAATTGAATGTCAGTTGTTAACAAGTTCTAAACTCTTTATTCAGATGCTGTAGGCAAGACCATGATACCTAAGTAATTAGCTGAAAGAAAATGAGGCCAACAAACATCCTGAAGAAGCTGCAAAGCAGATTCACAGAGTTAGCAAAACAAAGCCAGATCCAACTTTCTTTTCCAATCATCCTGGTGTTACTGGAAGCTCTTTGCTGGCACAGTAAACAGGGAGAGTGGGGTTTTTTTTTCTGCCTCAGATAATGGGTACAAATTCAAAAAATCATTTCACGCTGGATGAACAGCCAGCTTGTTTGTGGCTGGGCTATCATCAAGACATTGTAAACTGGGAGCTGAAATGGGGAGAGGAACCAATGAAAGTCTGGGCAGCTTCTTCTCCTGCAGTTGTTGCTACTTCCACATCTTCTGCAGGAATTTGCGAGCCCCCTGGGCAGGTCACTGTTGCAGGGGCCAATAAATATTTACCTCAATAAATGGCAGAGTGAATGCTCTGTGTTTTAGGTTGCATTCTGACAGGTTTAACCTTTCAGGGGTGTAGTTCTGCCAGCACAGCTCTCCATCTATCTGTTTTGAAAACCCATGGAGAGTAATTTCGCTAGGAGTGGGATTCAAAAATACCCTGCCCCTAGGCACAGCCATTCTACAGACATAATTCTAATTAAAGCTCACCTTACAGTGGAATCAAATAGGAAATTCTGGCTCGTGCATCCCTTGACCTCTTCTTTTACAACAAAGTTTTATCCACAAATATGAGAATTAGGGACTCAAATGCTGCTTAGCAAGAAACTCTGAGTCAGCTGTTGGCTTCTTATTGCTGCCAAGGGGGACATATAAATCAGCATTAAATCTCATGGGTTTGAAACCACCTGGTCTTAGCACTGCTGCTCTTCCTCTTTCATTTTCTCTGAAAGACTGTGGCTGCAACTCTGCATCATTAACTCAAAAATTGGTGTTGTTTTGGAGAAACATAATCAAACCCACTGGGGCATTAGTGGGGTGTCTTCCAAAGAGTTCCTTGCTGAAACAGATTAAAGAACATCATAAGAAAGGGTTAAACCAGGCACTGATAGACTTTTCAGGGCCATAATGGATCACTTGCAATAGATAGGTTTTCCTGGTTATAACAAAAAAAACCCCATCAGCCTTTGTCATGTCTGATCATCACTGCTGCCTCACCAATAAATATCAGCTCTGATCATCACTGCTGCCTCCCTGCTAAATAAAGTACTGCCTTCTGCCTTTTTGTTGAATCCTTTTTTTGAAAAATTCAAATCCTGTTAATTTTTTTTCCTTTCTACAGAAAGATACTTGAGCAGTGCTCCCCTCCTCTGCAGCTGACTCATGTGCAGTGAGATTTATCTGGAATACCAGCTCTTGACCCATGTGGTAGGGAGTTTTCTGGTAAAAACAAGAGAGAAAGCTGACACTTTTCAAACACTCCCAGGTTTTTGAAGCAGAGAGAGAATTCCAATTATCACAGGAACACAGCAGAAAATCTGCAATCTCGTAACAATCTCAGTGAGATTTATAGGTGCTACTCAGAATGCTTAAATTAAATAGAATTTTTTCGACCCTGAGATTTTCTTTTAACTGAGTGTACAAAATGTAAAGTGGGCCAGGAGTATCTAAGAGTGTGTCTGGCATTTCATACACAATTTTCCACTGCTTTCATAAGGTTACTGCTCCTCATTTAATTTCCTTTTTTTACATTATGGGGCTTTAGTATTAATGATGATGATAAAATATCTAACCCAAGGCACTGCCAAGGGAAATTTTAATCAAAGGCCTTTCACAGCTGAAAGGCTGGCTTGGTTAAGTGATCAATATCTACTGATGGAAAGAGTTTGGAAGAAACATAGTTCTCTTTGCTTAAAGAAAGGAAGTTGCTCTTAGAAATTATTAGAAACTTTGGCCAATTTTTAAGGGGGATCCCACCTTAAACAGGTTGGTTAAAATCATCATGCAGCCATTTTAAAAGCTGAGCTGTACTATTCATCAAAACCTGAATACAAACAGTTTGTAGATAGCTGACAGTTTGGGAGAGAAAAACCTACAGTAAATGTAATCTGTGCACAACAGGACTTATTCTCTGTCTCAGAGCTGCCCTTTTTACTTCACTACACATTGAAATTATTGGTCGAAATGTACCAGGAACATGAGGTGGGAGGGTGAGGAGCACTAATTAATGTAATTGACAGCATAACAATTAAGATGTAAAGATTTACCCCAGCAGCAAATGGGGATGTGGGATCAGATCCCACCAAGATGGGACAGAGAGCGATGGGCTGTAGAGGATCTTAGTGCAGGTTGATTTGGAGGGAACATCCCTTCAGTCTCGACAAAAGGGATTTTTTTATAGCTTAATTACGTGGGAGCAGGTTCCTAATCCTGGCCCTGTCAAGGTTGCCCATTCCAGAAATCCTATTACTAAGCAAAATACAAAATGACTGGGTTTAGTTTTCAATTGTTGTCAGTTCCTGTCTTTTTCCGAATCAGGATGTGGTGGATCAATCGATGCATTTCAGAGCCTGTCAGAAATCAATGACACAGAAATATAATGGGTGGTGTTGTTCTCTCCTGTGCTCCTCCAAGCCCAGTCTATTTTTGGGTGGATCAGGGAAGTTCCAAGAGCAGTATTCCTATGAGTTTCAAGAACGTGCAGTTTCTCCTTCACCTGATTTCTGGTGTCACATGCACATTTGCATTCACTACACATAGTTAAACACTTCCACAGAATTCACAGAATAACTAGGTTGGAAGCGACCTAGAGACCTTGAAGATCATCAAGTCCAACCCATGCCCTTTCTCCCTTTTTCCACATATTTTTATAATTTCTTCCTCAAAATAGATAATTCTTTCCCATCCTCCTCTTAAAAATACTGTCAATTCATGTTAACATATTATGGTTTAATCTTTTTCAGGCTTTATCCGTGTCACTGACTGTTACTGTCCATGTCATTTCCCTCATCTGGAGCTCAAGATGATTTTCCTTTCCCTGGGGAAAACTGTGCGAAAAGGTTTTGTTGCAGTAGAAACTCCCCTGGACTGGGGTCTACAACCAAAAGCACATCACTATTCACAGTAATACAATTCCCTGGCTGGCACCAGCACATGGAGCAACCATGGAAAAACCAAGTCAGCCCCAGAAAGATTTAAAGATCTGAGGTGTGACCAAGCCAGGCTTTCACTTGAGACCTCAGATACTGCTCAGGTTTGGAGCTGGTTGTTGGACCCAACTCTAAAAGCATGGCCCAGCATCCTTTTATTTCAAATATTTTGAGGGATGACAGAAACACTTACAGTCAACGGTTGATCTACCAGCCAAGTTATTTTACTGAGAACAAAAGTCCAAGGTTGCTGAAGCTGCATTTGCTTTGCCAACAAATTATCTGAAGGAAGAAACCCTGGATATACTGTATCCTCTGGATAAATTTGCTGCAGGCAAAAAGCTTTAGGCTTTCACAGCTCCCTTTCCCTTTGCAGCAGCTCTCAAACCCATGGTTTGAACAAGAGAAATAATCAGTGTCGCTGTAGAAATCCATAGTTATTTTCTGCAGATTGCAGAATGTAGCTGGAATAGAATGTAACTGGAATAGAATTGTAGCAAAATGAGTGATGTCATAAGGTGCAAGCAAATCTGCATTAATTACATGTATTAATTGCATTACCTCTGAGGAATTAATACCATACTGAGCTACTTTCAGTTGGAGGTCTTGCACAATCCTCCAGGCAAAGACTTGATGACTGTCATTCTGTCCTGTTCTAGGAGCTGCTTTGAAAACTGGAAAAGCCATAGGGTTATCACAAGCATCATTTGCAATGGAGCCTGATCCTCTCTCCCAGGATTTTCAAGGCTGTCACAGACATCTGTTTCTCTAAAAATCCTTTCTTTAGGATTTTCCCTTCTGGGAAGCTGAGGCCCCAGAAAAAGAATGTTGTCAATGATTATCTGCTGCTGTGGAATGCAACAGGTGGATTTTTGATTGGGCCATCTTGAATGTTTATAATTAATGGCCAATCAAGACGGAGCTATCTCGGACAGAGTCTGAGAGAGCTGCCTTTTGTTATCATTCTTTTATTTTTTATTCTTAGCTTAGCTAGCTTCTGAGGGAACCTTTTCCTTTCTATTTCTTTTTAGTATAGTTATAATGCAATATCTATATATATAATAAAATAATAAATCAAGCCTTCTGAACATGGAGTCAACATTCTAGTCTCTCCTTTCACCTGAAAACTCCTGTGACCATGGTCACACAAGGCTGTCTGGATTTCCAGATTTTCTTCCAGAACAGGGCTCTGCTCCTTGTCTTGGTGCAGCCTGGAGGGTCTGGCTGAGGCAGAGCTGGGCAGCAGTCACTGGTACTTGTGGAAGACTGGGATTTGGGAGCATTGCTGCTGCATGGCAACAAGCTTTGCCTTTGAAGATTACTCAGAAAATGTGAATTCATCTGGGGTTAAACCACAGGCTTTTCAAAACTCCTCAAGTTGCCAACTCAACAGTCCCTGCTGCCCCCTGAGCCCTGTTATCCCTCTCTACTGTTTCACTTGAATAAAAACTGAGCCATTCCATGCTCCACCCAAAGGAAGAGTCCTTGGGGTGAGAGAAAGTCAGGTCAGGGATGGATCTCAGTTAACTTTGGAACCAGATTTTTTTCCCTCAGGTCTGAAGATCCATAACTGCAGTGCTTTGCCCATCCCCTCTCCCTTGGCCAATCAGCAGAACACACTTTGACTCCACAAGGTGTTACCCAGGCCTGAGCAGGTAGAAATTATTCTGATTTCATGAGATCTTACTGCTTTATTTAAGGGGTTCCCAGCCAAATCCAGCTCAGGCATGAGGTCTTGACAAGCATCTTCATCATGTGCTTTCCTGACCTTGATGTTTGGAGTCCTGGACATCTTCCCAGTCTGATGAGTTGGTGCGGGGAAATATCTATGAATGTAGAACAAAATATTGAGATAATCATGAAAGTCTGCCTCCCTGATAAGCCAGGCTGATCCAAGTTCACTGCTGTGCCTGGCTGCTAACCAGAAAAACCATAATTCCCCACCACGCCAGCACCCTGAGAGCATCTTTAACTAGTAATAAATCCATGAAAATGTAAAATGTGTACATTACTTTTCTCTCCTGTGTGCCTTGTGGATATCATTTTACCTGTTTCCTGCAGCAAAACCTGCATTACAAAACCAGAGCAATTCAAGGTAAATTATTGGATCCAGTCCCTGCTTGACTGCAGACAGGGAAAAATTTTACTTGGACTGTTTTCCAACCACAGAGATATTTACTGTAACATCCAAATGCTGCTTCCAGACCTCCTGCAGATGAAATGCAATCTTCTGGAGCACCAGGAAAGGAGGCAGCCTTCCTGAGAAGGAGATTTGTTGTCAGATGTGCTACCTTGGTGTGCAGGCTGCATTCCCAGGAAGTTGGGAATATTACTAGCTGGGAATAAAGAGAAATGTCTTATTTCATATGGGAGGCATTGAACTCTTGCCTCTTGCAATGCTTCATAAGCATCAGCAAAATCAAGATTAAGCCAAAGGGAATGCTGCAAACAGAGCTGGGAGATGTTCTCCATCTGAGGTTTTTATGAACAAAACAGCAGCTGTCCTGTTTTTGATGATGCACCCATCAGGATTATGCTTTGGACAAAAACCCCCTGATTTTATTATGCTGCTGCTGCTTTCTATGGGCTTTGGATGGCTTGTAGGCAGTGGGGAACATCTGAGGAATCAGAGCTCATTGTTTCCCACAGCCAGGCAGTGCAGTCACACCAGCATAAGGGAATTCAGGGATCACCAGGACTTCTAATGAATTCGTTAAAGACAGGACTCTCACTTGCACCAATTAATAAAGTTAATTTGAAACCTGGAGAAGATTGCACTGATATTCCACTTCCCCTCACACACCCTCGTTTAACACATTAGAAGAGTTTTAATTATTTCTCATTCTGTGCTTTTTTTCTTTTCCCAATGGAGTTACAGTGAAATTTATGCTGACCACAACCGAGCAGTTGGTTTTAATGACTTGGAATGGAGCTAAATGCAAGGCAGCAACTTTGTTTAAAACAAAGACATTCCCAATATACCACTACATGGAATAAATCAGAAATCCTCAGCCTGAGTGAACACTCACAGAAACTGCCCCTTCCTCTCCTGGAGCGCCTAAAGGAGTTCCAGGAGATCTGGAGAGAGACTGTGGACAGGAGAATTAGGGAGCAAGGAGCTTCCCACTGCCAGAGGGCAGACACAGGTGGGATATTGGGAAGAAATTCCTCCCTGTGAGGATGGTGAGGGACTGGGATGGAATTCCCAGAGAGGCTGTGGCTGCCCCTGGATCCCTGGAAGTGTCCAAGGCCAGGTTGGATGGGACTTGCAGCAACCTGGGATAGGGGAAGGTGTCCCTGCCCATGACATGGGGGTAGGAATAGATCATCCTGAAGGTTGTTTCCTACCCAAACCACTCCATGATTCATTTTATGATTCATCCTTTTCTTCCCATACTCCTGCACTATTTTTACCTCGATCTCAAATAAATGTCATATTTGTGAAATATGCTGTAGCATATGGGAAGAAAAAAAATACACAAACATATCCAAGGAGTAATTCCAGCAGCAAGTGTCCCTTGTACCTTGCCAGGAGTCACCAGCACTGGATTTAAAGGCACCACGTTTGTCTGGGACAGGGTCATTATTCTGGGCAGACCAGCTCTGAGTCTTGATGAGAACCCAAGGCAGTGGAAGTTTTACAGCTGGCTCAGATATGCGGCACCAGCAAGAACAGAAAAGCCAAGAGGGCAAAGCAGGAGGTTATTTGGGATCGATAAGTCTGGGGTCAATTTGGTCTCATGGAAGACATTATTAAATCTCCGCATCTCAGGTTTCCCCCACTCCCCAGTCAAATTTCATTTCATAGGGGCTGTTTATCTTAATATTGAGGAGTGTCTGATATTCCAAAGTGGGAGCTGCCCCCACTTTTTAATGGCATTTGTTATTTTCCTGCAAGGCACAAGAGAGATGAGTGATAGGTGTGATTTTTCAAAATATAAGCTAAAATTAAGGCAACTTATATAAAGCAAAATTTTGGTTATATAAGCAAAATTAAGTGCATTTCAGCATTAGTTCCCTGGATCTTTAACCCCCAAAACTGGACCTCTGCTTAAAAGCAGAGGCTTCCAATAGTTATTCCAGAAACTCTGTAACTCCTGCAAAGAAGAACAATGAATCAAGAGTATTTGAGCATAAACAAGTGAGCAGTGAATGCCCAGGAGGTTTGGGATGATGTGCACTCCTATCCTGGTTCTGGGACACAAATGGAAAATTCCAGCCCAAAGAACAGGGTACGTTTTCTAGGCTAAAGGAGTGGGTTTCTGTGCTTATACCACACTCAGAAAATTAAAGTAATTCAAACCATGACACAGCAGAGGTGTCCTCAATACAGACATCTCAAGAAGGGACAAGGGGTGGCATCAAGGATGCAATGCTTTGGTGGCAGCTGTACCCCCTTCTGCCCTCAATGCAGGGAGCAATAGGAGGTGTTTGTTCTTCCTCAGTATGTGGAACTTGCACATCACAAACCCCAGAGCCAGATGACCAAAAAACCTCCAAATTCAAAGAGTTTTAAGGAATCAATCATAGACAAAAATGAGCCGTACAAGCTGAAACATTTCTTTTAATTGTCCTAAAAGTTTTATTTTTATTTCAGTCATGTTAACTTCTCTACAGCCCAAGCAGTTTGAAATAACCTTGTTCTTCTCCGCTTTGCAACTTCTCCACATTGATTTTGCTGGCATTATTGTTTTAATATGTTCAACTTGGCAATTTCCCTAGAAAACCTGCTGTCCAACACAAATGTTTGGATCCACTCCGCTGTCTGTGCTTTGACTTCTCAGCTCAGTGTAGTAGGAACTTCCAGACTTGTCTGTCCTTAAGAGCTCAATCCTACAGAAAGCAGTGAGTGCCAGGAAACCTTTTTTCAGCATGGAAATAGGAATCCACTGTTTGCTCAATGAGAGACAGCAGAAAAGCTTGGGAACCAGTTGAACACTGACCTAAAGTTAAGGCTGTGCTGTTGGTTGAAAGCATCAATTTAGTTTACAGGGGCCAAAAAAGAGATGCCCCAGCAGAAATGCTTTGGTCATTTGCCTTGTATAGAAGTGAAAGGAGGAAAACATCCAGTGTGGCTGGCTTTCTTGCTGGCACTGAAATGGAGGCGCTGGCAGGGGAAAAAATTAAAAAAAAAAAAAAAAAAAAAAAAAAAAAAAAAAAAAAAAGAAAGAAGCAACTGAAATCAGGTCCATCTGCTTAGAATTAGTCCTGAGTTCATGCAGTGCACTGTGTGGCAGTGATGCTCCAAAAGGGAATGGAAGTAGGGAGTGAATTACAGCTCTCAGAACATTTTCAGCTCAATGGAATATGGAAAGTGAATTCCTATGCAATGATATGCTTGTTTGAACAGTTTTTAACAAGCAGAAGCTTTTCTCCAGAGCTTTTTGGGTTTGTATTTCTGGACCTAGAGTTAAGGCAAGGCTCGGCCTGCATGGGAACATTGGTGCAATCCCCAAGTCAGAGGATTGATGTGTTTCTCTTTTGGAGAGAACTTTTCCTTCTGCTCTTATGTGGGATGAAGATGAAATCTGGGAGTTCAGTGGTTATAAAAAAGGGGATTTAACCTCCCTCAGTAGGAAAAGGCTCTTGGAAAGGGCTTCCCAGGGAGGTTTGGAATCCTCATCCCTGGAGGTGTCCAAGGAAGGCCTAGATGTGGCACTCCATACTCTGGGCTGGGAACAAGGTGGGATTTGGACACAGGTTTGACTCAATGGTCCTAGAGGTCTTTTCAACCCTCAGTGATTCTGTGGTTTTGATAAGAATATTTTTCCAGAGGTCAGGAAGGACACACAGCCCAATTTGAGGCCCCTAAAGAGAGAATTCCGGCTTCTCTGGCTATTCCTAAGCAAAGGCCAGCTGCCAACGCAAAGCTTTCAATAATCCAGAACATTCCTTTAGGACAAAAGAAGGTGCTGGAAGGCAGCACAGGTAGTGGGTAGCTTCCCTCTTACGAGCGATGGCACTGCACTAATGCAAACAGGGGTTTCTCTGGCCCTGACTCACTGAGGTGTAAACTCACTCCAGCGAGATCTTTCCTAGCTGAATTTCCCTGGAGGGAACATGAGGATGCTGCCTATCTTTCCAGTGCAATAACTGATTCCTTTCTTAAGGGCTTCCTGTTTCTCTTCCTTGTCTCTAAAGTGTCTTACATTACCCTTCATGCAGGCTTGGAATTGAGAAAAAAATTGTATTTGCTTCCTGATGTTCCTTTTTTTGTTTTTTAAAAAAAAAAGTTTTTCCTCCAGACCATGCATCATTGCAGACACAATCCGTTTCTGAGAGAATTGCTGCGCTTCTGGCCAGGTTTGATGACTTGGGACTGTTCTATCCTGGCATGCTCAGTGGGAAGGAAAAATGCACTGAACAACAATTTCTGATTCCTCCATCACCAAAATGTCTAAAACTCACTTCACTGAGTGATTCTGTGGTTTTGATAAGAATATTTTTCCAGAGGTCAGGAAGGACACACAGCCCAATTTGAGGCCCCTAAAGAGAGAATTCCGGCTTCTCTGGCTATTCCTAAGCAAAGGCCAGCTGCCAACGCAAAGCTTTCTCATCTCCCTCATCATACTGAACAAAAGGAGAAAAATACAGTTATACAGCTCTTTTCATTTGAAATCAGATTATTTAACATGAGTTTTTATGTTTCCCAGGGCAATACTACTTGGTTGGTGCTCACAATGGGAAATCAGCATGGCCTTTTTATTATCCTGAGTATTGGTTTTGTAACGAAGTTCAGATGCAGAAAAGCACACATAGAGATATCACAAGTTTGTTATCTGAATAATTAAATGAATGAACAGGCTTATCAATTCACTAGTTAATTAATTCATTCATTTTTTTATTCAACTGCTTCTACTTTCTCCCCTGTATCTCTTTGCTAAAATAAGTCAGTATTTGAGGCCCAGATTTTGGACGTAAGGTTTACAAAAGGTGTGTCCCTAGATATTGGGAACTTTACTGTAGTAGTAGTAGTAGTAGTCATCCTCGTAGTAGCAGCAGTGGTAGCCTTAATCCTAATCAAACCAGGCTCAAACTTTAGGCAAGAGGGATATTTTTCAGCTCCTCAGCCTGATCAACCAATAGTCAAATAAGCAGCAAAAGGAGCAACACTCCCTAGACAGGCTCAGAAAATCCACACAGACACTTTGAAAACTCAAACCTCTGCTGGATCACTGTCCTTGGCACAAGATTTTTTGCTTATGAGACAAGAACTTAAATAAGCCAGCAGTTAGTCCTTTCCTCCAGGTACTTAGTATTGTGCCTAGAATGAGGGATTAAAAATAATAGATGTGACCACTTCCTTCCCTTCCTTGTATTGCACTAACTTTAGGACAAGATTTATTTTCAAATCTCAGCACTTGAGATGGGTTTCTCTCAAGTTGAGTCACAGGAATTCTGTGTATTGTTTGTCTGAATAATTTTTGGAGAGTAAATCTTTGGTTTCGTTCCATTCTTTGGTATATAAAGACCAAAACATTGACCCCAGCCAGACCGGGAGCATTGGTGGGGACAGTTTCAAGGTACAGAACAATCTGAAAAATCCATATTTCCACATGGGTAGGTTTTGAAACTCCAGGGAAGGAGAATTTTCTGACACAAGGATATGATTGGGATTCATCTGCCTTTGAAGTGGCCCTCTCTAGTGACCAGCATAAACCAGGGAAAAGGCTCCAACCCAACTTTGACTTTGACAAAGACTCTTGGTATTTTAGTCATCTTTTCAAGAGCGATGAAGAGCATCCAACTCAAAGCCCAGTTCTGTGTGAACATCAACAACCATGTGTCAGCTTACAAAGGACCATGGAACATTTTTACAAATCACTTTGCCACAGGCCCAAAGGAGTTCCTCACTGCACTCAGAGACAATTTTATTAAAAATAAAAACAAACCAACAAAAACCAAACCAAACCAAAACTAAAAAAAAAAAAACAAAAAACAAAAACCAAAACCCCATATATTTAGGGGCTGTGAAAAATACCATAGGCCATGGGGAGAGAGTAAAAGGTATCAAGGGAATGACTGACATCTTAGAACTCTAAAATAAGGAGGCATTTACTGAACAATGACAACAATAAAATGCTAAGAAAAAGTGTTTGCATTAGCAATAAATTCTATCTTCAAACACAGGCGACATAAATGTCAGCTGGGGAACTGGGAGCAGAACCCAGGAGACAACTCCTGAGGCTGACTCTCCATTGCCAGGAAATCAGAACCTGAACACCACTGTTCCAGACACGAAACCCTCTGTTCCTCTAGACAGAAACCTGTCCATACACATGGAACCGTCTGAGGTAGTATTTATAACTATCATCACAGAGAATTCCTTCCCAATATCCCATCCATCCCTGCCCTCTGGCAGTGGGAAGCCATTCCCTGTGTCCTGTCCCTCCATCCCTTGTCTCCAGTCCCTCTGCAGCTCTCCTGGAGCCCCTTTAGGCCTTGAAAGGGGCTCTGAGCTCTCCTTGGATCCTTCCCCAGGTGAGCATTCCCAGCTGTCCCAGACTGGAAGCATCTCTGTGGCCTCCTCTGGACTCTCTTTCTCTCCTCCACACTCTCCTGATGTTGGACCTCAGATCTGGAGGCAGCTCTGCAGGACACATCTTACCTGAGCAGGGCAGAGCAGGAGAATCCCTTCCCCTGGTGGTGTTCAATTAAATTCTTTAACATGTAAACCATTTTGCTTTGCAAATCTCATTACCACCCTTGCCTGTTTGGTGTTTTCAGTAGAGTTTTAAACATACTCCCAAGCAGCTGGAAAGGTTTGTTTGGGTTTGCTGAGCTTTTTGTTGTCTCTTCATTTTTCATGAGATGCTAATTTGTGGTAATAGCATTCTGCAGCCGTGAGAGCCTGGCTCAGAGGAAGGGAATTATTGGTGTGTGTATTTTAGTAATAACCATCAGAGAGTCAGGAAAGAAAAAAAAAAAAAAAAGAAGAAAACATATCATTAAAATGCTCATGTCCTCTGGAAGAAAGCTCCAGCTTGTTCCCTTAAGGGAATAAGGGAATAAAAATCTGTCTGATGTCTCTCCAGCACCTATGTCAGCTGGCATCCCACCGACTATACAAACTGTGTACATTTCTACAGACAGCCCTAATTTAGGTCAGTTGGTGCAAATTAAGGAAGAAATGGACAAAGGTTTTGGTTAAAGTACAAGGTGCATGGAAGCTGCTGACTCCTTTCATGATTTGAGGTTCTTGAGGGAAAGACCCATCAGATGAGAAAGAATAAAGCCCAGCTCTTTGTTGGTGTTATGGCAATACCTTAATATCTTAACTGGGAACAAAAAGTGCTCTGTTCTGTTCAGGGCTGAGCTAAAAGGGGTTGTGCTTAAGACAGAACAGAGCAGATGGGTGAAGAAGCAGAGAGTGCAGCAGGAGCCAGGAATGATGTGGCTCGTCCTCTGTCTGGCCAAACTAGTCAGCTGAGGAGGCTGCCAGGGCTACAGGTTGGCCTGGGAAAGGTTTAAGCAGCAGCTCCAGAGGTCTTGCACAGGTACAATATTGATTGTCTGGTCTTCTGTAGATTTGTGGGCTTGTTCTACAAATGTGTCTTAGTCTGGAACATCCTGTGCTTCCCGCTGTGTGACAGGCTCCTAAATTAGCCTGATTTGTCCTGGCATGGCAGTGTCTATCCATGAGAAAGACAGGGCACCGTGAGCTCAGCTGACACTTTTCTGGAGCTCCAGCTGCTGACTCTGACTTTGGGGGGCTTTGGATCTCCTCCCTGCCCACGCCAGTGCTGCTCCCTGGGACACACAGCCAAGAGGACTCTGCTGCCACATTCCTTTCCAAGCTGCTGACTTCTGCTGTCATCAGCTTGGGCCTCTTTCCTTCCAAGGGGATCTCAGACAAGATATGGTGATAAGAAAATAATGGGTAAATATGTGCCTATGGAAAGACTGATACATCGCTAAAAGCATGTTCTTTCCCATCCTTTCCCTAAATAATTTTTTTCTAACAGTTGCTGCCCAGGGATGGTAGTGGGTGACATGAGCTCTGCATTTATAGTCCCCAAGTACCACAGCTCCTTGGAGATGAGAGGCTCCATCTATCAAACATCTATCTAGTATGACTATGGGCTGAGCTGCCTCGAGGGTTTTTTAAATACAAGCTGCAGTTAGAGCATGGGAGGAAGTTGGAGGGTCAGCAGAGATGACAGAATTAAACACAAAATCATATGGCAAGAGAGGTCTGAGCCTAGACAATCAGCCGAAACAGGGCACAACACACTCACAGTGGCTTCCAGCCCCTCTGGAATAAGAATAAAGATGGAATTTCTTCCCTGGGATTTTTCAGAGCCATGTTTCCCTCAGACCTCAATCTAGCTCAGATCCAGAAAAGACAAAGCAGAACTCTGGGTTTATTTCTGTTATATGGACTGTGAACTCCACTGCCCAAAGGGCTGGATGTGCCACAGAGGACACGCAGTCAGAGCTCCAGCCCTAAGGGGGGCTCAGCCTTGCCAAAAATTGTAATGGGAAAGGGAGATGAAGAGAGATGCTTTGGTGATGAAATCAAGTCAGTGGGATGAAGGAAGTGTTCCAGTGCATTGGATCTTGTGGCTTCTCACAGGTGGGCAGGCAGCAGATAAAAGAGGGAAGGAAGGATTTAAATGAGTCCAAGAAAGCATGATTTAGACACATCTTAAATTTCCCCCAACTATTTCACATATTAAAGATGAATGTTGAGCTAAAGCCCAGAAAAGTGGTGTGAACTCTCACCCGAGGGAAGCAGCAGTGCCAGGATGGGAAAGGACGCAGCGAGACATAGGAGGGGTAAAAATTGAGGCAAGCACTCATCTCTGGGTAGATTTATTTCAGCACTAAAATCAGTCTTTCTGAGGCTACAAAAGAGCCCTGTCCTCCATATGTGGTCAAATTTTATCAGATCATCCAGGTAATAAATCAAACCAGGAAATTTGTTGTGAGTTACATTGAAATAAACATTTAATAGCTCCTCTCAGATCTGCAGCTGTACACAAAATCCAGTGGCCCAAATCTTCATCTGTGGAGAATTAAGAAGGTACCCTGAGGTTTTAAAGGGGCTGCCTTGATTTATGCAAAAGCATGGATCTTGTTTAGCCAGCCTGTGCTTAAGTGATTTAGGAACATGGAGAAAAGTCCCTATGAATACCAAGATGAAGAAACCTCTTATACTTGGACATCTTATAATTAAGTATGAGATCACAGACAGATCTACCTGGTTTGAAAATTTCAGCCTTTTTTTATTTCAAAAACTTTTTATAATCCACAGTTTGGATGCTCACTCTGAATCCCTATGCTAGGTTGGGTTTTTTCCTTTCTGAACACTCAGAATTTTCCAGTTTATCTTCAACTCAGCCATGCTAAAACCTTCAGGCTGTCCTAGTCCTAAAATACAGTAGAATGAGTCCAGCTCCAAGTTTAATAGACAACATTTAACATCTCTTGCCTTTGGGTGGGTCTTCTGTCTTATTCAAGCAGAAGTTAAACCCTCGCTAAAATCTGAGGGATGATTCATCAAAACAACCCTTTTCACTTCTTTCTGGGCAAGTAAATAGTAATTTCAAAGCCTGGAGCACCTAAGAGAAGTTCCTCCATTCCTTGTTCAGCTGCCTGCGTGGTCTGGCATTGAGCTGAGCAGATTACCAATGACACTTCATCAAATGCCTTCAGACACACAAACAATGGGATTCGGGCCTTTTGATGAGATATTTGTAATAAAAACACAATTGCTGCCCAAAATTCAGGGTTTAAGGCTCTGATTTTAGCATTTTTTAGCTCAGAAATAGCTGAGCAGATGTGGATTGCTGGGAGCTCTCTCTAGAGACCCTCTCATGCTAATGAGTATAATTAACAACAGGATCTGGTTTGTGGATGCTAACTGGGCAGGGTCAGGTACAAACGTTACTCAGAAGGATTGAAATCCAAATGAATAAGAGAAAGAGGACAAAAGCATTATTTCCTCTGTGTCACAGATAAAGATACACCCAGAAATGGACCTGCCAAAGATCAAAGATGGAATGAGGAGCTCATCCAGGACAGCGTTCCTTCCTTACATGACTCAGAGACCTGCCTCTGTCTGGAAAATCATTTTGGGCGGCAAAAAACTTTGGGTTGGAATCAGATGGTTTTAAATGTCCCTTCCATCCCAAACCATTCAATGACACCGTGAACAACAGGGGACAGTTCATGCTTTCTCAATAGAGGATGAAAGCCGAATAAAACCCTGTCATGGATCCTTGCCTAATATGTTCTTACAAAATTCCAGTGGTGCGTATTCAGAATCCCATGGACAAGCTTTCACCTGTCTTTAGAGGTGCAAAGTTTGATATTAAATAGCTCCTCTTTTTGTTTTCTAGACTTGCATCCCTCTCACTGCTTTCTCCCAAACTTTGATTAATCCAGAACTTTTACACTGGACACAGACAATTCCAGCACATCTTGCCAGAGCCAAGCACAAAGATTGCTTCACCAAGGTTGATGTGACACTAACCTGACCTGTCTGTCCCTGCCTGGGGACACTCTGCCCTGTGTTTAATGACCCTCCTGACCTCAGGCTCTTGGTGGTCTCCAGGTGTACAAGCTCTTCACTGCCATTAATTCATTCTTCTCTGAAGATTTTATGACAAAATCTGCTGTCACTTCCTTCTGCTTCCCTCCACTTTGGAGAGATGTCCCTTAACAAGGGTATTCCTCACAGATGAGCTGATATACTGAGTATATTAATGACTAAAGTCATGAATATATATGTATTTATTTCCATGGTGCATTTAAGAGCCTGGAATAAGCTACCAGTATGGCAAGGTCTATGTACCAGTAGAAAAAACAAACCCAGAGTGGGGTTCAGCTCCTTTCCCTCCCCTCAGTCATTTAGACTCATTTCCCAATGAATCGACGGGAAACAGAGTTGCCCCATCTGAAGATAGGCATCTAAAATAAACCTGCTCAATCACAGCCTTTAAGCATCTTTAGTTGCTCAGGATTCCCTTCATCCATTTAGGATTTGCTCTCTTCCAGCACCCTTTGTTACCCAGGGAAGGATGACACCTCCAAGCAGCCTCCAAAAACCATCTAACTTCTGTAGATGTGCAACTGAACAGGCACTGCATGTGGCAAGAAAACTGTGGAGAAACAGCAGCTGAGCATTTAGAAAGCACCTCATTTTTGCAGTTTGCAAGTTCCTCAAAATCAGCTTGAATTCTATTATTTTTTATTCTTTTTTATGTCCCCTCACTTTGCCGTTTCTTCTCATGGGGTTTTTTACTCTCTAAAAGACAGCAAATGGTGTAGCTGGAGCTGCCACAAGGGTGACTACACTGTCCCAAACTCTTTGCCCAACCTGCACAAATTGCACATTTTAAAATTTTTCCTCCAACAGCAATGGCTATTGCAGAAGCAAGCAGGCACTCTGAATTTGTTGGACCAGTGATCAGGGCTGCTGACAAGCATAGATCTGCTTTCAGTACTCTCCTGGGGGAATCTGAGCATCACTCAAATTTACCTCTGTCTATGAAACTCTTGAACCCCAAACCCCAAACTTTCCCTCTCAAAGTTACTGCCCAGGAGGAGGAGGTGGAGAGTCTGTCATGCAAGAATAGGCACATGGTTCACCTTCTTCATTGTGGCTACAGGATTTGCTGGCCTTTGGCTACAAAATCCCACTCTGTGTCCCCTTCACTTCAGGAGACATCACTTTTGTATGTGTTCTTCATTGGGGACTTTGGACACTTTTTTTTTTAAACTGCAATTAAAAGCCATTTGAAAAATCAATCTCCCTTCAACAGCACATTCTTCTGAAGGAATTTCCTCCTTAAACCCCCGTTTCCAGTCAGTTGTGGTTTCTCCCATCATGCAGAATCTCCAGGCAGTGTGTCCTGCCTTCATCTCCTTCTTCTGTTTGCCCTGCAGGAAATTCTCTTTTTTAGATACCAAAAACTTTGTGTTAACTCATGAACAGGAGTTTGTTATCTGCCTTCCACTCTCTGGTCTCTGCAGGAGTTTGAGTGGGGAAAAAAAAAAAAAAAAAAGAAAAAAAAAGAAAATATTTAAAACCACATATTGCCCAGAAAGAAAGAGTGCTCTTTCTTTCTGGGCAATACGGGAGTGGCAATGAATTACGGTAATGGTAAGACTAACGCTCTGCTACATAGCAGAGCAGCAAAGTTCCTCCTGCTCCTTGGCAGTGTGGAGCTGAGCTCTGAGCAGGGCACGGATCCCTCCTGGAGCCTGGAGCCAGCCCCTCAAGCCGCGGGATACGGGCAATCAGCCCCACTGCCAGCTGCTGAAACACCAGTGGGGCAATAAAGGGAGCAAAGCCGAGGATTTCCAGGCACGGAGCCCCATCCCCGCATGAAAGAGGAGCCTGCTGTGCTGAGAATCGCCTTCCCAGATGCTCACAGGAGCTATGCTGCCTTCTGAAGACTGAAGAGGTGGGTGTGGGGCAGACACAGCAGCTTGGGGTCTGCTCTTCCCAGCATCAGCTATCTCCACAGGCTGGGCATTATTTGGTAATGATCACAATTATAATGCTCAGAGATGCTGGATGCAACACTCACTTTTCATGTATATGCTTAGATAATCTGTCCTTTTCTTCCTTGGGATTATTCCCCTCAACTTGTTCTATCTGGTAGGAAAGAAAATAAGATCCAATTCCATTTTAGTGTACTGAAGTAAAATACCCACAGTGTGATACCTACCCCCCCATCTCTCCCTTCCCCCCTCCTCCCTGCCTGTGAACTGGGAATTTTGGGGCTTCAGAGTTTGAAATGCTTTTGCCTACAGGAAAGTTCAACATGAAGGTTGGGAAATAGGACAGCTGTTACTGCTTAAAGTGCGACCTGAGGGACTCATCCCAAAGGACACTTAGAGAGTCCTTCCTCATCTGGGGTTTTACAGCCACAGTCTTAGTGGTGGTTTTTCACCTCTGATTAATAACTGGGACAGAAATTCTATATCCACATGGAGATATTGGGAAAGGTTTTGCAGCTCCCACTTGCAGCTCTGCTCTCTGTGCCCCCCAGGTCTCGGTTCCCAGGCTAATCCTCACTTTTCCATCTGAGGTACCTTTTCTCCATATTTAGTCAGCAAAGGCTGAGCTTGGCTTCCAGATACCCTGAAATGTTGTGTCACTCACTAGGAGGCTTGCTCCTTGCAACATCTTCTGCTTGGCTTTGGAGTTGCTTTTCCTTATAGATTTTCAAAATTGGCAGCTCAGCTGGACTAACACTTAAGTGGGGAATTGTCTCGCTTAATAAAGAAACTTGAGATTGAATTCTGGGCTTCTAAATCTGCTGCACAGTTTGCATAGTCCTGAGTTGTGTCCTGCAGGCTCCTGTCTTTCCTAGAACTGGTCTCTGAAGGTGAGCTAATAATAAGGATTGATGCCTAGCCCCATAAAGAAGGGAAATTCAGGCAGGAAAACCCACGTAGATCTCTCAGTTGCTGTTAAACAGTGCTGGGCTGGAAATGGTTGGTTCCACTGGCTGGAGCCAGCTTGAGGAAAAGCACCCTAAAATAGCCTCCTGCTCTATTCATATATGGGAACCCTAGCAGCGAGTGTGGCTTCTGGGAATCGCATTGTTCCTGTTTTTATCTTCTCCAGGGGGGTGAGGATCTGCAGAGAGCACGAGAGCATGGCCCTGTGCACACAGCAAACTCCACTCTTCCCCTCAGAGCAAGCCAGGAGCTGATGTACATGAGCTTTAATTTGCAGCCCAGGACCTCGACTGATGAGTGCTCCACATATGGAAAGCTCTGGCTGACAGCCTAAACCCTGGATGGGGAGTGATGGGTATCTCAAACAAAACTGCTGAGCAGACACAGCAGCAACCTCCACCCAGTCAGGTTTCTAAGCCAACTTTAAGGCAGAATCAGGACTAACACCAGGCAATTAAAAGCATCAGTGATTTTCTCTCAGGAGAAGCTAAATTGGAGACCCTTTGGAATATTTACTTTCCTTAAGTACAGAAAACCTTCCCCAAAAGACAGAAATTATTTGAACCTTCAGCTCCAGTACTTCTTATCACATAGCCCTGGAAAGTGGGACAAACAGCCTCAGCTTTTTGTATCCCCACTTGTGCACACCAAGGAAAATGCAGAAGGAGTTAAATTTGACTTGGAACTTGTGAGTATCAACCATGTTATTCTGGTGAAAGCTTAGGAGAAAGGGTAGGTTTTCTAATATGTTTCTGGATCTTTCTCATTTCTTCTGGTCCTGCAGTCCTAAAACATTCTTCAAAACTCTTTTCCCCAGCAAGGCTAAGCAAATGTTTCCTATAGGACCTTCCTGATCTTGTCACTGTTCCTGCCTGGAAAGGGGGTGAAGTTCAGCAGCCTCACATAGACATTATCAGCCATGGCTTTCCTTCCTGGAAATTCCTCTGAGTGCTCCAACTGCACCCACTCTGTGGAGCCCGTGAACATTTCCAAGGCCATCTTACTGGGTGTTATTCTAGGGGGGCTGATTGTTTTTGGGGTTTTGGGTAATAT
The DNA here is from genome assembly GCF_027579445.1 of Ammospiza nelsoni. Classification (NCBI taxonomy): domain Eukaryota; kingdom Metazoa; phylum Chordata; class Aves; order Passeriformes; family Passerellidae; genus Ammospiza; species Ammospiza nelsoni. The sequence goes on from NC_080662.1 coordinate 3,193,207, forward strand.
CCTGGTTATCCTGTCCGTAGCCTGCCACAGACACCTCCAGAGTGTCACTCACTATTACATCATCAACCTGGCTGTAGCTGACCTCCTCCTGACTTCTACCGTCCTGCCCTTCTCAGCCACCATGGAGATTTTGGGCTACTGGGTCTTTGGGAGGATCTTCTGCAACATCTGGGCAGCTGTTGATGTGCTTTGCTGTACTGCTTCCATCATGAGCCTCTGCATCATCTCCATTGATCGATACATCGGGGTGAGCTACCCACTGAGGTACCCCAGCATAGTGACAGAGAGGAGGGGCCTCCTGGCCCTGCTGTGTGTCTGGGCACTGTCCCTGGTCATCTCCATTGGGCCCCTTTTCGGCTGGAAGGAGCCAGCCCCGGAGGATGAGACAATCTGCCAGATCACCGAGGAGCCTGGCTACGTCTTGTTCTCAGCACTGGGCTCCTTCTACCTGCCCCTGATCATCATCCTGGTGATGTACTGCCGGGTCTACGTGGTGGCCAAAAGGGAAAACAAAGGGCTGACCTCTGGGCTGAAGACAGAGAAATCCCATTCCGAGGAGGTGACCCTCCGCATCCACCGCAAAAACATCCCTGGTGCAAGCAGCTCTGCAGCCAACCCCAAGAGCAAGCACCACTTCTCTGTGCGCCTGCTCAAGTTCTCCAGGGAAAAGAAAGCTGCCAAGACCCTGGGAATAGTTGTGGGATGCTTCGTTCTCTGCTGGCTCCCATTTTTTGTAGTAATGCCTCTTGGTAAGTAGAGCTAACCCCTGTGTGTCTTCCAGCACCTTCTGGGCAGGGAGGGCTGTGCTTGTGGCTGGGTGTAGTAACACTGATCAGAAAAGCTCTGAGGGAACAATTTTGTGCTGCAAAGCTGTCAAAACACCAAAACACTCACCACCACAAAGCAGGGACCATGAAAAAAACACAAGTGTTAAATTCAACCAAATCTGGTCTCTGGTGATGAGAAACAAAATTCTGAAAACCAGGGAAGCAATCTTGTACTTCTTCCACATAGAAAATTCTCTTTTGTGAAGTAGAGCAGATATTTGTGACCATCTCTGCTATAGGAACAGGATCTTTAGGTGTTTGTGGGTTTATGTTTGCTGCCAGGTGACTTAAACGTGTAAAAGGTCATAATTTATATACATTCAGGGTTGAAGTAGCTGTTCACAGATCTGCTGGAGTGCCCAGCATTGATGATTCCCACTCTAAGGAAAAAAATATCTGCTTCCTATGAGGAAATTCATCCTGTGAGATACCATAACTCCAAACAAAGTTAATCTTTTAATCCAATTTTTCATATGACCAGTCAGGAGACAGCAGTGAGGGTCCTTCCGACTAATTTTATACTGCTCTGGATTGCAGCTTTTCTGGGAACTCATTGAGCCCACCAGCCAAACACTGGCTCAGCCACCATGCTGGAGGTGAATATTTATTCTCCAGTTGTCATTCCAAAGTGGAGCAAAGCTGGGGATTTGTTCTGCTTTGCTGGAATATAAAGAAGTAATTAGAATTTTAATTAAACCTTGCTCAGTTACCTTTGATGCAGTTGAGGATGGAAAAGCAGAATACTAATTCCATACCTGTAGCTGAGGGTGAAGGACATAGCTTATCACACTGGGTTGGGCTCTGCCATTAAATATTAGGTTTTTCAAACATCTAAAATCTGTGACTTACTCAATTTCAGGGTTTTTCTTATGGAAAGAGCTTATGCTGCACAAGAAAAATAAAGTAAGATTTTATGGCAGCTTCACGTAGTAAGACAACAATATGGACAATTCAGAAATGGTAAAACAGTGTTACCTAAACATGAAAAGAAAGATTTGGGGATTTTATTTTCCTTTTCTTTTTTCCTTTTTAATTGTGTTTTTTCAAACTTTAATAAATAACTGGGGTTTTTTTCAATTAATCCCTACTGGCTTTACCAAGATTTGTCAAGACACACAAAAACCTGTTGCTAATGTGAAAAAAACCCAAAAATTCAGAATTTTTTCCTCTTGGTCAATACTGGGAAGTGCTGATTGGAACTGTTTCCTAAGGAGAAGCCCTCAAGGGCCTGGCTTGTGCTGGCCAGGATGTCAGCACGTTGAAATGCTGCTTGCCAAGATGATTGAAACTTACTCAAAAAGGGTTTGAGAGAATGCATTAAACACACTTTTCATCTGCAAATGTGATTGCTCACAGAGAGCTGTTGTTAATTAATTTGCTTTGGATTTAAGAAATCTTCTCGGCTCCAGAATGACTTTGTATCCTCCTTTGATCCCATGTAAGGAAACTCTGGAGGTTTTTTTCCTCTTTTTTTGGGAGGTTACTGGGTCTTTTTAAAGCATATATTATAGGGCTTTCAAAACCTATTTGCTGCTTTGTCTAAGGACAAAAAAAAAACTGATTAAACAAATGAGCTGCACTAAAAAAGTCCTCAAAAATGTCAAGGACTCATCTTGATGCAGGGCACTTTCCAAAAGATAACAGCCACTTTCAGGTCTGTCCTGTACCCAGGCCCAATTGGGATAGGGAAGGGAAGTGATCCTGACAGGGTCTGACTTTCCAGATGTATAAAATCCTTTGTTGAAACCCTGGTGGAGGCTCATAGCATCCATGGCTAGGCAACCAGAACTTGCCCAGCTCTGGAGCTTTGTGGCCATGGGACAGACCAGAACATGGTCCCATCAACCAATTCTGGACGGATTTGACGGATGTGAAGGGGCCATGCAGGGACATCGTTTATAGGTGGACTTGGATGGCTGGACTCAATGATCCAAGAGATCTTTTCCAACCTAAATGCCTATAATTCCATGATTCCATCAGCCAGACCACTCCCAATGCAGATTGCCCACAAGACAGACACTCTTAAACTGCTACAGAAACCTCTTCAGACAACTGTGCTCATCATTCCATGCAGCACAACTTCCCCAAACCTAGATTAATTTCACTGTAATCTACATCACCTTCAAGATTTCCACATCTGTTAACATCCACTCTACCAGCCAAGAACTGCTTCGAAGCAAGAAATATTAGATTTACTGAAGTGCATCATAAAGCAGGGTGGAAGCCTTTGAGGTGTAGGCATGGGAAGGCCAAGAGGGATGGAAAGATATTGAGAAAGGCACAATATCCATGTTGGCTGATGCTGCTGAAAATAACTGGAGAAACAACTGAAGTATCCCTGCCATAATAAATTATTTGAATTGAAACTGGAGTGTAAATGTACCAGTTGCAGTCTGTGTAAGGAATGCTTTTTCTCTTAGTATCTTGGATTAAGTTTCATTCCAAAGGTTCTGTGCAAAATCCTTCAGCCCAATAATCCAACACACCTTCTTCTCATTTGGCTTGAGGTTTGTGGAAAAAAACAGGAAATTATTATCCTGTTGCAGGAGAATAAGTGAGGCCAATATTTGCTTTTCAAAACTTCTGTAACACACAAGGTTGTCAGAGCTTTGGTTTCCACTGGTAGAAGTCAGGTTTTCATTCCTGTGAGCAGAACCAAGCAGAACTGACATCAGTGACAGCTTCAACTGACAGTTCAGTGACCACCAGACAAACACAAAACAAAAAAACAGAGACAGGAAAAAGCAGCTTTGAGCCTGTCTGCATCTCTCAGAGAGGGTTATGGAGAAGAGCCTGAGCTTATCTGCAGATCCTGGGCCAAGGGGCAGGGAATTTGTGGGGAGAGGCTCAGATGCAGCTTCATCTGGGCAATCAGGGCTTGTTGGGCTTTGGCATGCCCAATCGCAACCTGCATTTTTGGCTTTTTGTTCTCCTCTTGCAATTTTTAGAAAGGGATATAGGATATATGTAGATAGATGGATAGATGTAGAAAGACTCAGAGCTGGAAGAGCCCAGAAATCAGTGAAAGCCCCCAGTGATGGAAGGTTTTCATGTCACAAGTGATAGAACAGACCTTGTCCTGGAACTGGAAGACATTTATATGTTGTTCGGGGAATTCTTCAAAAGGTTTCCTTTCAGCAAGATAAAAGACAGTGCTTGGAGGTTGTTTTGAGGTGAAACATGCACAGAACTGATGTAAAAAAGGGTTGGGGGTGTTGCAAAAATGGTTCCTGGCCTGGGACTAATGATTTTTCTTAACAAACTCCCAGAAGAGAACAAGTTCCCAGAGCTTTGCTTGTGGTCTATTTTCTGTGGATCAACTTGCAGGTGTTGCTTTCCAAAGCTGGAAGAAATAAAAAGGGAAAGTCTGAGCTAGGAGGCCACAGGGGAAAAAATCCTAAACTGTGCAAGGGAGAGGAAGGGTTTTAGCATTTGTCAATCATTCTCATGATTAAGAAAGCAAAAAAGAGGATCTGCTGGAGGGTGTCTGTGTTTGTGGTCTAGGAGTAAATTAGTCTTGTGAACTGACACAAACACTAATCCTGTCTGCAGATGGTTTCTATTTACTATTTTGTGGTAATTTTTTTTAACAGAGTCAAAGAGGACCACTCTACTTTCATTAGACATAAACCAGAAAAATAAAGTGCATTTTTCCGTCTCTGCTGTTGACACAACATGACCTCTCAGAGGGTCACAAGGCTCAGAGTAGCAACACACATCAACACAGACTCCCCACATTAATATTTCAGCGTTCTCTTAGTGAGAGAGAAAAAAAAGATATAAAAGTGGAAGAAAACCCTCAGAATAAAGCCCCAGCTCTTTCTCTGGATCCCAGCTGAGGGGGAGGAAGGATGCTTGCCCTCCTTGAGTCACAGAGCACAAGCGTGTGTGCGAGTTAAACCATTGAATGGGGAGAATTTCAGCCAGGAAGATAAACAGACAAGATATTTCCATGACTAGGGTTTTTTAAGGCTTTTTGCTGATCACAAGGGGCATTTTTCATAATCACAGACTGGAAAGGCACTGTTGGTCTGGGCTGATAATTCAGCTAATGACAAAGATCCCATGGACATCCCTGGGCTAACATTTCTCCACCATTCCCAAATCCTGAAATGTGTCACAGTGACTGAAAACACAGCAAAGGAGGGGAGGAATCAGTATTAAAACCCATTTGTACTAAAAACAAAGGAGGGAAGGTCAATTTTCTATGCTCTGCTTTGAGAGCCACTCCTGTGTGTGTCCCCTGTCACAGGAGCCTCATCCTTGTCTCAGAACATCCCTCCTCCTGCAGCCACCACCTTGCAGTCCCCAAGTAAGGAAACAGGAGTGTCATTTTTCACTCACTCTCAAATGACCCAGCACAATTTAGGGTTGGGGAGTGATGGAAAGGCCGTGGTGAGTGATTCTCCCACCCCACTGAGCAAATGTCAGGATTTGTCTGCAATTTGGATAACGGGAGAGGTACTTGGCTCTTGCTGAAGGAGATAATTTCTTGTTTCTGACTCCAAGGATTCCAAAATCATGACAGAAAACAAACTCATGAGGCAGCCTGAGACTGACTCAGATTCTCTAACTATTCTCTGGTTGTTTGTTTGTTTTTTTTTTTTTAATTTTTAAAGGAAAATTACTATTTTATTTTAAGTAAATTACTTCAAGAGTGAGGGCTTCAGGGCAAATATCAAGTACCTCCAAAATGTCAGCAATGGGATCCAGACCCATTCCACTGCAGTAAGAGCTTGGGAACTGGAATTGGAGCGACAATTACATTGATTTGTGAAACAATGTGATTGTTTGGGTTCACACGGCTAACAAAACCTCAGTTTACCTTCCCATGGTTTTTTATCAGCTTTCTAAATCTGCAACTGCCCACAGCAAATCTGGAAATAGTTGCTTGCTGAGACATTTCCCAGAAATATCATCCATCCTAAGTGGGTACAATATGAAACAGAGCATAAATTAGGTCTGAAATAATCCAAATCATCAGAGCAGTGTTCCCAGACTGACCCATTCCTGCTGCCTGACCTTTTCACCTCTCACCTGTGCCCAGACACCCTCATGGTGCCGCAAAGAGCTGAATTCAGGGGTTTGGGAGGGAAAACCAACTTGCTCCTCCTTCTATGTCTGTTTATTATGCATCAGCAATAGCCAAACACAAAGTCCCTCTCATTTTCCCTCAGGAATAGCCAAAACATTCCAGGCCCTGGGGAGGCACAGCTAGAAACTGCAAGACTTCCTCACATCACTGCTTTTTTTCTGTACTGGTTGTGTTAATTGGATTGTGCAGAGTCCAGGATCATTTCCTACTGTCCAATGGTTCTTTGATACCATTTTTTATTCCATAAAAAAATACTTCCCATAAGGGAATAATGAGGGCCTATAGGAGAGGTCATGTGTGTACAGGGGGCAGCTTTCAATGCAACATATATATCTGTGTGTGTATGTATGTATATCTTATATATACTTATATATACTTATATATACTTATTTTCTATAAATACACTTTCCAGAGGGTGGATTGAATCATGACCTGAGATGCAGCATAGAACACTTAGGGAATAAAGTTTAGAGCTAACGCTGGGCTTGGGAACACAAAATGTAGCATATTTATCAATGTTTGTGGAGCCATGAGAGATTAGGAAGGCCATGGTACACAGTTAATTCCCTTTGGAATATCATTGCTCCTCTGTGCTTCATCCTCTGGGTCTTTATGGCTCTGGAAGATGTGATGCCCTCTGGACTGACTGCTTCAAGACAGATCCCAGGACGTGAGTTCTGAGCTTTGCTTCCCTGTAACTAGAGCACTCTTCCTGTTCCCAGCCTGAAGGGGCTTCAAGAGCTGGAGAGGGGCTTGGGACAAGGGAATTCCAGAACAAGCAGAAGTGGCTTCCCAGTGCCAGAGGGTAGGGTTGGATGGGATTTGGACGGTGCCCTGGGAGGTGGGGAGGGTCTGGGAGGGAATTCCCAGAGAAGCTGTGTCTGCCCCAGATCCCAAGGCCAGGCTGGACAGGGCTTGGAGCACCCTGGGATAGTGGAAGGTGTCCCTGCCCATGGCATGGAGTGGCACAGGATAGGATTTAAGGTCCTTTCCAACCCAAACCATTCTGGGATTCTCTATGGACACAACCCCGATCTCCCCCATACACTGAAGCAGCATCACCCCCACCTGACCTCTGTGCTCTGTCTCAGTCACCATATTTAAGCTACACAAAATAAAAAGAGGGGGAAAAAGCAGCAAACCTAAACAGAGCTGCAAGATTCAGTAGCAGAGATGGATTTGTAGTACAGATGGATTTATAGCTGTGATGGATTTGTAGCACAGATGGGTTTGTAGCTGAGATGGTTTTTAACACCACAAAGGGTTCATGGGTCACACAAATATACGGGATCTGATTCCTATGGTGCTGGCAGCAATGATGCAGAGTAAATAACACATGTTTTTACAGTCTGGCAGATTCCAAAACCCTCTCTGCTGTCCATCAGTGAAATGATGCATGGCATCAGGGCTGGTTTTTAAACAACCCATAATCAGGCAGCTCTTGTGACAAATGACAAAGTCAAATAACAGCTGTGAGAATGAATTAGCACTTACTCAAAAGGAGGGATGTAGCAAGCTTACCTCTCAGAGCTGAAGAACCTTCCAGCTGAAAAACTGGAAAATAAAAGATGTGGGAACAAAATGCAATCCTGACATTTCCAGGGATGAGTGATGAAATACTTAATGGAAAAAGATCTCGGGAGGCTCATAGTACATTTTATTTCATTTACTTTAACAAGAAGCAATTGTATTGTGCTACTGACACTTGAGTCTCCTCAACATTTTGAAAACAAAGCAGGAATTGCAGCGTCATTTACTCAATCCATGATTCAAAATGCATTAAAAGATCCAATGAAGCTTTCTTTACTGTTCCTCCAGCACAGACTGCAGGGGGACATTGTAAGGTGAAGCCTTTAAATTTTAATCAGGTTTGCTGCTACTTACAACTTAATTCCTGACAGTGTGCAAAGGAAGATATTAAGGCCAGTGAATAGCACAGAGAATTAATTTCAAGGATGAAAACTTAATATATTAGCTGCTGTTAACCCTCCAGCTCTCCTAGAGGACACCTGGATGGCACCTGTGAATCCACCTGGTATGGAGTGAGAGGACTGGAAAAATTTGCTCTGAGAATTAGGTGCAAAAATTCTGCTTTGTCAGCCCTGGATGATGGTGTCCAGGTGTCCAAACTTTAACTGACATGAACTGGCAGTCACCAAATGGTCAAGGATTGAATGGAAATGCTCATCCCAGCTCCACCTGCTTTCCCTGTGCTCACTGCTCTGTGGGGAACATGTACCATACACCCTAAAAAAGACATAATTCACCACACTTGTTTAATCTCATGATTAATTATGGTCATTGTTTTAAAAAAATCCCACAAAATCTTTGTTTTATTTCTCCTTTGATTTCATCTGACCTGAGCTGTCCATTTTGAGAGCTCAGCACTGAACAAACTACTTTGTCACCAGGTTTGAAAATGCCTCCTGCTCATTAACAGATCCATCAGCCACTGAGATTGATCACAACAACATCAGTGAATATTAAAGGTTTGCAAGAAAGGGACACGTTCTTAGGATTCTGTGGGGAGGAACACCATTACTCAAGGATTTGGAAAATAAGATATTTTTCCCCTTTTCCTAGATACTCAGGTAGCCAACAGGAAATGTTAGGGAATATTTCTGAGCTACAGAGGTAACTGTGGGGCTGCAATAGAAGGACAGCGATTTTGGTGGCCCCTGAGTGTCAAACACACCCTACAGGCAGGCTGGAGGGGGAGTTTTACCAGGGCATGCACTGATAACACAGGGGAGAATGGCTTGGGGTGAAGAAGGGTACACTTGGATCAGATATTGGGAAGAAATTCCTCCCTGTGAGGGTGGTGAGGGGCTGGGATGGATTTCCCACAGGAGCTGTGGCTGTTGCATCCCTGGAAGTGTCCATGGGCAGGTTGGAGCACCCTGGAATAGTGGAAGATGTCCCTGCCCATGGCAAAGGGCTGGAGTTAGATGATCTTTCATTTCCCTTCCAATCCAAATCGTTCCATGATTATCTGAAAGCCAGTGTGTAGTGGAATCAGCAGATAGCAAAGTCTCTGTGCTGTTAAAGCTCCTTCATTTTCTTTCACTGCGTATTATTCCAAGGCAACAACGAGTGTCTCCACTGATGAACCAAAAAAGGCTACATTAATAAATTAACATGCAGATCCCACCCCAAAAAAAGAGCAAGGGACAGACTCTGACACTGGCTGTTTTCTATTTTTATCAGACTTTGGCACAGCCATTGCATTCCATCTGGAGGGAACCAGGAGTTGCAGCAAACAGGAATTGTTATTGTTTACCCATTTTTACACTTGGCCTCACACTGCTGAATCCATAAACTGGGATTTGGTTCACCTTTTCTCGCACCACAAAATGGGAAACAGCAGATACATAGCATTTAAATGAGGAAACAGACAAAAAAAATTAGCATAATTTGGGCATTTAGAATCCTTTCATTATTTTTCATCTGCCAATGACTTCAGCCAGAAAGTTCTTTGAGAATGTTATTTAGTTGTTTTTCACTAAAGGAGAGAAGCATTAATTTGCTGAGAAAAAATTAGGTTGTGGATATGTGTGCTTACTTGTGCTTCATTGCAAACCAGCATTTGTTTTCTTTAGCAAAATCTTTTTGGTCTTAAAATCTGGTTTATACTGAAAGTAATAATGAAACTACTCTACCTGAGCCAGCTTGGAGCGACCAGAAGCTACCACAGAGGCAGTGAGAACCATGCTTGGTGCCCAGGTCATATCTGAGGCTGCAATCAGAGGTTCAGCTGCCCCAGAACAGAAACAGAGCTCCTGTGGCATGTTCTGCACTGCCTGGGGAAGAGACAGCTTTGGGAAAGGCTTAGTGCCCCTAAAGAGGCTCCAAGAGAGCTGGAGAGGGACTTGGGACAAGGCCTGGAGGGACAGGGCAAGGGGAAATGGCTTCAACTGACAGAGGGCAGGGATGGAGGGGATATTGGGAAGGAATTTCTCTCTGTGAGGGTGGGGAGGGGCTGAGATGGAATTCCCAGAGCAGCTGTGGCTGCCCTGGATGGCTGGAAGTGTTCGAGGCCAGGCTGGACGGGGCCTGGAGCACCCTGGCATGGTGGACAGTGCCCCAACCCGTGGCAGGGGGTGGCACTGGATGGGTTTAAGGTCCCTCCCAACCTAAACCATCCTGTGATGATTGTGACTTGGTGTCACTTTGCTGCTGCTGTAGCACACACATACTGAAATTAATTGGGCAGGAGATCTTTCTCCTTTTTAATACCTTCATTAAAAATCAGCTTGGGTGGGAAGAACCGATGGGTTGTGCTCATGCCACTACTGTTTCCAAGAGTGGCATGGAGGAGGAGGAAAAGTGCATTGGTCTGCAGGCAGAGCTGGGGCTTCTGTCCTCACGAGAGCATCAGGAGATCCCCCATTTTTTGGTTTGACATTTGAGGTTCTCTTTCCAGCTGACATCTTCAGGTTAGGGTGAGGGGTTAAAAGGGTCTTAGCAGATACTGATTCTGTTCCTCACATCTAGACATCACTTCAACCCCTCAATTCTGTGTTGGCTCGTTGTTTTTAGGGGTTTTTGCTAGGTTTGGTGAGGGGCTTCCTCATTTGCATGTCAACCCCGATGTCATTTGCATGCCAACTTCCTTGTCCCCTCCTCTTCACCGTCCCAGGTGCCATCCTCCAGGAAGCAGCAGGCTGCCCCTGGACAAAAAGGGGAATTCCCAACCATCAACGACAGTTAACAAAAAACTATTAACAACAGGTGATTACAACAACAAACAGTTAGAACTCCACCCTGGCAGCAACTGGCTCAACCTGTGAACTCTGCGACTTTTAAAAAAAATGGGCAACTTTTCTACTCATAACACACACAGCCTGGTCCGAGGTCAGAGAGCCCTGCAGGGCTTCTCACCCTGCCCCGTGTCCTGTCCCCTCCCTGGGCCATGTGCTCTGCTCAGGGTGCAGCAGCTGCTGCCACCACAAGATCGCTCCACATTTCCCCGCAGATCCCGTGTTCAGTAGAAGAGCAGGTTAGTAATGTTATGAATAAGAAGCTTGACTAGGCCAATATTCAAGCAGCAATCAATTTATTATTTAATATGGCAAAGTGTGAGCAATACAGCGCTGGGTACAGTGGGGGAAATTTCCCCTCCAACTGCACACCGATAATTGATGGTTACAGGTATTTATAGGGGTACTCATCAGTATTTTTGGCAGTTTCTATTTCCAATCTTTTACTCATCAGCAATTTTTATTCCAAATTATTACATCACAATTCTATACACTATTGTGATTTTAATTTCTCAGGATGTATCTCAAAGGAGTATCCCCAGATGGTGACAGTCCAGTTTCTGGAAGAAGAAAGATGAATGCCATCTGGTGGGGTCCAGCTCCCCAGATGTGTGTCCACCTTTTAATTGCAGAGACTATAAATCATAACAGTGGTGTCCAGCTTCTCTTTGGTCAAAACCATAAACCCTTGAGGTGATGTTCATCTTCTTTTCTCAAGCTGTTTTTCTCTGCTTCAATAAGGTGTGAGATAAGCATATTTCCTTTATATATATTCCAAACCTATAGTTTCAAGGATACAAGTAATATTCTGAAATTATATTTCAAAAGATTATTATTGCAGAGCTTTTTATGGATTAAATGCAAGCAAAAAGCAACATCCTTAACACCTTAATTCCAATGCTCCTAAATCAACTAGGGTTAATTGCAAACAAAAGATAGGTTCAAAGGCCTTTTTCCATGCTTTATTTTCCTTGGTTATTATTAGAATTCGCAACTATCCCATTGTCTGGGTCCACACATTTCACATTCACAAATACACACGTCGCCTGTTTGTACCTGACACGAAACACAGCTTTGCATCCCACATTAATCACCCTGCACCAGTTGTGTCTCTAGCCCTGGCAGGGTTTTGATGCATTCCCACACAGGCAAAACCACCCTAAGAATTGCTGTGGCCACTCGAAAGCATTTGCTGCAAGTGGTGCAGCTTTGTTTGACAAAGACTGAGGAAAAAGGGTAGAGCGGTTGAGCAAGCTCTCAGATTTCAATCGGAACATCCTCAGAGGGCATTAACAGCTTTTCCTCGGCCACGAAAGGTCCAGGGAACAGATCGATCCCTGTAAAGCTTAGGCTCTGCTCCCAGACATGGTTAAACTGCAGAGGATGATGGATGCATTGATGACCCTTCCACACTATTTCTTCCACATGCTTACAGTTTTTCCAGAGGAAGCATGAAGACAAGCATTTATCAGTGCTAAAAGTCCTGTTTATTATAAATTTGTGTATAAATTCCAAAACAAGCCAATTTTGTTTCCATGAGGTTGTTTTTTGTTGTTTTTTTTTTAAATAAAACTAAAGGTTTACATCAGGAAAAACATTTTCAAGACTTTAAATTGGCAGATGACTCATCATTCTATAGAAAAAGAAATGCCAATGCCAAAGTACTTTTTTTACTAAGGAAACAGTAAAGAAAGTTTGTAGTCTTTGAATCATCTTTGGAAGGTAACATTGCAAGTATATATCAGAATATGTGTGTATATAAATAAATAAAATATTAAAATTAAAGTTAAAAATATATACACACATCTCATGGCTGCCTATGAGACACTCCCCAGTGTTCCTTGATATGAGAAGGAAACTTTCTTTTAATTTCTCTCAATTTTAGATGCATTCCATGAGGCAGGGTGTGGATAGTTAGATTTTCTGAAGGTTTCAGGGAATATCAGTACCCAATACTTCATCATTTCAAAGACTTTTAGCTGTAACACTGTCAACTCTAATCCCTTTTTTCTCTAACCCTTCTGAAATGGTGGGATTTTCTTGCCATCTGAAGCCCCTTGTGATGACCTCCAAGATATTGCTGTCATATGGGTAATAAATCTTGAATTAGGAGTCCCCGCGGAAGAAATTTTCCTCTATCCCTGGAATCAGCCCTCTAGCTGCCTCTCTAGCTGTAAATGGGAATATAATTCTTGTAATTATAAAATAGCTCTCTTGACTTGGTTTCTGATGGAACATCCATGTTATTGTATGACACCACAGATTCTGAAACACTTGTTCCTGCAGGATTGTGTTTCCAATCATAATTTTTCAAGACGGAACAGAATCCTATTTATTTTTTCCAGTGTTTTAGTTTCTTTGGTTACCTGCAATTCCTCACTGCCTCTGCCCTAACACTCTGTGTATTTTCCATTTTAGGCTCTTTCTTTCCTGCAATCAAACCCCCGGACACACTTTTTAAAATAACATTTTGGCTGGGATATTTAAACAGCTGCATCAACCCCATCATCTATCCATGCTCAAGTCAAGAGTTCAAGAAAGCATTCCATAACGTCCTGAGAGCTCAGTGCCTCCTGAAGAAGCAGCCAGCAGTGAAGCAAACACCCAGCTTCAACCTCAACCATCCTGCAGGCCAGAGCATGGAGGGTGGCAAAGGGGTGGTCCGGATCCCTGTGGGATCAGGAGAAACCTTCTACAAGATCTCCAAGTCAGACGGGGTTTGCGAGTGGAAGATCTTCTCCGCCGTGCAGGGTGTGCCCACCAAAAATGCTGTTTCCAAAGACTGCACAGCTGCTAAAGCCAAGAGCAAAGGGTTCCTGCAGGAATGCTGCTGTGCAGGCACTTCAGGGAGTCTTGTCCACGAGAACTGCAAAGTGCCAACCATCAAAATCCACTCAATCTCCCTGAGTGAGAGTGGGGAGGATGTATAACCAGCTGGGTGCGCCAGGCTGGCAGCTTGGGGACCTCATGGGATGTCACTCTTTTTATGGGGAAGTAGGAATAGGCATGATAGTTGAAAGGATCCAGGTATGAACAGGTGAAACAGGGCCCAATCTTCAGAGGAAGGATGTCTGTGAGTGCTGGGAGCATGAATGGAGCCCCTCAAAGATAGTGCATGGCTTCAGTGGATGTTATTCTGAGAGTCCAGCATCTGCCAGGTGTTTCCTTGGCATTTAAAAGCTTTATCTCTTTATTCTCCTCTTTTAAAGTTCCCACTGCTCTCATCTAGGCAATGGAGGAGAAAGTGAGAACCACAAAGACCCTGTGCTGATTTCAGCCTTGACACTCTCTGGCAACTCCACCTTCAGAGCCATTTTGTGATTCCACACCTCCCCATGAAGCCAAACCTCACCTTTGGATTTCAGTCAACTCCATTGCCAAGGAAAACTTGATCCAAGTGACTGCACTCCACCAAGTTTCAGAGACCAAGGAGAACTTTTCCTTTTTGTACAATCAGCCTCCCTTATCTCCACACCATACCAAATGAAAATTTGCATGTGTACCTGGTTTGTTCTGACGATCCATGTGCCTTGATGCAAGTCTAATAAAACTCAAAACTAGGTAAGTCCTTATCAAACAAGGCTCAAAACTCACTTGCATTTATCCTTTTGTTTTTTATCTTCTGAGTCCATCAGGAACCTGCTGAAAGGCTCAGTAATTCTTTGCTCAGGTACTCAATAGCCAGATCAGTGCCACAGTCACTGGAAAAACTACAGATCTTTCCTGTCTCCCTGCCCAGTGTTTTGCTACTTTGCTTTTCCTGACTCCTTCAAGTTGGGAAGTGACCAAGTGCTCAAAGCTTTCTGTGAGATCCTGGTACTCCAGAGTCAGGAATTTTCTCCTTGTTTTAAGCAGGGGGAGTTGAACATTTTAAAAGGCTTAAGGATGTCCATCCCCACGAGAAAGGGGAATTCCCATTCCCTTGGGAATTTAGGAGAAAAGTATTTGGAAGCATGTTATATTTTAATACAGCTAATCCAAATAAATAAATAAAAGAGATGGCCAGCATCTGGAAGAAATAGTGGGAGGAATTCTCTGTACAATATTAGAAATAAGCCACTCTTGACATAACTCCTCCTGAGCCTGCCAAGGAAGAATTCAGCTCTTTGAAACAGCACAGGAGCCCCTACTCTTGTCTGTGTCAGCTGCTGTGCTGAAGATCCACTGCCTTGAAAAGGGAAACAGCTCAAGATAAGGTTCATTATCTCAGGACAGAGTCTTGAAATAACACCTTGGTGGCATTGATGAGAAATCATTGTTTATTTATCTCTCACTCAGTATTAAATCCCCAATGTAAAGAGGATTTGTCTCCTCTGTCTTTTGTTTATAAATGCACAGAACACAAATCTGTTGCACGATCCCAGTTTTAGTTTAAATAAGAAATCCACCTCACACTTAAGGTTCTTCAGGCCTAGAATTTGAAGCTGAAAGTGTGGAAATACCATATAAGAAAATATTCTCATGGTACTTCAAGCCAAGAGCAGAAGGAGAAAAGCTGGAAATCTCATAAGAAAGTCATGTGAGACTCATGGCTGAGGTTTCCAGTCTCACAGGGTTCAGATATGTGGGATGTGTATTTGGACAAAACCTGAATTTTGAAACATTTTGAAAAAAACACTCCTTAAATTGAGCAAGACAGGCAAGATTTAAAGTCTTCAGTGCACACTCCTGGTGCCCAACCCTGTCTTATTCTACAATCAGGACTTGTTTTATGACCAGTAAGACCCTTTTTGCCATATCTTCTTTGGAGTTGGGAGATTTACACAGGGTTGCTGCAGTAATTTTAGATTTATTGAGGTTTCACGGTGTCAGGCAAGGAGTTGTTGTGGAGCTACACATGGAGGCTTTCACAATTGGATTCATTTAACTGCAGAGCAATTCTGATGCAGCAATATAATCTGACCCTGTAAGATGAAGATAAATAAGTCAACCTGCTGCTGGCAGTGTCAGGATGGACATGGATGTAGCACAGTTCTCCTGCGTGGCAGAGACAGAGATTGGAATAATGAAGTGTTGATCTCACCTTCATCCTTTTTTTTTGCCACCAAACAGATTCTAAAGAATGTCTCTGAGTGCAGTGACTCTGAAAAGCTTCTAGTCCTCAGCATCAGGTGGGCCTGGTCCCAGCCACACCTCTGCTGCTGCCAGGTTTGCCAGTAACAACAAACACCAAATTTGTTTGGCTCCCTCAGAGAATTTCTGCAGGAAAACTGACCTGTCCTTGTTTCATGAAGGGTCATTGGCACTTGTCATTTCGGTGGATATTTGGACTGAGAAGTCTCAAAAACTATAGAAGGAGCTCTAGGAAACAGGAAAAAAAAAAAAAAAAAAAAAAAGGAGTGCAGATTCAAGCAGCCCATTTTTCCCTGTTATTTAAAGTGAACTTGGCACTGGTGAAAGAGCTGCAGTCACAGAGGTTGAATGGATCTGTTTGTCTTAAAGCATGAACAGGACAAGAGGCTTTCCCAGAGGCTGGACATCAATCGTCACTTGTAAAACCTTCCCAGCATAAGGATTCTGTCATGTGAAACCTTGCAGGAGCACAGAGCAGAGATCAGAGAGTGGCCAGATGGGAAGTGGGAACAGTGGAGTGCCAGGAGTTCCCCTCAAAGCCACATCCAGGATCCACACCTGACCTGGCAGTGGATGTGTCCTGCCTGAAACCTCTGAGGGATGACTGAACTGACATCTCAGCATCCTCTTGGGTCAGGGTTTTCTGTTGGGACTGACAGCCAAGATTTCCATGTTGGGTGGAGCAGTCTCTGCTGCAAAGGGTTGAGAGCTGGAGCACCACAGAGATGACTCCTAACTTGCACAGCCTGAGGTGAAGGAGATCACCAATCCCTCTTCATCCCAGGGCAGGGAAAGTCCAGTTTCCACAGTCAATTCAGATATACTATCTGATGATTTTGAGGCTTCGTGTACTTTGCCAGATTTTTCAAATCCAAAATATTTAAGTTCTGCCCACTATCCAAATAAAAGTCTTCTAATTTTTATATTCTTTATTTTTCTCTGCCAACTCCAAGGATACATTATGCATTGTGTAAAAGAATATTCTCCTTTGCCAGGCCTTAATGTACTGGAAATCCATAGCACTGAAAAGAAGAAAGATTAAGGCAGGAATATTTCTTGCTTCTCTACTTGGAGTAAGCAAAAATGCATTTTACAAAGGTTCTTTACAAAATTTCCCTGCCTGACTTTTTCAATTTCCTGAAAGGCAACACTGGCAGGCTGCAACATCTTATATGGATTGAAGTCAGTTAAAAAAGCTCTTACTGCTTTGCTGAAGTGGAAGTGCTCAGTTCTAGGTGTGCCTGTTGGCCTTGAGCTACTGTTGCTCATGGCTCAGTGGGGTTTTATTAGGCACTGTATTTTAAAATAAAGCTACTGAGGCACAGAGCAACTCGGTGATTCATCCAGCAAGGTTTCAGCTGTCCCAGGCTGAATCCATACTGGGTAATTGACTCCACATCCTACTCAGAGATACCTTGATCCTCTTTCCTGTCTTAATATGGTTTGGATAAGCAAGACAATGTGGAAAACAAACTCAGGGGGACAGGCTGTTGACACCAGTTTTTCCTGGATGATCTCTTCTGACATCAGAAGCCAAAGAGGCAGAGCCAAAGAGAAGAGCCAGTTGGTCCTCAAAGTGTTGCACTCAGCTCCAGGCAAATCTGGGACCTGCACCAGTGTTATCCTTTGCCAGAAAAATCCAGCAGGTCATGAGACAGCTGCTCTCACAGCAGCATCTGCTCTCTGCCTGCCCCTCTCACACACTCAAATATTTGTGAAGGCATTTCATGTATGACAGTGCTACAAAAACCACAAGGCACTGCAGAGATAGCCTGTGGTGTTTTAAAATACAGATCTTCCCCCCAGCTTGACAGATGCAATTGAATCTCTGATTTCCCAGGAGGAGATGGAGCATTTGTCTCAAGGATTGGAGTGAAATGTCATTCCTTCTCTGCAGAGCACACTGCATATTTCTCATGCTGACAGAGAAGGAGAAAATAGCAAATGTGAGCTAAGGGGAAATGAATTACTGAGCAGGAGAGCTATGGATGGCAACCATCACGTGAGAAATAACACATCTGTCAGTCCCACAACAGGCTCAAAGCTCCACTCTATGAACATTTCTCTCTCAGAGCAACACTGGGCTCAAACCCAGGATGAGTAACAGCCTCTCCTTTATCATCATGGTAACACCAAGGTCTTTTTCAGAGTCAAAAACCTCCACATGTTAATAGTAAAAATAAACATGATTTTACAGTGCTCAACATCTCATCCAAAGAATGAGACATTCTTGCATTAATCCAAATTTATCAGGTGCCAAAATTCAGCCCTAGTAAACTGTTTTCTGAAGTAGGAAAACACAAACCTGCCTAGCATTTCAGTATATTTCCACTTTCAAAGCAAGTCCACTCAGCCAATGATGGAAAACGTCTCTGAATTTCCCTGAATACTCAATTCTTCCTGACAGTACAACTGTGGGAATTGTATACAAGCTGATTTGGGTTGGGTTTTTTTGTTTGTTTGGTTTTGGTTTTTTCCTTTTCCAGTCTTTGTTTGCAAAAAAATGGTTTTGGGGTTTTTTTTCTCTTCTGCCTGCAGCAGCTTTTTGCCTGCATGTTGTACAAGTGTGGCTGGTTTTAAAAGATTTCTCCTGAAACAGGCACTGCATTTTCTGAATGTGGTATTCCCGTGTCATTGAATTTTCTATGTGCTGTTTTCCAGATTTATCATGTTTGAACTGTTCATGCTGGTCATTTCCCTGAACAAAATACTGAATGTATACAAAATCTTGCTAAGATGAACAAATAAATTATTGGGGAAAATGTGTACTTTGGTTTTTTTTTTTTTTGTTTTTCCTCCAAATTATTCACACAGATTTGTCTTCTCCTTTTCAACAAACATTTCAGACAGAGGATCAGGTAGAGATTCTTCCCAATACTTCTGATCTTAGTTGGGTTTAGTAGGAGCAACGTGCAAAGCAAATAAAGTAATTATATTTCCACTGTAAAAAGTCGAAGTTCTTAAAAAAACTTTGAACAATTTCATTTGGGCCGCAGGTCCTTACTCTGCTCTTTCAGTTTGCTTACAGTAAAACATCAGGTCCCAGATGAAATCCAGCTCATTTTGCTGTATTTCTTATAAACAAACACCAGCAGAACAATCCTCATCCACCCAAGAATGTAAATGGGAAAGACAAGTGCTGAGTTATTATTTCCTGATTTATAAAGGGAGAACTGAGACACGGGGAAGGAAAAGACAGATTTTTGCCTCAAGTGAAACCCTGGGAAATTTCATCCAGGGAAACTCTGGAGAAGACTTTAAATGAAAAAAAAAAAAAAAAAAAAAACAAACCAAAATCAAACCTCAGTTGCTCTCCTGCTTCTTCCACAGGTCTGTTCTCTTTCTGGATTAAAATGTGCATTTATCCTAAATAATTTCATGCTGCAGTAGAGTCTGGGAGCTTCAGCAAAGGCCTATGATTTGGTCTTTAATAGACATAGACCTTGCTCTAAAAAATTCCCTCCTGAACTTACAGTTGGCCACAAAACCTGTTGCAACTCGAAGGAATAACTTGGAGTGTCAGAATGCCCTTATGACCACCACATTTGCTGTCAGATAAAAGAAGAATTTTTAAATAAAAATATGCATTTTTGCTTGGCTTTGTAATTTAAATCCAGTTCAGCTAAGATTACACATCATCATCATCATCATCATCATCATCAGTCTTGGTAAGGTGGCTGTAGGTCCTTCCTTGTATTACAGGTCACCCTCTCTTGCTGCATCCTGCCAGGTGACGAGAGGAAGGAGTCACATTTTCTGGCATTTTGGATAAGGATTCTGTTTTCCTAACAGGGTAGTGAATTTGAAGTTTGACCTTATGCAAGTCACCACATTTTCAATGTCCAAACTTCCCTTCTGTGCAATGGGTGTAATTTATCCCAGCTGGCCCAGGAATGCTGAGTCTCATAAAACACCCTCAATGATTTTGAAAAACTGACAGATGTCAGGGAGAAAAATAAAACATCTTGGTGTATTTGTTTAATTTCACTACAAGGTCATGAATTAATCCAATTCTGCTTGTGCATTTTGCCATTGATTTACCTCTTTCTGGCTCCTCAGATTTCTTTGATGCTTTGCCCACCCATAAGCAGCTGGTGATGATGGCACTGCTTAATTTCCATGAAGTAGATTCTGCTCTCAAGTCTACTGGATTTTACGGGTTTTTTCATCAAGATTCAGACCTCAAGAGAAATTCTATGACAGTTATAATCATGATCCCTGCACGATAAAAATCCTATCTTTTGTTTTGCTAATTGAGCTGGAGGCAAAGGTCAACACAGTCGGGAGTTTTATTGAGATTCAATACATCAACACAAGTGACTCTGCGTGGCAATTACAGGAGAAGTAAACAACCAGTTTTTCATTCATCTGCTTATTGGCCTAATGCTGTTGAGGTTGTTGAGGTAAATTTCTGTTGAAACTGGATTTGTTTAAACCCACTGGTTCATATAATGAATTAGCAGCCAATTACCAGATCCTGATTTTTATCAGAAGCTGTAGAAATGTCAGAGGAGCTGTGGAAAAATGTTGTTTTGTTTTGCTTTGTTTTCTCCCTGATATCAACATTAACACCAAGATTCCCCAGTTTTGGCCTGGGAATGCAGCTGATCTTTTGTATGAAACGAATGGATTTGGAGCAGCTTCATGGACAGGCCACCAGTGATGTGGCACGGCTAGTTTGGTTTCTCACTATAATGATCAGCTCCATCAGAGACAGATTCCAGATACAATTAGAAATGCTCCTATAATATAATAATCCATCTCCCAAAGCAAGGAGAACCTGCATAATTTGCATCAGGGAGATGGGTAAGAAATTCTGCATAAATATTTCCAAGTATTTAATTGAAATTGTGAAAAGAGAGGTAAAAAAATAAGGAGTGGGATTTAATTTCAGCTGAGGATGGTTCCAAAATACACTTCCATACCACATCTTTTATCTTTTACAGTTTGTTATAACTGAAGTGCTCTGTTATGTTTTCAGAGGAACACAGTATATGATGGATAGAAGCTTTCTGGGTATGTTTTCTTCTTCTTTGGCATTTTCTTCCTGACAAAATAGAGAAAGGGAAAAAAAAACAGGAAAAAAATTAAATGCCTCCCATAACGAAAAGAATGAAGGGCTAATTCTGTTTCCCCTCAATTAAAAATATGTATTGAAACAGATCCAGCATTCCTTATCCATATTGAGCAGTCAGTCACAGGAGTTTGCTGTGGAAATACCTCTGGCTCCTCAACATGAAGCTGGAGAATTCCGCATTAGCAAACACAATCTCAAAAAAACAATTACCAGCAATTAGGAAACCATTTCATTGGTAAAGTAGAAAGAGTGAAGCCAACTCAGCATCACATTATCCTTTGCATGCACACCCAGAGCCCATCTGAGCTTTAGCCCAGAGTTCCTGTTCAGTGTCTGAAGGCATTTGCATAGCTGGGACTGGAAAAACTGGGGGAAAAATACAGCCTTCAAGCAGTTGATCCAAAGGGTTATTTTAGAAAAGGGAGTTCTGTAAGAGATTTATTTTCACACAGAAAAACCTACCCTGAACTTGTTGACTAAATGGGTACACCTGATCCTGCACGTTCCTAACATGTTCTTTCACTCCTTCAAAGCAAAGGGAAGATAATGTTGGAGGGCTTCATTAAATATCTCATTTGTTGATGGTTTTCTCCCCATGGACAACCTTAATCTCACATTTGCCCATGGCTCTGCATTTTTCCCTCCTTCCCAACAATAAAGCTTGATTTTCCTCTCCTTTCCTGGTGGAGCTGGACGAGGTTGTGGAAAAGGGGGGTTTCTGCAGCTGCATCCCTTCTGAGTGACAAGTTCTCCATTTCTCCACTGGGTGACACCCAGGAGACAGCACTTTCACATCTCAGTATTCTTCCTCAGGCTTTAGCTCACAGAAAAATGGGTTTCCCTAGGAAAGCAACAGGGCTAGACAGGCTTAATTCTACATAATACTGCTAATATTAGTCCTGAGCTGTAGTAGGAAAGGGGAGCAGACTGTCAGTCAGTAACAACCCACTGCTGAGCCCATCTCCTGCCCAGTTTTCCTGTTAAACCATCGCAGGAGCAATAATTTAGAAGAGTGAAGTATATTTGGGCACAATTACAGATTCTCTGGCTAGTGCAGTATTTCCCTCCCATCAAATACCCCTAAAATACTCCTGAGCTTTTCATGAGCTCCTCAGTAGTGAAAACTGGTGCAATTCCACTTGCACTCAATGAAACCCACAGCAGTATTTCAGCCCCTTTAGGGCTGTGTTATATTAAAAGGATTTGATTTGCTGGATGAGAGCTTTGTATCACTAAAAAGCCTTTTTTTATCAACATCCACAATTGCACCGTGATGTTTGGTGTTGACACAAAGCTGAAGAGCTGCTACCTGCTCCTTCCCTGGACTTTTTTCCCCCATTCCAGCTGCAGAGATAGAGGCAGATGGCAGCAAGCAAAGCCTCCTTGACAAGTGGATTCTTTGCCACCACTCCCTCCCTCCAGTTGTGATGCTTCTTTATCATCAACTCACTGCTGGAAATCACTCTGAGCTACTTTGAGGTGAAACATTTAGTATTTATTAATGACTCAAGGAAGAGTATTGGTGTTTATTGACCCTCTGCCACTTAAACCAAGTATCCCCTCTGTTGGTAGCTCCCATGACTTATCCTTGAAAGAGGCTGAACTCCAGCTCAGGGACTCCAAAATGCTACTTCTGTTTCAGGAATGTTCTGAGTTTCCCCTGAGAGCCATAAAAATCTCCAATTAGTGGTGCTTTATCTGGAGCTGTGGTGCAGGAGGGGGCATGAGGGAGGAGCACTGCCAGGGTTTAAAAGCATTTCTTTCCTTGAGCACTTGGAAAACGGAGGACAAACTTAATTATTGTTAAAGCCCGGGATCACTAATTAAACCCCCAAAAGCAAAACCAAAACCAAAAAAAAAACCAAAACCAAAACCCCCAAAACCAAACCCCTGCTAATATTTGTTAAATTTAGTTTTAATTCTAAAAATTAGAGAAAATCAGTTATTTTGGAAAACAGAACTTATTGCACTGGCTTTTTATAGTTTGAGGATGCCCAGTCCAGCAGTATCCCATCCCTGAACTCCAATGGGATTCTGTAAAAGGGATTCCAGGGGCAGCTGTTCCCCTTAGGAGAACAGGTATTCCCAAAAGGGATGTCCTGGTGTGCAGGGAGAGCAGAGCCAGCTCTGCAATGAGCAGCCTATCCTTAACACTTACAAACCCCCAAGATTTTGTTTGTATTCAAGCTTTGAAGTTTTCACACTCATTGTGGACTTTTTAACATGAGGTGGATTTTTTATAAAAACCTGTCTTTTCCTCACGTATTTAATTATCCAGTGCGTCAGTTGACCTGCAAGACACATGGTTTTCTCAAAAATCCTGAAAGAGATCCATTTCAGAGATTAATGGGGTCTAGTTGGGGGTTATTATTAATATTAAAATTAATGTTACTATTATTATTACTATTGTAACACCACTAGTGTGGTGTTACCTCCCAACATTAACCATTCTGTGATTCTGTGATCATTATCATTATTATTGCTATTATTCTTCTTCCTATTGCCTTGGCCTTACATTTCTCTACACTCCTAGAAAACTGACTCTTTTCTGCTTTCAGTGTTACTCTGTCAGACCCCCATCACAGAATAATCACAGAGAAAAAGAACTTTTCATTCTGTTTTCTTTTAGTACTTAGTTCAGGCACTGCTGCCTAGTGGCCTGCACTGAGGCAGCTGAATTTGGCCACCAAATTCAAAATGTTTCTGCTGTTTTTCTTATTTTATAAACCATTACTGTTTATGTACTTCAAAAAGACCTTTTGCTGCTACCAGGTATCACAAAATACGAAGGCGAGAAGCTAAAATTTTTGTTTGCTGCTGTTTCCTTTATGGAAAACAATATTTCAAGTATGTTCAGTAAAACAAGCAGCTTGTCTGGGCTCAGGCTGGTGAAGCAGAAGTGGATTTGGAGTACTCAGCACAGGAAGAATTTCCTCACAAGGTTCACACAGAGAACTCGTGCCAGTTCAAACAGGATAAATTCACATCACCAAAAAGTCTGTGCATTCCCATCAACTGCCTGAGGAGTTGTGTGAGAATTTATAGTGTGTATGAGAAATTACAGAGAATCTGAACAGCCAAACCCCTGCCAATGCAGAGGGAAAGGAACATGTACTTATTTATGAGCACTGAGCCCAGACCCATAAATTGCCTCCTCTTTTTGCCAAAAGCACAGGTTCCACGGGGTTGTTAGCAAGCTATTTTCAGGCACTTCTATGCCTTACAGTCTGTTGGTATATCCAAGGAACATTTGATTGGGAATTCAGCTGCCTGATTCTGAATGCATGACACATTCCCCAAAGAGAGGCAGTTAAATTAAATTACAAGGCTTGGCTGGGATGTTGTTTCATTTGTGACATGCCTGCTTTTTCTACACAGGAAATATCTGAATACAAATCTCATCTCAAGCTATATTTCTATATGGATCTGGACATATTGCTAGGCTTCTGATGATTCCTGAGAATGATATACCCCTAGTGCTGCAAAGAGATGATGCCTAAACACCCCATAATCCCCGTTCTCCTCCCTGGGGATATTCGTTTTGCTGAAAGCCAGGTATAAAAATACAATTCAAGGTCTATGGAGACAGGTGGCAAACAGTAAATGGGCCAGTCCACATGTACTGTATCCCCTGGAATGTCCTGGGCAGTTTTGCCATCTCATGGCGGTCTGGAAGCAAAGCTGGGGCAAGAGGATCTGGGAGGAGAAAGTGGCGCTACAGGAACTCAGGAAAATGGCGAAGAAGTCAGAGAAGGCAGGGAATTTCCTGTTGAAAGCGAAGGGAGACAACACATTCTTTGATCAGCATCGAACTCCGATTTATTGATCCAAAAGGCACGTTTTTATAACCGTGTTAATTAAGCTCATACATATTGCAAACCTGAGCTCACCATAGGCCACAGATCAAACACTAACCCCTCCCTTTGTTTTCAATACCTGTGGTTTGTTTATTGAAACCAAGATTTGTGTTCTCACCCTGATATGAAGGGTTCTCAAAACCTCCATGTCTGTTCCCAAAACAGCCAAGGACAGAATGCTTACCTGTTATGAGAAGACTGCCTGAGAGCTTAGCTGTTTACAGAAACAGGCTGTGAGAATTTGCTCCTCACAGCTGCCTTTTACTTTTCCATCAGCTGTATATGATTATGGCATGTCTGAACAAAACTCTATAAGCCATTTCTGAGTAAAATTCTCCAACAAATTCCCCATTTTTTCTTTTATGCAAAGGAGGTTAGTCTGCTAGGGTTTTTCTATTATTATACTGACCATATCTTGAACACAATCAAAAACACAAGGTAAAACAAGTAAAAGCATTTAAAATCACACTTAGTATCTCTATAAGGTTCCCCAGCCATGGTCTGAGCAATGGCTTTTATCCCAAAGGGTTAAAACCACCCCCAGGTGAGCCATAATGTCCTGCCTTATCAGGCATTGCATGGTAGGTGGCAATTGGACTAAGAAAAGAAGGCTCTGTAATCCTTTAGTCATTTGGCTCAAATGGCACCAGCTGAGCGATTCTCAGTCCTTTTGTTGATTTGGAGTGGTGGGAAAGGGGTATGCACTTAAACTTAAAGCACTTAAAATATTTAAACTTAACAGACTTATTTTCAAATCAACAGAACTTACATGTAAAATCACTTTAACAGAACTTAACTGACTTTAAATTCTACATAACTTAAACCTAATATAATTTAATCTTAACAGAATCTAACTTAACTTAAACTTAATAACACTTAATAGATAATTTAACTTAAATTACCTAATAACAAATAAAACTTACTATAAAAATAGAATATAGCATTTACTATAACTTACTTACAGGCCTGATTCCAAAATACTAAACTAAAACAACTTTTTTCACGTGTTTGCTGCAGCATTTATGCCAAAAAGCACACTCATAACATCTCACTCATACAACCATTCCAACACATCTTTAACATTTTTAAATTTTTCAAAATACAATTTTGGAGTCCGACGCTCCACCGACTGAGTTATCCGGGCTTCCGATATGTAAAGTCTCTGTTAGGAAGAACAAAAGTCCCTTTAACTTAGGTGAGAAACGTCCTGATAGCCCTTGGTGTGGTTTGTTTATTATCACTGGTTTCTTAATTGCAGTAGAGATCTCTTCTTTTGTTGACAAAAATTACATCCACCACGGCTGCGAGGTCTAGAACCGAAGCTTTTGCTGGCTGCGGGGCAGAGGAAGAAGCGCTCCCGCTGGAAAAGGCGCTCCTGTCCCGCGGCGCGTGTGTCGGAGCGGGCGAACCACCCCCCCGCCCCCTCCCACGCTGGGCTCTTTGTTTTGCAAAACTCGCCGGCAGGCTGACTCGCTGCGTGCGCTGCACCCGTGGCTCCCCCCACGGCGGCTCGGCTCCCGCCACGGCGGCTCGGCTCCCGCCGCTACAGCGCAGCATTTCAGGCGGCCGCTCGCCGCGGCTGCTCTCCATGGCGCAGCGCCCACGCCGAGTTCGGAGCAGCACGGCCCCGCAAGCGCCCTGAGCTGCGGCCGCTGTATTGCACTCAGAGACATGCTGAAGCAGTGTACTGTACATCACCCGCCATGGCTTGCTTAGCTTCTTGGCAGTTTTATCACTCTCTAAAGTAGCCTCCCATAATAAATCACCAAATTCACGCCACTCTGTTAACTCGTAAACCGCATGGGGGTTAAGGAAAACCCCTCCAGCGTAGCCGTAAGTCCAAAGTCCTGTTAATTCCTTTTGCAAATCCATCCCCTTAACCTGCCGTTTTTGTAAATATGCTGCTTGCCTTTTCATACCTAATTTGTCAGCGCTGAGTGCAGCCTCTTCAAGGTCCGTGCAGCACGTCTCAGTCGGGCTCGCCTGTACGACACCCAAGGCACGACACGTCTAAGCTTCTTTTTTGTCCCGTTTATCGCATTTCTGCCGTCCTGCTGCTTA
Organism: Ammospiza nelsoni; assembly: GCF_027579445.1. Taxonomy (NCBI): domain Eukaryota; kingdom Metazoa; phylum Chordata; class Aves; order Passeriformes; family Passerellidae; genus Ammospiza; species Ammospiza nelsoni. The sequence goes on from NC_080662.1 coordinate 3,219,957, forward strand.
GGACCTGACCCGTTTCTTCGCTCCTTCGTGGTGCATTGCCGTATCACGATCGGGTGTCACCATTTGTAGAAAGCGAAGGGAGACGACCCATCCTCTGATCAGCATCGAACTCCAATTTATTGATCCAAAAGGCACGTTTTTATAACCGTGTTAATTAAGCTCATACATATTGCAAACCCGAGCTCACCACAGGCCACAGATCAAACACTAACCCCTCCCTTTGTTTTCAATACCTGTGGTTTGTTTATTGAAACCAAGATTTGTGTTCTCACCCTGATATGAAAGGTTCTCAAAACCTCCGTGTCTGTTCCCAAAACAGCCAAGGACAGAATGCTTACCTGTTATGAGAAGACTGCCTGAGAGCTTAGCTGTTTACAGAAACAGGCTGTGAGAATTTGCTCCTCACAGCTGCCTTTTACTTTTCCATCAGCTGTATATGATTATGGCATGTCTGAACAAAACTCTATAAGCCATTTCTGAGCAAAATTCTCCAACAGTTTCCCTCGCCAGTTTACCCTCCCATTTTACCCTGATTCCTTTTTACACCAGGATGTTGCTCCATGTACTGCACAACCAATTTATGCCTGGCAGTGAACTTTGAGGTTTTTATTTCTGATCCCACTGCTGCTGAGCAAAGGCTGCACCCAGGGAGGAAAATCTCCCTTCCTGCAAGGGATGTGCAGGCTGGTCCAGGCATCCATGACCTCATCCCAAACAGGAACATGGAGTGTTGGCTCTGCAAAGAGGTCACAGCAGCTTGGGAGATGCCAGAGCAGCGGTAGGGAGGGAGCAGGTTTGGAGAGCTTCAGTCTCAGAAACACCAGCAGAAAATGCTTGAAATTAACTGAGGAGACCGAAGAAATTTTGAGACTGACACAGAAAACGAGCCCTTCCCATTAAACTCTGATTACTGCAGTGAGTTTATAGTGTATCTTCTTCTCACTGTTTTATACAACCAAGGTTCTGCAATTGTTTTAGGATTAATTTTGTTTATTCAAACAGAGGAAATTCTTTTGAGGGAGAGGAAGATTATCTTTGGAGAGACTTTTCAGTGGGGTCCAAACTCGGTTGCTGTGAAGGGATAACGTGTGCGTGTGGAAATCAGGAAAGCAAAATGAAGCTGGGATTGTTTTCCTGCTCTCCCTTCTAGTTATTCTTAACCTAAGGGATATTAGCACTTCTTATGAAAGGGAATAACAGTCTGGTCTAAATTTAGAAGAGAGAACTCCTGGGTAAATGGTAAGGCTGTAATGATGCAAAGACAAAGGAATCAAGCCACAGAGGGGAAAAGTCATTTGAAAAACCCCCTGAAATATTTTTTTTTAAGATGATCAAAGTAAAAGAACCCGCCACTTTGGGATCTGTTTTGGTGACACGACTCAGACCAGCTCAGGACAAGCAGCAAACCACAGCAATGGGATTTCTATTCTCTTTGTGGTGACTCAGACGTCTTTAAAAAAACAGAATATTTTAAACTTCTTGCTTCATTTTTTAAAAAGTCCATGTTAGAAAGGCAAATTAGAAATGAGAGGTATTTTGTGTATTGGGGAGAGCAAAACAGATTGCCAAGAGCCATGACAAATTCTTCATCTTGTCATTGTTTCACACTGGCCAAATGCTAGGCACCCATGAAAGTCGTTTGCTTACCTTAGTTTATCATAGTTGGGCAGAGAAGAGGGAAAAAAATTAACAAAGGGCTCACGAGTTGAGATAAGGACTTCGACTCTAAGGTCCAAATTTAAAGCTATAAGGTAAATTTATTATTAACAGAGTCAGAGGAGGATAATCCTATTGATCCCATTGTTTCCACTGATACCACTGATCCCATCCCATCCCATCCCATTGATGACATTGATGCCATCCCATACCATCCACCCCATCCCATTGATCCCAATGTAAAATGAGCCTTTAAAACACTTCCCCTCTGCCCCTCCCAGCCCCTCCCTCTTTCCCATGGACAGTGCAGGGAGACAGGGTGTGGGAGTTTTGGTCAGTTCATCACCCAGGATCTTCTTTTGTTTGCTCAGAGAGAGGAGTCTTGTCTCTGCTGTGCCATGGGATCCCTCCAATGGGCAAACAGTCTTCCCAAAACTGCTGTGGTGTGGGTGCCTAGTCCATGGGGTGCAGTCCTCTAAAGATAGGCTGCTCTAGTTTGAAAGCAAGGGTTCTCTTTCTCTATATCTGGAAGTAAGGGCCCTCTCTTTCTACCTCTGGAAGCAGGGGCCCTCTCTCTCTCTATTCGCATCTCCCACTCAATCACAGCTTTTTCTAGTATCTATCTGCTTCAGTGTGAGCATTTTTCCCATGGGCTGTAAGTGGTTCTCTGCATTCCCCATGAACTTCATTCATTATGGGGGGAAGTTTGTTTCATTATAGTCCTCACCACAGCTTGCAGAGGAATCTCGTTCTGATGCTTGGAGCATCTCCTCCCCCTCTTTTTCTACTGACCTTGGGGCCACCATGTTGTTTTCCCTCACATGTTCACACTTCCTCCTCTGACTAGAAGAAAAATTGCTGCTTGTAGGTACAAGTTCCACTAATGCAAAAATTCTTACAAGATCTCGCAGTATTGAGAGGTTGATCTCATGTAGGTTTGTGTCAGTGTCCTAGAGTGACTTTATGATGCTTGTATCCCCATTCATGTGTTCTGTTTGTGCTGGATATCATGTTCTGTGCCTTCAAGCCTGGCTCTGAAGAGCGAATGTTTTGTTTTGGTTTTGCTATCAGCTGCTCCCCCATGGCTGGTGGGACACAGAGACAGGGCAGTACATAGTGCGGCTTTGGCTTTTGGCTTTGCCTTTTGCTTTGCTCTTGTTTCTGCTTTGCTCTTGCTTTTTGCTTCTGTTCATTAGTTAGTTTAGCTTAGCAGTCTGAATTTCTCCCTGGACTGTTTTTCTTTCCCTTTTTTTGGAATCACTCAAACCTGCTCTGGACTGGGACCTGGGAAACACCAAGAGTTTGCACCTTGTGGCTGCAGCAGCTGCCCCAGCACCAGAGGGACTGAGAACACAGTGACCACCCCTGAGAGAGACTCTCTGACTTTTTCATCTTTTTCAGAGTGGTGAAAGAGTGGTGTCATCGGGTATTGTTCATTTTGTGTGCTGGGGGGTGCTGTGCCTGTTAAATAAACAGGTTCTTTCCACTTGTCTCCAAGGAATCCTTCCTGTCCCAGTTGGGGGTAGAGGCTGTGTGGGTTTGCTTTCTGAAGGGCCCCCTTTGGAGGTTTTCTCCCAAATTTGCCCTTAACCATGATGCTGGCACTGTCTAATGCGTCTCTCCATAAGGGCGCTGGGAAGGAGAAGCTGCCCTGCCCTTCTGCCACCCTGCCCTTCTGCCCGCGGCATGGCTGGCTAGGGGCAGCCAGGCAGGCAAGGCTTGCTACAGGCTGCACTGAGGTGGAGGTGGCTGTAGTGGCTCCAGGGATGTCCCTGGCAGTGATGCCTCACCACCCCCAGAAAAAAACCCATGCACTGTTTTGGTTTTCTTCTTAAATATGTCATCCCAGAGGCATTACCAACCTCTTTAATTGGCTCAGTAGCATGTCCATCTTCAGAGCCATCAGAGACTGATTCTGTTGGACACGATGGAAACTTTGAAGCTTCTCAGAAAAGCCACCTCTTTTGCCCTCACCCCCTACCAAAAACCAGTCTGTGCCAAATTAACATAATCTCCAAAAGACTTTTAATGAAACTAGATGAGTGTCTAAAGAATATGACAGTTCAGGCTCAAAATCTTGGACCTGGGGTCAGAACAAATCAGGGAATTAACCAAAGAACCATAAATTATTAAAAAACACTAAACATTTAGAAATCCAAATGCCTTTGACAGCTACAAAACTGGAAATATTTTTCTCCTTTCAAAGTGCACAAAGCACACATAATTTTTTTTCCAGGCAGATATTTCATTATTTGAGGCTTTTTCTTCTAATGAGAAGAAGTATTTTGTCACCACAGACCCCAAGCTGGGTAATAATTAGCATTGACTCCATGATGGCAGAAGGCTGATCAATTGCTTTATTATCTATCTCATACTATATTCTACTATATTTATTAAGAAGATTGTAACCCTTACAGACAGTCCAATACAGTTTTGACCTAATTGGTCAATCAGTCCAAACAGAGAGTTGCTGCCACAGCATTTTGTATTTCTTTTTATCCTTAAACCACAGTTTATTCCAGAGAGAAGTGCAGCAACCAGCAGCAACAGGACTGGACATGCCCTGACAACTCATTCCTGGTCCCTGATTAATTAAATCTCTTTAGAGAAGGAAGGCAACACAAGAAGGGAGCTTTCCTGGGAAATCTCCCTGTGCCTTCAGCCTGACACTTCCATCCATGCTGCCTTCACTGAAGGTTCTCCAGTCGAAATCCTGTCTGTGCCATTTTATCTCAGTTCATTCTCATCTCCAAGCCAGAAAGGAAGAACTTCCCTTTTTCTCCCAGGGCTTTGGATTTTCTCCTTTTTTTGGATGTCAGACTGGTCATTGTCACATCCTTCCCCCATGAATGCTTGTCTCTGGGAATACTTTCACCCTGCATAAAGCCAGGGGTAATTGATTTCCCTCCCAAAGCACACACAGACCTGTGGCATATGCAGTTCATCTGATTTCTAAACTCATGGGACAGGCCTGAAGGCAGGAGGTTTTTCTCAAAATAGGAATTTCCCCTCTCCCATCATGGTGGGGAGCAAACTGCCCTTCCAAACTGGTATATGTCCCAATATTATCTGCTCAGATGTTCCTCAGCTTTTTCCCAAGCAAAGGTGTCCAAGCAAAGTGGGTTTAGTGCAAGTTTTGGCAGCCCTAAAGACTGAAATTATCTTGACATAGAACTGAGGGTGCTCAGGGCAACCTGTGTTTTTTTCAGTTTTATGCAAAAAAAAGGTTCTGGTGTTTTCAGTGGGAATGGTGTGTCCAGGGTCATGTCCATCATTCTTTCTGCAGGTCTTTGGGGCTGGAGCTGGCAGGCAAACAGGGCTGGGGGTGGGATTTGGCCAGAGGAGCTCCGGCTGCTCCATCCCTGGAACTGTCCAAGGCCAGATTGGATGGACTTAGACTTTGGTCTGGTGGAGGATGTTGCTGTCCATGGCAGGGATGAGCTTTAAGGTCCTTTCCAACACAAACCATTCCATGATTCTGTGATCAGGAGAGGGGCTTTGGGATTTCAACACTAAGGCTCCATCCTTTGCCACTTTGCAGGCAGGGAGCTGCTTCCATGCCTGAAACCCAGCACAAGCCAACACATTCCACTAAACTATGTCCTAAAGCTGTCATGCAGGCACTTGCCTTTGGATGGGAGCTTTAAAGAGCTTTGCCAGCCCCATTACAGCACCAGGCTGACACAGCTCTTCAAAGAAGATTTAAAACAAAAATTGCAGGGGTTTGGATTATGTGTCCTCTGTTGCCGTGGTTGGTTCATAACACGTTGGGTATTTAGAAAATAAATTTATTATAAATAAAAAGGCCCATTTCATAGCCAAGTGACAGGTTACAGCAAAACCCAAAGTGTATAAATGTCAGGGGCTTTTTGCAGTTTATAAAACCTTGTTTCTAAGTTTATATAAAACATCTTGCTGGCTTTGCTTTGTGGTTTTTAAAGAACTCTAGGACCCAATCCAAAGAGCACTGAAATGGATGGAAATCCTCTCATTGGTGTAAGTAGTTTGGGTGAGCGTCTTTTCAGTCCAGGATGGATGCACAGGGAGATGTCTTCAGCTGGGGATGAAGGACTCTTGCCCTCTGGTGGCTGTTGTGAGATTTAGTATCAGGAAAAACTGCTCTAGGGCTGGATTAGGAAAAAAAACCCACCAGCCAACCTCAGTGTTCGGGGAAGGTGAGCCTGCAGTGACAGAGGACGTGTCTGGTAGCAATGGAGAAGCTGCCCTGGAGCAAAAAGGGCAAGAACTTTTTTTTTTTTTATCCCCCTACTTTTCCCTCTGTGTTTTTTTCCCCTACTTTCCCTCTGTGTTGACCCGTTCAGTTACACAAAGTGGGAGATTTTTCTGGGCTGCACTGATGAATCCTCTATTATTCACCAGCTCAGAAGACCCTGCACAACACAACTCTGCAGCACCACAAAAGTGATGTTTAATAAGGACTGATTGCCTGGAGATCCCAAAAACCAGAAAAGGTCTGTGGAAGAGCTGGGTTCCTCCTGGGTTTGCTGGTTAGGGTGAAGAGAGCTTCTGTACTCCTTGATTTTTTAACTCTGGTGAAAGCCAGAGCAATTTGGCCATCAAAGACACAGTCTGTGTTGTTGAAATCACCACCAGAGTGTGAGAAGGGAGGTGAAAAGAGATCTTTTCATTTTCAGTTTCTTTTAAGACTATGAGTTTTTAAAGTTTCAAATTATTCATATTATATTTATTTCTAATATTTATTTTATGTACTATACAGCGTATATAAAATATATAGATGTGTTTGAATGTAATATATTTAAATATATTTAGATTTAATATATTTAACTATAATATATTTAAATACAATATATATTTAACTATAATACATATTACATTAAAATAAAGCATTTAAAATAATTTTAAAATTAATAACTCAACCTGGCCACTTCTGTAAAAGATAATAAAAAAACCTGAATTTTAACACTGGTTCTGTGAGGGACAGGTGGTGTCTCAGGCAAGGCACTCTGTGTTTACCATTCCTATGGGTATTCCAGGTGCAAAATCCTCATGGCAGGTGCTCTTCCTTAACCCAGACTTCCTGCTGGGAAAGGAGGACAGGGATTCCATCCTATTTTGCTGCTGTTAGGGTACCTGAGCCCAGCACCCTCTCTCGCTCTTAGGAGCTGAACAGGTGCCTTGCAGCCCCCTATCCTTTTGAGGCTCTTGGCTCTTCAGCTCTGTTTATCCCCTGGATTTTTCTTCCCCATCCTTCTCCACATGAATTTCAGTCAGAGGCACCAGCTGCACAGAAGGTCCCATTTCCAGAGACACCGACATCCAGAGGTGATGGACATGATTTACCCAGATGCAGCATTATCATCATTCTCCATCAGAACCTGTTGTACCATGGCAGTGGCCAGGCTGGGGCTGTAAATCCTAAAAAAAGCCAGCTAGGTGTCCTGGGGTGACTTTATGATGTTTGGATCTCCATTTGTGTGTTTAGCTCAGGAATAAGTTCTGCACCTCAAAGACTGGTTCTGAGAGCCAAGTGGGGGAGAGCAGAGGTGCACGGTTTTTTATTAGAAACTGCACTCACTCCTCCACATTCCAGCTCCTGGATTGCACTGTCTGCAGCACACACAGACGGCGGGACAGAGTTCTCCTTTGCTTGTAGTTAGTTTTTAGATAGCTAAGGCAGAGAAGTTCCCTGGACTGTGGTTTCACTTTTAATTGGAGCTGTTTAAACCTGCTCAGGCCTGAACACCAGCGGAGCGCCGGCAGCTCGCTCCTGTGGCCCAGCGGGCCGGGCCTGGGCCGCGGCGTTTCCAGCACCACAGGGACTGAGAGAGACTGAGGGAGCTGCGCTACGGCCCGCGGAGGGACTTCGTGAGTTTGTCATCTCTTCGTAGTGGCCAGAGGTTTTATTGTTTGATAGCGTTCAGTTTTTTGTGCTGGTAAATGCTTTGCCTGTTAAATAAACAGGGCTTTTTTCCACTTTTCTCCAAGGAAATATTTTCCCGATCGAGCTGGGGGAGGGGCCAGTTGAATCTGTTTTCTAGAGGAGCCCCTCAGGAGATTTCTCCCAAATTTACCCTAAACCTGGGGCTGTGAATCCTCATCCAGGCTCATCTTTCTTTACACAGAACAATAAATACCTGTTGGAGTCACATTTCTACTATGTCAATTCATCATTTTTAGCCATGGCCATGTTTATACACAAGCTGAGACCCCTCCAACCCAACAGGGCCGTGCCATTTGTTGCTTTGGCTGAGGCAGGTGTGGCCAAAATTTTAAGCTTTAGTTTTTTGGGGTGGCCAAATATTTAAGCTTTACGAGAAGCTGTGTGTTCACACATGCACAGAGACCCACGCAGCACCCACCATCAGAGTCCTCCTCCTCCTTTTTGGCTGGTTTGTGCCTCTTGAACCAACACTCTGTGACAAAGACAGTCCCTCTGTACTTCTGGTTGTTCTACAGTTATTTTGGGATGCCAGGAAAAAACTTTCCCCTCCATGTCATGGTTTTGCTTGTCTTCAACCTTCTGTTCTTAAAAGCCTGAGCCAGAAACATCCCCTCTCTCCAGCATCTTCAAAAAAACCAATCCGTCATTCAGGGGAGAAACAGAACCTGGCCATGGGTTTTCTCCACAGGCCCATCGTGGTTTGTGTTTCATTTCAGGTACAAAACTACAAAACCCAGCCAGTCAGTGGATTGAGAGGTGTCTTGGGGGGATATTCAAGTGGATCAGTTCTGGCCTTAGTTTGAGAGTCTCTCTGCAGCACTGGTTTGTGCCTGTTGTGGAAAACTCCCTTGCAGAATGGCAGCCTTGTCCCTTCCTTGATTTCTACCCAAGGTTCCCACACAGTACAGGCTGAGGAACCAGATAAGTAAAATTAAATTTGAACACAAAGGAGGGAGATTATAACCCTTGGAGTAATTTATGAGGCACACTTACAGCTGATCTCAGTAGGGGTTCACATTGTCCTCCACCATCTGACATAATTTGGCTGTTGAGTGGTACCTGCAAAAAATAAAATAAATATCCCAACCCCCAAAAAACCTTCTTCAAGACCCCATTTTTGAGTAATAATCCTGAAAACTCAGAATTTCTGTCAGGAAGTCCTCAGACTTGAGCAGTTCCTGTTCTGCTCCAAGAACTTATGGCTTAAATGAAGAAGGGCTTGATTAAAACTCTCATTGCAGTAAATCAAGAGTAGCTCAGGGAAAAGAGGTTCCTACGTTCCCCCTCTCAGAAAAACTTTGTTGCTGGCATTGGTTGAGGATTTTTGCCAGAAAAACACAAGTGAATAAAGTACTCACTGGGGTGCTGAGTCCCATCCATCACAAGCTGGAATATTTTTATTCACGTGCCTCCAATGTTATTTTGGGACAGATTGATGAATTCAGGTGCTGTAAAAATAGTCTGCTGCAAACAAACAGATCCCTCCCTGGCACACTGGAAGGAGGAAGGATATCACCTGCAGGGACACAACCTTGGGAGCACTGGGAGGGTGAGGAGGGCCTGGGATGGAATTCCCAGAGCAGCTGTGGTTGCCCCTGGATCCCTGGAAGTGTCCAAGGCCGGGTTGGATGGGGTTTGAAGCATCCTGGGGTAGTGGAAGGTGTCCCTAAAGAGGAGGGAGGTTGGAAAATTGATGGTGATCCCTCCAAGCCTCTCGTGTTAGAAGGGCTCATCCCCATGCCTGATTTGTGAGAGTTTTTTCATTCTGTTTCTTACACTATAAAATTCCCAGGAGATTTTAAATTGACTGCTAAACCCTGGTCACATCCCCCACGGGGTCCCCCCTGCACCCAAGCAGTGAGGCTGCTCTGAGTTGTCAGAGGAAAAGACAAAATAAAACTGGATTAAAGCACACGTGTGGGATATTATTTCATTACACCACTGGCCCAGAGCCTGGGAAACCTTGATTCTACCACCAGCCAGGCTTCAGGGAGGGCAGGGAATCAGAGGGGAGGAAACCACAGCAGTTTCTGAAGAGCTTTGGTCAATCCCTGGATAATTTTGGTCTCAGCCATGCTTTGTCTCTGGGACGATTTCCCTTAACCAAGGGGCAATGTGGCCTGGAAAGGGAGGACAATTTACACCCCATGATGTGCCTGCTCTTTCAGGAATCACCCAAAACAAGTCATTCCTGGGAATTGCCAGGAATTCGGAGCTGGGAGCCTGAGTGCTGTCCAGAGCTGTGACAGTTCAATGTCACTCAGTCCTGGTCCAGGTCCCTGTTGCTGTTTGAGTTGGCACCTGGCCTGTCCTCCCTGTTTCAGAAACACCCAGGTGACATCCACCTCCTCTCTCTACCTCTCCCATTGTACGTTTGTCTTTGTCCTGCAGGAAAAAAAAAGCCACGGGAATATTTATAAACAAACCAGGATGTTTTCCTACTTGCTTGATGTTAAGGGAGAGGGGTGCAGCTGCTTTCACCCTGCTTGGACTGTTTTGTAAAACAATCTTGCAAGAGTCTGTATAAAATCCTGTGGGGGTGGCTCTGATGGGGACAATCACTTGTAAAACTTGCTGCAGAATTCTGTGTGTAAATTAAAAAATGCTGTGATAAATAGCATTCCCTATTATACTTACGGCCAAACTTGATGGAGGATTGAGGCACAGAGGGTGAAAGAGGTTATTTCAGATGTGCATGAACCAGCATTTATCAAATCCAGGATGATGGGAAATATGGCGGATTTTGGTGTTGAAAAGCATCATACAAAAATGCCAAGGCCTCGATGCTTTGGGAAGGAAGTGGTGTGAACAGGAGGGCAAACGAGTCTCAGAAAAGGAACAAAACTCGATTTAAACACGGGTATCTGGTGCCCTCCTGTGGAAATGAGAGGAGCAAATACCGGGTGAATTATTCTCTGCTCTGAAGCCAGGTTGGGAGAGCTGGGGGTGTTCATCTGAAGATGAGAAGGATACAGGGAGACCTCCGAGCCCCTTGCAGTGCCTGAAGAGGCTGCAGGAGAGATGGAGAGGGACTTAGGACAAGACATGGAGAGAAAGGACACGGGGAATGGCTTCCCACTGCCAGAGGGCAGGGTTAGGTGGGATTTTAGGAAGAAATTGTTCCCTGTGGGGATGGTGAGGGGCAAGGATGGATTTCCCAGAGACGCTGTGGCTGCCCCTGGATCACTGGAAGTGTCCAAGGCCAGGTTTGAGCAATCTGGGATAGCGGTAGGTGTCCTGGCCCATGGCAGAGGGTGGGATTGGGTGAGTGTTGAGGGTCCTTCCAACCCAAACCCAGTCCATGATTCCCTGATATCAGTTGTTCTCATCATTCCATGGAACACAGCCCCAGGAGGTGGGGGAAGGATGGCTCCAGAGATGAGCCTCCAGGTTCCAAGAGATCCTAGAGAACCGCCCCACACATCTCAGGGGGATCTTCCCTTTATTGTGGGAATGCAGAACAAGAACTGATGGTGAGAGATGCAAAGCAGGCCAGTTCAGATCAGAAGCAGACAAAAATGAACCACGAAGATGATTAATCCGTGGAATAAACTACCAAAGGAATTTCCTACCATTTGAGGCTTCTCAAGTCAACACTGGAAGGCACTCGCCAAGTTTTAGTAGTTAATGGTCAAAAAATGCTTGTGGAAAGAACAACACATTCAAGCATGAAGTGGTAAATCCACAGCTGGAGTGCCAGAGCTGGAAGTCAGTCACGGTTTACAGGAATTAGCAGAGGGCACCTCCTCTGGCCTGGGTTATAGAAGAGAAAAAGTAATTTCCTCTAATTGCTTACTTTATCTCTTTAATGAAGGGAACTTTGTCCCACCCCTTGCCATGGGCAAGGATACCTGCCCTTGTCCCAGGTTGCTCCAAGCCCTGTCCAGCCTGGCCTTGGACACTTCCAGGGATGGGACAGCCACAGCTTCTCTGGGAATTCCATCCTGCCTCTCACCATCCTCACAGTGAGGAATTTCTTCCCAATATTCCATCTACCCTGCCTCTGGCAGTGGGAAGCCATTCCCCCTTGTCCTGGCACTCCAGGCCCTTGTCAAAAGTCCTTCTCCAGATCTCTTGAAAGTCTAGGGGTATTTGATGTAATAAATTGATGGGTAAAGTTTATCACTTGCTCTGTATCTGATTTGAGACAAGTGTCCTGTGAGGCTTTAACAAGAAGAGAACACAGGTGATTCATATCTCTTTAATATTGAAATACCTTCCAATATATTAATACAACCGACAGGATGTGTATGTCATGTCACAGTAATCATAAGCCCTGTGCATGTTCCACATTTATTACATCCTAGATCATTCCCAAGATGATCCATGTGCCTCGAGGGAGCTGGACCTTCACCTTCCTCCATGTCCTGCTGCCACCTGATGGTGCTGAGCAAAACAGATCCTAAAGCTTCTACAGTACAGTGACATTTATTGCTCTGCCACCAAGCCAATCAGGCTGCATCGTCCCCATCTCTGATAACTGACAGTTCCTGTTCCAGGTCAGAGTCACATTCATCACCTACTTTATTTCTTCTCCTTTCAGCCACAGAATACTCCACCAATGTTAAGGTTCGATTCATTCTAATTTGGGCCTTACACAATGGGCCGGCAGAGAACCAAATTAGCACCTATTAATGCGTTGTGGGCTGCCAGATCAGGAATTACCTGCATTAAGGGGCTGACCAAATACAACGATTCCTGTTCCCCTGTGCAGCACCAAATCAGGGCTGCCCCACTGACCTGAATAGCCTCCAGAGCTTTCTCCCTGCCTCAGTCCCACAGCACATGTTTGGGTTAGATCTGGCTGTTGGCAATTCTTCCTGACCTCAAAACCTTCTCTACTCTGCCAGTTCCAACAGCTTCCCTGAGTCCCTGACATTTATTTCCTCAGGAAGAGGTTTCTACTGTTCCAATTCAAGTGCTGGAGGAAAAAAATAATGATAGAATAAAACCAAATGTAGGCTCTGCAGATGTGTGTTAACTGAGTACCAGATTAATGCATCTTTCACTGGGATATTATGGTTGGGATTAGCAGATAATCTTATATGCAGCTACCCACCAACCCTGCTCCATGGGATCTGATTGCACAGATAGTAATATTTAATTTATGATGCCAGTAGCCAAATAGCAGCATGTCACTGGTGCCAGAGCCAGGATCCTCATGTTAACCAGAGGACTATTTACCAGGGGACGACCATTGACCCCTTCACAGAATAAGGAAAAGCCACTCCGTGGGGTGCCAGGTTTAAAGTTGTGTGGAGGAAGCTCAATGCATTTCACAGAGCGCCCCAACATTTGCATTTGTTCAGATGAGGAACAAGAGCTAAAACTCCTCACAAAGTCAGTCACAAACTTCAGCTGTGCTCAGATTTGGGTGAAGATCCCCCAGAGGGCTGAGCTGGTGGGTGTAGGAATGCAACATCCAACATTCTGAGCAGCTGACAGGGATGCTTATCCCTGTGACAGTGAAATCCAACCATCACCACCCCAAGTTCCACTGGTGTTTTTGCTGTAAATCCCGAGCACCACCACCCCAAGTTCCACTGGAGTTGTTCCAGCCAGCTCCAAATCTCCCCACTCAGCTGCTATTTACAACTCTGCTTTTTTCCCCATTCCTTGGGTGGCAGAAGGTCCAAGCACATCCACACTGAGGGGCTGAGAGCTATGATGATACTTTTAGGGGCCTTTGCTCACATTCCAGCAGCCATCCGTGCAATGCAGAGCCAGGATTTTTCAGGCAACTGCCTCTGCTTTGCCAAATGCTGTTTTAAACCAAGTGCCCTCAGTCGCAGCTCACTTTCTCCAGAGGAAATGACTCCGTGGCCCATCAATTCATCTTTACCATCACCATGGGAGTTCCTCTCCAGCTGCGCCCCTGCACATCTCCACATCAGCCCACCCCTGTCTGGTTTTCAGGACTGTTTGTCCCTGCTGAAGGCAACAGCCCAGAACACAGCGACACACAACACACAGCGCCTTGAGACACAGGTGCACCTACTGGAACAACAACATTTTGTCTTTATTAGGAGTTCGCATGGTAATATAACACAGAGTTCTTAAGGAATAAAACACAAGACTTGGGGTTGGGATAGGGGGGTTGTTTTTGCCATTGAGACAATGGTCAAATATCAGTACTCCTCTTTGTCTACACACATGATCAGCTTTAGCACTTACAGCTCCTCCACTCATGGTTCACAATCACAAATCCAAGGGTTAAATCCAGCTAGTATTAAATCCTACGTTTTTCTTTTATTATTTTTAGAGCTTCAAGTCACTGCGGTTAATTAATTAATTCATTAAGTCATCATCTTTTTTTAGCATTTACATATGACATTCATTAAACAGACACAAAGCGGACGAGTTCTCACAGAAAAAACATGCTTACATAGCCTGCAAAAAACTTTTTTTTGTGATTTTTTTTCTTTCCTTTTCAAGAACAAATTAAAATTTAACAAGTTAGCATGAGTCAGTGAAGGAAAAAAAAAAGGAAGACTTAAGTGAATACTGAAGAGCCGCAAGTGTTTCGTAGAACTGAAACAGATCCACAATTCTTTTTTTTTTTTCCCCAACTCGTTCAAATTGATTTTAACATACAGGTGACAAAGAAAAAATTAAAAAATGAAAATAGCTGCAATATATATATTAAGTTCATGGATTACTTAACAAACAAAGTGCAAACTCTTTATGCAAAACTAGAAGACCCAGGAGTTGAACCTAAATGCAAAATACGTGGAGGAATATGGCAAAGTTTTTCTTAACTTTCGTGTTCAAAGTGGCCTAAAGAGTTTAGGTGCTGCAGCTGGGAGGATTTGGGTAGCTAAGTAGCTTCCAGACACTCTGCAGATCCCAGCATTGATACCTCATAACAACAAATTTGGTACTAATTTCTTGAAAGCCTTCATATATATATATTTTTTTTTTCCTAAAAGAACCTGTAAACACCATTTAAGAAATACAACTATGGAAAAACAAGGTTGATGGAGGTGGCAAAGCACAAAGAGAAGAGGGAGCAGAAGATGCAGCCAAGTGCCAGGGCAGGCAGACAGTGGAGGCAACACTGTGGTAATAAAAGCTCTGTGCTAAGACAAGTCCTTGGGACTGCTGAGCCCTCCAGCTATGCATAAGTGGGGATCTGAGGGCGCAGGTTTATCCTCCATGTCCCAAAAACAAGAAGCCTCTAGTCCCAGAGCTACCAGACCTTCGATCCCAGAGGGTGGTTAAACACCCAGACCCTGCTGGCTGCCCCAAAGCTGAGGCATTCCTTTAAGGACCACTGATGGTGTCTCAAATCCTAGGCATGTGAGGCTGGGTGGGGAACAGCCAGGCCTTCCCCTGTGCAGGATTCCTGCAGGGCTGGATAGCCGTGACATTCGTACAAGAGATTCTCAGCTGCTGGGGACCCAGCCAGCTCCCAGTTACAGCAGCTGGGCCTGGACTGGAATTGCCACAGGTGCTCAGCACACATTCCCTGACTGCCCTTTGAGAACTAAAGATAAGCCCTCAAAGCTTTAAATAACCTGTCCTTGATGGCCAGGGAGGGAGTTTCTGCTACAAAAATCTTTCAAGCAACGTGTTGCTCTTTGCCCACAGCTCCCTGCCCGTCCATGCCCACCTTCAGGAACAGAAGAAAAACTAACTGCTACAATCTCTTCCAGATACTCCATCCCAGCAGTTCAGATGGTGTCCAGCTCCTCTGTTTGCACCAGCTCAAGACCTGATGGACTGAAGATCCTATGGACCTGCTCCATGCCCTTACTGCAGCTACATGACAAGAAATGTCTGGAAAATGCAACTAAGGGACACCTGAAGTACCAGGGTGGCAGTGGCAGCGACACTGGTGGGAATCTGTGACTTGGATGAGGTTTGGGAAGAACAGGGAGATTCCCAGTTCTCAGGTAAGGCTTCATAAACACAATGATACAAACATATTGAAAACACACACACAAACATTAAAAAAAAATTTTCCTCAAGGACCTAATTTGCAGCAAAATCCAGGAGAAAAAAAGAAACCAAGGAAAAACCAACTGAACAGAATAGAAGTCCCCAAGGATTCTGGCTCAGCCACTGGATGGGGTGATGTTCTCCACCATTCCTAGTGCTGAGTCCTGTTTCTCTCTCCTGGCAGCATCTAGTGACCTCAGCACTGGTGGTGGAAAATGGCCACAGACAGGCTGGGATTCCTGGTCCTTAGTGCTTGCCTAGCTAATTCTGTTGGAACACAGAACCCTACAGAATATCCAGTTTAAAACCCTTGAATTACTCTTCTGCTTGACATTAAAAAAAAAGCTTTTTCTATGCATTTATCTTTACTTCTTTCCTTTTTTTTGTGTGTGTGTGTCTTGAAGGCAGCTCCTGGGAAATTCACTTTATCCTTCCTTTACTAAAAGAAAGATGCTGAATAGGACAGAGACCATGTATCTCAAATACCCTCTTTACATTTACTCTTTCATGTCAGAGGTGTCAAAACACGGTTTATTTCTTTAAATGTGTAAGGGGCTGAGGGGGGGGAAGTGCGAGGGGTTGGTGAAGATGAGGAAGGAACCTGAGGGGACTGAAAGAGGTGCGTTTACTTCAGCCCCTCCCCACACTGGGTGCCCACAGTAACTGTCACAGGCTCTAAAAGAATCAAAAAGGGTCTCCAGGTGCCCCAGTCCCCCCAAGGTGTACCCAGTGGGCACAGGAGGGTTTGGTCCTTAGCCCAAGCTGGTGATGTTGGCACGGCCACCCGGCGGGGCCACGATGCGCTGGGTCGTGCGGCGTGGGATGTTGTCATCGATCTGTGCCCCTGTAGGAGAGAGAGGAGGAGTCACCAACTCTGCCAGTGTTTAAAATCCATGTGGGTGTAGCACTTTGATGCTGCCTTAATGACTGGATTTGCTCTTAGAAGGCTTTTCCAGCCTAAACCATTCTGTGATTCTGTCTTTGGAGGAAAAGCCTTCACTGGCCCACACTGCCTTTATTCTGCTGAAACCTGTTCTGGTCTGAGCACCTGAAGCACCCAGTCCTGCACAGGTAAGAGCTGGATGAATGATTATCTTAGCCAGCTTTACTATCCCTTTCTATAGTCCGCCCTTCTTGCAACTGAAGCACCAGCTGAGAAATCAAATCTGCCACATCCCAGATCCAGAGCTGCTCTCAGCTGGCAAAGTTCTCCTGAAGCTTGTGTCATCTTAAAAAAAAAAGGGTTTTTTGCTAAAGCCTCTTAAAACCAGAAAATACCCATTTCTAAACACAGTTGGGATGGTCTCAAGCTGAAGGAGGGCAGTTAGATGAGATATTGGGAAGAAATTCCTCCCTGAGGGTGGTGAGGGGCTGGGGTGAAATTTGCAGAGGAGCTGTGACTGCTCCATCCCTCTAAGTGTCAAAGGCCAGGCTGGATGCAGCTTGAAGCAACCTGGGATAGTGGAAGATGTCTCTGCTCATGGCAGGGGGTGGGAATGAATGGGCTTTAAGACTCTTCCCACCCAAACTATTCCAGGATTCTATGATCTGCCCTCTCTAGACAGCCAGCCAAGGACTGAGCCCAGAATACATTGGAGCATTCATGTGACATCATGAGAAGAAGCAGGAATTTAGGACAGCTCCTGTACTACTCTTCTTCCTCCCTAAAGGGAAAAGCTCAAAACTGAAATCCCCCCACAGCCTCTCTCATTCCATCCCTATCCCAGAAGAATGAACTCAGAGCATGGGAGCACAAACCAGCCGTGATTCCAGTGCAATAAATCACTCAACAATCAATCATTCCCAAAATAACATACCAGACAAGCTGAACCCAGACTGGTGCAGGTTCCTCACGGGCGGTGCCTGCTGTTTGGCAGGAGAGGTCTTGGCTGAGGACGCTGGTGTGACCGTTTTGGGTGTCACCGACACCTCACACACTGGGCCGTCGTAGAGGCCTCGGGGCACGCCCCGCAGCTCAGCCAGCTGAGGGAGAGAGGGCAACACTGCCTCAAACACAGCCACAACACAGCCTTAACACAGCCACAACACAGCCTTAAAATACAGCCACAACACAGCCTTAAAATACAGCTACAACACAGCCTCAAAACACAGCTACAACACAGCCTCAAAACACAGCTACAACACAGCCTCAAAACACAGCCACAACACAGCCTCAAAACACAGCCACAACACAGCCTTAAAACACAGTACAACACAGCCTTCAAACACAGCCACAACACAGCCTTCAAACACAGCTACAACACAGCCTTAAAATACAGCTACAACACAGCCTTCAAACACAGCTACAACACAGCCTTAAAATACAGCTACAACACAGCCTTCAAACACAGCCACAACACAGCCTTAAAACACAGTACAACACAGCCTTAAAACACAGTACAACACAGCCTCAAAACACAGTACAACACAGCCTTCAAACACAGCCACGACACAGCCCTCAGCTGCTCAGATGTGGCTCAGCCAGTGACACACATTTCGGGATTGCCTGTTGGTAAGAAAATTTGAAAGCACACAGCATCTCTTCTGTACTCATCCCTGAGGAGCTGCTCTCTATCTATATTTATCTTGTATCTATATCTAGATTTTATCTATATCTATTTTACATCTATATTATATCCATATCTATATCTATATATCTATGTATTTATATCTGTAACATATTTATATCTGTATTATACCTACATCTATATCATGTCTATTTCTATTTAATACGTAGCTCCATATCTGCATTATATCTATATCTATTTTATATCTCTATTATATCCTATCTATATATCTATATGTTTATATCTCTATCTGTATTGCATCTACATCTATTCCTATTCTATATCCATATCTATATAAATCTATCTTTATAAACATGTCTGTGTCTCTGTCCAACCCAAACAGTTTTGCAGCAAACAACTATTTTCCTACAAGCTAAAACAGATGTTGGTGCAGCTCAACACCTTCCATGATGGAGAGCTGAGGTTCCCTGAGTCCGTGGGCACCCAAGGCTCCTTGGCAATATGGACTTGGCTGCTCTGCACTCCTAAAAACCCCCACTTTTGGATCATCCTTGCTGTGCAATACTGTGAGTTGGGAAGAGCATAGGTTCCTACTCTGACTCTAGATTTCTGTGCAGGACAAGATGCCTACTAATTAGTATGTGACATGGAATGTGCTGTGGCTCCAGCCAGTCTGTCCCCTGCCCCAAAGGTGCTGTCCTTTAATGATCCCAACCTATGTGCCCCTGGATTAAAGGCTCCTGACAGGTCTCAAATGCACCTTATTACTCATCCCCAAAAAGCCAAGCAGTGCTGAGACCAGCAGGGCAGCCCAGAGGAGCCAGGCTGGCTTCAATGGCCACCCCTGGAGCTGCAGATTGGGATAAATGCAATTATTCCAGTTGAGATGCTGCCCAATTGGATTTATAGGTCAGACATATATTTCTGTGGGAGGACACAGTTCCTGACCCCAGGAACAGGGAGCTGTT
The DNA here is from genome assembly GCF_027579445.1 of Ammospiza nelsoni. Lineage (NCBI taxonomy): Eukaryota > Metazoa > Chordata > Aves > Passeriformes > Passerellidae > Ammospiza > Ammospiza nelsoni. The sequence continues at coordinate 3,238,973 of NC_080662.1, forward strand.
CTCCATGGGGCTAAATTATGCCAGGTTGTAATTTTGATAACTTGCAATTTCTTCAAAAGAAAAATTTCTTCAAAAGAACAATCAAAGAAAGATGATTTGCAAGGAGTGGGAGGATCACTTGCGCCCAGCAGAACCAACAAAGGTCAGGAGTTGTCCAGCAGAAGGCAACACTTCAAACAGCAAAATAATTTCTCCCCAGAAATAATTTCATCTATAAATAAGCTCCTTCAATTCTCAGCAACTGAGTTCAGTGTCATCTCCCTTGTCAGGCAAATTCAGGCATATCAAAAGACAGGTTCAGTTTTGAATGAGTGCATTTTAGAGAATCATTTTCCAACTATTTTAGCCTCTTAAAAATAGAACATTGTTCCTCTTAAGCAGTCTGTAGGCTGTGCCTGTGACTCACTAGTCACCAGACAAGAGCATCTGATCGTATCTGGCAGAAGGGAAAGCAGCATAACATATCTGTAGAAATTACAATTCTAAATTGCTGCTGAGAGCTTTGATATATAAATGCTAATGATAACTTTTCCTGGGACCTCTGTGACAGGAGAAACCTGGTGGGTTCTGGGTAGTTTGACAAAATGGCAAAATTCAAGGGTTCCTGGACACATACTCAGTTTGGCCCTCCTCAGAGAGAGAAAAATTAAAACCTGCAGAAAACCCAAGCTCAATCCAAAGTATATTCCTGTAATGACTTGAGTGAACAGCAAAAATGAAAGAGGAATGAGATAAATGTGGCTCCCATCCAGGAAACAGCAGTGTGGCCTGAGCCAGGGGACAGCATCTGTTTTCCAGCCACTTTAACTCGGTGTTGTCAGAGGGAGAGAACAAATGTGCAGCCAGGCATTGACACTCACCCTGCTCCTTGCTTTGATTCGCTTGTACACAAAGTCAGGGAAGGGTTTCCTGGGGATGTACCTCCCAGAGCCCTCCGTGACGTGGAGATTCCCATCCTCCAGCACGATCTTGCCCTGGCTGATCACCACCAGGGGAGACCCACGGCACTCCATGCCCTCAAAGATATTGTACTCCAGAGACTGCAATGAGAAAACCAGCACATAAGGCAAACATATTCACCCAGCAGAGTCTACTGGGCTTTAATTAGCAATCACTGGCCATGCTAATTGCCAAAATTTTAAGGACAGATGGAAGCAAACTCAACGGTGTTTACCTGAGCTGTATATGCTGTGATTTAATAAAGGCTGCTATAAATTATCAGTCTAACTTTAGGGCTTTATTAATGCAAAATTTCCACTGAAATAAGGTTCATAAAGAATCCCAGAATGGTTTGGGCTGTAAGTTTATCCCATTCCACCCCTTGCCATGGGTTGGGACCCTTTCCACTACATCCAGTTGCTCCAAGTGGCATGCAACCTGCCCTTTGACACTTCCAGCCACAGCTTCTCTGAGGAAGAAATTGTTTTTTCTCTTCTCTGAGAAAAAACAATTTCAAATGAGAGCCTCCCTGTTTAAATATATTTAGGCACCTATGTCTGTTGAGCTGGGGGCAGATTTAGGAGCCACAGAAAGCTTTATGTGAGTTTCCTACTAAAAAGAATAATTCTGAAAAATCTGTATCTTAAACCAGTGTTTTGGTTGATGGATCAGGGACCAGGAAAATCTTATTTTATTTTAATGGGATTACTCATCCTCAATTAACTGGATTGGAAACATCACACCATGGAAAAAAGGCAAGTTTGAAAGAAATCACTGCAAATGTGAAACATCCTGGAATGAGATGCACTGCAACCATGTCATTTGGGGACTGTTACTCTAGTGACCATCTCTGAGTCAAATGCAGGTCTTTTTTACCGAGTTAATGATGGAGTTTGCCCTTGAAGTGTGTTATAAGTATGGGAGGCCTGAGTGCAGCTTTGCAATTAGCCAGAGCAGTGGTTAAACCAAGTCTGAACCAGGTCCAGCCTGAAAAGAACTGGGGTGGTAAAGGAGGCTGGGTCGGGAGCTTATGGATTAGGCTGCTTCCAAGAACAACACCACCTCCCTCTCCAGCTCCTGACGCTTCCTTGCCAGAGAGTGGCAAGAGCAGTGCGAATTCTTGGAAAATATCCGTAAGTTGCTCAAACATTTAAAAAAGTAGCAATCGTCCAAGGCCACATAATCAGAGGGTGTCCCTGCGCCTGTCAAGGGGCCTTTTGTTTTCTGCTTGGCCAAACCAGGATATCTGGACTCCAAGGGCATCACTTGTATCAGTTTCTCCTCTAACACAAGGCATCGTGAGACCCAAAAAATTACAGACTTTGGGAATCATTAAGGTTGGAAAAGAGCTCCAAGGTCACTGAGTCCAAGTTGTGCCTGATTCCCACTTTGTCACTGGCCCAGAGTGCCATGTCCAGACTGCCTTCCTTGGACACCTCCAGGGATGGGGACTCCAAACCTCCCTGGGCAGCCCCTTCCAATGTCTAATCACCCTTTGCATGGAGAAATTCCTCCTGATGTAGCTTCAGGTGTGACGCCAGGTACAACAGGCAAAGCAATGACAGGGGACGAGGTCAGAGATGTGTTTGTAAGCAAACAAGCTGTGATTGCTCAGCTTTTCAAACTCTTGGGAATGAGAGCCCTTCCTCCTCAATGCTCTTGGCACAGCTCAAGGGTGCAGCCTTTAGCCACAGCTGAGTGCTAGGGCCTCTGACACACTGTCAGGGTTTTGCGGGATGTGCAGCTTTCAGCAGACAAAAATACTCCTGAATGGAGCTGCTTCTCCTTTGTCTTGCCCAGATCCATGCCAAAATCGTGGAACCAATCCTGACTGCACTTGGGCATATCCACAAAAGAGAAAGTCTATGAGTTCTGTGTCAGGAAACTGAAAGAGCCCAGTTCATTTCCCAAAGACAACAGCCACTAAATAGAAATTACTTTCAAGCACTCCACCCAAACTACTTCCAGCTCTCTGAGCTATGCGTAAGTACATGCCCAGGTTCAGACCATGAATTCTGACACCTAAAAGCAGTGAGTTGTTGGGTTCTGTCTTCTAAAGTCATTCCTCTCCAGATTGGAAGGAGTCTGGAAGCACCTCTGAGGTGACTGAAGTGACCAGACTCCTGGAATTCCTCTGTCAGAAGCCTAAGCAGAGGCAAGATGAAGCGAAACCATCTGTGACCAATTTTGACAAAGAGTTAAGTCACAGGGAAGTGAACCAAACCTTTAAAAAAATGATGTTTCCTTGTGAATGTGCCCAGGGATCCAAGTGTGGAAGAAAATTTTGCTCCTTCAGCTCCAGAGTGAATGAAAGCATTCATGGGGAAAAAGAACAAGCAGTTTTTTCTTTTTCCAGGGAAAGATTCCATACGTTCATAGTCAGCAGCGAAACAAGTTGTCAACAAATGCAAACAGTGGCTGCTTTCTCTGAGACAGGGCTTGAATGTCACGGAGAGACTTTAGCCAGGCCCCTGCACTGGAACCATTCTGCAGATTCCCACAGGCTGAGACAGCTTGATAACTGCAGGGGCCAGGTGTAAGGCATGGGACTCAGCAAAAGTGTCCCTAAGAGTGCTACCACTGCAGAAGCTAACAGCGACAAGCTGCAGAAGAGCTGAGGGGAAGGTCTGGTTGTTTTGGGTACTGCCCTTTGCCAATTAATTTGGGGGTCACCACCAGGAAAATCCTGACTCCACACACATGTGCCAGATCAGTAGGTGGTATAAATCCACTCAGACCCTGGATCTGGGCCAGATTTCCAGAAAAAGTGTCCGTGAGCTGATAAAACTTCAGTGAAAAGGGGCAGTTCCCATTCCCACCACTGGCAAGCCTGGATGTCATAAACAACACATTGTCCTACGAGGCCTTTGCGTATTTTAGAGGATTTAAAGAGCTTTCTGTGAGCTCAGATCTATGCACCCAACACTCAGGAAGAGCAGATATGCTCTCTGCTCCAGGGGGAATCCATGTGATTCCAGATGGACTCATCCTGCTCACACAACTGAGCTCCACAGTGAGACCAGACAGGGCTTCAGGCACAGGGAAGATGACCCCGGGGCTGTCACAAGCTCCCGTTGCTAGCAGCACAGCCTGGCACTGAGGATGAGAGGGGTAAAGGACATAGGTAAACGGTAGGGAACATCCTTACTATGTTGTGAGTCTTGGCAGAGATTGTTTTGATGCTGTCAGGGTCCCAGATGACCAGGTCGGCATCGGAGCCCACGGCGATGCGGCCCTTGCGCGGGTACAGGTTGAAGATTTTGGCTGCGTTTGTGCTGGTCACAGCCACGAACTGGTTCTCGTCCATCTTGCCAGTCACCTGGGGGGACAGCACAGGAGTCAATGCATGAGCCAGCAAAGAGCTGGCAGTGCAGCAGATTCCCAAGGATCTCCACAGGGCTAAAAACACCACGTGGAAGGACCATGACAAGAAAGTAACACATTCCTGCAGCTCCTTCACTCTCAGTGTCCAGCTGAAATGTAAACCCATGACAGGTGTGACCTACCACAGCCTTATCCCAGATGATGGACATCCTCTCCTCGGTGCCATTGGTTCCTTCAGGGATCAGGGTGAAGTTGTCCTTCCCAACAGCTTTCTGAGCAGTGTTGAAGGTGCAGTGGGCACTGCCAGTCACTTGGAGGTCTCCACTGGAAGAAAAACAAAAGGTATTCAAGATATTTTACGGTAACAAGAATGCTCCTGAAGGTAAAACAGCTTTTTGCTTGTTGGCAGCAACATCCCTTTTATCACCCATTTCCTCGTGATGAATCACATGTTGTTTGAACACAGAAAGCTCCACTCACCAGGACAGTAGTGAGTTGAGAAAATCAGGAGTGGTCGGGTCAGGACTCAGTGGTGGGGATGTAACAAAAGCTGCTGCCTTTGCCCAGTTCTTGCTCCAGTAATGGGATCCATCGGTGCCCAGGCTGGCTGTGATGGGCTCTCCATACACCACGGTGCCTGTGGGACAGGGACACACATAAACCTTCTGTGAACGCCAAGGAATGTGCACTTCCAGCCTGGCTTCCTGGCAGAAAGCATCTCCTGGGAAAGGACACATGCTGCAGGGCTGCCTGATGCTTCCTCTGAAGCACTAAATAAAGATATTGCTACTGACTAGAGCTGGGAGCAGCAAAATGGGCACAACCCTTCACACAACTGCAGAGGTTGGCACTGATTAATTGGTCTTGAAATGGTTACTGTAAAGATTCATTTTATTGCTTATATTCATTTTATTATTTATTTATCCTGAGCCAAGAACTTTGGAAGAACCTGAGAGCAACTGCAAGGGAGTGAGGAGATTCAGTCTGATCTAGAAGAGATGTGCAAGAAAAAGGATTTTAAAAAGAGTTTTTATAAATTATAGTTTGAATTAAAGACCTTCTAACAAGGCCAGGTTTCTTGGAGTAGGGTCTATGCATAGACCAGGTGAGAGAAAACTCCTAGCAGGAAAGTTTTTCCACATACAAAGAAAACCCATCACAGGGGAAATATCAGAGTTCCTGGTTCACAAATGCAATGCAAGGGAACTCTGTGATCCCCCCAAGGCACACAGCAAATCTGTGGCAGAACTGGGAAATGGAACTGCATCTCCTGACTCTGTCCAGTGCGCTCACCACCAGTGCATCTTTCCTCCTCATTAACATTTTTGGAACCACATGAAGGAACAGCAGATCCTTAAGGCCAGGATACTCTGCAAGCTGGAATGCACCAGCACCATCTGCACACCAAGCACATGCTGCAACTTCAAAAGCAGCACAAGCTGGCAGTCCCAGGGATCTGCTTACCAAATGCAACCTCACCAAAATCTGCTCTGTGCCCACCCATCTGCCTCCCCAAGCACTTCACGGGTTTGGATCTGCCTACCAAAGATGTGGGCAGCTGAGATGCCAACCCTAAATATTTCTGTCAGGAAAGATGGGCAGAGGGACAACCAGAGCTGGTCAGCAGGGTCTCACACCTCACCATGCAGAATGAAAAGACAGAATATTTCTTTCACTATATTGCCAGAGCTACTGTTACATCTCTGGGGGCTCAAGACAGCTGGAAAGAGCCTCCTAGCTGAGGCAGGATGATGATTAACTGGCTCCATGCTGCTCCCAGGACCCTGCTGACGCAGGAGGTCCAGGAACAGCCTTTGCTAGAGAGCTTCCAGGAGCAAAAGAAGAAGCTCCCTGACATCACTGGCCTCTAATAGGGTTCTGAAAACAAAACAAAGCCAAACACATGCTGGCTATTAATGGGAGGCCTCTTGTGGTCCAGCACACTGGCAATATTGTTCTGCAGGGAGTGATGTTTTCAGGCCCCAATCTGCCAGCGATGGAGTCTGCAGGGAATCTCCTCCATACAAAAGCCACTGGGAACATCTGGCTTTATATAATGTCTGTTCTTTGCCATTTAGCAAGTCAATCCTTGGATTGATTGTTTTTGCCTTGGATAGTCTTTGGTTATATTTCCTCTATTGTTTGGGAGGGCAAGACCAGTGCGTGTGGCCCTTCTGGGTTACTGCACAGCATTGAACTTGAGTTATTTGAATAAAAGGAACAGAGGATGGGGCACTGTTTATACCCCAAATTCTCTTTATAAGGAGAAAACACATTTTGAATGAAAACTGCATGTTTTGGCTCACTCAGGAGGTTGAGTGAAGCGATCCCTGTTGATCATTCATCTGGGACAATCCCAGCGCCTTTCACAGGCAGGGTAACATCCACACAAGCCAAGTTGTGCTTTATGGCTTTCTGTGATCCAGGTGTGTGGTCCCTCATCCCAAAGCCCCACTTTCAAGTGGTGGTCTCAGGACACTGAGTGCAGCAAGAAGATGTTTCTATTGATGCTCCACCTTTGTGGGGCACATGCCTTCAATATTTTTATCTGGAAAAGAGAAGAGAGACTTCCCTGGCTCTCAGGATACAACTGCACTACGACATCAAGTTCTTTCCTGGGGGGATGCAGCATGCAGCCACATTACTGCCACATTTGGTCAATGCATCTTCCTTCAGAATGATCCCCTCTGATGGAGCTGGGAGACAAAGATTCATTCCAAACAGCTTGAGCTGCTTTCACAGACAGCCCTGAAAATCAGTCCTCCTCACCAATTCCTTTCACAGGAACCACGGGACCAAAATACTCCCGAGCTTATGCACAAACACCAATCTGTTTGCTGGAAATCAGCTCCTCTCACATCAAACACCCAGATGGAAAGTGATGTAATTTGTATACCCATCCAGGCTTATTTAGGCTGCAGAAAATTAAATCCAAGCCTTGTGAGGAAAGAAGGGGGTAAATCATCCCTCCTGGTTACTCACCCAACCAGAGCAGCTTTAAATAGAAGTGAAAGGTTTAGTCACAGGATAAAGCAGCAGACAGCACTCACTCTGTGGGCAATCCTGACTCCTTGAGGGCCAGGCAACAGGGGAAGGGCTTGGGGGAAGCTCCTGCATCCCTCAGAGCAGTTCAGCTCCCTCACAAGCCTCAGTCAGAGAGGAGACATGAGCAGCAGCATCCACAGGGGTCTAAGTCTTGCTTCTTGCAGCATCCCCAAGCAGAGTTATCAGAGGCAGTCACAATTCTCAAACCTAACCCAGCCTGCTGATTCTCATCCCTGCATGGATGTCAGGCTATGAGTTACACCACATGAAAAGCCTATTCCACAAACAAGAAGTACAGCCCAACAGCTACAACTGGTGAGCCTTTTTGGCTACTCCAGCTATATACAACAGAGCTTGTGAGTCAAGAACTCCAGCAGGAATCACTGCTGACCCCAGGAAGCGCAGCAGAATGCACCAAGGGAAAACCATAGCAGCTGGAAGGAGGACCCAGTTGCAGTCTCTGGGGGAATTCACCACATGGGCAGAGCATGGAATGACTCTGTGATATCATGAAGGCACATGGCTTGGTGGGGGAGGATGAGTGTGAATAGACAAGCTCAGGACTGAGCAGAACAAGCAGCTCCTGGCTCTGACCCAACCACTGAATCCTCATGTGCTGGAAATGAAAAAGAAACCTTTCCTGTAGGGATGAAGCTGATGTTGGCAGAGGTGCATGAGCTAAGGAGGAAATAACTTACCCTTTTTCCTGGCTTGAGCAATGACATCAGCAGCACTTTTGCTCATCACCTTGGTGATGTACAGGGGGCAGTTGGTCTGGTTGGCAATGGTTATTGCCCGGTTCACAGCCTCTGCCTCCACCTGAGAAACAGAGGCGGCAGGTCAGGGACACCCAACAGCACCCCACTCATCCTCAGAAGTCACACACCCTGCTCTCCCAGAAAACAAGGAGTGACAAGGTATTTCCCACCTCTGTGCCTGAAAAGGCACAGTGTAATCACAGCAGTTAAATGACATCAAGCTGCAGTTCCCTCTCATTACTACCTTTCCTCCCAGGCCACTTCAGAGCCCCTCTGCCTGAACTAAAACAACACTCCAAGTGCCCAGGGTCAGAATGATTAAGCCCCTTCTTTAAACTACAAAAAAATAAGCAACTAAATGTTGACTCAACAGACCTGCTCCTGCTCCAGCCCACGCAGAAGGGAGATGCTGTACCACATACTCTGGTAAACCACATTTGCAAACAAGCATCCTAAATTGTACTCTCCACTACAATCTCTGGCTTGGGATCTGAGAGAGTGTGAACCACCCCATAAATCAACTGCTCTTCCTTGCATGTGTACAGAGAATTAACCTCAGCCAAACTGAGGGTCATGTTGTAACTGCAGCCTCAGGGCATCACTCTGACTTTATGGATCACACATCCCAATCAAAGGATCCAGGGACAGATTGAGCAGCTGGGTGATGCTCACTGTGCCTGCTGCCAGCAATGCCACAGACATTTTCCAAGTGAACAACAGAGGAAACAAACCCAGAGCAATCCCCCACCAGATTCCCCAATGCAACAGGCTCCCAGAACCTCTTCCATGGACTCTGGTGGCATTGACACACACTTAGCACTTGTGATAATCTGCCCTGCAGTGACTGATCACAGCCCAAGTGCCTCAAATCATCATCACCTGCCCCAGAATACATTGCCCAGGCAGGTTGCAGGAATGTGTCCCATTCCTGGCAGTCTCCAAGGCCAGGCTGGATGGGGCTCGGAGCATCCCGGAATAGTGGAAGGTGTCCCTGCCCATGGCAGGAGTGGGATTGAGGGGCTTTGAGGTCCTTTCCAACCCAAATCACTCTGGGATTCTGTCACTGCTGGCTCTCAACACTGTGCTTGGAGGAAAAGAACCACCAGCTTAGGGAACCATGGCCAGGCTGATGTCCAAGTGTCCTGAACAGCTCGACTCATGCCAGCAATGCCACCACTTGCACTCATGCCCTGTGTGCAGCCAGAATGCCCCAGGAAAACAACAGCCAGGAGTTTTTACAGAAAACCAGCCCCCCAGAGTCAGCAGGGTGGTCACAGCCCCAGCAGGGGATGCTCACAAGGGGGTATTTTCTCGCCCAGATGCTCCAGACACACGGGAAAGGCTGTGACGGAGGGTTTTGTTCCAGGATGTTGGACCCAAAGTGTCACAGCCAGCAGCACTCACAAAGGCTGAAAGGAAGAGCCAAGAAAAGCCCGTTGTCCCTCCTGAGAGACAAGGGGAGGACTCAGACAGGCCAGAGCTTCCAGGCCATGGCCTCCCTTTGCAAACTCCCCACTAGAGCGGGTCTGTGCACAGCTCTGCCTCTGCAGCACCTGGGAACCACATTTCCACTCCGTGCCTCCGTTTCCCATCAGGCAAAGCAGAGATGAAACAACACACACCTCCAGACTTTTGGGCAGAAGGCATTTGAGCAACTGTGAAGCAGCAGGAGAGTATTTTCTGAACAAGACTGCTGAATTCCTGCCTTGTGCCCAGATGCTATGGTGACAGGCATATAACAATAACCCAACAAGTAGTCCAAAGCAGAATGTTTGCAATTACCAGGATGCATTAGAAGCCCTAGCACAGCAGTTCTCTTGGAAAAAAAAAAAAAACAAAACAAACCAAAAAAGAAGACAGACATTTCCTGGAGCATTACAACTGCTTGTGCTTCCAGCATTTTTGTGGCTGAAATAAAAACAAAAAAATGATGGATTGCTTGAAAAGTCATCACAGAATGAACTGAGCTGTGAGGGGGAGAGTTTTCCAGAAAGTGATGGGTGAGGCTGACTTGGGATGGTGCTGTCTTAACTCAGGCCCTGTTTTGTGGCTGGAATAATGTGCTGAACACTGAGGTGAGCAAAGCTAAACCCCTGAGTCAGCAGTGAAACTTAAGCCTCAATTTGAGCCTCCTGCCAGCCTGGGAATTCAGATGTGTGTACTCCAAGACACAAGTGCATGTGGCCAGCCCCTGAATGCTTCACTCTGATATATTCTACCTGAAAGGAGCAGGAGTTTTGAGTTAATAAATGTTTTAGATTTGCTCAGCAAGTCCTGCTGGTTTGCTGTAGATGGAGCACTGAATGACAGAGCTGTCCAGTCAGATGCCAACCATCCTTAGGATGGGCTTTGCATTCCCTGAAGGACAGCAGGAAAACCAATTCTAGTGTCAACCGCACCCCAGAGAGACACAACAAACATCCCCTTCACTGAAGTCAACAGGAATTAGGGATCTGCTGCCACCCTTGGAAACTGGCCTCTTTCAGCAGCCAGCCCAAGGGGAGCTGGATGTTTTTAAAGCAGAGAGGGGGAGGAGGGAAGCAGATGACATCGTTTCCTGCTCTGCTTCCTATGACTTTCAAGGCGGAGAATGTTGGACCAAATGCTTCCCAAGCCTGGGCAGAGCACAGCTGAGTTCAGCTGCACAGAGGCTGCCCCATATGACATCAGGGAGAGGCTTCACTGAGCCTCATCTGCAGCAGCCACGCGTCCTCAGGCTGCCTTTTTCCTCCCTGCACTGAGGTAGAGCACAGTCCTGCACAGACTAACAATCCATCCATGCCTGGGAACCACACAACTCACACTTTAAAGCTCCTGCTCCATGAAGGATGAGCTCTTAAACAGCCAGACACAACTTGGCTGGTTTGATGTCCAGATCCTTTAAGGTAAGAGCAGCATTCCCTTGAACACAACACAAATTGAACTCCGTGAAGTGTCACACCAGCATCTGTTCCCAAAAAAGAATGTTGGCAGGCCAAAAAATATGTTAAAAAAATCACAAATTGGATGACTGACTGGAAAGCTCAGTGCAAAGTGCTCACAATTTCAGGAAGCAAAAGATTCCAGCTCTGGGAGCCACACACAGATTCTGTGTTAATTCACTTACAAGTGGAGCTTGTTTTTTTTTTTTCTCTAGGCAACAGAATGATTTATGTTCCCACTGAACTGCCTCTGGATGCTGTTTGTCAGAATCCAGGGGAGGAAATGCAGAGTGAGCATGAGGGGCATGTGTGGATGATCTCACAGCCCCAGCTCCCAGCTGCCACATCTGGAAGGCAGCAAAGCCCCAGGATGTTGGAGGAACAAAAAGAGCTGCTTGCACAGAACAGATGAACCCCACAAACCTGGAATGCCATGGTGAGGCGTCCGGCTTAGAGACAGTGAAGGACTGTGAGTGAAGAATGCAATGGGAAACAACCTCAAAGGAAAAGTTTTAAGGCTCTTTAAAACTTCTGGGATTTATTTCAAAGGCTTAGAGGGACTGGAGTGCTCATCCCTGGAGAAATCCATGGGGAAATATGAAGGGTAACTATATTAAAGTGCTGCGCTAAGGCCTGAGCATGACCTCCTCTCTCTGGTACATATTTTCTGTGCCTCCAGCAAACCACTTCATCCATTGCTGTAAAAAAACCCACACCATTGGTAAAATTTCATCAAAATATCAAATATCACAGTAATGGAAGCTATGGAAGTACATAAAACAATGTTAACATTTGGGCATATATTTAAAAATTCTGCTGATTCACTGGAAGTCTGACAAAATAATGACCAAGAGAGAAGCCCAAGACACCAGACCTAGAAAGGACAATAGCAGAATTCCACCAACATAACCCCAAATGCATAAAAATCCTGTTTCCAGCCACATTCACCCCAACACGAAGCATTTAATGGCAATGGAGAGATATTACAAAATTGGGGGGGGGGGTAAATGCAAAGGCAGGGGAGTTCTCACCTCTTCAGGTCTGCTCAACACATGCCCTTCAGGGCCTGTGATCCCCAGCTCCAGGATCCTTTGCTGCTCCTAAGGCAGAGAAGAAAAAAGAGCACGGATGAGATTTAAAGCAACAGGGAATTTTTCTTGCAGTACACACAGCTATTGGAAAGGGGCATGAGTGAGATCCTGAGCATCTGTGCTGGCTAAAAATCACATGAGGCTTTGCATAAGGGCCCTGCAAGAAAGTCCTGTCCAACTCCCCTTGCTGAGAATAACCAGAGCTCACAAAACCTTGCTGATTTGTTCACAGGAGGTCAAGGAAACTTTTTATTTGGATTCTCTTCACACTGGGCTCATAGCCCCTCGACTTTCAGCACTAATTTGTGTCTATAAAATCATCTTTAAGATGTGGCAAAATGATAACTCGTGGAAAAAATCATCCTGCAACTGGGCTCAAGGACTGGAGCAGGCTCTTGCCCAGTCAAAGAACACAGAAATCCTCTGGGTGCTTGAGACACAGTGTACAAAATGAGCTGGAGATAAGATTAAATTGAATACATTATTAACATTTCTCCCTTGCTGCTGTTTGAAGGATAAACAGACCCCAAACATCAGCACCCCATGTACTGTATGAAGCTACATCCCTTCCCACTCCCCCTCTTCTTATGCCCTGCAGAACAATTTGTTCCACACAGTGACAGTCACACCCAGCTTTTCACTTTTGGGGAGAGAGGCAGAGATGCCCAATATCCACCCCAAACTGTAAGCTGCCACAAAACCCTATTTTATCAGTGTCAAAGGGGTTAAAAACTGCTGCACAGCCCCACTCACACCCTTGGTACAACCATGCACAGAATCACAGAATTTCTAGGTTGGAAGAGACCTTTAAGATCACAGAGTCCAGCCCATGTTCTAATACCTCAACTAGATCATGGCACCAAGCGCCACATCCAGTCTTTTTTTAAACACATCGAGGGATGGTGACTCCACCACCTCCGTGGGTGGATGATTCCTGTATTTCACCGCTCTTTCTGTAAAAAACTTCCTCCTTAATTCTAACCTGTATCTCCCTTGGCACAATTGAGACTGTGTCCTCATGTTCTGTCTGTTGTTGCCCAGAGAAAAAGACCGACCCCCAGCTCACCACAGGCACCCTTCAGGAAGCTGAAGAGAGTGAAGTCACCTCTGAGTCTCCTTTTCTCCAGGCTGAACAACCCCAGCTCCCACCCAAGCTTTTGCCATTCTCTCAAAAGCTTGGGTGGCTCTGAGTTTGCAAAGGAGGAGCCAGAATTTAAACCCCTCCCAGCGTTTGAAGCCAATAACTCAGAGAATAAACAGGCCATACCTCAGCAATGATGTCACCGTTCTCAGCGTGCACTTGGGCTGTGGCGCCAATGTCCCGGATCACACTCAGGACCTCATAAATCTGGGGGACAGAGAACACACATCACACCAGGAACACACCGGCTGGTGAGGCCACAACCCAGATCCACAGAGAAAACACAATTTTGCAGAGGAGAAAAGAGAAAGACAAGCACTAAGCAATATAAAATGTGGTTTGCTGGAGAGAAGCAAATAATTTTCATGCCTATCACTGGATTTCCCAATTCTACAGCTGGATGCTGCTGATGTGGCAAAGAAGGATTATCCAGTGGCAGGTTTGGAGTACGGGAGGAAGAAACAGCAACAACTCAAGCCCCACAGCTGGATGATTTTAAAGCACTTGCAGAGTTGTACCTGTTTGATGTCTCATTTACTGGTGCCTGGCACGAAAAACATCCCTTATATCTGAGTGCTGGGGGCATGTTCTCCATGGATATCCAGTGTCTGGAGGTAGGAGCAGTGTGATTTCCCACTCCAGCTGCCACTCTGAGAGGGCTCAGGTCCAGTAACCCCCAACTGGCGCCATCAATGTTCCCTCATCACAATGTTTCCAGAGCCCTCAGAGATAACTCACACACCAACACTCCCAGGCATTCCTCTCCTCCCACGCCTTCAGAAACATAAACTGCTCCTCTGAACAGCTAAATGTGCCCAAATGTGCCCACCAGAACAGCAAACAGGAGAGCAATTAATTCCTTTCTAAGGTCCCAGTGATTCTACCACCAAAAAAACACTTCTGGACCAGGATCAGCTTTAGCTTCTAAACAGAATAATTATAATTAGCCCAGAAATCTCCCTGTCCTGCCCTGTGCAGAGGCATAAAGCAGCAATTCAAAGAACTGCCACTGCTTCTACCCCAAAGAGCTGGGAAAAAACCTCCAACCTCTCAAAATGAGTTTTACCATTGCTTCCCTCAGCCAGGCCTTTCAGGGTTTGCTGTTGGTTAGGTTTTATTTTTAATTAAAAATATAATCTTCACAGCAGAGCTATGGGTGGTGTTGCCAATCTTAGGTATTGTTACACACATAAAGATTGGAACCAGGATAGAGTGTCAGATCCCAGGATATCTTAACTTATAACTTAAACACTAATTTGTGACAAATTAAACACAAAGTTTCCTTCCTACCTGAGAATCACTGAGCTGAAAGCGATCTTTGAAGGCCATGTACACCAAGAAGGAATTCACACCTTGGGGAAAGAGAGCACATTGCAGTAAAGCCATGGACTACAATCCCCAAATCAGCCGCCAGCAATAATTCCATAAATTCACTGTAGGAGGTTGAGTAACAAAATAAAAGCAAAACTGTATCTCACCCAAAATCAGAGACTGGGCCTGCATGGCTGATCCCCCTCACCCTCCAGAGAGAACAATGGGAAATCTGTGTCTGTGACATGTCCAAACTGACCCTGGCTGATCCTAAGCTGGCTTTTCCTCCACAGCCTTTAGCACATGTGGGAAGCTCCCATTATGGCATAAAATGCTGGGTTTTCAAACTACAATCAGGATGGAAAATTACTCCAGCCTGAGGATGAAATGCCAAGGGTAAATAAAGAGGGGGAAAACCTATGAGGTCGTTTTACTCAGCTCTTCACTTTTAGCATCCAGAGCTGGATTGGTCCTCCTGGGGCTCTTATTTCCCTTGTTTACAGCACTTTAATGGCTGCAGGTGTCATCAAGGGCACTGATGGACCCTCCACTGGACACAGGAGCTGCTCTGCGTGGGAAAAGCAGGAGATTCACCTCAGGAAAATCAGTGCTGCAACACCAGTGTGCCCCAACCCCTGAGCCCTCTGCAATCCCAACTGCCCAAACCTTCTCAAGGAGCCAGAATGGGCCTAAAACAGCTTTATTGGGATATAAAAGGAAAATACTGCATGAGAGACAGCCCTAAGTAATAGGGGATCCTGAAAAACAAGGAGGGGCAAGGCTTCCCTGGCTTACCATGATCTTTAACTAGAGCTTCCATCTCCTCCTGGACACCTTTATGCCACTCAGTGATGTCCACGTGCAGGGAGTAGTCACAGCAGGATTTGCTGTCTGCCCACTCTCGCCACTGGTCAAACGCCGTCAGCAAACTGGTCCCAGGCTCGGGCACCACGTGGTCAACTGGGAATGACAACCAAAGCACTGGTAAATTGCTGGTGCAGTGTGGGAACTCAGCACATCGCTCCGGATGTCCAGAGTTACCAAGACAACCCTTGGGGGGGCTCGGAAATCCTGGAATGTTGCCAGGAGTGCTTGGTGGTTGGATTTTGACCCTGCACGGGATGTGCCACCTGTCTGAGGGCAAGAGAATCACTTGGGGATAAATGATGTAAGAATTAAGTATTCACAAGGTGGAAATACATATTTTAGGATTTTGGTACAGGGGGGATATGGAGACAAGATGGAGGAATCAGGGCGTGTCTTGTCCTTTCTTCTTCTTGTCATCCACTTTCTGTGGTGATGTTGGCACTTTGGGATTGGTCCATGGTGAAGGTGCACTTGCTAATATGGGTGAAAGGTATTGGGAAATAAAGGTAAATATGATGTATGTAGTTTTTAGTATAAAAATAGACGACCGCCCAGTGGGAGGTCAGAGTGCCCTTGGCTGCCTTGCTGGTCAGACCTCTGTCAGGCTGGAAGAAAATTTTGTAGATAAGAAATAATAAACAATATCGAAGACTGAAAATCTGAAGAGTCCAGACTTGTCCTTTGGAGCATGGGCTGTCCCAAGGCCATCCTACGTGTGACCGGGCAGAGACAAAAGGCTGGACAAAGTGCAGAAGCACAAGCACAGCTGTGCAGAGGCTGCTGCAAAATCAACGCATCCTCTTTTCCCTTAAAGTATTTCTAAGTTTGCAATTTCTCAGTGGTTTCTAGAGAATGCAGCACGGAAGTCGATTATGGAGCAGCAGCTGAAGGAAAATGAGTTGTTATTACAACCTGTTTACTACAGCTGTTGGTGTTACACATCCCAACCAGGAGCACCTTCCAGAGGACTGGAGGAAGCAGGACCAACAATTTGTGGTTGGAGAGATCTCTCTGACATTGAGAAGGTCCTGCTGCCTCTGGCACCTGCTTAGTTTGATCCTCACACCAAATCCAGCAGCAACTGGATTCACAGGCAGCTGCAGCTGCAGGACAGCCTCAGTGGGTGATACAAGGGACCTGGATCCGAAGGCTCAGTGCTCCTGGTTTTTACTTGAGCACATGGAGTCTCTGAGTTCTTCAAAAGACACAGTGAAATAAAAAAAAAAAAGCAAGTCAGCATCTCCAATACTGAACTGTGAGAACAGGAAAAGCCTGTGTGATTTTGGGGTCACAAACTGGGAAGCATTGCTGGGAAGGAGGAGAGGGTCCGGCTTGAATCTACATTAAACCTCCAGAAAAATAAAAAGTTGTTTCAATTATCAGCAGAGAAATCCCAGTAGCTTTTTTTTTTAACTTTATGGTGACGATCAGGGCTGCTCTAAGTCACAGCTGGGATGAGAGAGCGCCTGGGATCCACTCTCCCCCAGGGCAGAACAAAGCTTTGCTTTGCCCCCACACAGACACAGCAGCCAAGATTTACTGGTTTTGCACCACCTAAGGAACCAGATTCACACTGGGAAAGGCAGCCCAGCTCTCCTGAAGTCAGCAGAGACCTCTCAGCTGCCTGAGCTGTGCACACACTGCACAAAGCCAAGAGCTCACCCAGAACAACATCCCTGCGGCAAAACGCTGCCCACCCTCTCCCCTTTGCAAAGGGAGACAGCTTAGAATATTTCTGCTTTCCAAGAGGCTTTTCCCCTGGAAGTAATCACACCAAGGCAAGGACATGATATGCACATCCTTACTGCCTTGGCAGCTGCAGCTTTCATCAGCCCAGGGCTGCAGGAGTGGCTGGGCATCTCTTTGTTCCCCCAGTACCCATCATAGAAATCTGTGCCATGAGTGAAAACTCGGAAATTTGCCTCTTGTCTGGCACCACACCAAAGATGTGCTTTTCACCACCACTGCAAAAAGCAGCCCAAATATAAGCAGACAACAAACAGATCTGTTTTTTAAAAAATCATCCAATTTCTGTTCCATGATCTGACCACCCCAGTGGTCAGAAACCTTCCACTGACTTCCAGCCTGAATTGTTTCTTGGCCAGTCCAGAGCCCTTGTTGCTCTGTCAAAGCTAATCTTTAGCTTAAGTAGAATGAACAACAAGGAGAAAAATAACATTCCTTTTGCTTTTCCAATGGGATGTGGAGAAAGCCCAGGTTTACACAAATGTCTAATTAAAAAAAAAAAGTCCATTTAATCTCTAACACATCACAGGAATAAATCCATCTCCACTTGAGACTAAAGGTGCCCTCAGAGTTCTATCAGCCCCAAGATGATGGATGGGCTGTGGGCATTGGGAAATCATGCCTGAAGGCACCAAGGGGTTAACACAGAGTCCCCAAAGCCCAGGACTGAGCCCCTGGGAATGCTCTGGAGCTCCCAGGAATGACTGTGTTGTCAGGGATGAGAGCTTTATCACCACCTCACTTCATGCACTGCCCAAGGATGACAAATGGGATTTTTTGGAGGCAGTGGAACCAGGGGTAAGGGAGCTCTGTCAGCTCTCTGACAAAGCCAAACCACAGCTGGTTGCAATAAGAGTCAGGCATGGAAGTGCTGGTGCAAGTGTGCAGGGAAGTCAGCCCCAGGGGCTGGGAACATCTCCTGTGGCAGCACCCTACAGCTGCCTGACAGACAAATCACTGCCCTGCCCCTTCAAAACACAGCACACTTTGTCTCCACAGCAGCTCTGCCAGGCAAACATCAGTGAACAACCACTTCCCCACATCCACATGGAAGAACTCAGCAGGAAAGCAGCCTGAGAGTGCAAGGTCAGGGACAGCCTTTGCACCCTGGCACTGAACTGCTCTGAAGAGGCTCAGGGGGAGGTCCCAGCAGAGCACACCAAGAGACAGCCATGGTGACAGGGACATCCCTGCAGAGGGGCCCAAGAGCTGGGGTCCTGTGTCCTGTACCTGACCCTGGGGCAGGATGGAAGCTATGCTGCCACAGAGCAGTGGATGCTGCACAAAAGGCATGGAGCAAGTGGATGTAGTACCACATCCTGGTCTGGAGGCAATTCAGAAACAAATGGCAGTCTCCTTGACTTTTCCATCCTCTGTGCAATGAAAGGGGCCAAACACTGTCCAACATGATACAACAGAAATAACCAGAGTTCTACAAAGAATAAAACAAAATGTGGATCATCACTGGTGGCATGTGGTCTTTGGGTGGTCACCAACTGCAAATGAAATCTTTAATAAGTTGTGTCATCCCATTGTAATTTTGTTAACATTAGTTGGGATAAACTTAGGATTATCTATTATATTGCTAATTTTGAACTTAGAATTTTGAAATGGAGAAAGTGGATGTAACACCATATCCTGGTCTGGAGGCAATTCAGACACAAATGGCAGTCTCCTTGATTTTTCCATCCTCTGTGCAATGAAAGGGGCCAAACACATTGCAAGATCATGGCCTACATCCCCCCATGCAAGGGTGGGCTTTGGGGGAGACCAAATAAGTAAAAATGAGCCCAGATCCAGGAAAGGAGAGTAGTCAAGGTTGACTCTTTTCCTGCTCTTGAAAGGACTGAGCTCTGAAACTGCTTCTGCCTGTTGAGATGGCCAGATGGAAATGCAGCTTAGAGAAGCTCCTTCTAGCCCTCAGGCACAACTCAAGAGCTCAGAGTAAAACAAAAAGCTTTTTCTTTCAGGTCCCTGTGCTCCAGAGCAGCACAAGAAACTGATGGAGGCTCCATCCCACCACGTTCCCACAGCCCCAGGCTTCTAGGCTGGCCCCTGGGGATGATCTGTCCCAGGACCATGGACATGAGGGCTGACCTAGCCCAGCTCACAGCAAATCTCCCTCCTGGAGAATTCCCAGGAGGCTTCCCATGGGAAAGGCAGTGCTGTCCTGACCCCACAATGCTCCTTCTCCCTGGGATCCCATCCCACTGCCCCATCTTTCCTTCCATGGCTTCGGGAACCAGGACTGTTCAATCCCTGGGTGACCCCACGCCTGCAGGGCACACTTCAAACAAGCTGCAGTGACACAGGCTGCTGTCACCCCTTTATTCCCTCCACCACCACAGCCTTGATCTGCTGTGCTTCCCAGCCCAGATGTTTTCTTCCTGTTGTTGGTTTTTTTGCAGTGCAAATGAATTCAGCTGCTTGAGGTCTGAGAAGGAAGTTGCCAGCTCTTTTTTAAACTAAAAGCTTGTTCCAAAAACAGAAAAAAAAAAAAACTGAGAAGAAAAAAAAAAAAAAAAAAAAAAAAAAGAAAAGGAAAAGATAATGTAAGAATCCTTTAATCAGTGCTGAAATCTTCAAAGAAGAAATTAAATAGCTTTGTGGGCCTTGTAGTGGCTCCCTGAATCTGAGTGAAACTCAGGTCTAATCCAAATGTTTCTCTTTATTTAACATTTAAATGTTTCTCTTTATTTAATTCTCAGCAAGGCACAGGGCAAAGCCAAGCTCAGGGTTACACTGGTTTCTCAGCTAAGAGCAGAAAACATTCTGTAGATTATCTTTTCACCTTTTGAGCTGCAAAACCCAAAATGCAGCAGCCCAGGGCTGAGGGCAAACAAGGCTGTTACACCAGCAAAGGAACTTCTTTAAAAAGAAATGAGAAAAACCATTTTATACATTACAAATACTCTAATTTTTTCCTAAACACTGACAGGATTCCAAAACACCTGGACAGTCTGTCTTTCTCCCAGACAACCCAAGTTCTAAGCTCCCTCTGAGGGCAGTGGGATTTGAGCACCTGTGGACACACAAGCTCCAGCCCTAATCATCCAGACTCTTAATTACCCTTCCCATTCCTGGTTTGGCTCTCCTGTCATTACACACAGGATTAAAAGGTGCACCTGCTCCTGCTGCCCAGTGTTCCAGCTCCCACCCACCACCAGCCAGGGCTGCTTCCCTGCCTGCCCTGCTCAGCTCAGGGGCCTTCGCTCCTCCTCCTCCTCCTCCTCCTCCTCCTCCTCGGGCAGATTAATGGGCTCAGGATTAAAGGCAGACAATGAGCTGAAGTGAGACAACAACACTGGGTGATCCACGTGGCTCCTCTGCACCAAAGCTGGCACCCAGCCACGCTGGAATATTCTGTATCTCATGGGCCAAACTGGTTAGATGCTGGTGGGGAGATAATTGGGTGTGAAATGAAAGGGAAAGGCAAAAACTTAGGGGAATGGATGAAATGCTCCAAGGATGGGGAAAATAAAGCAGCGTTGCTTTAACATAAGCATGGAAAAAGCATGGAAAAAAAGTTTAGAAGTGCTAGCAGCACTTTATATAGAGTGCTAGCATCACCCATTATTAACACAATCTTATCATGCATTAACATAAAACCTGTACTAAAATCAGATCCCAGCACAATCCCATCCACACAAGTAATTTCAAAGTTCAGATCACTCCTACTGCTTTTTTGCACAATTCACAGAAACATGGAATACCCTGAGCTGGAAGGGACGTGCACAGATCAAGTCCAACAACTGATTCCAGAAAGAGCAGCCTGAAAGCTGAACCACAGTTCAGGCTGGCCTGAAACTCCTCCTTGTGTTCATCCAGCTGTCCCAGACTTTAAAACCACTTCCACAGCCCACTGAAAATGGTGCCAATTTCAGCTTTAAATGGTGGCTTTAGGAAATGCTGCATCACATCTTGGTTCCCTTTTGGGGCTTTCTGCTCCTGAAGAGCTTTCCTGGAGCAGAGTGGAACCTGCACCCTGAGCAAGAAGCCAGATGGGCAAGAGGGATCCAGCACAGAAAGCTGGGGAATTACCCAACAGCCTGCAGGATACTCTGAGACCAGAGCCAGAAAAATGCCATATGATCTCTTTCTGGCACTTTGAATCTCTCTCAAATTAAAAAAAAAAAAAATGCAGATGAAGAGCAATGCCTTTATATTTTTGACCCCTTGCTAAACTCCAGAGAAATTATTGCTTCAGAGGGAGAGCTGGATCAAGCTCTTTGCCTTGCCTTGAAAACAGAACTCTGCTTCTGGGATGGATGTGCTCATGGGTGGGGATTAATGGATTTTATAGCTTCCTGGCATTGTGGCATGTGCATTTTTTTTTTCTTTTTTGCATCCTGCCTCAGTTGAGCAAGCCTTGGCTTGCAAACAACCCGTTCCTGGAGCTTCTATTAATAGCCCATGCTTGCAGCTTTCCACTGGAAAGGATTTTTTTCAACTGGTTTAATTAAGTGTCATCCAAAGCATGCATGAAAATTTTCTGGGGCTTCAGCTCATGAATGCCACTATCAGGAGAAGAAAAACTGTTTGAAATGGACAATATAAACATGAATTAGGGTCAGATGTTACCAAAATTGTGTATGTAATAAAAACCATGTATTCAGGGTGGTTCCAGTTGCTATTACAGACTGCAGTTTTACACATTATTTCTTGCTCCTACCAGCATTAAATGTGCCTATTGTTTAAGAGGAGTTTATAAGGTGAAAATCCTTAACATTTAAGCTTAACTGTTAACAGGCAGATCTCTCCTACCCAAAACTTTAAATAGCAACTTGATCACTCTAAACACATCTGCCTTTTTAATACTACCTAATCCCCACAGCAACTGCGTGTGGTGAAATCTGGTGAATTTACTGAGTTGTACATTCTGTCACAAGCCATTTTATTGAGAAGCTGTAATTAAATTCAACCCTGGTAATTGCACAGGTCCCTACTTAGAAGTCTGGAGTTGTCAGGCTGTGGCTGCAGGAATATTCTCCTGGCACTGATGTGAAGTGGGAGTAATTCTGTGAAAGCAAGAGGAATAAAATCAATCTCTGTGAACTGAAAGTCAGGCCCTTGACCGACGCACAGATTATATCATCATCATCATCACAGACCTTATTTCATCCAGAGGCTTCAAATTCTCAGCTGGTAAAATACCACAATTCCTTCTACCTTTTATGTGTCAAGGAATTGAGCTACCAAAAGCCGCCCCATCCAGTAACAAAGCCATTTTCAGCAGCAAAAATTCTGATTTAAGTATTAAACCCCAATTTCCAGCTAAGCAGCCCTGCACCCATCCAGAGACCACAACCTTTCTCTGAGCTCAAAAATCCCAAATAAAGCAATCCAGAAGAGCCTCACACCTCCTTTTTTTCTGATTCCATCCCAATTCTTCCTCTAAACCACATTCTGGGTCATGGGTTTGATCTGGGAAAAGGAAGGACAGCGACAAAATCACTTCAAAGGAAACTGCTCCATGGACCTGATGCACCTCAGCTAAAGAGAAATCAAATGAAGGATTTTCTTCACATCCTGGTTCCAGCAACCAGATTTTCAGCTGTGTATTTGTGGGGATTTATTCCCACAATATTTTATTCTTGTTCCCTCCCCCCTGTCCCCCTTCCCCAAGAAAAGATACTGCAATAAGGAGATTGCTCTGAAGAGCTACAGCCCTGCACAGAACAGCATTTATGGTACTAATACAACTACCCAAGGGCTGGTGTCCTGTGCATGCCTGCCAAATTCATAGTAAAGGCAGCCTAAATGACATCACATGTTGTTTTCTGTCAGTTCAGATCCAGTTTATAAGACCTAATGTGGAGAAATCAGAAGCTGGACCAGGCTCAGAAGAATCAGACACATCCGTGCTCCACTGATTGCATTTTCAGACTGCAACATTCCCTTATTCCCTCACTGATGTCACACAGATATTTCACTTGCCCTTTTGGCTGATTACATCCAAAATACAATTGACAATCTGAGGCCAGCTGGACACAAACATAAAGAATTCACACAATTATTAATAACCCCCCAGCAGCTGGCATGGCAACATATGAAGGTCAGATCAAAAAAAAAGGCTCCATCTCTTCCCAGTACAGGTTTATTGTGCATTTATTGTATCTCAGGAGGTCACCATGGCAGAGAAGGAGGGGAACCAAGTTCAAAAGAGACATGGAAGTGGTTCCAAGATTTATCACTTCTTTCAGGCATTACTCCACACTTGAAGGCCATGAAAAGAGCACACAGAGCTTCCAAGGCTTCCATATTAATTGCTCTGTAAACCTTGAGGGACTGATATGGAAAAAAACCTCGGTTTGTAGCCACGACTTTCAAGTCAAGACAAAACACAAGAATTAATAACACATCCAAGGGGCAAGAGCTGATCAGACACAGGAGGACAAAAGATCACGTGCCATGAGCCAACTCTGTCTCTCTCAGGTCACTGGAGATGTGTGCTGCCCCTTGGGCTTTTTCCACTCGCTGGGAAGCTGGAACAGTTCTGGACTGGCATTATTCTCACCGAGTTTTGGATTCGCACCTTCATTTCATGGCCTGGGGCTGTTTCAGGGGCGTTGGAGATGAAGACAAACATGTTTTTACAATGGAAATTTGTAGTGGTTCTGAGAGGGCTTTGTGTGTTTGGCATTAGAAAAGTTGGTTTTTTACCCCCAAAAAATAAACTAAATGTGAAGAGCTCTGATTCTACACAAGCACTTTTTATTAATACAGCTTGTATTAATACAGGAGAAAAGAAAAACCCTGTATTTGTCAAATAAACATCTCCCGTGCCTGGATGAGAACCAGACACTTCCTCTCCTCGTGACTGCAACAAGGTGACATCATGTTCCAAGGAGGAAGCTGTCACCCACCACTGCCAAACCACAGCCACTTCTGCTCCAACACCAGCAGTCCCCACCCTGCTCCCACTCAAACTGCTCTCACACAACTGCAGGCAGGGCAGAGCACTGAATGAGACCTGAATGTTTATGGAGAAATCCTGCTGGGAGGTGCAGCAGAACCTGGTTTCCACCAATGGACAAGGATCAAGCAGCACATCCGTCCCTCACACAGCCATTTCCTGACCACACCTGCCCATCTGCAGGTGTTCTCTCCACTCTGTGGCACTGATATTGCCTGAAAATTAGCTCTGGTGCTTGCTGAAATCATTAACCTGTGGGAGGTCCTAACAAGATTATCCCCAGTTTAAACAGAGACTCCTGTGGCACGTTCCCCAAGCCCTGAACCTCCTCCTCCAGCTCTGAGCCAGCCCAGCCCAGCCTCACAAGCTGTCTGGTGTCTTCCTAGACTTGTGAAGAGCCCAAGGTTTGGGGCACAAAGTATCACTCCTGAGCTGCCCACCCAAAGAGAGACACCCATCCTGTGGCAAACTGGTTTGGGAAACTCCTACACACAAGATCTAACTTTTGTTTTATCTGTGCACCAAGTCTTTAGGGGCAACTGTTGCTTTCTACACCACAGCTTTATTTTCTGTCTCAAATGTGGTATTAGAAGGAAATTATTTACTGTAAGGGTGGGAGGTCTTGGCACAGGTTGTCCAGAAAAGCTGTGGCTGCCCCATTCCTGTCCAAGGCCAGGCTGGACAGAGGTTGGAGCAACCTGAGGCAGTGGGAGGAGTCTCTGCCCATGGCAGGGGGTGGGACTGGATGGGCTTTAAAGTCCCTTCCAACCCAAACATTCTGGGATTCCAAGAACAGCTGGAATTGCCCCTGGATCTGGGTGGGATGGCTCAGTGCAAGGTGCTCCATTCAGCTGCCACCTTCCCCTGTATGACAATGTTTGCATTGCAGCAGGACTGACTGGTTCAGAGCCCTCAGCTGTGGTCCTGGTTCCATGGCCCAATTCTGCTTCTAGGAACACACTGCACACCTACATTTTACTCAGCTGCACTACAAAATCTTTCCAAAACTTTTTCCATTCACAGTGGAAAGTCTCCGCCCATCAGGCTGAAAAGTCCTTTGTAGCCCATCAGTAGCTGAACTCTTCTCTTGGGACACTGATACTAATCCTCAGAAATCTTATCTGAAGTAAAGAAAAGCCTGCTGGAAAGTATCATTAACTGACAGCCACTCTGGAATGAGATTTTTTTTTAAGCAATATTGGAATATTTGAACAGAGAATCCTGTGACAGTCCCTAGCTGCTGAACCGGCCTTGCCTGGCTTTTCAAGGAGTCTGCAATCTCGCCAGGCCCATGAAGAGCCCAAATTTGAGGGCACAAACCACTCAGGGCACTCCAGATTAGGAACTTCCCCTTCCCTGCACCAACTCGGTGCTGTGCAATAATTTGGGAAAGTTCTCCAGGAACTCCTTCCCCACTTCCTGCTGCTTGGAGGCTGTGCAAGGGAATTTCATTCATATGTAAAACACCACCATCAATCCCCCAGACCCAAAAATATCCACGCTGTACATATGTAGCTGCTTCTAGGGACAAAAGCAATGTGGTGGAAACGCACTTGGACAAATGGGAAGGGAAGCTTCCAAAAGCTGAGCCCTTTTTGGTGGGCTCTGAAAACCAACCAAGGCATCTCCCAGCTCACATTTGCATGTGAAAGCTACAAGTTCCTTCTTTTACCTACATAGGAAGCCAAAAGCACTCTCCTCTGGATCTGCAGATATCAAGTGGGATAGGGATTATCTCCTTACTTCCAGGGTTGCCCACACCAGCTTCTCAGGTACCTCTTCACAAAAATAATCACTTTTTACTTATGATATGAGGCTCTAGGTGAGCTTAATGAATTTGAATTAAAACCACAACCCCTCAGCAACAAAGCCACCTCCCATTACAGACAGCCAGCATGAAGAAATGGAATGATATTCCCATTGTCACAGAGGAGGTCCCAACACCAACTGCAGGGTATCAGGGAAGAAAAGAGTTCTCCCAGAAGCCATAACTTGTAAATGTCCATCCCTGCATTCCTTGCAAATGCACAGGGCTTCCATGGGAGTGAGGGCTGTGAAAAGATGCAGGCCCAGCCCCAAGCTGCCAACAACTGGCAGTTCCTGAGGGTGATTAAAGTGTGCCAGACAGGAGGAGCTCATTTGTATTCCTCAAACAATTCTCCCTCTCACCAGAAAGATTAAAAAAAAAAATAAATCCAGTTTCTAAGAAACAGATGGGATCTACAAACTCTAAAGGCACTGGGGCTGAAGGAAAGAGGGGAAAAAAGGCTCTGCTGATCAAAGACATCAAATCCCACTCCACAGGCAGCATTCCAAATCCATCCCAAGTGGGGAATCCTGCAGTTGGTTACAGCCTTTGCTTCTTTCAGGCTCCACTTGCTTCCTTCCCATGGCACACAGAGCTCATTTCCAGTGTGGAGAGCTGAAAGGTCCTGCCTGACCAGGGCATTTTCTGCTTAGTCAGGCTCACAGGAAGGCAAAAGTAGCCAAGGTGTTGAACACTGGTGGGGAGGCAAAAATTCCCTGCCCACAAAAACAGGCCAAGAAAAGAGCTGGGGGCACCACTTCCTGCTGCTGCCTTGAAGGCCTTGGCAAGACTTGAAGGTGATTAGGACATTGAAGGTGATTAGGACACTTTAGCTAGCAAGGTTTAACACAGATGCTCTGAAAACCTATCACAAGCAGCTAATGATGTTAAAAGAAGCAAGGTGGATAATTATATTTTATTTTTTAAGATTTTTTTCCATCCACACCAGACCTGGAGGAGCCAACTTTCACACCAGCCCCCATGAGAACATCACGTACATTTCCCATGGATGTAAGCAGCTGGGTGAGACACAGCCCACCAGAGAGACCCACCAGCTCTTCACTCCTGTGTCATCTCTAAGGCCTGCATCTTGGGGTTGACAGCAGTGGACAAAGAAAGCAAGAATTTGGGGATTTTTGGGACTTTTCACAAGGGCATGTAGTCATAGGACAAATGGGGTGGCCTTAAGCAGAAGGGGGGCAGGTTTAAATGACATATTAGAAAGAAATTCTTTATTCTAAGTGTGGTGAGGCCCTGGCTCAGGTTCCCCATCCCTGGAAGTGTTTAAGGACAGACTGGACAGCGCTTGGAACCATCTGGGTGGTGGAAGGTACCCTGCCCGTGGCAAGGGGTGGGACAAGATGATCTTTAAGGTCCCTTCCAACCCAAACCATTCAGTGATTCTGTAAGAAAAGCACTTCAAAGCAGCTCTTCAAGCAAAAGAACTCTTCCCTATGCAGTGGGAAAGCAGCATCATTGATCCCCACCATTAAATGGAATAAGAGGGACGAAGTGCTATTGCATCAACAGACAACACAGGTTAATTTCTCCTGAGATAAATCCCTCTTTTTGAATGCATGAAAAAAATCTGAGTCAGTCACACCTGCACTGTCAGAACTGCTGCCACTCCAGCCCTTGTGTGTTCCAAACTAAACCAAGCTCCAGCACGTGTGGAATTGATTCCATCCCCTCCTTCCTGCACAGGGAGAGGCTGGAGCAGAATGGGTCAAAACAAACAGAGAAAGGGACCTCTCACCTGCTCCTTAAAAAAATCAGTGCTACCAAGAGGCAGAAGGATGGAGAGGAGAAAGGGGCAGGATGCCCAGCAGCTCTGGGGACGGAAAAGATGGAAAACAGGGAAAAATCTCCTGACTGACTCAAAAACAAGCCAGGCTAGACTGCACAGAGGTTTCACAGGACTCCAGCCCAACATCAGGGCGAATGATTTCACCCTTCAGCACTGAGGGGGAATGACGGCCCAGCTGAGTGTGACACCAGAGTTAAACACCTCACCACACCATAGGTCTCTTGCACCATCCCAGACAAAGCCAAAGGGCCCCCGAGTCCCTGTGTGCTCCCACAGGAGCTTGTTCCTCACAGCACAGAGAGGTGGCAAACAATAGCTATGGCCCAAAGGGTCACAAAACGCCCCCTCAGCACACACGGAAACACATCACACATCTGATCTGCACAGCTGCTTTCTCCTGTGCTCTCTGACAAGGGACATCAAGCACTTGGCATATCTCCATAAGCCCCCACTGGAATCCCCCACAGGACAATGGGGATCCCATCCAGCACTGCTGGGATGCTGGGAACAGAGCAAGCCCTGGACAGAGGCTGCACAATCCCTGCAGGCAGAGCCTGATGGACTTAGAGGGGTTTAAAAGCTCGGCAAGAGAAGCTCACACCAGGGAACTGCCCAGCTCTGCTTACAGCCCCACTTTCTCATTAAGGACTTTAAGCCTGCCCTGAATGAAAAGTACAAACACAGCAGCAGGAAGCTGGGAGCTGGTGAAGCAAAGAGATTTAGGGTGAATCAGGGCCAAGGCTGGTTTTGGGGGTGTAAAAAGGACCAAGGGGAGCTGGAGAGAAGACGGACAGGGCAGGAGGGGCTCTGCACCTCTGTGTGGGGATGTCATTATTCCAGTCACAGAGAGAAAGGATTCTTACTCATAGAAATCTCCTATAATGTGTAGACATTTTCACTATGTTTCTGGAGAGTTAAACATTTCTTTGGGGCAGAAGAAGCACTGCCAGAAACGAGTTCCAGAGCTAGGGCAGCCCATCTGCAGGGCTGGTCCCAGGGCACAGTTCCTCTTTCATCCCTAGGTGCAAAGAGAAACAAAACTGGGGCTGGTGCCTGTGGAACAATGCAGTGCTGTGTACACACAGCCAGGGACCTGGGGAGACACTGCAGCTCTGTGGTCGCTGCTCTTGGATGCAAAACATTCGGTTTTATAATTCCAGCTCAGCCACGAGTCCCTGCCTGACCACTGCTGTCAGCCCCTTCTGTCTCTGCTTCCCTCCTCTTCCTCTCACCATTTAGACTCTAGAGCAGCACAGGACTAACCCTAATAACACCAAATAAATGCGCCCAGTCAGGCAGAATAGAATTTAATCTCCACTGGAGGGTTTAAATACCACCCCACACCCTCATCCTGTCTAAACCCCACTTTAAGCTGAGACTGTCACAGAGTCTGATCTCCTTTGGGGCATTCTCTGTCCCACTTAGATCAAAACTCAAAAGGTGAGGAATCATTCCTGACTAGGAACATCTCCTTCCAGCAAGGTGGTGATCTTCAGAATGACCTGGGAGACCTGGTGTCACCTCACATTGAGGTGGATTGTGGCTGGGCAGCCCAAACCCCTGCCATGCGGCCCACAGGAGCTCTTTAATTCAGGGTCAGGAATTAGGGAGCCAACAGCAGCCCAAGTGAGGCCCCCCTTCATTTCCTGAAGTTCCCAAGATACACAGGCTCCCCTCCCCAGCCTTCCCTCCCCATGTCATTAGGATAACTGCTGCTTGAGTTCAAAAGGCTCTTGGCTTCCAAGCCACCAGCCCAGAAAAAGCTATAATTTCTCTCACTGTAATTTCTCTCTATGATTATAACAGCGGTTGACTGAGTCAAGAGAGGCAATGTCAGCAAGAGATTTCACCCAAGGACAGCAGATACCAGAGAAGAAGCAGAGTCTGGGAGGAGGGGCTCAAATGTGTGTGGGAGCTGGCCTGGATGGATGGAGCTCTCACTGGGACATTAAACAGGCTCAGGGATCAGAGAGCCAGTAAATATACAGAGCTTAACTTTTTCATCCCTTCTGCAGGGCTGGGAACAGACAGAGGCAATCCTGCCCCTGCTCAAATCAGGGGGAGTTTTTCCACTGATTTTGATGGGGATTTCACCCATCACAGTTAATCAGCAACCAAACCATCAGCAGGCTCCAAGAGGCCACCCTGTTCCTAGCAGGGATTCTTCCTCCTCTAACAGCTCCAGGGACTGGGTTATATCCTGGGGTATTAACCTAGCTCAGGTTGGGAAAACAGGGACTCAAAAAAGGTGTCTTGTGCAGAACCAGGCATTGGGCTTTGGTGATCCTTGGAGACCATCCCTTACAACTCAGGATGGTTTGTGAGTCCATGAAAAATACCATTTTTAGCTCACCAAAACTTTAGCCTCTTGTAAGGGCAACTTCCGACAGAATCCTTTTCCAAAACTCTGGAAGGACTGTTCTCTTTCCATGGAATACAGGAAAGTTTACAGAAGCAACCAGAACAGGTTGGAGCATATCTAATACTCTCCTCTCCATCAAAATCCTCTGCGGAGCATTCTGGAATTCTCCTTTCAACTTAATGCCCAAACACTGCATTCGGACATTTCAAAAGGGCGAGAATCCAAGTTTCTTTCCCAGAGCAATGTTAGCCTAAAGCCCAGAGGGAGGGCTTTTCAGCTAACATACCCACACCGGTATTTTTCTAAGGTGGGGACCAAGAAAAGGACTGTGCAAATGGTTGCTGCAGAAAAACAAAGATATCACAATACGTCATTTCAGGCAAAACCAACTCTGCTTGTTCCTCTGCTAGCAAAGTCAGCTGGAGCCTTGCCTTTGGCAGTGCAGAGGGGAGAGACAGAAGCACCATAGCTGGAATTCCTGCTCAGATGGCCTCAGGGGAGCCAGCAGAACAAGCAATCAGCCGAGGAGGGCTCAGCAAAGCAAGGGACTGAGAGACAAAAGGGCAGGTTTGTACCCTCACCCCCAGCCCCTTTTCCCTGATCAGCTCCTGGATTGGAGCTAGATCTGCTTCCCACCCAGAAAAATCTCCCCTGGTGCCACAAAAACACACAACTGTTCCATCTGACAGCAGGACCCATCTGATTCCCCCTCCCTGATGCTGCAGGGATGAATTTAGAGGGGAACAAGCAAATGAGGACAGGGCTTGGATAAAACAGGTTACATTCCTGTGCATCCCCTGGTTGTGTCTGCCATGAGAATTAAAGGGGCAACATTGAATTTGATCTGAGCTGAAAATGAGGTTCACCAAAGCAGATCCTCCAGATGATTCCTGGCACTGCAGATTGATGCCAAAACTCAAAGTCAGAATTCCACCCACAATTTTTATAAACCAACCATCAGTGGAAACCTATCCAAGGTTCTTGGTTCAATTTCACTGAAAACTGCATGCAAGATAAATATTTCCCTAAAATGATTGTAAAGTAAACAGCCTTAAAGTGCCCTCCAGCACAAAAATGTGAAATAAATTGAAGCATGAAGCTAAGGAAGCTATTTGTGTGCCCAAAGTGAGGGTTATGCATAGACCAGAGAAACAGATGGAGTAAAGGTATTTGTAAATAAATCATACCAAGTTTGCTAAAAGCACTAATGAGTAAATTGGGTGGTTTTTTCCACAGATCTCACATCCAAAAAGAGGTGCTTTTTCCTAAAAAAGACTGAAGAACAGAGACACAGCTGGATACAAGTCCATGGAAGGAGCAGATTCCCTTTGCAAAATCCCAGCATTTTAAACATTCAATGAGATAAGAGTGTCATTTCCAGGCTGCAATTTGTGATATTGTGAATCCAGTTCACCTCTTGGTGAATATATTGTCCTCTTAATCATAAGAGCAAAAATGTTGCCATCCACCACAGCTCCCACCTGCTCTGGGGAAGCCCAAGGGCCACCCACCAGAGCTTCACTGTGGAAGAACTTTTCCAAATGCGGTAATTTTGCTCAGAGAAACAGCTGAGCTAACACAGGGCAGAGGCTCCAAGGCTTGGAAGTCTACTCTGGATCATTCATCCTGCTTTCTGCTGCTCCAGTTGCTGATTCTCACCTACCATAAATGTCTCTCCATCATCCTATTTAGTACATTTAGTCCTTGCTGCAGTCTCAGGAGGATTTTTTTGTTGTTTAGAGATGGTTTTGTATTTTGGTGTCTTTATCTGAGATACTCAGGATGGTAAAGTTTAGTCCCTAGTCTCCTCTAAATGGTTTGCTCATGGTTATAATCCAAATTATGCTCATTTTCACAGCTGTAAAAGGAAAAATTGTAAAACGGGGTATTCTCCTCCCACCTCCCTAACTCAGAAAAGCATTACATTGTCATTAGTGAAGTATTCAGATATTACAGCCATAAAGGCAATAAATATTTACACACATAAAGGATTTCTGAAACAGGAGGCTCTGCAGAGGTAAAATTAGGCATCCAAAGTATAGGGCTACTCCATAAAAATTTTGCCAAACCCATTTCTACTTTCAAAAAGTGCCACTGAGGGGAACAGTGCTGCTGAAAGGTCACATGCAGATGATGCAGATGACAGAGAATGTTATTTTGATCTAATTCAACTTAACAACGAAGAACAAAATGATAACTCAAGTGTGAACCAGGTACTTTAACAAAGGAACAACCAGTGAAAGAAAGTCAATGAACTGAGGCTGAAAATAAAAAACCATTTCAGTGCTATTGATTTAAATTGACAGCAAAGATTTGAAGGAGAATTTGGTATTAGTGTGCACAAAGGGATCATTCACAGCCACATGCCCTGTGTGGGTGAGGCTATCTTCAGACAAAAACCTCACACTCTGAAGTGAAAATGTTATGAAAAATAATTTCCTGAATTATTTTAAGATTATTTCTTTGAAGCATTAACTAAGACCAACTTCCAGCCTCCTCCATCCATTCAAGTCCAGGGACCAAGGACTGCTCACAATCACACTGAGGATGTTCCAGTCCATGCAGGGCTTGGCTGGAACTGAGGAAAGTTAAGCTGGTTTCTGGCTGTGCCTAAGATCTCCTTATACCCACAGACTGGACAACAGACACTAACACATGTTCTGAAACAGCTTCTTTTATCCCTCTGTATCTGAACTCCCCTCCTGTGGAGTGGCAGCACCTGAGAGTACATGAAAGACTGTGAGATGCTCAGATTTTGGATCACTTCACATCTTTCTCTCCCTCATTCCCACATGCAGCAACTGAGCCTGGGACACCATGGCAGATTTTTACACCTGATCAGCTGCCCTGCAACAGAAGGGTTTGTTTTTTCCTCTGGCTCAAACAACATTACAAGGTTATGACTATGACTTGCTTGTGGAGTTTTAAGATCCTGTGGCAAATATAAGCAGGAACAGATAGTCTGGAAGTAATTCCTGAGGCATTTTAGAGGCCGAAGGGATTAGATTAGACACCAAAAGTATCTAATCCTGCTGCCAGCACACCAGTCAGTCTGCCTGTCTTGTTTATTTTGAGGTATTTTTACTTCACAATTCCTCTCTTTCTCCAAAGGAGGAGATGAGCCCAAGTGGAGCTACACTAAAAAAAATCCTGGTGGCTAAAGCAGATCCTGAAATAATAAGTAGTCCAGATTTCAAAGACACACTGAACACTGCCATCAGGCTTCTGGGTGTGAGAAACACAACAGATATCTTTCCACAGACAAGGGACCAAGGCACAGGAACGTGGGGGATCTGCTCCTCACTCTGGAGCCAGATGTCACAGAGACAACTGGCTCCAGCAGCAGCAGACCCAAAACCTGCTGAAGTCACACCACCAGCAAGGGAAGATAAATGAAACGAGTGAAAAGTGCAAGATGAGGAAATCCTGGGGTCCTGCTTTTCCACCCCTATTCCCACAAGCTTTGCCCAGCAACTTGGCCAGACATCACCCACTGGTTCAGAACAAGGTGACTCCCAAAGTTCCTGTTCTTATCTGGGAAAAAGAAAAGCCCAGCTTTGCTGGAAGAGGAAAACAGGCACTTACTGATCATGGTGGTGCCCCCAGCCAATGCAGCCTTGGTCCCTTGGAAGAAATCATCAGCAGATGTCATCCCCTGCTCTGGCATCTGGAAGCGGGTGTGGACGTCGATGCCTCCAGGAATCACCATCCTGCCGTGGGCCTCGATGGTTTTCACTCCCCCTGGCACGATCAGGTTCTCCCCTATTTGCCTGGGGAAAGAGGTTTTGAGGAGCAGGTCAGGCACAGCCAGGTAAGCAGCCTGTAAACAAACACCCCTGTGCTACTTAGCTGAGCTGCAGTTGTGTTTTCCATATAAAGCAGGGCACAGGATCAGCATGCACAGGGCTGAGGGTGCTTTATTCTGCCTGTGGAAGCAGCTGCCTCACAGTGAGTTCAGTGTGCAATTCCTTCAGGACTTTAGGATAACATTAAAAGGAAGGAAAAGAAGGAGCCCCTCTGGAAGGGGCCGTGTAGGTCATGGATGATCACTGCCCCCAACACAGCTTTCCAGGGGCTGGACTTCTTAAAGCAGCAGCTCAACACTGGATTCCAGCTTTCTAACAGCTACTGGTTTGGGAACACTGAAAGAATTTTTGCTTCTTTATTTTCTACCTTCCTCTCATATGTAAGTATTACGGAGTCTCTACACAAATATAAATTCAGGCAGATATTGGTTACCAAGTTCCTGGTGAGACCCTCAGAGGTCTCTCCAGTCCAGCTCTTCACAGACCTATTTTTAGCAGTGCAGTAGTGGATGCAATTAATTAGCTGTCTCTGGCTAGCTCCTTTAACTTTTAACCTTGATTGAAAAAGCACATGTGCTGGCTGCTTAGCCAGAACAGGAAAATTCCTTGTTTGTAACCTCTAGCTTCTCTGTTTTTTCCTAGGAATAATTTTCCAAAGAAATCTGTAACACACTTAACGTGCCAGGAACATATGCTTCAGGCCTGAAAATACAGAAAGAAGTCTGAACCTCTTCCACTTCAGGGTCCTTTTTTACTTGAAGGGGGGTTGGAGTGATCTCTGCATCACAGACCCAGAGAAGTCAAGCACTGCAAGAGACTTCCAGAGGTCACCCAAAAGAGAATTGTGTTAGGATGCTGAACTCTGAATTCAAAATATCTGAAGTCATAACTCAGTGAAACTTTACAGCACAGATAACTTCAAACACGTGTCATCTCAGCATGGGGCTGCTCTCATGGCTAAAATTAAGCACATGTAAGTACCTCCTTGGAGCCAGCAGGGTTTGGGCCCAGCTGTTTATTTATTCAATACCCTGCTTTTAAAGCTCCTTCAGTAAACACCAGGATAGATGTGGAAATATTCATTTTTCACTGTAATTGAATAGATCTCTCTGAGATTAAGCTATTCCAGCCAATCTGCAGTGCATTTCTGTACATACCCAATCCCACCATGAGGCTTCACTTACTTTATCAACCCATCCTCCATGTAAATGTCTGCATAGAAGGACTGGTCGTCATTAACTATTTTACCACCTTTGATCAAAAGACGATCGCTCTACAACAAAAGAAGCACAACACAAGACACAATTATTCAATGGGAGAGCTGACAGTCTGCAGTGTCACTCCAGAGATGAAAGAGGAGGGAAGGCAACAACCCCTGCATTATTCACCAGCACACATCAAAACACGAGTCAACTGCTGCACTTTCAACTGGAAAGATAAAATGCTTTATTTCATCTGCAAGGCCTTTCATCACTGATGATCCAAAAAAACCCAAAAATCAGAATGAGGAAAGAGGTGGATTCCAGTGATCTTATCTACTCTGGCAGCTTCACTCCCACCTGAAGCCTGCCACCATCACCGGCAGCAGCAGCACCGAATAGCACTTGGAGGGATGTGTTAGAACCACATCTCTTGTTTCTTTCTGCCTTGGTCGTGCGCAAAATTTCCTATACGCATCCACACAGTGGAGTCACTGCTTGGCCAAATGTGAGTCAACTGCTGTCAGGGAAATGGCCCAAAAGTCTGTTGCCAGGGGTTGCACAACACAAACAAACTCCTTTGGTCCAGTTCAGTGATGTTTCGATGCAGTGGATCCAGAGCACCACTGCAGAACCAGATGGAAATATGCACGTATTCAGCAAATTAGGGTTAAGGGAAGGATATACAACACAGTCATTAAAATTTCCTCAAATTAGAAGACAGTTTGGCAGGAACAGGAAGGTAATTATAAAAAGGCAGCTATCAGGCAGCACGACTTTATCCCAGCCCAGGTTACAGCTTACTTTCACAAGATTTTAGGTTAAAAAAAATGTTGCCATTTGTGTTTTTGGGGGGTTTTTTGCAGTAGTCATAAACAAGAGTGAGACCCACTGCAGAGCTCCTGATGGGGAGGAGAGTTAAAAGTGGCTGCTACATCCCCCTGGTTCCTTCATTCCCCACATCACAGATGCATTTTTACAGCAGATAAATATTTAAAGCAAAGCACATACATGCTGTGAATCTTTGGTTTAAACCACACCTTTGGCCCTCGGAGCTGTGCTTGTACTTACTCTGATTCTTTTTTCCCTCCTCACAGAAACACCTTTGGAAGAGAACAAAGCAATACTAGCACAGCCAAAGGCTGGGGAAATCAAAAGCTGGACTTTTAACCCAGAGGTGCCATGGACTTAGAGAAAATATATGTAAGAATTTATAGAAAAATACATTTAAAACAGTGATGGGGATGCTCAGGGCCCTGATTTTGAAAAGCCAACTCCACTCATTGAAAGAAGGAACAATCAGGCATTTTCCCAAATTCCTCTTAATAAAACTGAAGAGTTGGAGCACCCAATTCTCAACTGACACGGCTCTTTTAACACCAAAAGGGCTCCAAGAATTGCATCAGATACTGATTTATACCATTAGATCCATCTTTTATAACACTGTTTAACATCCCTCCTTTTCTGCTTCTCCTTCCTCTTCCTGCTGCAGTGGAGAGTTCCCCTGGATAATGCCACTGATTTCAAATAAGAAGAAACCCCCAAAATTTAAATTTAGGAGCTGCTGCAAATGCCAATAAGCCTGAGTGAATTAATGTGGGGTGTGAAAAACCCACTTGTCTTTCAATACCAGCCTCTCCAGCAAACTGTCCTACATGTTTACCATTTCCAGAAATACTGCAGTGTTGATGCCCACCTCCACTGCAGGCTCCTCATGCCTTTAAAATGGGAAAGCCTGGCCATGGATGTCACCAACAGCTCAAGTCTTCATACACTGGGCATCAATTAGGGAAGAAGAAGGGAAAAATAGATACGTAAAGTGGCCACAAAATGCAGCCTGGAACATTTTAATGATGCTTCTGGCAGTAATCAGGGCTGCTGCAGGGCTCTTGAGAGGGCTCTGAGATCAGGATGAATCCTCTTGCTCATCTCAACCACCTTGGAGACAAAAGCACATGCAGCTCACATCCCTGCGAGGGCCTGCCACCAAATCTGTGTCTATTCAGCAGTGAAATCAGGGCAGCCACACATGCATTATCCTCCTTTTTTCCAGCGTTAGCCTCGGCTGATAATCCCAGGTTTGCACAACAGTAAACAGCAGCAGAATCTGATTTTTCCTAGTCCTTTGCAGGAGGACTGGGTGCACAGAACATAAATCAGAGCATTCAGCCAGAAGAAAAATGCGTCATGCTACTCCTGGCCCGTGACAGGGATTCAGCAGGAACCTCTATCGCCCTTAAAACAGAGGCAGCTTTTTAAACTCTTTACCATTGGGCTCTTGGAGGGAAACTGACTCCCCTTTTCCAGAGAAAAAAATAATTCAAAAAAAGAAGAATGCACCATTTAGCAATAACCATTTTGCACATCCCCTGCCTTCCTTAAGCACTGCAATTGTACAATCCAGGGACTCCTGCCCAACCCCGACACGTCAAAGCCCCGTTCCAGAGCTCCTTTTCCTGCCCCCGAGGATGAGGAAGGAGGACGGGGAAGGGTGTGTCCCTGGGGAAGGTGCGGAAGCGCTGCCAAGGATGAAAAACTCGCGCGTCCAAAAAAATAAGCAGCTCCAGCAGCCCGTTAGTCGAGGATATCTTACGTAACCCAAAGTTGGTACCCTTGGATCTGCAATACCTGCCCTAAATCGGCTCCCTCAACAAGGAGACCGAGGGAGGGGTTTATATAACGGCTCCTTCCCCGCTCCCCCAGGACCGCACCGAGACCTGCGCCTTGCCAGAAGCTTCCCGGAGAAGAAAAGCCCATCCTGGCAAATCCCCAGCGCCAGCCCGCCGGGGATTGGGGTCCCGAGCTGATGCCCTCAGGGGCCGCCCTTGGCCGGGCTGGGGCGGGCGGGGATGGAACACCCGGGAAGGCACCGAGACACAGCCCCAGGGCAGGGAGAGCCCCCCAGGCACAGCCCCAGGGCAGGGACCCCTCCCCAGGGCAGGGACCCTCCCCGGGCACAGCCCCAGGGCTGGGAGCCCTCCCCAGGGCAGGGACCCCTCCCCAGGCAGGGACCCTCCCCAGGCAGGGACCCCTCCGCGGGCACAGCCCCAGGCTCCGAGCGGGGCTCCCCGCTGCTGTCCGGGGCCGGCGCTGCGCTGCTGCGGGCGATGCCGCTGAATCCGCCCCCGGCCGGGCTCAGCTCCGCCGACCCCGGCCCCCCCGGCGCTGCAGCACAGGAAGCGCCGCATTATCCCCGATCCCATTATCCTGCCCCAGCCCCGCATCGCTCTGGCACACAAAGGGCTCCATCCCCGCGCACCCCTCCCCCTTCCCCGCCGCTATTCCCCTTCCCCTGCGCTCCACTCACCGTGATCCGCGGAATATTTTTCTTCCCCTGATAAGACATCTTGGGAAATCAACCCCCGATGTATTTATTCAGTAATGTTATATGTTTTTTAAAGAGAAGCGCAGCGGCTGCTACACCGCTATTGTCTCCCGCGTAGCAACTGCTCCGCAACCTCCCCTTCACCAATGTGTAGATCAAAAAAAAAAAAAAAACCCAAAAAAAA
The DNA here is from genome assembly GCF_027579445.1 of Ammospiza nelsoni. Classification (NCBI taxonomy): domain Eukaryota; kingdom Metazoa; phylum Chordata; class Aves; order Passeriformes; family Passerellidae; genus Ammospiza; species Ammospiza nelsoni. The sequence continues at coordinate 3,277,522 of NC_080662.1, forward strand.
AAAAACCCCACACAAACAAACAAAAAAACCCCAATCAGAACAACAACAACAACAAAAAAAAAAACAGAACAAAAATAAATCCCCCGAGGTCAAATCACGGCGATCCCAGGGAAGGGGAGCGGGGGTGGGGGGCGCGGTGCAAGAGGTGATCGGTGCTCTCCGCAATGGCCGGAACGGCAGAGGCGGCCAACCCTGCGCGCCTCCCTTTCTTCCCTGCGCCCGGAGCCCGGCCCGGCCCAGCCCAGCCCAGCCCAGCCAAGCCCGGCCCAGCCCCGAGCAGCGCCGGGGCGGCAGCCGCGCATGCGGCCCCCGCCGCTCCCGGGCCCCGTCCGCCCGGCGCGCTGCGCCATTGGCTGAGTGCCCACGGGGATGCAAATCAGCGGCGGCTTCCGCCCAATGGGAGAGCGAGGGATGCGCCAGGATGCAAATGAGCGGTGGGAGGGGCTGCACCGCGGTCCGGGGCGCGGGAGCAGGGACGGGGCCGGGAAGGCGTCGGGATATATCGGGATACCTCGGGATATATCGGGATACCTCGGGATATATCGGGATACCTCGGGATACACAGACCGGAATTCATCGGGACACGCCAGGCACCGCCCGGCCCCCCGCTCCCACCGCAACGCTTCCCGCGGGCCCCGGCTTAGCGAAGCTGCAGCGCTGGGCGGGGCAGCCGCGGGGCTCTGCGAAATGCGCCCTTCGGGGGATGCGAACGCTGCGTTTTAATCCCCGCAGGGGCTGCGAGATCCCCGGGAGGAGCGGGAACGGCCTCACTATTCCCGGTGTGCGGACACGCCCGTGCATCCCCGCCGAGGCTGTGCCCATCCCGGAGGAGCGGGAACGGCCCCACTATTGCCGGTGTGCGGACTCCCCCGTTCATCCCCGCCGAGGCTGTGCCCATCCCGGAGGAGCGGAAGCCATGCCCGCTCCCGGGGCTGCGAACAGTCCCCACCCGAGCTCCGCACGAGAGGAGCAGAGGATGCCCGGTGGGGACCTCGGTGCTTTCCATCTTCTTTGTCCTACCCCACCCTTCTGGCGCTCCCAATTAGCAAACTGGGGAGGGGGGGGGAGGGAATGAAGATGTGAAGCCACTCCCGACGCTTTGTTTTCCCAGTCTGCCTTCTCCCACACCTCATTTAGACAACGCAGCCCGGATCCAACCCCCCAGAGACACCTGTGGTCACTAACCTGAAACCTCAGTGCCAGGGAAATGTGGGCTCAGAGCTACGCACCCGGGCGGGGGGGTCCTCTCCATGGTGCCTCGGGCCATTCCTTACTACTCCAATGCTGCCAACTCCGTGCTCCATGTTTCAGTCACACTTGGAGTCAAATTTCTCACTCCCTGAACTCCATAAGCTGGTACTTCAAGGAAAGAAATGCATTAAATGGCATAAATATCTCCTCATTGTTTACAATGCACTTGTACCAGTGCAGGAAAAGGAGGTGGGATCCGTGGCCAAGCAGGCTCCTCTGACATCGGCTGTGCTGGGGTAAGGTACAACACAATTTTTGGAGAACTCAATGCCACAAATTCACTTCTGCTTGAAGATTATAACTAATAATTAACGATCAACGACTTACCTTCTTCCATCACTCACGATGAATTTCACATCACACAAACTGCATCTCTGCCTGCCACAAAATTGTGATCTCTACATACCCAAACACACCATGCACAGCCAGTAGGAAATGAAACCTTTGGTCTAGGAGAGCAATAAATCATTATAAAAACATCATCTGTTCAAAGAGACTCCTATCAGGAACTTTTATGTTCGTTTCTTCACAGGAAGCTCTAAGGAATATAGGATTTAACGGCTCCTTCCATTTTTCCTTCCAAAAAGTCGTTTTTCCTGGGTATAGGTAGGATATCCCACAATACTTAAGGAGATGATATGTCAATCAGTTAATATCCAATTAGCAACAAATGAAGAAGTGGCTCATTATTACAGTGACAAAATGATTAATTTGTCAGCCTGTAGGGTTTATTTTGATTTAATGATTAGAATAGACAACCCTGAATGAATTATCCTGAGCCTCTGATGTGTGCTTGAAAAAGTTTTGAAACCTTAGCATATTTCTGCTCAGAACATGGCACCAGGAATCTACATCATGTCTATAAATTTAGACAGTGCAACTGTTCCTCTTTTTTTCTCTTTGATGCTTGTTCTCCTCCTCAGATTAATATCTGAATGGTTTCATGCCTTTTGTTTGCAGGTGGGAGAGTACCAGAGAGGGATCACACACTGCCCAAGGCTGGGAGGTGGCACCCAGGCCTTGGGCAGTGGATCACCAACACACCTAGAGCCCATCTCAGCTGCCCAAATATACCTTTTGCAATTTTTCTTTTTTTTTTTTTTTTTATTTTAAAAAGGCTTCCTACTGCACATGGGCTTAATTCAGAGCAGCAGTTCCTGAACGCTGAGTATTCCATAATCATGTATTCCATAACTTGGGTCCAGCAGTGACTGGGGTCAGAAAGCAATAACCAATCTTAAGGTGACACTTAGCTTGTCTTTCTAATCACCTTGTTGCAAGAACCTAAGTAATTCAGAATGAAATAAATTCAGAGATTAAAGGGCTGGAAAACCACTCTTGTTGAAGATGCAACATCTACACAGTACCGAATTTTTAAAACTTCCATGATTTAGGACTAGAAATGAGCTCCCAAGCATGTTTCCTAGCTCCATTACAGCTCACCAATATGCCCCAATTTTCTTTGCTTTTAACAATGAGCTAAAACGTCAAAATAAGTAATTTTCAAATTACTGTAGTTGCAAATTGGCTTATTTAGCCTTGCTTAAAAAAGGTAAGGAGTGGAAATTGCCTATTGTATAATCTCACATAAGGAGAGGGGAGGAGTAGAGCTAATTGACAATGTTAGGATGAGAACAAGTGGGGAACAGCCTGGAATTACCTAAGTGCATCTTTTTGGTTAGTTCTGGTAGAGCTTGGAGCAATCTGGTTCAGTGGGAGATGTCCCTGCCCATGGCAAGGGGTTGGAACGGGATGAGCTTTAAGGTTCTTTCCAACCCAAACTATTCCATGATTCTCTGAGTAATTCTTCTGGTAAATCTCTAGTTCCTGCATAAATTCCCCCACAAGTTAAATGAAGAAAAGTAACTATTGATGAAACATCAGAGGCAGGATTTGGGTCCTTTGTTAAAAGAAGAGAACTGAACTTCCTTGTTAAATCCAGGCTGGATGCAGCCCTGCTGCCCTATACAGCGCTAGGATATTTTGAGAAGTGGTGGGATATCTGCATAATGCTGATGCACTTTGTCTTCCACAGGTCTCTTCTGCACACAGGGGGCTGAACAGGATAAAATTATAGGTGTCACATAAATGAGCACTGTCTAATCAATGCTAATAAAGGGAAGGACAAGAGTGTCCCTGAGCCATCCTCAGGCTTCAGATAATTGGGGGAACATTGGCCAGGATCATCAGCAGCCCTTCCTGCCCAGGTGCTGCAGCACTTGTGAGGCTCTTGGCAGCAGAAACTTATTTCATGTTAAAGGAGCATATATATATGTCTAAATTTGTATCCTGCAAAGGTCTAGAGGGAAAATGGCACAGGAATGTGAGAGCCTTTGTGCAGTGATAATCTATGCTAAAGTCATCAAAATAAATCTATGCTGAAATAAATCAGCACAGGCATCAGAAGAAATCAATTTACATCAGCTCTGAATCTTAACTCAGAGATTCTGTGAACTACCATAAAGCACTTGGAAAAGAATTTTATTCCCACTGTGAAGTTACTGGATGGTTGGGAGAAGAAGTATTAAAAATAGTTTCTTCCTTAGTGGAATTTTAGTGTAATGGCAACAAAGCCCACAGAATTTCTGCAACACCCAAATTGCTTCTACTCCTACTGAATACTTAAAGGTGTGTCCACAATGGCCTTTTGCCATGAAATTAAAAAACCTGCAAATGGAAATATCCATTTTAAAACTTAATGAAAAGAGGAATCAGAGATGGATTTAAATGAACTGGGCCAAAAGAACTTTCAGGAGTTCACTCATCAGGCCCTAATTTTCTGTCATGATCCTGCCAATGCCAATTGTTGCATCAGCTGCAACTCTCAACGATTTTAAAGGAGTTTTCCATGGATCCAGGAATGTCCTGTATCCTAGGAAGTGTAGGGAGAATTAAATCCAGGCTGATACGTGGTAGGAGGAGTTACATCTGTCCTTCCCAAAAGATTATGAAAGAACTGTCCTTTATTAATCACTGTAAATTAAATTACTGAGAGGAGTTAAACTTGACAATGAGCATCTCTTGCTTTATTATCTTAGAGGAGAAAATTAAAATTAAGAGTCATAGCACAGAAATGACCATGGGGGGGTCAAATGTTACTGTGAGGAGGTGAAAATCATACAGCTTCTCAGAGAAACAGCCTGATTTTTTTTTTTTTTTGCATACAGACTATCACTTTTTTTGAGGGTAAGATTCACTTTCTAGCCACAAAAACAGGTCAATCAAAATGTACATTCGATCTGCAAATTAAAATTAACCTTCCAATTGATTTTCTTTCTTTTAAAATCCAGAGAACCCTTCAGGAGGCTCAAAAATAGCATTTTAAGAAGGCTGTTAGTGTTGGAGTGTGTTTCTTAGAGGAAATGTCCTGAGTGCCATGATGTGAATTACCCTTAAACAATCCCAGCAATTAAACAATTCCCCATCATGTACCAGGAATGAGCCAGGCTCGCTTCAGGGTTCTAGACAGAGATTGCTCTGTCAGGGGTTATACAATTAACAGAAAAAAAAGTGCTATTCTCTCCAAACCACTCACAGCCACATCCTGCCCTGATCTGCAGCACAGCTAAATGCAGAATTTCTGGAACAAAGGCATGGGACATTCAGGCCTCACTGTCACTGCCTCTCCCTTTCATCGTCTCGCACCCCCAGGCCCATGGGAAGCATGGGCAGGTACTAAGAAATGTCTGTTTTCAGTGATTGTAGTTTTTTAACATTATAATCTCTTCTCCTTCCCCAGAAACCTACAGGGCAAAGCATCAGGCTGTCAACTACTGCTGTCCCTGCTTTGCCTTCCTCTGAGGTGCAGGATGATCATGACTCAAAGAAAAAATGGAATTTTGACCTGTATTCTCCCACCCTGAGAGTCATTCCTGCTCTTTGGGAGGGGATCACAGGACAGGACATTGATAATCACACAGAAGTGCAAAGGGGTTTGGGTTTTGGTGGTTTTTTGCTCCCAAATGCTGTTGTTTTATAAGCTAAGAGAGTTCATGAGGACACATGCCCCCATCCTACCTGAACTTTGTTGACAACGTCATTTTCCAACTTTGCAACAACATCCCAGGAGATAACACCCAGATTTGATGTGCCACAAGACACAGGATGATACAGGGAGTCAGACACAGCCCTGCAGGTAGAAAATCTCAGGCAGACCCTAAATGACTGCTCAGCACCTACTAACACCAGATGGTGCTTGTTAAATTGTGTCCAGGGAGGTGGCATAAGAGTGGCACACCAAACTGCCACTCCCATGTGCCAGTAATTGAATTTATCCCTTGGGATGCAGCCTGCATCAGCTCCAAGCTGAGCAGGGACATCTGGCTCCAAGTGTTTAAATTTTCTCATCAAATCTTTAACCCAAATAATCCGCTGGCCCTGTATAAAAACCCCTTCTTCATTCCTGCCTGGAAGTGTGGTATTAGTGAATTCTGCATATAAAACCACTCCACTAGACACCCATTGGATGTATAGAACAGCAGCTGTGCAGAATGATGGCTTTGAGAAAAAGTTAAGAGGATTTTGGCATTTTTGCTCCTCACTGTTTCCACAAACCATCCTGACCCATTGGAAGAACATGCAAGTCATCCTTCCTTATGATTATTTTGCAAACAATGATTGTCGAAACAAGGCTAGAAAAATTGCAGGCATTGTAACAAATTAAACTCAGGACTGCATTTCCAGCTGCCTGGAACAGCTCCTTTGTTTTAGACAACAGTTCCATTAATGTTCCAGAGTCTGTGATTATTCGAGCTCTCAACAACATCCTGTTATTCATTATTTCTCTCCAGGAATGAACAACCATGATCCTGAGAGCTTTGAGGTTTTAGGAAAAAGTCCAGTCATGTTGCAAGCTTCATGACAGTGTTTTGCAAGTGAGTCCTCCTATCAATTCCAAACTAAAAACATTTTCCTACTGTCTGTTTATTCATTGTTGCTATTTGTTACAATAGGCTTTGTTGGTTTGGACCAGCAGTTTATACACAGTGCTCTGTGCTTCCCAAAGGATCAGGAGGCAAAAAAGGAATGTAAAAGTGCACAGGAGGAACACCTGAACCACTGGAGTAACAATGAGATGGCAAACGAAGGAGAGATCCAGAATCCCAGGTCTTGTACTGGTGTTGTAGGGTGTGAGCAGCTACTCAGGCTCTCTCTGCAAACCAGATTAAAGCCCCGTGATCTCTCTTGCAATTAAACCTTGCTTTTCTCCATAGATGTTTCCTAAAATACTGTCTCTCTCCCAAAAATGTCAATAGGTCAGAAAGACAGAAGGAATGGCAATTACAGATATGGGAAATCTGAGAGACAAACTAGGAGAAATTACCTAGCTCAGGAAATCAATGGCCAAAGTTTTTTGAACCCCAGATGAATTCCCCTCTCTCAAGACTTGTCATGTAAGGAAAAGGGGAATATTGCCCTGGGATGCCATTCCAGCAGTCCCTGCTCTGCGACCAGGAACCTTCCAGCTTCTGCACTGACTACAAAGCAGAGCTGATGGGCAACAGAGCTGGGGAGAGCCTGAGGGAGCTGGGCAGGGGCTGCAGAATCCCTGAGGAGCTGGGCAGGGGCTCAGCCTGGAGCAAAGGAGGCTCAGGGGGCCCTTGTGGCTCTGCCCAGCTCCTGCCAGGAGGGCACAGGGACAGGAGCAGAGGGAACGGCCTCAGGCTGGCCAGGGCAGCTCAGGGTGGGCACAGCAGGAATTTCCCCATGGAAAGGGGGCTCAGGAACTGCCCAGGGAGGGTTGGAGTGCCCATCCCTGGAGGTGTCGAAAGCAGGCCTGGATATGGCACTCAGAGCTCTGGCCTGGGTAGCCATTGGGCAAGGTCAGACCTGATGGTCTTGGATGGCTTTTCCAACCTGGATTGTCCTGGGGGTAAATCCCACTGCAGAAATTGATCTTGCAGGTGCACAGCAGCTCCCGAGAGCCAGGCCACGGACCTCTTGCCTCGTTTAAGGAATCCCACATCTGAAGATTATGTTCTTGGCACATCCCAGGGTTGGGGTCAGGGCCTCAGAGCACTGAGCAGGGCCCAGAACCAACACTGAACCAACAGCTCCAGAAACAGGAACAGCCCGAACAGGGAAGATGAGAAAGTTCAGATGGGAAACAGAAGCACAGCCAGTTCTCTGAGGCCTGGCAGCTGGAAGCAGCAGAGCTTGGCTCTGAGCTGAGCTGCAGACCTGTTGAATTGGCCACCAGAGATGGAGCTGCAAATGCTGCTGGAACTGAGGCTGAGCCTTCCTGGTGCCTCCAGAGATGATCTTAACCCTGAATTATGAGGCAGCACAGCCCAGGGGCAACACATGATAGATGGCTGCAGAATGTCCCAGACAAGACAGACACAGAGAGATTTGATTGCCCTTATCTTGCCCCACAAAACAATATATTGCAATTTAATGTGGAATAATTACATCCCCTTTTTTATCCTCTTGACAGTTGAGACCTCAGAGAAAAAATATAAAAAATAGCTTGTCCATATTGCTTTGTTAACTATTTCAAAGGGGTTTAAGACAAGATCTTTCTATATGTGACAGAAAGGATGACTGAGTTTTAAACCCATAAAGCCAATTTTACTTGCTGAGGATTTAACCATTGATTCAAGCTATGGGTGCAGTCATCTGGAAAACCAAAGCTAAAACATTCCTGCAATAATTTCCCAATCCATAGCATGACATTTATCCCAAGAGACTTCACTTACACCAGTGCTCACCACCCCTCACATCACAATCCATTGGCATCAGTGTTAAGTAAAGCTAATGAGAAACAACTCAAATGTTTTGTACCATCCCATTATTTCATCTCCTCAGTTAACATTTAGACAATAATCTTTAAAGGAGAACCAAAAACACACTTTAAAAAATATTATTAATATTCTCAGTGGATTCTGATTTTGCACAATGTTGTACTTAATTTTTATTATACTGGTACCATTTAATCAGAAAATAATTTATCTTTTCAGAGTTAATGTAAATCCTGCCTATACTTATGTCCCACAGAATATCAAATTGTCCAAAATTGGCTCTTAAAATGTCATGAATTGCAGAACCTTTGATTCTCCAAGATGAAAAAGCCCTTTATTCTTGAAATGCACCTTGATTGGTCCAACAAGACTAATTAATCCTGGAAAGTTACTCCATCAGTAGACACTTCAGCATGATCAGAGTAAACTTCAGGCATCTGCAGTGGCAAATTTTTGTTTGGGTTTGGGAAAGCAGGTTTGAAGCAGTGTGGAGCACATCCTCCTCCTGCTCCTCACTGGGGCTGGTGTGTGGGAATTCTGAAAATCTGTGCCTGCCTTTGTAAGCTCTTTGTGACAGCAGTGGTTCACATGTGGAAATATGGCTGGATGGAGCCCTTAGGTCACTGCAGCAGGAGCTGATTTGGGCAGGATGAGCCTCTAGTTCATATTTTATAACTAATACATTTGATTAATTTCTATTTTTATATTACCTCCAGTAATACTTCGTGTTTCTGAAAGCAGGAGAAAGCGGTGAACTAGCCCATATTCTGAATTCCAGGCAGACTTCTGCCCATCATACACAATCCAGATCAGATTTAAAAACCAGAAGGCACATCCTAGGAGCAGCTTCCAGAAGAAAGGGCTGCTCTATGCCCACTGGGAGACTACTCAGAGAAACTCATGCCCTGTGCTAGGAGTTTAGCAGGCTGCTGGTGGGTACTCCATTCATTCATTTCTGCTCTTCCAACCTCTGCCAGCACTGTCAGAGCTGTGCACTGAGTATTTCATGGCTCACAGCTGAGTAAAGCTGGTTTAAATCGATCTATTGAGGAAAGCAGATGGGCATGGTCAGGCAGATCTATAGGTTCAGTGGGTTTTGCCTCTGGAAGAAGATGGGCTTTATTACACCCTGACAAATCCAGAGAATGAGAAGTATCTGCAGCAGTCTTAAAATCCTGGGAGGAGTTCTGGGTTGCTACGAGGATGCCACATTCCTGTGAAAGTCCCAGATCTTCCCGAGTCAAAAATTCCCACTGTAGCCAGAAGCCCTGATGAAAATTGGCATTGAAATACAGCTCCCAGGGTCACTCCGGTGCCTGTGCTCCCCTGGGAGCAGGGGCAGAGTCCCCCCTAGGAGAAGCCTGCAGGGATTTGATCCCGGTAGGTGGAGGCTCATTGACGTTCTTTGCTCACAATCGCGTTTCTGTTCCGTGAGCTGCATTCCCTGCCTGGGTGGGGCATTTCCCTACCTCCGTGCTGGGGGAATCGCCTAAGAAAGAGAAAAGTCGCTGTTTCTCCCCATTCGGGAGGGCAGGGCGGGGTGTTTGTGAGTGCGGGGGAGTGGGGGGGAATCTTCTTTCTTCTTGTGCCCCCCTCTCGTACACCTGCAGAGAGCACACGGACAGCGTTCGAGCTCTGGGGTGAAGCTCTGCGAGAGATGCTGCTGCCCAGGGGCAGGCACGGGCGGCCACACGGATGCAGGGGACATAAAAGCCAGCGGCTGCAGGTGGAGAGGATCCGTCCCCTCTGCAGCCTATCGCGTGCCCGAGCTCACCCCACACAATATATATATATATATATATATATATATATAAATATATCTCTATATATGTATGCACCCACCTTGTCATTCAGGTTCTGCAGCGCCTCCTTCCCCGTGGCACTCCTGATCTCCACCTTTCTCCCGAATTCAACAGATGGTTCCCCTCCCTTCCCGCTCTGCTTGGAATAGACGGACGGAGCATCCGGACCCAGGTGGGCAACATCCTTCTGCTTTGCCACGACTTTGTTACATCCGCGGCCCACCGAGAGCGAGTCGAAGTCGATGGTCTTATTCTCCAGGGAGCCTTCCACTGGGCAGAACATGCCACAGAATTTCTGCCGAGGCTTGGGACTGCCCGAGCCCAGGTTTTTGAAGAAGGCTGGCACTTCTTCCTCGCCCTGCCGCCCGTTCTGCTTCTTCTCAGCCATGGCTGGGGTGGTCTCCCTGCTGAGGGGGAATAACAACAGCGGTAACCAGGAGGATCCTGCACACACACACACACACACACACACACGGAGAGAAGAGATGGGGAGGGGGAAAAGGAAAGCGAGAGCAAAGAGACAGATCTGGGTCCTAGAGATACGGCAACATCAACTGCAAAGGGCTGTGCCCGGCACGTCCCCTGCCCCCATCGGCACCAGCCAGCCTGTGGCTCGCTCTCTCTCTTTGATGCAGCGCAAAGTTGAAGCAAGGATGGGGCAGATCCTGCTGCAATAAAGGGAGGAGGCTTCAAGTTCCCAGCATCCAGATGAGGAGGGAGGGAAAAGGAGAGAGAGAGAGAAGAGAAAAAAAAAAAAAAAAAAAAAGCTCACTCTGCAGCAGAAACTGAGGACTGCTCCGGAAGTGATGCGAATGGTGAACTGGCAAATGGACTCGATCAGGTTGGAGCAGCAACCCCCTTCGCACCCACCCACTCCCCCTCCCCTTCCCCGGCGTGCGGATCTCGCTGTTCCAGGAGGCTGATGGGCACCGGGCACCTCCTCCCCTCCGGCTGCTCCCCTTGCCCGGGCAGGGCAGGAAGGGGCTCTGCCTCCCTCCCTCCTCCCTTCCTCCCACCAGCCGGTTCCCTGCCTCCCCCAGCCCAGCAATGGTGGAGGGCTCCGGGAATCCCATTGTTCCTCACTTTTCCCGGCGCCGCGGAGCCGGAGGGCGGCAGCAGCTGGGATCGCAGCTGGGTCAGTGGGGCTCGGAGCAGAACGCTGACTCAGCTTCTTTGGGTCTCGGGCGTCGTGGGTGCAGACTCTCTTCAGGGGGGAAAAGGGCTGATGGATGGCACTGAAGAGAGGATGAAACAGAGGCGCAGATGGGAGAGGGATGTGGGAACCGGGGGAGAGAGGAAAACGAGCTGGCAACCGGGACTTACCTCCAGGAGCCAAAATTATTGACCTTGCGAGTCAGTGAAGCCTCTGCAGTGCCGGGAGACCCCGGTTCCTCCCTGCGGGAGATGAGGGGAAGCAGCCAAAGGCGGCTGGGACTGGGGGCAGGTTCCTAGAGGAGGAGACAGAGCAGCCCCGCAGCTTCTGCCCATGGTGACCGTGACCCTGCGACAGGGGCGAAGGGACATGGGGACAAAGATGGGGACATGGGGGCAGAGGGCAGGGAGGCAGAAGGGAGATGGGAGCAGAGGAACGATGGGGAGGAAAGGAGGGATGGGGTAGAGAGAAGATGGGGGCAGGGGGAAGATGGGCAAAGGGGAGATGGGGGCCAGGAGAGGTGGGAGCAGAGAGGAGATGGGGGACAAAGGGGGAAATGGGGGATGGAGAGCAGATGGGGCACAGCGAGGGTGGGGAGCAGAGTGGAGATAGAGGGCGAGCAGAGATGTAGCGCAGAGGTGATGGGGAAGAGGGAAGATGGGGGCAAGGGAGAGGGGATGAGGCCAAGGCAGGGAGCGGGGCCCCGGCGCTGTCCCTTCAGCACCACCCGCCCGGAGCCCAGCGGGTCAGGGCCGGCCGCGCTCCCGCTGCCCGCGCAGCCCCTTCGCTGCTGGGCTCACACCCAGCGCCTGCCACGCGTGTCTGGCATCACCTGGGACTTATTCCCCAGGGTTTGTACCTAAACGAGCCGCTCCAGGGCCGGCAGGGTGGAGGGAGGTCTGGGGTCATTCCCAAAGGGCTCGTTCGAGCAGAGTCCACCAGAGCTGTGAGCCTGGGAGACCCTGGGGACATGGAAACAGAGCCAGGCTGGTCACAAAGGTAAGAAGTGCAGCGCACAATAGGCCGAACGTGGCCGTCTCTGCATGTTAATACGTTTTTCGTGTGTGATTTGGGGCCCTCAGGATAATCCATATGTGATATTTGTGCGGGCCAAACCCAATGGCCAGGCTACTTATTCCCATGCATTATTCATGGATAGGCATCTTTGCACATGCATGCATTAACTGTTAATTGAGAGGCATCTGTGTCCAAATGGCTACCAAGCACCTTTGCAAGATTTAAAAAAAAAAACAACCCCAAAAACTACTAAAAGAAATAAATCAAGGTGTATTTAAAAAATAATAATCCCAGAGCCATCTCTCCCTGCAAACCACGCCCAAATCAAGGCATTTGTATCCAAAAGGTGGACAACCACCAAAGCCAAGGTCACAGCTGAGCAAAGCCCAGTAATAAATGCACAGTGCAGTGATAAAAGACTCCAGACTAAAAAGAAAAAAAAAAAAAAAGCCTGCAGTTTGGCCCTGGAGGATGAGGATGATGTGCTCTGGCAACTAATGAAGGAGGGGGGAATCCAAAGCCAGGGGCTCTCCAGGGAAACGGCCCCACCTCCTTCCCCTGCTGGGATCATCCCCAAGGTCCCAGCAGGGTTACAGCCACGATGATCTCAGGTGCTTGGTTGGGGACTGGAGCCCAACAGATGGTCTCTCAGGTACACACAAGTGCTGTTTTATTTAAGGTTTATAAATATTAATTGCCACAGCACTGCTGATCAGGCAGCACCGGAGCTGCGGCGAGCGTTGGTGGAGGCTCCAGCAAGAGGAAAGCCGTGGAGTGATTGTGTTGACACGTTCTGCAATCTGCTGAGATGAAGGCAGCGGCTTTCAGGGACAGCCTGGAGTCCAGCTCATTCATCCCTTGGCACAGACCTGGAAGATGCTCAGATGGCCACAGGCACAGGCTCTGTGGAAGGGTGGGAAGGATCTGTCAGGAAAGCAGAGGCTGTGCAGGGATCCAGACAGGAATGAAATCCTACAGACAGGACTAAACCTCCAAATGGTTAAAGTCACTTCGAAAGGCAGAGTTCTCCTGCTGTACAGATCTGACTCTTTTACAATAACCCTACCACATACAGATAACCTCACAATGAATATCAATCTCCAAGTGCTTCCCCTTTCCACAGGCACTTGAGGACACACTGAGCAGAATTTCAGTTTCAGGATTTGTATTTCCAGCTGGGCTTATGGCAACTCTGTTGAAGACCTCACCTGTGTCTGCTGATCTGCTGAGACTCTGGCTGGTCTCTTGTATCAAACCAAAGATGATTTCAATCACCCAGAGGAAATTCAGGCATTCCAAAAAATTACTGAACTGCTAAAAGACAGCCTCCTTTGGCTTTATTCTCCTTTCTGTGTATTTCACAGTGTCTGTCTACTAATTCTGTTTTTACGGTCCTTTCATGGACACTGAAAAAACAAAGGAGACAATTAAAAAAGTTATCACAGTCCGGCTCACTGTGATCCCTAATCTGGCTCGGCCGGGGGAAGTGTGGCACAAAACAGAGGAATGGGTACAGTGAAGTTGCCCAAAATTAAAGATCTTTAATGGCAAAACAACAAATGCAGAAACTGCACCGTCTGAGGGGCAAGATCTAAAGAGCTGGGGCATGGCAAACACAACCAGGTGTAGGGATCCTGGAGGGCAGGGTCCAAGCATCAGCTCAGAACTCCACCTTATATACCAGAACCAGCTGAGAACAAGAAGCAGAAGCCTGACCAGATGCAGGACAGTTCTATCAGCATCCTGGCTCCCCTGACCCCACTCTCCTCACCATGACCTGGCTTGGTGTCCCCCCTCAGTGTCCTGTGTCCCATGGCCTCAGGCTGATGCCTTCTGTAAATGCTGCTGAGGCAAAAGTCCTAGCTGGATGCAATTCCATAAAAAAAGTTTTTATTTCCACCTATGAAACCCAAGTATCAGATCTTGCAAAACTCCCAACTGTAGCAAATTCTATTTATTCTGTTACACTTGAACTGAAACACTTAAATGTGTCTACATGATTCCACAGCTTTATTCCTCAAATATTTCTTCCTCCAGGAAAAGTCTTAGCATGAGTAAAGATGCACCAGCCAGTGCAGTAAGAACTCAGACCCTCAAAATTGGGACCAGACATAGAAATTATTGCCTACATGAGTCCCATTAAACCTCTACAATGCCTGACACACAAGCCTTGTTTAAGATTCCAGAATTTCCAGTCAGGTATTATCAGATCCCCATCAACTTTGTTATCATAAAGAGAATATGGGATGATGGAATTTATATTACAGTTTGAGTTCACAGCTACATACACAGAACAATTCCTGAGTAGTAACATATTAAGCCAGCAACTGGATATGTCCATGCTCTAAGCATGGAAATAACAACGTTTTACTGAAAAATCACTGGCAGCTGATAATCCATGTGTTTAATAATCCCATAGGGTTTCTATTTTCACTGAGAACCATGTAAATTACTTTGAGAATGACACTGACTCTGATTTGAATTTCATAAACCTGGCATCAATATGAAAATTCCTCAGAAAACTGCTCATATTTGGCCCTACAAAGGTGGGGAAACACTGGAGAAACCTAAACACAACATTAGAAATTGATCAGGGCAGTTGGAATCACACTGGTAGTTTCAGTCTCCATGCAGCAGCTTTTTATTCTGCTCCTGTAATAACATTATTTAGTTCTTGCTATATCAGTTATAGGGTGTGCAGAGCAGAATAAGCTGAATGCTTATTTGCAGATAAACCATTTAGCAACACATGAAAATGGGTTAAATTTGTAACATGGTATGTGTATATATTAATTGAAAAAAGGAACAAAAGGGGGAAACTAAGTAGAAAGACATCTTCAGATTTTCTTCATATCCTAAAACTCTGGAAACCTTGGAGCAAGTGATTTCCATCAGGAACAACACCCCAGAAAAGGGATGAATAGAGCGCTTACCTGAAACTGCAGAGGAGAGTGGCAGAATTGGCCTAATTTAGGATCCTTTTATGCTCCTGCACAAAAGTCCTGAGTGCCATAAGTACTCCCTGCCTTCAGCACTCAGCACCCCATGAGAGGAAACAATCCCCACCTTAGCAGAGACAAGGAGAAGGATGGCATGAAGACCCTGGATTGCACAATTTTCTTTTGCAAAAATAACTTTACACTGAGAGAAAGGAAATGTGAGCACAAAGATAGGCATTGGGCTGGCTCCTTGTCAAACAAGGTGAAAATTGTCTCTTTACTCTCATACTGAGACTTCCTTCATGCACAGAGCCCTGCACTCTGACTGGAAAAACTCAGGAGCACAGGACTGATCCCTGTGTCACACCAATGGTGACCAGCAATTTCTCATCTCCTGTTCCACCTGGCCAAGAGATCCCAGCTTTTAAAAGAGCCTGGAGTGACAGGACAAGGAGGAATGGCTTTAAACTGACAGACAGCACTTTTAGGTTGGATATTAGGAAAAAATTATTTTGTGTGAGGGTGGTGAGGGAGGGGACAGAATTCCAGAGCAGCTGTGGCTGCCCCTGGATCCCTGGAAGTGTTCAAGGCCAGGCTGCACAGGGCCTGGAGCCACCTGGGATAGTGGAAGGCGTCCCTGCCCATGGCAGGGGTGGGCATTGGGTGGGATTTAAGGTCCCTCCCCACCCAAATTGTTATGGGATTCTCTGATTCCATTCCTCATGAATGAAATGTCTAATGGCGCTTTATTCTATTTCATTCTCATAGTTACATCCAAGGCTGAACAATCAAACTTGATTTGAATTAGAAACAAGGCAATATAAGCTCTATGTTGTGTTATTTGTCTTCCATCCTCATGTGAGGTAATTGCTGCAAATCCAGAATTTTCTTCATTATTTAACAATTAAGAACCCAGACAGAAATTACAGCAGTATATTCCACCATTAAATTGCCATTATTAAACTAAATGACAGCAACTACTTCCAAATCTGGGGCTCTTCCTATTGCAAATAATTAACTATTAATACTTCCAGTGGGTGCAAGATTTATCATGCAAAGCAGGATCCCAGTGAAATTTGGGTATTTGCAGAAGCAGAACTCTGTAGCAGAACTCCACTGAGTCAATTCTCCAGTGAAAATGGGCAAAGAAAGCCTGGCACAAGTCACTGTGGCAATTCAAGGGATAGCTTAGAGAGCTCCATCCTGGATCTCTGTAGGGGATGATCTGTAAGGTCTCTTCCAAGCCAAACCACTCAGATTCTCAAAGAGAAGCTCAACAAACCTTGAATGTAAATCAACAAAATTTATGGATGCTCAGAGCAAGGATCTGTTTAAGGCTATGCTGAACTCTACAACTAGCACTGCTTACAAAATGATGCAGCCCTTAAAAGCATCAACCTGTTGCATGTGCCATTGCAATAATAATTCCCCTGCCTGGCCAGAAGCTGGGAAAGCCACCTTCCCTCTTTCTGAGTTTTGCCTCACCTATTGCTGCTCCCCACATCCCACCCTGGATTTGAATTTTCTAAGGCACAGGTTCATGATCAGGAGGTGGCACTGAATAACTGCCATTTCCAGAATACTTCTTGAGTATTGAAAATCCAACCAAATCCTAAAATGCTTCATTGGATTGGAAATTGTTGTGGCAGAGCATAAAATCTGAAAGACCAAGCTGTCCACAGAGAAATCATTAGCCAACTTCCCTCTGGGATATGATAATTGCTGGAGTGGCTGACGGCTTTTCTTGGCGGTGAGCACTCAAAGACGAGACACATTATTTCAGGAACATTAAAGACCAGCAGAAAGTCTTTTGATAAATGAATACAGTCCATTCACATGCTGAGACAAAGATCTTTTTTTTTCCACGGTCCTTTTTATTTCTGTTTATCCTATGCCTCACTTTTCCTTTATGTTTTTTTCCTCAGCGACCTCAGCTAACATAAAGTAGCCCTAGAAAATTTCTGCTACTCAGATTTTGTTGCCAGTGGGTTTTAGTCCATGCAAACAGTTTTGGTCCATGCAATAGTACAAATATTGGGTCAATTACCAGAGGATTTTCCAAAGGCCCAAATGGAAATGAGGCCCACAATTCACAGTGACTTCCAGAGGGAGTGGAGAGCCTCATTGCTATCAAAATCGCCCCTCACTAATCCAGTATGTGAAAGGCACCAGCCCGCCCTAAAATCAGATTTTTCTCAGCTATTTCCAGGATGATCATGGACAGAAGCAACAGGAATCTCTCAGAAGCGTTCAATATTTAAGACAGAATTTCCAAAATTTTTTATTTCCTTGAGATCCATAAATGTCCTGTGACATTTGGAAGCCCCACCACAGCTGAATTACAGCTGATGACTGAGATATGCTTCTTCCAGACACTGTCATTAAGAGAACTCGCCCTTCTAACCACAAAAAAGCAACATTAAATATTTACATTTCCTCTGAACTCCTCTCTCAGAATATGACAGCTTCTGGCTCACCATCACTGGCATTCATGTGGAGCTGGTACTGGGCAGGAAATAGCCATTAATTTGAGGACTGGAAATGATCTGAAGTTTTTCCAGCATTGTCTCAAATGAACCCAAAATTGACAATGGCAACCTTTACTATTGGAACATGGATTAAAATCTGACCTTCCAAGGCAGGGAGCTCTGGCCAAAAAGCAAAGAGGAGTGAGTGAATATCAGTTTATGTCCTGTAACTGGGATCTCCTGACTGCTCCCCATCTCCCCAGATAAGGTCTTCCCATTGCAGACATGCCAGAGCTGTCATCCATGTGAACTTCACACACCTTCCAAGTGCTACATTAATAAATAATAATGTCAAAAATAATAGCAAAGGTCATAAAGCACAGCTTGGCCTGTGATTCCCTGCTTGACTTTGAGTGCTGGCAGCCCCTGGGTTCCTCTGAGACAGGGCACAACAGCACTAAAAATAAGAATCAGATGTAAATTCAACAGGAGAAGGAGCCCAGGTTCATGAAAAAAATTTCTTCTTGGATTAACATACTGCAACTGCATCAGGGGTGAAGCTCAGCCTCACCTTTCCTTTCAGCTGCTCTAGAATTGCTCTCTCCTGTCCCTGCTCTTCCCTAACAATTCTAGAGCAGCACTTCCCATTCCGTGAAACCACCTTGCCTTTTACTGGAATAAAAATACTTAAATATAACATAATGATATCCTGGGACATCACCTGCCATGTGGTACTTACATTACAGCATGTTGGGCTCAGGGAAGGCTTCCTTGGGCACTGGAGCCAGTTTTGAGCACCCAGAGGCAGCAACAGAATCCACACTTGGTTCAGAGCTGAGAATATTCATCACACATTCACACAGGCACATCCCAGCAGAACAGAAATCCTTCCCCGCTCCCTTGTGAGGAATTCACTGTGCATATCTGAGCTCCACAAGCTGAAAGGAAAGAGGGGGAGGGTCCATGGCCCCAGGGGAGGAAGGGATGCTGGATGGAAATGCCCAGGTGAGTTCAGCAGGTGTTGCTTGTGCTGATGGTTCTGTTTATCAGCTGCACTGGCTGGAATCTCCACCAGTTCATAGAGCAGAAGCATCTTAACCATTAAGCTGCATTAAGCAGCTTCACCTCGTGTTTGGGGATGGCTTTAGAGCCTATTTTAAACACAGGGCACCTGTCTGCACAGGTAGGCTCTGAAAAACACCTCTGAATGCCCTGCTGGCTTACATGCACACATCACTGACCTGGTGAACCCAGGTGAAGGAGAGGAAAAATGTCTTGAGTCCATCAATAGAAGTAAACAGACTGCCCTGCTTTATTCTGCAATAAAAATGCCAACCAGAGGCTGTAATAGAGAAGAAAGAGCTGCTACACTGGAAATCCAATGGCTGTGGCTAAACTGGGCCACAGTGCCAGATAGGTACATTTTTTTTTCCAACTGGAAAAAATGGCAAATAACTAAACAAAACAGATTTTCAAGCAGTGCAACATTTTCAAGAAACAGAAAGAACTAAAGCTTCCTATATGCTTCAGATCATTATTGCAGCAGGTCATGAGCTGTATAATATTATAAACACACACAGAAGCAGCAGCCTTTTCCAAAGGTCTCAATCAAAGATTTCCTTGATGATCAATGTTGCCAGGGAACTGGGATTTGGTTCAATGTCAGAAAGAAGAACAGGGATGACAAACAGTTAAACAAAAACTTCATGCTGAAAATTTTGTGCTGTAAATATCAAAGCAAAAATCAAACCAAGTCATTAAATCCCATAACAGGAAAACTTCCCCTTTCTCTCTTTTTTTCACAAAGATTTCTCTCCTCTCCACATGTGATGTCTGGGAGGGCTAGTGCTAGCTGGAAAGATACCTTAGTGTTGCTGAATTTTAATTTAAAGCTAAGAAGAAGCTTCAAGCTTCAGCTTCAAGCAGTGATGTGCCCTGGGCTGTCTGTGCACTGCTCAGGTTCTTCATTTTGCTGACACAGCTTGAAAACCCAATCAGGCCACGCTGCCCAGCAGGAGAGCCCAGGGCCCTCTGCAGAGCCTTCATCCCAGCACTCACACACAGCCCCCAAAACCATTTGTCATTTCTGAAAATCTCATCTCATTACATTTTAAACAGTCCCACGGACAAAGGCAGCATTATTGGCCTCACTGTACACATGGGAAATGAGGCATAGAAATTCAAATTCACCTCCAACCACAGCAACAGCCTGGGACAGAGCAAGACACTGGGCCAGGCTCCTGTTGTGTGCAGCCAGCCCTGTTTGGGGATCTCCTCCACCACTGCTCTGCCCTCACAGTTCCCTGCCCCTATTTCCAGGCAGGAGCAGCATCAGTGGGAAGAAAAGGGACTGAACAGACTCACAGCCCTGCAGCCTCAGATCTCTTTGGGCTGCTCTGCACAAAGTCTGGGGCATTGCTGTTGCTGCTGCAATGAACCAACGTCCTTATGTCGCACTTATTAAATAAATTTAATCTTATTAAACTGCATTAGAAGCTTTTATTTCATAAATCAGTTTGCCTCCCAGATCACCCAGAGAGTTAACTCCTGCCTGGGCTCTGCTTTTCCTCTCCATAACCTTGCAGATGGCACTCCTGACAAACCAGACATCCCTGTGATTCCATCGCTGCCAACCTGGAGCACTTGGAATGGGCCACAGAGAGGATGAGATGATCCAGGATGCTGCCTTAGCATCCCATAAAATTGGTACCAGTGTTTCAAAAAGAGTGCGAGTTGCTTGTATATTCCCTTTAATATGTGCTTTTTACATGGAAATATTTGTTTAAAATCACCCAAAATCCCCGTTGAAATGAAAACACAGGGTATCACTAACTCTTGGAGGGGAGCAGTACCAGGAGATGCAGAATTTCTGTTCCATTTTGGGCAAAACAGCCTTTCCTGGCCTGGTGTGCTGGGATTTTGTTTTAAAAATCTGAGGTCAACTCTAAACAATTTGTTAAATAAAACTGAGTGAATCAAAATGTAAAGTTTCAGGTTTCCATCTGATAGGGATCATCTCCTCTGGAGGCCAAGCAGGTTGATTTGTACTTTTGTAGGATCAAAGGAAATGTTTGCAGAGAAAGTTCTTACTTCAAAATTAAGAGCTGCAGTTTAAGAATCACTTAACTACCTGCAAAGATAATTTCAATAAATATTTTATAAATATTTGGATAACTTGAGTAAATTGATATATCAATCTTTTAATTCATTAATTCTTTAGTGATTAGAAAAATAGACGTGGGGATTAAAGACAAAAAGACATAATAACAAAATTAATTACTTAAGATGTCTATTGCATTAGGCATTAATTAATCAGCATCTCAAAAATCAGATTTAAGAAATATTAGTGCTAAGTCAAGCAGTTATTTACTAATAAGAACATGTACACAACTCAGCACCAACAGAATTACCTGAAATATCATCAACATCAGAAAATAAATGAAAGTGCAGTCAATTTGGTGGAGCAGGATTTTAAAGCACATAAGTTTTTGGTGTATTTCTCTTGTTCAACTCAAGGCAGGACACATTCCCTGAGCCCAAAATATATTCCCACTCTCTAACAAACAGCAGTAGAAACTAAGTGAAGGCAAATATTGAAGAATGTTTCACCAGTACCTGGTGGGGGAATAAATGATCAGGTCTGATAGAAAAGATGCTCTGACTGAGGATAAATTTCAGGGTGCTGGGAGGAATCAGCCACCACTATCTCTAGGAATAATTAAGTTGGGAAGCTGGGTTTGATTCCTGATGAGAACACAAGGAATGTGGTCACTGGAAACCCGTCCCCTCCTTGGAGATGATTCAGTCTCTCTCACCTGGGACTTTCTCTCCCATCACGGTTCTTTGGGAGCCCCTGTGTGTGTGCAGCCTTTAGCACTGGGTCATTTTCAAGGTTCTTTGAGTTCTGTCCTAAACAAAGACCATTAATGCGACAGCAAGGGCCAATTTCTGACCTCCTTCCCCAGTTCTGGAGGAGTCTCTCTTCCTTTAAGCAGAACAAGCCCCGTCCCTTCGGTGGGACACGTCTGTTAAATGGCACAGACAACATCAACCCTCTGCTCCCACTGGTTACATCCCTGGTCTCTGATGTTTTCCATGGCAGCAGCAGCTCCCAGAGGGAGAGCAGTGCTGGCAGAAGGAAAAGAGCTGCATCGTGTCTGGAGAGGGGATGTCTGCACAGGGATAAAGGAGCACTAAGTCTTCAGAGCACTGGCAGCTGCAGAATCTACTGGCTCTTGTTCATCCTGCAAAAAACACCATGGTAAGGTGCTGCATCCCCAGAATGCCCACCGGCATTCCCTCCTGCAAAGATCCAACTGTACAAAGCTCCCAAATTTCCCCTCTTTGTGTGCTGTGGACATACGGTTCATTGTGGAGTGTGCGGAGACAAAGGAAGAAAGCACAAGCTCACAAAGGAACTCCCGGCTAAAAAGCGCTGTGCACTCAGGGGTTAAAAAGGAAAGCGAGCTGTGAGGATGTTTAGAACAGCAGGGCATCAGCTGGAGCCGGCACGGAGGCTTTCCCACTGCCATTCATAACAAAATCAGGAGGCAGAAAGTTACTATAGCAATGGCAGCAGAATGCAGCTCCTCAGAGGCCAGAGAGCTCCTGCAGACATCGGGACTCTGTGTCCCCATCCTGCAGGGTGCGAACTCCCATCAGCTCCACTGCACCAACACACCTTCCTCTCCATGCAATTCTCACTGTAGATCACTGAATTTCAGCTTAAACCTCACTGAAACAAGGCCCAGCTAAAGACAAAGCACAACCATTCACCCCATTACTCTCCAGGTGCTGAAGCAGCCAAACAGTCACCCATTCCTGCACAATGAAAGATTGGGCTCACTTTATATGACAAAAAGCACTGGGCAATAAAAACATCCATGGGTACAGACCCCTCCTCCAATGCCTTTTTCCAGGCAGTTTATCAGTTGTGGATTTATCCACTTCCAGCAGGGCAAAGCTGTGCTGGCGTTGGCATGTAATCCCACTGGCCAGCAGTGTGACAAAGGTGTGACAAGGGATTCTCAGGTGCCCAGGACCACCCCCAAACCTGGCCATGAGGTTCCTGCAGAGCTGTACTCAGTCCCTGACTCAGCCCCTGGGCTTGGGTTTGGCACAACTTCAGCAGCACCTGGATGGGGCTCATGTGGAATGAATTCAGTGTTGTTGGCTGCTGATCCAGAGGTCACAGTTTCCATATGTGCTGGTGCAAAACTGAGCCCATCTCCCAGGAGAGCTGATTGTCCCCACATAAACACAGGAAAGCCCTGGGGAATGCTGATCCAGAAGGACTGGCTGGGACAGAGAGCAACCCCCTGCAATTGTAAGAAACCCCAAAGCTAAGGTGTGGTTCAGAGACATCCATACAAGATCATCTCCCTACTCCACAGATCATTCCCTAAAAGCCTAAAATCACAACTTCTGTATTGACCAGGAGAGATGCTGAAGGGACATTCAGTGAAAAGAAAGACACGATCAGCCAAAGAATATCACAGTGTGAATGTAAATTAAAGCAGCCACAATACCTGTTTATCCCCGGGGCATTTAACAGATGATGGGAATACAGAAATGGCTTAAAACACTCCTTGTGTCTCCCTCCTGTTTATCCCCATGTCCAATTGAGTGATTCAAATCAGACCCAGAGGAATTTTTCCATTCAGGGAAGGCTTTGGGCTGCCCCCTCTATTAATAAACAGTTGCTGTCTGAGTTCTGCCAAAGATTCACAGTGTAAAAACAGAGCAGACTGAGACCACTTTACCCAAAAATCTTGCAACCTCTATTTTAATTTCTGGATTAGCAGAACCAGATTCTTTCACCCCTTGTGAAGCAATAACTCCACCAGCAATGACCATCCATCCCCAGCTTGTCCAGCTCCCACACAGCACCACTGACACCCTGCCTGATGATTTTGTCTGCCTCAGATGTCTCACCTTGTCTTCCCTAATTTTTAATGCTGACCATTCTGCACACAAAATGGGGGGCTGCTGCAGCCACTGATTTCCAAACAGGCCATGTTGCCTTGGTTACCCATTGCCAAGCCTCTCCCGAAATCGGCCTTCACCTTGGATTGCTTCTGTTTTCTGTGTTACTGAGGAATTTCCGCTCTCACATGAATCAATTAAATAAATAAAAACCTGAGGGAAACGTCCTTGGATGTGCACCATTTTTGAAGTCTTGTACAAATCCCCGGCAGAAAGAACAAAACCAGCATCAGAGGATGCGCTGCTGTGTCAGTTTGGCACAAAGGAGGTCTCAGAGCAAAAACTTATGTGCTTTAAAATCCTGCTCCACCAAATTGACTGCACTTTCATGGATTTTCTGATGTTGATGATATTTCAGGTAATTCTGTTGGTGCTGAGTTGTGTACATGTTCTTATTAGTAAATAACTGCTTGACTTAGCACTAATATTTCTTAAATCTGATTTTTGAGATGCTGATTAATTAATGCCTAATGCAATAGACATCTTAAGTAATTAATTTTGTTATTATGTCTTTTTGTCTTTAATCCCCACGTCTATTTTTCTAATCACTAAAGAATTAATGAATTAAAAGATTGATATATCAATTTACTCAAGTTATCCAAATATTTATAAAATATTTATTGAAATTATCTTTGCAGGTAGTTAAGTGATTCTTAAACTGCAGCTCTTAATTTTGAAGTAAGAACTTTCTCTGCAAACATTTCCTTTGATCCTACAAAAGTACAAATCAACCTGCTTGGCCTCCAGAGGAGATGATCCCTATCAGATGGAAACCTGAAACTTTACATTTTGATTCACTCAGTTTTATTTAACAAATTGTTTAGAGTTGACCTCAGATTTTTAAAACAAAATCCCAGCACACCAGGCCAGGAAAGGCTGTTTTGCCCAAAATGGAACAGAAATTCTGCATCTCCTGGTACTGCTCCCCTCCAAGAGTTAGTGATACCCTGTGTTTTCATTTCAACAGGGATTTTGGGTGATTTTAAACAAATATTTCCATGTAAAAAGCACATATTAAAAGGAATATACTCAGCTCAGCCTATGTCCCCCTCCTGAGGAGCTGGAGCTGACACAGCTCTGCTGTCCATTAGTGGTGAGACAGAACTAAAACCAGGGCATCACTGGTGCTGCCTGGGCCCAAAGCCCAAATCTCCAAAGCCCAAAGAAGGCGAGGGAGGAAAGAAATCCCTTTGTGCCGGTTCTACCGAGGGAGAGCAGCAGGATTTTCGGGATTGTCAGATTTTAGGGTTACAAGCAGGTCTCCGGAAAGGGGTGGGGGATGTTTGGCACAGGGACTCACACCACGGTGGGTTCAGGGTGCTGAACACTCATCAACACAGCACAGACCAAAATTACTCACAGAGATCCACCACGGGCTGCTTTTGATGAACAGACACATTGAGAAAACTTGGATGTGTCAGTGGGTAAATCCAAAGAAGAGACACAGCCAAATGCTCACAATTTCTGTTCACTACCCTCCTGTTCCTAGAAATGAGCTATTTTCTGTAGCCACAGTTAAAAATAACGCCTGATTAAAATTTTCAACACTGTCTGGGTGAATTGAATCAGAGCTAACTAAAATGTTAATATTTACTGAGAAAAGTCTCTGCATTCTTCTGTGTAGAGAGCAAGTTATATTTGGTTAATCCCGTTTTTGGAAAGTACAGGCAACATTTTCAGCACTGTAGACCAAAGGGTTATTCCTATCTATGTTTACTGTATTTCTAATTGTCATATCAAGTGAAAATTCTTAAAGAATGTGAAATAAATAAGATATCCTGCAGCACTCCTGCTCCACCTCTATTGAGTTGTAAAGGCCACCTCTAAGGCTTTCAGTGTTGAATCTTAATTGGATCTTCCAAACAGAAACAATCCACTCCTCACACAGGAGTTCCAGTAAGGAGAAAGAAAAAGAACAAGGAATTTTAATTGCACTGCAATCCTTCCTTCTTGCAAACGCCACATTGCAGGGACCTAACAGACTAGAACCAAAGGCAAAATTCACTGGGAACTTCTCAAAAGAAAACACATTAAAATCCATTCAGAGATGGATCTTCAGGCATTTGGCCATGCTGTTATTTAATGTAGGAAGTAATATAAATGAAACCATTTGTCACTCCTAACTGAAAGGGAAAAGGGGAACCAGCCAATTTGTCAGCAGATTTTGCCTTCACCATAATTGCTGCATCCATCTTTGCAGCCTCTCCATGCCCCACCACAGGCCCTGCTCCAATCTGTCAGCAGTTCTCACACCCAGCTATTTTTTCTGGGAAAACATTTCATTCTATAGTTCATATCTCTTGATGAGAGCCCTATAAATACACACCATTTTCTACCCTTGTTCCTGAGCTGTATCCAGCACCCTGAACAGCAGAATTACCTTTCAGCACTGCATTAAGTCGATGGTTCTGCACTGCAGAGCACAGATGTCAGTGGGGGAAGAGCCCACTGAGCCACCCTGCAGCTCATCACTTCCATCAGGAAGGGTCCCAGTCTCTACAGAATATACAAGGTTGACAACAGGCTGCCAACCCCAATTCCTGACAAGCCAGACAAAGATTTGCCAAGAGGATTTGAGATCCAGCTCCCATTTGGTCTGTGCTGCAGCAGGCAGTGCTCTGCTGGGCAGGAGGATGAGGAGGATGGGGATGAGGGTGGCTTTCTTAGGGAGTTATTGCACTCTGGTACTACCCAGACCCTTTCAGAACCTCCTACCCAAATTAGGTTTGGCAGAACTATATTCCAAACCTGGGCTATGGACTTGTGTCCATTCACACCATGGAGTTACAGAGTGGTTTGGATTGGAAAGGACATTAGAGATCAACCTGTTCCAGCCCATGCCATGGGCAAGGACACCTTCCACTGTCCCAGGGTGCTCCAGCCTGGCCTTGGACACTTCCAGGGATCCAGGGGCAGCCACAGCTGCTCTGGGAATTCCATCCCTGCCCCTCCCTACCTCACAGGGAGGAATTCCTTCCCAAGATCCCATCTAACCTTTCTCTCTGGCAGTGGGAAGCCATTTCCTCCTGTCCTGGCACTCTAGGCCCTTGGAAAGCCTCTCTCCATCTTTCTTTTACGTTCCTTCAGTCACTGGAAGGCCACAATGAGGTCAACCCAAACCTTCTTTTCTCCAGGCTGAACAATCCAGCCTTCCCTTCCAGCAGAGCTGCTCCATCCCTCTGATCATCCTGGTGCCTCCTCTGGACTCTGTACAACACCTGCTCCTCCATGGGGTTGTGGAGAGGACTCCCAACTCTTCCCACAGCCTTAAAGCAAACTATACAAGCATCTTTTATTTGTGACCATCACAATGCCAGAGTAAAAGTCCCAAAAATTCCCCAGGCAGGGTCCTGACAGCCCTTCTGCAGGGCAGCCAGGCCTAGGTGGAGCAGTTTAGCCGTGCTGCTCCTCCAGGTTGCAGGATAGGATGCCTTGGGACTTCAAAGGGGTTTTGTGTGTATGTGAGGGTATTTTGCAACCCTTGGGAAAATCAAATTGCATGTGTTCCTTGTGCTTGTCCCTGATTGCCCCAGTTAATGAGTTTTTAGTGCACTGAACTCTACTTAATACATTGCCTAATAAAATGAGAGTAATTAATCAATTATCCAGAAGGGCCAGCTTTTGATCGCTCTTACGCACTTATCGCAGCACCAGGCTCCTTTCCCCACCGTCCTCAGCACCACAAACCTCCCCTTTGTGATGATGTCCTGGACACAATGAGGGGCCCTCTGGGGGAGTAATGCGGCTGCTGGCCACACTTTGTCCCTGCTGTGTGGACAAACATTTGGCCTTGCTGCCACTTGTGCCTTGCTCAGCTGCTCTCGGGCCTCCAGCCAGGACCACACTGGAGAATGCAGTTATCCTGGAACCACAGCCTTGTTTTGGGTGGGAAGAGACCTTAAAGCCCATCCAGTGCCACCCCTGCCATGGGCAGGGACACCTTCCACTGTCCCAGGCTGCTCCAAGCCCCGTCCAGCCTGGCCTGGGGCACTGCCAGGGATCCAGGGGCAGCCACAGCTGCTCAGGGCACCCTGTGCCAGGGCCTTCCCACAATTATTCATCTACACTGACTGAGGACATATCTTCTCCACCAAAATTAGGCCCTGCTGAGCTCTCTGTGCTACCACCAGTTTGATATCCACACTTTGACTGCAGCTGTTTGTGCTCTCCATGGGAAGTGCAAACCCATGGCTTGGGGGGTGACAGTCCCCACAGTCAGGCTGAGCCTGCTCCCAACGCCCCCCTGAAAACATCACGAGCCCCAATTCATGAACAGCCACTGCTGACAGAGCTCCAGGAGTGTCTGCTCTTCCCACATGGGGCTTTCCCCACACTGTCTTCTGCTGCTGTGCTGACTTGACAGGCACAAAGTCTCTCCTTGTATTGTAATCCACTGCAGCTTCTGACCTTTTATGTTCCCTCTTTAGCTTAGGCTGCCCCTCTCTCAAGGCAGCACAGCAATAAAACCCTTGGAAGTCATCCCAAAAGAGGAACTATTGCAAACAGCCACACTTCACCATTCACTCCTCACAGCTGAGGAAAAAGTATCTTCCTTTACTGCAGAACTAAAAAGAAAGAACTAATGCTCCTCAGGAGTCTATCTGCGAGGAAAGAAGGATTTCTTCCACCTTAGTGACAAATGTTATTGCATTTCTAGTGGAGAAAGAAAAGGAGAATCCTAAGCAAGCTCTGAAATCATCTTCCCAAAGCTTCTATACACCTCACAACATATTTATTTCCAAAACACTTTGGGGGTTGATGCTCTCTACTAAACTCCACAGCACATAGCTGAAAGTACATGTGTTTTGCCTGGAATTTTGTGGATGATGAAAACAAGTAGGTTTCTTCTATGTTTTAATTTTTTATGGTTTTTTTCTTTTTTTTTTTTTTTTTTGTGGAAAGCTAAAACAACACATGTATGGCCCTCCAACCTTCAAACTTGGGAGGAAGGAAGGGAATAAGCCTTGGAAAAAGTAAAGGAATAGAAGGGACTTAAACATCAGACTTCCACTGAAAGAAACCTCGCTGTAATTTGGGCAAAGATCATCACAGGACTCCAGACCATTCCATTTCATTCAGCTATGCCTGGATAAACCTGAATACAGCAGGGTCAGACCCTGCCAGAACAATTCATGCAGACTGAGTCATTCTGCAGTGCCCTCCTTCCCCTTGCTCACAGACACAGAGCAGAGGCTCTGAGCTGGACCAGTCCTGTCAGCTCAGCCCCATCAGGAGATTGGGAGGCTCTGAAACCTTCAGGTCCTGATAATTCCATTGGATTCTGAACAAAATAATCCTTCACCCCTGAATTAACACCTAAGCACTGATAAACTCAAGAGGAGCCCAGCCCCAGACACAAGCCTGGTCAGGGAGCAGCAAGCCAGAGCAAACAGCCTCACATTCCAGCCTGGGTGGATCCCCCTGATGTTGGAAATGCTGGCTCTGATAGTCCAGCTACAGTGCTGAAGGGCAGCACCCTCCTGCCAGCCTGCTTGTTTATCTTGGGATTTCTGGATCAGCAAATCAGGCAGCTGACCCCAGAAATAACAGCTGAGAGCAGCCCAGCACTCACCACCACTGTCAGGAAGGGCTCTTCTGAAGATCCTGATGTTAAAGGGAGGGGGTACAATAGAAATCCACTGGCCAGATGCCCATCCTGACAGGAAAAACCCTGAAGTGTTTACAGCAAGGGCTTCAAAAGGGCTTAGCAAGTAAGATTCCCAACTTGAGACATCTTACAGAGGCCCAAATTCTTGGTGTGCCTGCCTCCAGCAGGTTGTGCATCCAATTTCTGGGCACATGGGAACAGAGACCTGTTCCATGGCAAGGAAACAGAGGTGTGATCCAGGGAAGGAAGAAGGTTTTGCTTTTTAATTTTTCTTTGTTTCCTCATCCTCCTACTGGAGGGATGGAGCAGCTTTGCTGTGAGGAAAGGTTGAGAGAATTGCGATTGTCCAGCCTGGAGAAGAGAAGCTTCAGGGTGACCTAATTGGGGTGTTCCAGTACCTAAAGGGGCTGACAAGAAAATAGAGAGAGACAACTTACAAGTGATGGAGTGCCAGGACAAGGAGGAATGGCTTCAAACTGCCAGAGGGAAGGGTTAGATGGGATATTGGGAAGGAATTCCTCCCTGTGAGGGTGATGACGCCCTGGCACAGGTGCCCAGAGCAGCTGGGGCTGTCCCTGGATCCCTGGCAGTGCCCAAGGCCAGGTTGGATGGGGCTTGGAGCAGCCTGGGACAGTGGAAGGTGTCCCTGCTGTGGCAGGGGGTGGCACTGGATGATCTTTAAGGTCTTTTCCAACCTAAAACATCCCATGATTTGTCAGACAGAGACCCTGATAGAGGGAAGAAGAAGCCACTGAAGAGGGGGCTCAGCTGCAGGAACTTTAAAGCCCTGAGATACCCTCAGGCAGGGGGGTAAAGCCTGGATTGCTCTGCTGAAACTGAGAGCAGAGAAGCTCAAGGGCTGGCACAGCTCTGCTACAGCCATCTCAAGGAGTTCACCTTCCTCAGCAAACCCAGGGCATCACAGATTCTAACCCATCAGAATATATCTGCAATTTTCCCTTTAAATTCTTGGAAAATGACCTTTCTGAAGCAGACCTATTTTAGCAGCCAGCCAGTGAAAGAACAGCCCATGGCAAGCTCAGGGCAGTAATGGACTCTGAGGAGCTGGGAGATGCTGCTGAGGCTGGGAAAGCACCTGGGAAAGCACAAACACAAGAAGCTGCTCTTTGGTTAAAGCCAGGAGACTCCACATCCCTCTGGGAACAAAGCTTGGAGTGGCAGAGGTGGGAGGGTAAATACAGCTGCAATCCAGGGAGAGCAACAGCAAGATCTCTGGCAATGCAAACACTTTGTGTGATTGCTCCCTGGCCAGGGAAAAGCAAAGGGAGGCAGAAGCAACATAGGTCAGAATATTTAAGCATCTACCAGCACACTGCAAGAGACAAAAACTCAGCACAGACAGGTGTGACAAACTTTAGATTCAATTTATGTATAAATGGCCTTATTAAAAGTCTGCTTATCCCACCCTACAGAGTTCATAGAGGAAAAATACAGCTAGAAAAACGAGGAGCTAATGAGTAACACACAAGGCTGTCTAGGCTGCTGTGATTAAATGCTTTACAGAAGCATCCTTAGGCCAAATCCTACTTCTTATTTCCCTGTCTGAGCCTAATGCCACAAATGTGTATCACACCTTCTTCTTTCCTCCTACAACCATGCAAAGAGATACAGATTTTACTCATTTTATGCCCCTTCATCTTGAGCTAAATCTCCTTGTTCTTACCCTCAAAGTGAAACACAATATGGTCTATGCATTGAGGGAAATGTTCTGTTATCTCAAAGTATCCCACATCTCAGGAAAAGGAAAAAATCACCACTAGAATTGCAGACTTCCCTTGAAACATTGCAAATAGGAACACTAAAATACCTCCACAGCTCTGAAAAAATACTGTCAGTTTTACCCAAGTTATAGGTGATTAAAAAAAAAAGCTTTTAACGACAATAAATTGCCACTAGTCACAAGCCAAATGTTGTCTTTTCTCCATGTTACCCAGAATCAACACACACAAAGGTCATATGATCAAGAATGAAGAATCAGTGTTGATTGATTGATGTTTTCTTTTAAAAATCAAGCTGGGATGAAAGAAAGTGTGGTTTTCCAGGGAAGTTGCTGCATTCTGCATTATCTGGAAGGGCTGCAGCAGCTCCTGGTTAATCGAGCTGCTGAAAGGTTAATTATCTGTCAGAACACACATGGGGTGGGGGAAAATCCCTGTGAGCAGTTGCTAGGGAGTAGAGGCTCCAGGAACAAAAGGCAAGTGCGTGCTTGGGGCAGGAAATCTCCATTCCTGGATTGGGATGCACTGGTGGGGTTGGGAACCAGCAGGGCCGTGACCCTGAGCCTGTGCAGGGCCAGGACTGGACTGATGCTCCCCGTGGGTCCTTCCAGCTGAGGATATTCCATGATTTTGACACTACCTGCAGGCAGGGCTGGCCTGAGAGCTCCCTGTGCCAGCCCCAGCAAACCCCACTCCAGGCTGGAGCTGCAGAGGAACACTCGCTGCCAGCTCAGCCCCCACGCTCTGTCCCTCACCCCAGCACCTGCACAGCACGGTGGGAGCTCCCCCAGCCCTGCTCCAGGCTCTGCGTGGCCACGGCAGCCCTGGAGGCCACAGGGGACGGAGGAGAGCTCGCTGCGTGCTTCAGGTGCAGAGAGCTGCCCTGGGCACCCTCAGGCTCCACAAAGGACAGACTGTGCACAGGGAACCTGAGCCATGTCCCTTATCAGTGCAGCTGCTGATATTTCACACACACCTCCTGCAGAAAGAAGCCTTTCCTTGCTGCTGCTGAATTTGCAACTCCCAGTGAAGGGTGAGGTGTAGCACAAACTGGGCTTACTGGGACTCTGAGCCAGCCTGTCCAGAAGCCTCAGCTTCACTTCCTCATGCTTTAAGCCAGTTGTCTTCTGACAGATGCTGATGCTGGAAAGCATCCACTGCATCTTCAGGACCCTTAGAGGGGCCTGGCATGTGACCCAGCTTGAGGACATTGTCAAAGGGAGCCCTCTGACAGCACAGTGATGTCACAGCCAACACAGGTGAAAGTTCAGCTCTCCTGCATGAGGCAAATCCATCCAAAAGCTGGTGTGCCAGGCTGTCAGCAAACCCAGGCAGAGATGGGAAAAGCAAATATTTAAGCAGATTTTAACAGGTTGACCAAAAACCGATAGAAACTTCCTTCAGGAAAAAGGAAAAGCAGCTGCTGGTTGAATATAATGGAAGCTCTAAGGAAGAAAGGTATTTACTGGTGTATTGGAGAAAAGCCTTCAGGAGGTTTAAATTATCCTGTCCAATCCATATTCTAATGGCTCTGCCTGACCTCCAGAGATCATCACTGAGTTTCTGGCTCACTGCCCTGCTGCATGTGATAAAGGCATGTGGGGCTTACCAGCAAGGTTTTCATTGCTCTCCATGGGGGGCCTGGGAAGGCCGAGGGATTTTGCCTGGAAAACAATGTACATTTCCTTGTGGATAAGAATGTTGAGGGACAGATTTTATACCAGGCTCTGTGTGTGCACTGAGAAAGCATCAGAACATGGCAGCATCCCTCATCCCACTTGGAATCACTCACACCCCGTGCACAGAGATGTCCAAGGCTCCACCTCCCCTGCGCAGCAGAATTTGGCACAATCCCAGTTTGGTTCACACCAACAAGTTGATATCACAGACCCACTGCTCTCCAGTGAGACTCCACAATATCAACTCACTGCAGAAATGACACAATGGATTTTCAAATCCTGATCCTCATGGCACAGGTCATGCAGCATTCCCGTTGCCTGATCCCACTGAATAAACATAGCATTGTACTAGAGATAAATGTGAAATACTAATTTCATCAAAAACAGAGATTAAAAATATGCTCACTGACTCAGCATGCTGACACATCCAGTTCAGTAATTTAAGACTAAAGACCATCACCTCATTATCGCTGTAAGATATGGCCCAGAAAACCAGCCCATCAGAAATCATGGAACTCCACACAAATATGAGTCTCATAGGAATATTCTTCTATAGGAATATAAATTCAGTAATTGCTTCATGGGTCATTAAATCTGGTTTTATAAACTAAGACAGACATAGAATATAATCCAAAACAAATTACACCAGAACAGGTCAGAGAGCACACGTTAGCATGCAATTGGCTGACACTAAAATTAGCTACACTGGCTGAGAATTTGGAAAAAATATCCTTGGTATTTGGGATCATTACAAGAAAGGATTATAGAAATCCTTTGCTTTTAACTAAGGTCATTAACATCTTTCCACAGCACGTTAATATTTCCATTTTACAGAGGACTGAGTCACAAAGACTTTCCTACAGCCAGTATCAAATCAGTGGCATAAAGGCACCTGCTGCTTCAAGTACTCATCCTGGAAAACAAACACACAATTCCTATTTCTAGCCCAATTAAAAAATAAAATCCTGAACACTTGGAGAAGATCAAATTCAGCAGAAAGGGGCGGAGAGCAAAATAAACTGGTAAGAGAAAGGGGAAGTTGTGCAGCCTGAGTGGCTTTGGCAGGCAGTGGCTGTGTCAATTACACAAATGATGCAAATGTGATGCTCAGCTAGGTGCGTGCAGCAGCAACAACATACAAGTGCTTTGGGACAAAAACCACACGTTCCCATGTTTCAAGCATTCAGTATCACAAATCCCAGTCAGAGAGTTCTGGCAGAAACGGGCTGGGAGGAAATCTTTTCTTTTCTGCCTTTTCTTCTTATTTTCTTACATTTATCTTGTAATCGATTCCCAAATGCTCCCGACTGACCCAATCCTCCCCGTGCCGCTGCATCTCCCTTCCTCACGCTCTCAGCAGCGCCAGGATCTCCGGCAGCTCTCCGCCCCTCCTCGCAAACCCAAACTCTGGTGCACAAGCGCTGAAATCTAATTAACCCCCCCGCTAATTTCACATCAACTTCGCTCTGACTGCGCTGCTGGGAGGAGCGCTGGGAATTTGTCAGCGGCTCTCCCAGAAGGGGACGGAAGGCAGCACTTTCGCCATCACTCTTTACTCTTTTTCTCTCTCAGAGCGTTCTGCCGGGAAAGAAAAGCCCCCAAAGAGAGCCTGGTGCGGAGGCTGCCAGGGTGACATCAGCGATGGTGCCACCGCAGGAGCAGCCAATTGGGGAGGGCTCTCTCGCTGCCGTCCCTCTCACCGACTGCAGGAGCCTATAGGAGAATGCTCCACACGGGAAACACTCGATCCTGTTTCGTCGATGCTTATCTTGCCACTCCTCCCCTCTCTCCCCTCGCCACTCCTGCGTGAGTGAGCCCTCTTACATCCGCACACCGAGCCCTGCACAGCGAACCCGGGGGTCTGAGCATCAGACTGTGGGGGCGATTCACATCACAGCCTCCTACTTCTG
The DNA here is from genome assembly GCF_027579445.1 of Ammospiza nelsoni. Taxonomy (NCBI): domain Eukaryota; kingdom Metazoa; phylum Chordata; class Aves; order Passeriformes; family Passerellidae; genus Ammospiza; species Ammospiza nelsoni. The sequence continues at coordinate 3,311,813 of NC_080662.1, forward strand.
TGCAGGGATTTCAGTGGGAGGGAGAACCTTCCTCCTCCTCGTCACCGGTGCTTTTAACTCGTTGTTATAACAGTGCAGCCAACAGACTTTGGGTTTCTATCCCAAACGCGGTAAAAGCAATTCAGCTCCAGGCAGAGAGCCCAGGCAGGCCTGCAGCGCTGTGAAAAGACAGCAGAGAATTTAAAGGTGGGGCTCGATAGCCTTGAGCTGCACCAGGGGAGGGTCAGGCTGGACAGCAGCAGGAATTTCCTCCTGGAAAGGATGGTCAGGCCTTGGCAGGGGCCAGGGAGGTTTGGAGTCCCCAGCCCCGGAGGTGTCCCTGGATGTGGCACTCAGTGCTCCGGGCTGGGGACACGGTGTGGATCGGGCACAGCTTGGACTCGATACTCTCGGAGGGCTTTTCCAACCTCAGCGATTCTGTGCTCTGCCTGTCCCTGGATACCTGTGAACTTAACTTTACAGCACCTAATTTTTAGCACACAAAGCCCAGCATCAGACTGGGGCAAACTGCAGTGCTTGCAAGCACGCCCTGTTTAGACCAGAGATCCTCGCTGCAGCTGCTGCCTACCAGGAAATGGGCACATAAAGCTGTTTATGAGCTGAAGCTATTAAAGCAATTTGTTGAAACCTCAGAGATCTCTTCTACCTGTCAGACAGTGCTCTTAAAGCAGCAGATGTCATTGTCTGCTGCTTCTCCCTCTGAAATGAAATGACAATTGGCACATTGTGGGAGCAAGTCTGGGGTGTCTCCTGGTGGTGCTGCAGCCTTCTCATGTGAGAGGTTCCCTGGGAGAATCCTAAAGGAGACTCTTGTACTCCAGGCACACAACTTCAAACCCAACTAACTCGCAGCACCTAAAAAAGTCTTGCAAGTACAAAGACATTTTTATGTCCCATTCTTTGCAAAAAATATCTGAGCACTGCTTCAGCTCTGGTCAGCCCTCACATACTACAAGGCTTTAATTCTGACTTTGCAAAGATGAAGCTGAAAAATCCAGGTCTGTGTATCCACTTCTGACTCTGATAGGAACTTTGTTCCCATCTTACCAGTATTTATAAAAGTAGCTGTATTTTTACAAAGAATCCTGTAATTGGAGCTGTCTCGACGAGCCCAGGAGCAGAAATGCTCTGACCTTGCCAGGCCTGGGCAGCACAGACAGCCCAACCCAGCAGGGCAGAGTCTGCAGCTCCTTCTGACCTCCCATCTGTAGGAAACTGCACTGAGAAGAATTCTATCTTGTACAGCACCACTGGGAGTAAACGCTGGTCACAAAGCATTCTCCAGATCTTCAGGAGGAATTCTCAGACAGAAAAATCCAGAATAGTTCCAAATTTGGAGGTGAATACTGATTTAGTGTGCATCCCGCTCTTACCTATAAACACGACAGACCACTTCATAGAATCCTGGAATGGTTTGGCTTGGAAGGGATGTTAAAGACCATGCCATTCCACCCCCAGCCATGAGCAGGGACATCTTCCACTATCCCAGGGTGCTCCAAGCACATCCAACCTGACCTGGGACACTCACAGGGATGGGGCAGCCACAGCTACTTTCAGCAACCTCACAGGAAAGAATTTCCTCTGTATATCTCACTTAAGTTTCCCCTCTTTCAGTCGGGACCCTTGAGTCCTTGTCCTGGCACTGCAGGTCCTGATGAAACTGTAAATTTCCTTTACATCCTCCTTCCTTGGAGGTGAAAACAAAGCAGTGGCGCCGGAACACCCCCATCCTAGGTTGTGCCAGCTCCTGTTACACAAATCAACCATCAAGTAACAGCGTGCACGCCCTGGAGCTCTCCCAGCATCCACACTCCTACCTGCTGGAACTGCAGGGCTCATGGAACCAGGAAACACACACAAAACAGGGCAAGGTTTTGTCTCAGTCATCAAACTCCCCCTGACAGAGCTATGGACTCAAAGACGCTCGAGGTGTTGGAGCAGAATGGAGAAGCAGAAATGGATGTTTCCCAGAGCCTGGGAGAGCACAGGAACGCAGCAAAGCAGGATGAGAACATCCCACCAATGACCTTCACAGTGAGCAATGGCAATAATGCAAAAGCAGAAGAGGATTTCAACCAGCAGCAAAGTGCAGAGGAGGTGTTTTTGTTGTTCCAGCTGCAAAATGAGAATGGTCACACAAAGCTCCTCCCAGCACCTGGGGACAAGGACCCTGCCTGCTGCTGCCCACAGAATGAGCTGCAAGAACCAGGGGTGCATTTTGTGTCTAAATTTCACCATGCACTCTTTACACCTTGTTAGCTCATAAGCTCACGTAGCACTGTTGAATTAAATGAGGAATTACTATTTTTTATAATGAGAGGCAAGGAACATGCTTCACTCAAAATTTTGCATATAAAGTTTTTTCTGTTGATAGTTGACAGTCTCCCAGCTTGTATTTAGATGCAGGTTACATGCCAGAAGTAAAAGGCTCTGAGAAGATTGGTCTTAAAAGAGAATTTTAAATTAAAACGCTTACTTAGAAGACACAGGAAAATGCAGTTGAGAGTCAGAGGCTCCTTGATCTACCATAGAAAGGCATTCTAGGATCCAGGGGCTGAAATTTAAATTTCAAAGTAAGGTAGAAGTTAAAGACTGGAACAGCTCAAGGTGTAGGTTCTGCACAACTCCACACACTGACAGCCTTGCAAGGATGTGTCCTTTTGTAACCTAAATTGTAACCTCAATACACTGCAAGAACTTCAACAGCTGTAGGCCTATTCTCTTTTTTTTTTATAAACACCAGAATAAAGCATTTTCTGGCCTTAAAATTCACTGATTTGTCTTCAGATGACAAAAGCCAAGTTACGCAAACAGCACCACTAAAAAAAAAAATCTCAAAACAAACTTCCCAGTCTTATCAGAAAAGCGTTAGGAAACAGTTTAAAATAGAAAAATGCATGTTTCCATACTCGAAATTCTCTGGCAGCAGCTCAGAAAGTGAAGTCATGTTTACTTTCCTTCCTGGAAAAGCACCCCTCGCTCTGCCCCTGATGTCAGCACAGCCCAGCTGAGGCAGCTCAGCTCACCTTGGGCAGGGCACAGAGGCACCCAATGAAGTGGAAACTGATTGAGCTTTCTCTTTTTCATGGGATGCTGTATCCAGCACGAGGTTTTCCAGGAGTACCTCCAGGTTTTTGTTTTGTTTTGACAGCGCTGGTTGAACTACAGGGCAGAGTTCAGGAATCCTGGTGGTTTATTTTGGTTTTCAAGGCCCAAAACACAAAGGAGTCTTCACAAATCACAAACACAAGGCAAAGATCCTTGCAGGGAATCAGGGCTTCACTTTCAGATAGTGAAATGCATACTTTACAGGTATGCATTCACACAAAAGTGTAAATAATGTTTTTATAGTGAACTTTGCCACTAAATTCAAATTCTAAGCTTTTCATATGTGTACAGTGAAGCCTGAATGCAGCGTAAGGAAGACTCAACATCCCACCACTGAACTCAACCACAGAGCACCTGGAGATTCCCTCAGGTCATGGTAGAAAGGAACTTGCCCAGAATCTGAAATCCCTGGACAAGAATGAAAAGAAACTTGAAGACAGTCCTCAACTCCATCAAAATGTGATTCACACCAGAATAATGCCAGAGCCAAGAAAGTGCTGCCTTATGCAAGATGATCTTGTATTTATTCTTGCATTGTAACCAAAAAGGTTTTGAAGCAATTCAAAAATTCAGGCCCAAGTTTCACTGTGAGACCTAGAGAAAGAAACTTTCTGAAAGTAGGGTTTATAACTTTTGCTTATTCCTCTGGAAAAAGAAAATCCCATTTACACGAAGTTCTGGATTTACAGATTAAAAATATAGAAAAGAACTAAAATGGGTGGTACCAGGAATCAGAATGGTGCCTTTTCCACCTAGAATAAACAACTCTCCTCTGGATAAACAGAAATAACCTGTGCTCTTGAACCAAGAACAGGGAGGCAGATTAACAATTAGGGTTTATGTCCCTTACTCTTTAATCTGCAAATTAAACCCAATGAGGAAACAGAAGAAAATACAAGGAATACAACAGAGTTGATCAATCATACAAAATCTCAGCAATTCTACTTTACATTTAATATGCCACCACATTATTTTCCTTCCAGAGTTTTTCCTGGACAAGGTGCTGGAGGACTTGGAGAAGGTACACAAAGCCATCCAAGGGGAATATTTTTATTAAGTGCTTCAGGAAATGAAGCGGATGATCCCATGTCACTAAAAACCAAAACAAAAACAAACCCAAGCAATCTTTCAAAAAAATTATTCCAGTCTATAAACAGCAGCTTCAATGTTCATGTCACCCAGAACAAAACAGTTCCATAAAACATCTTAAAAAGCAGACCTGTAAAAAAAGGGGAAGAGAAGAAAGACAAAATAAAGGCGCAGCATGAAGTCATTTCAGACAAGCAGTTTTGTGAGAGCTTTAATGGCACAAAATGTTTATAAGCTACAACTTATACATGTAAACTGTATATAATGTTACAAAGTGCTAACTAATTTATGAAGAATGCATAATCACTTTGGCTCAGTTAACTCCAATATTTCAACAAATGTCAATTAAAAATTTGAATTTCTAACAATCTTCAGCTTTCACTTTTGAAAACAGTAAGTAAATATGCATTTGCTGCAGTTAGGTCAGCCTGCATCTTTAATGTGCGAGTTTATGCATTTTTTCTTGATCCTATTTACAAGTCTAGGCCAGTTTTCACTGAATGTAAGAAAAATGAAGCCTATGCTTTTTTTTCCAAAACTGTAAACAGGTATAAAGCTTTTTAAACAACATTTATCTTAACAAAACATCAACTCTCAATAATTGAAACCCCTTAGTGAATGATACAACACTCTATTCCTGTTCATTGTAAAAGTGGAAGTTGCAGATTTCCCTCCAAAGCTTAGAAAGGGTCTCAATAAATACTGCATTGTATCCCAGGCAGTGTTCCAGTGAGCACGGGGCATTCCTCAGCTCTGGGTTTCACAGGTTTCACTCCAAGTGTCATTAGTGGTCTTGATACTCCAGCCACAAGTTAGCACTGTTATTTATCAGATATTCTGAAGAATTACTTTTAATTTAGAAAGGTGTAATTCACTGGGTTTTCCTCTTTAAAAAATATTCCCTACTAAGTAAAAATCTCTTTTTCCACTACTCCAATTTCATACAAAACAAAGTGCTGTGTTAGAAGTAAAAGTGGTCCAGCCTTTCTCCTGTCCCCTCAGATTTTAGGGCTGTAAAATGAAGTATTTGATGCTCTCTAAAACACCCTCCACCAGGTTCCCCTGCCCACCCCCACCTCTGGGTGAAACCCAATATCCACACCCAAAGCAAACCTGCACTTGTGGGCAGCTCAAGTGCCACTAAGTACTCACAACTAAAAGGAAAAAAAAGCAGATTACTCAAGAGGATTTGTTGCTCACCCTGAAAGCATTCTCCGACAGTATTCAGAAGTAGAGAATGAAAATAAATACAGTTTAGCAGTGGATTCATACTTAACTTTTTCACTTCCTGGGAGCTAACTGAACTTTTTTTAACCCTAATCTCAGCTGGGATTTAGCTTCTATGCATCAATTGGTTCATGCAATCACTGCTCTATCAAATAATCAACTTTATAAAGTCTGATGCAAGCAAACAATCATAGGTAGCTGTTTTCACCAAATGGCTGACTGGATTTTCTTATTTTCTACAAGTCAGCCGACTAAAGTCTTTATTTAAATGAGATTTTTGCTAGTCTAAAAATTAGCATTGGTTCCCTAAATACTTAGTATTAAAGTCTATACCATATATATATATATATATATTCATATATATATATATATAAAAGGAGTATTCTATCCTTCAGAGTTCATGCTACATGTTCTGAAATCCAATAAAATATACTTAGGGACAAGACTGTCCCAATGCTTTGTAACAATTTGATACTAAAGCTTCACATTTTGAAAAGAAGTGTCACTGAAGGAGGACAAGGCTTAATGTTCCCTAAGATAAAAGTTCAACAACATCAGTGAGAAATCTACCCTAACATGAGACATCACAAGTGACTTTCAGGTTCCAAGTATCCCCAAAAAGGAGATTGTACAGTAAACAATGAGAGAGAAGAATATTGAGAATTCATTTGCAGAAGATATTTCAGAGCTTTTACAACTTCTGAACCTTTATGCACCTGCAAGATTGTCCCCCTTGAGGATCAGCCAAACGCTTTTCCTGCTGAAATCGCCGAATCTTCAGAGATGTAAATGGGTCCACCACAAACAGAATAATTTCCTTTTACACAGAGCCTACCTACACTACAGCTGCTGGGTTTTTCCTTAATTTAGAACTACTGTGAAAAGGAAAATTTCACGTTGAAAATTTTCCCTTAAGAAAACAGGTAAAGAAAAAAAAAGCTTCTTCACATGCAAACAATGCAATTTTTCTAATAGTTCCTAGGTATCAGACAGGTTTTCCTACAAGGAATAAGGAGCTGACTTCATAGAAAAGACAAGATTACAACAATTACCTAGTATTAAAATATGCTGATGGATTTAGTTATCCTACTTTAAAATTTATGCAGTCTTTGCCTCCTGCAATTCAAATGGTGTTTGTTACCCAATACAAGGGGCCGAGCAAATTCCCCCCGAAAGCTGATTTAAACTGGATCTTTATTGCCAGTGATTTCTTCGTTTATTCCACAACCAGCTGCTTTTTTACAAAAGAACAACTCTTTCCCACTTCAATCAGTAATTTCCTTCCAAAGAGACTGTTTTATCACCACCATGCAGTCAACACTTAGATCATGCACAACTGCAACTGAAGTCAGGTTGCACTAAGGAGGCAACAGCATCACTGATAAAATTAAACTTGCTGGTGGCATTTTGCATTGAGAGAAGCCCTTGCAACATAGAGACAGTTGTAAACTCCATCCAGCAACTCTGACGTGTCTTGCAGGCCAAGAGGCAGGGGAATGGGAGAGAGGGAAAGAATGTGGATAGCCAAACACCTCAACAGAGTTCCAACACAATACTGAATTCCAGAGTTAGCAAAAACCTGAATATGGAAGGAAAAGGTGAAGTCAAGGTCATGCTTAAAATGGTCTCAAGTCAAATGTACTAAATGAGACAGTAACACCTTCACAGGTCACATGGGGTCCAGGTTTGCACTCCATGGCTTCAATAAGTGCTGGCTGAAGGTGTGGTCAGGCGTTTCCCAATGTAGATGCTGAAATAAAAAGTATAAGGATAACATATTGCACAGGAATACTCCCTGCTTTCCCACAGTCCCCACACACCTAGCTGCTCTAATCCCTCTCAAGTCTGAGATCCATCCAAAGACTTCTCCAAAACTACTTACAGTGAGGTTTTGCATGAGTCTGGAAGGATCAATGCTCTCAGTACTCACCCAAAGTGGGTTTTCCTCCAGTGCCAGCTCAACTGAAAACCCCAATCCAAAAGCTTTTGTGTTTTGAGTACCTGACACAGCAAACCTCTCAGACAACTGAGGTAAAACATAGCAAGTGCTGCCTATAGGGAGTGAGGGGAGCTTTAAGACTCCATCCAAACACTGACCACAAGCAAGATTTCAATCATTGCAGAAATGCACAATTTTGCTGTAGTACAAATATTTCACAGTATATCCTCCCATATTCTATCCTAATTTATTTCAAAGTTTAGAAGAATTTAAAGAGAAACTTAAACTACATCCACAAAATCAAACACAAAGCTAAACAAAACCATGTTTTGAGTTCATGCCTTTGCCTCATCCCAGAATTTAAGTTGGATAAACAGAACGTAGGGATTTAGGCAAAGTGAGAGATTATATTGGATTACACAGGCAATGAAAACACTGCTGAGGAGAGACACAGCTCATCTTGCAGGACACATCCAATTTTTCATCTCTCTAAGTATCAAACTCTGACTTTCAGTAACACCACACTGCAGCATTACATTGGAAATGACAGGGTTTGTGCCACACACACCACCTCAGCATCATTATTTGTACAGTGGAGTTTCATATTGGTCAGTAGAAGTTATTTTTCATCTATTCTAATTTTCCCCCTTATAACCTGAAGCATTTAAATAGAAGGCACATAATCAAATTGCATATGTTACAATTGCAAAGGTTATTTGCAAACTCATCCATGCATATTCAATATAACTTGATTTATTCTAGAAATAAAGCACATTAAAGGCTGCAAAGTTCTAACTGCTGCAAAGTTTTCCTGCTTTTGTAAAAGTACACCAAGTCTGAGTGATGGCCAAAAATCATTCCTCTAGGAAAAGCCCTTTTCAGCAGGACCTGACATATAAGCAAAGTGGAAAGGCAAAAGCTGAAGTGAGAATTAGGTTAATACTTACCCTAGTCCCAGAGCCAAAACATGAGATATGAACAGAGATGGAATGAAAACCTTAAGAAATTCTGCAGAGAAAATGCCACCTTTTTTCATTGCTCCACTTTTTCTCATACTTAGAGACACTGAACGTTTAGGATGTCTGAAATGGAATTCCCTGGAAGAAGAGGGGGAGGGGGGAAAAAATTCAACAAGACTTTTTTGTTTCTTTCCCCCCCCCCCTTTTTTTTTTTTTTTTTTTGCACACAAATGCACAGATCTCTGTAGGAACATTTTTTTTTAAGTACAAAGAGCTAGAGATCAAAGCCCAAGATCCCTTACACAGAGTAAGGAATCAAAGAGAGTAAGAGGAGGGATTGTGCAGAGACCACTTACACAGACAGTATAGACACAAAGGGAGCAGGAGCTGCAGAGAGAGGTAGGTCCGAGAGAGGGAATTTCAGCATGATATTTGTTAGCAAGAGGCCTCATTTTTTGTTCCAAACACAGATACAGAAGTCTGCCAGATTTAGACAGCATCCTCTATTTTAATAAAAATGCTTTGCATTCAAGGATCTCAAGGTTTCCCCTTCCGTGGATGAACATTACATATTTTACATAGAAAGAAAAAAAGGGACAGAGAATTTAGGAGACTTGCTCAACACTCTTCCATTCAATAAGCCAAGACTAAATCTCATGAATCCCAGCTCCAAGTACCCAGCTCTCCCACTAATTAGAATTTTGTCACAGCTTGCCGTGGCTTTGTATTACCTTCAAGTCATTCTGTTGCTATTTTGATTTTCATACTTCATTTTTTCAACCTTTTTAGCCTCCCGACAGAGAAATCAATCTCTTCCTAAGATAAACTTATTTTGATTGTGAGACTGTGACAATCTTTTCCTTCATCTATTCATTAAAATAGATTAATATTCATTAAAAACACGGAGTTTAACTCACTTGGGAGGAATGTTTTCAGGCCTACTTGACCAGTCTGACACCCAGTCTGCACTTTTCTTCAAAACTTCCAATTCTTTCTCTCCTTCTACTGCTTCTTCTTCGGACTGAAACACACAGGGGACAATTGTAACACACGATCAGCTGCTCCTCAGGGTGTTACATTGAGAGTGACAGCAACAGTGGTGACATGATAAGCACCAAATGGTGGCACCTGATAAACCAGTAACTGTTCTTGGACTGCTGATTACTTCAAAGAGATTTGATTTTGCCAGCAGAAGTTAGGAAACCACAAATTCTATTACTGTAGCCAGGATTTCCACATTATTGCAAGCTATTTGTTTTTTTTAACTAACAAAAACAAATGATTATTTTAATCTTAAATGTAATAAACCAGAACTGTGCAAAAAATATTTACAAATGGCAAAGAATATTAGGTTGATGGCATTCCATTTAAAGCCCACGGAACGTGACTAAAAGCATGGCAAGTCAAATAAAATGGTTTCAAAACCAGTATTTTGACTTTTTAAAGGTGTTATTAATAATTTAAAATTTACATTACTTGCAACTAGTAGCTTGGACTGGGTGAATCCCAGATGCAAGAGGGAAAAGCAAGCACTCACTCTGTATATAAAGATTTAACTTCACATCAATAGATGCAAATGTTATCATACAAGAAAAGAAATAAATTAGGGACAGCAGAGAACACCACTGACTTTAACTCCTACTTAGTATTAAAACAATCTCCTCAGTGACTCTTATTAAAATAAGATAAGCCACTTAGAACATTAAGTGAGAAGCACAGCAAACCCAGAGGTAATCAAGTAGCACAGTCACAAGTGAGACGCAGAGCTCACCAACACCTTCATTCAGACCCTGTTGGCTCTCAGGGCAGAACTGCAACAGTCCCAGGTCTTTGACAAAATTAAAGGCAAGGTTTCATTCTTCCAGGAATGCTTTTTATTTATACTGCTGAAGACAGCAAATTTTATGAAATTATCCAACTAAGAGTTCAGCATGAGTCTCCTCTCACTTTGTGTTATGGAGATTACTCACTGTCACGTGAGTGTCTGCACAGCAATCACTGAACACCCTGAAGTCTTGTGCAGAAATGTGAACATTTTAAACCCAGCTTTGACACCCAGGGCCAGCAGGGTTACACAGTAACATGACTGCCAGGAAAGAAGCATTTCCCAGCTGTACAGATGGAGACTCATTTTTCCCTCACTCCAACACTATTCATCTCCAAGTCAAATTTAAATTAATAGAGAATATAAGTCTTTTGACATCACAAAGAGCATGTTCTATACCTCAAGCCCAGATCAAATATCCATAACTTACAAAAGTATATTTTAAAAGTTAAGGAAGAAAATACCTGAGAGCTACTGTCTTTACTTGTGTGCATTTCCACATCAAAAGTTATCTGTCCATCATCTTGAGGTGACGGGCTAAAGAGAAATTGATATCATAATGTCATTTTGTCAACTAAAGAATCATCAGTGTAGGTAAATCTCAGCTGAATTATCTCCTCATGTACTTTTGGACATCATTCAGCTGAGTTACTGACTGCACCACCCTTCAGATCCCAAATACCAGCACTAGAAAGTCTTCCCAACTCCCCTGCCTTTTCAATTATTTTAGAATTTATAATCCTACCTTTCTCCACAGAGTTCACAGTTGCTCCCCAAAGCAAAGAAAGCACTACCCAAAAGTTCAGCTGCTACAGAAAAGATGCAACTCCCTTTGTTCTTATAGGGAACACTACCAGTACTGTGAATTACACGTGTTTTTGTATCATCACACAGTTACCACGAGGAAGCAGCTATTCCAAATAGCGCAGCACAACAGACTTCACCCTGACAAAAAGCTCGACCGATCCGCAGGACAAACTGGGCCATGAATCACAGGCAGAGTAGCCAACACTCCTTTACCTGTCACAGTGGGAACTACCTCTTGAACTGCTCTGTCCTGACTCGTGCTGGGCATCCAGGAGGATTTTCTCCATGTCTCCATTGTGGATGGAGGAGGAGGATGGCACGTGCTCCAGGCCCCCGTTCTTGCCGTTGCCGTTGTCGTTGCTGTTGCCGTTGCCGTTCATCTGCAGCTCCACCCAGGAACCTGCGGGGCAGCCACACGTCACCTCACGGACAGCCAGCGCTGCACACACCTTCAGTTTATCAACTGCACCCAGAGGGAAACACCAGCATGCTGGGCTCAGATAACACACACCGACCCGAGAGAGCTCATAAACACAGGACAGGGACAACAGCCACAGGATTCTTCTTTCACCAACACAAACACCCCCAAAAGCTGGGCTGCTGCTCCCTAACTCTGGAGCTGGTCAGTAAGATGTCTCCTTTCTCCCCAACTATTAATTCTTTAATCAGCCACATGTCTCTGCAGTTTGTGAACTACAGATTGCTCCATTACACCTCATCCTGTTCTACATTCCTTTCTCAAACAGAATTTTCATTCCTATGCCCCTACTACAGAACTCCCCCCTGTGCAGCTTTATATCCTCCTTTCCTTTACTTCCAAAGGCCTTGGATCAATCCCCAGTTTTTCTATACATCAGGCAGCCTGCCATTCTCAGGTCTCCTTCAGCTTGCTTTGGCCTGGCACAAACATCTCTCATAAAGCTCCAATTTACTGTTTTCCCCCCATTTTTTGGTAGTTTTACCAATGGGATATCTTCACGTGCACTAAGATCCAACAAAGAGCAAGAGTGTACTCTAGGTGACAAGGGCAGCTGCTAAAAAGTTCACACACTGTGTAGATAAAGAGAGGATTTTTATTTTAAAATGTATATCACTTCTATTTTATGTGCAGATTAGCCAAATATGAGAGTGTATGTTCTGATACATTCTTTAGTGATATGTTTCAATTGGTGACATGCAGAGATACACGTCACCACAACTCCTCTGTAATTTAGTTTATTCCACCTGAAGCAAGGAGCTTTCAGGGTTCTTTTTGTATTTGGTTAACTATTTTTAAAAGTTTGGACATCTTCCCCCAGGATGGAAAAATATCCAAGTAAGAAAAGCAAGCCTGAAGCTACAAATACAACATTTTGAGCATTATTTGTACAAGTCCTACATTTTAACACTGATTTTTGATTTCTGAAATGCACCTGGGAGTGCCTGCACTTATTTTTTGTAGCATGGTTTTGTCACTGGGAGCTCCATCAGTGACACAGGAAGGGATGTTTAATAATGAGCCTGTTTCCAAGTTGATTTGATGAAGAATTCTCCTTTAGCACCAATTATTCACCGTGCCATTACAGAGATGTCCATGGAAGCACCATGCTCTGGTGGTTCCCAGCCCAGCCTCCCCAGGCTGGACTCACAAAAGGGAATTTTGGGAGTGCCCAGCCACTGCTCAGCACTGCACATCAAGCTTTCCAGACAAGCGGGTGTTAACTGGGAACAGGCAGCTTTGCTCAGTCAGCAGCAGACAGAGACTGTGTCATTCCAGATTGCTGATGATTGCGCTGTCCCAATCCCTAAATAAAATGGCCAAACTCTAAGAGCTTCATCAGAAAGGTTGTTCTGCCTTGCACAAGAGACCACACCTGCAAAAAAGCAGGCAGCAAATGCAATTAGCAAGTGGTCAAAAGTTAGGTAAAAGAGCTTTATATTCCCCAACAACCACTTGTGGCTATTGGAAAAACCAGGATCTGCAAAGCATCTAGGACCAAAAAAATCAGCAGAGGACAAAAGCGTGATGGGATGTGTTCCTCTGACACTAGAACACCCAGAGGATGGTGATCAGATCTCCTTACTCTGACACACAGCTCTAAATCCACTGTCACAAATAAAGTTTTTACTCATTTACCTCGGGCTGACAAATCCTGTGTTTATCTAAAACACACTGTGGCCGTAGTAGGAAGAAATCCCCAATTTTCCTGTGAGTAAAGAGTCCCTGGGAGCTGAGTAGGAGTTGACATGAGGAGCAGCACGTTCCCAGCTGACCTCACTGGGAATGACTCAAAATACATTAAGGAAGCATAATCTGCCATCAAGCTCCTGCACGCTGCCCACTCCCACGGCACTCAGGGAGTGGGGAATGTGACAGGGACTCATCAGAGGGACATAAACCTCTGTTCCTTTAAAGAGATGGACAGGAATGTATTGGAGAATAACCTGCCCAAACAACAGAGAATGGGGTTTGCCCCGAGCTTTTCTGTACATTAATCACCTGCCTGAGAACTTTTACTTTCACATCTTTCTACCTGACAGTAAAATAGGAAATGTGGCAGAATGAAGAGCGGTAGATTTAAGAGTAATACAGTAAAGAAATGTGGCAGCATCTCCTCCCTTCACAAATCACATAACACACACACTCTTTGGAGAAAAAGAAAACACAAACAATTGTTCATATCAATGGTATTTTTCTCCAAAATTGTCTGAATTCTGGCTTTGCTCTATAGCTAATTATTTCACTACGAATTTATATACACCGACTTTAATTCTATGTTTTTCTATGACTTGGGGGACTGTTTAAACAGCAGGGGTTAAACATGTTGGGGAAGACTGGTCTCATTTTGTTTATTCCCTCTGATTTCAGCTCAGTACATGAAGTGGAGATATCAAAGGCAATATATAAATTAAATACTGTACACATTTTATAGATATAAAAATACTCCAAGCTACTACCAAGTCAGTTGCTCACAAGTAGTCTGAGACATGATAGACCTGAATTAACTAATAAATATTACTTTTACAATGAAGTACAACATTAACAACAAAAAAAAAAAAAGAAGAGGGAAAGGAAAAGAAAGTCAACCAGACTCCCAAAATGGTAATTATTAAGCAGATTTTCCATGACAGAACTAGATGGGCTCTTGCCTAAGGTGGGATTTTTTTTGTCAATATGTAACAGAGCTTTATAATAATTAAAATATAGGAAGCATCTAGAATTCCCAAAGCAAGCAACTTGGGTTTTTTATCTCTTTAAACCCAATAAAGCACAGGTTACCAGTTTTATTCCCAGCTCTTCTGCCTTCCAAGTGCTATGGGAATCTTTGAATAAAAGGCCCTAAACACACACAAATGACACACAGAACACCATGAAAAGGTGTCTCAGTTCATTAGGCTGAAAAGTTCACTGAAAAGCTGAGAGAATGGCAGCAAAGGCACCTCTCTCACCAAAGCATTGTGCAGGGGCTGAACATCTAAAAGCACCACTGAGTCTGAGGGGAACCGACGGGGTGCATTTGTTTTGTTGCTGGGGCACAGCATCCAACATTTCCTCTGGTACCTGGTGAGCTGGGTGAGCCTCTGAGGTGCCCCAGCAGCAAAATCCCCGTGGGCAGCTCCATCCCCGGCTCACAGAGCTCTCAGCTCCTGTCGCCCCTGTCAGCAGCACATTAATGACTCCCGGAGCTACCACATTGCCAGAAATTAAACATAAAATACACAGACATCAAATCTGGCCATTTCTGAAGTAAGGATTGAGTCAGGCACCCAGCACGTCACAACTTTAACAGCCTAATTGTTATTTAAGTATAACAGGCCTGAATAATTTGCCAAGATTATTGACTCGGGTAATATTGTTTAAGGTGCCGCGGTTATCACACGATGGAGTGTTACCACAACACAATAGCAGCATTATGAAAAGGACACAGCTTATTCTTCCTTTCATACAATTTCCACTGAGTTATGGAAAAGGAAAAATAACGAGTTTATTTTGTGGTCAGCTAAACTACATCGTAAACCACGGAGGTTACAGTTAACCATTAATGCAATTTATTCACCTCTTCCATCCTTAAAATTTAGAGATGAAAAGACATACCGAAGGAGCTGTTTATAACGAAGGGAAAGCATTGGCCAAGTAAGTACCAGAGCCTACATGATGTGCCTTACTAGTGTTATCCTAGGAACAAAAGGATGCAGCAAAGCAGCTGACAGAGATGCCGGATATAGAGGGAAATAGCTCACGTCAGTGCTATTGACTCAGCCACTGAATAAATTTATTCCCACAGCCACGCTCCTCCCCCTACCCCGCTGTATCCCATCGTCGCTGTTCGGGTAAACTCCGTGTAACCACGCAACGAGCTCGGGCCGTTTCTCGGGGGACTCGATGGCCCTCAGTCCCCTGCGAACGGAGGCGGCTCGGGTCCCGCCAGGGCAGCACTCTCCCGGCACCCGGAGCCCGTTTGATCCAGCCCAGCACTGGCGCGGCCCTCGGGCTCTCCCGAGCTCCCCCGGCCGCTCCCGCCGCCAGCCGGCCCCTCACGGCCCCCGCCGGGCCATTTATACCCGCTGCGCCCCGGCCATTGGCCCCCGGCGGCTCGAGCGCCGCGTCCTACGCCAATGGCGGCCCGGAGCGGCGCCAGGGGGTCGCGGCCCCTTCAGGGCCCCCCGCGCCATTCCCCGCCCGCGCCCCCGCGGCCGCACTCACTGTTGAGGCCGGGCTCGCCGTGCGTCCCGTCCGCCGGCGGGTTGTTGTTGTTGTTGTGCTGCGGCTGTTCCTGAGGGCTGGACATGGCGACGGCGGCGCGGCTGAGGCGACTGAGGAGCCGCTGGGGCAAAAACAACAAACCCGGACTCCGTTCCGGGCCCGGCCGCCCCGCCCCGCCCCGTCGCGCTGCGCAGGCGCGGCACGCGCTGCTCCCGCCCTCCGCCTCCATGGCGCGACCCGCGCCCGCGCACGTCCCGCGCGTGCGCAGGCAGGGCGGGGACTGAGGGAGCGGGGAGGGGACGCGGGGACAGGGAGCGACTGAGGGACCGGGAGCGACACAGGGACCGAGAGTGAGTGACACAGGGACCGAGAGTGAGTGACACAGGGACCGGGAGCGACACAGGGACCGGGAGCGACACAGGGACCGAGAGTGAGTGACACAGGGACCGGGAGCGACACAGGGACCGGGAGCGACTCGGAGACAGGGACCAGTAGTGACAGAGGGACCGGGAGTGACAGAGGGAGCGACAGAGGGACAGGGAGTGACAGAAGGACAGGGAGAGACACAGGGACCAGGAGCGAGTGGCGCGGCCCGTCAGGCTGGGAGAGCCCTCCCAGAGCCCCGAGCCCGAGCGGTGCCCGATCGCCACCTTGTCCCCTCTGAGTGCCACCTCCAGGGGACCCCTCCAGGGATGGGCACTGCAACCCTCCGTGAGCAGTGCCAAGCCCTGAGCCCCCTTTCCGTGGGGAAATTCCTGCTGTGCCCACCCTGAGCCCCCTTTCCATGGGGAAATTCCTGCTGTGCCCACCCTGAGCCTGCCCTGAGCCCCCTTTCCATGGGGAAATTCCTGCTGTGCCCACCCTGAGCTGCCCTGAGCCCCCTTTCCATGGGGAAATTCCTGCTGTGCCCACCCTGAGCTGCCCTGGCCCAGCCTGAGGCCGTTCCCTCTGCTCCTGTCCCTGTGCCCTCCTGGCAGGAGCTGGGCAGAGCCACAGCCCCCCCCCCCTGCCCCCCGACTGCTTTTCATCTTGTTCTTTTCATTCTGTTTTGTTGTCACTTCAATGTCAAGATTTATTTGGAGGCCTAGACTCTTTTTGATGTAATTTTGTGACTTCAGTTTCATGTCTCTAACACGTATATCTATATTTATAAGCATTTTGCTTACCAAAAGTTGTAAAGGAGCCTTTTACACCATAAAGTCCTCCCATCAACAGCCACAAGAACATAAATTGTGTTTTTTTCATTACTCTACTCACTGAAGGAGTTCAGTAACAGCAACACTATCAGAGTGAAGCCACGCAGAAACAACTCCAGTAGTGTTCTTTGTTTGCTCCCCATTACAAATGTGAAAAAATCACTTCTTTCTGTGTCAACTTTTTTTTAGCGAGAGAAAAAGCTTGTATGCACAAGTGTCACAATCATCCTATACTACAATACCTGTTATAAGTATTTTTTATCTTCTATTCCTCTACACTAATGTTGGAGGTTTGAAATCTGCCTTTTGTAACAGCCTTTCACTTCTCTTGAATTTGACTGCAGGCCTTGCATGACTGTACCAAATATCTGACCCTGTGGAAAATCTGGATGGCTCTGGGGTAGCACTGGGAGAGAATTAGCTATGTTAGTAGTAGAAAGAAAGCAGCAACTGAATTAATTTGACAAAACATCTATTTACAGGTGGAGGGGCTGCAGAAACACTTGAGATTGAAATCAGAACAATGAGCTACTTGTGATTTTAAATAAAAAACCTGCCCAGGTAACCTAACCCTACTTTGCAACCCTCAAATCACAGGCTAACATGAGCATTTGTCACCACCCTCATTCAGGAAGCATTTGCTACAACACTTGTGACATTAATATTTATCAGTCAAGTGTGACTATTAAAATTTCTGAGTCAGAAATAAATTGATCAAGATTATAGAGTGAGTCAATGCAGAGCCAGAAATAGCATTCACAAGGCCTGACTTTCAGCCCTGTGCTCAAACCACTCCACAGGTTCCTTGAGGCACTTGAATGATGTAATTAATGTTTGTAATTTGAATCCTCGGATGGAAAATGCTGTGACAATGGTGGCATTGGATGGACACAAAACCACCTATTAATAGAAGAGAAACAATGGCCACAGATTCCTGGGAAAAGCTTTTTGTACTGGAGTGCAATACAAAGGTTTTTCTTCCAGGAAAAAACCCAAAACCTTTAAGTCAATTGAAATCAAACAGTTAACAAAACCTGTGCTAAGATAATCCCATGTCACAGGGCTTGCAAGGGTTGCAGGATGAAGAGAGAGGCAAGAATCTTGACCTCATGTTCAGAAGTCTTGATTTATTATTTTATGATATATATTACATTATGACTATGCTAAAAAGAATAGAAGGAGAAGTTCTCAGAAGCTAGCTAAGCTAAGAATAGAAAATGAATCAATAACAAAGGTCTGTGTCTCAGCAGAGAGCGAGACCCAGCTCTGCCGTGAGTGGTCAGTAAATCCAAACATCCACCCGAGACCAATCCCAGATGCACCTGTTGCATTCCACAGCAGCAGATAACCATTGTTTACATTTTGTTGCTGAGGCCACAGCTTCTCAGAAGGGGGAAAAATCCTAAAGAAAGGATTTTAATGAAAAGATGTCTGTGACAATCCCACTGGGAATATCTCATGGTTCCAAGGTATTCTAAATGTTTGAAACAAGTACAGAAGGAGAGCTCTGTCTGCCCCTGGATCCCTGGAAGTGTCCAAGATCACGTTGGATGGGGCTTGGAGCACCCTGGGACAGTGAAAATGTCCCTGCCCCTGGCAGGGGATGGTACTGGATGGGGTTTAAGGTCCTTTCCAACCCAAAACATTGCATGATTCTCAAGCCTAAAACATGCCACGATTATTTTTATTTGGTTTGTTTAGTATTTCAATTCCCCAAAGCTGAACAAGTGCCCTTTCCTGAGCTGGACACACCCAGCATCCGCCCTGCACAAGGGCTCTTTGCCCTGCACACCTCGGCTGAACTCTTTGTACTGCATTAATCCACCCTGGAAACGTTTTTATAGTCAGAAATAGCAACAAGTGATGGCTGTTGATTCCGGAGGTGACTTCGAGGGACAGTGACCACACCTCGCCGTGGCCGCTCGCGGTTCCAAACCTGCACCTCTCTACGGTAGCGTTTGCCTCCTAGTGGAGAGCCCTGGCTCAGAAAAGCGTTATCAAAACCAGCCAGGGCTGTTTTCCTCCTTGCAAAGGTTGAGACTGTTCAGATTGGAGGGTAAAATTCACTGTGTAGAGAAATCGAATTCACAGTTTTTGTTCTCGCAGCTGGGAAACAAACATTGGTTTTAGTCCACTGCTTATCTTTACAAGCCCAAACCAAGTTAAATAAGATGTTTGCTGCAGGCAAACAAACAGCTCCAGACAGCCACAGTCAATACACAGCAGCCTCACTCCCAGCACACCTCGATCCAAGTCCTTCCCTTTACAAGAGCCAATTCCATGGAAAAGGGCAAAAGGAGGCACCTTTTATTCAATAAAAGGAGTGTTTGATGGGAGTCAGGATGTTTTACACCTCTACAGCCCGAGGGGAAGAGCAGAAGAGCAGCACACAGGAAATTGCTTCCCAGCTCTGCTGTGCCTAAGAGGATGACAATAAAAGTCTCTATTAAAATATTGGTATTCCCTCTCCAGGAGGGGAAATCTCACAGGTTTTTGCTTGTCAGCACCACCCGAGCTTTTTCCAATCAGGCTGATAATAAAAGGATCTGCAGTTAAGCAATAAATGATCCTGTCCTCCCTGAACAGAGCAGTAGGGGAGCAGGTGCTGCTGCATACCCAGCGTGTTTTCCAGGCAGCAGCCACATCCTAGCGGGGAAATGACAAAGGACTTGAGGCACGGGGCTCTCCTGCACCTGGGCATTGTGTCAGCTGGACAAACACTTCACTCTGAACAGTAACTGGTGGCACGAGTGACACTGCTGCTGTCACATTGTAGATACAAACGACCCAAGTGGTGGTTGGTGGCATTTCAGTACCATCAGTGGCATAAGGACAAGATGCAGGGAGGAGAATGCCTTCCCCTTGTTCAGTCTGGCATTCAGGGACTGGGAATTGCAGATTTGCACTGGTTTTACTGGGCACTGAGGATGCTGTGTGACTGGAGCAGCTGAAGGCAGTGACCAGAACCATCCTGCCCACGACAGGAACAGGGACACAGTTCCCCAGGCACAGGGAAGAGACCACTCATTCAAAAATACCTGCAAACACAGAATAGGGGCAGGAAAGAGCATAAAAAGCATCCTGACAAAGTGTATTCTCTGTGTACTTTTATTAATAAAATATATGATTTACAGCATGTATCAGCGGACAGTGTGCTTAGAGAATTCTCTAATGGATAGTGTGACAGCACAGGCAGGAGCTGGGTTTGGTGAGGACAAGTTAAACCTCAGGTGAATGACAAGGACCACCATTACCAGCAAACCCGAACCCTTTCCCACAGTGAGCTTTAACCCATCCCAGCAGGCCCAGCTGTGATGCCAGAGGAAGCTGTACTGGAGTATTGCTCTGGGTGACTGCACCCGGTCACTCTGTGCCATCTTCACCTGCTCAGCACCTTCAGTGCATCCCTGGGGCTCTGGTGGCACAGGAACAGCAGCCTCAATACCATGGCCCTCATCTTCCCAATCCAGCATCCTTGAACCTACACCTTCACAGAACAGGATTTTACCAGCTCCACAGCAAAAGCATCTCATCACCTCAGTGCCTTCACAGCAAGATAAAGAATATAAGCTTTGGCCCTGGAAACAGCTGCACATGTGATTAATGTTACTCAACGAGTTGTTTCTCAAACTGTTGGAAGGTCTGGTTGCTGGAGTAAAATTAGTCACATGCTACTAAATAGGAGTAGGGCCCACTTATTTATTCACCCACTGGAAAACAGCTTCTGTTCCTGGGGATATTCATTTGTTTTACAAGGCTAACAGGTGAAAAAAAGGTCAAATCCTTACAAAGGCTCATGGTCACGCATGCACGGTACAAGACAAATACTGTATTTAAGAGAACTGGATTAATAAATATTAGAATTTTTACATTTTCACACCACTGCAGAAGGACTTAAAAAAACTGAAGAGTGATTGCAATAGTAGTCTTGTTAATAACCTCTAACCCAGCCAAAATTTTACAGCAGAAATAGTATCTCAGTTGATCAAATCATAATTTCATTTTAATAACTACCTCTAAGCCACAGAAATAATTAAATACAGGTAACTCAAAAGCAAAAATTCTGCCAGTCAAGGTAAATTCACCATGAATTCAAACTTTACTGAACATTTCCATGAAGGAGGAACAAAACCTAAAAGCACAATCAGCAAAAATACTGGAAGTAAAAACTCATGAGCCTTATAAAGCATCAATATCTAGTTAATCTTTGGATAAGCCTTATGTGCTGAGGAGTTGAAATCTCTCACATCACTATGAACACTTATTTCATGCAGCTTCTGTACTCCACGTTTGGCTCCTCGCACCAGTGAACATTTCTATAAGTGCAGGAACTTTGCAAAGCCAAAAGCCAGAAGAAAACATTTGCATGGTTAAACTACATTTCCAGTTAGCAATAAATACAGAAAATAGAGCAGCAGAATGCAGTGCAGTCATTAGCTATGGAACCATGGTGCTGGCTTGTACTACAGAACACCACACAGGAGCTTGGACAATTTCTCACAAAGCCACAGGGGACTTGGTGCTCTAAACAAGGCATTAAAGGTATTTTATCCTAAAACAAGGCATTGAAGAAACCAGGATAAAACTAAACATTAAGACATCTGTCCCAAAAAATGGAATTTAAAACCTGAAGATTCTATTCCCTTTCTGATTAAAGCAACAGGTTAAAAAGAGGAGCATTCAAGGGCACAGGAAGTGGCTGCTCAGATCAAAACCTGACAGCAGTTATGGTGCTGAGATGGAAGTGGTCATACACTGGCTGGTGCCCAGATTGCTCAGGAGTGAATGCAGGTACCTGTGAAATCCCTCCCTCTCTTCATTCCCATGAAAAATAATTAATACTGGTTAAAATCATTACAAAAAACATAATTTTATTTTCATGCATCTAAGGTAAAACACAGAGTATTTGTATAAAGAGGTAGATTAAAAAAAAAAAAAAAGAAAACAGATTCTCCATTCTTTGTCACTTTTATTCAGTAGTTTGTTTTTTCCTTATTTTCTCTTTTTTTGGTGCCAGACATGGCAAGGAGTGATTACAGTCAACTGTTTATTAAAACACTTGTTGCAACACAGACCCCCTTTACCACTGACCCCAAAAGGACCCATTTTATGTGCTTTATTTTGTTTATTTTTTTTCCATACACCACCACCAAGGCGAGGTGGAGGGGGGACGAGGGGGAAGGGGGAGTCCAGGAGGCCAGAAGGAGGAGGAATGCTACAAGCCACAGCAAGAATGAGCTGTATTTAATAAAAAAAGGGGGCCACGAATGATACAGTAATGAGGTTACACAATTAAATCCCATAGCATGATTGAAGGCTTTCCCTGTGTCGGACGTCATCACAATGGAAGGCATAAAAAGTGGAGTAAACCGATGTTGAGACAGTCCAGTCTAGTCCATTAGGCAAGATGGTGCAAGTAGTCATTTAAATTAAAAAGTGCCCTATCCTCACCTAAATGGCTAGCAGGAACGGAGACAACAGAACCACAGAGCCTTCTCCATGGAGCTATAAAAGTGTGTTGTCATATGGCACATTTTTAAACACTGGAAAGGGGTGCCATAATGGACCTCTCACTTGCTTTTGTTACAGGTACAAATGCTAGATTCAACTATTTCAACTATGCAGGAAGTGACTCTTCAGTTAGGAATGCCAACCCTAATTCATCTTGTCTTGAAATATATACAAGTTGTTTGTGGTAGCTACAGCAATGATGTTCTCCTTGGGGTGCCAGGCTGTGTGCAGGATCTTCTTGTTGAAGTCTAAGCTGTCGACACTGATCTCGTCCTTCTTTCTCTTGCCGCTGGCGCACACCTTGCGTGGCTTCAGCACCGTGCGCGGTTTGTTGTTCTCCCGCGACGCCTCCAAGGTGATGTCTCGCTTTGTGTTCCTGTCAAACATCCTGAAGAAGTTGTTGTAAGACCCTGTCATGACAATGCTGCACAGGGGGAGAAGGAAGAAGGATATCAGTTAGGAATGCCTTCTCCTTTTAGCAAGCCAGAGGGTCTCGACTGAGATCACGCAAATGGAAGGCAGGTGGCATCACCCACACCTGCTACAGCTAAAGGGAAGCAGGTTTTATAAATCTAAAACTTCCCAAAAATACCCTTTTACCTTCCCTGGGCCCTTTGAGATATTTTGTTATCTAAGCACCTCGAATGTCATTATTTAATTTGCTTTTCACACACACACGGGAGAGAGCCAACACGTTGGATTTTTAGTGACACACAAGGTGGGCAAATTTAGGTAATAAGCAGCACATCTAGTTTGTGAAAATTCCTTATAGCCCCTGATTCTGCATCAGCTGTTCAGTAAGAAAAACAGATTCACAGGTTTCCTTGTCCTTCCTCTGCCTCAAAAAATATTTGAGCAGACAGATGTCAGATTTCAAAAAAAATAAAAAGAAGCACACCATGTCTGACAGTACTGACAAGGAACCACTGAGCTGCTTTAAATGCCACAAATAAGCAGTTAATGGCATGATTAGCACAGAAGCAATAGCTGTCCTAAGTGGTGCTCTTGGCAGGTCACTACCATGGTAAATCACTGGAAAAAGAACATTCCTGGAAGTTTTACCCATGGGTTCCCCTAGAGGTCTGGTACAGATCCTTACAGTTAATAATGCACCTTACAGTCTCCTAAAGTACTACTGCATTGTCCAAGTCCAGGTATTTGAGGTCCACTGCCCATTTTAAGAATAATTTGGAAAGATTTGAAGTGCACAGGGATAAGAATTCCACTTGCCTGTCTGATCCATTCCAACAGCATTCAAACTTGTCAAAAATGCAATCATTCTCATACAGTGAGCAGAGTTTACTCCTGAGGTATTCATGCACCTGGAAAAGAGGGATCAGAGAAACTGAGTGAGCCTTAGACTCATACCTGTAAAACAGCCTTCCCAGACTGTCCCAACAGCAAGGAACCTGAGACTGTTCACAAGAGCTCTTTCTTATAATGAAAACAGCAACTTTCAGTGGCAGCTAAAAACATTTTACAAAAAGGAAATGTTTCACCTCCTGTTTTCTTCAGGACAGAGCGCAGAACATAAAGACCTGTCCTAGTCTCATGGCTGGAGATCGCCTCTCCACATCCCAAATCCCCACTGGGTAAGAGTGATGCTTTTCCAGGCCCAAACATGGCTTTGGGTTCTGCCACCACCCTGCAAACAGCACAACCTTTCAGCAGGAGTGTGGAATCCCCAAAGCTCAGGGATGCTCTGCCTGAATCTAGAGACAGAACTGTAACTGCCACATCAAGACCATCAGTAAGATTCACCCCTTGTCCATGTTTTTTAATTCCCAGCCCACATGATTTTCACCCAGTACCTGGTATGTTTCCACAGGTCTATTTTCCATATTTAAATCCCAGATCTTCACTGACAGATAATCTCTAGTCATCATATATCGACCACTGTGGCTAAATTTGACATCAGATATGGAAGAGATGATTTCAGAGAAAAATGATCTGTTGCTAGGATCCTCTGGTTCTTCAAACACTGCAGGAAAATAAGACAGACATTTCAAGAGGTCAGTTTGTGTCTCTTTGATACAAGATACACCTGGATTACTTTAACATTGTCTCAACAAGCTGTCTACCTTGTGTTACTCTGTGTTACATAAAATAACTTTTCAGAAGAAACATTGGTAATACAGTTGCCATACCCTCTATTGTAGCAAGCTGAGGTCAGCTCCTTAGTGAATGAATTATTTGGTAATATGTAAAGTCTTGATTGACACATGCACTGGATTTCCAGCACCAAGTGCAGACCAAATGGCCTTTAACCACCTGAAGTCTGCAAAAAGCCATTCCTGGTGTCCAAACAGAAGCTGCTACTCATTTTACTCACTACTTTTACTCCAGGAAAACATAAATATAAGATTTATTTAGATTTTAGGCTTTAAATATAATCAATATACTACAGGAATTCTATACAAATCCACACAGACTATTCAGTGTTTGATATACTCTAACAGCAAATGTCCTCTGGCACAGGGAGACACTGAACTGCAGCACTCACACTTTGAATGTCTGTCACAGAGGGCTGATGCCCTCATGTCACACAGGCGAATTGTGCCTTTGCTGCTGCTGTAGACAAACGTGCTGCAGCTGTTGGGGTGGAACTCTGCAGCTGTGATCACCTCTGTCAGCTCCTCCATGTTGGCAGGCTTGATATCTACAATATCTGCAGCAGCTCTTTAAGGAATTGCCTCCAGTAAATGGGTTTTTCCCAAGGTATTTTTCAGTTTTAGATGCTTTCAGAAATGCTACCTCAGGCTTGTGGGACCCAGGCACAACCCAGGTAAGAGTTAAAATCAAGCCACACAATTTTTCTACAAAGCAAGGTGGTAACATCACACTCTGAATCGGTTTCAGGATAGTTCTTACAGCAGCAGAAACCTGCTTCAGTTCTGCTCCACACTCCAGCAGTAATTAATTCTATACTACAAATTATCTCCCAAGTATTTAATATAAAACTTCATTCTGCTTAAATTCTAATTATACTGCTATGTTATAAAACGCTATTTTGTATTAAAAACTTCACACAGGTGTGGCTGCTCCATCCCTGGAAGTGTCCAAGGCCAGGTTGGAGCAACCTGCTCCTGCCCACCTGGATGAGCTTTAATGTCCCTTCCAAACCAAACCATTCCTTCTCCAGAAGTAAAAGCCCTTACAATGACTAGGGAGAAATAGCCAGGATTAATGGAGATGAATTCTCTGTATATATACTAAACACTTCTCATGGAAGGAACTAAAACCCAACAGTTTTCCTGTTCCCATCCCACAGAACAATGGCAAAAGGATACTAAAACTTCTGTCAGTGATTTCTAGGTGCCACAGGTTGATCCGCAGGTCGTCTGCAGACAGGTACGTCTCATAGTCACTGTTGATGGAGATGGAGTTGATGTGATACGTGTGAGCATTGGCAAATATCCTGCGTGGGCTGGCTTCCACCATGAGGTCCATGGGCCTGAACACTGGCACCTGCAGCACACAGAGAAGGGCAAGAGTGAGACCCCAACCTAGCACAGATAGCAGCACTGCTCAGCACACTCCTTCAACGTCCCAAGCTGGATGAAATATCTTACAAGTCAGTATTCCTGCCAAGGGCCAGCACAGGAAAGATGAAGTTAATGATGTGGTGGGTGGTTCTGTGGGATCTCAGCACCTCAGGATGGAGGTGCAGAGAGGCCGAGACCACCCTTGGGGGGCTCGGGAGTCCTGGAATGTTGCCAGAAGTGTCTGGTGGCTGCACTTTGATCCTGCACAGGAGATGACACCTGTATGAGGACTGGGAAGGTTTCACTGGGTGAATGGTGAAGGGATAAGTTAGTTAAAGTGTAAAACACAGCGTTTAGGATTTTAGTACAGGGGGGTCTAAAGAAGTAAGATGGAGGAATTGGGGCGTGTCCTGTCCTTCTTCTTCTTCTTCTTGGCCTCCATCTTCTGTGGTGATGGTGGCACTTTGGGATTGGTTATTACTAGAAGTGCACCGGTTAATAAGGGTAGAAGGTATTGGGGAGAAATGATAAATATTGTACACGTAACTTCGGGTATAAAGATAGGTGACCGCCCCGGGGGCTCTCAGTGTGCCCATGGCTGACTTGCTGTGCAGACCTCTGTCGGGCTGAAAGAAAATCTTTTAGATAAACAATTAATAAACACCAAGACCGAGACAAGATCAGAAGTCTCTCCTCGTCCTTTGAAGCGCTGGGCTCTTCAAGGCCATCCCTGGGCCTTTCCAGAACACCTAAACAACACCAGAAAACTTACAAGCCTAAACAGCCGAGAAAACTAACAAGTGGCGTCCCTGAGCTATCATCTCTGGTCAATAAATCTGCCAGAAGAAAACCGAAAAACGAACAGGTTCCTCCAAGAGCCATGGGCTGGGAGAGGGGAACGAGCTGATTGTGAGCTACTCACCCGTAGTGTTGTAACTGTAGTAGGATCCCTATACCGTCCATCCTCCTCCTTTAAATTATAACCCTCGGGTCTTTTGTCCCTTTCACTGATTTTCCATAACTTTATTGTTTTATCTGCAATGAAACAAGCACAGGTTAAAATGAGAGCTGTGGAGAGACACCAGTCATCGCTGCTGATGCCTTCTAAAAAGACAAGGCCGCCCACGCGCACAAAAAAAGACAAAAATGCTGCTTGGGGAAAACAAGACAAAAAGCATTAAAGAACCTCCTCCAGAGTTTGTTCTTTTTATAAGAGCTCCAGCAAGTTTCAGTCAGGACAGGGACTGCTATGAATAATTAATGTAAGCTCTGCCCCAGGGACTCTCACACACAGCAAGGTCTCAGTGAGCTGCACACAGGGGCTGTAAAATCCCAAATACCCCACCCTGTGCTGGCACACCTGTGCCAGGGAAGCCACAACCACGTCACCAGATCCCTGCAGTTAAACCCTGCTTGATTCCAGCCTTTTGGAGAGAATTAGACCAAATCCTAATAACAAACCTACATAAGAACATGTTATGGTGCAAAATACTTACCATTTGTAGACAATAAAAACTGAGCAGCATTTTTCTGGGGTAACCACCTAATTTTGTTGATCTTCTCTTCAATTTCTAAACTTTTCAAGTAGTCAAACTCTGGTTCATGGCTTTGAAAGGTACTGTAAACATTGTACTCTCCCCTACTGTGAGACTGGGTTTTGTTCTAAAAAGAGAATTAAATGATCAAGACATGTATACAATGTACATTTGGGTACAACCTACTTGATTTTCATGATCCTGTCAACCAAATAAGATGAGCATCATCTCTGCGGCAAGAAATTTATTAAAGTTTCTATTATTTTGGCTAAGAAAACATCAGAGAAGAGACAGTTCATGCAGCAGCTTAAGTTTCCAGAAACTCTCCACAGAATGTAACATCTCCAACAAGTTTTCACATTAATGCTGAGCAGCTGAACAAACTAATATTTTACCTATTAAAAAAAAACAAAAAAAACCCCACCAAAACAAACTACAACTTATTTCATCTTTAATTTTTCCATCTTTGCTGTTTAAAGGGAATATTTCTTCCCCTGCAACACAGACACACAAATGGCAAATCTACTCTGTGAGTACACTCAGCTTTCCAGGCACACTATGGAAATCCCACATGGCACCTCTAAATTTATACCAGCAGCTCCACGATTCTGGTTTATAATCTCCAAGTCCCCTAGTAGCTTCTGAACTGCTTAAGCAGCTTTTTCTTCCTCTTTCTAGAAGGGGAAAAAGCTCATCACCTCTGCTCTGGCATTAGAGTCACCCCTGCAGTTACCTGACCAGGTGTACAACTGGTTTTACAAAACTGAAAAATTGCACAATTCCTCTTTCCAAAAGCTGTGTCTTAAGCACCAAAATATTGCACTGCATGGACTGAACCTTGAATTTCATCCACTGGGTGCAAAAAATTGGATCCATTTCTGATGTAGTACTCCCCATGTTCACTTGTAGTGGTTTCAAGCTGAGTTTTGTGATTTATTCCTGTCCCACCAACTCCAGAGATTGCACCATCAGATGCCTTTGCTGTGATATGTCCCTGGCTGGGGACTTTGCTCCTTCCTTCTCTGGCGTCTCATGTCCATGGGCTCATTTAATCCCTGAGTAGCTCACCAAAACACATCTGATACAACCCTTGCTAGCCCACATTTGTCACATTCTTTGCATCATTTTCCCATGCTTCATACCCTGAGAGCTGGCAGGAATTCTTGTACTTGAAAATAAGCTGGGGGCAGGGAAGGGATAATGGGGCAAAACAGTCAGAAATCCCATTTTGGCACCAGATTTCTGTACCACACCTGTCCCTTACACTGCTTTTCCCACCCTGGAGAATGGAAGGGACTTTGTTCTAAGCCTCAGTCAGAACTAACAACTGAAGCTGGGTCACTGCATGGAACAACTTGGAAAGGAAATCTATTGTGCTTTAGGAAATGCCTTAGGAAATCCAGGGAACTGGGAACTTTTCTTCAAGTCCAGACTGACCGTAACGACTGAGGCTAAATATTCTATGTGTGCATTCTAGTAAAACTTTACAGGATCACAATAATACATAAGCCCAGTAATATGTGAAATCCATCCTTGGGCTAAAATCCAAATTTAAACTCTCAGTCTCATGGTGCTCAAAGGAAAACAAAAAATTCCAAACAAGGCGAGGTGTTGGTCCAAGCGGCCGATGTTAAATTCCAGTTTAGGTAATTGCACCGTGCCCACGCAAATTCCTGCTCAGTTTCTGGGAGCTGTGGGATTCACTTCCTGCCTGGCACCCAGCTGATGTCACTGGCTGCCACATTCCAGCCCGGAGGTGGCAGCACTTTGGCAGTGGGGAAGGCACACAGGTCTGCACAGCTCCTCACACAGCCCTGGGCAGTGCTTCTCTTCCTGCAGGCGTGGTCTGCAAAGCTCTGCAGGGAGCGTGGCAGAAAGGGGCACAGAACTGCAAACAGAACACTTCTATTTGATATACTTTCACATAAAATCTGCTCTAGACAGTTTGTTGGAACAAATCATTCCCTAAACACTGAGAAGTAAAAAAAATGCCAAAAACAATTCTGCGCAATTTCACCTGACAACCCAGCTGTTCTTCCTACCCCTGGATCCCAGCTCCTAAGGATGTGAGCTTGGATTATGCTCCAAAAACCAAGGAGTCATTGAAATACAGCTCACCTAAAAGCAGGCAAGGAATTACTGCAACTTTAAGCTACACAAGAGGATTCTTAAAAGTGTCAAGCGACAACTCAAGAATTAAAAGTAATAAAGAAATAAAAGGAAAACAATAAAAAGCCACAAAATACTCCAACAGCTGGTGCCACACAGCCCCACTAGATGTCCCCATTGACCGAGGGGAGCTGCTGGCACAGGGACGGTGCCTTGCCCACAGATCAGCTCTCTGCTCAGGGAAGCAGAAATGCCAAGTTTTGGGAGTTTTAAAATGGACATTGAAGGAAAAACTACACAAAACTAACAGCGGCATCTCCCTGAAATACATTATAACCACAAAAACTTCCAACTTCCAGCCTCGGTTAAAATCAGGCACTGCAGCTCAGCTGCCCAATGACAGAGGTAGAGCCAAAAGCCCAAAAACCAAGGGTAAAGGAAGAAAAGAGACCTCTGCTATGGGGATTCTGTGGTTTTACTTGATTGATGTGGAAAAGGACATCTGAGGTCACAGTCACACACTTACTAGAGGGCAACTTTTAATATCCCCAGTTCCACTGAAATCATCATCACAGCCAGAAGAGTCACTGTGTAAGAACCAACTTCAGTTCCCTCAAGGGGCTTTTGTGTCCTACCCCTTTTTGGTCTTCCCTTTCAACATTCTTTATACCACAACCAAAGAGTGTTTAAAATAACTTCTATCACCAAGTTAATTAAATATCAGTGTTGTAATCACTTATCACACAGGCATGCACTTTGTGTAAGGGGTTTTATAAAAACATGCTCCTTGTCTTTGAAAAGGGAATAGGAAAAACAATGGAATTAGACAGCACTCACCTCCTGCTCCTGTTGAAAGATGACAACTCTCCCTCCTTTGTCTCCTGTTGCTAACAACTCTCCAGAATGGTTAAATTCTACTGTAGAAATTATATCCGCTGCAGAACAACAAAAATAAATCCCCCACGTTAATCATTCTTCTAAATACCAAGTGGCCAAGAAGGCCATGATTAAAAAAACCCCCAAACCATTAAAAAATTATACTTTATTTAAAGGACACCTATAAAATGCAAGTAAAGGTTTCTTCCAAAAAATAACCCTAGTTTTTCAGCTGTAGATTTGAGAAGCATTTCTAGATGACCATGCCAGAGCTACAAGCACAGTGTTGTGCATTACTTTGTTCCTAAGGTTTAATATCCTCAGCTTCTTAGAACTGCTTTTTCTACTCTGACTCTAGATAATACAGACTGTAGCTTTCTAGAGCAACTGTGCACCTTTATGTTCTCCATTTTTCCTAATGCATGATTTAGATACAATCATTATCCATATCACCTCAAAGCACCTTTGTTTTTTAAAGGACTTCGTACACATTTGATAACTTAAAGGCAAAAGGTATCAGGGGAGAAAAGTTCAGATATCTGTGTTTAAGGAATGCAAAGAATAAACAGCTGCAGAAAATCAGGAAAAAACCTCAACAGTCTTCAAAACACCCAAGTACCTCTTCTGGATGACAAAGGTTTACATTATCACAAGTGGTTTTATAGGGAGTGCTAGAATTAAATGATAAATATACAGCGACACGAACAGCAATCCCTAGTATCAAACTGAGCTGTTCATACATCAGAAAGGACAAATTACAACTTAAGCTCAAGCCCATCCATTCACATTTCCAAAGGTACAAATGCTCCTTGGACTCCCAAATAGTTGAATCAGAAGCCAAACTATTTTTGAAAACACAATTCTATAAATCTAATTTTCTGCCACAGAAACTACTTGAGAGTTTAACATCCACAAGTCTTAAGGCCATTTCACTTTCATGCCAGCCAGCAGTAGATAAACAGTATTTTCTGTGGGATAGTTTCTTTTTTCTCCATTGCATTCATAACATTTTAGACTTAAACAAGATCAATACCTGCTGGACTTGGAGCCAACCATCAGCTCCACAGAGTTTTGTGTTCTTTGGCACAAACTACCCCAGAGACCCCCCCCAGCAATGTCCCTGCCACTGCCACTGCTTACACTGGCTGCAATGTCTGCAGACAGAGCTAAAGACACAAATACACCCACAGCCTGTGCCTCACTGAACCTGGACCCACATCACACACACACAAACTTTCATTGCAGAGCTCATCATCTTTTCATTCCAGAAGGCAGCAGTTACTGCAGCCATTCTTCTATGTGTCACCAGATGAAGTGATTATCTCACATCTGTAAGGGGCAAAGCACTGAGCTGCAGATATGGTATTTCATAGGTACCTCTCCCAGGTGAAGGGGGCATGGAGATAAGAAACAATTCATCCATGTGCAGAAAGAGGGAGGTGCAAACCAAGCAGTGCCAATGCAAAGCACATGGTTGTACTCCTCCAATAGGAAATGACCTTACTTAAAGAATTATCAATTAATTGAAGAAAAACACACTAACACATCTCAGCAGTGAGAAATACACAGAATAATTACTACTGAGAAAAACAAAGACTTAACACTACATGCTCTGACAGTCTTGAAACTGGTGAGAAAATACAGTGAATTATTAGCAAACTCAATGTGTCCAGGTATGTGGAAAGAGCATAGAAAAAATGGCCTTAGAAGTCTCATATATCCATACAAGAACAAATGGATAAATTAAATAAAGTACTTATTTCATGAAAGTCGCTGGAAAATTTAGAACAGGCAGCAACAGCAGCCACAAAAACCTTTGTTTAAGGACAAAAATCTCTATTTTCCTAGGTCTGATAATGCTATATATTGTATTTAATAATAATACAAATCTCACATAGCAGAAAGACAACCACTTTTCTGTAGATCCCAGACATTCTTGCCTTTTTGATTTTCAGGAGAATCCAAGCTTTCCCCCAGTGATTTCCAAGCTGATGCAGATCCAGCTATCACAGACTCAAATGCACAAATAAATTTTCAGCACCCATATCCCACATCTCCAAAGAGTCCAACAGGCTCAGGCAGTGGTGACAAGGTACTGAAACCTCTCCAGTGCCTGACTGACACCATGCAGATCATTCCAAGGATTGGATCAGTTTTAAATTAAAACCAAATACATTCCTTAGCAGTAATGAAAAAATATGAATTTGTTTTAAAACTCAAGATACATCAATAAATCCAATGCGCCTTCCACAGTGTAATCTTGGACTATTCCCTCTCCAAAGGAAAAAAAAGGTGCTAAAAATGTGACAGAAAAAAAGTGATTTCTGTTTAAGTAATCCCAAACCAGGGCCAAGATATAGATTTTACAAAGAAATCTGTACTAGAAAGCAAAGAAGCAGCTGTACATGCAAACCCAGCAATGCCCTGTTTGCAATTCCACATTCCCACACCTTCATCAGAGCAAACACTGGTGCTGAGCTGGGTGGGTTTACAGGTGTTGGAGAAAGGACAGAGGGAGCTTTTCAACCTCCCCAGTGCCTGGATTTGCTTGTGGGCTCTCATCTGTGTTAACATCCTCATTGCCCACAACGTGTACCCACCTTACTCTGCTTTTTTTCCGGTGATAATTGTAATTTTGGCCCTTCAGCACCACCAGAGAGTATCCCCAAGCTGTGGTGTTTCCTCTCCTCTCCCAGGTGGGTGCCTGCAAACAGAGCTGCTCCTGCTGTCACACACTGGGCCACGATCCCCTCCCAGTGCCAGCAGCTCCTGAAGGGGTGCTGCAGGGAGAAGCAGCGGTGCAGGGCCCCACTGCCACCTCACTGATGGCTGCTGGAAATGGATGCATTTCAGTGCCCTTTTCTTCAGCACAATGTCAGAGATAAACAACCACTGAGCCCTTATCTGATACCCAAACCCCTGCCAGGCCACAGCTTATCTGCTGTCACACCATCAGCTGGAGATCAGATCTGTCCTCTCCTCCTCTCCAGCATC
The DNA here is from genome assembly GCF_027579445.1 of Ammospiza nelsoni. Classification (NCBI taxonomy): domain Eukaryota; kingdom Metazoa; phylum Chordata; class Aves; order Passeriformes; family Passerellidae; genus Ammospiza; species Ammospiza nelsoni. Next base: position 3,345,157 of record NC_080662.1, read on the forward strand.
TCAGGACATCTCTGACACCAAGATGTGACAGTGCCAGCGCTGAGGGTTGCAAACACTGCATGGCAGCATCAATCGTAGGAGATGAAGACGAGATTGTGACAGAGGCAAAAACCAGGACACAGCAAGGTACACCTCATTCCTGCAGGGCACCTGCAATACCAGCACCAAGTGAACCAGGTTTCTCCTTCTTGCATAACTTGGGACAAAGAGTTCAGAGGTTGTTACATCATTTACAAGTATGTCTCTGCACAGATCTAGATCTGTGTCCTTCAGTTCCGTTCAACATCCCTTCACAGACATTTACTGTTGTAGAAACACTTCTGAGACTGCTAAATGGTTTCAAATAATGTTTTTAGTGACCTGAAAGCAAAGGGGTAGTGGGGTAGGAATCACCTACATAACCTGAAATCTATTTATGAATGAAAATGTTCTACAGCAGGTTGAGCAAAACACTATGGAAACACAGAGCTGCTGCACAGTTCTATCTCCAGCTCAGAGATACAAAACTCTATAGTCAAACCAAGGCACTGATCACAAACATCTCAAACTCAAGAGAGGTTTTGGTCCCTGATCCATCAGCACACAGAGACAGGGCAGAGACTGCTTCCCCCAGAGCCATCCAAAGCTTCCTACAGCTCTCCCTGATCCTGGAGCTACAATCTGGCAAAGCTTTCCTCTCCTTCTGCACAGCATCTTTATTTTCACAACCTGCTTCAAGTTTTTTAAGTTTCAATGAGACATCTTCACTTTTCAAGTGCTCCAACAAAAATCAAAACCACCAGCAAGATCTGGACACTTGACTGGATTCAAGCAGGACTAAATACTTACACAGCAGACATGGAGACAGAAATTGGAGGAGCCAATAAAATAAAACCAAAACATGGTGTTTGATAGGGAATAGGAAAAGGACAAAACACATCTCAGAGCTTCAGGTAAGGCTCTGAGGCCACTAGGCCAGTGCACTGGAAAGAGAACCAGTTCAAATTTAAAAAGAATAAAGGAATCCAACAGACCTCAAATGCCTTTTCCCCTGTTAAAAGCAGTGTTTGGAACCAGAAAAACTCAGTGACAAATACTCAAACACTTTCACACTCTGGGGGCCCTCCACACATTGCAGTGAATGCAGAATGTGTGCACTGTCACCATCAAGTTTTCCAAAACTTTAAAGAAAGGATTGTGATGGAGTTTTATCAGTGTCCAAATGTCTATGGAAAAAGGGAATAAATCAGCTCCATCAATCCAAACCAGCACAAGCAAACTGTAATCCAATGACTTCATTCCAGAGGCCCATCACAAACCTGAAAAGCAATTCTGTATTAACTTTGTTTCCAATAATATAATAAAGAGGATTTTATTAGTAGAGAAGAGGCTATCTGTTTTAATGTTCCATGAACTTTATATAAACTCTGCTTAGAAAACATGCTTGGTAGGCAAAACATGTCACCCACTCTGCAGCAGTGAGTCAATCATGGCAGAACAAAGAGAGTCTTTATTTCACCAGACCCAAAAGGTTTCTGTGCAAGTTTCTGGAATCACGTTGATCTGCTGCCTGAACAGAGAGCAAGTAAATCAGTGTTTACACAAGTGCAGCAATCTCTTGATGTTTCCAAGGACTGAACAAAGAACTGTAACATTTAAAAAGCATTTTCAAATTATTTAGAAAGTACTGTTTATATACTTTCCCAGTGGCTCAAAATACCATTTCTGGAATTTTCCAAAGGACCAACTCAAAATAATCTTTAAAAGATTATAAAAATCCATAAAGCAGAGCAGATGATTTACAGGTTGGCAATTCTGTCTTGGCAAGTGAAAACTGAATTTGCTGACCTAATGTGGAGACCACATCCTCAGTTTATCAGCCTGGAAAAGCTATTTTCATCAAATTAAACATCAATCAATCATTCCAAGGACACTTCAGAAATGGTCTCAAAAGAAAAACATTAAGAAACCAACTTTTAGGATTAAAATTAAAATCCAGGGAAGCTCAAACAGCCTCAAATTGAGGAAGCAGCAGAGGAGTGGATAAACATAATGAGAGATAGAGACAGTGAACTATTTGAATTCCATGCAGAATTGCTGAATATACCTGAGTCATTCTTCTTAGAGAGACCAAGCGTATCTGTCCAGGAGAAGCTGCACACATTGTCTGGAAATCACTTGTGGGTTGTTTGGTCCTTTCCAATCCAGGGTGAGGCAAAACCTCCCTGCTTCAAACTACTGAACAGATGCAGCTTCCAGAAACTCCAGCTCAAGTCACAGCTAATGACAGAAATTTATGGCTTTTGATTGGACTTTCTTGTTTCCAATAATGGTTTTGTTTTGGAATTATGTACTTCATCATTGGGAACAAACCCCAATCAAACAATGAAAGACACTGGAGAGAAAACAAAAGCTCTTCCAAGGCTTCAAATATTTTAAGTAGCTCCACAATGCATTGAGTCATCCCACCAACAACCCACTGTTTGTGATTTGGATTTACTCCTTTATCCAGAGCCCTGATGTGTTGTGTATTTATCTCTGAAGGTAGCTAGTGATGTGTTAATCCTAAAGTGAACAGGAAGCTGTTTAAACGAGGTTAAGGCAGGGTGACCACATGTCTGTGTGCAGAGGAGAGCTCCCAACATAGGGTACCCCAATTTCACAGCCCAGGAAAAGAGTGAGAGCAAAATGCCATGAACTGTTTAGTGCTGGTGGTGTAAAAGAAAACACCCTCTGCATTCCAGCCTCATCCCTCATTTAAGTCTGTGGAGAGGGGGAAGGGAACACAAGGGTTGTGTGCTCTAAAGTTGCCATGACCAGTCTTACTATTGACTTCATTTCCCTCCTCATTCACTTGCCTGAAGGATTCCCTGCATTCATTCCACCTCCCTGAGGTGACCAGGTAACAAACCCAAAGGCAGCTGGGAGAAGGCATTCTCACTGCTCAATTTCCTACTTGAGACTCATTCCAGAAGTCCTTTCAATAGATCTCTTCTCTACTAGAGAGGGCATTCAAAATATATTAATTCCTTAAAATCTGGGGACAGGAAGAAATGCACATAGACATAGACAAGGCAGAAAGGGGTTATTGCCCCTTGTGGCAAAAACCCTCCCACTGTGCCATGCATCTCTGCCAAAGGCAGCTGGTTCCTTGTTCTCTCCCAGGTACTGGAATTCTGCAGCACAAAGCTGCCCTCCTTGCCAGGGAGGGGAACTTGTCTGATGGCAGCTCTCTCCTCAGTGCTGCTGCCCTGCAGGGGCAGACACAAACGCACAGCAGCCAGCCTGCAGCTCCAGCACACAGTGATTAGGCTGGGCTTGCTGGGCTTTGCTTTGCAAACCTGGGAGCTGTACAGACAGGAGGAAGATTTACTGAGTGCTCCCTGCCCTGCACATTCACTCCAAGTGAGTGAGCTCACTTGAACAGCCCTGGGAGGCTGACAATTCAAAACACGACCATGACAAAGTCATCATGTTCCTGCTGATGCTGAAAGCATTCAGTGCTGTTTGGTGAAGCAGCACTTGAGAGCTGAGACTCACCCAGTCCTATTTACATCCCTACCCACATGTAGCATACACAAGATACCAGTGGCCAAACAGGGAATACACATAGTATTGTATCCCACAGCATAAATTACTCACCTAAGTAAAATAATCAAAATATAAACCTCGTCAAGCAGGCCTAAGCCACCGTAACTTCACTCTAATTGCCTGGACTCCTCTATATTCCCTTTTATTCACCATTTCTTCTCCCTTTCCTTCTCCAACTTTGCCAATCCTTTGAGGAAAGATACACTAGGGAAGTTCTAGTTCAACAATGAGTTCAACTTTGGATTAGAAAGCCATTATTATTACTCATTATTATTACTACTACACGTTTAATTTTTAACTTTTTATTTAGCTCCCTAAAACAAAAGTTTGATACTGCTTGATTAAGCTTTTCCTGTTACTTCCTAAGCCTGTCCTGCTCACTGTGGGCTCCCAGGTAAGCAGGACTCTACTCTTGCATGGCAAAGCCCAGCTCACGCGCCACATCCTTCTGAGATCACTCTTGGTGCTGTCAAATCCATGCAGCAGCAATGACATCAAGAACACTCTGTTATCACCAGTCTGTAGAAGCAGGAGCTGGAATGAGTCACTTTTTTTAATGGGAGGTGGAACTGGAGGCAAGGGAAAGAATCAGTACTCCAAGACTGCACAGGATTCATGTGCAGCATAGAACTGAATTTGTAACACATAGCTAGAGATAATGCAACTCAATACTCAAGTACAAAACAATGTTATTTTGGTGGTTTTGCAAATTCATGCAAATAACTTTTGTCAGGCTTCATGGCTTCCTAGAAAACACAAGAGCAAACTTCCATCCCCTCCCACAGCAGAACAGTGGCACCAGCCCTAATCTTGCTGCCATTAGTTTCATGCAAGGCTGGTAATGCTCCTAAATTGCTTTATTGGGCACTGAGAGCAGAACAACTCCAAATCCATCTGGCCCATGCACCAGAAGCTGCTCCTCCCTTCAAAGCCAAAGTGAGAGGATGGCATTGAAACTGCAGAGAACAGGATTATCCCAGAAGTGACTCCAAAGCTTCTACAAGTTGGGATAGGAACAAATATGTAGATTAAGTGTTTTACAAGATCAGAGTAAAGCAGAGAACAGAATCACTATCTGCTAATCTCTCATCTAGAACAGCAGCTTCTTATGCATCCAGAAATCTTGATGGGATCTCAAGTTAACTGTGGCATCAAAGTAACATCCTCATTTCAATAGAATTCTGAGAAGGCACAATCTATGGTCAACACTACAATCCAGGTCAGATAGGCAGCAGCACACTGAAAGTTTTAACTCTTGTGTTTGGCACACACTTGTGCCTCCCTTGGGCAACTGCTTCAACACCTCCACTCAGGGCAAGTTCCCACCACTAAATTTACCATTATGTTCCCCCACAGTCCATTCCTGGGCCAAGGTAAGAGACCAACAGAGAATTGTGCAAACCCAGCACCTCTCAATAGGAGCAGAAATCACTACAGGGAACACTTCTAATCCTCCTCAACAGACACCACCACCACTTCAAACTTCTGTGAACAATGGCAACACATTTTATTTCTGTTAAACAATTTGTGTTCTGCTAAGCTAACAGAGCTCACTGAGACTGAGCTGAAGGCATCAGATGGGCAAATCTGCAGTGGGGGAAAGCAAGGAACACAGGAGCAACCACATCTCCAGCTAGACAACTGGATTTACACAGGCCATCGAGCCCACACCCAAAGTGCCAATGAACTGCATTTCTGTATGCAGTCTCCACGAGCTTCCAGCTACATCAAGGCCAGAATCTAGCTTTGCTAGAACAGAAAGAAAACTTATTTAAAGCTCAGCCCCCTGGCTTCCTGTCTCCATCTATAGTAGGAAACTCGAGTCTCCAGCACACAGGACTCCAAGACACCTGTGGTGGCAGGGAAAAAACAGAGATGACAAAGAGCAGCACACCAAAGCACTCTGAAGACAGAGGTGTCAGATACTGATGTGGCCCTGCTTCCTACCACTGAAAATGCATAAAATTGCTCTGAATTTTATCTTTGTGAAGAGAAAGCATTCACACTGATAAATAATACCATGAGCTTTAGGAAGGAACTTTTACACCTTAAATTGATGTAGAACTGTGACCCACAGGGCAATACCTGTCCCATGCTCCCTGTAACCACTGGCTGTGGGTTTTATTTCTGCTCACCAAGTCTGGCACCACACTCTGAAACTCCTTTCAAGCCAACTTCACTACAAACCTACAGAAGAGAGAAACCCTATGGGGTTAGGATTTCTTAGCAGGAAACAGTCCTGAACTGGCCCCTTGAAACCCTTGCATCTGATGAGAGAGTTTAATAGTTTTGGGGTTTTTAACCCCAAATAAGTTTTTATTTGTAAGTGTTTCAAAAATTATTGTGAAAAATCATCTCCTGTTACAACAACAGCAGACAGAAAAATGTTCTCTCTACAAAAACAAAGGCAAAACTGTTTGGTTTCTGGATAGAAACCATTAACCCTCATAATGCTGATTATTGCTTTCTATTTTTAAACATTAAGACATGACTGCAGTTCCCTTCAGAACACATGCAAGGAGATCAACAGGAAAATTCCCTCCTTCCAACAAGAAAAAGAATATCAACTAAATGCATTTAGTTCAAAAGATGCTGCAAAGCAAGTTCCCAGTACATGCATTGCCCATTGGCTGGACGTGATCTAGCTGGGAGAACAGAAGAAGGCGCTGTGGGATCTCAGCACCTCAGGATGGAGGTGCAGAGAGGCCGAGACCACCCTTGGGGGGCTCGGGAGTCCTGGAATGTTGCCAGAAGTGTCTGGTGGCTGGACTTTGATCCTGCACAGGAGACGACACCTGTATGAGGACTGGGAAGGTTTCACTGGGTGAATGGTGAAGGGATAAGTTAGTTAAAGTGTAAAACACAGGGTTTAGGATTTTGGTACAGGGGGGTCTAAAGAAGTAAGATGGAGGAATTGGGGCGTGTCCTGTTCTTCTTCTTCTTCTTCTTGGCCTCCATCTTCTGTGGTGGTGGTGGCACTTTGGGATTGGTTATTACTAAAAGTGCACCGGTTAATAAGGGTAGAAGGTATTGGGGAAAAATGATAAATATTGTACACGTAACTTCGGGTATAAAGATAAGTGACCGCCCCGGGGGCTCGCAGTGTGCCCATGGCTGACTTGCTGCGCAGACCTCTGTCGGGCTGAAAGAAAATCTTTTAGATAAACAATTAATAAACACCGAGACAAGATCAGAAGTCTCTCCTCATCCTTTGAAGCGTCGGCTCTTCAAGGCCATCCCTGGGCCTTTCCAGGCCACCTAAACAGCACAGAAAACTTACAGGCGTGTGCAGAGAAGCAGGCAAATAAACACATTTACAACAGACCACACAAATAAACTGCCCAAAAATTCCTGCTAACTGGGCTGCCCACACCAGGCACTGCATATTTAACAGGTAAAGGTTAACCTGGCTCCTGTAGTAGCTGATGTGATGTGAGAAATGTGGAACACCTGGGATCAGCAGAACAGGAGGCACGGCCCTGGCTGCAGCTCCCAGCCCTGAGGATGTGTTTTACAGGTACAAGGCAATCTACCCTACAGTCCAACCTGGAACTGAGGGCTCTGTGTCTGAAGCTTCTTCCAGAGCTCCACAACCCTGGGGGACTGCTGCTGTCCCAGTAACTCCATGTGAGCACTGCTGCAAAGTGGGGACCTCACCAGTTCAAGGCAGAGTCATTTTTCAACTCAACATCAGCTACATCAGCTTGAAAATACTTCAGACTCAATAATAAAGGATTATTTAATACCTGACAAGAATTCCCTGGAGGCTCCAAAGGCATTTTCTGCCCAGAAACCACACAGAGCAGTTGCAGCACTCTGTGAAAGGCAGCTCCTCTCACTTTTTAACTTTTTATTTAGCTCTCTAAAATAAAAGTTTGATACTGCTTGATTAAGCTTTTCCTGTTACTTCCTAGAGCCAAATAAAGAGTTAAAAAGTGATTATGAAAGCAACAACTAAGTCAATTACCCCTTTTTAATCTTCATTACACAGGTATTGAGTTTTCCCCCAAAGAATATCCTAAATAATGTATTCAAACAGGGAACTCCACCTTATGTTAGCAGCACTGCAAACATATTTAGGAAGGTAACAGAAACACACAGGGAACATTTTGCTGGGGACAAAGAGCAAGTGATGAGCATTTAGTGCACGTCTTAATAAACACACTTCCCAAACTCAAATATTCCTTCAAATATGACAGGAAGTGCCTATTTGCTTTTCCTATTCATACTAATTCAGGTCTATTGTTGGCTGAAACAAAGCTCTTTCAACCTGCAGAAAGCGTTCCCAGGACATTTGACACCAGTTTATTAATATCATTAACAGGAGAGGCCAGAGTGGCAGAAATCCAGCCCCACTCCTGGTACCCAGCTGAAATCACCTCAGAAAGGAGGGTGAGTGTTTCACAGTTTGTGTAACTACAACATTTATCCAGGACCAGGAATGAGCAGTTGAAAGTCACAGCATCTCCTTGAGGCTTTTCCTTGCAGCTACTGCAATATTACAGAATAATAATAATAATTAATTTTTTTAAAGGGCTCAATCTGTCCACAAGCTATCCTCCTTCCAAGCAGAATTGTTCTGCTTTTAAACAAAAATGTAATCAGCAGTAAATCCAGCGTTTCAGCATTTTAAAATACCAGACACCTGTTTGATGAAAAAGCTACTGTAGGGTTCAGTTTCCCAACAAGACAAAATTCAGCTGCTCAGAGCTTCCAGCTCCTGAAGCTAAAATCTATTTTCAGGCAGGGAAGAGAAAAAGAAGAGTGGCCCTCCTACTGAGGATGTGTCACACTCACTGTTGCATCAATCCCCTTTCAATTACAGTGCAAACTCCTCTTCACTCACAGTCTAGGATTACCAAAAAAAGCCTGGGAGCAGCAGTTATCCAGAGGTTAGATAACACCACAATTGGAGGCTGTGCACCTCTAAGCACTCCATGAGAAATTATGACTTTGATAGGAAATAGGGGGGAAAAAACCAACCAGACACATAAAATTTAAAAAAATCCTACCTAAGCAACATTTATGTTAAATATATTATAATTCTTAAGTCACTTTGTTTCAAAACATCATCTGCCACAAAATCCACCTGACACCCTGGGTACCTGGCCTAGGTTTGCTTGCGCCCTGCTGCTATCACAGCCACGTCCATTACACTTCATCTGGAGAAATTGTGTTCCTGTTTTGATGCAAAGCAGCCCAGAACCTCAAGCTTCCATCCAGTGCCACAGAATTCTGGGAACCAATGAAGTTTTTAACAACCCACAAGAGTCAGAACCAAACCTTCCTTAAATGCACTGAAAAAAATGGGCATGCACATGTTCTTTGGTGCTGCAGCAATAAAACTCTACCTAAAAGTAAATTTCTTTTATCCCCAAGTGAAATATTTGCTAAAAGGCAAGAATATGAAACCTACTGTTTGTTTGGAGACTGGCAGTGTCAGGGTACTCTGCTTCTACAGTTTTGAATACAGATAAAACATTAGGGATCACTGTAACACAGAGATAATTTGGCTAAATCACACAAGAACGAGTTTCCTTTCCTTGGAATTTTCCTGTTTCAACCACACCTCATCCCTTTAAACAAAGCAGCTGCACTGAGTGCTACACACAATCCACACCAGCTCCAGCTCTTTCAGAAACATTGCAGCTACCAAAACCTACACTGATTTCTGAGGCAGAGATGACAGAATGGTTCAGTTACATTTGTGTTGTGTGGAATTTAGTTTCGGAATTACTCATCATTGCTGTCCTTTGTACAACTGCATACAGATCATACAGATCTAATGACAGGGGAACAAAATTAACTCCAGCAGGATCCAACTCCATGCCCACAATTGCCTAATCTGAGATCCCCTCAGGTGCCTGAACCGTCTGTCACATCACTCACAAAACCGGGACTTGTTGAGCAATAGAAGGAAAACTGAGACAAAAAAACTTATAAATAACAGATTGGATTATTTAACTTCTAACACAGCATTTGCCTGGGTTTAATACTCTGGTACATGACTTGCTCCAACATCTCTGCCTGCAGAGCTTTAACTTACAAGCTTGATGACCTCTCATTAATAAACTGCCTATCAATTTCCAAGAGGGTAACAACTCAATTTTAGCACTGCTGAAGCCAAAAATTCATGTTTACTGATTTTCCAGAATAAACTTCATGCTGAAACAAAGAAATTAAATGTCTATTTATGACATTTGTGAGCTGTAGAAAGCACCCTTGCAGACCTGGAGATAAAGGAATCTACAAAGATTCAGGAGACCCCAACTCCATCTCATGCCACCACTGCCTGGAAAACCTGCATGCACAGAGCTAAGGCACAGTTCATTCTCTCAAAGCTCCTCAGGGTTTATCCATAATGCTCACACAAGTGCTCCATAATTCTCCTAAGACATGCTTTGAAATGCAAGTTACACAGAGTATAAGGATTCCCCAAAATGCATTAGAAGTATTTGACTGAGCCTTATTGAAGCTTTAAAGCTTTATTTCTTCTCTCCATCATAAATATGTTGGCAATGTATCTGTTTTGCAAGCCCAGGCTAATTACCCCTTGGTAGCAGGAGCTTTGCTGAGTGCAGAGCTGCTTCATTTACACTTCCCAGTTTCTCAGGGAGCTACTCTCAATGTGCCTCCAAAGAATGAAAAAGAGTGTTCATGAAATAAAAAAATGTGAACAAGCTCAGAAATACCACCTAGGCCTTCAAGAGGAAAAGGGTGTCAGCAGTGCAGCTGCTCCTCCTACCGAGAAAGATGGAGAGGGTCTATTTACAAGGGCCTGGAGACACAGGACAGGAGGGAATAGGTTCAAACTGAAAGACAGTAGGTCAAGATGGGATATTGGGAAGAAATTCCTCCCTGTGAGAGTGGTGAGGGGCTGAGATTGAATTCCCAAGGTCTGTCGCTGCCTCAGACCTAGAAATGTCCAAGGTCAGGTTGGACAGGGCTTGGAGCACCCTGGGCTAGTGGAAGATGTCCCTGCCAATGGCAGGGGGTGGCACTGGATGGGCTTTAAGATCCCTTGCAATCCAAAGCATTCCAGGACTCGGTGACTCCAAGTTCTCCCCAGTTCCAGCACAAAGTCAGCGCCTCAGAGCTGTGTCAGAGCTGATCTCCACTGCAGCCCTGTGGGCACCCCACACCCAGGGCAGGAGCTCCTTCAGCAGAGCTGACTTCACACACCCCAGGCTCTGGGGAGTGAGGATCTCAGAGGTTCTGAGACTGCTCAGCGGCCACAGCTGAAGATTCCACATAAACATCCAAGAGGGTGAGAGACCTGCACTGAGACAAAGTCCTCGGGATCTCCTGTGGGGCTGCTCCCAGTGATCCCACCCCTGCTCTGACACCTGGCAAACACATTTGCTATGGGAACCAGGGGCTAAGGACACTCCAGAGTCCCCACTCTGAGCAGGGATTGCTCAAATGCCAAAGTTATTTTTATGCTCTTTGATTGCTTTTAAAATAGGATTTATTCTACCTTAGAAAAAAGTTTATGAGCAACAGGACCAGCAGAGAATCTGCCCTGTGACCCAGGCAAAACACACAAGTATTTATTCACCTCTTTTCTATTTCACAGGATGTTTAAAAGTTCCTCCTCAAGACTACAAGTCACTCAAGACAGCTTACACCAATTATAACTGAATATTCTATAAAATATTACTGTATTGCTTATTCAGGTGGGTGTTTACCTACACAGCACTGAAAAATACAGCCCATCTCCCAGTGCAGATATTAATTCATATAACAAACATCCAATCAGCACAAATTTTGATGTCTGTTCATGGAAAAAATAAATAATTTTAATTTCAAGTTGTATTTACTGGAACCCTAACCTAATGCTTAGTTATTACCTAATAGCTTTTCTTTTAAAAAATCCAGAAAGAGAATTTATTTGCTTCTCCTCATATTTATTTTTTATTATCCTTTTTTCCCCTATGCTCAAGACAGGTGATTTGTGAGTCCTTGGATCTAATCTGATTGCTAATTATTTACTTTTTAATTCCTGCTGACAGCCCCTACATAACCCTATAGAAAAATTCCTCATATCCAGCACACTACCTACCCAGAAGTACACACTAATAAGAGGCTAAGCAGTCCCTCAGCAGACCTTACCTCAGATCTTTTCAGGGTTTGTTTGTGTTCCCAAGTAGTACAGAGCTATTTATGGAAAAATCTCTGCTGGAATCACAGCCAGAATTTCAATAGGCTGCACAGCACAGAGCAGCCAGGAGCTCTGCTCTGTTTGCAAATAACAATATATTTGGAAATAACATACTGGGCCATTGTTCTGCACCCAGAGAAAAGAAGCCTTCAGGCAGTGCCTTTCTTGTCACTGAGAAAGCTACAGACAGAGCTCTGCAATACCTTTGTTTTCTCTTTTTGCTGAAGCCACTCCAGAACACACACCACAGGTTAAAATTTAGCATTATTACAGAAAAACCAATACTTCAGCAATGCCTTTCAAAATTAGAACTCTCTGAGTTGATGGGCATTCCTGTTTTAGATATAATAAAAACAACTCCTCAAAACTGTCCTGCCGTTTCACACCCTTCTAACATATTCTTGGACCAAAAGATTGATTTCAGGTGCAAAGCTCAGGCCAAACATTTGGAGGCTTTTCATCTTGGTGTGTAGAATGCAGGAGGCAATGCATGAAGTGCCTCCTTGTAAGCAAGAGAAATGAAATCAGAAATTCCTCCTGCCTAGCAGAAAGGCAGGGAGGGAGGGCAGGAGGAAGGGCTGCTCTCCAGCAGAATTTCAGGCAGCCTGCTGGGGAGCACAGGGCCTGTGAAGGTCACGAGTACAACTGAAGTTTCCAGCAGAGATAAATACACAGCTCCATCAAGTGACTGGAAAATCCAAATTTCCCATTACTTCTCACACTGTGGTCACTCATTCAGCTCTCAGATCCTTTCAGTACCTAATGCACCTTCAGTAGCACTTGGAACCCTAAAGAACAACCCTGCATTGCCCTGCTGCCTTTTCCTCCCCCACCCCCAGCCTGGCAAGAGCTTCCCTGTGCTTCTATTCTGGCCACGCATACATGCTTCAGCTTCTTTGAAAAAAATCATTATTAAACACAAGCCAATTCTAATTTCTGGCCTGGACTTTGAGAATCCTAACACATGGAATCTTGACAACTCCAAGGCATATTTATAACACCTCTTAAGATTATATATATAGTCCACTAGTCAAAGCAAAATACCAACCTTTATTTTTAAGTGTTTGTTCCAAATATGTCTGTTTATAGACCAGGACCTTTTCTGTGGGTTTTGGAAGAATTGTATAACAGATTATATATACATATATACATAACTATATATGTAAAAATTATATATATATATGTAAATTATTAGATATAATTTATATATATAAATTATATTAATTATATACAACTTAGAAATTAAATATATAAATTATATTTTAATTTTTATCTTTAAATATATAAAAATTATATATATAAAGATTAAAATTATATATTTACATTTGTTCATATATGTTTTATATATAACAAAGTTGAGTATTTTAGTAGCGTTAGTGTCCTGCAAGACTGTCAGAGATCACTACAAAAAAACTATCAAAGGCTTTGGAACCTTATTTTGGGAAACACCACACAGGTCTCACAAGTAGGGAAAATAAAGTAGGGAAGGAATAAAATTACTCCAAAGAAAACAACTGCGATGAATTCCTTCCAGTTATCTCCATTTCTAGTCTTCCATCAGTCTCCCCACTATGCCCTGGGACAGTGACACTGAAATTGAAACTGAAGTTGGCAAAAAGCAAAAGAGTAATAAGAGTTCTGTAAGAAAAGGGACCTCAGACCAAAGACCCTGGTTAGAATAAACATGAACTGGAAGATGCCAAACAGCTTCCAGCTGAATACAACATAAAACCACGGAAAAAGAATTTCAGTGTATGTGGGATCTCAGCACCTCAGGATGGAGGTGCAGAGTGGCCGAGAACACCCTTGGGGGGCTCGGGAGTCCTGGAATGTTGCCAGAAGTGTCTGGTGGCTGCACTTTGATCCTGCACAGGAGACGACACCTGTATGAGGACTGGGAAGGTTTCACTGGGTGAATGGTGAAGGGATAAGTTAGTTAAAGTGTAAAACACAGGGTTTAGGATTTTAGTACAGGGGGGTCTAAAGAAGTAAGATGGAGGAATTGGAGCGTGTCCTGTCCTTCTTCTTCTTCTTCTTGGCCTCCATCTTCTGTGGTGATGGTGGCACTTGGGGATTGGTTATTACTAGAAGTGCACTGGTTAATAAGGGTAGAAGGTATTGGGGAAAAATGATAAATATTGTACACGTAACTTTGGGTATAAAGATAAGTGACCGCCCCGGGGGCTCTCAGTGTGCCCATGGTTGACTTGCTGTGCAGACCTCTGTCGGGCTGAAAGAAAATCTTTTAGATAAACAATTAATAAACACCAAGACCGAGACAAGATCAGAAGTCTCTCCTCGTCCTTTGAAGCACCGGGCTCTTCAAGGCCATCCCTGGGCCTTTCCAGAACACCTAAACAGCCTAAACAGCTCACAGAAAACTTACAAGCCAAAACAGCCGAGAAACCGAGCAAGTGGCATCCCTGAGCCATCTCCGGCCAGTCATAAATCAGAGAGAAGAAAAACATGAAAATCTTACAAGTGTATACATAAAAAAGTCTATGGGCATAGAGAAAAGCTTATCTTGACAACTCCTGCAAAAGGCCAGTGAGCAAGCAGCAGGAAGGAAATGCAGGATCCAACTCTCCCAGGCATTTTCTAACACAGACATGCTGCTAAGCAGAGTGCAGAAACACCTGGCAGCAGCGCTGCACCCTGACCTGGCTGCACAGCGGTGATGCCAATTCAGAGCCAGCAGGATGATGGACATCCTCCAGAAACAGGCAGAATATTCTATTATATTAATATTCTAAACAGGCAGATGTTTGGTACTGCCAGGCTTGGGATGAGCTTCCTCAGGTCACAGCAAGCAAAAGCATCCCCAAGCTGCAGGGAGCCAAGAACCTCATGTGCAGAATATCCAAGGATTTTGTTTTGTTTCAAACGCTCTTTGTCTTCCTCCTGCCCTTTCCTCTGAGGCACCTCATTACTGGGAGACACAAACGAGCTGGGTTCAGCACAGCACGTGTCCTGCTGCAGGAACACAGCCCTGCTCTCAGCTCCTGCTGCTTTCCAGAGCAGGTCACCACTTCCAGAAGGATCTGGAATCAAATGAAAGACTCTAGATGCTTCTTTAACATGCACACACACAAAAGAAAGGAGTGTAGGATTTAGCTTAAACAAACAAATAAAACTAAACCAAAACAATGACACAAAGCTTTGAGGAGAACTGACTGAAAAAAGGCAGAAAGGATTATGCAGAAAGTTTTAAACTTTGGGCAAAAAGCCATTCCTGCCAGTTCCACATTCCAGTAAAACAGCCTATGAATGTTTGACTATTACCTCTATAAACAGTGCCATTTCTCACTGCTGGGCTATAGAATGAACACTGTAGGCTTCAACCTCAACTGCTGTTTGTTCATATTGATCTTTGAGAAGAAATGTCCTCAGATACAAATCTCAGCGCACTGAAAGCTGAATTTTCATGTGAAAGGCAGACATGAACAAGCAGGGATCAACTGTGAACGTGAAAAGGCTGAGGAGGCTGAATTGTTCCCAAATCCACAGATCCCCATGCTGCCTTAGAACCATGACCAGCTCTCCACGAGAAGCAATCCGTCCTTGCACCTCTCATCCCATTCCTGTAGAACTCCACCCATCCCGCCACCACCATCTGCTAAAAGCTGGACAAATTAAGTCCAGAGAAGCTGATGTGGAATAAAATGAATCCAAAAGGAATCCAAGAGATGTAATTTTCATTTGGGTTGGTTTCCCCAAGTGCCCACCCTGGAGCTCAGGGATCCCCTGGCTCAGCTGAAGGCACTGACAGGCAGAGGCACCAGGAAGGACCATTTCTCTCATACCTGAAGTGACAACAAACCTACAGGCAGGCTGGGGTGGAATCTGAATTCTAATTCCTCTTCCCACACCAAGGTCACACTTCAAAACAAGCCAAACTGGGTATTTATTAAAAAATAATCCAAGTTTTTCTTTATTATCTTCAATATTTCTATATATTATTCCCTACTCAATGCACCAAAAGCAGAACCAGAGAAGTCGGGGCTTGTTAGGCAATTCCACTGGAAAATAGCCCAAGGACGCTCAAACAAGTGTCTTTGAGAGTCATTACAATTTTATGAAAGCCAAAGCTTTATTTCAGTATGTAGTTCTTGTCCACTGGACCAATTCACTCCCAAGTTATCTGAAAATAAAGCAAGGCCTTCAGACTACATTTATAAGCACTATACACAAACACAGCTCATGACTTCTCAGATGACCATTTAACAACAGCACAAATGACAGCTAAAATAACTGCTTCTAAGGATCAAAGAATGGTCACTGAAATACTTTTCATAGTCATTGAAAAAACATTGAAAATATAGTTACTGGCATTCAACAAACAAGAATATAATAGAAATTACACTGTATTTACCATATTTTAAATAAGCAACTATAATATGAAGTCTCAGCTACCTCAACTGTTCCTGAATTAATGCAATTATCTTTGCTGATGTTCTCAAAACCAGAGTGCCAACTGTGTATGTTTGGAGCTCTCATTATTCCCAGAGCATTACTTTAAGAACTTCAATTGAAAATGCAAAAGGGAACATTTCCACACAAAACACCTTCTATATATTTGGGAAAAATCAATCTCTCTTACAATACAACTCTTTAAAACACTTTTTTCCTGACCCTAAAATTTTCTTCCAAAATTAGATGCAAACAGAACTGCCTCAGGGACTGCACATGACCTAAATATGCTGGTTCCCTTCATGGTGCTGTCACTTGGGGATGGCTGAGAGGAAAATCCATTTTGGTGAAGAATGGCTGACCAAATGAATAGCTTCTCCTCCCGTGCCTAACAAAAGATTGATAAGTTAGGAGAGGAAAGCAAGAAGCTTCCAGCCACTTGTGTTTCTCTCACTGGATTACAGGCACACACAGAAGCCTCAAATAATTGTTTTCAGTAACATCAGTGCACAGCAGCAGAACCTGATGGTGGTACTGAATTTCAAAGGGAAATGAACAACCCAAAACCTTGCAGCCACTACAGAGCCAGGCAAGAGCACACTCATGGAACAGTGCTCCACAGCAGGCCTGTGTGGGAAGCCAGAAAGTGAGCAGGACTACATTCAACCAAGGAAATCCTGCTACATAAAATTATTAACAAGTGTGCACACACAAGGTATCAATATTTTACCTTTTAAGACTTTTTTTATGCTTTCCCCATTTTCAAAGACACAGAAGAAGGCAATGTCCCATCTATTTCCATTTACTGACACACTGACCTTACAAAAGCAGCATTTAGCTGGTGCATGTTGCAAGAGCACAACTGAGCTGACTCAATGTAACAAAGCCATAATTACACGTGTTCCACTCAAGTTTAAAGCCTAGGAAACCATCCCTGCATTGTTATTTTGACTGCAAGAGCTACCACTGCTTCGTTAAAGAGATTATTCCAAATTGGTTTGGATTAATAAATACTTCCTGCATTTGTCTGCTCTCATCTTCACTGGAACAGGGTAACTGTTCACACTCACAACCTAAGCACCAACCTAAGCCAAGGCTTTTTACTCCTTTCAATAACTTCTTTGAGTGCAAACCACAGTTTCACGTGATTGCTGAACATTCATTTATGCTGCTAAACTTTTCACTCCACACTAAAAATACTGCAGACACAGTTATGGTGCTGCATATACTACAGAGCATTGAAAACAGGAGAAAAGGTCTGAAAAATACCCTTAAGGCAGTTATTAAAACATCTTCTAGAATGAAATTATTGTGGGAGCACAGTGTTTCCCACAGATGAAAGGACAAACTGCAGCCTTAACTGGGTACCATCAGTAATTGATGTTTTTGCTCCACGAGGCACACAGAGCAGATTTAATTGCATACACACTTTAACAGCAGCTAAAACAATGGCAGACTAATTCTGCAGCATTTCATGCAAGACAATACATCCATTTAGGTGAAGATGAAACCCTAAAAAAGGGATCCATATTTCAAATCATATTAAGACTGATAAAACATGACAAGAAAAGATTATAATTTGTCAGATTATCTTTTTTTTAAAGTGCTTTACAATAAAGCAATCAGTAATAACCCACCTCCCATTTAATTGGTATTATTTCCTACAACAACTTCAAAGAAACTTAACTTGCACTGATATTAACGAGCTCATTTCACTAACAGAGCTCAAACAACAGTGAATAAATCCCATTTCCACAGACTGCTTGTGTGGACACAGTGGAAAACCCACTCCATGTGTATTATAAAAAAATACATCACAAAATAATTCTGATACTGTAACAGTGATTTTTATTGCTGGCCTGCAGATAGCACATGTTCAAAGTATGGAGCTTGAACAGCAAACTTTAAACAGGTTTAAAGTTCTTTTTAGCAGCTGATTTTACCCTTCATAGTAGCACGGCATTCAGAGATCAATCATGGTCCTGCACTGCCTTGCTCTTTGTAAGGTCCTACAGAGAGACCGATCTTCTTCCAGAGCTCCTCCTGCTCCTCTGAGCCACTTGAGCACTCTGCACACTGCCATGAGCACAGGCAGAGCTCTGACAATCACAGCAGGGCTCAATTCAGCCGAAAAAGAATCCAGTGAAAACCAAGATTTTACCAATTTTTCAGATGGATCAGCTTCCCCAACAAACTCACCGTCCTCTGAGGTGAGCATCCATGCCAGGGAGTGGGAAGGAGCGCCTGTAACAGAAACGCCGCCAAACCAAACTGGCCAAACCAAACTGCAGCTGCGGCCTGAACGGGCAAGGGAGGGGAACAGAGAGGGGGCGGGGGGACAGAGAGGGCGGCTTGGAACACCGGAACCCCCAGCTTTAACCCTTCATTGGCACCCCAGCTTTAACCCTTCATTGGCACCCCCAGCTCTAACCCTTCATTGGCACCCCCAGCTTTAACCCTTCATTGGCACCCCAGCTTTAACCCTTCATTGGCACCCCCAGCTTTAACCCTTCACTGGCACCCCCAGCTTTAACCCTTCATTGAACCCCCAGCTTTAACCCTTCATTGGCACCCCCAGCTTTAACCCTTCATTGGCACCCCCAGCTTTAACCCTTCACTGGAACCCCCAGCTTTAACCCTTCATTGAACCCCCAGCTTTAACCCTTCATTGGCACCCCCAGCTTTAACCCTTCATTGGCACCCCAGCTTTAACCCTTCATTGAACCCCCAGCTTTAACCCTTCACTGGAACCCCCAGCTTTAACCCTTCATTGGCACCCCAGCTTTAACCCTTCATTGGCACCCCAGCTTTAACCCTTCATTGAACCCCCAGCTTTAACCCTTCATTGGCACCCCCAGCTTTAACCCTTCATTGAACCCCCAGCTTTAACCCTTCATTGAACCCCCAGCTTTAACCCTTCATTGAACCCCCAGCTTTAACCCTTCATTGGCACCCCCAGCTTCAACCCTTCATTGGCACCAGACAGCACAGCCTGGAACACCCAGCTTTATTTAACCCTTCATTGGGACAGCACAGCCTGGAACATCCAGCTTTAACTCTTCCTTCAGCTCTGCAGCCACTGGGAGATTTAGTCTTCATTTTAGCTCTGCAAAAATACATTCTACAGCTGCTACAGCAGAAATACATTCTACAGCTACTACACTTTTCATGCATTCAAGACAAACTGAATTCCTACAGTAGAACTAGCCAAAGCAGAAGCATTCAGGTAGCAGCCATAAGATGAAAAGCTAAAAGGTTTCACAAAGCTGATGCAGAGCTGTTCTCCATCCAGATTGCTGCTGACAGCCTAGCTTGCACTTGTGTGTGCTGTGGGGTCTGACCACACTCCAGCAGTGCATTTCCAACACAAAAACCTTTTTAATAACTCATTTTTAACTTCGGACAGAGATTCCAAGAACAGCAACGCCTCACAGGGACAGAAAAATCCCTGAGTGACAAGCTGGAGTGCCCCAGCATCCAAACCCGTGCAAGAGAGAGAACTGAATTACTTCTGGGGAGCTGGACAGTTACTGCTTATTTATCTGCCTGCTAAATGCTCTTTGTCTGGGGGACTGCACACTTTAAATGCACACTCTAGCCATGCAGAGCAGCAGCTCCTAGAACACAGTAGCCCATTTCTCTCTCCAGATACATTCTCTGAACAGCTGAAGAGCTCAAATACAGAAGCACACTCAGGAATACAGAACAGGACTATAACCTTGGCTCTTTCTTTTCTCATCCACAGCATATTTCAAACTAGCTCTTAAAAACAAACCTATTACTAGGCCTAGCTCCCTGTAAATGATGGTACCTCATGAGCATAGAGAACATAACCACAGCTCTTAAAACCCAAATTAGCTTCCCTCCCACAACTATATCCCAATCTTCCCTCAGCAATATTATTGCAACCTCACTGTCACTCTTATTCTCTGAGAGTTTTTTCTCCTCTCCAATTCCATTGATCCTCATAGAAAAAGCCACCAGAAAAACAAAAAACCACTAAACATAAGAATCCCAAAATAAAAAAAAAAAAAAACAAACAAAAACCAAAAAACAAGCCACCAAACAACCCAAAACCTGCAGATTGCAGTAAACAACCTTTTTATAGCCATCCATATTCCTGCCTTCAAGTCTCCTTATTCAGAAATAACACTTTTCATGCATTCAAGACAAACTACCATTGCTGAAGCGACATCAGTCCCCATTGCTGCTCTGCAATTCTGAAACCTGTCAAAAGTAAGTATCAAACTACACTTGACAGACATAACACACCTAGAACCAAACACAGAAAGCATTCCTGAACCAGGGAAATGCCCAATTTTGTTTCAGTCTTCTACCACACACAAGCCAGGGACAGAATTTTATCTGATCATCATTTGCACTCTAAAACAGACACAGCCATGCTTGGCTCTAAGAGAAGACATGAAGCAAATCACAGCTAATTAACAAAGCATCACAGAAAGGTTAAGCATTAAGCATAAATAAAGTTAGTAATAGCAACCACAGCAGATATTCAAATGCTTCTTTAGGCATGAAACAGTTAAACAACTTGTCCAAGATGAGCAGTAATCATTCAGGGTTAAAGCTTAGGACACAAGTTCGTGGCTCCCAGCCCTGGACCTGGACTATCAGACCTTTACATATCTTTGAATTACACCTGAAAGAATATTGATAGAGCTGCTTGACTCTTCTCCTTCTGTTGAGCAATTAAATTGACTGAATGAGTTCTGAAGTACAAACTCACTCCATTAAGCAAGTGTGTAGTTTGCAGAGGCAGTTCAAACTCAGAACTCTCAGCCATTCCCAACTGCAGTTGCTATTATGTCACATTCTGAAGAACAGCAAAAGAGTATAACCAACAAAATCTTTGTAATCCTTTTCTATAATTATCCTCATAAAAGAAGCTTCCACTAAGAAAACACCAGAGTATTTCTGGACAATTAAGTCTCACTTGTACGGAAACTGTGATGGCACAAAAGTAAGAAATCTGTATATTACAGACACTTTTGATAACCTGATACTGAACTTATCACAAACAGGCACTCCGCATTCTCCAGCCCAGAAGACCTGGCTATGAAACTATGAAAATACAAAACTAAGTAGGGAGGAAAGCTACTTCAGAGAGGCAGCACACACTACAACAACCTTTGTCCTCCTACAACACACTGATAAATCACTAGAATCAATTAAAATTAAGGACCAGAGTTATAATGAAGCTGACACTGGTATTTCAATTTATAACCTGATTTCTGTGCTCAACTGTGATCTGACACAGCCAGGCCACAGCTTACAAGCAAGGGTAAATTCCATACATGCCAAGGGAACAGAGGCTACTTCTGCCCCTCACATTCACATTTTCAGTAGAAAAACTTTGCCACAGCAGTAACCCATGCAGGCCCCACATGCAAGTTCAGTACCATCCTTGCCCAGGCTTTAGTGACACAAATTTCTTCCCCTTCCCCTTCCATGTCACATCCATCCATCACACAGTGGGTGGAAGGCCAGAAAATTAACGACTGTGTATCAGAGTTCATGTTTCAGCCACCAAAGCCACCAAATATTGACTTTGTAACAACTAGCCAGCCTAGTGCAAGTATCTAAAGAACTATAGGTGATACATGTGATGGGAAGGCTGGAGGTCAGCTCTGGCCTGATCCATACTGGAAGCTACAGAATAGCATTTTGCACAGGCTTTTTAAAGTTGGTACAACTGTCACTGTATTAAAAATGTTACTGTCCAAAATGTTGTTCTCCACGGGCCTGTTTTATAGACAAAAACACGTAGGGAGACCACTGGGTTTGTATCCTATTGATTGATGCAATTAAATGATCTTGTTTTCCTGGTTATCTCTGCTTTAGTTCAGTTCAGGACAGCTTTCCAATGTAAATATTGCAACACCAAGTTACCAACAGAAGGAAAACAGAAAGTAAAACTCCCAATTCTTTACATTTGTTTTCAGTGAAAGTTCAACATTCCACAACAAACTGCTATTTAGATTTTGAGCTCTGTAGCTGTTCAAATATCAGACCTTCACAGCCTTGCACACAAACTGGTGCCATGCTCACCACAGGTGTGACTGGAGTGCAGACCTGCTCTCTGGCAGCCCACAGTGGTTACAGAGTCATTACAGCTTGAGACAGAAGATTTCCTTTAGCTTTCACTGCAGGCCTGCCCCAAGAAAGCAGAAGGAAAGGCAGGGAACAAAAAAGGTCCTCAGACTGCACTTGGACCCACCATCAATTTGGCATTGGACATTCCAACAGACCAGAAGCCGCTGCTCCAGTTGGTGCAAGAACCACACCAGGCTCCATGTCTGTGTGAAGTGAACCATGAGGTGAACCTTAAAGCCAGAAATATTGCTAGGAAATGGAAAAATGCAACCATCCTTATACATAATGCTTCCAACAGAATTACAGCGAGACACTGTGATGTATAACCAGAAATCAATAGAAACAACTGCTTTCACCAACTTCCAGTAGGGGTTGTGGGAGCCAGACACACGGGAAGAGGAGAATTTCAGCTCCACACACGAATTACAGCCAAGCACAACATCAACAACACTTGGGATCTCTCCCTGGGCAGCTCAGTTTCACAGCACCTCGCAGTACAACACACTTTGGACCTCAAGACTCATCCCAAGTCAGGTATAGCTGACAATGACACAAAATTTCTTTTCACTCTTTGGGTCACAGATTCAGAAGGCTATAAACCAAAAATGGGACATAGTTACAGTGTTTTGGAAACCAAGCTGCCTGCCTTGCTGAAACTGCAGCCAGTTAATTCTCTCAAAGGCTTCCCTGAAGTCCACCCCAGGATCCCAGCAGGGCTCAGTGCAGCCCCCAGCCTGGCAGAGGCACAAGGCTGGCAAGGCACCTTTCCTCACACACTAAGGGCAACACTTCACAACAGCTCAGTCTGTCCTTCCTGCCTATTTCCTCACTTCTGAATTCCAGATCCCTGTAAAGGCTTTTTTTCTATACCTATATATAAGTTCATTACTACTAGAAGCATATCAACATCTATCTTAATGAAGAATTATTTGCAAGCACCACAACTTCACCATAACCACAACTTCTGCAATACTTGCACTTATTAAGGATTTTGTTTGATATGTAAATAAAACAAAGGTTACAGAATTTTAAATCTGTCAGGGGAAAAATTATACCACATTTAACAGTACTTTTGAGTTCAAGCTTTAAAATCTACTTCCTGTTTAATTTAAAATTAAACTTGAAATTGTTATAGATTTCTCATTTCCAAAAAACATATTCCGACTTGCAAACAACAGAAGCCTCGGGGCATAGTTTGCCACATGCTGCAGCTAATAAATAAAAACAATTCAATTCTGTTTATACCCTTATTTTCTTTTGGCCTTTGGAAGCTACTCTGAACCACATGTCAAGCAGAGAAATAGTGGAAACTGTAGTTACTGCTTTTCTAAATATAACATTCATCTCATTTGTATGCCAGAGCATTCAAGATATGCAAGAAAAAGAAAAAAACCCAGGAATTACATGTGACAAGGCCAACTGCTTGCAAAAGACAACTTTTAACTCATGAACTTAAAGGCTGCTTGGTGCCAACAGGACTCTATGGCCAAAGAAATTCAAAAGTCAGGGGATCTTTCCTCGAGGACAATCACAGCAGAGATTCTGCTCTCCAGCACAGAGAAAAGCACTATTCCTCCAATGATCCCAAATCCAAGGGGAAAAAAAATAAAAAAAATCAAACAGTGCAATTTTTGCAGTGAAATTCAGAGGCAGCCATCTTAGTGTAACATGACACTTGTCACTGCCAGCTTGGAAAAGTTTCAGACAATTTCCAGTATTATTTCAAAGCCAGAGCTGCTCCTCACGTATTAAGTAGGCACGCACAAATATTCAGATTTCTTCTGCCTCTTGTTAATAGGAGCTAGAAAGATTGGGGTAATTACTTTATCTAGTACTTAGATCTTCAAAGAGCACAAATGTTAATTCTAGCAACACCTCCTTGTGGAATTAAAGTATCACATTCCCCATTTTGCAGATTAAGAAAAAACACAAATCGAAAGCCAAAAAATCTGAAAAATATTAACAATCTTAGAAAACAATTCCAGCAAAAAAAAGTTAGGAAGCCTGAACTTTTTTACAAGAGTGTTGAATGATACTTTCAAACCACAGTTTAAACCTGAATCTGGATATGGGAATGCACAGGAAATGTCCCTTTGCTTTGCTCAACGTGCACTCAGCAGCACTGGGATACATCCACATCTCCCCACCTAAGAAATGGTTAAAAAGTCAGAAAACAGTAAAAAATATTATTCTTACCTTCTGCTACATCATCATCTACAGCGCCTTTCACCTGAGAAAAACACCACTGAATGTCATTTCCTCCTCCAGCTCCTAAAAAAATGAAAACAATTCAATAAAGGGAGCCCCCCCAAGAGCAGCAGCACAAGCACACAATGGTTGCAGATTGCACATTTCAGAGCCTGTGCACGCCCACTTCCTCAGCAGGGCTGAGGCACAATCACACACCACCCTCCCCACCTTTTTCCTTTGGATATTGTTTTTGTCAGCCTTCGATGCAGGGTTTGTCAAAAACAGGGAAGCACAAGCAGAGTAAAAGCCTCACTCAACCAAAGCTCGCTGGACTGAGCAACATGAACTCTGAATTTAAAATTCAAGTGCACTATCGGCTGTGTTTCACACAAAGCTTTGAGCAGTCAGAACCCCCCAAACACATACAAACAGCTTAAATATAAACTCTCAGAGCTGTGCTTTTTCAGAAAATTTCAATCTCCCAGCCAATACAAACCAAGCACACAACTCATCTCCTCCTTTCACTAACCCACTGTGCCGACCCTATGCACTCAAAGCTAAAGAAAAAGAATTTTACCACAATTTTAGAGTTTCTTCGCAGAAGTAATGAAAGCAATTAGCAGCCTAAGAAAAAAGCAGCAAATCCGAGCAGAAAAGCAAACAAGCAATGGGAGGAAGGCAAGTTCTACTACCGTAGAAAACGGATCGGAGAGAAAACTTCAGGAACATTACTGCCTCGGCTGAAGGCAGTGATTCATTTGAACTGTGCCACCAAAACACACACCAAAAATCACCACCCATTTCTTTTGCATTTCATTCTGAGCAAATCACTGCAGGGCTGAGGACATACAGGAAGAGCCAGAAATGGGCTTGCCTCAGTTGTTTTTTTTTTTCTGTTTTTTTTTTCCTCCAAAAGCCACTGTCAAAATGGAACTTTTCCTCCACACAACTCAAACCGGCTGAGCAACAGATGGCATTTACTCATTAATCCCGAGCTCTGGTAGGGCTTTGGAGATAACAAAGAATACAGGAGGAGACTCTTCCCAAGTTAAGGGAGTCAAAAAAACTCAAAGAGAAAGAAATCAGAAGCCTGAAAATAATCTTTCCAGAAAAGACGAAGCGCCTCAGAATAAGAAGTCCTGGAATAGAGTTTGCATTTTTCACTTGCTTTAAATTCTTCCCTGAAGGATTACATCGAGCTGCATAACCTGAGGAGGTGAAGGCAAGCAACAGAACCAAGTTATGCAGGAGATGGCAAAATGCTTTCCCTCCCCCATCATTCCCCCAAAATCCTACAACACATTCTCTTCTCTTCAACTTCATTTGTCATTTAGCAGCCAGCACCACAGCAGCACTTAAAGGGAACAGCTTGGAGAGAATCACTGCTCCTGCTACTTCCAGCTCAAGTCCTCTTTTCCATACAATTTACTTGAACTAAGTTGGCACTTCTTTCCCCCCACGACTAAAACGGCAAGAGGAGGGTGGAGCATGTGCATATGGTGTAGGGGGGAAAGGCAAAGCACAAGCCTCATAAAGCCTCCTATGCTTTGCTCCTCCACATGCAAAGCACTGAAAAGACAATTCATGTGCAGAGGAGGGGGATGAATAAATTTCCAAATGAAGGAATTGCAAGGAAAAGTAAGAGGGAAGAGATCCGTTCTGCACAAACACTCCCAAGCCTACCAACTTCGGGATGTGAAATGGGGAGCAAGCAGTGGAAGGAATGGCAAAGAAAACACAGCGAGACCTGTGCTGTTTAATTACGCCCTGTGCCAAATTTTACTGGCATTTGCAGATGCTCAGAGGCTGCTCCCTACAGAAGGGTGCGACTGCAATCTGGACACCGCCTGCACCTGGAACCTCTCCGTGCACGGCAGCACTTCTGAGAAATAACCACAAGCACCAACCCCAAAGCCCCAAGGGGGAAACTCTTCACCAGAGCGTGTAGTGACAGCACAGGGGGGGAATGGGCTCAAAATCAAAGAGTAGGTTGAGCTGGGATATTGCGAAGTAATTCTGCTCTATGAGGGTGGGCAGGCCCTGGCACAGGGTGCCCAGAGCAGCTGTGGCTGCCCCTGGATCCCTGGAAGTGCCCAAGGCCAGGCTGGACGGGGCTTGGAGCACCCTGGGATAGTGGAAGGTGTCCCTGCCCATGCCAGGGTGTGGAACTGGACAGGTTTTAAGGTCCCTTCGCACCCAAATCATTCCATGATTCCACGAAAAGGCAGCAGACCCGCCCTGCCTGCAAGCTCTTCAACTCCAAAACACACCACATCCCGCTCCACCTTGCTTCTTCCATGCTTTTTTTTTTCCCACCGAGAACGGAGGGAAGGAGGGGTGGGTGGGAGAAAAGCACGAATTCCAACAAGAGAGGATAAAAAAACCCACCCCACAACCAGCAAGGCGCAAGCGAGTCGGAATAGGAGAGGCGGCCGAGAGCCAGAGAGGCAGCGGGGAGAGCCCCCCGAGCCACGCCGGGGCAGGGGGGGCAGGCTGCCCTTACCTGCCATGTTGTGCTGGCGATAGCGGCCGCGGCGGGTCGGGCGGAGCGGGCTGCGCGGGCGGGGCGGGCGGCGCGGGGCGGGCGGCGGCGGCGGGCGGCGATGGCGGCGGATGGAGGAGGCGGCAGCGGCGCGGCCGCGGCGGGGCTGGGGCGGCCCCGCTCCGGCCCCCCCGGCGGTGAGCGTCCAAAATGGCGCCGGCAGAGCTGGGGGTGACGTCAGCGTGGGGCGGGAGCGAGCCGCCCTCAGGAGGGCGGGCGGCGCCACCATGTTCCTGCCCAGCCCCTGTCAGCCCTCATGGCGGGGGTGCTGCTGCTCAGCTCGGCATCGATCGGCCGCCCTCAGCCCGGCTCCACCTGCCCTCTTGGCGGGGCTGCCGCCCCTCAGCCTAGCATCGACAATCCCCGTGGCGAGGCTCTGTCGCTCATCGGGGGGGGGGGGGGGGGGCTGGGGGCTACCGACCCCCGCTCAGCTCGGCCCTTGCCCGCCCTCATGGAGGGGTTGCCGCCTCTCAGCCTGGCATCGATGTGCCGCCTTCATGGCGGCGCTCCGTTCCTCAGCTCGGCCCCAGCCCGCTGTCACGGAGGTGCTGCCGCCCCTCGGCCCGCCATCGCCCGCTCTCAGCCCCTCCGCGCTGCGGTGTCCGCCACCCGCTGCCCCCCGGACTCCCCTGCAGGAAGCGCTTCCTTCCTTGACCCCTCTCCCGCAGGCTCGCCCTTCATGAAGTCAAATATCCAGAACTGGAAGGGACCCACCGGGATCATCGATCCAGCTCCTGGCCCTGCACAGACACCACAAAATCCCACCCTGTGCATCCCTGGCAGCGTTTGCTCAAATGCAAACGGCCTTGGGGCCGTGCCCACTCCCCGAGTACCTGTTCAGTGCCCCTGTTCAGTACCCCACCGCCCTCGGGGGGAAGAACATTACCCTGATAATCCCTTCGTGTCTCTTAGAGCATCTCCCTTTCATTTGTCCTTTGGTTTTGTGGTTTGTTTTTTGTTGGTTTTTTTTTTTTTTTTTCCCCTCCCTCCATTCCTTTTGCTCCCTTCTGCCATTTCCCCGTGCAGCAGCCACACATAACCTGTTTGCTTGTGCAGCAGCCACCCCCTTGGATGCTTTCCACAATGTCCAGGGCTCAGTCTCTTGATTTCACTCCGTTCTCATTGCTATTCCCTGCATACACCAGCCAAGCTCCCGAGCCATTTTTAGCCTCCATCCACCTTTCACACTGAGAGCCAGCAAGATCCACAAAGAAGGGCTTTCAGCCGAGCCAGCTTGGCTCAGCTCCTGCTGGCTCAGGAAGGATGGAGGCTCCTTTTTAGCTTGCTGGGTCCCAGTTACAGTCTTGTGTGTAGTTAACTACAGGACTGGGATAATTAATTCAGTACAATCTATTTAAGATCTTGTGAAAGTCATCAGTTTCCCTTAAAAGATGTTTGTGCAAACATTTTCTTCTTGGGCTGGGTAGATCTTGCTAATCCAGATTTCACTTGGAGATTCATAAGCTCATCCTGCAAACCCAGTGCTGCCACAAACTTGAAATGTGACTTGGAATAAGCCTCCAAAACCATCCCATACACTGATTTCTGCATTTCCAGGTCTAAACACCTAAGAGGATGCTTTTATAAATGAAAAAAATCTTTGAATTGCTTGTCAAGTCTAGCATGAAATAGAGCTGTGGGAACTGAATGCCACTGATGAACACAAATAGACAGACCTCCACCAGAAACCCACAACTGGCCCAAATTACAAGTTATTTTGGAATTCAAATTTGTCTCTGCATCCCCAGTAAAAAAAATTGCACTGGCAAATAAATCAATCTTGGAAAGAACAATAACATTTGAAAGAACACTCAGCATGTATGGGATGTTCTAAAGAATTGCAACTTACCTAAGTTTGGAAATCTCCAAAACCAAGTGTTTTGCTTAGATTGTTTTGAGAGCAACCCAAAAACCTAAAAACAAAAGCACTGCATGTTTGGAAAAAATCACAACAAAGACAAACTCCCTCATCCCAAACATCCCAGTCCACATTTCCCTGAGCTCAAGAGAAAATTCAATTCTACAAATTTGTGGCTATGTTTACTTGATACCAAATCCTGCATGAAAGCTGGCGTTCCTCTCTTTTCAGAATTCCTTAAATTCTGAATTTAAATAATAAATTAAATTAATTCTTTAAACATACTCTTTTCAACCTAAGCAGAATTGTCCTGCAACTGTTTAGCAGGAAAATTTGTAAATCTAGTCCAATTCATCCATTGCCTTCTGTATAATTACTGCAGAATTTATCCTCATAGTAGAATAAGCATTGGTTTAAGAACTTCTGTTGCTAAAAAAATTTAAATAAGGAAAAGAGACCTGCAATTAGCTCTGTAATAGAAACTAATGAAGCCTTAGTACAAAGATTATAATTAAAATAAAATTTCTCTTAGAAAAGATTTAATATCATGGTGCTAGGACGATGGATTTGAACTCCAATATTTCAGGGTTTTGTTGTGAGCTAACTGAGCTAGAGAAAATAATGGAGTGTAATAAATAAATAACATTAAATCACAGCCAGAGCAATTAGCAAGACATCTTGGAAACCACAACCTTTGCCTGGGTGTTCACTTGCTTGGTATTTCAGAGCTCTCACACTATGAATGGTTGGTGCAAATTAGGCAGATTGTGTTCCATAGCCCTGATTCAAAGTTTGTCAGCACATACTCAGATTTCTCTGGAGCTTGAGCATTGGTTGAGGTGCTCTGGGGGGATTGTAACTGTATGATGTTAAATTTATACACAGCCACCAACAGCACAGAGCTTTAATGAGCATTTGTGTACCTTTAATGACTAATTCTTACTCTACACACAAACTCCTTCAGCTGAGACTGAAGAACACCTCTGGGAAGTGGGAGGGACTTACAGGAACAAGGACTCACAAAACAGCATTTCTGGATCTGTTTGCTGTGATATTTGTCAGAAAACTACATAAAGAATGGTCAGTTCACAGCAGCCTAGACCAGGAACTGTGGAAGTTAAAATAACCTAAAAATCAAAATATAATGTGACCAGCAACCAATAAAAACATATAATAATGTAAAATGACTGATCAAACAACTGAGGCTCCAAAGAAGAGCACTATCAGCAACTCATTTTGCATCTGCTTTAGTTTTCCAGTAATTTGACCTATTAGATAAGACTATAATGAATTACAACAATTCAGTTTAGAAATAAAGGGAACAATTATCACCAGAATTATCACTGGAATTTAGTAATAGCAGAGCCATCTGAGGCCATGAGCACGTTAACATCAGAGCAATGTAATTCCCTGCTTTCTGTACTTTATTCTGTTCAGCTTCAAGTGTCTCACTGAGAGGTTTCCATTGTGTTTTTGCAGAACATTTCAGAGAATAACAGCCTTAACTCCTAGAAAATATTTGCTAATGTTCACCCCCCATTTCCCACTCTTAATTTCACATAAACAGCTATTACCAAACCAGCACTGAGTCACATCTTGGTGCTGCTGCCGGAAAGCTGAACAAAAGGTCAGGCAGACCCTGCTTCTGCAATGAGTCTCAAGGAAAATTACCTGTGGGACAAGTCCCAACCCATCCACTCTCTTCACCTCTTACACCAAGCTGGCTCAGGCAGCTGGGTCCCTACTGCTGGTCTTGGTGCCAGCTGCCAGTCCAGGGCCTCTTCTGTGGGCACACACAATTCCATTTGCTTTTTCTGGCTTTGCTCAGCCCGATTTCACCTTAACCAGGTTCCATCTGCAAACTCTCAACTGCCAGTGGCCACAATTTTTCAGCTAAAAGCCAAATGAAAATAAAGGTTTAAGCATTTCCAGTTCCTGCCACACTGTGTCCTAAACCTAAACACTATAAAGATATTTCTTGTGCTCTGTATCACTGGGGCACTTCCAAAGTCACTGGGCTTTATTTTTGGAAAGGGAAATGTTGAAATTAAAGTTTCTTACATAACTGAGCATCTGTGCTGTTGGGGGAAATCATGGAATGCTCTGGGATGGAGGGGACCATCTACATCCATCCCCTGGGCATAAAATATCATCTGATCAGTCACTAGGTAGTTTAGTTTAAGTCTCATCAATGATAAAAAGTGGAAGAGGATAATACATATCTTGCAGTTCACTTTACAGCTGCCAGGAATTTTTTAGTGACCCAGTTCCAAGAAAACCCAGTCTAACAACCAGCCAATGGTTCTGCAATTGAGTGCTCCAAACTACTCCTCATTGAGAAAACCTCTGCCATGGAAACTCACTAATCCTGGTAACAAGCAGTTTGTGTCACCCCAAAACTATAAAGTTTATTGGATTAAAGCCCTGCTATTACAAGAACCCTCAGCATTTTTTTCCCATAAATTATTATGACTTTTATTCTTAACTTTAGCCTGATATAAGTAAACAGAAGAGGTAATTAGGCTTGGAAAAACAATTCATATGTTCATTACAGTAGTAGTTTGCAAGACAGGTTTAAAACCAGTTTCAAATTTGATCTGTTTAGAGCAGGGCTAAGACGCTGTTACTGAAACTACAATTTGCAACACATTGCTTTAATTGATTATTTAAGCACATTTTGTAGAGGATTCATGCACCTGAATTTTATTTTAAAACAAATGCAAAAATACAGGGAAAGATAAGGGGAAACAAAGCTCCTGGAAAAGAAGGGAAAAACTGTTAGAGGTAGTCAGGAAGCACCTGTCTGGAGGGAAGAAAACAAGTATTTTTCAACTTGGAGAGCTTGTTGGTGATGAGAGGAGTGTCCCAGTATTTCAGAATTAAAAATTAAGAGAAGAGGGGTAAATTGAGGTTTATAGAAAATTTTCATTCTTATTTTTGTTTATTTTACTATTGGGTTTTTTGTTTGTTTGTTTTTGTGTTTTGGGTTGTTTTACAAGCTGTAGTACTGTGGAAAGATGAGTCCAACGGAAAAATAAGAGAACTGATATGGCATGCTAATAATCCTATTAAAACTAGGAGAGGAGCCATAGGAGAAGATAAGAAGTTCACAAGGTATATGTTTAACCCTCCCTAAAAAGAGGTAGCTACAATTAAATGTTTGGTTCAGGATAACCTGGCACTTGAAGTCTTCCAACTCGGGATAATTTGGACATAACTTGGAACTCTGAAAGCTAAAACACTAGGAAAACAACAACATCAATGAAACCAAATGAGAACAGTCATCCCAAACTACACGCAAGGCTCTCACAAAGTGGTTTTATTCTACCGAAAGTGATTAAATACTGAACTACATTGCCAGAAAACACTTACAGCACACCCACTACAAGGCACTCTGAAGCCCAGAGTCCCTTCCAGGGATCAGGCCAAGTAGAGCTTCTCCCTGCCTAAGGGTAAGGGATGCTGCTTTAGTCTTTTCCAGCCCCAGTTTCATCACCCAACAGAGAAACAGATTCTGCAGTTGAGAACACAGGTTCTTTGTACCAGTGACAAAATCAAGTTACACCAAAACCAATAAATCCTTACTCAGAGAATCCTTTTAAAGCTATTAAATTCTCATCCTATTCAGTCTTTAGAAAGGGGATAATTAATATTTCTTGACTCTTTGAGTACATTTAGATCAATGAAAGGAACATAACAGAAATAAAAACAATAAGAAGAAAAAGTTACCTTGGGGGGGAACCTCAGCCCTTGATGCACAGCCCTATCAGATAGCATGGTGCAGTGCTCAGGAGCACAGGTAACTGAGATGAGAGGTGCCTCACTCATCCCCACCATCTTTAGCAGGCACTTTCCAGGAAGGGGAGGAGCTAGCATACACAACTCCAAAAGCCTTGAGGAGTTTTCATTTAGGGTTGGGTTATTTTTGCTTTTTAAGCCTTCAGACTCTCATGGCCTATACACAGAAATGTTTCTCCTTTTGGGTGAAGTATTGCAGGGTTATTGAAGGAAAAGAAGTATTAATTTTACCTTACTAATAAACCTGCCTAGGGGATCTAAATAAGTGAAAGAAAAACCTCAGAGACTTTTATGAAATATTTTTGTTTAACAAAAGCAGGAAGCTGCAAAGCAAGCATGTTAAAAACACTGCTATCCATAGGATTTCCCTGTTATTTTTAACAGTGAGCTTTAATGTCTTCTATTTTAGATTCTTACTAAGGCAAAGTGCTTTTACACATTAATTGAGTTAACAAGCTATTGTCCTTCAGTAGAAGACCAAAAAATTAAACCTGTGCAGGTGTATTTGAAGAGGGTGATGTAACTACTAGTCTTAGCTCAGGCCTGTAGTTATCTTGTATGTATCACTGAAGCTGTTACTAAAACACACCTAAAAAGCCAACTGATCTAAAAGGAGCAGGATCAGCTCCTTGGAATCATGTTTTTGCACTTTGAAGAGGCCTGTAATTTTAGTACCATTTTGCAGTAAGAAGTTGATTGGTAGTTCTGAGTGGTGCTAGCAGGGAATATGAGCTTATCAAAGATCCCACTTTGCCAGAAAAAATGTTCCTTAAAAACCATGGATTGTGGGGAATGATGATTAAATATTGAATTTGGGCTAAAATGTCACCTTAGGCTTTGAGCTGAGGCATTCTTGCTCTTGATCCCAGGCCATAGACAATTTCAATCAACTTGGTGTTACCAAATTCCCATAGTATTTGGTAGGGTGTGAATGCACTGATGTCCTAAGCCCTGGAAACATAGAAAGGCATGAAAAATTTTCAGATTATATTTTTCCAGGAGCTTTTAGCTCTTGATTCCAGGAAATGTGAAAATGTAACTTAAAAAAAAAAAAAAAGAGGAAACCAAAGGTATTGTCTCTTTAAAACTCCGTTGATAGTAACTTACTCTGAGTAGTAACACTATCACTCTAGTGTTGCTCAAGTCATGTGTACAAAAAATGACATGTGCAGGTAACTACCATGATTAGTCATTCATTAACTTACTCCTTGGCTTAGGAGTTAGTTTACCTTTTGGTTTCATTTTTCATAAACAAGAGCACTGTATTTTCAGGGTATGAAGCACTTTTTCTAAAGTGCTTCAAACTTCTTTAAGCAAACAAGTATATAAATCAAAATTCAAGTATTTGCAGCTGAAATATTTGTTCTGAAATGTTCTTTTCTTGCTTTGCTTTGTCCCACAGTTCTTCTGGTACCAGATTTGCAAGAACCTGAAGGTAGTGCCAGGAATGAACTGAGAAGGGAAGGAAGGGAGGCCAAAATAGCAGAATTAATTGTTCCATTCACATGGCTTTTCTGCTTGGGAATAAGTTCACATTGTAAACAGGAGAGAGGTGTGGTTTGCAGATAGGACAGGAAATCCTTAGTTCTAATCCTTGCTGTGTTGTTGGTTCCCTTGGAGACCTTCAGCAAATGCATTCTGTCCCTGGATTTTTAATTGGAAGTCAACTGGGGATGATAGCCCTTAACTAGCTCAAAGGAGCAGCCTTTCACTTTCATAAACATTCAAAATGTGTGTGAAAACAGCTCATGGCACTGGGGCTTGAACTCAACTCATCCCCTGTTCTGAGGGTATCTCCTTACCCTCTCTGCTCTGAGGGCCTTTGGGGCTGGAGTCACCAGAGCACACACGGGGCTGTTTCTCTCACTCATTCAGGTGTAAAGCAGATGCTTCACAGGGGACAGAAGGAAATGAGCTCTCCTATTGCCTGGTGTGATTTTCTCTGTCATTCTCTGGGCCAAGTGTAATCACGTTTCTTACGTTTTTCACCTTGGATTGCATCCTCGTGAGTGAGGGCGTGTTAGGGGGAGGCTCCACTGAGGAAAGTGCCTTTGGAGGTGGGGCTGTGCCTGACCCTCCTTAGAGGCCTCAGCTCTGGCTGTTGAGCAGTGGCAGTGTGTCACTGACATCTTTTCATAAAAATCCTTTCTTTAGGATTTTTCCTCTTCTGAGAAGCTGTGGCTTCAGCAAAAAAATGTAAACAATGGTTATCTGCTGCTGTGGGATGCAACAGGTGGATGCGTGATTGTTCTTGGGTGGATGTTTGGATTTACTAACTACTCATGGCAGAGCTGGGTCTCACTCTGTGCTGAGACACAGACCTTTGTTTATTCATTCTTTTTCTATTCTTAGCTTAGCTAGCACTTTGAGAACTTTCTATTTTTTTAGTATAGTCATAATGTTTTAGATATAACCTAATAAATCAAGCTTTCTGAACATAGAATCAACATTCTTGTCTCTCTCTCCACCCTGCAACCCTTGCAAGCCCTGTAACAGCAGTGCCCTGTCCCCTGGAGCCCCACACCCCATTGGGGGCTGCCTGGCAATAATTCAGCCATGGCTGATGGGAAGGGTCCTGGAACCAGCAGAGGATGGTGCTGGGAATCATGCAGGAACACAGAGCTGAGAGATGTGACAGCCCTGCAGGGAGTCAGGGCAGAGATTCTCTTTTTTTTTAGTGCAGATTCTCTGTATTGAGGTAAATGATGGTGTAAGTGATGAATCAGACTTACAGGCTTGTCATCCTGCTTTAGTTAGGGAGAACTGCAGTGAAAGTGTGTGCTAATAGTAGCAGGAAAAGGCTGAAGTCCAGACTTGTGGGAAGTGTCCATACCTCAGGTACTTCACTTTTGTTTCTCTCTCACTGCTTACAGACACAATTTCAGAGCTACTGAGCACACACAGCTTGTGCTAGTACTAGTCCAGAGGAGTGATGGAAAATATCTAGAACTGAGTGACAATTTTCTTCCATCACATAATTAGAGGAGGAAAACTCACTAAAGAGTTGTCTGTTACTTACCAAACCTTGTTGGCTTTTCACTTGACTGCAAACATTTTGAATTGTCAAAACTTCTAAACTGTTGCTGAAATTTAGACCACTTTCTCAGTGCTTGTTTGTGACTACTGGTATTTAAAAACACATTTCATCCTTGCCCTGAAAAGCTATTATTAACTAGGCTAAATCTGAAAAACAACATTGAGAGCCTAAAGAAACTTGGTTTTGATTTGTGTATCATTTGTCCTGAGCCTGGTATGATGTCCTGAATTTAGCCATGAAGTTTTACATGTGTAGAACCCTATTCTCTTTTATTGCTGAGCTATAAGAATTGTAGAATCAGATTCATAGAATAGTCTGGGTTGGAAGGGACTTTAAAGATCATCCTGTGCCCCCCCACCCTGCTATGGGCAGGGAAAACTTCCACCATCCTGGGTTGCTCCGAGCCCCATTCAACACGGCACTGGGCACTTCCAGGGATGGAGCAGCCACAGCTGCTCTGGGCAAGTTTTGCCAGGAGTTGGCACTCACCACCCTAACAAGAAAGAGTTTCTTCCCAGTGTCCCATCTAACCCTTCCCTCTGGCAGGGAGAAGCCATCCCCCCTTCTCCTATCACTCCGGGCCTTTGTAAATAGTCTCTCTCCATTTTTCTGTTGGCTCCTTCAGGTGCTGTGTGGTGTTCGCAGGGGTCCCAGGACAAGGGGAGAGATGAGGATCTGACTCCATGTTTCAGAAGGCTGATTTATTATTTTATTATATATATTATATTAAAAGAAAATTATATAATAAAACTCTACTACAAGAATAGAAGAAAGGATTTCATCAGAAGGCTAGCAAGGAAAAGAATAGGAAAGAATGATAAAAAAACCTTGTGACTGACCAGAGAGTACAAGACACCTGGACTGTGATTGACCATTGATTAAAAACAATCACATGAGACCAATCAAAGATTCACCTGTTGCATTCCACAGCAGCAGATAACCATTGTTTACATTTCATTTTTGAGGCCTCTCAGCTTCTCAGGAGAAAAGATCTTTTCATAAAATATGTCTGTGACAGTACTGGAAGGTCCAATTAGATCACCCTGAAGCTTCTCTTCTCCAGGCTGGACAATTCCATGTCTCCAAGCCTTTTCTCCCAGAAGAGTGCTCCAGCTCTCTGGTCATCCTGGTACCTCTTCTGGACTCTCTCCAGCACCAACCTGTCCTCCCTGTGCTGGGATCCCAAGGCTGGAAGCAGCTCTGCAGGTGGGGTCTCACAAGAGCAGAGTGTCCACCTGTCTGTCCAAAAGCATCTTCCATTGTTTGCATGATCTATTCTTCCTATGTTTTCCCATTCCTTCTTACGTATTTTCTGTATATTCCCCTACTTCACTTCCTCCCCTTCAAAATCCAAACCTTTGTATGTCAAAGAAGCAAAACCAGGACAAAAGTTCCAGCAAGCACATACATTTTCTTTTCATTTGACTGCACTGTGCTAGTTCCTCTGCAGGGAAGGGCCAGTACATGCAGAAGGCCGAGTAACTCCTGTGTGGTTTCCAAGATCAGAATTCTGATCACTGAATTATGTGTTCGTGCTTCAGACAACGTCGTTTTCAACTTGGCAAATGGGAAGCTAATTATAAGACACCAATGAAAGACACGGTTATTTGTAATTAAGCCTGGCAATAGATCACAACAATACTGCTGCAGCCAAGTACTGCCATGAAGGAGGAAAAGGTGTCCCCTTCTACAAGGAGAACTGCAATGGATCCATGATCTGCAACAGAAGATACAGCTCAAAAGGGCTGTGAAGGGAAGACCCCTGAGAAATTGGAAAAGGGCAAGTTGTTTAATGTGATTCTTAGTCGGTCAAACCTAGATACTGTTTAAAAATCCTAGACAACAGGAAGCCCTGGATTACTTTCCTTATTGACTTTCTCTCCTTTCCCTTTCTGTGCCTGTATCATCTTTGCACTGCACTACGTGGAATAGAATAAATTTTCCTTTGAGGTTCCCTGTACGTACTGGCTTTGACGTGATCTTGCTTCTTGCTTTGCCCATCAACAGAGGGACCTGGGTGTTTCTATCCCAGGGGAAAAAGCCATTTATTTTTTAAACTGAAAGTTATCTTATGAAAGACTCCAAGAGGGATGGAGGGATAGAAAGTAAAAACTCCTTTACTGATACTTAACTATCAATTCATTCAAACTATTCTTGGCCAAATATAAGTGTGCAGAATGCCAGAATTAGGTATCCAGGGGTCTTTGAAAAGAGCCATCCCTATAAACCAGGTGGAATTAGAATGTGGTCACACAAGGACACAAGATCCAGCTGATAATGTCTAACAAGCACTGCACTGAGCTGCAATAATTAGTTACAGAACATCTGCCCAGCCTGCTGCATGCAAAGAGAAATTAGTTCATCTGAGCCACTAGCACAAGGTTTAACTATTAAAAAGGGGTTCAGATTGACTTTTTTCACTTTGCTTAACAGCAGATGAGATTTTTCATGGAGTTTCAAGTGTTATTCCCAGCCTTCAGCCGGACCACTGGGTAAAGCTATATTTCTGCAGTGTCATTGTTTTTGTTTTATGGTCACTGACATAAAAAGTAAGCTTCTCCTATTCCCATTGCTTCAACCAACATGAGGCTTACATGGTCATGGCCTCTATCTCTACAGATAAATTCCTATTTCTCTATTTCCATATGGGAACTTTTTCCTCAATTATCCATTCCAATTAAGTTTTATAGTAATAGATGTTCCAAGAATATTGAGCTGCTAACAACTTCAAGAAAATTAAATTGAGTTTTTGCCTGCGCAGTTAATTTTGACCTGGTAAACTCCAGAAAATATACACTGGAAAAGTGGTATTAAAATGATTTATCTGTGCAAAACACCTTAATCAAAGTTTGCATCCTTCTGGACAGCAGAGAGTCCCACCATGAAGAATATGTGTCACAGGGACCAGACTTGCCAAGTCCTCCTGCTTCCCAAGCTGCTCATTTCTGCTTTTTGTGTAGAACTCTCTCCTCTTGGTGACATTGAATCCTAGGAAGAACCACCCTGATGGACAAAACCACAAGGTTAGAATAAGTCAGTTTTCACATTCCGTATTTTAGCACACTTGCAAGAAGTGATAAGAAAGTGGGTGGCAAATGAGACCCGCTCTTTGAAATTACAGAGCTGTTCTCTAGAAAAATCTGAGCCATGAGAGAATGCACGTAAATACTCAGTGGCAGAAAATTACCCTCTACCCAAAAAGCAAAAGCATTTCTGGTTTGAGAGAAACTTCTTCCTTCCAAAACTGGACAAAGCTAGGAATCTTTCCCAGAATCTGGAAGTTCTCTGGACTCTGGGAAACCAAGAAGTCAATCAGTTGTGTTCCTGGTGGTTATACAAGAAAGGCTGTAGGAGCAATGCATCAGTTACAGGCAAAATGTGAAAGTTTGAGAACTTCCAGTGCTTCAAATGGAACATTTGGCACTCAGCAAAACAGTGTGTGGTTTCTCAGAATGTGTTTGAGCAACTCTTGTCAATATTGTGAGCACAATAATGAGTTGAATCAAACACATTGACAGCAGCTATATTGTACCATAGCTGGATGTTGCAGCTGAAATAGCTGCTAGTAAAGTCCAGGGTAAGGAAGCAAAAAAGGGCCCTTGCACAGTATCCACATGTGAAAAGTACATATTATATGGCTCTATGCAGATATTTACTATCTATATATTTTTGTATTGATAAATAGTGCTATCTTAACATTTTAATAATATGGTAAATGTCTTTTTGTAGTTAAAATAAGACCTATGTATGTGAGATTTTTTAAAAAGAAAATAATGAAGTACTTGCACCAGATAGCAGCCACAGAACACCTAAATCTTTCAGAGAAAGAGAATTTATTGCTCCATTATCAGAAGAAACAAACTTCTTCCTGCCTCGCTCAGCCCTAAAGACACCATTTAAGATTAAGAAAAAGAAGTTGACACTGACCAGACGGAATCCTGTGTTTGAATGGAATTTATGCATCATGGATGAGGTGTATGAATATACAACAGGTTGTTGCTTTTAAGGGTTAATCCTCTGTTAACGTGGGTCCTTTTTCAGAAAGAGGTACCCAGCCTGTCTGTAACTCTTTGTTTCTATTGTCTCATATTGTCCTAATCTAAGTTGTCCAAATTATTATTACTCTAATTATATTGCTATTTTTTATAACCATTTTATTACTATTAAACTTTTAAAATTTTAAAAACAGGTGATCGGCATTTTTCAACCACAGATGTTTAAATCAGCCACGTGGTGAGATGCTCAGGTCCCAAAGCAAGACTCGTGGTGGGAGTCCAGGTTTCTGTGTCTCGAGAGGCAAGGGCTGAACAGGGGCATGGGGCAGCACAAAGATGAGGGCCAACAGGGGAATAGGGAGTGGCTGAGGGACATAGGAACAAGGGGAAGGAGCCAACAGCCTCTGTTGATATTATATTTCTAGAGTCCCATACCTTCTGAGTGGTTTTCTCACACACAGCTCTTCACAGCAGTGTTGTTCCTGCTTCCTCATCAGGGCTCCTCCAAGGCTCTCCCTGACCTGCCCAACTCACTCCCTTTTATCCCAGTTATCTTCATTAGCCACAGCTGCCACCCAATTAAGGACATCACAACTGCAGCCCATTTAGAACAACTAGGACTGAGGCAAGGCCACTTATACAATACATATGTTTTACTAAGACTCCTACTATATTTCCCCCTTTTCTTTTACTTACAGATATTCAAATACAATATAGATATTCAAG
Organism: Ammospiza nelsoni; assembly: GCF_027579445.1. Lineage (NCBI taxonomy): Eukaryota > Metazoa > Chordata > Aves > Passeriformes > Passerellidae > Ammospiza > Ammospiza nelsoni. The sequence continues at coordinate 3,385,555 of NC_080662.1, forward strand.
TACAATACATACATTTCCCCAGGACTCAAAGGCCATGTACAACACACACAGCTCTGTGCTCAAAGGCCATGTTCTTCTACAGCTCTTGGCTCTCCTATCTTCTATCACATCTTGTTGTTGTTATATTTCTAGAGTCCCAGCTCTCGGGCTGCCGCAGCTCTCAGCTGTCCTATCTTCTATCACGTCGGGGTCACCAACAGTTGCTATTGTATTTCTAGAGTCCCATACCTTCTCTGTCTGGCTGGTTTTCTCACAACCATCTCTTCACAGCAGTGTTGTTCCTGCTTCTTCATCAGGGCTCCTCCAAGACTCTCCCTGACTAGCCAACCCACCCCCTTTTATCCCAGTTATCTTCATTAGCCACAGCTACACAATGAAGGACATCACAGCTGCAGCCCTTTTAGAACAACTAGGATTGGGGCAAGACCACTTATACAATACATATATTTTACTAAGACTCCTACTATAGGCCTCTAACAGCTTTTCTTGTGTCTCCCAAACTAAGGGAATGCCTCTCAGGGTCTCCACACCCAGAGACAAAGCTAATTATAGCATTTTATTTAAAGAGAGGCTGTAATCTCAGTGAAATGGTCTAAGATAAGAAGAGAAGGTGGAGTGTTTTGGTTTTTTCTAGCAAGGGTTTCCCATACACAAGAGGGTTAATTTAAGTTCTTGTTCTGCTTGATTCTGCCCAAGTTCTTGAACTTAGTCTGCCACACTGCAAATCAGTGCCCTAGTTAAATTTGTTGCTGGCCATCATCAGCAAAAGCTGAATCTCTTTCTCTGTACTTTGCCAAGTAACAACAAAAGGGTTTTAAAAGGCCTTAGTTTTTCTACATTGTAGAAAAAAAGAGTACATTTCAAAGCTTGGAAAACTTCCTTTCCCAGCACAAAAATAAAATGTAAAACTTACAAAATCCTCTCTGCCTGCTCTTACCCAGCACTAAGGAAACAGGCAGACTCTTCGGGGATCCTCAGCAACAAAGTAGTTGTTGCAATCAAAACTTTGGTTTACTTGTACTCTCTAAAAATCAGGTCATTTTGAAAACCAAACATAAAACCCCTCCTCATAGCAGGTTATTTGAACACATCGACCATGACTTTAGTTTAAAGTACATATAAGAACTTCTGTCTGCAGGAACCAGCCTCTAGTGAGGGACCATAGCCCTGGCACCTTGCTTCTGCTCTCCTGCTCAAAAAGAGCCTTCTATCCCTTCAGCCACATACAGATCCACCTTCATGTCCCTGCTTTCTCATTTTTTTGGCCATGTTTTTGCTCAGAGCTTCTCTTCTTGCATCAGCTGGGATAAGGAGGCAATTGTTTGCTTAAAGCACTATATTTCTGTTGTTCTCTTGGAATAGTGAGGAGCCAACTGGACTTATGCTCTGCCATGAGAAACCAGAAGCTGCAGTGTTCATTTTGCAGCAACCTGAAATAGATTCTTCCTCTGCTGCTCCTCCTGGTTTCCCTGTGCAATGCCAGCATCAGCAGAGCTGTTGCAAACAGCCTGGGTGTAGGACCAGTTTCATACAGCATTGCCAAAATGTGCAGCTCTCAGAGCCTGCCCACTCCTTCCCTCCCAAGCTGGTGGTGTGTTTGCCATCCTCACAGCTTCTGCAGAGTGCTCCAGATCAAATTGGGCTCCTCTGGAATGAGCACCTTGCCTTTACTTTCCTGGTGATGGGTGGTTGTTTTACCAGGAGAGTCCTGTGAAATCTGAAATGTGTTAAATTGTGGATTCATTGCCACATCCCTCCAGAACTGGAATGGGACATTCCCTTGAGGGGGAGGCTGGAGAAGCAATAAACAGAGCATTGGAAAACACCATCTACAGGGCCCAACCTGACATCCCTAACTCTGCATGAACCTAGAGGATGTTTATCCAGCTACTCCTTGCACTTGGAAAAGAGGTTTTGGCCACAGGGCAACTCAAACTGAGAGCTCTGTGAGGAGCATTCCAGTCCACCTAGGTCTTCTGTTGACAGCAGTAATAAGCTATCAAACCTTTGTTTTCCCAGTCTCTGATATTTCCAGGACTCCTGAAGAGGGTATGGTGATGTGCACTGTTAAATATTGCTGTTCCCCATTTTGTTCTGGTCCACACCAACAGAATAATCCAGGCAAGTCTTTTTACTTGCATCATGTCAAAAATCACTCCAGAGCTGAATGTGAAGATAAAAGAAGTTTATTGGTCTTGGAAACAAGCTTTATTCCCTAGGAATCAGCAAACCCAATGATTCTGTCATGGTTTTAAGCTGAAACTTCCCTTTTTGCTTGACAAATTTCAGTTGTATCTATTGTAGGATCTGATTCATGTAGCACTGAAATGCAGCCACCTCTGGGGTAGGTTTTGAAATCCGTTTGGTGGAAAAGATCACATCATGGATCAAAAAGAAACAGATCCTATAGTTTTATTTTACAGAAATGAAGGGCAAGTTCTTCATTAGAAGATTGAGAAGGACCTTAAGTGATCTAGATTTTGTTCTCTGCTCTGTTTCATGTTTGGTGTGCCAGCTAAGCATATATCTCATTTCTTCCTTCCTTTTTCTTCTAAAAGTAGGAACAATAATGGCTTCTTTAGCCAGATCCATACATTTGGACATCTTACTGCACCTAGCATTCAAGAGCCTAACTTCTTACTGCCACACAAATGTCTAGAGTTGCTATTTACTAAGAAAGACCTGAAAGTCTTTTGGATCTATGTGTAAAATAAATTCTGCGTAAGATTTCATGTGATCTCAGAAAAATTATAAAAGAACACAAGATGAAGACATCATAAAATGAAGAAGGTCAGGTTTAGATTAAATATTAGGATGTAATTATTGCTTGTGAGGGTAGTGGAAGGCTGAGATGGAATTTGCAGAGACGCTGTGGTTCCCACAGCCCTGAAGGTGTCCAAGGCCAGGTTGGATGGGGCTTGGGGCTGGGACATGGGAGGTGTCCCTGCCCATGACAGAGGGGGGCACTGGATGGGATTTAAGGTCCCTTCCAACCCAAACTATTCCACGATTCCATGGTTCTATGTAAAACTGGGAAACTGAAGGCAGGGAACAATGACCCTTGGTAGAATTCAGCTAAGAACGATGAAAATAACACCCTGAAAAAATATATAGCTATAAAAACCTCTTTAAAAACACTAAACATGCGAAGGAAAATGAAGTCATCATCCCTTTAACTGTATACACAAGGCTCTTGGGTTTTTATTTCCTGTCTGGGAAAGTGTTGGGTTTCCAGGGCCGTGCCAAGCACTGGCCATGCTGCTGGATGCCCCCAGGCTGAGGGAACACTTGCTGGGTTATTTTTGGCCTCATGAGTACATCACTCAATGCTGCCACTGTTTGCAGCTGTGACAAAGAGAGGCCTCTGTGTCATAAAATTCGAGTGGATGCATGGAGGAGGGGAGGAGAAAATGAGGAAGGCATCACCCAGACCACGTTTTGCTAACAAAATTAATTGCTAGTTTAATTAAAGAGTTAAATAAGTTCAATCTGTGTGGTAGACAGAACAATTAATTGCAGGCTAGTTGCATTTTTCAATTTGTTTAAAGAAAACAAAAATGAATTCATCATCATCATTCCCCTGGATTTTGCTTACCTCTCAGAGCACTGATCTGATCGATCCTTTCTAGGAATCATGGGTCATGGCAGAAGAGATTCCCATGCTTTAGGGAGGTTATTCAAAAAAGAGTGGAAAAATGTACTAAAATAGGAATGGCAGCTTGGTTTGGGTCTCTTTAATACAAGGAATTTCAGCGCAATAGTTGAAGAGGGGAGGAGACTATGGGGAAGAACTTCGCTGGAGGAAGGTGTTGGAGAGTCACGAGAACAAACCAAAAAATCAGATTTTTAAGTTTTATGAATATCTAAAGAACAAATGCAAACTTTCCTTATTTTTAGTGGGAATGGGTGCTGTTTTGTTAAAATGCTGTGAAAGAGGAGGGAAACCTAGAGAAAATACAACTAATTTTCAGATCCTTAGAGTAAAACTATTGTCAAAATAACAATTAATGTGAGATTTTCAGTTTCTTTTTTTCTTTTTTTTTTTTTTTTTTTTTTTATGTAGGAGCCCCAAAATGCTTCAAATCAAAATTGAAATGGGAACACCCTTCACCCCCCAACTCTGAAATCTGTTTTGGATCCCTTCAAAAAGATACCCTGAACAGCCTTGGTTGGGTCCCTCTCATCTGTGTTCACTTTGTGGAATTTAATGTCATCCAGGAACACTTCCAGGATCTTCAGAGCAACTCAGGGTATTTGTACTTGAAGGTTAACATTTGGGGTGGGCACAGTGTCGGCTGTGGCAGGAGTTTTGAGGTGGGATTTCACAAATCTCAGGTAATTTCTGTCCCAAGTTTCCATTGTCAGTGTGGTTTGTAGAACAGGGAATGTCTTCAGCCTCCTTTAAAAGGATTGGTTGATGCTTTTGCCTTTTCCTCCTTATTTTTGGAGATGGAATCAGCTACAAGAGGGGAGCAAAAGCCTCAGTGGGTGAGGCAGCTGTGACACAGTAGCAGGGAGGTGCCAGGCAGCTTTCTCTGGGACATTTCTGTACCAGTGTCCTAAAAAAGAGATGAGAAAGGGGAAGGAAGAATTCTGAATCACATGCACGTTATGAAGCTGATTGAGCAGCTGAGGAAAATCAGCTTCTGGAGGCTTCTGCTCCTCCTGTGGGGGTGGTGGTGGGACTCTGAAAATTACTTTGTAGATGAACCTCTGTTTTGGGGTAACCCCCTTATTCTGTCTCTGAAAGCAAAAGCTGAGTTTATTGATAATTATAGGCCTGTTAATAGCCACAAATTATCAATCCAGCCATAAATTATCAATCAATTATCATTATTAAGCCTTGTTTGGCTGGAATTCCTCACCCTTCATTTCTGTAAAACAAAACTTTAGGATCTTTTTCTTTTTGACCCATGCTGTGATCTTTTCCAAAAAAAGATTTCAAAACCTACCCCAGAAGTGGCTGCATTTCACAACTGGATTTTAAAATGCATCGCCTAGGTTTGTATGGCAGCCTGGTCTGGGTGACTGCACTACAGAAATAAAATAATTATTTCCTAGAAGGTTTTTCCCATAAGGGAGATTCCTGTCCATGCTGAAGCATCATCCTGGTCATCTGGATTTCTCCCTAAAATCCTGCAGTAATGCTGCCACCTATGGAAGGTTCTCCAGTCCTGACCTTTGCAGGCTGCCTGATGCATTTACAGCTGTGAAAACAGGATCTGAGTGTGCTCCTCTGACCTGCTGATAAAACTCCCTATTTTCTATTGGATATTTAATCCTGACATGAAGAGGCACAAATTCACTTCCTCACAAATAAATTAGTTTTGAAATTGAAATTGCTTCTGGAAATTGGCCCTTAAGACAATATTTTTGCTTGACAGTGGCAGCTCAAGGTCCCAAGGCAAAACATCATTTTAAGTGCTGTAAAAACACCACAAAGAGCTGGGCAGCATTTCCAGCTCCTTTTTTTTTTTTTAATGATACAGCTGAGGAAGGTTTCATGAAAAATTCCTTCTTCAGGGATATACTTTAACTTGCTGAGTGTATATATTTTCTATGATGTATATGATGGGGAAGTTCATCCCCATCTTGTCCCCATATATTTTCTAGGATGTACATGATGGGGAAGTTGGGGCCTTTTCCCTTTAATTTGTGTCACTTTGGGTATGAAAATAGAAACCTGGTAGGAAATTTGCACATTGGGTCTGGGAAGAGGCCACATTTTTGGAGTTAGGAGAAAGAGGAATGTGCTTGACCACTGCTACAGGTTCTACAGTCAAAAACAGTCTCTTGGCATCAGTGCCTGTTTTCCACGCTGGGACTCACAAGACAAAATCAAGATACTCAAAATGTTCAAGAAATGTTGAAATAAATGTTCAGCAAATGCTGAAAATGTGTTTTTCTCTGCTTACTGGGTGCTGTGGAAGCCAACCCCAAAGGCTGGAGATAAAGCTCTGTCTGCAAGTGCTTTTTTCTTGGAGGAAAGCAAGAAAAACTTTGACCACCCCCCACCTTGCACAGGGCCCTGGAACAGAAAATTTTGATTAAAAAGTGATAAAAGTATTCATATTTCTCTTCTTGTGGAGAAGAAAGGAAAATATTAGGAGAAAGGGAGGGGGCAAATTAGCTTTAAAGGCTGTGGGGGGAGGATGAGAAAAGTTACATCAGGTGTGAGCTGTGCCAGGTGTTTCCTCTGAAGGGCTGATGGCTGAGGGGGTGCTGAGGGGGCTGCAGAACCTTCCAGAACTGGGGGGGCCAGCCCTGGTTCCTGATGTGCTGAGGTCTCCTCTCCCCCTTCCCTGGGGCAGAAGGTGGTGGGGAACGTTCTGTGGTGGAAAAACAACTGTTTGAGAATGCTCTCCATGTAGGAGATGATTGAATTTGCTGCAGCAGAGTGGTAGGATGGAGTCATGCCTCTATGTGATGCTTGAAGTAATTTTTTTTTCCCTTTGGTTTGCAGCTTCCCGTGGTCCTGCCCAGATGGTGCTGTTTGCTTTTGAGCTTCTGGGAAGTTTTGGGAAGGGCTGGGCTGCCCCTTCTTGTCTGTAAAATGGCTCTTCAGCTTTCTGGCGGTGTTCTTGGGTTGTTTCCAGTTTAGGGGGGTTTACCGTAATTGGTGTACTGAAATGAAACAAGGAGCAGTAAAACTTCTCCAGAATGTTGGTGGGGTACCTTGAGGTGAAGCACGAAGGCCTGCAGAAAGATGAGTTTATAAATATTCACAAATGGTTTTGTTCTCTATTTTAGTCCTAAAAATATAATAAATGGAAGATGCTTTTACTGTGGGGTGAAATATGGAGAGGAATACCAGGAAATCCAGGGATAAATGAGAGCATTGCTGTTGCACCTTTTAGCAGGAAGGGATAAATTTTCAAATTCTCGGGTGCTGTTTATAAGACAAAGTTCAGTTATCACTAGCATGGCTTTTGTGTCATAATCTGGCACTCAGTTGCTGCAGGTAAGATTGGAGACTTTCCTGTGTTTATGGTCACCTCTAACTTGCCAAGATGTGATTTTTCTTCCCCCTGAGAGTTTTGAATGCACACAAAAAGACAAGTATTTAGCAAAATTTAGCACAGATATGCTGCTATCTGTGTTGCATTTGATAAAGCATTTCCTGCTGACTCTTTGTTCTGCCAGCTATTTAAAATGCCTGTAAATCAAATTCAAGCCCTAGACCATAAGGTTACTTTTTTCCCCCCCATATGTGCTTTTTATACTAATAACTGTGCAAATGCCTGTTGGTGATGAGGATCCTGTTAAGTGTACTAAAAGGGCTGTAAAGAGGCTATAGAGTTTGTAATTTAGATTAAGAGGTTTAAATATAGCATGTGAATGTAGCAAATGCCAGTGGGATTTAGGGGGAAGACTTTATGGGCTGAAACTTTCAAAGAGAGCCAAGGGAATAAGGTGCTCAATTGCATACAGAGATTGGACCCTAGAACTTGTCTGAGCAAGGAAAATGGCAGGAATGACTCCATAGCTGTTATTAATCTCTCCCAAAGCAGATGTTTCCAGTTCAAGATCCTGGCTTAGATCGAAGATCCTGGTCTCGATCTGCTTTGGAGAAAATGAGAGCAGTTTTAAAAGGCTGATTCTGTAATAAACTGCTCCAGCCACCCTTCCCCATGGTTCGCTGACAGACCTCTGAAGCTGCTCCTCTGAGATGGGAAAGAAGCAGCAAAGTAAAGAAAGAGAAAGGTAGTAGCTTTCAATGTTTCTGGAATGAGTTTGACCATGATGTAAGACTCTTTGAGGTCCATGACTATTTGGCAAGTGTAAATTGGAACAATGGAATTGCAAAATTAGCTGGTAAAAGAATATAAAACTGGCAAGGCGGTGCTTTTGTCCAAGAGCAAACAGAGGATAGAATCCTCTGAGGAGGATGCTGCAGGCTGACAATGTGCTGTTCGTGGCTCTGATGTTACCCTGAATCTGTTCTGTGTTCATCAGGGCAGGAAAAATTGTTGTCAATGCTTTTGTGCACTGGAAAGCAGTCTGGGCTCACATCATACTGGATGTCTTGATTGTATCAGTAGAAGATATCCAAAGTATTTTTATATCTTTATGGTAGCTTCAGATAGGGTTTTTCTACTTAGGATTTTGCAATAAATGCTCATGTGACCAAACATGAGAAGTTTGATATCCACTCTTCTTTTTGCCTGTCACCTGAGGGTCTTTAGTCACACTGCAAAGGCAAAACTCCTTAGCAGAACCTGGGATTGTTAATCCTCCATTTGACTTGTGTGGGCACTGAAAGCTGGATCTAATCCAGAGGGAAATCTGCCTTTATGCAGAACTGCTCTGGAGTGGTGGGGACAATTCCTTCCTTTCCTCCTGTACAGAGCATCCCTTCAATCTGCGCTGCCATTTGTGCTTGGGGGACAAAAGCCTGATGTGGAGGAAGGCTTTTATATCCTGGCTCTGTGGAACTTGGTTTAGATTGAGGCCATTGTGTCTTAACAAATTTCACTGAGTGGGGCTGTAAAATTGGGCTTCTGCTCAGCGACCTGCAGGGCGAGTTACTGTCCCAGAGAAACTGCCTGGTGGAGATGATCTTGTGCTTGAAACAGGCAGCATGTCCAAAACAGCCAAAAGATGTGCTTCAAATCCATCAGAGGGGCTGCCACTGACTCCCGAGACAGACAGTGATTTGTGTGTGGTTTGTTTGTCACCGACATCTTTTCATAAAAATCCTTTCTTTAGGATTTTCCCTTCTGGGAAGCTGAGAGGCCTTAGAAATGAAATGTAAACAATGGCTATCTGCTGCTGAGGAATGCAACAGGTGCACCTGTGATTGGCCCCTGTTGGATGTGTACAATTAATGGCCAATCAAAGACTGAGCTCTCTCTGGAACAGAATCAGAGAGAGCTCCTTTGTTATTCATTCTTTTCTATCCCTGGCTTAGCTAGCCTTCTGAGAAACTTTCTTCCTATTCTTTTAGTATAGTTATAATGTAATATATATCATAAAATAATAAATCAAACCTTCTGAATATGAGGTCAACATTCTCATCTCTCTCTCACCCTGAAAACTCTTGTGACCACTGTCACATTTGTTCATGTTGTTGTTTGGGTTTTGGGGGTTTTTCTGAGGCCAGGAGCTGTCCAAGTGTTCCCTTATCTTCCCAGGTGGTGGCACCAGGGTAGTGTGACAGGGAAAAGTCAGGCTTGAGGTTAAAATATTTCCCTTTTGGTGAGGACTGACTTTTGTGGTGCTGCTTCTCTGACTCTGCTGCCACTGCTGAAGTAATTCCATAGTCAGAGTCATTATCTGTGTGTGCCTGGGCCGCATGGCAGGAAATGTTCCATCCTCTTGGAGAGCAGGCAGTGCTGACAATCCTGATTTCAGGCAGTAAAATAGTGGCAGAACACTGAGTTTCTGCTCTGAACATAAAGAGCAAGCAAACATTTCTATGAAGTGTCACTTGGGAAGCAAAATATGTACCTGTACTGCTCAAAGTGGTGAGTGGCAAGACTTTATGGGAATCAGTTTGACCTCAAGATGCTGTAAGGAAAAAGAAAAGTTTGGATGGGAAAGCCTGTTGGAATAGAATATGGTTCAGAAGAGAGAAAAGGAATCTATTCTGGAATAACAGTACAAAAAAGGCCATTTTTCAGAGTTGCATGAATAGGAGGTATTGTGCTCACTGGGTAAGTGTAACTTTGTGTTGAGAATAGGTATTAATTTGTGCTAACACTAGCTAAAAATCGTATCTAATTCAATTGAATCAGTGGCACCCTGCTAGGGCTGTTCAGCAGTGGGGTTTGAGCAAAGGTCCCTCAAAAGAGAACAGCAAGCAGCTCTAGGTTCAGTCCCAGCTGAAGATGTTGGGATTGGAGCAGAGTTTCTGTGCAGACCACAAGGTGGTGGCATTGCCCAGGTAAATGGTCCGTGAAATATCATGATTTTAATATTTCTGTGTGTTTGAACTGCAGGTTTGTCTTTTGTACCACCATTATTATGGGAAAGGAAATACCAGTTAAAATATTTGACTCTGTTGCATAATTAATCAGGAATGTAAAATACTTTTCTTGATGGCAGGGACTCTTATTTTCACTTTTAGAACATTTTCTTCTCCTGCTTTCCCAATACTAAGCAATTTGAATAACATTTAGCTGTGCTACAAAGGGTCTGAGTGCAATTGTGCTCTGAAAGACAGCTCTGGAAAGTGGGAGAGCGGGGCTGAGTTCTTCCTGTATTATTTCAGGAAAGTGGCTTAAATTTCATGGACCTCGTTTCTGATCTGTAAATTGGGAATGTGCCTCTCCCTTCTATCCTCCATGTCATGTGCAGCTGCTGCCTCCCTCACTAACACCCTCTCCTTTCCTGAGTATTTAAAGTGTAATCCTTGCACAATCAAGAGCCACAGCACCAAAACATCTTTCATTTGGTCGTTGTTAATAAATTTGCACAAATGAGTTGAGTGTTGGGGGTTCAGTGCTAGGAGCAGCTTGTGTTGAGGGAGTGCTGATCCCAATTCCCGGACCTGTGCACTTGAAACTTGAATAAGCCTCAACACTCACACCTCAATAACATTTTAAAGATCTGAGCCTTGTCTTTCTACCTGAATTTCCAGGCTTGGGCTGTGGGACAGGGATGTGCTGCCCCTGTGGTCACGTTGGCAGTGCCCCCCATGTTTGTGGTACTGAGGGGGATCAGTTTAGGTGTTGGTTCAACCACACTGCCTCCTGCTATTCCCTACCCCATCCTTTCCCAGGATCTTTCCCTGGCCTCTTTGGGGCCTTTCCCCGGTGCTGTCAGAGCCGTAGCAGCGTGTTCTCCATCACCTTCCAGCTCAGCCCTTCCTCCTGCAGCACCTGAGGAGAAAGTGGCCTGTGTGAAGGTCCGCCCGAAATGAACGGGTGACGAATGATTTTTGGGTGCAAAAATAACCAACACAAGGCACAGGGGTTTTGCAGTAATAAATCAACAAGGTGCAATTTATTGATTATAACCACAGCTAAATATGCGTTTGGTTAAGGGATCCGGGGAAGAGAAGGGTAGGACAAGGAAAAAGGGCATGGCGTGTTCTGCAAACATCACTTGTGAACACACTAGATAAGCAGGAGACTTTCTTTCCCAACCGGCTCAGCAGTTTTAACCCTTTGGTAGTCTTTTCTCATGACAATTGTGAGGCAAAAAATGAAGGATTTTTGGATGGACTTCTACAGCCTGACAAACTCTTCACACTTTGTAAAGTTTCAAACAAGATTGGTGATCTTCTCCCTTTGCTTTTCTAGGAATTCTCTAGATCTGAAGGTGACTTTTGTAGTAGGATATGGGGGAAATGTAGATCATAATTCATCTGCTTTGTTCTGAAAAGCTTTAAAGTGTGTTAAAGAGTTTAAATCACAGAACTGTGATTTTATATTGTTTGTGTTGGGCTTCTGTCAACTGAATGGACTTCTGCTTTTGTACTAATTGCTCTTTTATTCTCAACCTACACACATATCCTTTTTACTTTCTCTAACCTGTATTTCTTGAGTTGCACACAGATTCTGAATTCCTGGATATTTGGAGTTTCTGGGTCACACTGCACAGCACAAGAGAAATTTGGTCTGGAGCTGGGGATTTTCTTGTGACAAAGAACAAGTCTGGGGTGTGTTGTGAAGTCAGGGATCCAAGAGCAGCTTTGCTGTTGCTGAAACTGAGAGTGAAACTTCACCAGCCCATCAGATCCCTGATTCTCATCTGTTGTATCATGAACAACAAATGTACCCAAGATCTGGGGACAGGAATTCAGTGCAGGTGTTGACACCTCAGATGAACAAATATTTAGTTCCTGTCTTACCAAATAATTAGGCCAGGTGTAAAACAGGAGATCTGCAAACTATTAAAGCTTGTAAATCATATTTCCCATTTTAGAAATGGTGTGGTAGTGGAAACCTTCCAGCCATTGAGAGAACATTTTATCAATAGCTGAAGTTTTACCTGTAGTGGCAAGATGAACTTTATAATTTTATATTAGAGATGTACATATCTTATACATGCGTACCATGAATATGTAAGAGTGTGTAAGTGCAGTAAAATCAAGTTTTTAAATGATGTTGTCAATCCAAGTGAATGTCTGTGGCTCATGTAACCAATCCTTGGTGGAAAGGCAGAAGTTGTTTTGCTCCCAGCCCACAAGGACATTCCCTAAAACAGATGTTTGTGTTTTGGCTGGCTTTGGTACTTGTTCAGTGTTGTTATTTTGCAGGGCATGTGGCAAATGTGCCAGTAATTGAGCTCTGGGGACATGTTTGCATGTGTCCATGGATGGCATTGTCCCAGGATTCAGGAGCTCCTGAAATCCATTTCCATCCTTGCCGTTGACCTGAAGAACTTTGGCTTCCCTGTGCTCCCACCTTGTATGGGACAGGAATGGTACAGCAGCATTTACCTACAGCAGATGCTGAGCACCAGGGCTTGGTGTTCACTGAAATGGGGTTTGTCACCTTGGGTCCGAATAATGAGCAAACAACCCTTCTGACTCTGACTGGATTACATCATTTTATTGAATATAAACTACAGTGCTCAACAAAACCAGGGAAAAAAGAATCGAGAAATGAAAACCTATGGGAAAATAGGAAGAATTTAACTGTGTCAGTTCTCCCAAGCTGGACTAGTCACTGAAGAAAACTTCTTTCTTTTACGGTTTGGAGATTAGAAGTGTTTCTTGATATGATTTATTAGTTAATACAAAGTATTTTGCCTGATTGGTAATGCTGCTTATCCTAGCTGATTTATAAAAAAAAAAAAGGAAGAAAAAAAAAGAAGTGCAGTGGAATGGTAGAATGTGTATTTTTTGTTTTAAAATGCAGGTTGTTACCACTTGGCCAAATCTGTTTAAGCTGACTGCTGTGCTGGACTAATAATGCCCAGAAAAATTCTGCTTTCTTACTTATTTCATCCTGTAGTCTTATTTCTTCTCCCGCTTGAGTTCTCATTGGAACTCTTTATGATATCCAGTGAACAGCTTAGCACTGGGGAGCTCTGGATTCTTGGTTTGAGCCTTCATGTGCTGTTTGGACAAAGGATGATAATAAAAGTAGGGATTTCTTTCATTGTCTTCCCAACCTATGTTCTGGTTTGGAGCCTTGGCAGCTGAATATGTGAATAATAACAATTTCCTTATTCATTAGAAATATATATTAAAAACCGGGGCAGGTATGTGTGAAACACAAATTTCTTCCTGTCTGCTTTTTGGGGGATTTAAAAAAAAAATGAAAATATAATACATTTTCTTTGTGTTTTCTCACTGGAAACCAGTAATGCCATGTAATTCCTTAATGGCCACTGGTCCTAGACTGGAATAGGAAGTGCTGGCTGGCTGTGGCAGCTGGCAGGGAGCCAAAGCAAAGTTTGGAGCTGTTTGATACCTGCCAAGGCCTTTTATTGCCTGTAGGCTCTGTCACCATTAACATTATTCATATTGTGCCACAGGAGAAATCAGATGCCACAGAGCATCCTGTGGTCAGGCCTTCCCCTCCAGGGCTGTGCTGTTCTCCAGCCCGTTCTCCCTCTGTGTGTGCCCCTGCCTGCTCACCCCAACAGAGCCAACCTGGGCTCTGGGGGTGCCTGGCACAGCTCAGGGCAAAACCCACGGCTGGGGGGTTTATCCTGGGGTACAACCCATGAACACCTCAAATTTTGTAGCTCAAATATCAAGTCTTGAGTGCTTTGTAGGTTTGAGGCAGTGCACATATCCAGGGCTGTCCCTCCTGTGCGTTACAGGGCTCGCAAGGGTTGTGGGATGAAGAGAGGCGAGAATGTTGACTTCATGTTCAGAAGGCTTGATTAATTATTTTATGGTATATATTACATTATGACTATACTAAAAGGAATAGAGAGAAAAGTTCTCAGAAGCTAGCTAAGCTAAGAATAGAAAAGGAATGAATAACAAAGTTCTGTGTCCCAGCAGAGAGTGAGACCCAGCTCTGCCGTGAGTGGTCAGTAAATCCAAACATCCACCTGAGACCAATCACACATCCACCTGTTGCATTCCACAGCAGCAGATAACCATTGTTTAAATTTTGTTGCTGAAGCCACAGCTTCTCAGAAAGGGGGGAAATCCTAAAGAAAGTATTTTTCACAAAAGATGTCTGTGACACCTGCAGGGTGATGTCCTCCTTCCTTCTGTCCTCTGGGTACTTGGACACTGCTCTGAACAATTGGGAAGTGAAGGGGAAAGTCAGGGAACATCAAGTTCTTTAGTTACTTACTAACGACATTGTGTCGTCCTACTGATAGTGGAGCCCTGGAAAAAGTTAAAGATAGAATCTAAAATGTTAATCTTTGTGTTTTCCCAGATCAACTGCACCTGCGTGAGCAGTATGATAAATGATATAATTGTTAGATGTGATGATTGTTTAGTAATTAAATATAATTATTATATAAGCATAAGAAGAATAATGAGAAACTATGTTGGAAATTCAGAGAGGGGCTAAATTTATGTATACAATAGAACAATATAAGTTTAATAATTAACATGAAAGTTATGTAACGATAGAGTATAAAACATGATCATTTTGGATGTATGGTCGGAATCAGATTTGGGTTGAATATACCCCGATTCCCAGAGCTCTTAATAAAAAATCCCTCTGTGATTATGTGTTTTTGAACGCTAACACTAAGTGTTCTGGTGTTGTATTTTCTCCTCCTGGCTTCCCTGTCTGTGCCTCTGCTCCATCTTCATTTCCCTCATTGTTTCTTCTAAAGTTTGGATTGTGAGCAGTGCAATGAAGGAGCTTTATCTCATCTAGGTTAGACCTAGATCCTATACTAGGATGGTGTAAAAGCACAAAGTCAGTTGAAAGCATCATAATTTGGTGCTTTGGCCTCCAAAATGAGGCATCAGTGGAGGCAGAGGGCAGATAGAAAATCTTAGAGGTTTGTGACATGTCTTAAAGATGTGTGACGTGCGTTTGACCAAGCAAATTGCTCAGCCCATCCACAGCAATGGTCACTGAACACTTTTCTGATACTCACGTGCCTCAAGATGATGCTGAAGACAAAAAATGACCTTGGCTGATCCCAAGTCCCCAGGACATCAGTGACAACAAAAGAGATGAGCAGGTTCAGAGGGTTTCAGAGCACCCTGAGCTGACCCAGCTCTGCGGTCCACAGGCAGTCTTTGGCCTTAGGGAAGGAAAACACCCTCTGTTGTTTTCAAGAGCACGTGTTCAGAGCATCTGAAGGCTGGAATATGTGTAAGCATATGGCATATAATTTCCTTCCTTTCATTCACAGGCTGCAGCAAGATCAGTCCTGGTAAGAACAAGCTCCAGCTTTCTTTTGAAGATATTTCTGTAGCCATTTCTGTCTAGCAAGCAGAGCTAGAAATTCAGAAATAGAATCATATTATTTAGTAAAAGATATTATTTTTTACTCACCTAACTGATGAAAAGGTGGTGGTTTACAACCAGGCTGAGCAAATTCTTTTAAGTATCAAAACTGTTTAGGTGTGAGACACTTTCAAAGCATTGCAGTTTAGCCTGTTAAAATCAGTGATGAAAGAAACAGTTCAAATGGTAAATTGTAATTAATCAGTGCAGAAGGCCTAAAACTCTGGGAAAATTTCTTACCTTCTGGAGGATAATGTTTAGACTAACCTAGATTCTGATGACTTAAATTTTGAGCTTTTGTTTTTGGTATTTTTACTGGTTATGGGAAGTAAATATGGAAAAATCTGATGAGAGGAGCTGGTATCACATAAAATCAGCTTCCCTGCTTCTGATACAAGTGCAAATCTTCTCACTATCAGAATCTGGCTATGTAATTTGGCAGCTTTTGTAGGGCAATGTACTGAGATCCTGTTGGCTTTCTGGAGTGAGGTGTGTTAACAGTTCTTTTCCACCAAATAACCTGAAGTTTCTTTGTTTAATGTGCTTCAAAAAAGAGCTGAGCTGTCTCTCCAAGGTTGTAAACCTTTAATTGTAGAATTTTGGGCTTTTAAAAGCCTCTTTCTTGTAGCTTATGGAAAGAATGTAGGAATAGTCAGATTAGATTAGATTTTTTTTGTGTGTGTATTTCATTTTAACTTCTGTTACCAGATGCTTTAAAAGAAGGCACAGGACATTTTACAGGAGGGCAGGTGTTATGATTATTGACCATCCTAGTGATTTTCCTAATCTTAATGTGCCCCACCTTTCCTATCAATCAAGGGCAAAGCTGGCAAATTTGGAGTTAAACACAATTTGCATATTCCTGCTACAATACCAGTTTGCATCAAGATTGTTTTATATCCCTGTCACTCAAGAGTATTCTAGTTTAAATGTTAGGTTGTACTTCATGGAAGAACTACAGAAATCTACAATTCTTACATTTTTAAATACTTTTTTAAAAGAAGGGGTTTTGTCTAGTGAGTTGCTTAAGGTTTGCTGACTTTTGAGCTGGCAAAGTGTCCCTGTGGCATCACTTGAGAGTCACTATTCATCTAATTAAAGTGAGACACCTGTTTAAGGCAGAGCTGCATTCAGTTGAGTCAAGAAATAAAAATTAGGCCCTCACTGTGCAGATGTTTGAGCATGATGTTAAGCACGTCTCTATTGTCAAGTAATTCTTGTAAAACCACTTGAATGACTAGAGTAGGTTAAGTGCCACTATAACAGTGTTTGCAATTCTGGGGACCACTTTTATTTGGTTCATATGTTAATGAATTAATTGAATTCTGGTCTTCAGTATGTCTGCATTTATCCAGTTGCTTGTGGAGACTCTTTCTGACAGCTGGGGTTGCGTCCTAAGCACGCACCTGGAACTAGAAAGGCTGTGATAACCTAAACTCCTTCCTGGTGAATATTTCAGCTAGTTTATGTACAAAGACATATTGAAAAGTTTATTTTGATTGCTTTCCATAAAGTGCAAAATGAGGGAGAGGATCCCAGCACAAATATACACCCCCTTCAAGTATTTTTCCTGAGTGTGGTTGTTGCTTCCAACCTCCATGTGGTTACAAAAACAAACTTCAGTGCTACGACTCCTCAAATTTGCATTATAAAATAAAATGGAACACACGCTCCCCATGGTAAAATATTATTTGCTAACGTGTTCCAAAACTATGCTAGGCAAAAGGCAGTAAAAGTATCTTTTAAAATAAAAAAGTTGGATATAAAATGGAGCAGATGTGTTTTTCTGTTCTAGTGAAAAGAAAAACACCTACTTATTGGAATGAACAGGATACTCAGAAGTGGATCTGATGGATACAATGTTTTCTCTCTTTTGGGAAAGATGAGGTGGGGAGGACGTTATTAAATGTTTACTTATGCGTTTGTGAGTTTGAAAGCATTCCTTTGTTCACTGCTTATAAATATGATTGGTGAAATCTCTGCAAGTGGCAGTTTGTGAGGGCTGATGAGTGTGGAGAGCTGCCTCCAGTAAGTAGTGCCTTTATGGTGCCAGAGGGAAGGGGGAGAGAGAGAGGCAGAGACCAGGTAGGCTTCACAATTTTCCAGCTGTAAACCCCTGCTTCTGCTTATTTACTGATGGCCTGGGGAGCCTGTGATGAGGATCTATTGTTTTATACTTGGGAGTTCAACTTTTTCCAGCAATCACATGGAGAGTTCTCTTCTGAGAAATGTGTTGATTGTATAAAACCAGGTTTATAATAAATATAACGGAAAGCACTGCAACACTTTAGACCCTGTTTTGCAGTTTCCACCGTTAAGAGCTCAAGCTGCTTTCAGGATTTAGTAGCTCCCACCTGAACCACTTTAAACCTCCCCTGTTAAAAAGCATTTTTTCATTTTGTATGTTTTTATTTTAGTTACATGGAGAGTCGTGTAAATCCAGAGTAGTCTTGTATCAGCTGGAGCAATTTTCTGCTCTGGTTCTCTCTGCAGTGCTCTGCCCTCCTCACACTCTTCATTCCACAGCTTAGGACTCAGCCTGCTCCTGATTTTTGTAGCCACAATTCTGTCACAAGCTGCAAGCTATCCCATGCAAGTAAATATTTTGTTTATGCTGATGTTCGGAACTTGAAAGTTTTTTTCGGGGACTTCTTTGTTTGGTAAATACCGTTACTGTATTGCCCAAAGTGCAATTGATGTGTGCTTAAACACATGACTCAGAACTGGAAGCTGTTACCAGCTTAAGAAAACATTTCTAAAAGGCACATTTATTTTTCTGGTACAGGTGTACTGGAAAAATGAACCTTCCAGTGAGATTAGTGGATAAAGAGGAAAATATATTAGTTGTCCTTCTCCGTTCTGACACTCATAATTTTAACCTCCAATTCGTTCCCTTGAGGCACCTGAAGGTTGGTGAATTCTCACAAATGAATAGGAACAAGAATTAAATGTTTCCTTTCAAGTGTCGTCTTTAGCATTAGTTCACTTTTTTTTTTTTTTTTTTTTTTTTCCTTCCTGCTGGCATTCTCCCCTCAAACCTGAGAGGAAATAATAGTACTTGAAGGTTATGCTTTTAAATGGGTTAAATATTATCTTCTATCCATCTTTCTTCGCGCTGGGAGTTGGTGAGATGTGCCGAGGAGCGAAAGTTGACTCCGGAGTATGAAACGACGCTGCTAAAAACCTGCTAACAAAGCCGAGCATCTCTCTTTCCCACGTCGAATCTGCCTCACCTGTCACTTTGACCCCTGCATGTGGAAACGAGTGCGGCAGTCCGGAGGGGAATAACTCTTCCTGCAGGAGGGAATGATCAGCACTCACCGAACCAGTTGCTTTGCACCCTCTCACACCCCCCACCCCCCGCTTTCTCTTTCAGTCCGAGGAGGAAAATCGCTCGAAGCGCTCGGCAGAATGAGCCCCGCTGGATGCAGAGCTGCGGGGATTCGGGGGGCCGGGAGGGACCCCCGAGCCCGGGGGGTGCCCGGCCCGAGCCCTTCCCCTCCCTCCGCCCGCAGCGCCTCTGCCTCCGGAGCCCCTTCCCCAACCTTCGGCTCCCGGTTGTAGCTGCAATTGTATTTAGGGCTCGGCAGATGCTCTGCTGGACCCTCCCCGCGCTTTCCGGGGGCTGCAGGGCTGTTTTGGGGCTGTTTTGGGGCTGTTTTGGGGCTGTTTTCCCTCCCCGAGTCCCGCGGTGCTCTTTACCTGCCGGTGGATCCGACTCCCCGAGCCGAACTGCGCAAACCTCTAAAGCGCAAATCCAGATTTATCGCCGATCGCACGGGTTTAAACACTGCTCTTTTTTCTTTATTTTTTTTTTTTTTTTTTTGTTTCCGGAATGAATTTGCAACAGAAGAGTCCGAGCGATGGGCTTTTCCCTCGGTTTAACTACAATTTTGGCTTGAAACGGGGAGTCTAGGTCAGCGGTCTATAATTTCAGAAGTATTCAAGGACTCCCGTGCTTTTGCAGCGTATCTTAAAGGCGAGAAACTTGGTTGGAGGACCAAATTCTGTCCCCGAAGGCGCTTCCGTGGCCGGAGCGGTGCAGCTCCCCCGCTTGAGATGGTGGGGAGGGGGCGGCCCGCGGCCGCAGCCCCCGCGGGGCCGGAGGGGACGATGCTCCCGCATCTGCGCCCCGAGCGCCGAATTCAGGCGGCAGCTGCTTGGGGCGAGGGGAGCGCTTCCCCCTGACCTCGCTGCTGGCCTCTGACCCGCAGGGATCCCCCCTGCGAGCGGGGTCCCCCGGGGCCGGGCACACGAGTCCCCTTTGTTCGCGGGGCTGCAGCCCCCGGCCCGGGCTGGACCCGACCTGGCGGGGATGGGCTCGGCTTCATCTCCTGGGGAGATGGGCTCGGTTTTTTCTCCTGGGGAGATGGGCTCGGCTTCATCTCCTGGGGAGATGGGCTCGGCTTCATCTCCCGGGGAGATGGGCTCGGTTTTTTCTCCTGGGGAGATGGGCTCGGCTTCATCTCCTGGGGAGATGGGCTCGGCTTCATCTCCCGGGGAGATGGGCTCGGTTTTTTCTCCTGGGGAGATGGGCTCGGTTTTATCTCCTGGGGAGATGGGCTCGGTTTTATCTCCTGGGGAGATGGGCTCGGTTTTTTCTCCTGGGGAGATGGGCTCGGTTTTATCTCCTGGGGAGATGGGCTCGGCTCATCAGGGAGCGTTCTCCCCTTGCGAACGCATCGGCCAAGGTTGCAGCGAGAGGGAATTCCGCCCCCTCCCCTTCCGCCCCTGCCTAGGGGTTAGGAACAAACGTAGGAAGGGTCGGAGCGGTATTGCCAGAAATTATGTTGGGGCTTTTATTCGAGGAAATGTATCCCCGCCTATTGCAAAAGGGTAAAAAAGCCCCGCTATAATATGCCTTACCATCGCCGATATATTTATCTTAAATGCTCTGGTTTTTCACTTTTTTAAAGTATTAAAAAAATATCTTGCCCTGTTTGGGCTTTCTAATACAGAGAAATTGCGTCTCAGAGGTGCTAAGATCATATCTTGAAAGATTAACCTGCACCCTCTAGCTCCGTCAAACTGCTGTTGCTTTTCTCTAATGTTGAAATAACGCCAGCCTCGCCTTTTGCTAACCTGGCAAAATCATTTCCTGCATATTTATCAATTTGGGGAGGTGGGTTAGCATGGCGAATTTCCTTGAACAAAGATTGGGTGAGATGTATTAGTTCATCCAATACCATGTCTGTCACTTATGTAGACAGAATAAATCTGAGTCCTGGCTTTGCCCTCAATCGTGCCTGAATTAAGGATACATTTTAATGAAAGTTTCATGGGAAGATTTTAATTTGAGATTGTTTTTGGAGAGAACTGTATAAAACTCCGTGAAAATAATCTTGCATTTAATAGGTGGCATTTTGAATCGCGGCTGAACGTGGATGGAAGGAGTTCCGATTTATTTGGAAATGGAAATTATACTTCGATCCCGTTAAAAAAAAAAAAAAAAAAAACCAAAAACCAAGCAGGTTAAAGAGAGGAGCTGCACATAATGAGTCAAGGAAATCCTTGAATCCTTGTGCTGTGCCTTTAACTACCGAACATCTGATTCCCTCATCTGGCAGATGGTCTCTGAGCACAGATTTGCATTCATTGTCTTGAAATCTGTTTTCGCGTTGGTGTTATATAGATTTCAGAGGCAGATCTATACACAGATCAGAATACAAAAGGGCCAGGAGGAAAATATCGCCAAGGCAGGGCAGTTTTAAGAAATAAACTCAAATAAATGCAGACGTAGGTATGGTCTTGGGTCACCGCGGGCCGGGCTGGGGAGAGCTCCGGTTTCCTTTAATGGGAAACGCTGCCTCCATGGGATGTTAGAAAAAGTTCTAAGGTGAGACCTGACAGCTCTCAGGGTGTAACTTTGGAGTCTGCCGGGTGCCTGGCAGCCTTGGGCTGGCTCTTGCCCCGCAGGCAGCCTCTGCCTACACCCTGCCCCAGACCCATTGCTCTCCCTCTGGGCAATTTTTCATTTCAAATCCCGCGCCGGAGAGCGAAGCGGCCGCTACCCGTGCGGGGCTGTGGCAGCCAGGGCGGTCAGACGGACAGAGCTTTCAGCGGGCAGAGCTTTCAGCGGACAGGGCTTTCAGTTTGGCTGTTCTGGGGCAGGACAGCTCGGGGTGAGGGTGCCGGGACACGGGGATGAGCCCGGGACACCGCAGTGATGAACCCGGGACACAGCGATGAACCCGGGACACGGCAGTGAGCCCTGGGCACGGCGATGAGCCCGGGACACGGCGATGAGCCCGGGACACGGCGATGAGCCCGGGACACCGCGATGAGCCCGGGACACGGCGATGAGCCCGGGACACGGCGATGAGCCCGGGACACGGCGATGAGCCCGCGGCTCCCGTGCCCGGCTCCGTGTGTCCCGGGACGGGCGCGCTCCTCCCGCTCCGGCCCCGCGCTTCCAGCGCACTCTGTGCGGGCTGGGGCCGCACTGCTCGGTGTGAGGCTGCCGGTCCCTGGCCATAACCTATCCCGATAACCCGTCACGATAAACCGCTGTTCCCGTGCCCGGAATTCTGCAGCCGCGAGGCGGCCGGCGGGCGTGCTCCTGGCAGCTCAGTCCCGCAGCTTTAGCACAGTTTGTGCGTTCTGGGGCAGCGCCGTTTGCTGTGGAGCTGCCGAGCTGTGGCGATAAACCCATCACGATAAACTCGCCGTTCCCCTGCCCGTGCTCCAGCCGTGCCAGGGTGCGCGGCGGGCGCGCTGTTTCCAGCCCGGTGCCTCTGCCCTAGCACGGTTTGTGCGGTCTGGGGCAGCACGGCTCGCCGTGGGGCTGCCGGGCTGTGACCGTGACCCGTCCCCACAGCCCGATCGCGACATCCCGGTCGCGACAGCCCCGGGCGCGCTCCCTCCAGCCCGGAGCCGCGCGGGGGGCGGAGCGCGGGCTCGCCATCCAGCCAATGGCGGTGCGAGATGCAAATGAGATGTCCTTATGTGGTCTGGGCCCCGCCCCCCGCCCCGCCCCTGTGGCCATTGATGGCGCGCGGGAAGCGCCGGGCGGGACCGGCCGCGCTCCGGCCCCGGCGCTGCTGCCATCGCCCCGCGCATCGCGGCTTTCCCCCTGCCTTCCCTCCTTCCTTCCTTCCTTCCTTCTTCCTGGATTAGGCAGATCAATCCTTCTCCCCGTTGTCTGTTTGAGGAACGGGTGATCCTCGTTAGCGGCGATCGGTTTCTGGATGCGGCTCCCGGGTGTGCGTGTGAAGGATGATGATACCCGGCGAGGCTGAATCAGCGTAACTTTCACTTGGCAAGAGGAAAAACTTTCTTCCCCGTTTGAAGGCGTTAAAAACACGAAGCGTTAAATAGCAGAAGAAGTTGGTTTTAAAGCTGAACTTCACTTTCCTGGGATTTGTGTGTCAGATTCAAAGGCTGCGTCGTCTTGTTTTTCTTTTTTTTCCTTCTCCCTTATCTCCCAAAAGGAAACTGTTGCTAGTTTGCATAGACTTTTTAAATGTTTGGAATTCAAGATACTTTAGGAAGAGGACCAATTCTGAAAGATAAATCTCTAGGTTCTGAGATGGATTCCGTCAGGTCCTGGGTCAGAAACGTTGGGGTTGTGGATGCAAACGTAGCAGCACAAAGGTAACTGAGACTATTTCTCTCCCACTTTACCTCTGCTTGGTTGTTTCATTTTTTTTTTATTTTTTTATTTTTTTTTTTTTTTTTTAGCAAATCTTTTCATTATGCCCCGTTGTTAGCACAGGAGCCCTAAAACCCAGTGCGGGGCTCAGATGACAGCGAGACGGGATTACCCTTTGATTTTCTGCCCCGGGAAGATTGTGGGGCTCTGGATTGGTTGTTCCCAGCGATCCAGGGTACTCCTCCCTGCTTGCTCGGCCACACAGCCGAACAGAGGGGACCAAGTTAGAATTAACTTCAATGCAGATGTCAAACCCGAGCTCCCCCGGCCCGTCTTGTTTTGCTTAATTCACGGTGGGCATTGCCGAAATGGTCACCGCGGTTTCAGGGCACAAGCACGGCGGATCCCGCACCCTGCGGCCATCCCGTGTCTGCAGCACCTGCCCGAACGTCCGAGAGGTCCCTGCTGGGCTGAAATGGCTCCGAACATCCCGAAATTGGGGCCTGGCTCTTCGCTTTCTACTTGTTCGGGCGGGTTATCACCCTTTTACGCCCCCTTTTTATTTTCTCTTCCCAGCCAAGTCGGCACAGGACAGTTATTGCTGTCTCTTCCCGTTAGGGGTAAGATGATTAAAACTCTTTGGGGTAATTTTTTCCCCCTTGGAAAAAATTTCCAGCCCCTCTGGATAACTTAAAAAAAAAAAAAAGTTAAGTAGTAGCGTCGGGCAAGACTAAATTGGGAACCCCAGGAGTAAGCAGGATTTTATTTAGTATTAGAGAGAGGTGAAAGGCATGAAACAGCAGAGGGGACTTCAGATGAAGCAGATGTTTTAGAAATAGCACATCCATGCCCCCACCCACGGCCTGATCTGGCAGCAAGGTTTTCCAAGCACCATGGGAGGAGTTATCAGAGTTTCATGAATGTCGATAGAGTGTTTAATAAATACGGTTGAGGGGGAAGAGTTTTATCCTTGAGGAAACTGAAAGTAAAAGGAAACAGCTTCTGACAAGGCTCCAATTCACGGGAGCGTGGAGGTGCAGCTGTGTTGTGCAGCCTGCTGGCATCGCCAGGTTTTTCTCCCAGATATTCCTAACAAACCAATAAATCCCAATTTTTACACGCAGAATGAGAGGAATCCCCAGGCTAGGTGCAGTTGTGGCGGATGTGGTGATTTCACACCGTACCTCATTGGCAAGGAGAACACCGGGAAACATCTGTAGTGCTCTGAAAGAGCCAAATACTTTTGCCAGTGCCGTGGATCTGTTTTGGGGACTAAAACCCAAAGCTGTCCAACTCCTAACTAGTCTGGCACATAGACTTAATTTGTCTATTAAGTAATTTGGAGGTGCTCATACTCACCTATTTTCTTCTCGGTAAGTAGAAATTTGCTTTAGGGAGAGGGAACTGCAACTAATTTCACAAAGAAATAAAGCTGCAGTCGGGGATATCGTGGGTAAACAGAAGCATTTGAATCTTCCGAAGCCGGGAAATGCGTGGGAAACATCACAACGTTTTCTGCAGTCAGGGACAAGAATTTCTCAAGGGCTGGCTAACCCGAGACTAAATTCTTTCAGCTTAAATCAGAGATTCAATTCACAGGAATCAGTTCAAGTCAAACTTCGCAGCCGAGGCAAGCGGCTGCTCTGCTCGAAAGTCGTTGTCTCTGAGCAAAACGAGGGGTCCTCGGGTTGACATCCTGCCCGTAGGAATGATTTTTAGGGTGGCTCGTTTTCTCCTCCAGGGAAAGGGAGCAGGACCGGGATGTGCAGGGAACCCTTCCAGCCCCTCTGACGCTCGCAGCGCTCCCCACCGCGCCGCATTCCGGCAAGGAGCGGTGACAGGCAGGGAAACAAGCGGGGCAAGGAAAGCACTCGCTGCCTTTAGCACCAAGCCCTCTGTAAATGAGCGTGTCCTGGGCTGTGCAGGGAGCGGGGCCGCGCCGCAATCGGGGCTGCAGGGCAGGGACGGTCCGAGCGAGCTCTGCCTTTGCTGTCGTTGTTCTGCCCTTTCTGCTGCACAACCTGGTAATGTCTTTGTCTCTCCCCCTCACCCCATCCCGTGTGTTTCCTCCACAGCGGAGTAGCTTTGTCCAGAGCCCACTTTGAAAAGCAGCCACCCTCCAACTTGAGGAAATCCAATTTCTTTCACTTTGTTCTGGCTCTCTACGACAGACAGGGGCAGCCCGTGGAAATAGAGAGGACAGCTTTTGTGGACTTTGTAGAAAATGATAAAGTAAGGCTCCTTACTCTTCTTCTTCTTTTCCTCTCCAATTTTGATCTTCTCCCCGCACTGACTGCCAGCTTCTAATACCTATAAAAAAATATAACCATGGTTTGGTCAAGGTTCAGGTGCTGTGGTAGAGCTGTAACCCTGTGTGTGCTGCTGTGGTTAAAAAGGGTTGGAAGCCTCTGCTCTGTGTCGTGAATTTCATTCACCCACTAAAACGAAAATAAATAAAATTCATGGGGGATAAATGCACTTAGCTTTTTTTACCTACCACATCTGCCAGGTTTTATTAGTACCCAAACAGAAGTGGAATCTGACCTGTAAATATGTCAGATTATTGTTGAGTGTGGTTATATGTATTTCCTAAGGCTCCAAAGTCAATGGCAGGACTTGAAAAGCATTTGCTTTTGGATTTTAATTCCATGTCTTGACCACTTTGCATTTTTTTCTGTTATTTTCTTAGCCATGAACAAGATTTTTTTGAACTGTGAATCATAAATAATTATTTTACAGGAAATTACATTAAAAAGGGACATAAGAAATATCCCTGTAACACAACCTTCAGGAAATAAATATCAATTTTGACTCAAAGTAACACTATTGAAAAGCAATGATCACAGTAAAATCAAAAGCCATTGTGTTTTCCTGGTGTCAATCTGCTTTATATTAAATTATTTGAAATGCACAAATTCTTCTCAATGTATTCCCTTGAAAAAGTTGAGAGCATAGTGGCAAATAAAAGAGGGAAAGAAGTTCTTGAACTCCTACAGGAAAAGATGTCAGGAGTATTTTGTAGTTTGTCCTGGGTCACTCGGAAGGTTAATACATCCCAATCAGTGGATTCACCTCTTGGAATTTTAATCAACTTTGTTGTCACTTCCATCATGATTATCAGCTCTTGCATTTTAAATGTGCCAAGTGTAAGTTCTGGAAGGATTTTTTCCCCCCTCCTTTTTTCAAACTCCCTTTCAGGAGCAAGGCAACGAGAAGACGAACAACGGCACGCACTACAAACTCCAGCTGCTCTACAGCAACGGTGAGCGCCCTTCCCTGCTCCTCCTGGGGCTGTGCAGCGAGCCAGGGTCTGCCCGTGGCTGCTGTGGTGTCCAAAATACACTGAAAGTCCCTTGCATGAGCCTCTTCAGCTCAGGGATGGGCCCTGGGCTTCGGATGGGCTTGGGAGCCACAACTGCCTGGGATGCTGAGGGTGTTTAAACTGAGCGGGTTTGGGTTTGTTCTGCTGCTCTCAGGGCAAGGTGCCTGTGGAATGTGATTTATCCCCGTTCTCCCTCACTCCAGGTGTCAGGACAGAGCAGGATCTCTATGTGAGGCTCATTGATTCTGTCACCAAGCAGGTGAGCAGGGCTGATCTGTGCCATGCTGTCCTGTCCCACCTCATCTTTCCTGTTTGCTCAACATTTCCTTGCATGTTTTTCCTTCTCTGTTTCATTTTGATCTCTTGCTCAGCTGTATTGCAGACCTATTTTGGAGAGTAATTGAAAATTGTGCTCTTAAGTCTCTTTTTTTTTCCCCTCTGTGGACTGTTGGTTTTTATCCACTTTGTAGCAATATTTCTGTAAAGCTGTTTTCCCTGCACATAAAGGGGAAGACGTTTGTTTGCAGGTGGTAAAATCCCTTCCCCTCACATCTGAAGATTCTAAGGAATAAATAACCCCCGATGCTCCTGGCTTCACCCTTCTCTTAATTTTTGTAGCCCATAACTTACGAAGGGCAGAACAAGAACCCAGAGATGTGCAGAGTGCTGCTCACCCACGAAGTCATGTGCAGGTAAGATGACTTGATTAAGACATCATTTGTGAGCTTTGCTTCCCAAAATGTTGGAAAAGCCTCTCCAAGGAAATTTTAAGTAGGGAGATTTTGATTTTGTTGTTTGTTTATTTTGTTGCTAGCTCAGAGAGGGTCTTCGTGTAGGAAGACTTTGTCTTTATGTGGGTGATGCTTGCTTGGGTTCAAAACACATTTTTGGGGCAGGTTTCCTGTTTTTTTGCTATTAATTTTTCCTGAAGGAGATTCAGCAACCACAGCTGCACTATTTTTGTTTAAAGTAGGCCTTTGCATGTGTTGTTTAAATCAAGACTTTTATATGCTTATTGCTCATAAAATTTCTGCTCACCTTATGAGTTTAAGTTTAATTTATATATTTTTGCCTGGAAACTGCAGGATGTTCTTAATGCAATTTCCTTTGGTGAAATATTTTCATTTTCTCAGTTAAAGTGGCGTCATTAATGTTCTTTAATTTTGGACAGTTCTACCCCACAAGAAAAAACCCTCAAACCCTTCCTTTCTCTACATGTGAACAATATTTAGGGGCCTTCTACTTTTTAATTAAAACAAAAAAAAGGACACTATTTTTAGCATTTAAATTTATAAATTAGAGGGTGAAATGACTTGAGGATGTTTTTAATAACTTTTGTATAAGTCTGAACTTACATGTACCTTATGTATGTATGTCGTGCTTCCATGGTAACTTATTACTTTTCCTGTTCTGGGGTAATTAAATTTTTTTTTCAATACATATAATAATGCAAACAGTCAATGTTCTTGTATTAAAATGTGCTAAAATGTGCATAGAACGTTCATAAAACAAGAGACAAAAACCATTCGTGACCTTTATTATACCCAGTTTGTGATTTATTGTATCAGTGGGAGAGGGTTAAGCTGGTGGACTCAATGTTGCTTCTTTTAATGGCTCAGCTTGCTACCTGATTGTTGTTTTTTTTAATTAAAGTAGCCTTTTTAAGTTAATGTAGCAGTGAGAGAAGCCTATTTGGACAGAGTTTTTATCAAGGGGAAGTCTCAGTTTCAGTACTTAATTATGTCAACAATTCCGTTACTTTTTAATAGAATATTAATCAGGTATTCAGTATGAAACAAATGTATTGTTTCTCTGCTGTGTGTAGCTCTCCTTAATTAAGTAAATTAGCTTTCGAACAGTATTTTCATATTTATGCCCAAACACAATGTATATCACGTATGAGGGTTACACTGGGTGGGCTTTACATGGGTGATGTAGTGGCAAAGATCAAAGGTGTGTAAGGGACTTTCTGGCACATTTAGAACTTGTGTATATAATTATATATATATATATATGTATATATGCATCCATGCTGTTGAAAGGTTTCACTATAACCCGTGAGAATTAGAGAAGAAAAGTCTGATTTCTCGTGCAGTTGGGTTGTGGTTTGTGATAACATAAGAGCAGTGAGCCCATTTCTTTTCTCCACTCTCCCTGCACAGAGCGCAGCTCTGGTTTGGAAGTTCAAGTATTTCAGCACCTTCTCATCCAAATGGACATGTTTGATTTAAAATTAATTTGGGCTTTCCCCCTGCTGCCTCTCCCTGCCTTTATGCTATCAAATGCTCTGCTCAACTTTGATATTTCTGAGCTCCAGTGATGCCTGCAAACCTCCTCTGTGCTTGATTTAAGGTAGCGTTGCACAAATCTAAGCTATTATTCTGATTATTCTCAGCTCTGCTGCTTGATAGATTAACCAAGGAAGAATTACAACTCAGGGACGTCCTTCCCATGTAAAACACAGATTAGTGAAGGGAATCAAAAGCACTCTGTAACCTAATGAAGACATTTGATTTTAAATGTCGTGTTTTCCTGAAGTATCTCTGAGCAGGACGCTGTGTATTCTGAAGAGGCATTACACACATCACTTTGAATAATGCCAGGGGAATGGCTCCAACTCTAGTTAAACTTGACATTTTATTTTATTTCTTTTAAGTACAATAATCAAATCTTCCTCATTGTGTGCTGCTTAAGTGGCAGCATCAATTTTTAAAGCCTCTAGTTTAGTTTGCATTAGGAACAGTACATCAAATTTTAATGCACTGTACCCACTCTGCTGTCGAAATTGATGCCTACTGCTTCTGAAAAGGAAAACAAGAAGGGTCTGTCTGTCTTTCTGCCCCCCTTCCAATCCTCCCTGGTTGGAGGTAGGGTGTTTTAGGGGGGATTTTTCTGTACATAACCACACATGAAGATATTTTTTGCTGTGTGGAGACGAGCTCCTCGGAAAGTGCCCGTCTCTCCCTCAGACGGTGACAGATGCCTGCTTAGCAGGAAAGTTGTCTAAATATTGATATGGCTGCACCAATCTGTCACAGCCATTGAAAGTCCAGCTCTCAATAATTAGTGCTTTCAGCGCTTCCAGTGCAAGCCTCTATTTATTCATCTCCAATCTTTTTTTTTTTTTCCCCATTTGCATCTTATGGCCTAATAGGAACAGTTCCTATTAGGTGTGTTTGTGTGGAATAAAACATCCTGAGGGTTGGAAATCAAGGTAAAACACCTTCCTCTTCTGGAATAACTCCCCCCCATCCTCTTCCTTTTCTTCCAATTATCCACTAAGAGGAAACTCGTTGTTATGCTGCTGCCAGCAGCCCCCTACGCCCTCAATGCTCAGAGGGTTAAAAGGTATTATAATTCGAACAGAAGTAGTCTCAGGGTCTACAGCTGGCTAATAACAGAGTTGTATTGAGTGGAGTGAGCCCCACAGCTGTGACTTTCGCCACAAGGCTCAGACTAGACGGGAGCTCTAATCAGCTGGGCCAGGCGGCCACTGGGGCCCGCGTCTTTATCGGCCAGATGGTGTGAATTTAGACACTTTTGTTATGCAATTGCAGGGAGGAGTTGGGCAGAAGAAAACAAAACAAAGGCCACCATGCTGTGAGCTTATTTGAGTTTGAAATTAGAGACAGATTTTTTTTTTTTAATTTTTTTTTTTTTTTTTTTTGTGTGGGGTGAGGGATGAATTTTAAAACCATTTTAGTCAAGTGCGAGGAGGGGAAAGGATGGAAGTTTGGCTTTGGCATGGGGTTTCTGGGGTGCTCAGTTTGTAGGGCTGGGGTTGTCCCTGGGAACTTTCTGGGTTTGGTTTTAGTTTTTTCTGGACCATTCTTAACATAAACCATCACTTTCACCATGTAGATCTCACTAGAAGAGAAAATATAACAAGAAAAGATATGGAAAATCATCTTAAGCCTTGATATTCTTGTCTTAAGCATATGAGCATCTCTAAAAGTGTGTTCCCAGCCCAACACTGTGGCAGAAATGTAAATGTTGGTGAAGTTATGCCAATAATTTGCTTGAAGAGAATATTGAAGGCTTGATCCTGGACCACCAGCGTTTGGGGGTTTTGGCTTGGACTGAAATTGGAACCAGCCAATTCTGTTACAGACAGCACTTGTGAAACCAACCAAGTGGAAATGTTACTGCTTGGATATGGGGTGAAACCCTTGGAAATGGGGATTTAAAGATTTAAGAGGTATTTTTGCTATAATGTTGGGCTGAAACATCCTCAGTCCCACTCTGATTTATGTGCAAACAGTAATTCCTTCACTGGAATTACTCTTCTCCCTCATCAAGATTTTTTTTCATATATTTGGGCTCAGAAAATACTACAGTCAAAGGGGAAAAAGTCTATCACTTACAAAGATCTTTC
Organism: Ammospiza nelsoni; assembly: GCF_027579445.1. Lineage (NCBI taxonomy): Eukaryota > Metazoa > Chordata > Aves > Passeriformes > Passerellidae > Ammospiza > Ammospiza nelsoni. The sequence goes on from NC_080662.1 coordinate 3,416,175, forward strand.
CCCAGCTGTGATAGGCACGTAGATATCAGTGAAATATTTGGAGAACTTCAGCTGCAAGCCACAGTTTTAGAGGGAAAATGTTTGAATATTACAAACACAAAGTTCAGAACTGCAATAATAGTGGAAATAGAAATAAAACAAGATGCACTTGCTTCTGAACCCAGCCACATTGTGCTCAGTCTCACAGAATTCATCCTAAAATGCTCTGTCAAGAAGTGCCACCATCCCTGGAATCACTACAGATTTTCTTTTTTTCTTTTTTTTTTTTTTTTTTTTTTGCTTTATTATAACAGCCTGTAAAGCAGCAAAGATTTTATTCCAAATGTTATTTTCCATGTGTTGCTATACTGGACATGTCAAAGTACATCCCAAACTGATGTTCCTTTGAGGGGATTTTCTGCTTTTTTCGGGGGGTTTATTATAATTTTCTCCTTTAGAAAGCATTCCCATCTTGGCTCCTGGTACGAAAATAGTCCATTCTTTCTAAACTCTGGTTAGGCACTGAAATCCATAAAAGATGCACTTAAAATAAAGTTGGGAGAGGGAGGGAGAGTGATGTTGTGTGCTGGTGTGAATTACCAGAGCTGCACTGAAGTCGATGGAGCCATGACAATTTACAGCAGCTACAGGGACTGCCCCAGGGATTTTTAAATATTTAGTGTATCCTTTTATTTTAAAAGGAGTAGCATCGATGAATAAGTGCAGGTTTGAGGCAAGGGGAATTTAGGAATGTTGAAACAGTTAGAGCTGTTATTCAAATAGATCTGCTCCTTCCAGATCATGTGGATGGGCAATTTCAGCCCCAGAGCAGGAACTACCTGGAAACTGGAGGAAATGTTGGGATTTTTCATAGCTGAAAGAGGGTTTTTGGTGTAAATGCTCATTTTAGGCATTTATAATTAAATATTAAGCATATAAAGAAAAAAATCCCCACTTTAATATTTTATTCTGCCTTTAATGAATTAAAGTATTTTATTTATTTCTTATTTTAGTATTTATTTATTTATTTACTTAAAAAAATCTTATTGTGCTTGGAATTGCTCCCCAGCTGGGAAGCTCTGACACTCAGAATGCTTGAGAATTTTGCAGATGCATTCAGCACCCCTGTACAAAAACCCACCAAAATTTCTTCATCCCATGTGTGTAAATTTGAACAGAAACCTCTGCAAAATATGGAAAATATCTTCTAGAAAAGCATCTGATCTGGTGACTTTTGAGGGATGTGGGACTTCTGATAGAGACTTTTTAAACTTTTGGGTACGTCCATCCGCCCTGTCCCATGTTGGCTTTGACTGGAACAAAAAACCTGAGCATGAAAACAGCTTAAATCTTCTCTGTTGCTTCAGATTATTAAAAGTGAGGATTTCAGAGCAAGGACTGTTTTTAAAGTCTGTTTAACTCCCGGTACTCAGCTACTGTGTGTGCAGGAGCATCACCCATGTCAGTGATTATATCAATGGAAATAATGAGCTGTCGATTGATTATAATTTTTTTTTTATTATTTATTATAATTAATATTACCACTGAATGTGTATAAATTAATACTTAGTCTTAAGGGTTTATCACTGAAGCAATTGCAAAGGGATTGCAAAAGCCAACCTGAAAAACATCTCTTCAGATCCTTTGTAGCATCTAAATATGTTCAGTTTCTGGCTTTTCATGGAGTGCTGAAGTTTTCAGTAACCATATAAAACTTAGATATTTAATAATAAAAAAAATACAGTAATATAAAAAATATTATTGGAATATACCAAACCATTAGGTTGCTTGTAGTCAGTTCTAACACCTTTTGATGGACTTTTAACCGCACATAACCCATTTGGTTCTGCCTGTTAATGACATCTGTTAATCACTTATTAGACCTTTATGAATATCACCTCAGTCTCAAGTGTGGCCATACTGCTGCTCATTTTTGGCTGGGTAATTCAGAATAGTTTACAGGGAGCTAAGTGCCAAACTCCAGCTTGAACCAGCCAGGACTTGGGCACCCAATTCCCTTAATTTTCCCTTCTGGAAAGCAGAAATTTTACCCTTCCAGGCATATATCGAGTGCCGAAGGTTTTCCGCCAGACTTTGAGCTGGTTCTTTGCCCTCATCTGTCCCACTGGTTCTTTAATTTTGCTTTTCTTTCCCTCTCCAGTCGGTGCTGTGAGAAGAAAAGCTGTGGCAACAGAAATGAGACTCCATCTGACCCTGTGATCATTGACAGGTAGGAGATGAATTCCCATTTTCCTGCAAAAGCATCCCAAAATTATTGGTTTTCACTTTGAATCATCAGAGATTGTTTCTCACTGGTTATTTGTTGATGTCTGCCATTTGGGGACCTTGACAAAATTTATGTTTATTTTTAAAATGAAATTCTGTTTTTATTGTGACCAAATATTCCATGTGTGCACCTGGAACATTCTCTCCTCACCAGGGATTGGATCCAACTGGATTACTGAGACAGATAAAGCTTTGAGCAGCCTGGCAGCTTCACTAATGTTCTTTAACAAAAGAGCAATATTTTTGTAGAAATGTGGGGGGAAAGGGAGGGGTAGAAAGGCAAAAATGCAACATTAAATCTGACAGGTTTGGGATTGTGAGCAATTTTATGTAGAACAGCTTTGTGTTTTACTCAGTTTCAGTTCCAGGTTTAGGTTCTTTTGCTAGTTTTTAGGTCAATAACATAAATGGGGAGAACTGCAGTTTGTTAAAGCATGAAGTGGCACTGTAAAAATTGTGTATATTTGGGGGAGCTTAAAAAACTTCCTTGTGGAACTCACTGACATGGAAGGGTTTGAAATCTGGAGTTCAGCAAGGCTCAGACAGGGAAAATAAAACCAGGCAGAGCTGCTTCAGAACGGAGCACACAAACAAGGGCTCCAGAAGGGGAACAGTAAATAAGGAGAAGCCAACAAGAAAATGTTTTCCCCCAGATTATTCTGTAGTAACTGTTAAAGGGTTCCTTTTCCCTGAAGCAGATGCTACAAGAGAGCTGGTGGTGGAGTGGATTGATTTTAGAGCCAGTTTTTGTGCCTGCCTGTGTCTGGCCTGTTCTGTCTCCTCCCTAATAAGCTTTATTTGTCACAGTATTTCTGGTGGACTTGTTTTGGCATTCAGAGCAGTGAAGCTAGTTTGAATAAAGATCTGCCATAATTTCCTTTTTTTTATAATCACAGAGTTAATCTAAATAATTTTGGAACTCTGATGAGGCGATGGGTTCTCCTTCTCCCTCTACCCCATAGTTTTGCCTTTTAATTCTGTGCTCACAAGCTGTGGCAATCCACAGAGCAATCCAGAGCAATGAACTGGGCTCTTTGGGGAGCAGAAGTCCTGGATGTGCCATCTTGACCTTTCCTATGAAATTTAAAGCTTATTTTTGGCTGTGTTGATGCTTGGTATGAATGTGCGTTTGGGAACTTTCCAGCCTCAAGTCTGAGTTTTCTGGGAAGCAGCTCAGGATGGAAGGCCCTGGATTGAGACCTTGACAGGGACAGTTCCTGCCCCAGCTGAATTTGTAAACCCAAGCCAGCTGCTTATCCTCATGCAAAGTGAAGATTCTGATGTGTCCTGGGGGGTTTTGGGATCTGCTGATGTAAAATGGAATGGAAGCTCTGAGAAAGGACAGGATTTTTCTTTCTAACAGCTATGTGTAAAATGTGCATCACAAATCACCTGTTGTGTTCAGTGAGTCCCAACCTTTTCTACTTTGTTCTAAGACCTCTCCTAACTTTGTCTAGACCTCTCCTAATTTGTTCTGAGCCCAGAACCTTTTTCCTGCCTGCCCTGCTAACAGCAATAGACATTCTCTTGGCACGGAAGCATCCTCCAGGCTCAGTCTGGCAGTTCCTTTTTGTGTGTGGGTTCTTCCCTTTCTCTGTGTGTGTGTCCATTCCAGGTGAACTCCAGAGCTCAGTGAGGGTAGATGTGGGAGATAAGTCAGGGGTGCAGCCTGATAAAGCTGCTCCATTCAGTTAAAGGCAGTCACTTTTTAAATCAGATTTAGGCTGCAGAGAGAAGAATTTATCCCAGCTCTGCCCTGCTGTCTGGAGGAGGCTTGGCTTGCTGAAAGAAGCAAAACTCAAACCTAAATATTTTTCTTTTTTCTACCACTGACTGGTGGTGCAGCATCAAGAGAGCGACTCCTCCTTCTGGCAGAGTTACTTCTGCACAGTTATTTCTGTTCTGCCTCCTCACCTGTGGGATCTCAGCACCTCAGGACTGATGTGCAGAGTGACCGAGACCACCCTTGGGGGGCTTGGGAGTCCTGGAATGCTGCCAGAAGTGTCTGGTGGCTGGACTTTGATCCTACACAGGAGACGACACCTGTATGAGGATGGGAGGATCTCACTGGGTGAATGGTGAAGGGATGGGTTAATTAGAGTGTAAAACACAGGGTTTAGGATTTTGGTACAGGGGGGTCTAAAGAAGTAAGATGGAGGAATTGGGGCGTGTCCTGTTCTTCTTCTTCTTCTTCTTGGCCTCCATCTTCTGTGGTGATGGTGGCACTTGGGGATTGGTTATTACTAAAGGTGCACCGGTTAATAAGGGTAGAAGGTATTGGAGAAAAATTATAAATATTGTACACGTAACTTCGGGTATAAAGATAAGTGACCGCCCAGGGGCTTGTGCAGTGTGCCCATGGCTGACTTGCTGTGCAGACCTCTGTCGGGCTGAAAGAAAATCTTTTAGATAAACAATTAATAAACACCAAGACCGAGACAAGATCAGAAGTCTCTCCTCGTCCTTTGAAGCGCCGGGCTCTTCAAGGCCATCCCTGGGCCTTTCCAGGCCACCTAAACAGCACCAGAAAACTTACAAGCCTAAACAGCCAAGAAACTGAGCAAGTGGCATCCCTGAGCTATCTCCGGTCATAAATCAGAGAAAAGAGAAACACCGAAAACTTACACTCACCCAGCGGAGCAGGGCCTGAGGAGTGAGGGATAATCCTGCGAGCCACATCTCCATCAACACATGCAGTGCAAATAAAGCAGCAGAGCTGTGCTGTGCCTGCCTGTGCACAGAGACACCCTTGGCTCCTCTCTCATCCTCACCAACCTGCACAGCACCAAAGCACAGCGGAGCTGCGCACTCCACTCCTCTGAATGCACCCTGTGGGGTCATTTTTTATTGTCTTTCAAACAAGGTCCTGTGTGCTCTGGACCTGCTGGACAGCAGCTTAGATTTATTTAGAGGGTCTTTCTAGAGCTTCTTGAAAGGAAAACACCTCTGCCTAGGGACTTGGCAGCAGGTGGAATGTAATTTCTGAAGTGCACCTTGCAGCCATGTGGATCGATAAATATGGTGATATTTTCAGCTCAGTGATGCCTTCATGGTGGGTTGCTGTTAATGTAAAGTGAACTACAGGTTTTCTTTAAATAGTGATTGAAATACAGGTGTTTTTCCCTGGTGTGAAATCATAGGTCAGTGTAAAAATATGCCACGTACCAACCTGGCTGTGGCATTGTCTCATGTCTCAGGAGAAGGGAAAAAAGGAAAATGGAGAGAGGAGAATTGCAAAAACATCTTTGTTTTCTACAGAGCTCTGCCTAAGCAGTGTGGGCAAAGTGAATCAGAATTTCCATGGAATAAAATTCCAGAATCTTTGAGATTAGAAAAGTCCCTAAGATCACTGGGTTCAACTGTAACACCATCACCAATATAGTGATTTCCCCTTTATTTGTTTCTCTCCCCACTTTTTTACCTGCTGTGTGCTGGAGAGAGACACAATTCCCTGGTGTTCACCAAATCCTGGGGACTTGTAACCCTGTTTGAAAAGCAAGAAATAGTTTAGTGGGAAAAAAATGTCAGCCCCGTTGTTGTTGTTGTTGGGTTTTTTCTCCTCCTTGAAAGAATTCCAAAAGTTCTGATGCTGAATAAAACATTTTTGCAGTGACCTTTGCTCTGGGGACTGGATTTAGATCCGAAGGCCCTTGCAGTTATTTTTCCACTCCCTCTTGGAAATGAGAATGTTTCCATACGAAAGGGAACTTCTCTGCTGAAATGCAGCGTGTGCCCTCTCCTGCTGGCAGAGGTGTGCAGGATACATTGGAATATTTTGGTTCCTGTGATGTCCTGAGCCAGAATTCCGGTGTAACTCTGGACAGAATTGGATTTCAGAGCGATGCCTCTGATTTAACAGGGATGGCACAGCTCAGGTCCTGCAGCGCTGCTGGGAATTCCACAGGAGCACAGGGCTGGAGGGACCTGGGATTGCATTTTTAATCCAGAAGCACTTGCATTCCAAGGTTTTGGACAACATGAGCCAGAATCAGTTCTCAAAATGTCACAGCAAGCTTTAACTTTGTGTGCACAACCAGAATTAGTGAGAGCTAAGTTGGTTCTGGTGTTCCTGTGGTGGATTCATCCTGGATTTCTCCTTGCCTTTGGAACTTGGTATCTGTGGAATTGGTTGGTTTAAGAGACATCAAATATGTAAATATTATCTTTTTCCCCCCTTCTCTCATGGCTGAAGTGCTGGTTCTTGATGTTCCTGGTAGTTCCTTGAAATTGGAGAGTGAATTTTGTGTTTCCTTTATGGAAATTACAGGCAGGGACATGAGATGTGGGTGCCGGGGAACTTTTGTGTGGAAGGGTGGATGGAAGCTCATTCCTTTGAAGATGGCACTGCCAACTGAAAACTGTATTTTGTTACACCTGTGCTAGAATTACTCAGTTTGTTGCCTTTCCTACCCTGTTTATGCTAATAAAAAGAAACTTGGTATGAGGATTAAGAGGTCGTGGAAGAGGCAAATTAATTTAATTAATCATTTTACTGCAGATTTTCTCTCTCATTGTAGGTGAGTTGTGTAATTTTGGATATAAATTCGTCAAATGGCAATGACCTTTTAATTTTTTGTTAGTTTTCTTTGTGTTCTTGAAGATTCAAACTCTTTAGAGGAGGTTGTGTACTTGTTACTCTTAATGCTTTGCTGAGTTTACTTAAGCTGTGGTTCAATTGAAGCCTCTGTGGTACAGGGGAGAATTGGTGTGAGATTTTTAGATGAAAATTTTGATTTTTTGGTTTTTTACCTTTCCCCTCCCCTTTCCTAATAGAGAGAACCAGTGAAAAGAAATTTACATGTAATCCAAATGAAACATCTTAAACGGTCAAAAGAAAATTTCACGTCGTTCAAATGAATATCTGAATTCAATTAAAAATGCAGTGTCACTAGGGTGGGACAGATTTTTTTTTGTTCCTAGAAGGGAAACTTGTCAGAACAGCAGGAAAAGCTGGGAGCACAAACCCTGTGCTGTTTGTGGCTGCTGCCTCCACGGTCCTGTGCTCCCTTTGGGCCCATGGAATGAGGTCTTTCAGCTCAGGTTCTTTTAGAATCTGAGACATTGGGTCCAATTCCTTCTGCTTTTAACTAAACTCCTTTTCCTAAACCGTTCCTGATTGTCCTGGGAAGGGTCTGGTGTGTGTTGCACGTTTTATTAATTTATTTATAGTGATTGTTGCTGGGTAGTGAATGGAGGGGACTGGAGGGGATGGTTGGGATGGAGAGCAGTGCCCAGCATCTCCAGCTGGGTCAGCACCCAGTGGCACCAGCTCAGCCCTGGGCACCCTGCTTTGGGGGATGCTGAAGGGCACCATGGAGCAGCTGCTGCAAGAGAAAAAATGAGGCTTTTGTAGCTGTTCTTTAACAAAAAGCCAAGGCCTGAGCACAGCTGGTGACTTGTAAGCCTCTCTGGAAGGCGCAGAGGAGCCTGGATGACATCCCTGTGCCATGGGGGTCCATCCCTCCACGTGGAATTGAAGTTTCCATCCCTGCTGGTGCCCTGCCCTCTCTGCTGCAGGGACCGAGGGCTGAGCTCTCCCACAGGCACTGAAAGTCCCTTCAGGGTTAATAGGGATGGGCTTTACATCTCCTCTGTGTGTGTCTGTGCGTGTGTGTGTCCCTCCCTGCCGCCCCACCTCCCTCCCTGCCCACTGCCCTCTGCCTAAAATCCCCAAAAGAACACATAGATGATTTTTCATTTTGAAGGCGCTAACTTCAGATAAGTGCAGAGTTCTGATTGGGATTTTTTTATCTTTTTTTCTTTCTTTTCTCTCCATCTCAGCCACCTGAAAAGGACTTTATCCCTTACACCTCCCTTTGGGTGATTCCAAAACCCACTGGGTAACACAAGGATATTTCCTCATGCTCAGAGGCAGAACAGCAGGGCTGGAGAGGCCTGGATCAAATTCCCACTGGCAGTGGGTTGTCCTGTCACCTTTAGTGACATAAGTCTGTGCCTCAGTTTCCCCCTTAATACAAAGCATTAGCAACTACCTGGCTGTGGAAAGCGGTTTCAGATCCCTGAATAGGAGTTTTTGGGGTTTGTTTTTCACATTCCTGGTGCCAGGAGGATTGAATCTGCATGCAGAGTTGGATTGTTCCTGTTCTGCCCTGTTCTCTGTGGCCCCTGTGAGTCTGCCAAGGCAGAAGGGATGTCTGGGGTCTGTTGCTGCTGTGGGGTGAAAGCAGGAGCTCTTCCCTGCCTGCCCCAGTGCCCCCTTCCAAGCCCCCAAAACCCACAATGATCTCTCCCGTTGTCCTAGGGAGTCAAAGTCCTTTGTTCACTGCTAAACCCTGCTCTCCTGCAAGGAGCTGCTGTTGTGCCATCTGTCTCTTTATGAATTTTTTAGTAGACTGGATGTTTGTGGGGAGTCAGTAACTTCAAATTGCACTATCCCAGCCATTTGACAAGTGGTTCTCTTAGTGCCTAATTTGTTTGTTTCTTTTTATTTTCTCCTTTCTTTCAGACAAAAAGAAAATTCTTTACTAGTTTGCTGTCCAAAACATCTTGAAATCTTTGATGTGTGCAAACACTTAAAGCTTGTAAACAGACTAAACTGGAGAGTAGCTTGTGTCATTTAATCTTTTTCATTTAATGTTGACAGACAACAGATTTTCCAGCAAGCTGGTGAGTCAGAAGAAGCTTAAATATCTTTCTGAGTGTGCTGGAAAAATGAAGAATGGACTGGTTGGGTCCGTGGAAGTCCTGGGTTCTGCTCCTTTCTTCCCATCACAGTCCCTTTATTTTTGTAGCCATTCACAGGGTCTGTGTTTAGCTATAAACTATGTATGTGATTTTCTGACTTTGCCTGATAACACAAAGACACAGCTGCCGAGGACTGACGTGTGGAAATACTCAGGATTAGTGCAATTTGTAAAGTTTCTCTCCCCCCAGCACTGTTGGTTGCTGCTGCCTGGGCTGGAGGTGCTGCTGCTTCTGGAATGGAGCAAGAAATGAGATGGGTTTAAATCACTGCTGGTTTCAAGCATGGATTGTTGGGGAATTAAACAGAGCTGGAACCTTATTTCCACCTGTTTCCATTTCTGTTTTGTGCAGATTTTCTCCTGGCCATGCGCTGTCACTGTGAGCATCTCTGCCCTCAAACAGAGAGAAGCCTTTTAGGATGTGTGGGAGTGCCCACCAATACTGATCACTTCAGTTCCATTAAATCTGTAACAACAACACTCAGCTCATGTCCTCATCTGAGAACTGTGAGGAAAACATGGCTGAGCCTAAGCAAGGGCACCTTATATAATTTATAAAATAAAATCTAACTATTTTTGCTACTGCCTGGAAACCTTAAGAAAATAAGTCCAATGAAGACAAGACCCAAAGGATTTTTTAGCAGTTTTTTAGCAGTTCTGCATAAATCAGATAAAATTCCCTGATGCTCTAGAGCACCCTGGACACAAGCATGGATGGATTCCAGTCTTATTAGATCAGCTGAGATAAAAATGTTGATGGTGCTGGGGCTAAATCCTGCATGAGCAATGCAAAGATGGGAGTAAAGCTTACACATGGTGTGGGAGATCCTTGTTTATTTCTAGATTGAGGCTTTTCCCTGTAAATAGGGAGAATTTGGTGCAGTTTGTGCTCATAAACAGTGAATGAGGAGGTTAAGGGGCTGCTGACCTCAGAAGGACAGAGAGCAGAGTAAGGAGCCATTGGAATCAATGAGGTTGGAAGTAGTGGAAAGGGGAATGGAGAACAAGTTTCCCATGGACTGAAGCACCTCTGGGAATAGAAGTTGAGGATAAATTCACTGTGCAAACAGCACAGAAGAAATTCAGGTTATGTAGAGCAGCAGTGTGTGACATGGGATCTGCACAGCTCCACTCCTTGGCTCTGTGTTTGCCTGGCTCCATCTGCACTCATCAATAAAAATGCCAATATTTCAGAGTATTTGCATCCTAATGAAAGCATCCTCTGGGTATTTATGACCTGAAATACTCTTCTCACTTTTGCACTCCTCTTGGCCTTTGTCTGGACCTGGTTTTATGGACTTGTCACTTCATCTGCCCTAAGCTTGTTAGTTACTGCCTCTGGCTTTCCTTTTGAACCTTTTGTTTTTCTCTTCATCCCTTCCCTGTGTGTTCCTTTCACCATCTGTTTCTGGTGGGATCTCCCATATTTTCTGCCCTGTAAACATCCCAGGGTTTCAGCCTCTCTGAAGGTGATTTCTTCACCTCAAAGTTCTCCCAATTAATGTGTTTCTGCTTTCAGATGGGAGATGAAACAATTTGTCCTGCTTGGGACATCACCCCAAATCCTTGTGAAGTGAAGAAAAGATTGAGGCTGAAAGTACAAAATGTGCATCTGAAGCTTAAATCAGTTGGAGATGTGATTTCAAAGCTGTGTTTTGCCCAAGATGATGTAGGAGACAGGATGTAGGACACATTCCACACGAAGGAGTGGAACCCAAGTCCTGTATTCCAGGCTGGATCATGTCCTGGAACAGCATTTCCCCCTGCAGCTGGGACTCACATTCCCATCTTTCTCCCTGCTTTGGATCCTTAATGTGCTGCTGCCATCTGAGCCATCCTTCTTTTTACTCCTTATTATTTTTTCCTTTTTCTCCCCATCTCCTCTGCTACTTTTCCTCACAAATAAATGCTAATGTCTCCATGGGCATCCCACTTACAGCTCCACATTTGGTGGCTTTTCCTCCAAGTGGAGTCCATCCAGCCTGTGAATTGTATTGGATCAGCGAGCCCATAATGAGGCTTCTGAGTCCAAACAGTGCAAGTCTGCTGGGATTTTATTGTTCATAAAGCTCCTTCCCCGGGGAGTGATAGAGCCATTAGGTGTGTGCTGTGTTTAATATTTGGTCATGACAGGAAGCAATAATTTTCTATCTTTTACTGTGGCTCCTGAGTTGTTTTTAAGCAGTCAGCTTGTTCAGTTTCAGTGGCTGCCAACCCATTAGGCAAACAGCTCTTCCCTCCATGGGTTTGTGTCTTCCTACAAAGGCTTGTTTCAAGGAAATAAAATAAAATCAATAAAATCAAATCATTAGGCAAACAGCTCTTCCCTCCATGAGTTTGTGTCTTCCTACAAAGGCTTGTTTCAAGGAAATAAAATAAAATCAAGTGGCAACTGGTTGCTCTGTGGTGGCTTTTAATCCCTTGCCCTTCTCAGTGGCTATCACTGACAGGGGTTAACATAAGGCTGTTTTCACCAAAAAATAGCATTTTTCATGCTGAATGAGATTAAAAAAAAAAAATCAAAATTATTCCAGCAGAGAACAACCACCAAAGCTCCCATGTGCATGGTGTACTGTGGGTTTGGGTATTTATCTTGTGCAAATCCATTATTTATTTCAGTGGAAGCAGCAGGAAGGTTGTATTTAAGTATTCCAGGAGTGGTTTTATCTCTATATAAACAGAAAAAAAAATGAAAACAATAGTTTTGGGTGTAGCCTGTAGGAAGCTTCTCCTCTGACTGTCCTTCCCTCGCATTCCCAATGCTTCTCTCAAAGAACCAGGCAACTTTCTCCATGGAATGTGAGAGGAATTCTGCACATTCTGTACTTTTCAGCTTGATTATTGCAGGTGTTCCCTTGCTCTCTGCTTAGGTCTCTTCTTTTGCTCCAGGGGAAAAGTTTTCCACTTCTTCATTTCCCCTCTGGGTCCTCGTCTTGGCTCTCTGCAGCTCAGTGGGAGAGGTGTGTATCAGAAAGGGAAAAAGGAATTGTCTGGCTCTGTGTCCCAGAGCTGTTGTGAGGGCACAGCAGCACCAGGTGGGTTTGCATCAACCAGGAACACTCAGGTTCTTTTTCCAAACCAAACCTGAGAGGAACATCCTGGAGTGTTTGGGAAGGGTTGAGGGCAATTCCAGAGGCGCTTAAAGCATTAAAAACAGCACACAACAAACACATGAAACCAGCTCATGGCATAAAGAAATTAAAGCTGAGTGCTGATGTCTTACAAATCATATTTAATTAATTTTTAAGAGGTGTGCTTAGGTTTTCCTACCATAAAAAGTTAATTTAAATGGATCCTGGTTCAGCAAAGCAATTAACACTTTGTATTATCTAGCATCAACACCAAGAAGGGTGTGTGTAAATAGTTTAAATGAAGTAAGTCTTGAAAAGAAAAGTGAAACTGAAAAGATTGATATGAGGGGTCCTACTTTCTTTCACAGTCACAACATTTCTGTAAGAAAATTCAGATCTTGAAGGTGCCTTTTTTGAAAAGATGAAACTTGAGGTTCTTGTGTTTGGATGACTCTAAACCACAAAATGCAGTTTTGGGTGGCTGATAAAGCTGAGTTCTGCCTCCTACACCCACCTACCTTTAGTTTTTACTGTGGAGGTGATCTTGGAATTGATGGCTGCTAGAAAGTTTCCTGGGTCTTCAAACTTGCATGTGCTGGATTGTAACCTGGATTAGGAGTGCTTCAATATACATTGTAATTTGCATTAGGAGTGCTTGCATTTGGTTTTCCAAATCTTTACTCTCTTTGGGAATGTGGGTGCTCAGGGCCTGGAGGAAAAGTAACCACAACTTTTCCAGCTGAATCCCTGCCAGTATAAATCCTTCCCTTTGATGCTGACAAAATATCTGCTCAGTCAAAATTCCTCGGCTAAAGAGGGGAGAAAAAGCTGTACAGTGTTGTGTCAGTGTCACTTGGTCACAGAACCTCAAAAAAACCCCCCATCCTCTGGGATGTTTTGGATGTTTTGGTTTTTTTCCCCCTTTCCTCATTATCTGAAACATTTCCCAGCATTCCTTCAGGGACATCTGGTTCTCTCTTTTTCCAGCTTTCCTTTGGTGCCTTCAAAAGTGTCACTGTCAGTTCTTTCTCTTCAGCCAAGCAGCATAGGCAGGACACTGGTTCTGTCCAGCAATTTATCTATATATAAATTTATAAATAAAATGTAGCTGCCCTCCAGAAGCAGAGACTGAAACCATTGCTGGGATGGGAGTGTGTGTACCCCTTGGGTTTTATTTTTACAGAGAAATAGATACATTTATAATATAATATTTTATACAGATATATTCTATATTCTATATTCTATATTCTATATTCTATATTATATATTATATATTATATAAATATATTGATATATAATATAGTATGTAGTATATAGTATAATATTTATATATACCTACAATACAATAGATTTTAAATAGTTACCTTATACATTATGTGGTGTTATTATTATATATTAAATTATTAGATATTATATTTTTTACAGACAAATGTAACGTCTTCATGAAGTTCAGTTTTTCTGCACTCATAAATTGATGGCTCCTTAGAATAATAAAATATCGTCATAGAGTTCAGGATTGTACTGGATATGTCCAAGAGGATTTAATTTAGAGTTACTTCTTTTGTCCTAATTCTAGCATCCTGTAACCCCTGAATGAGTTTTTATGAGGAATATTCCTGTACTTCAGATCTTTGGTGTGTGAAAGATTTCCCTTTCATATTGCTGCAGCTACAGGAGGGTGTGAGGTTTGATCTTTCTGCAAGCTTTAATAAGAGTGTTAACAATAATAATAACAATCATCATAATAATTCTTCTCTGTATCTTCCGTGTACTTTACTTTTCTCTCTATCTGAGAAACCCAGAGCTGTTTCAGAGCTGTTTTGGGGCAGTGCAAGCACTGGCAGAGCAGCACAGGGTGTTTTTCAGCACGCCAGCTCCATATCCCAGTATAAGCCTGCAGCACAACTGAGCTCATTCCAGGTACCAAACCTCCAGGATTGTACCAAAACCCCCAGGAATTTGCTCAGGTCATGATTTGAGCCTCTCTGCCACCACCACCTCCTCCCCCACACACAATATTTCAGGTCCTTCATGCCCCTGAACAGTGAAGTTCAGTCAAGACACGACTGGATTTGAGTTTCAGCCCCTTCCCCTCCGAGATATGGAGCTGAACTTGGAAAATTCCCTGAGCCAGTTTCTCCCTGCAGCTGCTGGGGAGCACTGAAGGGCAGGAGTGTGCAGCAGGGAGGGAGCCTGGCAGCTCCCTGTGGGTAATGGGCTGGTGTGTCCACTGGCAATGGCAATGGGAATGGCAATGGGAATGGGAATGGGAATGGGAATGGGAATGGGAATGGCAATGGGAATGGCAGCTCCAGGAGGGAGGGATGGCTCTGGATAATGGGCTGGTGTGTCCACCCAGGGCAATGGGAATGGGAAGTGGTGCCCACTCCTTTCTTCTGTCACCCGTGGTATGTCAAGTCCCCTGGATGCAAAGGGCAGACAGCTGCCAGTGACATAAATCTTCAGTTTTCCGTGTTAAGGATTCATCCCCCTTTGTCCCCACAGGTCTGTGTGAGATATTTCATCCCTGCCATGATCCCTGTCCCTCTGACGCAGGGTGATGGCAGCACATCCTCTACGTGTGTGCAGACCCACCTTGGAGCAGCACATTGTCCCTTTCTTGCATTTCCTAGACACTTTCTTGTCTCTTTCTTGCATTTCCTAGTGTAAAAATGTCCCTTTCTGAAGGTTTGGTGCCGTTGCAGATGTTTTTTATTGAGATTTCTGTGTTTGGGTGGGGGAAAGGGCTCTGCACTCTCACGCTCTGTGTGTCTGTGTCACTGACGTTGGCTGTCACCTTGTGCAGGTTGGTTTTTCCTCTGGAGGAACTGTCAGGAGATGAAGGGTTGTATTCCCACCTCTGCCTGAGCCCCATCCTGTGCCTGCTGTCAGAGGAATACTGGAAGTCCTATTGTCTGTATGAACTTTGTTTTGTGCTGTCTCCTGCAGAAAAGGGTCTGATGTAAAACTATTTAATGGAGAATCAGTCTGGAGACAGCTGCAGAGCACTGTGCTGCAGGAATATTCTGTAATACAACATTTAAAAGGAGAGTGTAGTTAGTTAGTGACAAAAATATCAAGATCCAGTTTTTATGCTGTGGGTCCTCTGCACTTCATTGACTGCATTAAAAGCCTCACATTTGGCTCTTGCCTATATTAATTTAAATACATCTTTTAGGCTCCTCATATTTTAGGGCTGTCTAGGACAACTGTCCCATTTTTCTTGTGTTCCAGCTATTCTTTCTCTATTCTTTCTCTCTGGGAAACTCTGGCGTGCAGGGGGTTTGTGCTGTGCCTAAGGAATTGGGATCCTGCTCTACACTGAGTCTGTGGCTGTTTCCTAAACAATGCAATAATTTCAACTTGCCCCTAATAGTGATTACTGCTATACATGGAAATGTGTTTGTTTATTAAATGGATTCAAACAAAATGCTTATTTTCTCCCCACACCACAGCTGTTTGAACCATTGTGTGTAAAGTAATTCATAAAACTGAATAACTATTTAAATATTTTGGTAGTTTTTTAAAAATTGTATTCTAGAATTCTTCATAATTTTTTTTTTTGATAACTGGCAAAATATTTCAGTAGGTTTTGTCACTTGTTGAAACTCTTTGAAAATAAGAAATTTTTCTTTATAAAACCTGGCTCTATACTCAGCATGCTCATGTAGCATTCTAATTGTTTCACCAAGATAAAGTAATCTCAGATTAAAAAGTAGGGATAAAATCCTTAATGAAAATTATTCTACTCTTCTGCCCCAAATAATCCTTGCTAACGATGTGGTCTCCTGTTTCCAGACTGCTGGTTCTAATTGATGCAATTTGATCTGATCTGTTTGCTGGGCACTGAGTGGCAACTGGAACATGAGATGGGTTTTGAAGGGTCTGTGTGAAAACAATTTACTGCCATGGTGGTGTCATTGCAGGGCTCCTGGCTGTGGAGGGAATTCCTATTGTGGGCAGACACAGAAACTGGCTTTTAGTCCATTTTTGTTTGGGCCAGGTCTCATATCCCCAAATATTTGCAGTAGCATCATTGCAGAGGGCCCAGGTGGGACACCTGAGTGTTCTCCAGCACTCAGGGCTTCTGTGGGATCAGCGATTCTGTATCACCCCCATCATTCACACAGAAAACTTCCCCTTGTCTTGCTGTATAAAAAATCCTCCTCCCTTCTCCCAGTGAAAATTTCCCCTGCTCCACAGCCCCATCTCTGTCTCCTGAGCCATGCTTTCTGCTGGAGTTCACCATTGTTTTGCCAGCCCACCCCTCACAAAGCAGAGGTCACATCCACATGACCTCCTTGCTGCTACGAGGAGGCTGCTAAATAATTCACGTGGCCAACTTGATTTCGGGGTCCACATTTGTTTTTTCCACTCTCCTAATCAAGATGCTCATTTAATTCTATTCCAGCACCTGTTCAGCAATTAACACCCTACAATTTGCATCTTACCCTGACATTTGCTATCTTTCCAATTAGTTTTTATATCAGTATAATTAGGTAGGGTTATTACAGTGCATCAAGCAGGGTCGAGGATATTCCCAAGCCTTTAAGCTCTTTCCCAGATTTGTTTAGGGAAGCCACTAAGGGTAAATGGTTGATTAGGATCACTGTTTTTCTTCTTCATTCAGATCAGGCGAAAACTGTTTCCCCATGTGGCCCATGAAAGATCAGGGAAATATGTCAGTCTGTAAGAACTAATATTATGTAGTTCGTGACTTTTTGGGTGAATTTACAGGGGATTAGGAGTAAGGGTCAGGCTGTGCAGTCCCTTGCAGCACTGTTCACCAGTAGCCTTCACTATGCTCTTGCTTTATGTTAAGCTGAGCAATTTGCAACAATAATTTTAATTTTTAAAATCTTTTTTGTTTTATTGAGTTGACATGTGGGTGGGTGAAAAATCCAAATTAGAGGGTGACCTGACCATATTGAACACTTGGCTTAATTGGTAAAGACTCTGGGAGTGAAATGACTACTCCTAACACCTTTTAATTTAAATTTCACAGAAGGAAGCTCTTGCTGTTCAGCTGTGATTGGTTTGGGTTGTGGGCTCCTCGAGTCAAAAATAGTCCTGCAGCCAGTGTGGCAGGACAGTGGACCTTCCTAAACTTGCTGAACTCTAGCTGGTCCCTCCTCAGTAGCCAGTGCTGACAGAAGTGTGTGTGTGGCAGTGGGACATGGGGACATCTATAGTACAGATCAGAGGGGAGAGCATTTTTTTCTTATCTCACACCACCCAGCTCTGCACATTCTCCTTTTTTTAAGGTTCAGTTTGAAATCATCTCCCTGCAGCCCCCAAATTCCCCTGCATGTCTCTTCATTCTGGAGATGCACACAAAGGCTGGTGTTATCAACAGGCAGCATTGCCTGTGGCAAGATTGCAGTGAAGAGTGGGATTGGAGGAAGATTCACATTGTGCTGGGGAAAGTGAAGAGCTGGATAAAAAAAACAAAACTGCCACATTTCATGTCTGAATCTTGGTATTTTTCTGAGATATTCTGCAATGCACCTTAATGATGCTCTCCAGGCCTTGGCAGGGCCCTGCTGGGACCCCAAAGGAGGGATCAACCCAAATTCCCCTGCCTGGGGAGAAGCAGAGCTCCCCTGTGCTGTGTTGGTGCAAGGAGTTCTAATGTTTGTAAGGCTGCAATAGATTCACCCTTGCCCAATTTAATATTATTTACTATAATGAGCTTCATCTCTCCCCATTCTGTTGGGGTTTTTAATCTCCAGTTGCCTTATCTTGGTATCTGAACAGGCTTAGAAAAATAGTGGGGTGAAATACCCTGGGGGATTGGGGCAGCAAGGAAGAAGTGAGAGGTGGTTTCATGGAGTGGGAGAAAGGGGTTGGATGTAAAGAAGGCAAAGTAGGACACAGAGATGATGGAATTCACCTCCTGTGCCAGTGCCAGAACTAGCCTGGCCCGTCTCCCTCCTCAGTCTGTGAGAGCAGAATCTGACCCCAAACCCCAAAATATTCCCATTTATTGCTTGGAAATTTGAATCAGACTGTACCGGTAGAAGTTATCTCCTCAAATTATTAGAGCTAAAGAGAAGAGCAATAAAAAAAAAAAAAAAAAAGGAACAAATTTTTGTGAGGGTGAAAGCTCCACTTGGGGAGAGCAGAATTGACAGAGGCCCCTCAGTGGATGCTGTGCCCAGCAGATTTCAGAGCTCCTGCCGTGAGCAGGCAGAGCTGCCTACCTGTGCTGACAGGAACTGTGGGCTGTCCTTTTCCCAAGGTTTTGTCTCAGCCTGGAGCCTTGCTCTTGGGCTGAGCTGGGTAAGAATGGCCCCTTTATACATTGAGTCCTACACATGAATGGCTGTAAATGTGCTCTGAGAAATGGGGACAGACAATTTGTATAAATGTGACTTAGAAGGAGGAAGAGTCTATATTAAGGAGACTTTTAATGAGATTTTTCAAGCTCCTCTGCTTAGCTGGATGCTCATCTAAGCTAAACCCTGAGCAGCAGCAGTTTTCCCTGATGTTTCCCCCTGTATCTTCTGTTGAAACCTGGAGCCTCGTGTGCTGGGTAGGTGGGTGGAGGAGAAAGTCACCAAACAATTCCATTTACCACAACCATGCCCTGTGTTGTGCAGGATGATGCCATTATCTGATCAGCTTGTCTGCACTGCCATCTCACACTTCATCTTTTGCCCTGAATGGGGTTTCAACTTGGAATGCAGATGCACTTTGTCACTGGTGGTAACACAGAGCCTGGTTGCTGTGGCCCAGCAAGGCTTTGTAGCCATCCATCATTTGAGAGTTCTAAAAGGCTTAGGAACTCCTAAAGGAGTGGCAGGAGGTCTTCTTACAGTGACATCAGGACAGGTTCAGCACTGAAGGGCTGGATTTTACCACTCTGGTGGCAGACTGTGTCTTAACCAGCAGTTGGAAACCTTCTCTGAAGCTCACCTGCTTATTCACCAAGGTCTTGGCCTTCAAAACTTGAATCTTTAGCTCTCCCATTGCTATTTAGACCAGATCTGCCATGCTGCCTAGGAGTTTAAAGCAGTAATTAGAATCCAAATCTACTGTCTGGCTTGGAAAAATCAGCCTAAAGGCAGCAGCTGATGTTATAGAAATTGCTGGCTCCTGAGAACTTTTGAAAATGAAGCCCTCTCCAGCATATTGCTTTTGAATTTAAGGATTCTGTTCTAGATCATTATATCTAATGTACATAACATGAGTGTTCCAGGAGAGAGAATGAGCTGCACCTTTTATCAGGGTCCAAAGAGAAAATTTAACCTGCAGTGTCCACAATGTGCTTGCGGTGTCCTTCTCTGTGAGTCCTCCAGTTTTGGACGGCTTTGTGAGTGGAATCAGAGTGATAAAATTTGGGTCTTTTCCATTTGGATTAGGTCATCCTGTGCACTCCCTGGTGTGGTCCTGCTCAAGAATCTCTTGCTGTATTTTATTAATAATCTCCTGCTTGGAGAGTTGCTTCCCTGAAGGCAGGGGTCCAGCATTGGTGGGAGTTACATCCACTGGCCCAGGGACGTGGCAGACCCTTGATGTACTGTACCCAGGAACAGGAGAAGAAAGAGCTCAATGAAGTAAATGAATAATCACATTAATGATGTTTGCTAAATCTCTCATCCAGTGCACCAGCCAGTGTAATTGCTTCAGAGCTTTGTGTGAAAGCCAGCAGGCTGATGGAGAAATATAAACAAAATTATTCCCTTCCCTTTACCCCAAACAAGGATTTAGCCATTAATAACGTCTCTTTGTTTCCTAAAAACCTAAAAATAGAAGCATGATGTGTGAGCAGGCAAGGTTTGTGTGTGTAATCAGTACTGGCTGCACTGCCACCTGTATTGAATTTCCTCTGTTTAGGGGGATCTTCCAGGGCTTTTGCAGTTGTCTTCATAGAAATGAAGTTTCTCTGCATGAACATCTGAATATTTGTGTTTGAGAACCAGCAGTGATCAATTTTGAGCTGTTTTTCCAACCCCAGATTTATCAGTATATTCTTAAACAGAAACAATGCAAAACTCTGCAAATCCCTTTTTAATCTTTAAAAGCAAATTTGGGGGAAACAATAATAATAATAAAGGCTTACATGTTCAGTGTTGAAGGCCAAGTTTAAAATAAGATAGGAATCCTACAGGTTAGGTACCATCAGTAGGGTGTTTGACTTCTCAGTTTTCCTCCTGTAAATCTCCTTGGGTGAGCTCAGTGCTTGTAAGTTGTCAGGTACAGAAGGAGGTGGCTGCTGTTTGGAAATAAATAAATTTGTAGGATGAAAAGTCACACAAAATATTTGGGAGTTCTGCAGCTGACACTGGGGGCAGCTGCCTGGATTTCCTCCTCAAGGTGTTGCTGTGTTATTTTGGGGGATTGTAAGAGCCGAAATGAGGGATGCAGGACTCCAGGCGGCTCTTCAAACTGCGGATTATTGTATACAGAATGCAGTCCATTGTATACAAAAGGCAGTTTATTGTATACAAGATGCAGTTTATTGTATACAGAATGTAGTTTATTGTATCCAAAATGCACTTTATTACCTCCAAGGTGTCGCAGCAGCCCAGGGCTGTGGGTGACAGAGCTGTGCCCACAGCTGTCAGCTCCAGCTGCAGGCAGGCCTGGAGACCCTTTGGTTTCGGTTACATTGCATTATTTACTTTTCTTTTGGTTACAATGCATTATTTACTTTTCTTTGCTGAGCATCTTCATACAGCAGAACCAATCTATACCTTAACTATTATCTATAGCCTATCATAACTGCTATGATTACCATATTCATGTTACTGTTCTCCAATCACTAAAAGTTAGTACATCACATTTTAAGCTAGAAGTTGTTTTTCAGTTTTCTTGTAGTGGAAAATTCTGAGACTTTTTTTCTACTTGCTACATTTGCTGACTTGTTTGCCTGTGCTCTCTTTCTGCTTGGTAAAAGCATCTTGTTTGGGGTGGGTTTATCCTTTGCTCTAAGCCATAAAAACCCTTCTAACTCACACACCCTTTGCTTCCTTGGTTATCCAGTGAGACTGGCTCAGCAATTTTCTCCTATATCAAAACTTGCTTCCATCTCTATTCCTTCTTCAGATTCTACATTTAAAAAATTTTTCTGGATTCCCTCCTCAAGGTGTTGCTGTGTTATTTTGGGGGATTGTAAGAGCTGAAATGAGGGATGCATAAACACACATATCCGTGAGACTTTGTCGTCAAACTTTCGTCCTTCCCAACAGGGGTTGTTCAGGGGGGAAAGGGACAGGGGGAGCCCGGTGAGTGTTTTGCAGCCGGGAGCAGGTGACCAAATTGATGGGGAGGAGGGGTCACGGAGGAACAAAGCCCCGTGTGCAGGGAGGGCTCTGCATTTTAACACCTTCCCTGCCGAGCAGGAGCCGGCTCGGGGTGCTGATTGCTGGCTGTGGATGAATCCGAGCGCTGATGGCTCTGCGGGCTCTGCCCGGCTCCCGCAGCCGCTAGGGAGCTGTCTTTAGCTCGCGTTTCACAGTCAGCTCATCAGGCCAATAACAGCACACACTCACTGGCTTTTTCTTCAAGAATTTGTCAAGCCAGGATGTATTTATGGAGTTATAGCTTGACAACAACAATGTTCCCCCTCCCTTTACCTGTTGCGATGGTTTTCTCACAGAGATTGGCTTTCCCTTTGTTCCTACACGCTTCTCTCTGTGCTCATCTTGTGTCCTAAAAGGAGATTGAGATTGCTGAATTCTTTGGCTCTTCTCAAATTTGGGAGTTGGCCTTCTATTTTGAACAATGGGAAAATATTACACCATCGTCCCAGCCATTAAGAAAATCTGTCCTGTAGGATATGAAGAGATGAGACAGCCCTGCTAATTATGATGCAGGAAAAGATATGGAATTACCAGAAAAGCAGTGTTACAGGGCTTGCAAGGGTTTTCAGGATGAAGAGAGAGACGAGAATGCTGACCTCATGTTCAGAAGGCTTGATTTATTATTTTATGATATATATATTACATTATGACTATACTAAAAGAATAGAAGAGGAAAGTTCTCAGAAGCTAGCTAAGCTAAGAATAGAAAAGGAATGAATAACAAAGGGCTGTGTCTCAGCACAGAGTGAGACCCAGCTCTGCCGTGAGTGGTCAGTAAATCCAAACATCCACCCGAGACCAATCACAAATCCACCTGTTGCATTCCACAGCAGCAGATAACCATTGTTTAAATTTTGTTGCCAAGGCCACAGCTTCTCAGAAGGGGGAAAAATCCTAAAGAAAGGATTTTTATGAAAAGATGTCTGTGACAAAGCAGAAGCCAGGGACTCCAGTTTTGATTAATATCTGATAAACTTCCACTTAACCAAGTAATTTAAAATGTCTTTACTTCAATTTTAGCAGACCTGACTGGTTTGGGTAGGAAGCCCTCAATTAGATTCCATGAATAAGAGGGACAAAACTGTGACAGAAAAATAATAAAAAGGTTAATATTTTTCAGTTTCAGCTCTGGTATGGAAAAATTGTGACTTGCAGCTTTTGAGCCTGGTCTAGGTCATCACAAACATCAGCCTGGCTTGTTACCAATGACATTTGGGATTGTTAAAGCAGAGCTGTGGTACCATGGCTCAAAGTGAGAGTAAAGCAAGTCTGGAAATGTGCTGTGTAATCCTGCCTGGAACTTGCAGAGTGCTTGGAGCAGGTGGGAATGCTGTGGCAGGGCGGGCAGGATGTGATCTGAGGAGGAAGGATGTGAGTGCACTGTGACCTCCCAGTGTAACATGTCAACAGCCAGGGCTTGGCTGTGGCTGGGGAGCCAGGGATGGATATCAGGGATGTGCCTGCTCTCCTCCACAGGAGAAATGACTCAACCTGTCTCCTGTTCCCAGACACCTGATGGATTTAGGACTGGAATAGAGAGAGGAAAGCTGGAAGCTAAGGGGAATCAGAGGTAAATGTCTGTTTAGATAGAAGGTGACAATGTTGGAAATTCAATGGCGCCTTTCATGGCTTTTAAACAAGGAAGGAAAATCCCTGAACTAAGCTAATACAAGTCTTATTTCTGCTCCATCAAAATACTCTCTCAGCTTTGGATGTCAGCCTAAAATTTGTCCAGCTGGTATATCTCTGTATGAGAAATAGTCCAAATAGGACTGACAGGCAGCTGGTGTCCAAATTTATTTTACCAGAGTAACATAACCATAAATAAATTTGAAAAAAAGTAATGCAGTGTCAAGTTGGTTAGGAGAACTTGATAGTGGTGACTTTTCCTTATCAAACAGAAGATGTGGCTTCCCTTGGCTTCTAATTTGCACTTGCTTTCCTGAGGGAAGGTGGGTTTGTATCTGGTTCCGTAGCTGGAGCTGACACCAGCAATGATTTATCTGTCACAGCACCTCCTAAACTCTGTGTTTGCCCTGGAAAAGCTGTGAGTGTCTCTGTGCTGCACTGGAGGCACCAGTGTCCAGTTGGCATTTGGGCTCATTCCCTGCAGGAGCCACGGGATGAACGAGTCCAACACAGCCACGTCTGCAGAAAAGCACTGGCAAGCCGAGTATTAATTAAACAGCTGATAAAGTTTCATTTGGTTCATTTTCCCTGCAATAAACCACTAATTATGTCAGAATGGGAATGTTTTCTGAGCACAGCAGCAGGATGGGGCTGAAATGGCCGTGGTGGCTGTGAGTGCAAAGCCACCCACACTCTGCTGCAGTGACGGGAAAAGCACAACAACCCCGGAGCCAAGGGATGAAGTCAGGAGGAAGTGGTGGGTTCTGATGGACAGATCTTTCACTGAATCTCTCCTGTTTCAGCACACAGCTCAGCATCTCTCTGCTTCAGCTGACAGGAGGAAACTTCCACTCAGATGGTTGATAATTAAAATGGGTTGGAAGCTCTTTGGAACTTTGTGTTTGCAGAATAACTCTAAAAAGTAAAAGTAACAAAATTTTTCTCTCTTGGAAAGAAGCTCTTTGGAAGTTGTAAGTGTATTTTCAATTATTGCAGAGAAAAAAAATGGCATTTTTTCAACCAGTAAATGCCCAATAAGTGTTGCACTGCAATACTTCTTGAATCCTGAAAGGAGCAAATTAATAATGGAGATAAATTATTATGACTGTTGAAGATTATTTTTGGTAGATTTTGTTTTTTCCTTCAGATCCCCAAGCCTTTTTCAAAGGATTGATTAGCAGTATTTCTGAATTATTTAAATTGATACCTTCTGTAGTAATAAAAATATTTTTCAGTTAATATTTCCATTATCGGTTTCCCATTTTGGTGATTGTGTGCTAATTTCAGGACAATTTTCCTAATAAAAACCACTTCCTTTGCAATTTTCAAATTGAGTTAATGGATTTTGCTTTTGAAAGCATAAAATAGCCACCTCCAAGTGTCCAAATTAATCTGTGACTGGGACTTTGTTATGTGTTTGGAGTATGAGTATGTGGGATATGAGACTCTATGATAAGGCTGATGTTTAGGGAAAGATCCATAATCCCATCTTGAAAGGGTTATGAAATTTCTGGTTGGAAATTTGGACAATGTCATTGTCTGTGCCCAGGCCTGAAGGTAGAAGAACAAATTGATGTCCCTCCAAGGTCTCTCTCAGTGTTATTTTTTAAAGATTGAGGGTGGTGTAGCCTAATTTCCCTCAAAATACAACAACTCTGGGTGTTCCTGCCCTGGTAAGGGCACTCCTGGAAATTGAGCTTGTTGGGATCCATCTGGTAGCCGGTGTTCCAGGCAAGGTATTCCCAGATGTTCCCAGATGTGTGGCAGTTTCATGCATGATTTTCTGTAAGGCAAACCACGTTTTTAGGCTGTGTCTCATCTTCTCTCCTCCCCCATCCTCATGTGGTTGTTTCTCCTCTGAGGTTAAGCTACAGTCAGAGAGAATAAAATAATGAATGCAACGAGGAAAAGAAGCTGGGGTTTCTTTTTAGCATTTTGGTTTTATTTCTTTCAAATGACACTTGAGGAATTGGAGCCTGTTAAAGCTCCCTCCAAGGAGCAAGGTTTCTTTTGAGAGGAGAACCATGGGGAAATGCAACAGCAACAACAAAAGTGCACCAGAATCCCTCAGACCTGGGCGTTCTCCAAAGAGCTCTGGCTGTCGTAATTTACACACCTTGCCTAATTCAGAGCACATGTCTCAGCTCCAAGAGGCATTCAGCAGACATGCTGCTGTCTTCCTCACAGTGGGCCTGCTGTGAGTTTGTCAGCAGTGCTGTTAACAATGACAAAGTAGTTCATCAATGTATTTCTTCTTTCTTTTTTTAACACCACGTTCCCAGAAGCAGCAAAAATCTCCTGTGTTGTTCCTGTGCTGTAGCCTCAGGGAGAAACTCAGCAGTAATAGAGCTGCTGCTGCTGCTGGGTGCTGAAAGCCTGCTCTTTAATCAAGGAATTGGCAGTTTGTCCTTTCATATCCCTGTCTGTGGGTCGTTCCTGTATCCAGGTGGGATTCCCTGGGCTGCTGGTTGTGCTGGCACAGAGCTCACAAATGCTGCTGGGCCAAGGCCTGTCCAGAGCTGGGAGCATTAAATGCATCCCAGGCAGAACCACCTGTGCTCCTGCATCATTATTTCCCAGCTCTGCTGGGTTTGGAAGGGCTTGGAAGGGTCCAACCTTTGAGCCTGAGCCTGTGTCTTCTGTGTGGAGCACAACCAAGTTAGCAAATGCTCATGGATCCAGAAAAGCTTGGAAATGTGATGTGGAGAGATGTCTGAGCTGGCTCTGCAGGAAATCCAGCTGGGTGATTCAATTTCCTGGTGATTTTCATGCCACTGCCATAGCCTGAATGGCACTTTATAATCCAAAAATCACCTCTCGCACTTCCCCATGGATCTCTAATCTGCCCCAAAATGACCACTTGCACTTTTCCATGGTCCTTTGATATGCCCCAAAATCATCACTTCTCCATGGACTTTTAGGCTGCCTGTTTGCCTCTGTGGGTCTGATGGGAATGGAATAGAAATTTGTGGAAATTAAAGACTGATAACCCAGCAAAAAAATCAAATGGAGCTGTTGAAAATTTCTGGGAGCTTCTGGAAGTCCTTTTAGGAGTAGATTCTGGAAATTGGTGAGAGTAGATAAAGAGTAAGAAGGAGTGGAAAAGCCAGTCCAGAGCTGGGAGCTGTGGATTTCACCTTGTTTCAGTGTGAAAGTGTTATCTAAGGTTTATCTTCTGCTCAGGCTCCACTGAACCCAGGAGACCCCAAGTACTGACCCTGAGGCCTTGGGCACCCACTAGAAAGTTTATGGTCAATAAAAAAATGAACTCCACCATTTTCATGCTGATTTAATGATTTCCTTAATAGTCCTCAGTCTTCAGCTGCCTGGTGGGACTTTTTGAGGGGGGTATCTGTACTGGGGTTTGGAATGGGCAGACTGGGAGCTGACCCCTCTTAGCTGATAAGGGAACCTTCCCCTCTCCCCCTCCCCACAGCTCAAGGAGCTTGGTCTGACTCATGTCTGGTGTCTACAACATATGGTAAGAGTTAAGAGAAAGAAAAAAAGGAAAAAAAAGAAAAAAAGGTGGGGGAAGGGTAGGACGAGAGGGTTCCACTGAATTTAGTAAGAGTCCTTAGAATTTCTGCTGAAGTCCTACAGGGAAAGTGTACACACAAACACACACAGTGTTTCTGTAAGTTTAGAGCCAAGAGATGTAAAATTTGGGTGGAGGTGTTCAGAAAAGACACAGGGCTTGCACGTAGAAAAAAACGAAGAAAGAGGTGTTAAAATGAACATGAAGTTAGACCCTGGGCTTAGAGGAAATAGTCCTAAAGCTGTTGAATTCCCACTCCATTGGATACCAGCTGGAGGTCTATTCTTCTCCCAGAGAATGTTTAGGAAGAACTGGTGGAAATTGCCTTTGGCTGCAGTGTTGGGTGAGTGTTTAAGGAAATAAAATGGATGCTGTTCAAGCCAAAGTTGCAGAATCCATGTTCCCTTAATCTCATCTGTATTTTTTTCATCCCCACGGAAGGTGGTTTGGAATAATTTCTGAGTGAAAAGATTTGTTCAAGACAAGATTTGTAGAGCTCAGCTGCAGGAGTCTCAGGCCTGGGTTTGCTTCATGCCCAGCCTTCCCACTGCCTTGATCCCAAATTGTGGGAATTGTTCTTGAGTCAGGTCTTCGTGCAGATCCTACAGGGAGAGTCTGTGTTTCCCTGCAATATCTTAAGGCCACGTTTGTCGTGTTACCTCTGTGTGGGCTTTTTGGCTGCCCTTGCACTAATTTGTTGACATAAGAATAGAACCATATTTTCAAGCAGCATCTGCTTGTCTTTCTTCCATGAGTTCTGCATATTTTCTGCTCTGTTTTTCCAAAAGCTGTTGGGCGTACATCCAATAACCTCTCCCCAGCTCTTCCAAAAGTTGATCCCTGCAATTGCCCAAGAGCCGGAATAAGGATGAGAAAAAAAATAAAACAGGTTATCTGCATGAGAATGATAGATAGACAGATTGAGAGAGAGAGAGATCGACTGTAAGACCGCAATAAAATTGGAAAAGCTAAGTCCTCCCTCCCCAGGAAAATGTGTGATCCATGGAGTCCACAGCCATGGAGTTTTAAAAGCAAGGCCTTGGGGTGTAGTTTGAGCAGTGCCATAAAATCAGTTTGAAATCTGCTCATTTAGGGCTTTGATTTGTGTTTATTTACAGTACATTAGCTCACATGGTAGAGTGAATCACAGAATCCCAGAATGGTTTGGGCTGAGAGGGGCCTTAAACCCCTTCCAGTGCCACCCCCTGCCATGGGCAGGGACCCCTTCCACTGTCCCAGGTTGCTCCAGGTCCCATCCAGCCCGGCCTTGAACACTTCCAGGGATTCAGAGGCAGCTGGAGCCAACAAATGTGCCTGGATTTCACTCGCATTATGGACAAAGATGTGGCTCAAACTGCAGCTGAGTTGGGTTTAAGCCAAGCTTAGTTCCTTTTACAGGCAGGTAAATGCTGTTTGTTTCCCTCTGCTCTGAGAGGAGTAACCCCCAAAAGTCAGAATTATGAACTGCTGAGGGCAGAAACTTCTTTCAACCTTCCCAGGTGGGTGTGTGAGAACATCTCTCAGCTCTTCCTGGTGCAAGTCTAGTGATAAAAACTAACTGAACAACACATAGAGTGCACAGAGGATGAACTTGCGGGCCACCCTTGTGCTCCATGAGTTGTGAACGTAGATCATCAGCTCCTCTGGAAACGAGATGAGCCTTGTCATGCAGTGCCAGCTACAGCTCTTAATTGCCCTGTTGTAATGTGCTATTCCTTTGGTAATAGTTTGAGTTATTTCTTTGTTAACCTTTACACGGCCAATAACAAATTAAACATCATTATCTGAGTTTAAAATAGGCTGTAAATCTTGAGGCTCTGCTTGGTTCTCAGGTGCTTACAACGAGGGAGCAATAAAAGGGCATTTAATGATGCTCCCAAACACAGTGTGAGGAGTGTTATAAGCAAAAGGGAGGAAAACAGGGCAGTTCTGGAATGTCCATGGGAAGATTGGTTTGCAGAAATGATTGGTGGAAACATGGTCAAAGTGGGGAGCTTATAAAGTTGCAGGCAGGTAACATGGCTCCAACGCTCTGAATGGTTTTGATTAAGCAAAATTAAAGGCCTGTAGGAACATTTGCCACAAAATCACTCAAATAACTGCCTGCCTCATCCCTGGAAGTGTCCAAGGCCAGGCTGGATGGGTCTTGGAGCAACCTGGACTAGTGGAAAGTGTCCCTGCCCACGGCAAGGTGTGGAATTAGATGAGATATAAGGTCCCTTCCAACCCAAACCATTCTGGTGTTATCTTGTTGTATTTCATATTTCTAGAGTCCCATACTGTCGCAATCATATTTCTAAAGTCCTGTACCTTCACGGTGATATTTCTTGGGGGCAGTTCTTCACAGCACAGTCTTCTTCTTCTGCTTGTTGCTGCTTCTTAGTCAGTACTCCTTCCAACCTCTCCCTGACTGGCCAAGGCCACCCCCTTTTATCCCAGTTATCTTCACTAGCTACAGCCCATCAAGAACAACCAGGGCTTATTAGGGCAAGGCCTATATACAGATATTCAAATACAATACAGGTACTTTACTAGGACTCCTACTATATTTCCCCCTTTTCTTTTTCTTACAGCGACAGGTTTTACATATTCTACTTACAATTATATACAATACATATATTTTCCCAGCTCTTGGCTGCACAATACAATACAACTAGGACTCCTACTATATTTAGACCCTTTTTACAGAAACATATTTAGATGGACACAATACACTACATACATTCTACCACAGCTCTTGGCTGCACAACACATATATTTACCATGACTCAAAGGCCATGTTTCCCCACAGCTTCTTGACTCAAAGGCCATATTTCTCACAGCTCCTGGCTGTCTTAACCTCCATAGCTCTCAGGCTGCCACAGCTCTTCAGGCTGCATATTCTTCCACAGCTCTCAGGCTGCATTACTCTATCACATCAGGGTCACCACTTGTTGTTATGTTGGTGTATTTCGTATTTCTAGAGTCCCACACTGTCGCAATCATATTCCTAAAATCTCATACCTTCTCGGTGATATTTCTTGGGGGCAGTTCTTCACAGCACAGACATCTTCTTCTGCTTGCTGCTGCTTCTTAGTCAGAGCTCCTTCCAGGGTCTCCCTGACTGGCCAAAGCCACCCCCTTTTATCCCAGTTATCTTCACTAGTTACAGCTGCAGCCCAATTAAGGACATTGCAGCTGTAGCCCATCAAGAACAACCGGGGCTTATCAGGGCAAGGCCTATATACAGATATTCAAATACAATACAGATATTTTACTAAGACTCCTACTGTAGTGTTCTGTGAAACGCTGGATGTGGGCTAAATATTGCAGTGCTTTCAGGCTGGGAGGTGGTAGGAGAAGGGTGGGGATGAGTTTGGAAGGTGATTTCCCTCTTGTGTAGAGAGAATGCTTCCTGCTGAGATGTGCAGGAAAAGCCCTCCCAGCCCATGGTGTCCCAGCTGTGCCCAATGCCACCTTGTCCCCTGCCCAGAGCTCTGAGTGCCACCTCCAGGCTTCCTTGGACACCCCCAGGGATGGGCACTCCACAAGATTCCCTTCTTCTCTCCCCTGCAAAAAGTACCTGTAAAACACCCCAGAAATGACTTGTAAACCATCAACTGATGTGCAGGAATGCAGTGACAGAGAACTTTGGTGTGAGACACTGCATTTGTGTGGCTGTGGCCTCTCCTGTACCCAGTAATTCAGAATAAACAAGGACCAACCACCATCTGGTTTCTCTCTGCATTTTATTCACTCGCTAAATCTGAGAACAAGAGGGCTAACAGAGGTTTGGCTGCATCCTGGGGTTGTAGAGCTGTCTGTGTGATTGTGCACCAGCTAGATGTTTTTTACTTGTTTGGAGCACATCCCTTACAATTTTTTGGCCAGTCAGCAAAACCTTTTGGTCTTGTCTTCATTGTGCCTCAGGGGTGGGGACCTGGAGCATGGCCTTCTCTCTGCTGGGAGGCTCCCAGTTCCCATCATCTCCAACCTGCTGATCCACAGGAACCTGCTGTCCCCTGGGATGATGGATTAGTGGAGTTCATCCTTTTATATGCCATCGCCTGGAAGAGAGTTTTCAATGGGATTTAATGAGAGAATATGTCCAAGCTGAGGATGGGGGGCTGTGTGAGGAAAAACTCTTCCTAGCTGAGTGAATTTCTTGGTGTTTTAAATATTTTTTAAATTATTACAATTACTATTAGTAATTTATCCCTTTTGGGGAATCAAGTCTGTCCTCCTGCCACCTGACATAACCCAACAGAAAGGTGAGTTTCCTTCCTGCAGCACAGAATTACTTTGGCTTCAGGCTCAGAAATTTTCTCACCTAAGGTACAAACCCATTCACAGAAGAGCTGGGCTGGGGAAGATGTGACAGAAAAGCAAGCACGGACTTTCAATGGTTTAACAAAATATCTTCACATATATTTATGCCCCACCCCTGGAAGTGTCCAAGGCCAGGTTGGACAGGGCTTGAGCAACCTGGGATTGTGGAAGATGATTTTAAGGTCCCTTCTGACCACTTAAACCATTCCATGATTATATAATTTATATATTATGACAACAGAATGCTGTCAAGCAATACTTTTGTTGTTGCTTTGGTGACCCCCTGGCACAGCCAGCTGTGGTTGGCTCAGGGTATTGAGGATCTGAGCTGTGGGATTGGTTCCCTTGGCCAGGCTGGGAATCTGAGCTCTGGGATGGGAACCTGGCATTTCTGAGTTGTAATATTTTCCTTCAACCACTTCACTGTGGCATCTTCTCCCTTGTACTTGACCCTCGTGGTAGCAGCTGTACATCAGAAATAATGCTGTCTAAACCTGCCTCGCCTGCTGTAGAACTGTGCTGCTGCTGAGCTGCAGCCAGATTATAAGTGGTGTCTGTACAGAGCCCCTGAAGCTCAATCTTGGATGTTTTCTTCAACAAATTCCAGGGTCAGACATCAGGAACAATCTTGCCTGGGACATTTCCAGGCTGTGCATGTACCACATTTATGCTGCAAAGGGAAATCCCACCAGCTCCCACCCCAGTTCCTGATGGGTAGAGTTGGCTGACTTGGTGGAGGACAGATGCCAAGCAGACTGGATCTTTTCCTTACCTTCCCAGAAGATCACAGTGTGTTAAACCCCATTTTATTTCTATTTTATGATGAAAATATGTTGTGGCATTACAATACTGTGATGGTTTGTTTTGGAAGGGGAATTGATGGCCCTTATGTCCTTGGGGCAGATCCTCTTTTGGGCACTGGGTCATCCCATTCTACCTGTGATTCCTAGTGAGGTTCTTCACTAGCATTGGCCCTCTGTGCTGTGACCTATACAAGGCTCTAATTCCTGCTGGCACTACTTGGATGTATTCCTTCCATCATAATTTCTTTAAAACCTGTGATAGAAGGTGTTGTGTGCTGGGCTTGGCTTGGGAAGAGAATTAGAAACTGTTTTTCTGTTTTCTGCTCTTGGTGGTTTTGGCTTCCACCAGCCTAAGCCAAAGATGGCAAAAATGTGGGGAGAGGCCAGACCTGGAGTTGCTCCTTATTGAGGTATGGACAGCTCCTCTGGTCTCCTGCAGCTCTGCAGCAAACATTTGCTGGGTTGTATCTACAGACAGGACTTTTATTGATTTGATTTTTAAATTTATTTCTTTGCAAAGGTGCTCATTCGGCTTTTGAAATGTTTCACACCTGTTATCTCCTATTGTGGCTTGAGCTGGAAATGCTTTCAGAATATAAAAAATATATATATAAAAAAAAGAATCAGTTTTTGAGCTTTGTGTTGTCTAATAATATGGAGTTCTGTTGCAGAATGAGCCATTTGTCGGGTGAGGGGAAAACTCGGGGCTCAATGTGAGTCATCAGCAAGTTCCATTTATTGAAGAGAGCATCAGACACTTATACAGCAAGTAATTAGCTCATGAATATTCTGTAATCTACACCATCCATTGGCCACACTACAACACCAGCTCTTCCCCATTCCTCAGGGGTTACATCTCTCTTTTCTCATGTCTCTTTCACTATTTGTTATCATACTAGGCCCAAAGACACGCTATCTTGCAAGCGCAAGACTTAGAATTAGCCACAGCCTTGTACTTTTCCAGTCTCTAGTTGGCTAAAATCCCAACAGAGTCTGCTTTTTTTTACCTGGAACAAAACCTACACAGAGGTTGCTGTGGCTCAGAGATGAGTGATGAACCTGAGCACCTGAGCCCTGATGTCGCTTTGAGGGGCCAGGAGCAGATTGTGCAGCTCCTTGGGGCTGCCCTGGCTGTTTTTGCACTTGGGAAGTTTGTGGTGCTTGGGGAGGGGGCAGCAGGACCTGCAGCAGAAGGAGCTGGGCTGTCATTGGAGGTGTCCCAGGTCCCAGAATTGCAGATTTCCCCATTTGCCTGCCCCAGCCCTTCCCCAGGGGCCAGCACAGGGGTGGAGCTGCAGCCCCAGCCCTGCCCTCCCCTCGGGGTAATTCGGAATTTACAGCCCCTCTCTCCAACAAGGTCTATGGCACCTCGGGGACCCATTGGGGGAAGAATGCTGATTCCCTTTATGAATTTTTGATGGGGGAGGAGGAGCAAGGGAGGCCACAGGGGGAACTTGTGAAATGTTAATATTTTTTTCTTTTTTAGTGGTGCTGTGAACATCCCCTCTGATTATGTTTGCTAGTATAAACTTCCCTGAATGTCTCTTCTCTTCAATTCCCCCCTTCCTGCTTGCAAAGCAAGAAACAATAGCCAGAAACTCTCATTTCCATTCCACAACTTCAGTAATGACAGAATTTTCAGCTGCTGTCCTCCTCCAAAAAATGATGATGCTCAGTAAACAGGATATTTTCCTTGAATATGCTCGAAATGAGCCTCCTTTGTTCAGCTTTATTTTGGTGGTCCATGGGGGTGGCACTCCTGGGACTGGGAGTGTCTGATGTGCTTCACTGCCGAGGAGGAAATGAAGGGTTTGCTTTTATTAGAGTGTATGAATGCACATTACTCAGCTGTAATTTTTCTTCTTCCCACCATCAGCACAAACAAATGTTCACCCCTGCCTTCTTTTGGCAGGTGAAATGTTCCCCCAGTGTGACCTTAACCACAGCTTTAATCACAGAGGGGGTCTTGAGGGGGTTTTTTTGAGGTGTTTTGTTGGTGTGTTTCCTTTTTTCTTATTTGTAATTTAATCAAAGCTTTGCAGAAATAAATCTGATTTTGTGCCTTTCCCTTTGTATTTAATTATAACTTTCTTTGGCTTAGAGTGATGCAAAGTCTATGTTGTAACAAAGAGGAACCAGTTGTGCTTAATTTTTGTAAGGGACCATCAGACAAGGGTTAAACAGGGCAAAGGGATCCAAAGTTTCATTGATAAGAAAAAACAGAATTAGATGTGGTGAAAGAAGGGAAATGATGACACAAGTCATCAGTTCACAAGTTCAGATAGTGATTTTGGGGAGAAGAATATCTTTGACTTTTAGATGAAAAATGTGTGCATCAGAAAGGAGGTTTGCCATGATTTTCCAGAGGTGCCATATCCTTGTAGAGGCAGGGAGTGGATGAAATAAATGCTTAATAAATAAATAAATAAATAAATTCCTGATTCTGTGAGCAGCTCCCTGTCTGAGTGGCCAGGACACGTTTCCCCTCCCATGGGGGTTCAGGGGTGTGTGTGCAGTGCCCTGGCTGTGGCTGGGCCCTCCTGCAGCACCATCATCACCCTCAGAGGGCCCTGCTGCTGCTGCAGCACCATCATCACCCTCAGAGGGCCCTGCTGCTGCTGCAGCACCATCATCACCCTCAGAGGGCCCTGCTGCTGCTGCAGCACCATCATCACCCTCAGAGGGCCCTTCTGCTGCTGCAGCACCATCATCACCCTCAGAGGGCCCTGCTGCTGCTGCAGCACCATCATCACCCTCGGAGGGCCCTGCTGCTGCTGCAGCACCATCATCACCCTCAGAGCCACGGGGGCTGTGCCCAGCTGGGGTCAGGGCACTGGGGCTGCAGCCTTCAGGCCTGGCATTGCTGCCCTCCTTTCACCCTGCTGTTGCAGTGTGTTGCAATTTCCTGTTTTACTTCCCAGCCCCTTCCCAGGTGTGGCAATACCCCTCTCCCTTCCCCCTCGCCCCCTTGCTGAGTGAGTTCTCTCAATCAGGCTTAACATTCCAGCAAGGCCATCGTGTGGTTGGTCAGGTTCAAAGGATGCAATTCAGGCCTGGGGTCATTGGCCTGTCTGGGTGTCCCTTGTCCCCTGAGACCCTGCCCCTCCCACCTGCTTGGTGCTCACCTGTCCCTTCCCCTCCCCCTGTCCCTGGGCTTTAATTGAGCCAGGACCATGTGGTCAGCATTCCATTGGAGCTGTTACCGAGATCCAGACCTCTGTGACCATGGAATAAAACTCTGGATATTAACCCTCCAACAGAATCCATCTCCCTTTCCTCTTCACCCTCGCCTGAAGCCTTCCCACCTGAGGTAAACTGAGTTTCTACAAGCCTGGGTTTGTTTCAGTGCCCAGCTGCAGCATCCAGCCAGCCAAAGGTGTCTCTGGGGTGAAACACCACAGCTGCTGCCTTTGGCCCAGCAGCAAGGGTCAGACAGGCCCAGGCACAATCTACCTGGAAATATTGGGATCCTATTCCAATACCCTGTGAAAATCAGCATCTGTCACAGATGGCACTGCAAGGTGGAGGGCCAGGAGCAAGTTTTAGGCACAGGCACAGCAGCACCTCCCCTGCTCCCTATGGGGCTGCAGACACTGGGCCTGCTCTGCCTCTGTCCCCTCTCCTGCAATCCCTGCTCCTGGCTCCATGCTCACTCTGAGGGCACTTTGGGCTCTGTTGTTGTGTTTTCCCTCTCCCTGCCTGTTTTGAAGTGTCAGTTTGTGAGATGCATTTTTGGGTGCAGCAGGCTGGCAGGTAGAGCTGGTTTCTGACAGTACAGCTCACCTGGGGAATTCCTGGCTCTGTGGTTTCACTGGGGCCTGAGCACTTTGGATTACACAAAACTCTTCACGGTAGAAGAAGGAATAAAAAGGAAATAAAATTTTAAAATAGAATAAAACAATTAGATAAAATAATAAAATAAAAAGGAAAAGGAAACTGTCTCCTCCCCATTTGGAGCTGGCTGCTCATTCTGGTTTGATTTGTGTTCTGCTTTCACTCACATTCTGCTTCTTCTTACCTTGAATTAGGATTTTGTGTGTGCTTGACAGTCCTATTTCTGTCCCTAGAAGCTTTATCCACTTTTTTCTTCATTTCATGAGAATCAGAGCTGCCCTCCCCGAGCTGTGAAGCCTCTGAGATGACGCAAAATGATGTTACAGAGCTCTCTGTCAAAAGCTTTGCATGCTGTGGTGAGTTGAGCCTCCTTCCCACTGCAAAGTGATACAAACATGGCTCTGATCAGTCAGGAAAATCCAAATGCCAGTAGGACTAAGAGATTTTGAGATTATTATTGAGATTTTAATATTATTATGGGCTTTTTACTTTGGATAGGGCAGGTAATAAATCCAACATCTGCCATGTTTTGCTTTTCCTATTGATTGATTCCCAAACAATGTGAAAGCAGAGGCAATTCCCAATGGAGCCTCGATGCTGGAGACACTGAGAACATGTGTTTAACTTTGCCCTGGGTGCAGTGCTGGGGACTCAGCCAGGGCCTGGATTTGGAGGTCCTGATGTGTTAGACCAGGACAGAGGGGATCAGAGCTGTTGGTGTCCTGCCCTGCTCTGAGGGGTGGAGTTGTCTGGGAGAAAAGGGGATGAAGAAAAGGGCATCAGGGAATACAGAGGGCCTGGTCTGGTTTTGACTTCAGAAGAGTCAAAAAAAAAAAAAAAAATTGGAGGGGGAAAAAAAAAGAGAGAGTAAAAAAGATGTCTGGGCCTCTGCCTTGGATTTCTCATCTGTCCCATCTGAAAGATTAAGATACTTTCTTTGCCTCCCATCAGGGTGTAAAACTTAATGGGTCAGATTGGCTGCTTTTGATGGCACCTGTTAGGTACTGTATTTTCAAGTCTGGTGGGTGCTGTGTTCCCTTCTGTGAAATCTTTATTCTTACTGCATTTTGCAAAACCAAGACAACTTTATTTTTGAGTTCATTTTCTCTTCTCAGACTGATCCTCCACAATTTGACTTTGTTTCAGTGTTTTCCCTCTCTAAACCAATCCTCAGATATTTTTCTTTTGTTGTGTTTCTCATGCTCTGTTTCCCTTCATGGCCAATGATTTGCAGCAGACTTGCAAGGTAAATTTGATTTTTGTTCTGATAATGATGTCAGATTATTTTCCAAAAAGCTTTTGTGCTCCCTTATCTTCAAGAATCACAAGCTCAAGGTGAATCTTAATTTCATAATTCCTTTTTGCTGCACCAGAACTAACTTCTTACCTCTTCCCTGTTGTTGTCCATTCCAGACCTTTTTATGAGTATTTTTTTTTTCTTGTTCTCAAGTTGTTAAAATCCTTTGGGAACTTAGAAAACATCTCCCAGACTCTTCTATAAAATCACCTTCAGCACTAACTTTTGTGGTGATCCACACTTTGCCATCTTTGCCTTCCTTCTTTCCTCTGGAGCGGGCTGCAGTTTGTGTAGGAAACCCAATGGACAGGCAGTGTTTGTGCAGGACATTGCCAAACTCACTGAAACTTCTGCCAGTTCTTTGCAAATATTTGTTTCCTTACGTGGAAGTCTTGTTGGGAGCAGCTCTATGGATGTGGAAAGCTTTTAGTATCAGGAGGTCCAGGGACAACAACTCTTCTACTTTGTTACAGCAGCAGAATATAAAAAGCCTTCACACAAATGTGTTAAAAGGAGGCTGTTAGGACCTCTTAAATAAAGCCTCCAATATAATTAGAGTGAAGGAGGCTGTTAAAAACATTCATTCCCATCATGATGAAAGTGGGCAAATGCAAACATTGGTCCAACCCCCTCTGTCACACGAGCAGAGTCCTGCAAACCCCTGCAGGAACCTCCCCATCCCCACAAACGTCCAGCAGACAGCCAGCATTTCACAGGAGCCTTGCTCACCATAATAAAAGCAAATTAGCCAGGCAAATACCACAGGCATCTGCCAGTAGAATCCCTGATCTATTTTGAGTAACTTGGAGCATCTTGGTTCCCAACAGTCATCTTGCCATGTGGCTGCACCATAAACTGCTCAGGGAAAAGCCAGGCATTTAGGAGTCGTAAAAGAAAAGGCTTCCTGCTGCTGCTGGGGAGGCTTTGCTGCTCCCCACACCGCATTTCCCTGCTCCTGCAGCAGCTCTGCTCCTTGCTGAGCTGCAGGTAAACCTGTCTGAGCTTTGCTGGCACGTCTGTCTGTCTGTCTGCCCGTCAGTGTTCCTTTCAAGGGATGCAGCTCTTTGGTTTCCATGGCCTGACAAGATTTCAGTGACGCTTGCGATGTCACCAGCCTGTGACAACGGGCTTTGCTGCTGGATGGGGCCGGTGTTGTTTCATCTGCTCCTTCTAAAGTGACAAGGGTCATTTTTTAGCAGAGACCAGGAAAAGGGCAGGTCAATGGGGACAAGAGGAGAAAGGCAGATTCACTCCTGTTTCCTCTTTCCTGGTGGCTTCCTCCATAACCCATCATTCATGGAGACAAAGTGCCTCAAGTGTTGGGACCTTGGCAACTCCTGAATGGATTTGACATTCAGTTTCCAAAGCAAGAACTAAAATTCCCCTTTCCTATCCCAGCACATAAGAAATCCTTCATAATCTTAGCAAAGCACTCATCCAATTAGGGAGTAAGAAAATTCTTCCAGTTTGATCCTGCAGGTACAGCTCCTCTTTGGTTTGGTGGCAGTGAGGCAATCAAGCAAAACCAGACACCTGCCCTGCATCCCCAGCCCCTCACAAGGGGTTTGTGTCCCTTCTACACCCTCCTCCTGTGCTACAGGAATTATAAATTGTTATATCTGCTTAAGTTAATGGGCTCCTTATTGCTAAACTTGCTGGTCGGTGGCGGGAAAGCACTGCCTGTGTTACACCAGTCCCTGTGTGTTGTATTAATTGATTGCAGAGAAACGTATTCCAGTGGTTATCAGAGGACAATACTTGTTCTACTGGGACCCTTAATGTTATCAGGTGTGGGAAAAGAAAATAGGGCTGAAGTTAAGATTAAATGCTTAAAAGTGGCCTGCTTTCAATAGGGGATTTTGCCACGAGCTTCCTTGGTGAGTTGGGGTTACTCAGTTCCACAAAAATTTTGCTTTCCTGTCCAGGAAATGGTTTTTGTAGTATTTTCTTATAACTCCTCCTTGTCTGAGATTCTGGGGTTCAGTACTCACAGTGTTTAATGTATGAGGAAGATCCTAAAAGGGCTGAAAGTTGATGATTTAGTGCAAATATTTCCCACAGTTTGCTTTGAAGATGATTCAGTGGCTGGAACGCTGCTCCTGCTCTGTTGGGCAATTATTTTGGAGGAGCTGTTGCTGTTCAGGATCTCATCTCTTTCCATTGTAACTTCTCGTGAGTAAACAGAAAGCATCAACTGCTGCTGGTGGTTATCAGTGAGTTACTGCTCTGGGTTGTTTTGTTCAGCTCCAGCTTTGGAAATGCCTTTTTTCTCTATTCCCTAATTGGATATCAGTCAGAAAACAACCCAGCCTTGGGAACATGAGATTTTAATGTGCAGTGAAAAAGTACCTTGAGACTGAAGCCTGTCACTAGAACTCATCTGGAATTGCTTACCATGGAGTAAATTTACTAGAAGCTGTGCTTAATACTGGAGTTTAAAAGGTGGCACCTAAAGAAATCCTCTTAATGTCTCAACAAGCTGATGTTGACAAGTTCTTTGCATTAAGGACCTATGGCAAAGTCCAAATCCTTCCTCGGTGCGTTAGACAAATAATTATAGGGAATTTTTATCTGGATTCTTTGCTCTGAGGTATCCATTCATAAAATATTTACAGTAACTGCAGAGAAAGCAACAATCATTTTGAGGGGTTTTTTTTCTTCCTTTCTTTTTCTTCTCTCTTTTCAGAACTGTAGGAATGAAACCTAGGCTTTAAATTTTTAGCAGAGACATTTCCTAGGAGAAATTGATTTTTTTCCCCCTGTAAACTTTAATAAATGCAAGAAAATATGGGGAATCATACCCAAATAATCACTGTGCTCAGAGGGTATTTTTTGCAGCTCGTTCCCACTCTGTGTCATTTTCCAAAGTCTCATGCCCAGACTGTTATGAGAGGTCCTAAAGATGTCAAGTGAGCACTCAGCACCTACCGGGGCCCACAAACCTTTATGGCAGTCAGCAATTTCGGCACTTGGCTGGGCTTTAAGAGCAGCCTGTGATGGAGATTGCCAAATTGGCCAAATTATCCTGATTTTGAGTCTGAAGTGAGGAAATAACATGGAAAAAGTGCCTGTGGTTTGGAAGAGCTCTGTTCAATAAGGATTTAACCATTTTAACCACATCTTATTAAAAAAAAATTAATTTCTTTGTATGAAGTGCTTGATGCAATGCTTCATCTCCTGAACATCTCCATCAGAATCATACATTACACATAATTTCTATTATTTATAAATGTGTGCATGGTTGTCTATTTTTAAATTGGTTATTGGTTTAAACATTATTTAAGAGTCTTGTAAAGAGTTAAGCCAGTAGCATCAATTGATTTTCTTGGTTTAAATTTTGACTTTTCATTGGTAGCTATATAAACTCTGACAAACATTCCTGAGAAACCATTACTATTTTAATACAGTTACATGGCTTGTTGGTGTTTTTCAAATACACATTAAATTTGTATGGTGCCTAATTCTCTGTTTTGAAAAATAACATTGATGTAAAGTGGTTGAATGCTTGTGGTGCTTTTTAATTGTTTTGGATATTATTTTGTGATGAAAGTAACAACATATTTTGAAAACTACTATTTAGATAAATATAAAAACATGCATTGGGTGCCTCTTCTCAGTTATTTTGCATTGGAAGTTTAAAGTGCAGATAGAGATGGAATCGTTAAATCACGTGATTTAATTAGGGAACATATTGAATGAACACACAACTACATGTGTTAGAGAATGGAAACACTGAATCTGATCTGGATTCTTAGTTGGGGTATGCAAACAATTCCTTGGAAAAAAAAAAAGAGGAAAATTTGCTTTTCTACTTATTTGCTTAATTTTTTTTTATTTTCCCCAGAAAATGATTTTGCTACCTAATTTATCAAGCAAATGGTGATAGTTTATAGCCAGGAATGAGGGAATCAATGTGAATAATGACAATAACAATAATAATAATAATAATAATAATGATGATGATGATGTGATGATAATGATGATGATTATGATGATGATGATGATGTTGGACTTGGTCGTTTGAATTTTTTACAGAACCAGAGGTTAATTCAGCTGCTGCTGGATTTCCCAAACATGAGTGTCTTTGTTCCAGGTGTTTTCAGAATGGCTCAGAGAAAAGGCCCTTCCTGTCTCAGGGCACTTCCAAGAGTTTCTAATTTTACATGATATAAACCCATTAAAAAATGTAGAAATTCTGCCCCTGCTAAGCTCCCAGAAGTGTCACTTTGGCCCGGAGTTACTTTGAGCTGGATGTAAACTTTCATTTGTATTTTTTGGGGGGTAGATGTTGGGTTATGACTTAAAAGAATGGAAGCACTGAGGGAAGGGGTCATCCCCAATTAATCTTGTGCCTTGGGGTGTCCCAGTGCTGGTGGCTGTGGCCATTCCTCTCCCCCATGGCAGCCCAGTAACGAGGGGGGAGGCACAGCCAGGAGCTTGATTGTTCTGGATGAACTCTCAGCCATCCCCTGGGAATTCTGGTGCCTTGACCTCCCTGACCCTCAAAGTGCTGAGTGTGGAAAATGGGAAGTCTCCACGGACCTCAATATGCACAAGATGTCAGGAAAAATGCAGTTCTTGGAAAACTGCACCTTTTTTTTTTTAAACATTGCATCATTGTGCTAACATTACAAGCTTTCCTCCTTTTTGTTTGGTTTTGTCCCCAAATGCATGTTTTGGGGTTTTTTTTTGTTTTTATTTTGTATCCTTGCAGTAATGTTCATGTTTTTATTGCATTTTTGGGTGTTTGCAGCTGTCTAAAGAAATGAAAAAAAAAAAGTGAGAGAGGATTTTTAAGCACATTTACATTGCAGAATTTTGTTGTGCTCCTTCTTCTTCCTCCACACAGGGCTGGGATCTCTTTTAATAATCTCTTCCCCACATTCAGCCAAAAATCTCTGCTGAACTTGAGTAAACTTCCTACAGCTCCTTTTGGGCTCATTAAGGGCTGAGCTATATTTCAATTTTGATATTTGGGTGTTTCCTTGGCAACATTTTTTTTTTTTCATTTGGAGGCAGGGCAGGTTATGGATCCTTCACTTGCTGCTCTGAATTCCCAGGGATTGTTTGGGATGGGGCTGCACAATAACAGGGCTGATTGCAGAGGGCCTGCTTGGCACTGCTCTTGCAATTTCTGGGCTCACAGGAGCTTCCAGATCTTTTCTGCCAATACCCAGAGATGTGTATGGAGAGCAGACAACTTGCAGAAAGTTTAGTCAACAGTTTAAGGTTTCAGCTCCTGAGCCAAGGTTTAATTTTTTTCACCTCCCCCTCCTTGTTAGAGGACAGGAGAGTGTATTTGATTTACAGTTTCTATAGTGCTCTTTTTCAGGGCTTGGATTTGTGTTTTTCTTGGTTTTTTAAATCTAATTATATATTTTTTTTAATGAACACACTTGCCCTCCCTCTTAGTTCACTGCAAGTGTATTCTCCCCTTTTTCCCAATGTGATCCACAATGCTGGGCATGGACTGAAGAGTTGAGAATAAAAGTTGAGCTTAGGCTGAATAAATTAACTTTTCACTGTCTATGCTTTGGTTTCTGTATCTTGAAGGAAAACCCCCAGATGTTTAGGTCGAACTGAGACTGGATTTTGAAGGAGTTTAAATGATTTGCTGTTGCAAATGAGCTCCTTATCTCAGCACAGATGCTGAGGCAGCAGTCAGGCCAGGCATTGTTCTGGATTTGCTAAATTATTATCAACATTCCCTGGCTCTTGATGGGATTTCATTACTGGGCCACCTTAATAGAGAAGGTGCACTGGCTTTTGAATTTGAATATTCTTGACATGGATGATGGGGATTTTTTTTTTTAAGATGCTGTTCTTGATGAGGTGCAATCGTTTAGACATGCCAAAAATTTCTTAATTAACAGAAGAAATCAGCAGAAATAACTAATATAGTTAAAAATATTTGTACTGTATATGCAAAATTCTGATCTTTTACTCTTGAAACAGGAATAATTCTTACTGTGTCTGGTCTGCTACTTGAAAATAAAAACAGAAGGATGCTGAACAGTAACACCTTTTTAAGGGATACAGGAAAAGCAAAAGGGCTTCTTTATCATGGTCACTTTAGACCTTTGTGAAAGTTTAAATCAAAACTGCCTCTGTTTTTCAGCCAGTTCAGTATTGTCAAAGCAACAAGGCCCTAACAGAGAAAAATCAGGTTTATTGTGCTCCACAAGAAAAATTAAAAAAATTACATTCAGTACTTTATCAAATGAGCCTTAAAAAAAAAATTGAATTCTTAATTCCTGCAGACTAAGTCCTTATTTACCTGAGAGACCAAACATCTCCAGTGGTGGTTTTCTGGTCTTCAAGGTAAATAATGAACCCTTTACAGAAGTGCTTACTTAACATCCTTAGCTGAGGTCTCCCCCCGGCTCCCTGGCGTAAATTATGTGTTTTATGAGGCTGGTAAGAATTAAACACACAAACCAACATTTAAATAACACAGGGAGGGTTATGAGAGTGTCCTTGCACTCCCATCTGTGCACAAGTGGGCCTGAGCCTAAAGATGAAAAGTTCTGGCAGGAATTATTTATAGCTCAGATGATTTTGTCTTTGCCTTTTCTTTTCCATACGAGCCAGAATTTGTTACTATCAGCCTTAGCTTTCAATTTCCTGGGCTTTGTCAGCTTAAGCCAGACACTTAACCTCATTCAAAAACTTTTTTATTTATTTAACTTTTTTCAGATTTTATGAAAATTTGAAAATAAAAGGCTTGGCTCAAACAATATTGAAGAGTAAAGTTATTTTTCATTTTCTTGAAACAAAGGGAAGGTGAAAAATGCTGGTTTTTTACCACTACTCCCCCAGAGAAAAAGGGGAGGCTGAGGCAGGCAAATGGCCTGGCTGTGTTTGACTTTGCAAGCACAATTCCAAAATCCAGATGTAAAATGAAAGTCAGCGAGTCAGAAAACTGTAAATATTGCAGTAGACTTCAGCAGCACACAGGGCTGCTGGGGCTGCAACAAAGACAAGATGAGGGTGTTTTTTTGGTTCAGGAATCTTCAGCAAGTGTGACACACACACAAACATATCAATTTTAGTGAGACATTTAAAATGCCAACCACCATTTGCCTGCAATCATTTTTCTTGCAAACTGCTCCTTCCAGACTTTGCTACAATATCATTGAGGGTTTATAAATCAACGTCCAGAGCCACCAGTGGTGCTTGCATCCCACCCTGGCATGTTCCTGGGGGTTTTCTCTCAGGAACCCTTTTCGGAGGGGTGTGAGGTTTCCAACTCCCAGCTCTTCCTGCATTTCAAACACCTCTAGAGAACGCAACTGTTGTTGTTATACTTCTAGAGTCCCATATTGTTGTTGTTATATTTCTAGAGTCCCATACCTTCTTTCGGTGTTTTCTTATGGCTGTTTTATCTCTGCCAACTATCACACCGGGGTCACCAATTGTTGTCGTTACATTTCTAGAGTCCCATACCTTCTTTTGGTGTTATTCTTATGGCTGCAGATCTTCACAGCACAGACTCCTTCTTCTGCATGTTATTCCTTCTTGGTCAGAACTCCTTCAAGGCTCTCCCTGATTGGCCAACCCACCCCCTTTTATCCCAGTTATCTTTACTAGCCACAGCTGCAGCCCAATAAAGGACATTGCAGCTGCAGCCCATCGAGATCAACTGGGACCTACCCGGGCAAGGCCTACATACAGATATTGACCATATATTTTACTGGGACTCAAAGGCCACCTCTGCTATATTTCCCCTTTTCCTTTTACTTAGAAGAACAGGTTTTACATAGGCATATTTACATATTCTACAATACAGATATTTTACTGGGACTCAAAGGCCACCTATATTTCCTCAACACAATACATATCTTTCACTGTGACTCAAAGGCCACATTACAATACATACATTTTCCCATGACTCAAAGGCCACCTCTACTATATGCAACCAGTAAGTTATGGAATAATTTGGGTTGGAAGAGATCTTAAAGTCCATCTTTTTCCACCCCTTGCCATGGGCAGGGACACCTTCCACTAGCCCAGTTGCTCTATCCAAACCATTATGAGTACCTCAGTTGAGTGGAAGGATTTCAGGAAGCTTCTGATCAACTTTCCATAA
The DNA here is from genome assembly GCF_027579445.1 of Ammospiza nelsoni. Taxonomy (NCBI): domain Eukaryota; kingdom Metazoa; phylum Chordata; class Aves; order Passeriformes; family Passerellidae; genus Ammospiza; species Ammospiza nelsoni. The sequence continues at coordinate 3,461,018 of NC_080662.1, forward strand.
ATGTTGGTAGATCTGGAGAAACGGCAAATTAAGTCAGTTGTGGGCATGGAGCAGTTTTTACACCACTGGAATGTCTGTGGTGAAAAAAATTCCTGATTTTACATGGACTATAATTGCCAGGGGTTCTTGGAACAAAGAATGGGAAGATCAGCCATGGAGACAACGCAATTTGGGAGACAGCTCTGGATTCAGGGGCACCTTGTAGGTTATTTTTTATGGCCCTGAAAAGCTGAGGTATCTAAGGGCGTGTGTAGAGTCCAGAATGATTTTTATAAAAATGATGAAATAAGCTGAGTTAGAAAAGCCAAGCCTTTGCCTCGTGCACCTCAGTTCCCCATGTATGGATCCCACTACCTTGGAATGGAGAAATACAAATATTCTTGCAGATACTGATGAGAAATGGACAAATGATGACTTTTTTTAGCAGATTAATGGTATTATTTCCACTGCAGTGCTCCCAACACTCCATTCTAGCTGGAAGGGTTGGGGCAATGGGGTCTGTGCTTTCTCAGGAGTTTGCAGGATTCAGAGATTCACAGCAGGATCCTGCCCTCTGATGATGGGTTTTCCAAGCCACAAACTCAGATGAGGCAAAACCAATTCCCCTAAACCTTTCCTGAGCATGGAAGTGCTCCAAAATCATTCCCAGTCTGTGCATTCCGTGGAGGTGTGAAAGTCTGGGAGAAGTGACCCAGGAGCGGCTCAGTTTGTTGTGGGCTCTTTTATTGGAGGGAGGAGAGCAACTCTTGCAGTTTGCAAGTCTGAGGAGAGCTTAATTAAACTGATTTTCTGTTAGCTAAAATACCCCTCCACCTGCTTCTGTGGGACTCAGGGATGCTGCTGCTCCCAGGAGGCCGGGGCAGATGGGGAACACTGGGAGGAGAGAGTCAGGTTTGGTTCTTATTCATCCAGGCTCCTGAGCCTTCAGATGCTATGTTTGGATTTAAATATGGAGAAATAAAAGTGGAATTTAGGTGGCTTTCATGGGGAAAATTCCCAAATATGAGTAAATTCTATATATGTTAAAAAATATATTTCTTATCCAATAACACTTTAGTTTTCCAAATGCTATGTTTATTGTTTAGTTATTCACAGCTTTTTGAAAGAGTAGGTAGACAATTATTTTTTCTTTCTGTGTATTTAATTTAATTTAATTTAATTTAATTTTATTTAATTTCATTTTATTTCATTTTATTATTTTATTTTATTCTGGGATCTGTATATAGAAAATTGATGTTGGAGAAGAAGACAGCAAAAGGAATAAAAATGTAATAAAGCACTGTCTTTCTCCCTCTTGCCCAATCATAGGAAAAATGTGGGGGAGAGGGTACCCTCAACAACAAGTTTGTTCATTTAAATTTAAAAAATAGTATTTCACCAGATCTGATTTTAGAATAAATTATTGCTTGTACAGCCCAATCTTCTGATGGAATTTTGGTGTCATGATGCAACATGAAAAACATTATAAATAAGTATTGTATAATACTTATTTATGATAATAATCACTCGGGGAGTATGTGGCACAGGTGATGAAGCCACCTGGTGCGATGCTGAGGAACTGCAGGTGGGATCCTGGTCCCCAGCATCCCAGTGACCCCAGGAGATCCCGGAATTCTGCTGGAGAGTGAAGGAAGGGCTGTCCCTGCTCTGCTCCCCCATTCCCAGCTTGAGGGGAGGAGAAAGGGAGTTCTGGTTCATTCCCCAGGGTCTGGGTTTGTAGTGAAACAATCAAGTTTAGCCACAGCCCCGTGGAGAATCTAAATAATAGATTTAGATTCTGACACAGCAGCAAAGAAGCTTCCTGACTCCAGGGCCATCCGCCCTATACCCTATCCCTATAGCCATGTAAGGCAACACCTTGTTAACCCTACTATTGGTCACTTATGGTCCCTCTAAACTGTGCATTGGTCAGGATTGGATCCGGGCCAAGGGTATAGAAGTAGCATACTGTACCCCTACTAACTCGGAAGAAGAAGAGCTGAGACCCTTCACGAATCCCTCCAATAAAGCCATACTCGTGGAACAGCTGGTGTCTTCTCCTTCTCCTCTCTCTACTGTCTGCTGGAGCCTCAAGCCAAGGGAAAGCCACCTAGCAAGCAGGGAATATGGGTTGGCTCCAGGAAGGAAAGGATTTCCCCGAGGGTGCCAGGACAAGGATTTCCCAGAGGATCTGGGGGTGAGGAGATGCTGCTTTGGGACCCTTGGACACTGCTCCACCCCTCTGGCACAAGCCCTGAGGATTTACAGGGCTGGCCACCAGCCAGAGCAGAACCCAGGGCAAGCTGCCCTGACTTTGATGGAGTCCTGTTTATCTGCAGCATCACCACGCCCTGCAATAAACTGTTAATTACTCTAAAAGCTCATTAACATGAACAGTTCCGTGTAAAACTGGTGAGGATGCAAACACTGCCTTCGTGCAAAACGTTTGCAAGGCGGTGTTCTGATATCAAATTGTCTCACTGGTACTTGTCCTGCCTCTTTAAAGCAAATGTTTCTCTTGCTTAGAGGATGTGTGGAAATTTGGGGTGACTTCTTTCTCTTTTTTTAAAGTTCCCTTTCCTATTGCGCTGTGGCCTCTTTGTCTTCTCATCGGTTCAGCCTCTGCAGCAGATTCCCAGGCTCCTCTTTTCCCCTCTGTTCTCAGCAGTGATTTAAGAAATACATTTCAAAATCACTTTTTCCTTTCTCCTCCACCCAGCTGCCAACTCCCACCCCCAGAATGTGCATCTGAATGTGAACTGAATTCATATCCGCAGGCACTGATTTCACCAGAACTTAATGTGATCTGGACTTCTTTATTTTAAAATAGTTCCTTTTTTATTTCTTTTTTCCCTTCTCCCACTGCCTGTGTATTTTGGATCTGGGATGGAAGTCCATCTCACAGTTACAATGTGAATTAAATATTAGACTATGGAGAAAGGGAAAATCAGGGTGACCAGGTCGCAGTTACCACCAGATACTGTGCTGATTCTTTTGCCAAAACTGGCTAGCACTAAGTAGAATTCACTAAATTCCCTGACCAAATTTGCTCAGTGGCACAGTAAATATTTTAGTTCTTGTTGCTTAACATTTAGCAGCAGGATGCTCAAATGCAGTGGGACTTCTTGATGTGTGTGTGCAGCTCTGCTTTCCAGTGCTTGGATATTTATGGGAATTTTCTGCTTCTGAGACCTCAAATTCAATTTCCATTGGCACTGATCTATGGCAATTCCCATGGATTTGGGCGGCACTTACAGCACAGAATCTCTGAGTATTTCAGTGCAGCACTGGAGGACAGGGGTCTCTGCTTTCCTTCCACTGTCCCAACCTGGCTTTGGACATTGCCAGGGATCCAGGGGCAGCCACAGCTCCTCTGGGAATTCCATCCCAGCCCCTCACAGGGAGGAATTCCTTCCCAATATCTAATCAAGCTGCACCACAAGGCTGCAATCCTCAAATTTCCCTCTCCCTGGACTGCTTTATCTGGCATTATCTTATCTTTACTTTAAACTTCCTTTTGCTTCTCGTGTGCAATAAATTTAGATCCAATTAATGCATAACAAGGAATTAAATAGCAAAGTTCTTGTCTTCTGTTCATTCATCCCCGTGGCTGTAACGAGTGCAATAAAAATTCATGCAAAGGAAGGAGTGGTTTGCTCTGAATAAACTCGGGACAGAACATGGCCCCAAGATTCCTACATTTAATGTACTTTAAAACCTGCATTTCTAAGCTGGTCCTGCTGCCCTATTGCTAAAAAGCAAAAGCATTAAAGACCTGAATATAAGTGAAGTAATGCAAGACAAGATCTGTCAGCACAGGCTTTAATGTTGCTTAACAAAATATGTTACAGTAAATCTTTATAGACTGTATAAGTACGTCGAGTTCCAACTAAGTAAACCAAAGTAAACATTTCTCTTATGGGAAATTGAATTCCATGTGGTTAGTGCAGAGCCATGATTAATTCAGAGGCAATGAGAATATAGTAAAGTTATTGACTGTGTCTGAAAAACAATTTGACATCAGGGAGAAAAAGGGGGAGAAAAAATAAAAAGTTTAAATACCAGATAGTAGGAGGGGAAAAATAGAAGTGGAGTTTCTGATCTTTAATTATAAATGAAAGCATTGATGCTGTAGGTATTAAAGGGGCATCAATTATTGATAATGAGCTCGCTGCAGTAGTAGGGAGGAATTCTTTGCACTGGAGATCCCGCTCTGAGGGGGTGTGTGTGTGTGTGAGCACACGAGTGTGAATTCCCTCTCTGCCCTGCCCAGGAACAGCCAGCCTCCAAAGGCTCTTGGACAGCAGCCTCAGCCCCAGTGCTCAGCTTCATGATGTTCGCTTTAACTTTAAATGATTTTTAATATTCCACATATGGTTTCATGGTTTTAAGCCTCCTCACTGGGAATGAACAAGGCTGTGGTATTATGATGAATAGTGGATCAAGTCCAGGAACACCCACTTGCTTCCCTACATATCAAACATGTGGTGCTCCCATTAAATATGGGAATCTCCCTGGGGATTAGGGTTGTCCTATCTAATCCAGTCCTGGTTTGTTCCCCCGACCCGAATTGAGTAGGATGCATTGTTCCCATACATTCTTCTTTTAATTAAATGCAGTAGATATGTCATGTCAATGAAATATTCCAGGTCTGTTTTTACATCTGTAGCCATTTTCTCCTCCTGTACTTCCATTTGCCTTCTTGGAAAGAAACTCTCCATTAAATACAGCCTTGGATTAGTTGATTGGCTATGTGTGTGTGCTGCCAGAACAGTTCAAATAAAAACCTTAATGTTGTTTTTTTTTTTTTTTTTTTTGCCTATGTAAAACTAGACCATAATGTCACAGAGACACTGCTCCTCTGAGAAGCTGGAGAAAACTCAGCCTCCAAATTACCTGTGTTTATTTTGCCAAGTGGATGAGGTTTGCAGCAATAGCACTGAGCCTTTTCCACCTTGTTCCTGCTCTAATCCCTGCAGGAATTAGCATGATGGACACTGAACTGGGCTTGTTTTGTAGATTTGCTGCAATAATTTGGTAACTGATCCATTGGATACAAAGATGCACCATTATTTAAAATAAAAACCCTCTCTGAGTATATGCCACATGGATTATCCAGTTTTGGAAACTGATCTCCTTTTAAGAAGCCAGCGTTCAATTATTATTTTTAAAATGCTGGATTACAGCTACGAATTCTCTGGAGGTTAAACCAGAGCCTTATTATAAGGGGAACTACAAGTAAACATTATTAATTATAAAAAAAAAATTGCTTAAATTAGGTTTTTTTCACACCTGCTTCTTTCTTAATTAGCTCGTAGTCCACATATTTCAGTCAGTTGAACTCTTTAGTATTTATTCAAGCATACTTGACATTAACATACTGTTTGATGTTTGATATCCTGAGTTTTTAATTTACCACATGACAACAAATGGTATTTATGAAATATCAGTGAGCTGGAAAAATATCCTGTGTTGCAGTCGTGTGCTGGAGTGAGCTGAAAGCTGCTTCCTCTCAGAGGTTTAAGAAGGGCTTAAATGCACAGGGGGAATTTGTGCCTTGTGCTGATACCCCTGGTTTTTATCCTTAGCAAGATTTCCAGGCTGCAGAGGGGGCAGAGCTACCAAGAGGGAAGCAGACTTGATCTGGGAGGGGGGAAGAGCCACCAAAATACTTTCAAAATGATGTCATAACTTAGAGGTTTCTTACAAAATGGGAATTTGTTCTGACACACCAGTCACCAGCAAAATATGTGGCATCTATTTGTCTGGGTTTATTCATGTTGTTACATTTATTCAGATTATGCCTTTCCCATCTTCTGATAATTTACAGTGACATTTACAGTTATTTGCATCAAAACTTACCAATTTGTGTCCCAACAGTGCTGGGAGCTGGCCTGGCTCCGTTAGGTGCTGTTCACCACAGTCCCTGTCAGAGAGAGAACTCGCTTTTAACCAGATTGTGCAAACACAGAGCCCAGAAACCACAGCAGCCAGTGGAACAACTTCCTGAGGGTTTCACAGCAGGGCAGGGGCAGCACCAGGATTAGTGTGTATTCCCTAAATCCCAGTCTGTTATGACAGCATTTTACCATGGTTCTTTTCTTTTCTTTTCTTTTCTTTTCTTTTCTTTTCTTTTCTTTTCTTTTCTTTTCTTTTCTTTTCTTTTCTTTTCTTTTCTTTTCTTTTCTTTTCTTTTCTTTTCTTTTCTTTTCTTTTTTTCTCTTTTCTTTTCTTTTCTTTTCTTTTCTTTTCTTTTCTTTTCTTTTCTTTTCTTTTCTTTTCTTTTCTTTTCTTTTCTTTTCTTTTCTTTTCTTTTCTTTTCTTTTCTTTTCTTTTCTTTTCTTTTCTTTTCTTTTCTTTCTTCTCTCTTTCTTTCTTCTCTCTTTCTTTCTCTTTTAGTTATTTTTAAAGTGGGCAAGCTGAAGCATACAGTGCCCAGCTGGGTTTTTTCTGCTGTTGGGGACAAGCCCCATTCCCTGCTGGGTCTTTGGGTGCAGAGCTGGCCTGGGGCTGGCTGAGCCCCTCTGTCTCTGGGTGAATAATCTCACATTTGTCATTTTTGAGCTCCTGGCCAAAGATGACGGTGCTGAGTGCTGGCCAGTGTTAAACTTGCAAAAATTATTGCCAAAATCTTGATACCTGCTGTGCTGGGCTTGGTGTGTCATCTCTGCAAGGTTGCAGGGGCTGGCTGGGCTGGGGGTGAGGCTCTCAGTGAAGGGTGGGGGAGATGTGAGTAATTTGTTAAATCTTGTGCAAGTCTTGTCCTCCCCAGGCTCTTTCCTCTCTCTCTGACTGCAAAGTTTTCTCACTTTGCTGAATGGTTCTTGCATTAAGCAGAACTTGGTATTTTCCACAAAGGTGTGCTGTTAATCAACTTCTTTATATATTTTAGAGATCCCAAAGGAAAAGTTTTGAAATACTAAAAAATTCAAGCCAATTTAAGATTAGAATTTTTCATGATTTTGAGTCTAAAAACTAAATTCTGTCTTAAAATCAAACTCCTTATTTTAAAAGGTGATAATAAAATATTTTTGCAGTCTTAATGCCTTTGCTCCCTGTGAAAAGTGTAACAAATGGTTACAAAACTCCTTTTGCTTTTGGCACACTGAAAGTTGAGGTGTATTGAAACTGTATTTGTAAAAATGCTGTTAATCACTATGATGACATTTTTAGTTTTTTTCCTAAGCCATGTGGTTAGAAGATTAAAAGTGCAAAATTTTTGAGGATAAATATGCATCACTTTTGTGACCCTTACTTCTGGGTCAGCAGGAACAATCAGAATTCCAGCAGGAATATCCTTCTAGTGAAGAAAAAACTGGTATAATACCCTAGCTTCAGGATAATACTTGTTTTTTAAAAAACGCTTGCTTGTTGTTTCAGCAGACACAAGTTTACACTGATCTTGATCACCTGTAAATCACTTTATCTCACCTGTAAATCACTTTATCTCCAGTCACTGGCTGTGTGAACACACCTGTGTTATTGCTGTCTGGCTGCTGCTCCAGTTTGATGGCAGGGACTGGCTCTTTCCGTGCCATTTAAATGCTGTTAATCAATAAAAGGAGGCAATAAAAGAATATTTGTGCTTGCACCTCATATCTCAATGCCCCACAGCAGGAGATGCTGCTGGGGTGGGGCTGGGCTGGGCTCAGGCTGTGCTGTGTGACAAATGAAACATGTAAAGAAATATTAAATACAGAGGGTAGAGAAAATCCCTTGTGTTAGAGGAATGTTCTACACTGAGGACAATATCTTCATAGGAATAAATGGGAGACAGATGCATGGATTGCAAGGGCCAGGATGAATGGAGTGGAGAGGAAGCTCAGGTTTAATGTTCACACTTGTTAGCAGGTCAAGATAACAAGAGAGAGGACAGAGTTTTATTTAGAGTCACTGGAGCTCATTCATACAAAACTGCATTCTCTTTGCTGGGATCTGCACTCTTAATTAACATGGGATAAGGATGCACTTAGCTGGAATTGTGACTTCTGAACAGAAAGCTGATGTCAGTGGAAGGCTTTCACTGACCTTGACTGACCTGGTCTGGAATGTGGGGTGGGAGCTCTGTCAGAGTGCCAGACACACCAGTGGGGTGAAAAACTCTGGGTTTAGGGATTTGGAAATAGAATAATTGCTCTGATGAGTTCCCGGTCCAAACAGAGCGAAGAACAAGTACTGACCTTGAGGATGAGGAGGCAGCACTGCAGGAGAGATGAACAGGAGAGCTCACACCAGTCCTGGGGTGTTGCTGTGGTTCATGGAACCCACACTGCCCTTCACACCCTGCTTGACTGTCTGCTTCAGAGACTCACAGAGAAAACAGATTTTCCAAGGCTTACTCTTATTCCTGGCCTGCCAGGCTGTGTCACTCCCTGTCTGGAAGCTGAAACCTCACTTTATTCTCCTCATAATTACAATTTGTCTCTGGCAGGTGGACTTGGCCACACGACTGTTTCCTTTGGGCAAAGCTTGTGGAAGAGCTGTGAGAGGCAGTGTCAGCCCCCAGCACTGCTGGAAAATGAGGAAACAGGACCGCAACTGTGAAAAACCACATTCCTTTTAAATTTACTATCATTACTTTGAATAGAGCAAATAAATAAATAAATTAAGAGACAATGTAAAGAGGTTTGCAACGCATTTGTGCCATAAAAGCTTCCAAGGAGGCAAAACTGCCTTTGAAAGGCTGAGCTTGAGCAGGAAAGGAACAGGGACAGGAAAGGCATTGGAGCACAGTGCACACTCAGGGCCTGACATTTTATCTGTGTCTGGGTGTGTTTTGAACCCAAGTGTTGTTGAGTTCTCTCTCTCACAGGGAGGTCAGTGAGAAGCTTAAGGGACAGAGTGAGACTGCAGAAACCAGCAGCTCCCGATAAAGTAAAGGTCTCCCTCAGAATTAGGTCCTCTCCTATCTGAAAAGGAGAAGAAATATTTGAAAAATGATAGTTCACTGTCCAAAGTTCAGATCTGCAGTTGTTAGGTTAAAGGGAAAGGCCCAAATCTAAGGAGGGGTGAAGGTTTTGAAAGGTGCAGGCTGAAATTCTGAATTATACCAGAGGGGAAAGAACAGAAGGACCTAATTCTGCCATTACTTCTTGGGAGCAGGAGTTATTTTGGAGAGGGGATTGCTGCAAATAATGATGTCAGGGATATTAATGTAAATTTAAAAGTCCTGAATCAAATTGCTTATGGAGTGGTCAGCTCTCACAAGAGTGGCAGAGACTTAGGGAGAGGTGGAGAGGTTTGTAAGGATGCTTTGAAGCAGAAGCCCAAGAAAATGCATTGGGATTGCTGCAATGAGCTGAGCTGGAGCAAGGAGGTGTTGAGGAGACGCTGATCTAGAGGAAGACTTGATGATTATGGAAGAAAGTCACCAAACCCAGCAGTCAGGAAGGGAAGAGCCAGCCTCTTCCATTTTGTGCCTTGAGGTAAACACACCCCTGTAACCCTGGTTTGTTCAGGCTGCTTTTACCTCAGCTCTGGTTCTTTCCCTGATGCTCTGTGACCTGTTGGTGCCTGACACCTGCTCAGGGTGAGTGGCAGCACTGGGACTCTGCTTCCCATTCATTAACAGCATTTCCTTTATGTGTGAAAAGGGGAGAGAGTTTTTGCAAGCCCCCCAGAACAACAGTTCCGTATAATTTAGAACCTGGAAAGTTCTTTAACTCTGGACAGTTTTAGTGACAACTTCAGTTCTGCTGCAGTTCAGCTTTTGGGCTCCACCTGCATGAAACACACCCTCAAATGAGCACTGAGAGGATGATTTTTCTTTACAGACCACAATCCTAATGCCAGATTATTCCACATGTCCAGAGCCAGATCAACAGACCTGTGTAAACAAGACACCACAGACTCTCTACTTGATTTTTGTTTTTTGATTTTCAGCCATTAAAAAAAAAAAAAAAAAAAAAAAAAAAAAGAAGTATAAAGAGGCTACTTCAGATTCTGCAGAAGTAATAATAAAACCAGACCTAATGGGTCACCATATGTGGAGAGGAGTTCTCTTGGGTCTTAGGATATACACTTAGAGAGTGAAGTAAAGAAAAGGAAAAAAGCAGTAATATTGGCAACTGTTGTTAGGTAGTATAAACAATAGCCAGCCATTGGCTTGGAGCAGGGGATCAAGTTCCAATAGCACTCAATAGGGAGCCTTCCTTAAAAAATTAGAAGAAGCTGGGTTGGAGCTGGTCCATGCTGGGAATGGCAGAAGAAGCAAAAACAAGAGTAAATGAATGGAAATTAAGCAGCAGGAAATGGGGATTTGGCACAAGGTTGGAATTTGAAACTGCAGAGAGGTGTCAGTGATAAAGGTTGGATAGAGTTTCTGGCCAAAAACAGAAAGAAAGAATGCAGATGTGTTCATTGAATAAAGTACAGATGTAGAAACAGGGAGAGGGGGGCTGGTGGGGAGAGAGGAATAAAGAAAAGGAAAAAAAAAAGAAAAAAACTGAGGGGAAATAATGCTGAAAGTAGGTGCATTCATGTTTAATGTTTTTTTGGAACAATTTCTCTCTGGGTCCATAGAGAATGACAGGTCTGGGCTCAGCTCGAGCATTGTGTTCTACAGGGAGCAGATTTTTACATTTAACTTATTCTTACCCCTTGTGTGTTTTGGCCCCACATTCCTTTGGACTGTTCCACATGGAGGTGTGAGGTGGGGCTGGGGATCTGTTCATTTATCATCTGACAGAATCTCCTCAGGAAGAGGAGCTGATGTCATTTCTGGGACTGCACGTTTATATTCTGGACCTCTCATAAAGAGCCTGGGATGTAAAGTCTTCTGTGCAGGTTTTTATTGGTGTTATCATTTTCTCAATTGTTTTTATTCCTTCCTACCTCTCTACAGCGGAGTATTTATGCCCAACTCCAGGCATATGGCAGCACAATCAAAATTTATCATGTATTATTTAAATAAGCCCACACTGTGGCCATTGACAGTGGGTATGTTCTTGCTAATTACAAAGTAGGCTGATTTGCTTAAACTGTTGTGAATAGGAGCCCATTTCCCCCTGCAGTTGGGCAGGCTAATGACAGGTTTGTTTCCCTTTCTGCACTTCATCTGATGAGTGATGCTGTTGTGTTCTTTCCCCAAAGTCCTTTCATGGCCCTCTCTGCAGTTGCTTCTGATTTCTTGTGTGGGGATCTGGCTTCTCCCTGCTCCAGTGATGAGGGGGAGTCCTGTCACTGCTGCTGAACACCCAGCAAACCCAAAGCCAGGAGCTTTGGAGGCGCTCAGCCATTTGTCTCCTATTGATCTGAGCCCACAGAATAACAAATATGGTGTTAGCAACTTGCCAAGTAATCCCACAGCCTGGAGCAGAGCTCAGGGCAGGATCTGGACTTTCTAAACTTCAGGCTGGGCTTCAGCTATTGAGCCAATTCCTTCAATGCTGTGCTCACAGAACTGGAGCTCAGGGAATAACCAGCTCAGGGAATGTCCTCTTTGCAGGGAGCTGCCTCACCCTGAAGATCCTACAAATGTCATTACTTTTAATGGATGCTTTGTGCCTTGAACTCACAAGGCACAAATCTGTGTAAATATAAAATCTGTTACAAATGTCGTGGTGGGTTTCTGGAGGGCCTGATTCTCTGCTGACCCCTGTCCTGTGTGTCATTTGCCAAGCAGCAAGTTGATATTTTGTGTCTGCTCCACAGTCAGTGTTAATAAATGACCTGCAGGGCTGCGTGAGGCCAGAGCTCCCTGCAAACAGCAGCCAAAATGAATGGCAGCCTTTGAGTGATGCTGGACCAAACAACTCTGTGGCTTATGGATTCGTGGTGTTAGACCCTCATCTTGTAATTCAATCTCTCCCAGGCCCTGTTGACTTTAAAGAGCCTGTCCAGGAAAATTGTTTCCCTGCAAAAAACCAGCTACTGATGTTTTAGCCCTTTCCATGGGTAAAGGTGGATAACCCCTACAAAGGACTGGTTATTTGACTTTTACCTTCAAAGTTCACAAAGAGGACTTCATGTATTATTGTGGCTCAACCCAGGTGAGGGAAAAAAGGTTAGAGAAGTTGAGTAAAAGGCAAGGCATGGAGAGATTGAAAGGAAACCAAAGCACAAAGGGGTTAAACAACTGCTTTGATAAAGATGATAGGAAGTTTAATGTAAAAACAGGGATTTAATAAGAGAACTACTTATATGGATTTAAATCTGCTCGCTCCCCCTAACCCTCCTACCAAGAAAGATGCAATTCATCAAATTAATAAAAAGAAAGCTGTGAAGAGACATTAAAGCTCCCATTTCAAGGCTTAATGATGAACTTTTTTGCTGCCTTTCTTCTAAAATGGTTCCTGGTGCTAGCTCAGGTCAGGGGCAAGTTTGAGGTTGAAGGGCCCAGTGTTACTGTAAAAGAACATGGAACAAGGTAGGATTGCATGTGATGTGCCAATCCTTGTGTTTCCTGGTTATTTTTATATTTTTGTGTAACCACTGGACAGATTCCTGATTAAAGCCCCTGGCATCTTGCTGGTACTCAGTGGAACCAGCCCAAACTTTCTGGGTTTTTTCAGTCTGATCATTGAAAATCTGAGGCTGGATTGTCCTGATGAAAACTCTGGCAGGTGCTGTCAGCCTCAAAGGCTTGGATCAGGGAAGTGAGGCCAAAATATGGACAATTGGATTGTCTCTGAGCTCTGTCCTAGATCTTTGTGCTTTGTGATATCAGCTTCTACAAAATATTGCAATAGAAATTGTTATCTGAGACTTCATGAGAGCTTAGATCCCATGATCATGGCAATTAATGAGCCAGGTTTTACAGAAAGGAAGACCTTAAGCAACCTAAACCAACAATAATAAATAAAAATTTCTGTATTACTTATAAGATATTAACTTTATATATTAATAAACTCATTGTAGGTTGTTTGCTCTTTTACTTCTAATTTTTGCAGTCTAGGACTTGGCTATATGACTCCAGATTTTATTTTTTATTAAACAGAAAATAAATGGTATTTTGGCATCTAAGCATCATTTGGTATTTAGCTCGAGTAGCTTCACTCCAGAAAGTCTTTATTGTCTTTTGAGCTCTAGAAGGAATTTGTAGCCTTTTCACAGCTGTTGTTTTGCTCTTAACTGTGACTAGTGGTTGCACAACATTTCCTTTATGTTTCAGGGTATTGTCGAAAAAAATAAACCTGCAGAATGAAATGTGTTTTTAACGGACAGAAAATTTAAAGGAGTGTTATCCCAGGTTTTTAAGCAGCATCTGGCCACCTTCTTTATTCCATTTCTCCATTTCTGCTTCATATCTCATCCCCTCTCCCCCCATCCTTCCTTTTATGGAATCTCTTAAGTGTAGATGCTACTTACATGCCTAAACAGCTGTAAAACTACCAGTGCAAACCCCCTGGAAATGCTGAACAGATGTGCAGGGGTGGGATGCACATCTGGGCAGCACTGTCACCACATGGGAGCCTGGACCCTGCCCCTTTTCCCTCACTGGGAGGGCAGAGTGAAGAAGGGCTCTGCTCAAAGGTTTAACTCCTTTTGCTGAAGGTTTTCACTGGGTAGGCTGGGAAGGGAATGTATCCCCATGGAATCCTGGAATAGTTTGGGTGCCTTAAAGGGACCTTAAAGCCCATCCAGTGCCACCCCTGCCATGAGCATGGACACCTCTCATACCCCAGGGTGCTCCAAACCCCATCCAGCCTGGCCTTGGACTCTTTAGGATTCCATGATAGGGTCTGATCCCAGGCCTGGGTTAAAATTTGGACCAGTGAGACGAACACAGGAGAAATCCTATAGGCATATGAATGAAAAAACTCTGTGTGAGCACAAGGCAGAGATGCCAAAAGGTGTAAAATTAATGATTAAGCCCCTCAAACCCTGAGGCTGGGGTTGATGAGATTATCTTGAAATATAGAAACGTCTTGGAAAAAAAAAGGGCAAGAAAAATGCTCAACAAAGCAAGACACAAAAAGGTGAGAAACAAGAGAGGTGCAGAGGGTTGACATTTAGTGGTTGTTTATTAAATGCTTTGAAAAACTGCATCTGTAGACACATGTCTGCTGCTGAGAACACATGACCACACTAATGATCATCTATAGATTACAGTATTTGGCACATGTCACCCCAAAAGTGTTTCCAGGAGAGTCGCAGGCCCATTGCAGTGAGGGTGGGGAGAGCAGTCGGGCAGGCAAGAGCTGTCCCATGAGGGCAAAAACAGCTCCTCAGGAGAGCACCAAACCCTTCCCAGCTCCACCCAAAATTCACCCCATGAATACCAAAGTCAATGCTGGGCAGACAGGCATTTCCATCTCCTTCCACCCACAAGGATTGCTGGGGCTGTCTTGTGCAGGACTTTGGTGATCCTTCCAACATATTTGGTGATTCCAGGATTCCACCCAGCCTTCCCACCCCTATGTGCTGTTCCCACACCCTGCATGGAGCGCAGGAGAGCGGGTCAAAGGAAGGGGATGAAGTGTGAAGAGAAGCAGCAATTTATTGGAAACTAAAACAAAGAGGAAAGGGGAATAGTTTTTGCAGACAGAATAGGCCTGGAAAAAAAATCCACCTTCTGATTCATGCTGTCAGGGAACTGATGTGGGATGGGCAGCTCTTGGATGTGGTTGGTGCTGCCATCTCCTCTGGGAATGCCCTCCTCAGTGCCCAGGGCTCTCTTGTGCCCACTGTGATGAGCTTGGGTTACATTCCCTATCTGAAAGCCCTGCTCCAGTGAATCCCTGACTCATTCCCTTTCCACAGGCTGTATCCCACACCAAAAATGAGTCAACTCTTGCATGACACCTCTTTCTAATCACCCACTTCACAATAAAAAACCCCTTTGCTGCCGAGCAGTGGTTTGTGGAGAATCACCCTGTTAATTTATCTGAGAATGCTGGATGGGATCTATATCAGCGACTGAAAGGTTTTGTCATCCACTGGAATCAGAAATATTTCCACAGCTCAGATCTTGCTGTCTTATGTGCAACTCTGGCTGTGACAAAATTGATCTCAGTTTTAAAACTCCAGATCTTTGCAATGTGCTTAAAATGATCTGATTGAGTTTGGGCAGTTGTCTGAGCTGTCTTTGTGTGTGATGGGATTCCCATTTCAGCCTGAATCATTCACTGCTTTGGTGGGTATCCAGTTTGTGGGGACATCCAACTTTCCTGATTCAAACCTATGCATGAGATTGTTGCCCAGAGGATAAATGGGACATGGTGGGACTCTCCTCTAATCAAGGTTCTGGGCAGTTTTATTTTATTAACAATGGAGGGAGGTCAAAATACCCAACCTCTGCTTTAAGGCACATGTAAAATTCTTTAAATCCTATATTTTGTGCAAGATGTGGAACTAGCAGGGAGACTGGAGAAGGAAGATGGTGCATTTCCACACTCAGAAATAGGACCAGATTTGCAAATAAGGTTGAGAGGACTTCCTGATCTGTGGGGGGTGGCTAATGGGGCTGTTTTTGTGTTGAAACTATGTAAAAGCTGCAGCTATGAATAAGGATGTGTCTGAGCCACAAGGTTTGGATTCATTTCCAGATTCACAGGCATGGGCGTTGGGATGTGAGGTTGCAGTCTGAGCTACTCCTTGGGCTGGATCCAGTCTAGATCCTTGTGTTTTTCTTTTTGAGCTTGTTTTGTTCCCTTCAATTTGCAGCCTGAACTGGTGGAGGTTTGTACCCTTGAATTTCCAGCGTGTTGTCAGGGAGGGCAGAGTTGTGCTGGAGTCAAGGAACTGTGAATCTCCTCCTGAGGAGGGCTGTGGGTCCAACTGGAGATCTCACGTGCCTGATGAAGCATTTGCAGCTTGGATGTTAAAGCAGCAATGCGTTGGCTGGGCATTGGGCTTGCATTAAAATTGGAAAAATTGCTCCTGCCTGGCCTCTGTGTGATCCTTGCACATTGCCCAGGTTTTGGATTGCAGTGTGCAAATGGCAATTCCTGCTGCAGGGAAGCTCTGAGGCCCAAGTTCTGTGCAAACCATTACTGCCCCAAGCACATCCCTGGAAATGAGCCTGCCTGCAGCAGGGAAGTGGGATTTGCTTCTTCCCCCAAACTGCAGCTCCATCACATCCCCCCAATTTCAGTAGTTGGGCCAAATGTTTAATTACTGCAATTACAAAAGGGCATCGTGCTGCATGTCAATCATCCTGCTTGGCAAATATTTGCACATAACCAAGACTGAGAAGAAAACAAATATACAGGATGTGCATATGTTCTAATTTCAATGTGAAATACTAATCTTGGAGCCTGTTAATGTGCAGCAAGATTGGAGCAACACTTACAGAGACTCCCTCTGAACTGGCTGAGAGCTCCGAGCTGGGATGAGCCTCCTTTTGTTAGGAATGTTAAATATGAGTTCTGTGACTTTTTTTGAAAAAAAATCTAATTTCTCCAAGTATTTTGACACTTCTGTGAACATATCTCTAAATCTTGCATCAATGTGAATTAATTCACCAGAGTAGTAGCTGGAAAAAATATTTATTTCTTCCCTCTTGGAATTCTACTGAGTAAATATCCATAGGATCCTACATGCTAAATTATGATAGAACCATATGGTTTATTCCCTACTGAATATAGGACTTCTGAAAAGGAGGATGGTGGCATAAATTTTTTTTCCGTACAGCCATCATTGTCTATTTACATCAGTTTCACAAGTATATATTAGGGAAATGAAGCTGTTAAAATATTCCATTTTCTGTTTTTTTTTTGAAGGGCCACTGTGGGATGGTGGGAGTCGATTTTGATTCTAAGAGAGATGTTTCTGACAGTCAAGCCTGTGAACAAATATGGAAGAAAAATCTAGAAATGTGTGACTTTTTTGTTGGCTGATATTTGATTCTCTGTCATATCTATTTTTTTTTTAATCAAGAGACTTCCTTCTGTGCAACTGTTGAAAAATCATCTCTAGATGGTGACACACTTGCACTCCCACTCCTGTGGCTTTTTCCTCCATTGCAAACCAGATGATGTCATTAGGATTTCCTTCCTAATTTTCATTTCTTTCAGGTATTTATTTGGTTCTTTTTAGCTAAAGCTCTCTGAGATACATCTGGATCTGTAAAATTCTGCACAAGGTTAAGATATGAGGCATCTCGGTGTATTTTAAGCCAGACAGACTTTTTAACAGCCATGTAGCTAAACTGATTTATTTTTTTTTCTTTCTCCTTAATTTCTTTTGACTCTTGGTGGGGGGAGGGGGGGGGAAGGGGAATAAGCAGAGAGGAAAGAGAAAAAAATAACATTAACACAAAGGAGCACTTCTTATTAAGAGTAGGTGGGTAAAGGCATTGGAAAAATAATACCTCAAGATGCATTGAAACATTTTAGGGAATTAGGGAATTCTGATCTCCTGCAAAAGAAAAAAAAAGGAGGGGAGGGGGGAGAAAATTAATATTAAAGACAAGCTGTGAGTTTCCATCTGGCCTTGCCGCTTTCGACTAACGCTTCCATGACGGAATTCATCTGTCCATCAACTGTCAAAAATTCTCCTGTCAGTAAATCCCTGGGCACTCTTTCTCCAGCCCACCCCACTTAAAAATATTCCAAGCCACAGAGCCCTCCGAATTCCGAGCGGCCCCCCTGGCTCCCTCCCTTCCCGCTCTGCTCTCCTGGCTCCCAAACTTGTGGGGCCGCGTGTTTGTTTGTTCCTTTATTTATTTGCTCCCATCCTCCCCCTCTGGAACCAGGGGGTGGGAGGAGAATGGGGGAGCCCTCAATCATCTGGAGGTTAAATTCCCACCAAGATCCTCCTCAGTCTCCTCTCGGGCTGACAGCAGACAGCCCACATCTGTTTTAAAGCACCGAGTGCTTGTGAAGTGTGAACTCCCCACTGTTTAATGTAACTACATGACTATTTAATGTACACGGTGGTGGAGCAGCCCCCAATGCCAAACTGTTGTGACATGCCTGAAGGACATATATAAACATAATATACAGTGGTTTATTGTGACAAAGTGCATCTATACCACAACCAGAGAGGTATTGCTTTGCTCCTGAGTGGAGTCAAATGGGAGCAGAATACCATTTACCACGGGCTGTTTTTTGGTTTGCTTTTTTTTTCATTGCAGGCATAAGACAAATATATATGAACTTATGTTCCTTAAATTGCGTGGAGTCTATTGAAATTCTCCACAGGAATTTTTTTTGTTTTTTTAGCTGAGGATTCATCCAAATTTGTGTGTTCTATACTGTTATTGATTGTGGGAATAGGAGGGAAGGAAGCAGGTAGGGAATTCAGACATCTCCTGTACGGCTTCATCACATCACATGGCCCAAAAATCCCATTTCATAGTCATGATTAAAGGGGTTACACCTCCAAAAAAATTTGTGCCTACTCTAATCTTAACCAGAGTATTGATTTTTTTTTATTACATTTTATTTTTTGACTAAAAACTCAACTGCCTTTGAAATAGTTGCCTGTTGTGGGGTGGGAAGAAAAGTGTGAGAAACATAAAATCTTTAAAACTACATTTTATTTCAGTGTTTTCCCTTCAAAAAAGTGTTGGTTACTTGTGGCTTCTGACACCTCATTAATCAAGTGATCAGAATTCTGCATTTTACAGCAGCAAACCCAATTAACCTTTGCTAGCTACATAGCAGCCAAAAATAATTTCTAATTGTCAAAAGGGGAAAAAACCCTCACCCCAAACACTGCGTCTCTGAAGCATATAAAGATTTTTTAAAAAGTGAGATTTCTCTTTTATTTCGCCAGCATTTAATCAGAGAGGAATTCTAAACTCTGCCTACGTGGGTTTCTTTTTTGCACTTCGAAAAGAATGAAGGGATGTGGAGCGGGGAAATTTCAAAGGTTTGACTCTGCTTGTTGTAGCCCAGAACGTCCCCAAATCCCTTTGGACACCGGGTCAGGCTCCCCTTCCCGGGAACTCGAGGTGCTGTTGGCTGAAATCCCTGCCTTGCACAGCGAGGAGGTTGCTGGGAGACAAAAGATGATGGGGAAAGTCTCAGCTCAGACCGTTTTACTCGGGTGGAAATTTCGTTGCAGCCTGTCCATTGCTCTGTGCAGCGCCGCTCCCCTGGCAATGGGGCTCCCACGCTGCAGGACCACGGGTGAGCATCAGTGCCAGAGCCTGGTGGCACCAGGGAGGGAATTGTGCCAGCTGGGCAGCTCTGAGGGCACCTCCCCACCTGAAGGTTCCCTATTACACCCCAATATCTTCAATATTTTCACTCCCGCACTCAAAATTAATAATTTTTTAGTTATGGGCTGGATTTATTGTTTGCAGGGAAATGACAGTTTTAGAGGCAATCAGAACTAAGCATTCTCTTGGGCAGCTTTAGATTTTGAGGGAAGATTATCTTAAAATGTCTTTTAAATATTAATGGAGGAGAAGGATACTGTGGTAAGTTTTTTGTAAAGGGGAAAAATTATCCAATTGGTCCTTATTTTCTTGTTAAGGATAAAATTTCTTGTTAAGGATAAAGATTTTGTCAAAATTCCACTGTGGATCTTCAGTTATACCCAATTAACCAGTTTTGAGGGAGGGGGCCCCTGTATGCAACCTGCTTGTGTACCACACAACCATCTCCTGCTTTCTAATTTCTCTCTCCTTATTTCTCTATTATTTTTATGCATTTATTATATTATTTAGTTTTCTATCTTTTTTAGGTAATTTAAGCTATCAGGAGATCTGACTGCAAAGTCACACTGAGGTTCACATTCTGTACGAGCTTATTAATGAGAGTTTTATTGCAAGCTTTTACTTAATGTGATGAAATTTGCAGTCAAAATAGAGCTCAGCTTGTAAATATTTTCATTTATTCCTGTCACTTAGTATGATTATTTTTTTTAAGAGAATGGTAACTTTCATTTTTTTAATATGGTAACTTTCATTTTTTAAATATGGTAACTTTCATTTTTTTAATATGGCAACTTTCATTATTAAATACGTTTATTACAACCCAAAATTTGATTCAGGCATTTGAATCAAATTTTCAAACGCGAGGACTCACCTTCAAGAAGCATTTCCCATTCTGGGTATTTTTTTCCTGTGAGTTAGATTTCACCAAACATGATTTCATTACAAGCAGGGCATCTCCATCCTCACTTTGGGCACAAAATGCATCCCTAACCTGGGCACAAAATGCATCCCCAACCTGGGCACAAAATGCATCCCCAATTCATCCCCAACCTGGACACAAAGTGCATCCCTAACCTGGGCACAAAATGGATCATCAACCTGGACACAAAGTGCATCCCCAACCTGAGCACAAAGTGCATCCCCAACCTGGACACAAAGTGCATCCCTAACCTGGGCACAAAGTGCATCCCCAACCGGGGCACAAAGTGCATCCCCAACCTGGGCACAAAATGCATCCCTAACCTGGGCACAAAATGGATCATCAACCTGGACACAAAATGCATCCCCAACCTGGACACAAAATGCATCCCCAACCGGGGCAAAAATGCATCCCCAACCTGGGCACAAAATGCATCCCTAACCTGGGCACAAAGTGCATCCCCAACCTGGGCACAAAATGCATCCCTAACCTGGGCACAAAATGCATCCCCAACCTGGACACAAAATGCATCCCCAACCGGGGCAAAAATGCATCCCCAACCTGGGCACAAAATGCATCCCTAACCTGGGCACAAAGTGCATCCCCAACCTGGGCACAAAATGCATCCCCAACCTGGACACAAAATGCATCCCCAACCTGGGCACAAAATGCATCCCTAACCTGGGCACAAAATGCATCCCCAACCTGGGCACAAAGTGCATCACCCAATTGTGTCTCAGGGAAGACCCGTGAGATTGGCGGTGTATTTCTTTTATTTGTTGTATTTTTCCCCTCCTGCCCGCGTTTCTCCCCCCGCCGGGCCAGGGCGGCTCAGTCCCTCGCAGGCGGGGGCTGTGGCGGGCGCTGCCGCACACGCGGAGCCGCACACGCGGGGCCGCACACGCGGAGCCGCACACGCGGGGCCGCACACGCGGGGCCGCACACGCGGAGCCGCACACGCGGAGCCGCACACGCGGGGCCGCACACGCGGAGCCGCACACGCGGAGCCGCACACGCGGAGCCGCACACGCGGAGCCGCACACGCGGAGCCGCACACATGGGCTCCGGGCGGGTCGGTGCCGTGTGCGAGCCCCGGCGGGCGGAACGAGGGGGGCACAGCCCGGACAAAGGCGCGGCCCGGGCAGCGCTGCCCGCACGGGCCCGGGGCCGCAGCTGCCGCCGCGCATTGTTCGCGCACCCTGACAACAGCCACCGCCGCTGGCATCCCACCCCGACATCTGTTCGGCTTTATTGATGCTCTCCTGGAGGAATTCCCAGTGTAAACAGGGAATTCTCCACGGGAACCCCGTGTTGTAAAAGGGATGAGCTGCATAATGCAAAGATTTAACCACTATTTAAAGGTGTGACACTTGATTGAGAGTGACTTGATTTTTTTTTTTTCTCTCTCCCCCTTCTCCCCGACCACTCTTAACTGTATTTGGCACAAAATGTCTGGATTGACTCTTTTTAATTTTTTTTTTTGTTTTTTTTTCAATTTTTAAATTTTGGGTAGATTTCTCCTCCTCCTCTTCCTTTCTCCCCCCCCCCCCCCCCCCCCCTTCTTTTGTTTCGTTGTCAGGATGAATGAAAACTAGAAAAGGGAGAACACCAAAAATGGAAGACGGAGCAAAAAAATTGCAAAGGTGGGAGAGAAAAACTTGGTTTGCATGGAGAGGAGTCTGGTTACTCCTCTAAAAGCTGTCAAAGCCCACCTACTCCTAGGACTGACAACAAATGGCTTGAAGATCTTTGTGTCTCTCTACTGATAATTCCTTCTGAGGGGGCTGGAAACTGGGACAGAATGCTCAACACACAGTAATAGTAATGAAAATCATGTACTGAGCCACGAAACCTCTTTATTCCTGTCCTTTCTCCCAGTACTTTTAAAAGGGAATCCTGTGTGCTTCCATTGTGCCTTGGCTTTCCCCACGAGCAGCAGCAGACCTGCTCCTGTGGAAATGTTCCGCTGGATTTTGGCGCCCAAAGAGATGATCCAAAACCCAAAAACCCAAAAGCAGCTGATGAGGATCAGCCCATGGTCTGGAAGTGGCTCTGATGGGATGCTGAGGTGGCTGGAACAGCACGAAGGGCTGGGAATTGCTGTGTGCTCTCTCTCATCCAGGGAGCACCACAGGCAGAGCAGAGCTGGCAGTGTTTGGGCTGCTCGAGTTGTTTAAATAAATATGTGAAAATAAACGGGGATGCTCGAAATGCAAACAGGAGGTTCTCTGCTAATCAGATCAAGCAAAAATGTCCTGGAAAAAAAAAAATCACTCTACGAAAGTCCTGTAGTATTTTAACAGGATATAAACTGATATTATTTTGCTGGAAATGCTCTATAAAGCATTGTGTCTCAGGGTGGAGGTCCAGCTGAGGTTCCCCAAGCCCAAACATATGGTTATTTAAATTAACTCTGGATCTGGCCTATAAATCCTCATTCTTTGTTCAATTCTGGAGTATTTCATTGTTTTAAGTTGTGTGTTATGTATAAAAATTTCTGTTATTGGATGACACACAGGTAGAAGAACAAACCCCCAAACAGTGAAGTGTAATAAGAGACACCAAACCTACACTAAAAATTACACAGAAGGAAATAAAATGTTATAAATGTTTAAAGAACAGGAAGAAGGGCTTCAGTAAAGAGAAATCTCTGAAGTCTGAAAATGTTATACTTAAAATCAATTCAAGGTTAGACTGTGTTAGGCATGGAGAATACTCTGCAGTTATTTTGGTTCTTCCTGGGATATAATCTTCCAGGCTGAAGTTTTTATTAAGTTTATGACATCACTGGGATGAATAAAGTAATCTCAAACTCGTAGCAGAAATGCATAGTCTGTACTGGTTTGGATTAATAAAAATTTCTGAGGTGGTTGTTACGAGGAAAAGTCTTAATGAAATAACAACATGAAATTTTATTGGATTGTCTCTAGGATTTCACAGTCAGTTGTGGTTTTATTCCATAATTCTATTGGATTGTTTAAAAATATTGCATATCTACTAATAGCATCTAATTTTTAAAAGAAAATTAAATTTAAATTGGAATGATCTTATAGGAATTTCTTTTAGGAATCTCTGGCTAAGTTCTATTAGTGCCTTTTGGAATTCTTTGCAAGAAGTGGGGTAAATGTCTGAGTTTTTTAAAAAGGAACAAAAATACGGAAACATCCTTCTTGCCTCAAAGCCAGTGGCCAACTGAGCATCTTTTAGTGGAGCAGGTAGGAAATGTGTTGGAAAAGATGATCTTCAAGGTCCTTCCAGCTGAAACCAGTCTGGGGTTCTGTGGAATGAGGGGTCTCAGTGACCAGAGGGATCATCCAGTGCCAGCACAAGTCCTTAGCAAAGAGAGGCAGAGCTCCCAAAAAAGCCAGAGCAAGATCAGTTCCTGGAGATTATTTTGAAATTAAAACCAGGATTGTAGGGAAAGAAACAGGAGACTCCTGGTGAAGTTACAGAGAGGTGGCTTTGATGGCATTTGTAGGAGTGTCTCTAATTAGAATGTCTCATTTCCCCCTGCTCCTGGCAGTGGAAAATCAGGAGTGCAAACACCAGGGCCGTTGATGGATGCCCAAAGTTGTGGCCAAATCCCACTTTGTGCTTCCTGTACAGCTCAAACTGAAACACAAAGAGGAGTTGCTACTGGAATTCTCCCCAGCAGTCAATCAAGATCACATTTACAATGGAAAATTCAGCTTCCCCTCAGAACAAACCTCTGAAAGATTTAAGGATGTAAACAATTCCCTTGTAAGATTTCTTTGGAGCATGAAGTGATTACTGTTTCATTAGAATCTGCCTCTTGCCTGTGTCCTGAAATGCAGCTTTTCTCCCTTACTAGGTGTAGATATTTGGGGAAAATATTTTTTTTCTAAAAAAAAGTTAGAAAACGTTCTGTGTAATTGTCTTAATGTGGGAAAAGTGACAGGAATAGTGTGTTTATAAACTTAATAAATGTGTGTATAGCACCTATATGTGTATGAATGCATATTTGCACAAATATATTTGCATCCAGGTCAAATAACAGCTGTTATTTTTAAGTTCAGCTTTTATTATCAATTTGTTGGTAGATTCAGGCACTATTTAAAACCAAAAAAACCCTCCAAACCAGAAATCCACATCTGAGCTTTTTCCTAATCAGTTCCCTCATTTTGCTAATATTCTAACGACTGTCAATTTACTTCAGTGGTGCCATTTGCAGAATTTTCCAATTAGCAGGAAACCTGTTCCACCTTCTCCCGTAATTACAGGGGACTCGCTTCAGATCAGCTGTGGCCAGACAGCATCTGATGCACTTGCCAAAATCTGTGCTCTGTGGGCTTTTTTTTTTTTTGGTTGTTTTTTTTTTTTTTTTTTTTTAGTGTGTGTGTGTAATTTTTTTTTAACCTTTGCATGAGCTGGCACAGATTTTACATCTCTGTTGTAGGCAGGGATGTCCCTCACTAATGGCATGTGTCAAAATACCCCAGTAATTCCTGATAAACACCACAGTGAGAACACAAATACCAGTCTGGCCGTGCTTTGACGGGGTGTAATGGACGCTTAGGGCCTTGTACTGACACATATCTGTGCACAGCTATGACAATCAGGTAAATATTCAGTCTGGGCTGTGTTCCACTCACACCAGATAATTTTATTCAAAAACATCTATTTGGTCACTTTTTGTCACCTTCATCTGCCAGTGTCTATCACACAATGTCCTGACACTCTGATATTACCCCAGCTGATCAAAAAGCAATCAGCCCCTTTTTTAGAGCTGCTTAACCAGCTGATATCACAGCCCTAACAATGGAGCAGCAATAACTATTATTGTTACATGAAAAGAAAATATATTTAATAATAAGCTCATTGATTTTTAACAGCATCTCTGTGTTGCCTAATTGATGGGAAGTTGTATGTTTGTGTAGCCAACGGGGGTTATGAATTAAATATGGTCGTCATTCCTTGAGGGATGCATGTCAATGCAAGAAGGATGGAGGATCTACATCTCCCCCAAGCTAAACAATCCCCTTGTAAAAGACACAGGAAAGCCTGGAATGGGAGGAAGGGGGTGGGCAGGGGAAAGGGAATAAAAAGCATCCATCACTGTTTATTAAGTGCTGCTACTTGAAGGTAAAAGGGGTATTGAACTGTTTTTAAACTGGAAGAAATGTAGCTAAACAAAACAGTGATGGTAATATTAGGGTGGTGACAAATTTTATTCATTTGTCCACATTTATTACAGCAGCAGTTTGGAATGATTTATGCCTCTTGCCCCTCTGAGCCTCTCTGCATATGCACACTCACCAAAATCCAGTGTCTTCAAGTAAGGAAACAAAATTCTTTTGATGGCAGCCATGAAAATATTGAGTAAAAGCATCTGGAAATGTTGGATTTTAAATTTAAGACACTGAAGAGGCTGGTGAGCAGTCTTGGTAAAAAATAGGCTCATCTGAAGATGTCTCAAAGTGGGCACTTGATAGAGAATCTCAGGGCACTTGTGCAGACCTAGGCCAGACAGTGCCTGGTTTAGAGGGATGTAGGCAAGCTGGGGAATGCAAAGGACTAGAGAAGTTTATTTTTTGGAGATTTTAAAGATATTAAGCTCTCCAAGAAGCCCAAGTTCCCCTTGAGCCTGAAGTGTAAATGAAAGGGAAGCTCTGAGCTCATGACACTCCTGACAAGCAGAGCATGGTTCAGTGCTTGTATGAGCCATCTCCAGCATCTCACTCATGTGTGTACAGTCTGTCACAGGGCCTAAAAACCCCCCCAAGGCCCTCCCATGCATTTATTGGTATGCTTTCATCAGGAGTATCCTGCACACTGGTGCATTTCTCCCCTGAGGTGGCAGTTCTTGGTCTGTAGTGAATGTGATGGTTGTTACCTGCCACTTTTAAAGTTTCTCTTGCCCAAGTTTCATCTCTTTCTTCCCCCATTGTAGGATGACTTTCTGCCTGTTCAGAAGTTCAACTTGGCCAAAGAGGGCAAGGTTTGGTGGGTGTCAGTGGGCAGTAACTGTTTGACCATAAAATGCACATGGAAGGGCAAGAACAGCACAAACTTTGCTGTCCCCAAGGAAGTTCTGAGGGCTGCTGGACCATCTTGGTCTGAGTAGGGCTTTGTCAAAAATTCCTGTTGCAAGGTCTCTGAATCATAAATGCCATTCTATTTTCTTCTGTCTGCTGCTGTTCCATGGTCAGATCTATGATTTTGCTGTGATTAATGGGGATAATGTGATGCAGAGCAAAGTTTGGGGTGATCCTATGTGTGCAAGTATGACTCTGGCTGCAGTAGAATATTAAGTCTTAATCATCACAGAATTCCTGCTAACTTTTAGTAAGAAATGGAGCTGGAATATTTGGAGTTGAGTTTGTCAGAGCAGGATTTGTTCTTGTAAACAGCTATGACAAAAACAAAACCACCACCACTGGGATGGAAATTCAATGGGTGGTTCAATGGGATGGTAATTCAATGGGTAGGTTGACACCAAGGCTGAGACAGGCAGTTTGAAACATTTAGCCCAAAGTTTAGCCCAAGCAGGGAGTTCCCTGTGTAGGGAGTTCCCGATGCTCCAGGAAAATGAAAATCACTCTCCCACCCAGAAAAGGAACAAAATGCTCATGGTGGGAGGGTTGGTTCTGGGAAAGCAGGAGGATTTGTTAACCAGGAGAGTCAGAGTTTTGAATAATTTCCTATTGTCAGCTTCACCTCCCACTTCAGACACTCTGAGGTGGGAGCAGTTATTGGTAAAACAAAACTTCTGCTGGACCCAAGCAAGGCTTTGAAGGCGATTTCCCCTCGTTGTTGGATCCTTAGAGGCTCAAGAAAGGGACTGCTCTGCCTCCTGCTTTTTTATAACTGCTGGGACAGCGAGGCCCTGATCCCTCTTTAAAGGTTTTGGAGAGTCTTTTGGTAAAAATAACTCCTGTCACTGAGAGGGAAAGATGTTCATGAGTCCCCAGGCGTGGCAGCCCAGGCAGTCACAGCCACAGGGAGCCAAACCAAACCGTGGCAGGGAATGGGAGAGAAAAAGCCACACAAAAAAACCCCCACAATTTCACCTTTTTCCAGAGTTTTGTCCTTTTCTAAGCTCCAGCACAAACAGTGCCAAGCATAATAACTGCCCTATTATTTTTGCTCAGGTGCTCAGGAATATGAGCTTACTCAACACAGAAAGAAAATGAGCAGGCTTTTATTTTATTAGAAAGAAATGCTCTGTTGTGTGCAAAAGACACTTTCCCCCTAATATTTTACTTGCTAATGGGTAAGTACAAAGTAATTATGTAGGACAGATTAAATGGTTTCTAATGCCTCATTTCAAGAATTGTAGTGAATGTTTTCCTAAGCTGTCCTCCAAATTGGTAGTCTAATTAAGCAACAAAAAATTATGTTGGCATTCACTGAATTATTACAAAACCAGAATTGAGACTGAAACTGTTCAATTTTTTTTTTTTTTTTTGGTGGAAGGTAGAGAGGAAGAAGAGGACTGGAGAAGGGAGGGATTTGGGATCATTATTAGAGGAACTGATTAATTGTCTAAAAATTTTTAAGTGTCCTGGCAGAGATCAGAGTTGTTGCCTTGGCATTCATAGGTTTGATGATTTCTTATGAGTGTGATCAATAGATTTAAACCCCAAGAGCTTCAGAGCTGTGGCACATCCTTGTAGGACAAGTATTAAGACGTGCAAATCTTTTAGTTTATCTATACTAAATCCTCTTCTAGAAAGAGATATAAGCTTTTGGTTGTGGGTCCCCAAGAAAACACATTTTGCAATAATTAATGTCTGTAAAATCACCTAGCCCTAAACCTCTGCACTGAACTGAATTTTTGGATGTAAGGCCTCACAAGGCAAATGTTGTTGTAGTTGTCCTACTAAAAATGATGCACAACTTCCCATGGAGACCCTTCAGAAGCATCTCTGGGCAGTGCCAGTGCAAACCCAGCTCAGGCTGAGGTTCTGGGGCTCTGTGAGTCCACAGCTTTCACCAGAGCTGCAATTGCCCACTTAGGTGTGAAGGAACCTCGCAGAGTTAATTTTCTTCATAGCAAAAAACACCTTTGAAAATCTTCTGGTCTTTTATGGAGCATTTTCCCCTCTCCTGATGCTGTTTTAAGATGGATTTTGGGCCCAATAGATTGTAACTCCTGTAAAATTGCTGTTCCACAGATATGCCAGGAGATGCTTCCTAACAGCTCCAAAGGAGGCCTTACAAGGGATTGCATCATGATGTGGAGTCATTGAAATCTTTCTGCATTTTCGGGGAAACCTCAGTTGTGCAATGAAGTTGAGAGAGAATAGACAGGAGCTGATTTCATGGATAAAAGACTTTACCTGCTCCAAATAGTTATAACTTCACAATATCTCTGTGACTTTACATAGCTGAGTGTTTGAGAAGATCGGGGAAAAGGCCTGTAAGAAATAGTAGAAAGTTCAATCATCACAAGGCTGTCATCATTCTCAGTTACAGCAGTAGAATTTAGGAAGTGATTTTAAAAAGTCAATTTATCAAAGCTACTTCCGACCTGCACATCGTGTTACTTTTTATACTGACTTGACTTCAGTGAGGCTAAGGTTGGTTTTTAGGAGGTTCAAACTGAAACAAAACAAGAGTTTAACAATGGAGGGAAAAAAATAGAACAGCAAATTCCAGTGCTTTGAGTAGAACCCACTTTTCCTCAGACTGAAAGTTTCACGGTCAATCCTTAAACCTCAAATCAAAGCAACCCTACTTAGGCTTAAGTCAAGCAACAACTGCAATGTTTCATTTGGGAGCCTCAGAAACCTCCCTTGATGTTCCATGAGCTTAGTGAGAGGGTCTGCACTGTGGAGAAATGGGAATATTACCTTTTTAAATGTTTTTTTTTAAAAGCAAACCATATGAAGAAACAGAAGCTTCCATAATGGCAAAGCCCAGGATCTATTTTCCCTTACAAGCTCTGTGCAGTTTGTACCAAACCTTGCTCAGCATCTCTCTGAGTGTCAGGGATTGCACTGATTTAATGTTTTCCAACAAGCTGCACTCCTTCCTTCCCCTAAGCCATCCTGACAGGGCAGGGACTGAGTCCTTATCCAGTGTCTCATCCTACAAGCTCTCCCTAACGACAGCACGACTCCCATTAGCCCTCCTTGATGTCTATTTACCATAGCAGCTTCTCAATTATTTAAAATGTAAACATCTGGATTCCATAAATGAAGAAAACATCCAGCAAATGTTTCAGGCACTCGAAAACTTTTCTCCAGGAATTATGGCTGCAGTAGAACTTGGGAAGGGAAAAAAAAAATTCCAAAATTCACTGCACACATCAGGCTCTTGTCACACCAGGGACGTGGGCAGGAAGCCCTAAAGCTGGGAACTGCCAAGAGACCTTTTTTCAGTGGAGAGCACATTGTGATGATGCATCTGGAATGGTACCTTGTTATTTAAGGCATCCAAACAGGACGATTTTCCAATCAAGAAGCCAACTGTTGGCTGGCAATCTGTGCTCTCATGGACGTGTGTGTGCCTGCACATAAAACTTGTAGCACATGTGCACAGAAATGTGCACATTGATGTTTTGTTGGACATCTCCAAGAGATAAAGGAGGTTGGCTTTTCTCCCTGATAAGTCTTTCAAGCTCAGTTCAGTGTGGGTTTGTGTCCAGCTTTGACACTGCCGCACTCTTGACAGAGCCTCATCTCTGACTTTTGCAATGCCTCCTTCAGCACCAACCTCAGTCCCTGGGATCTCCACAGACTGGGGAGGAATACCAGGATTTGAAGTGAGTAAAGGTTTGGAAACATCTGGAGTGCTCACACGAGCTCATTAGTCTGCTCATAAAGCAGAGTCTTGCAGAAGTCTTCCCTTAATGGAATTTAAACCGCCCCCAAACAGCCCCTGTGGGAATGACCAGCTCTTGGTG
Source organism: Ammospiza nelsoni (assembly GCF_027579445.1). Classification (NCBI taxonomy): domain Eukaryota; kingdom Metazoa; phylum Chordata; class Aves; order Passeriformes; family Passerellidae; genus Ammospiza; species Ammospiza nelsoni. The sequence continues at coordinate 3,490,838 of NC_080662.1, forward strand.
ACTTTGGGGGGCTGCTGGGGCCTTGGGGTCTTTGTCCATCACTGGATGGAGCTGTGTGATCAGAAACTGGGTGGGATAGAAAGCTTGGTCACTTACCCACAGTGTTCAGCCTCCTGCAACTCCCCTGGAGGAGATGCAGAATCATGGAATGTTCTGGGCTGGAAGGGACCCGCTGGGATCACTGATCCAGCTTCTGGCCCTGCACAGACACCCCAAAATCCCACCCTGGGCATCCCTGGAGCAGTGTCCAAACCCTCCTGGAGCTGTGGCAGCCTCGGGGCCGTGCTCATTCCCTGGGGAGCCTGGGCAGTGCCAGCACCTCTGGGGGAAGAGCCTTTCCCAAAATCCAGCCTGACCCTCCCTGGCACATTCCCAGCCATCCCTGGTCCTGTCCCTGTCACAGAGAACAGACAGGAGCTGCAGACCCCGATGAGTCTCCCCTGAACAATCCAATGCCCTCAGCTGCTCCTCCTGTGGCCCCTCCAGACGCTTCACCATTTCTGTAGCCCCCTTTAGATATTTTGAGTCCAAAGCCAGGTCTGTAACCACCATGGAAAAGGGGCACGGTAATGAGATATTTTTGCATTTGGTGCAAGAGAAATGCAGGTGCACCTTCAGTGGGTGGAAGGTCAGGAGCTGAAATTACCAAGGGGTAACTCAGGGTCTCCCTGGGCATGCTCCTGGCTCCAGCCAGAGGGAAAGGCTCTGCAGCTGAACACAAAACCTGCATGAATGTACACACAGGTATGCTGGGCTGATCAAGGGGGAAAACAAAGCTGAGACCTGTGACAGTGGTCACAAGGCCCTTCAGGGTGAGAGAGAGACGAGAATGTTGACCTCATGTTCAGAAGGCTTGATTTATTATTTTATGATATATATTACATTATGACTATACTAAAAAGAATAGAAGGAGAAGTTCTCAGAAGGCTAGCTAAGCTAAGAATAGAAAATGAATCAATAACAAAGTTCTGTGTCTCAGCAGAGAGCGAGACCCAGCTCTGCCGTGAGTGGTCAGTAAATCCAAACATCCACCCGAGACCAATCCCAGATGCACCTGTTGCATTCCACAGCAGCAGATAACCATTGTTTACACTTTGTTGCTGAGGCCACAGCTTCTCAGAAGAGAAAATCGTAAAGAAAGGATTTTAATGAAAAGATGTCTGTGACAGAGACCTTCTCCACACAGCCTGTGCTGGAGGAGCAGCTCCCTCAGCACAATTGTGTCCTGCTCAAGCCAACTCTGCACAGGTGAGCTCAGGTGAGCAGCAGGTCCTGCCCTGTCTGCTGCCATGTGGGAGGAAGTGCCACAAATCCTCACCCCAATGGAAGCAATCTCATGCTCCAGGGTGTCAGTTGATCACTGGGAAGGGCAGGCAGCAATTTTTCTCTGCTGTTAACATCATTGCACAACGTGGGGTGCGTGGGGCTGTCTGTGCACAGGGAGGGAGAGCAGGGAAGCAAGGGAAGCAATTTCTCCTGTAGCATGACGTATTGGCCAGGGGCAAAATAACTTCCTGCAGCCAGGAGTTTCCAGCAAAGGAACTGCCCCAGGGCTTGGATTTTACCTTGCTGGGTGCTCAATTTAAAGCACCTCTAAGGAGTGTGGTTTTGGTGATGAATTTCAGGAACACTTGGGCTGTTTTGGAGCTGAGACTTGGCACCTGTATATGCTTTTCTTGCATTAAACCTGTTCTTAGAACTTGTCCTGGTCCTTCCCACAACCTCCTGCCCTTTCCTAAAGCCCCACATTAAGATCCTGAAAAAAACACATCAGCTTTCTTCACTGATGCATCACCTGTTTGCAAGTTAACAGAGTTTGTACCCCAAAATCCTGCTGCTTTTTGGTCTCTGTATGTGCTGCATCAAAGGGTACTGAAAAAGTTAATTAAATTTGGAAGCCAGTACCCAGGTATGAATGAAATGATTGCAGTACAGGGTGGGATCACTTTAAATGAACTCATTTTTTTTACAGCATGTAAGGTATTTTCTTGTTCCTCATAAACCCAAGATGGTCCATATGTGTCTAAAATAATAAGTCTCTGGAAAACAAGTGGATTTCTGAGGATATATGTTACAAAATAGGAAAAGGTGGGGTTCAGAGTTCAGAATTTTTATCTTTAAAACTAAATTGCATCTCCATACATAGGCAGATGTGCACACACACAGTCTTTATCAGGAGTTGAAAATACAAAAAAGTGAAAAATCATTTCATCTGTGGCAGATTGCGTGGCCAAAGAGCTGGGAAGTGGTGGGAAGCCCTGGACATCAGAAATCTGAACGATGTGGGTGTTGATATTTAGGGTTGGCCTCACACTGTGCCTGCAAAACTGGAATAGCTTTAAAGAATGTCAGGGACTTGCTCACGTACAGAACCATGACTCTGGAGATACAGATTCTATTTCTGCCCCAGCCATGGGACCTGGGCATCTTTGGGCCAATTCATCCGTGGTTTAAAAAAACCCAATAAGTGCAGGCAGAAATGTGGAGGGAAAAAATACAGGCCTAATGCTGATTTTATTTTTTTATATATATAACTCATTACATCTTTTCTGTCTGCTGAGTTGGGATATTGGAAGATAAGAAATGGAGATGGATGAGGCAGAGAGATGTTTTCTTTGTTCCCCTTTAAGTTCCTTTATCATCTGCTGATGTGTCCAGTGGCTATTAAGAAAACGACATCTGTTGGGGCTGTCTGTAAATTTATAACACAGAATTGTTAGAGCTGTTTCCATGTTCAGTCCTTCAGTTCCACGGTGAATTCATGATATTGCTGTGCTTTGGGAGTGGACAGGATTCCAAGAGTGCAATTTTTTTGTATTTTTAATTTCAAAGTGATATTTCTTCCGCCAAAGAGAGATTTTGTTCAACATGTGCCATTCAAAGCACCTCTCTGCTCTGAAGAGGTTCTGCTGAGTTCAAGCACAGCAGAATAATTTCCCGTCTTCCTTGGGCCAAAAAGTTATTTGGTTTGATTTTTATTTTTAAAAAAGAGTGTTTTCCTATGGACTGTCCAGTAGGAAATACTAGAAAGAGGCTTGGTTGGCACACTGTGCCAAGAACTTGTCCTGTTTAAGCTTTTATGTTTTCTGTTTATGCCTAACCCAGGTCAATTTAAATGATATATTTATCTGAAAAAGGGCACTTGTCCAAGTTAATAAAAACAACAGAAACTTCAGGCAGAAGTGCCTGATGAGGATGTTACATGCATTGTTTGGAGCAGACAAGCCACACTGAAAGACCTGAAGTGGTTCAGCAATTTCCTCAGATAAGAATTAATTTTTTTCTTGCTTCCTTTGTTGGGAATTAGGAGGTCTTGTCACAGATTTTGCTTACTCACAATTGAGGCAAACAAAGGGTGATGTTGGCGGTGCTGAATTTGAGGAGGATTGAGGGGAAGACAAAACAAGGAGCAGTAGAGCTGAAATACTACATCCCAAAGTAGGTAAATAAATACAGGCACAGTGTATGTGAATAAAAGACTCATATTATTGTGAATAAAATACTCATATTTTTGTGAATAAAATATTCATATTTTTGTGAATAAAAGACTCATATTATTGTGGGCACCCAGTGTTTGTAAATAAAAGACTCATATTATTGTGGACACCCTTGTTTGCACAGTATTCTGTGTTGTTTTGGATCTCCCTCTTTCCCTGCATGATTATTTTAGGAAGATGTATTTCAGATCTTAAGACTGAGCTGTTTTAGGCGCAAGGATTCTTTGTGCATCAGTTTGTGGCCTCTAACCCAGCCCATTTAAACTTGCTCTGGCACGTGCCCTTCTCTGCAGCCCAGCTCTCCAACATGAAAACACAACCCTTCCTTTTAATCAGCAGAGAGTGAATCCAGTGCTAATAGCACTTAATTGTTTCTCTAAAATGCTCTCGGTTGGTTTTGGCAGCCGGGATGAAAACAATTCCAAATCCCATCAAAGGAGCTGCTCCACACCCAGCATGTCCAGGGTGAGGGGTTGGGAGCCAGCGTGGGGTGGCCTCAGATCCTACACGAGGCTCTGTCATCCCTCCCTGCTCGCTCCGTGATCCTGGAAGGTCCGAGGGGTAAAATTAAAAAAAAAAGGAATAAAACAGACACAGAAAATCTTGGTCCATGCCCCTGAAAATAATGTGCTGACGGTCTCTTCAAGCACACACCTCTATTAATCTTGACTTTCTTGAAGCCTGCCCGCTAGTTTGAATTTGTATGCGACATCAAACATACCTTTTCACATATGTTCTTTCCAGATTTTTTTTTAACAGTTACTTAGCAGTTTATAGAAGGAAGTGAATGATCTCATCAAGCTGCTTAGAAATTAAAAAAAAATCTGTGCTTATTAATTATGCAGGATTAGTCTAATTATAATTCAGCAAATTAATTAGCGACAGAAGGTGTTCTGAAACATTGGAGTACATTTGCATGTTAAATGGAGAGGCTAGTCTGTAATATATGTAAATTTATGCATGGCTTCATAGTTTAATTTAAAAATTTGCAGCTGCATATGGTATGGGAGCAGGTGAAAAGTCAGTTTTAGTTTAATGATGCTAACAAACATTGGATGCTGTCCTGTCTTAGGGAAGGAATGCGCTGAATGCACCCCTATCTGCCAATCCATAAATCTGTCATAGGAATATAATGTTACACCAGTGCTCGGATTCAAGGTCATCTGTGCCCAGACCCAGAAGTACAATAGGTGCAGATCTACCCTCTGAATAGCCCTGCAGAAGGGAGAAGGCAGAATGTGCCTGGATCCTGAGCTGCTGGGATGTAAATCTGCCTCTTTAGCAAATGAATGCACGTTTATTCCGTACAAACCCAGTTTGGGGACAGAGCCTTCACAAATGAGTGAGAGCTCTGACCTGAGTGATTTCCACCCTGGCAGGTGTAAAATGGGATCCCAGCCTCGGTTCCATCCCTAATGTTCGCGTCAGTGCAGCTCTGTGATCTCCTGGACTCTCTGGGAAGTTATTTCCAAGTTCTGCATGAACTGCAGGGTGGGGAGTTTTTGTGTGCCAGGCTCTGCCATCTGGCAGCAACAGTAAAAACCAGCAGAGCCAGCAGAGAGAGGCCACTGGTGTAATTGGTGCTCACTGCTCAGCCTAGCATGGCTCAGCACACCGAGGTTTTGGAGAGACATGGGCTGGGAGGATGGAAGAGTCACAAGAGAAAGGAACTGCAGGTTTCTCTCAGTATGGAAAATAAAAATGTGTGGGGATTTGGGTCGGTGCTCATTTGACTCCTCTGTCAGCCTTTCTGGGATCTGCAGGGTTTGCAAAGGAGATCTGGAGATAAATGTACACCTGTGCAGAGCTCTGAGGGTGAAGTGATACCAAAAATGACTGGATTTAAGCAGGACTGCAGTGTCCTTGGGCCTGTGTTTGGTGACACGGCCCAGCTCCAAATCTTGTGTGTGCTGCTGATGCTGACAGGAGTGTGAAGAACAAGAATTTGGCCATGTTTTCCAAATCCTGCTGGGTGTTTTGTGTGGAAGCAGCAATGAGCTCTGTGAAATTTGTGTCACTATTCAAATGAACCAGTAAAATCCCAAGCAGGACTTGCAGGAATGGGATGTGGCGGTTGCCTGGAAAAGCCACTGGCTCTGAATTTCCCTGTGCCTCAACTTCCCCGTCCCTGAGCTGCACAGCAGCATTTCCTCCCTGCTGTCCTTTGTGCCTCCCCTCCTCAATAACAATTTCACAGCGTGGCTGGGCCGTGCCCAGCACAGTTGGAGCCCACAGACACTGTAATAAACCAGGGAGCATTATCTGAAGGTCCCTTTCAGCAGCCCGTCAGCTCAATCCTCTCCTCTATTACCTCCCTGCCTATTGACTTTTGATTATGCTCTGGCATTTGGGTCTGTGCCAAATGGCATGAATAATATGGAACTTACAGGATAAATAAGCTTTTACCATTGTCTTGGAAGTTACTGGAAAGTTTTGGTGTGGGAGGAAAGGGGAAAGCCCAAAGGATAAAGGGGAAAGTGCTCAAATTGCAAAGAGTCCTCCAAAGACTTTTTGGAGAACAATTGCAATTACAAACACACTGTTAGTGTTGTGTTTCATTTTCAATTCGAGCCCATAGAGTTCAATTATTATTTTCATTAATGGTGTCAGGTTTTCATCAGAGTGCACAAACAAGGAGGTTTTCCTTGGAGATTTTGGTTTTTTTCCCCCAAGCAAATGTGGCCATGGGAAGGAAATGCATTGAGCAGCGAGAAATCACTGCCTGGGTACCTGGCAGGGCACTCTCCCCCAGCCCCTGCTTCTTCAAAATGGGATAATTTTGTAGCAGAAGAAGCATTTATTTACCCCAAAGAGTGTGAATTTCAGTTGTGGGGGTGTGTCCCTTCTTTGGGCGAGAGGGACACATTCTGCTTCAGATGAAAATTGCAAAACGTATAGAAAATCCGCAGGAAAAAAAAAAAATCAAGTTTTCTGACACGTTTGGAGGTTGGGTGACACATTGCATGTTTACATTTGGTTATTATTGGTTTGAAACTATGCTTTTTTTTTCAAAAAACAAACAAATCCACTAGATAAAGGATGGAGAGAAATATGTTGTTCCAGGCTGCAGAGAGAGGGGATATTTGAGGAGGAATTGTTTTGTGGCTGAGGAAAAGGACTGGAAGTTGGACATGGATTCATTGTTGTGGACTTGTGTGCAGTGTTCTCTCTTGATCCATCTGAAATATTTTCACCCCATTTCTTCTTTAATCCATTGCAGAGAGTATTATCCACCCAAGTGTGAGCAGGACATCTTGGCATAGCAAAAATAATACAATTAGAGGCAGTTTTAAGATGGGTTCTGCCATGCTGCAGCTTTAAGGTTGTTTTTTAAGTTGTTCAGATCTCTTGGACTCCCTAACCCTGTTTTTGTTCCTTTTTCACACCTGACTCAAACATTGGCTTTTTTGAGCTCAGAGCCACAGGAAATCAGACACTTCTGCCTTCCCCCAGGTGGCATTTCAGGGATTAGATCCTAGATAACATTCCCACATCAAAACTTAAACTTTAAACCTAAAATCTAAATTGGAGTGAGTGACTGCAAGAAAAGTCACTTAGAAAAAAGTCGAACCAGACTGAAGAAATTGCTTTGAATCAAGGCAGGAGGATGGAGAAGTGTTTCTGGTTTGTCCCATCAGGAAATGTGGTTTTTGTTGGGTGTAGGAATAACAGGCATAGTGTTAATCTGCTTTCTGGTTTGTTTGTTTGGTTTTTTGGTTTGTTTTGTTTGGGATTTTGTGTGTGTGTTTTTAGGGGTTTTTTTTTGGTTTTTTTTTTTTGGTTGGTTTGTTGTTTTTTCTGTGCAACTGGAGTCTTTCTATTAAAAAAAACCCCAAGTGAGAAATGAGCAGCTAACTCCTCTTCTCCTGGCCTGGGCTTGGGCTCTCATCATCCGACTCCTGCTCCCTTCTCTCCCAGAGAATCTCTGACAGACTCAGAAAAGTCTCCTGACCTACATATGTTGGTTTTCACGTTTGTTAAACTGGGTTCACACTTTATGCACAGGAGTTTCGTGAAGATTAATTAGCTGCTGTTTGTGGAGTATCATATAAATACTCTGGCTCAGTGCAATAACCCCACTCATTTCTCACACAGTGCAAGGTGTACATTCATTTAAAGTGCCTTTGTGCACTGCCTGATCCCACACTGGCTGTAACTCCTGCAAAAAAATGGGAAATTTTCTCATCAGCTCCCTAATAATACACCCTGACATAATAGATCGAAATTACTCCAGAGATAAATATTCAGATTGCAAAGAAGTCTTCCACTCTGATATTCATTAAAATCAGGATGGTGATATCAAAGAAATGCAATTAATTGATTTGAAACAGCGACCTGCAAATGTGGCCCTTGGAAAGGCAGGAGTTTGAAGTTGTGTGGGGCACTGGGCAGGGTCTCTGGTCCCACTTTTCTCAGAGGTTGCCATGCCAAGACACACACAGGTGACCCAAGGGGAGGATCTGACCTGATCCAGAATTCCCTTGTTCTGATGGAGCTGGAGTCAGGCCCTCACTGCAATAATAACACTTTTGCAGTTCACAGAATATTTTAATTGAATATTGTTACACTGATACCCATAGTAGCAACTTCTGGTTTTTCTTTGTTCTCTTTGTGAGGTTTTGGAAGCACTGAATTATTTAAGCAGAATTGCACTGTATCTTTATATTTTCATTAGGTTTTGGGATCACAGGATTTGCTGGCAGGCAAATTCAGAATTATCCTAGATGGTAGGTGTCTTCTCATGCCAAAAAATGACTGAGGCCACAACTCCAAATTCCACAGCAACCCCAAAAAGCCAGAAGTATTTGCTTTACAAGGGAGAATTTTTAGTTATGTCCAGAATTTTAGGTGCATCCACAGGCTGTTCCCAACATACGGCCAATGTTGGACCTCTTGATTCTGTACCTCTATTTTAATGAAGCATAAAATGTGGATGGGGGATAAAAATTATTAATTGATTTATTTTTTTTTAAAATTACACTTTCTGCTGCATGTGGGACTGAGCTTTAGGGCTTCTGCCTAGTCCTGCCAAAGTCACCAGGAAGGTTTTTCTGACTCCAGCAGGATTTGATTAACGTCAATTTGATTCTCCCCACTCATCTGAGGTGGATAAACATCCTCACAGGTGTGGAGCACAGGTTCCAGTCCTAGCCAGGCACAGAACCTAATTATTGGGCATAGACAGGCAAGATGGGACTGTGGGTCTAAACCTGCTTTGGGAACAGTTTAACTGATGCAAGACCTGGCTTTGTTTGCCCTCACCCTTCCTCCATGTCCATGCACCCCTCAGCTGTGTTGGGAGCTCTCCTGGTGCTCCCCACCGAGGATCGCTCAAATAGAGTTGAGAAATAAAATAAAATAGAGTTGAGATAACACAGCTGACGCTGTCCTGGAGCGGAAAAGGGGAAATTGAGCCATTCCCCAGCTGAACTCCTGGGCTTGGTGGGAGCTCCCAGCAGGAGGAGCAGTAACTTTTAAAACAGCTCTAAAAAGAGGGAGGCAGAGTTAAGGCGGCATTTTGGAGACCTCTCAAGTGCCTCAATCTGTGCCCGGAGAGGTCAATGATGAGAGAGATGCAACAGGAACAGAAATCTGTACTTATATCTTAATTAATTTTATGTCTGTGCATTAAGTCAATCTGCTTTTCCATAGCAATGCCAGAGTTTTCAGGGGTAGTTATTGAAATGTGTTTAGATTTTCCCCCACCACCCTGAAATATTGACAGCATGGGCCAAGGTCCCTTTGCTTGGCTGGAGCCAGAGTCACCTGCAAAACTCCCCCCTAATTCTGTCCTCAGCAAGGCTAAAGATTGGCCAGAGCCATCAAAATCAGCTATTTTTTTATAATTCTGTTTAAAAAAATAATTATTGTTTTTCATGTATATATAGGTTAAGGCCAAAAACTGGCTAAAGTGTCTCATTTAAAGAAATTAATAAAATCTTTCTGCAATTCTCTTGTTACCCCTAAATCAGCTTCATTTAGTGCTGAACCTTCCCTCCTCTTTGCTCCCCCCCCAAGTCATTTTTATTCTAATGCTGCAATAAATATTAATGCCTTTCCCAGATCCAACATCTTAAAAAATACCCCCACATTTGTACATGCACAAACACACACATATATGTATATGGGTATATATGTGTGTATGTGTATATATATACACACATAAATCTCCCAAATACTTCATACAGATGCCCACTTGCAGCTCAAATTTGACTGAAGGAACTCTGGAAAAGAGAAAAAGAAAGGTGTGGTTCAACTGGGAAAAAAAATTAAAAAATATAAAAATCTTTGTGTGGGCAGCTAAATGAAATTAAATCTAAATTTTGGGGTGATAGGAGGGAAATTGTCACAGTGCAGCATATCTAGTGATCTCCAACAAACATCTTAGCAAAATAAATATAAATTCTGCCATGATATTTAAGCACTAAAAGAAAACCCATCCCTTTCTGAATTTTGTGATGTCTTAAAGCAGCAAAACTTTCAGCATTTTGAGCTGTTCATCAGTTCCAGAAAGTGAAGGCACCTCCAGGAGCCCTCGGTGGGATGCCCAGGGTCCAATGCCCAGGCTGGCCGTGCCAGGCTCCGTGCCTGGGATGTGTTTGGTGCAGAGCAATCGGGGAGGATTGGGAGCCTCAGCGCTGCCGCAGCTCAGGGACTGGGCAAGTTTTGTTTTCTGTGCTTTTTTTAATGGCCGTTGCCCCCCCTGGCACGAATCAGCCCGGATTTAATTGGAGCCCAGCTTCATTTTCAGGTGTGCTGTTGGTTTGCGTTTGCTGGGGGGCTGAACCCTGGTTTTCTGCAGGCATTTAGCAGAAAAAGGGGATTTTTGTTCCTCGCCACGCCGTGCTGCAGAGTTTGCTCGTGGATGCTGTTAAATGCACATTTGGAAGTTTTGCCTCTCTGAATCTGCCTTTTAGGGGTTGTGTCACTCACAGTCCCCCAGGATCCGTCCTCTTCCCTAAACCAGCCCAGCTGACACCGCAAGTTCTCTCCCAAACACTTTGCCCTGCTCATTTGCTTCGTTCTTTGGTTCATGTTGATAATTTTCTATCAAAAGGGATGCAAGCATTCAAAAAATTAAAAAATAAGCTGGCCATTTTTCTGCTTAATTTATTTCTTATTTCCTTAGAAGTAACAATTTGTGAAATTTTTTTTTTTTGGTGACTTTCCTGCAGGATGATCAGCCAGAGGCTCATTGATTTTCATATAAAAGTTCCTTTTCTTGGTTCATTTTATAGTTTGGTTTAATTCTGGACTTTTCCTTTGCACAGACACATCTATAAGCTTTTTATATATCTGCAAATATTCTTTTTTATATCTCTAAGAAGAGGGAAAGAGAAAAAGGAGTGTTTGTGAGTAAGATTTATGCCTCACATTATCCTGTGAGTCTCTGAGATTGTCAGCATGCAGGGGATTTTTTTCCTTCTGAAAACATTTTTATGGATAAAATCTCACCAAATCTTTCGTATAAAAGAGGTCACAGGTTTTAGCATGGACTTGACAGGACTTATTTAATAAAATATACTCAGTGCTGCTCCCAAGGCATGAAATTCTGTAAGATTTTTAGTTTGGAAGCCACGGAGGTGCCCAGGGCTCTGTTGGCAGAAGTTGCCCTGTGAGAGCTGAGCACTGACCCCTCTGTCCTGCTGAACCTCAATGTCCTGCTGAAGGGAGGCCTGAAATGAGAAGGAAATGTGGAGAAAATAACAGTCTCACCTTGAGAAAATAAACATTTTAAAAATATCTAACGTATTTGTGAGATATTAAAGGGAGTAATAGTTAAAAAGAGGACATTTTAATTGAAAAGGGTCCCTGGTCATGGTGGGTTTTGGGCAGTGGTTTTATATGGTACAATCTGTGTCTTTTTTGTGGGTGAGGTTTGCAGAGGGGTTTGGTTTGTTCAAGCAACACACAAATGGTTCCAACCCGTGGCTTTTTCTTTGTATTTTGGGCAGATGGAGGAGAAATCTTGTGGTGGGAGTAGTGCAGAGAAAGTGGCACTAACAAGGGGAGCAGATTTCTGCATTATTGTCTTGTGCTGGGGCTGGTTTGGAGGGTGTTGCTGGTAAACCCAGGAAATATCCATCTTGCTCCTTTAAAGTTCTAATTCAAGGCATGAATGTGTGAGTTCTGAAGGGACTTAGGGACTGCGGTAAAAAATCGTTGTCATAGTAACAGAAAGGGAAATAGGCCTGGCTCACCTGGGACTTTAACTTACTGCAAAAGCAGATTTTTTTTTTTTTTTTAAAGGCAAGCACTCAGCAAGAGAAATAAATAAATAACTTGTTCTTTGTATTCAAAATCAATTCTTCAACTATTTATTTTTTCTTGTATATGACTCTTTTTCCTTCTAAATCTATCTCAAAGTCTTTGATTTATTTTTTTAATTATAATTGTTGTGGTTAAACCCATCTTGTCTGACAAATAGAAATGGAAAGAATCACGGCGAATATTTTCACTTGCAAGAGAGGATGCCAAAATATTTCTTGCTTCTGCCTAAATTTTGAAAACTTGTTTGTTCCAACAACTGTGGCTTTTCACACAATTTCTTCACCTCTGAAGTGTTCAGATTCAATCAGAAAACAAAGGGGTGAATCCTTTCCTCCATGGATGTGAGACAAAATTTGGTGGAATAGCTTAGGGAAAAATTCCTGCAGAATATTTCTAAACTCTAAAATCTCCATGCAGTGTTGGGTGAGTCACCAAACAGGCTGGAGATTCAACTTGGGTACATGACAAGCTAAACTCTACAGAATAATAAACCATATGAAGATGGGTGTATGTGACAGAACAAAAATAATTGGCGCAAGAACTTTGTGGGATATTAAGGGGTTTATCTGCTCGGACAGCATGAGCTGTCATGTTTCACTTGAGCTCGTGTTCTCCTTATCCTCCCTCCGAATCTAGATAGGAACAGTCTGGGCTTTTGGCAGTTCTGTTCCTCTGCTTGTGTGACAGGAATCTTCATCAGAAAGAAACACCATCAGAATGAATCCTCATCAGGTTCCTCCCTGAGCTGTGTTTGCTCCTGGGTTTTTCATACATTCCAAGGCTTATCTGCCTCGGAGTTGCCCTGTTGGTTTTGTGGTCTCCACAATACCATTATCCTTCTATATTGTTTCATGGGAAGTCCCTCCAGACAGCCAAAAAAAGACCTTGAATGTGAGGGAGAGATAAGAAAAGACTAAAATTGTGTGATCAAACCTGTGCAGAGGGACTGGGTGTAGATCAGAGGAATGATGTTCACTTACACCACAGTGGATTTCAGTCACACTGGGTATACTTTACCTGCTGGTTTTTGTAAATTCCATTTATTAGAGTTTAGTTTGTTTGTGTTTTGATAAATTCTTGCAGTCCTGTAAGACCCAGTATGATGCAAACCACTTCATGTACATTTTAAACCAGAATATAACTACACCTTTTGCTGTGGTTAATAGAAGTGATGTGGTTCTTTCTCTTTCCAGATTCTTCCTAAAATTTTTTCTCAAGTGCAATCAGAATTGCTTGAAAACAGCAGGAAACCCAAGAGATATGAGACGGTTCCAGGTAAGTCTTACAAGGCTCAGCATTAACCTGTCTGCCTCTGTTCTTCTTTTCCTTTCCCATCTCCTCTCTCCTGCACTGCCCCTAACAAACACGATGACAAAAGCCATATCAGACAGCGTTCAAGTTTTTCTCCATTTGTTGTGTTTAAACCTTTTTTTCCCTTTTCCTTTCTTTTCCTTCCCTCCTTCTCCACCCTGAATCCCCAGGGGGAAGTGCTGTACTGTACCAACCAGCAGTGGATATTTGATTTGACACCCTCGGGCAAAGCACTCGCAGATCCAGCTGCCCACAGCAGGGATCGTGCCTGTGATATTTAGATGCCTCGGAATTGTTCAAAGTAGCTCTGTACGTGCTACACAAGCAACCTCCTCATTTCCTACCTCTTTCCCTGTTATGTTTTGCTTTCTAACACTCTCACATCCTCCCTTCAGCTTCTGTAAAAAACAACAACAACAAACCAAGAAGCCAAAATAGCAATGGTCACTTTGAGATGTGAGAGGAGAGGAGAGGAGAGGAGAGGAGAGGAGAGGAGAGGAGAGGAGAGGAGAGGAGAGGAGAGGAGAGGAGAGGAGAGGAGAGGAGAGGAGAGGAGAGGAGAGGAGAGGAGAGGAGAGGAGAGGAGAGGAGAGGAGAGGAGAGGAGAGGAGAGGAGAGGAGAGGAGAGGAGAGGAGAGGAGAGGAGAGGAGAGGAGAGGAGAGGAGAGGAGAGGAGAGGAGAGGAGAGGAGAGGAGAGGAGAGGAGAGGAGAGGAGAGGTTCTCCTGCCCTCACCTTTTCGGCAGCTCTGTTTAATAAATAGCTTCCCCTTTAGCTCAGCCCCTGGTAGAGCAGCAAGGGGATGTGCAGCTCTGAGAGCCTGGATGTGCTGTCAGATGTCAGAAAGTGGGGCTGGAGCCGGCTCTGGGGCAAGGCTGAGGCACAGCCATGGAATCAGGTGGTTGGGCTGCACCCCAGCTTTTCTGGGGGACCTTTGGTGAGCCATTTTACCTCTCTTTTCATCTCTGATTCCAAATGGGGTTACTTACATGAGCTTCCTCATTTATAAACAGAGTTAAAACTCCACTGGAGTTTACAGAGTTGCTTCAGACTTTCCATCAAAATGCATTCTCAAAATGCTGTCATTTTTATTTTTCTTCCGCTTCTGCTAGCGCTGAAAAATTTAATAATTTTAAAAATAAGTTTCAACTTTTACGAGAAATCCTGCAAAACAAAATTTTCTGAAAGCTCAGAAAAATTAAAGAAATGCAGCAAAAAAAAAAAAAAGTTTTATTACCTTTTAGTTTGGAGCATGAAGAAATTTCAAGAAAAATTCCTGACCAACCTAATTTTTTTCACCAGTAGTTTAAAGAGACTGCAGTGACTTCTTCACTCTGTGTTCTTTAGAGATGATAAGACATGAGAAAAAAAGAGGTGCTCATTGTTAGGGAATTTATACTGAGGTTTTTTTTCAAGTGGCAATTTCCATAAAGAAAAGAACCAGCAATTAGTTATCATCTGCCAAGAAAGCTAAAAATCTGGAAAGTAAAAGAAAACCTCTTTTACAGCATGTAAACGCATCTTGTTGGCTTTTGGAGCCAGCAAGAAGAACTGATTGCAGAATGTCAGGAAACATAAATAATCTCCTTTTTGGGGGGGGGGTTTTGTTCTGAGTTTGTAAAAAATCGTGCCCAGGCCTCTCCTGATGAACACCTGGGGACCTGAGGCACTGCCATAATACACAGAATATTGGCTGTAGCTGCCAAAAGAGAAATCCTGGACCCAAACACATTGGAATATTGGAGAAATTAAGCTCTGATTTCAAACCCATGCTGGCCACTCCCAAAAAATCCTCAAATCCTTGATGTCCATCAGATGCTGAGCTGAAGGAGGAGTTTGGATCAAACTTTAATCTGTCTGTGTTCTTAGCATTATCCCTGGTGTCACCTCACCTGAATGGGGACGTGACAGAGCCCAACAGCCTCAGATGTCCAGGGAAACCTGAAACAGGGAAACAGCACCAAATCCTGCAGGGTCCCGTGGATGAGGATGGAATTCCTCCATTCCTCAGCCCATCCACCGGGCAGCTCTCCTGCCTGGCCTTACTTTTGGTCTCTGCACCAAAATCAGCACTTTATTGAGGAGAATGAGCTGGGATATGCGGGGGACGGGGCAGGTAGAAGTCCAATGGTGTCAGGAACCCACGTCTTAAAAAAGGAACCCACTAGGCCGGGCAAAATATCCAAATATGGATAACATTGTAACCAGACCAGTGAAGAGATTTTTGCTTTTATTTCCAGCACATCAGTCTCAAAATACAAAATGGAGACATGACAGCTCACTGATCCACACCAAAAAATGTCTCCCCCAACAGCGCTGGTACAGCAATACATAAAATCATCTCAGACTACAATTCAGCCAATCAGACACAGAAAACACATATTGACAAACATTCTATCCAATCTTATAAAACATACAAAAAATCGTAGCTAAAACAAAGACTAGATCATAAGAGACAAAGAACAGAGTTCTATTCATGCTAACCTTCTAAAGGTATACATTAAATAACCTTGTTGCCATCCTAAAGCCAATTCCTCAAAGACCTATTGTAGTTTGTCACGTCTACTGCTTGGGAAACTTTTCTGCTTGCATGGGAAACTTTTCTGCTGTATTTGCAATGCTAACAAAACTTCAGTCTGAGGCCTATACTTTTTTAACCATTTCCTAAAAACCCTCTAACCTTAAGGATTCCAACAGGATAGACTCCTCAGCTGGGTTTTCTGCCTCCAAACATGCCAAGCTGGGCAAACAGAGCCAAGTGAAGCTCCAGGGTTCTGTTTCTCTGGGGTAACTTCAACCCCTCCTGCGCGTTCAGTCAATGGGAGTCTCAGTGTGAGAGTTCAGTTCAGGCCCCCAAATTAATCAAGATCAACCTTTAAAACCACTAAGTTCAGTTTAGTTTATATCAACACCCCCCAAAAATGTCAACCTTTTCTCAGAGTTACAGAATGAAAACATTTGAGACAAATGGCAGAATGCTTGAGGTTTTGAGTGAGAGCAGGATCTTCATTCAGGCTGCTTCAGAGCTGGACTCATGGGTTGCTGAGCTTTGTTCTGGGCTGCAGAGGTCAGTGTGGATAAAAAAAGATACAAAAAGTGGCTCAAATTGCTAAAATTTGACACCTTGGGAATAACAAAGCTCCGTGTTCCAAAGCAAATTAGCCATGATGAACAGTAAGGACAATGGGCAGAGACAGCTTGTTTTCTGTCTGCCTCCTGGTTTCTAAGGACACCATCATTACTTCCCTGAACATAACCAGAGTTAGGAGTGTTCTTAAACACTCCAGTGGCCTCTGGACACTTCTTTTATTTTTGGTTAATTTTTTTTTTTTTTGTGTTTGTTGAGTTTTCTGTTTTAAAAGTTTGATAAATTCTTTTTGCCTGCTGCTTGTTGGGCATGGCCTGTCAGCAACCCTGAAAGTCAAAAGTGGGGGGAAAAAATTACTTTAAAATATTAGTGGTCTGTTTGCACACTTTGGACATGTTAATTTTCATTTTAATTGTTAAGATATTCACCAGGCAGAGTAATGAATGTGCAGAGTTGTCTATTAAGTTTGAAGGGGTAGTTGTGCATCCTGCCAGTGCAGAAACCTGTGAGCAGAGTAAAAGCAGGCTCAAAAACCACAGGGCAGCAGAATGGTTTATTAATTTCATTATTTAATTCATTATGTTTCAGTCTTGGGCCATATCTAAGAATTCTGCTGGTTTTCCCCCAATAAATGATTTGTACAGCTGTTGTTATTAAGTCCCTCCTTTCCCAGACACTTCCAAGCACTTGGCTTTCCTTATGCAAACAAAATTCTGCAGCAATGCTCATCTAAGTGTGCTTCAATTCCTATCTGTGTTCTTCTGCAGAACCAAATATTTTCATTTTCAATGGAGTAGTGCTTGTCAAACCTCCAGGAGACATCAGGATCTTCCTTTTCCTCTGTGGTTATTAAGCAAAAGAGCAGAGAAAATCCTTCTACCAAAGTTCTCATTTAAATCACTGCTGAAATCTGGGATTGAAAGGGTCTTGTCCAAGGCTGTTTTTGTTCTTTAATGGAGCCTGAATGAAAGCCCAGAGCTGAGGCACAAGTACAAATATGAGATGTGGAAATAGTGCCCTGCAATGCATCCTACTGAGCTTTCCAGCACAGAGCAGTGGTTACTGGTGATGGAAAAGCATCAAGCAATGCTTCTGATTAAAATGGGTGTGAAGCTGCACGGTTTGGGCTTGGCTTGGCTCATCCCCAAAGCTCCAAAGCACTGGATCCAGTGGCCAAGCCTGGCCCCAGCCTCACTTCCAGAGCCATTACAAGATTTAGATATTTCATATTATACTAGCAATATATTAAGATAAATTAAATCTTAGATTTCATGTGTATCATTAAAAAAGGGGGTGGGGAGAGAAAGGGGAGGAAAGGTTGCATTAACATTGTGTTGTAAATTTAATGCAGCTCCAGATGCCTGAAGAGTTGTGGTTTTTTTACAATAATTCTTTAGTTTGGAGAGCAACACCAGCTGCCTTGTGATCCTCTTGCCTTCCTTATTTAACCAGATGCAATGATTTTGTGCTGTTGAAAACTATGTTTTACATCAAAAGTTAAGGAATGTGTGATCATTATTTTAATGAGGTTTTTGTTCCCCCTGTAGTAACATGATTTTATTGTGAATCACTTCTTCAATGTCTGTCAGTGGCTAAAGCAGGGAAAGAGACTCTTTCTAGAACTAAAGGAAAGGGAATATTTCTAGAACTAAGGGGTACTTTCATAGTTACTTGATGGCTGCCCAAAACCCACAGGGATCAAGCAGTATGTCCTTGTGAATTTAACTGAAAAAAAATATTGGTTATTTATAAATTAAAATGTTTCCAAATAAAGCTGATGGGTGGAAAACTGAGGCAAAAATCATCCCAAAATTACTTATTTAAACAGAGGGTTTGAGTTCAGCTCCTCTGCAAATTGAGTTTACATGGATATTGTTAGTCAGGGCTGTGTTCTCAGTGAGGGATTCTCCCAGGAATGGAACTTAAAAATAAAACCCCCAAAAACTATGCCCTCCATTTAATGAGGAATTCTCCTGCAGAACTTGATTGAAGCCCAGTGATACTTTAATGGTAACGAGTGGTGTGTGAAGGGGGGACAATAATTCCGTAGAATTAAGCTGAGGCTCTTCAGCTGAGACCCGGTGCTCACACATTAGGCTCCTGTTGGTTGGGAATCCTGTTTCCTCCAGGAGCACAGGGATTAAACAGGGAGGGGTAGCAGGCAGCAGACATTGGTTCTAACAGTGATCAGCTTTGAACCAATGTCCTTTCTTAGGAGCAAAATGAGAAAGGTCAGTGATTGCCCCCTGTTTTCAGCAGAAAACATGACATGGAATGTTTCCTGGCAGGTACCCCCACTCCTCTAGATGCTCTAGGGAGAAAGAGAAAGGAAAAATAACAAGGTGCACCCCTGGGGAGGTTTCCTTCCTGACCTCGGAGTGGTTGGATCAGTTCATCATCAGGCACGTGCGCAGAGCTGGCTGGGGCTGGGATTTCACCCAGCTCACTCTAATCCAGAGCTCTGAGGGCTCTGTGGCACTCAGGGACATGGAAAATGATGGAGAGGGGTGGGATGATATTGGGAGTTAGGAATGAAGGCTGCAGGAAGCAAAAAAGGATGGCAAGGATAAAACATCACTGCTCTAAATGAGAATCCTGTTCAGGCTGCTGGGGAAGGAAAGTGCCAGAGACTCCTGTGGTCAGGCTGGGATATGGACAGGGATCACTGAGCTGCTGGTAGAGGTGAACACTACATGGAACAAGCATGATGGGAGACTAATTTCCCAGGCAGAGATTGCAAAACAAATGCAGCTGCTGTCAGCAGAGCCTGGGCCTGTTCCTGGGGGGGGCAGATTTCTTCATCGGGTACTGACTGGCCCAACAAAAGGTGATGTTATTTTATATTCTGAGTGAGTAAGGGAAGGACTGACTCAATTGCAAGAGAAAAAGTACTCAAGGAGCTTAATGTGCTCAGATCTGAAAGCCAAATATCCATGGGGAAAGAGAGTTCCCAGAGTGATGTCTCATCCATTAAAAACAAACTACAGATGAGATCCACTCAGCCTCAGACTGCCAGCACAAAGGAGGCAGATTTGTTGTGTTGGGCCCCTCTGAATTCTTGTTTGGGTACAATACACTGGATTAACTACAGCCAAAGGAGAGCAAAATGACATTGGAACAGGTGCAGGAATGGGTCATTAAGGGGACAGGGGCAGGACAAGAGCTTGGCTCAAATACTTGCACTGGGGAGGGGTGGAACTGCTCTCTGAAATTACCCTCAGGAAGGTCAGGAAGGGAAATAATAATGTTAGAGCTAATGTTAAGTACAAACTGACTAGGAATAAATTTAGGCTGTGAGCCATAAATTCCCTCATCACCAGGCTTTAAAACAAGACGAGTGTCAAAGGCAGAAGGTGGAAATGGCTGCAAATGATTTTAGGAAAGCAGCTCCATGGTTTGTCTGTGGATAACAGCAGCAGACAAGGTGTCAGTGACCCAGGAGTGGTGTCCAAGCCTGTGTCCCAAGAACCTTCAGCTTCCCTGGGTGAAGGTAGGGTGCCCAGTTTGCTGTCAGCCCCCTGTCTGCAGGATCAGGCTTGTGGAGAGGATTTCCCAAAGAATTCCATGGAAGTTTTGAGCAGAGCGAGGCTGCTGGCATTTTCCACATTGTTTATCTTATTCCCAATCCAACTCTGAGGCAAACCCATCATATCCAGGCTCTCCTCCTGTGTTACTCCCTCAACCAAAATTCCTGTTGACATCAATGGGAGCTCTGTCCAAATCCAGGCAGCAGGATGAGGCCTGACATCTTTCCTTCCACTCAACTGGATAATAATAATAATAATAATAATAATAATAATAATAATAATAATAATAATAATAATAATAATAATAATAATAATAATAATAATAATAACAGGGTGGGGTTTTTTTGAAAAGTTAAAATAACATGGTGCTGTGACTAGAGAGTTACAAGGGAAAGTGCATCAGGAATGCAATATTGTTTCCAGATGTACAATGTCATAAAGAATTTTTTCCACACTTGGAATGGTAACAGGAATTTTTTGAGAGAGATCATTTACACAGTGATGAGATATGTTACATGTAAGTAAATGCCTGTATGCCTGGAATGTTTGTACCATATGTCTAAATAGGTGTCTGTGACTGATACAGATTTTATATCTGAGGATGTGAATGGATTTGCATATCTCTGATTTGAAGAGCAGCACACTTTAGAATATAAAAATACTGATATAACACAGCTAGGGGAGGGAAATTTGTAGTACCCAGGTGAAGGTTTGTAAAGAAACCCAACCCCCTGAGCTGTGCAGGGAGGTGAAAGAGGGGCAGCAGGGCTCAGAGAAGCCGAGTTTAAAGTGTTAAAGACACTTTGGCTGGATGTCACGGGAGGTGAACCCTCCCTGTGGGTTCTGAGCAAGGATTGCATTACAGAAATCCACCTGGGAAACAAAAATAATGTGGATACAGCTCCAGCATTTCCCCAGGACTGCTGGGGAACCACAGCTTTATGGCTGTGGCCTCTCAGCTGATAAGAAGACCTTTGCAGATTGACAGGGAGAACCTCAAGGAGCGTGAAAACAGCTTAGAATCCTCAATTCCCCCGGTGTTCTGAGGGAGATGGGGTCTGTGTTTGGAAGGATGAAGGAATAACACATTGTCCTCTCTACTTCTTGCTTGCTTGCTGTGCTCTGAAACCTCAGCAGAGGTTACAGTTTGGTCCAGCTTTTGGGTGGCACAAAATCTTAAGTTTTTAGCTGTCTGTGCCTAAAATTTGGCCCTCAGCCTCACTTACCAGAATCCACGGCCTACATGACCTATTTTGTTGTTCTCAGATCATTCCCTTTAGATTAAATTTTGCATTAACAACTGGTGTTAGGTAAAAGATCATCCACAGAGAATAGGCAAAGAAGCCAAATTATCATACACGAGAAGTGGTGGCATCAGGGCAGGAGAAGAAAAACTCACCAGAACCATTTGCCAGCACTGTGGGCAAAAGTCAGAATTTAAATCTCCAGGGAAGTTTGCACATCACCTTTCATCAGCTCTAAATTCAGGGTTTTTTAAAAAGAGCTTGGACTATTTTACGACGTTGGGAGAACAAGTGTGGTTGATAAATACGTGTTCAGGAGGGTATTGGCAAAAGTGCATAGAAATGGTTAACAAGGTAATGGTAAGAAATGTTGACCTTGATTTGTTTAGCTAAGATGTAAAGATTTTTGAAGGTCAAAGGTGTTCTTGTGTAGTGTTTTGGAGTCTAACTGTGTCTGACCCTCTAACATTAAGCTGCTGTGGCCTGCAGTTTTGAAGAGTGAAGCAAACCAGGGGGAAAGAGGGAAGGGGGAGAGAACAGGAAATGGAGTGAGGTGTTTCAGGAAGTTGTCAGGAGTTGACTGATTGATTCCAGATGGAAAGGGTCACCCTTCATGACCCAGGAAATACTCACTGGGGGAAAGCAGTTGGCTTGTGAAAGGGAAGGGCCTGGGAGTTAGAGACCATGGTGGAATGCACATTCCTCCTCCTTTTATCCATAAAACATTGGCTTTTAATCTCCAGAATAAAACAATTGTATTGTGATCTCCATCAGGCAAGAGGGAACAGCTGGGGCAAAGTGAAGAAATTCAGTCATTTTGATGTCCATGTTCTCACATGTCCTTTTTCTACACCGTGGATGAGGAGTTGGGTGGTGGTGGTGGTGTAGCAATGACAAAGATCTCTGCTGAAATTCAGGTTACAGCAAAAAAGGTCCCAAACTTTGAGAAGGTTCTGCTCCACATCTGAACTTTGCATCTTATCCTGTCCATGAGAATGCTCTGTTTATTCACCCTGGCTCCCAGCCTGTGACAGGCCAAGTGGCTCTGGCCCTCCTGTCATGGATGGGAGAGGTGGATAAAAATGGAGCCACACATGGAGAGAGGTCTGGAAGTGCATCTTCCATTCCTGCTGGCTCAGGGAGTAGAGGATGCTCAGCACTTGTCTTCTGGACTGCTTCTTGCCATTACTCTGCCATTGCTGTGGGGGTCTCTACATCTCCTACCAAAATGTGGCCCTTGTGTTGTGCACAACCCAAATGGTGATTCCAACACTGACCTCTGCTCTGGGACAGGGACAGAACCAGGCAACAGCTGGAGCTGTGCCAAGGACGGTCAGGCTGGAGACCATGAAAAGGTTGGGGATCAGGGAAAGGTTGGATTTTGGGAAAGGCTCTTCCCCCAGAGGTGCTGGCAGTGCCCAGGCTCCCCAGGGAATGAGCACGGCCCCGAGGCTGCCACAGCTCCAGGAGGGTTTGGAAAGGGGTGCCCAGGGTGGGATTTTGGGGTGTCTGTGCAGGGCCTGGGGTTGGACTGGATGATCCCAGTGGGTCTCTTTTCCACTCAGGACATTCCATGACTCTATTCTATGTGTGAACACTTGAAGTCTGCCTCTGTTCTCTTCCTGAGAGCAAGTGGGTGTGTATTTACCCACTCGTGTAAGTGAGCTCAGAGATGTCTCTATTCCAAAGTGCAACTGTATATACAAGACACACTTTTTATTTACATTTGGTTGCAATTTAAACACTTGTCGTAAATATCTCAGACACTGGAATAACTCAGGCCTATTTCCCTTTGCCACAGAGTGTTCTGGGCTGGCCAGTGAGAGACTAAAATTTATTTCCATTGTTGAAGGGAAAATAATGAAGTGCATCTGAGTGGGCTCAGCTATGTCATGAGGGAAACGTTCCCTTTGGATGGAGTCACACCCCACCCTAATGGGAATGAGGAAATCAGTTGGCACACAAAAGCAACACATTCTGTGACAAGAATGCTTGAGAAGTACAAGAGTACAGGATGACAAGAGCCTTTTGGAATGAATTAGAGTTGTCTCGAGAAAGAAAGTATTCTTTAAGCTCGCCTAAGCCTGGGGAGGGCAAGGTCTCTCCTGCTCTGTGCTGGATAGAGTTTTATCAACAATTAGAGCTTGACATTCTCTTACCTCAGCTGTGACATCTGAGGCTGTGAAAATCCATGAACACATGCAGGGTTTGACTCTCCATGGCTGTGCTGTACTCTAGGTGTGGCAGTGGGATGGAATTAAGCTCATTTACACCAACTAATGGTCAAAACCAGTCAATCAGAAGGCATCTTCTTTCAGGAGTTAAAACACTTGTTTTTCCCAAAAGTTTGTGGTTTGAAGTCACATATCTTTATCTGGATTGATGGGATTTAGAGCTTTGGATACTGTAAAAACTAAAATGAGATTAATTAATATATACAGTTATTTCCTCTAAGAATTCAGATTGGAACCCAGTCATGGAGGTTGATGTTTAAAACCTGTTCTTGGTTTGGGGTGCTCAGGCTCAGATGATTTTTCAGGAGGCACCATATCAAACCCAGGCATGATATTAGGTCCTGTTTTCATGGAGTTTCCATCCTGCAGGAGCTGGGTCATTTTACAGTGAGACTTCTATACAGCCCACAGGATGCTGTGTTAAATGCAATTAATGCACTGAATGAAGGGTGAAAATATTTTTTCCCCTTCTTAAACCCCTGCAGTGTGTCCTGCCATTTTACAAAACAAGGGTGTAAAGTTTAGCCGAACTGAATAATTAACCCTTAACAAGTTGAATTTCAAATAAATTGTTTACCTGGCTGTTTTCTCCTTCTCTTTCTAAACATCCAGGTGGTGCTATCAACAACAGTGAACGTGGATGGGCACGTGCTGGCAGTGTCTGACAACATGTTCGTGCACAACAACTCCAAGCACGGGCGGAGAGCAAGAAGACTCGACCCCTCAGAAGGTGGGACTTTTGTCTGCAGAGCAGAGAAGAAATTACCCATTCTTCCATTTCTGTTTGTTTTCAGGAGGGAAGGAGAGCTAAGGGGGAATTGCAGAGCCTCAGGGGGTTTGGGGAAGGCAGAGGCAGGAAAACAGTGTCTACTGCATGCAAAATATGATCCTCCTCACATCTAAGGGACTGACTCCCCATCCCCCTGCAATTTATTAATTAGTATGTACTGCAAAGATGAAAAACACAGAAACACTAAGTATTATCTAAATTTCAGCCCTCTCATTCAGCTGGGATAGATTTGATTTCAGGCAAATTAGGCAAGATGACATCTTAGTTAAACAGAGCCGTTCCAGCACAAGATGTGTATGAAAAAGTGTCACTGGTTCCCTTAAACAAACTGTGCACGGAGCCTAACGATGCGCAGAGGGAGCTGACACTAATTGATGTGAGTTTGTTTGGCTAAGCCAGACTCATGGCCAGCTCCAGGATGGGTTGGGGACTGTATTCAAGCAATTACAAATTCTTGTATCTGTTAAGTTTCAAAACGTTCGGCCCCTCCTCTCCCTCTTCGTTCCCAAAACATTCCACCTCCCTCATGCAGACAGTGCTCAAAACTGACTGGAAAATGCTGGAAAGTGCTATCAGTGCCTGCTTTTCCCTCTCCTGCAGCCACTGAAAGTGAGAAGAGCTGGTGATGTTAGTAGAAAAGACAAGCAAGGATATTATTTCATTATAATGTTTTGCTGCCCCACTTCTTAACTGTGCCCTGTATCAACCTAAAAGAAGAATTAATGAACTGGAAGAAAATGATTGAATCAGTAAAGAATTCGGAATGGTGTTAATTCTCCCCCAGCGGGCAGTGAAATGGTAGAAGGAAAATCCCAGGATTCCTAGCCTAGGAAGCCATCCAGTTTTTCCTTGACTGATTGGATGTGATTGACTGGCTGTTCAAAGGAGTCTCATGTTTTTGGAGCACTGCCAAAGTTCCCCTCCACCTCTGACCCTGTCAACATTGGGAATGGAGTGATGGATTGACTTTGGTTATGGCCTGGAAACCATATTGGGTTCCTGATGGGATGCATAGTCCATAGGCCTTGAGCATATGGAAGAGAGAAATAAAAAAAATAAAAAAATAAAGGCCCCATAAAATCAGGAAAATTATTATAAATTATCTCCTGATATGAATTGGAGGAGACATTTGATATTCCCATATCTTCTTTCACCCATTGATAAATGTAATGAATGTGACTGTACCTTTTTTTCCAGAGGGTTTGTGTCTGTGGGATCCTATGCTAATCAGTGGGTGTTATTTTGGTTTTTTTTAAGCAGCCTCTGCACAATCATTTAAGCATCTCATTTTTACACCCACTACAGTTGGCCTATTAGGCTTTAATGACACGATGTTAAGTGCCAGTAATGAATAGGCAAGTAATTAACACTTGCAAGGCAGAAAGCACTTATTTATTTATTTATTTATTTATTTATTTCTCAGCATACTGGGGTTTGTGGAGTGGTGAGAAGCCTCAATGGGTGAATGGCTGGAAGGGACTTGTTCCTAGGCCTCTGCTAGCAGTGGGAACTCAGGAATTCCCAGGTGTGGATGGGTGGAGCTGCTCTCCACCAGTGATGCAGGTTTTGCATCACTTGGGATGTTTGATACTTACAGGAATTGCTCCAGGGATTTACAGCCAGGCCTCAAAGCTGTTGGGAGGATGAAAACAGACACCTTCAAGAGCTGTTTTGATGGTTTTTTTGTTCTGTGCAGCCACGCCCTGCATCAAAGCCATCAGCCCAAGCGAGGGCTGGACCACGGGGGGAGCCATGGTGATCATCATCGGGGACAACTTCTTCGATGGGCTGCAGGTGGTGTTTGGGACCATGCTGGTGTGGAGCGAGGTGGGTACAGCTGCCCCCGTGCCCCTGAGCTGGGGAGACTTCCCTTTTGTGAGGAGGAACGGGGTTAATTCCTGTTCCTGTTCCGTGCTGTGAGGTGGGACACAGAAGCTTGTGTGAAGGGAGTTTATGGAATGTGTTTTCCTTTCTCTGTGATATTATTGAATGATACCCAGAATGGAACTGAACAATTCTAGGTGTCTATAAAATCAAAGACATTATTAGAAATTGTCTTCTGATATGAGCTGAAGGAGACATTTGATATTCCCACATCTTTTTTTTACCTACTGATGAACTTAATGAATGCTACTCTACCAATTTTTCCGCAGGGTTTATTATTTAAACAGGTTTATTTACATAAGCAAAGGTTGAGAAATAAAGAAAGGGTTTAAGTTTAGGAAGGAGAAAAAAAATCCATCTGGGCCCAGGAATAAGCCATCAATTAACCAATGGGCTTAACAGTACAAGTTTCTTGATGACAATTCATCCTAAAATGTGTGATCCTCTCCCTGGAAGCGAGGATCTAACCGAGGTGTATCCCTCTGCTGATCTATAGTGATAATTTTTTTAAAAAGAGATTTTACTGAGGCCTGTGATGGTAGGACAAGGGGGAATGGTTTTAAAGTGAACAAGGGTAGAATTGGAAATGAGGATGACATTTTTTAGGGTAGGCTCTGGTACAGGTAGCCCAGAGAAGCTGTCGCTGCTGCATCCCTGGAAGTGTGCAAGGTTGAACAGGACTTGGAGAAATCTGGGATAGAGAAAGGTGTTCACTGGGGGTGGGACTGGATGGTCTTTAGGGGTCCTCCCAACCCAAACTTTTCTGTAATTTACTGGTGAAGTGAAAGGATAGAGCAGAGCCCTGATGGTGCTGTCGTGTTGCCGTTCCCAGCTGATCACACCTCACGCCATCCGCGTGCAGACGCCGCCCCGGCACATCCCCGGCGTGGTGGAGGTGACATTGTCCTACAAATCCAAACAGTTCTGCAAAGGAGCACCAGGCAGGTTCATTTACACAGGTGGGTGCCTGGGATTTGGGCTGCAGGAGCTGTGTCAGTGACTGGTATTGGTTTGAATTAATTAATTTGTTAATTAATTTACCCTGTTACTTGTCCAAGGCCACTCTGGCAGTGGTGACACATGGGGGAGATTTCATAAGGCATTTTTACTCCACATTAATATTTTTCCCAACTGCTGTCACAACATGGGTCTGCCTACAGAATATACAACCAAATATTTACATTCAGCCTGATTATATTTGACCTTTTCTTTCTTTTTTATTTTTCTTTTTTTGGAAGGAATCACACTAAGATTGTTTGAAACTATTGGAAAGATTAATATAAAAATTAGCTGCACATTTCAAGGGTAAATCTAACTGGCACAGTGAGGCTGTTGTGGGAGCTCACTGTGTCCTGTAATGTGTCTTAATGTGTCTTTGGGCTTCTGCAAAGTGTGCTGTGCTGGCACTGCTGCACTTCTGGGGCTCTCAGTGCTTCCACTCCCAAGTGTTCTCACTCAGGGCTGCTGCAACCCAGCCATCAGCCTCCTCTCCTCACCAGAATGGGATGTGTGGACTCTTCCATAAGGTTCCCACATGGAAAACTTCCTGTAGGAGTGAAGCCAGCAGGGTTCTGTAGACATGGAACGATGTGCTGGGGAGTAGAGCAAAAGCCCAGACAAATGGCTCGCTGGAGGGGAATGGCAGTGGCTGAACTAACTTTAGCAGCTGAAGGAAGAGATGAAATACTACAAATGAGAGAGAAAAGCCTGTTTTTAAATTACCACATAAGGAGCTGCAAGGAATGGGAGCGATGGATTAGCCTGGAAAATAAAACTTTATTAGTGAAAATAACAAAAGGTGACAACCACAGTTTACAGAGGCAGATTCCATGGACTCGTGGGCAGGGCAAGCACAGCCAGGCATGGGGGCATCTGAGGGCAAAGGTCCCATCCCAAATGTGAACCCAGAACCTTATCAGCAAAGGGTCCTGATCCAACAGACATAAAGAACTGGAAAGCTGAGCCAATGTAGGACAGTCCTGACAGCATGCTGGCTCCCAGGGACCCACAGTTCCCACTGTCACCCAGCTAGGTGCCCCCCCTCAGTCTGCTGTCCACCATGGGTCTGAGGTCAAAACCCTCTCTGAAAGCATCTGAGGTAAAAATCTTGACAGGATGAGATCCCACAACCACACCCAAGCACTTGTTCCCTGCGTGTGCCTTCATCTGGTGAGGATACAGGTTGCACACACATCCCTGTTCTGAATTGCTTTCATTTCATCAGCTGCTCCTGGAATAAAAAGACATTTGCTCTCTGCTGCTAATCTTGCTGTAGCCTCATCTTCTGCTTTTAATATGACACAAATTCAAATTCTCTGCTGCTGTAAGTGGTTCCGTTATAGTTCCCTTGGCTTTAATAACACACCCGTTTATGCCAGCTGAGGGCACGTCTGTAGGCTTTCCTAGTTCAGCTTTGATCACAGCTCTGCATTTACTTTGTCACAGAGATGCTAACCTGGAAATGTGTATATCAGGGAGATTTGGAACATAATTTTCCTTGCTGAGCAGAAATCCTCCAGGGGTTACCTTGTCAGAGCAAAGCAATATAAAATCATCTGTGGGAGAGGCTGGGCTCTGGGTTGTGCTATATCAGCCTCTGTGCCAGGATCCAGAGATGGGAAGGTGCTGGTTTGCTAAATCTTGTAAGGAGACTGGAGCTCTTGTTTTCTGCTTGTGAGAAACAACATTTACAAGGATGCAGAGAGCTCCATAAATTGGAAGAGTGAGTTCCCTTGGACAGAAAAAGCTGAGGTGACAGAGCATTTCCTGCTGTCACTGCTTTAGCCTGTGAAAGGCATGGGGAAACAGAGAATTCCAGGATCTGAGGGGGCTGACAGGAAAACCAGAGGGAGACCTTTCATCAAGGTCTGTAGTGACAGGACAAGGAGTAATGCGTTCAAACTGAAAGAGGGGAAATTTAGGTGAGATTTACTGAAGAAATTCCTCCCAGTGGAGTGGTGAGGACCTGGCACAGGTTGCCCAGAGAAGCTGTGCCTGCCCCGTCCCTGGGAGTGTCCAATGCCAGGCTGGACAGGCTTGGAGCATCCAGGACAAGTGGAAGGTGTGACTGCCCATGGCAGCAGGATAGAACAAGAGGATTTTTAAGGTCCCTTCCAGCCCAAACCATTCCATGACTCAAACTTTAGTGTCACAGGTGCCTTTTCTCTGTTAACACCTTAAAGGTTGGGCAGCCCACTGCAAAAACTGCTCTCCCTCTGCCACAGCTTTATGGGTTCAGGATATTTCTAGAGATATGCAGACTTTGATTTTCCTGTTTTCCCTGTGCTGTGCTTTGTGGGGTGAGTCCAAGGTGAGCTGCAGAGCTGTGCTGAGGCCCTTGTGTCACAGCGGTCACAAGGGTTGCAGGATGGAGAGGCGAGAATGTTGACCTCATGTTCAGAAAGCTTGATTTATTATTTTATGATATATATTACATTATGACTATGCTAAAAGGAATAGAGAGAAAAGTTCTCAGAAGCTAGCTAAGCTAAGAATAGAAAAGGAATGAATAATAAAGATCCGTGTCTCA
Organism: Ammospiza nelsoni; assembly: GCF_027579445.1. Classification (NCBI taxonomy): domain Eukaryota; kingdom Metazoa; phylum Chordata; class Aves; order Passeriformes; family Passerellidae; genus Ammospiza; species Ammospiza nelsoni. The sequence continues at coordinate 3,520,212 of NC_080662.1, forward strand.
GCAGAAAGCGAGACCCAGCTCTGCCGTGAGTGGTCAGTAAATCCAAACATCCACCCGAGACCAATCACACATCCACCTGTTGCATTCCACAGCAGCAGATAACCATTGTTTTGTTGCTGAGGCCACAGCTTCTCAGAAGGGGGAAAAATCCTAAAGAAAGGATTTTTATGAGAAGATGTCGGTGACACCCTTGGACATGGCCCTTTCCCAGATCTGCCAGGGTGAGACCAGCAGAGGCTGCTCCACTCAGGGTCCATCTGCACCCTCCTCCTGCAGCATCTGATGTGCTGGGATGGGTGGGGGGACAGTGACCCCTCCCAGTGCCTGCACTGCTGGCAGGGTGTCACAGCCAGGCCCTGCAGACAGGGCCAGATGCAGCCACGGGCCATGGAAGAACCTGCTCAGCTGTGAGAATTCTCCTTCCCCTCCTATCCCAGCAAGTCAGAATATGCGTTTAAGGTAAAAAACACAGCTTTTGAGGGGTAAAGAACATCAAAGAAAGGGCATTGTCCAGACTCTGAGCCTCACATAAACAAAGTCAGGTAGTTGGTGACACATTTAGATCCATCCTTACTCTTATACAACAAATCTGTTGTTAAAACAATTTTGCTAGGGAGAGGTTTACAGGCTCACTGATAATTTAGCTTATTCCCTAGATGGCTTCTCTTTTTGTGCATAAATTATCTCATGCCATGCCCAGATTTTTAAACTCTTTTGGGAAGTTAAAGAGACCCCTTAAGCCTGAAACTCTGGATTTGAGGTTTGCCAATGGGATTTTGGACTTGAGTCCATTTTCTGAGGGGTTTCATGTCAGACATCTGATTTCTAGGAAACAATGAAGAGCCTGCTTGTGTGTCAGACCCCTTTATGGTCTCTGAATCCATGAACCCCAAAGAATTTGGACATAATTCCAGCATATTTCTATGTAATACACAGATAAATCACTCCTGACTCAGCAGCTCTTTCCTCAGTGGAAGCAGAATTATTGGGAAGCCGCTTAAACTTGCTGGTGGATTCTTCATCTTTGGCCTCCACTTGGCAAGGTGCAATTTACTCCTCCAAATACTTGGTACTGGTTTTTCACAGGATTTCACAACAGAGATATTTTTGTTCCATTAATGAGTAAAACCAGTAGTGGGCAATTTTGTTGCAGGCTGTACAGAAAACCTTTGTGCTGAAAGACATAATGTACACATTGATTCAGGATGGCTGAGTCCTGTGAACAATTCAGCATTGTTGGGAAATGATTTGCTGCTGTTGATCTATCAGGATGGAACTGTCCATGTCAATCCATTGGAAAAATGTTTGTTGAATAATAGCCAGCTTCTTCTTCCTGAATTAGCATTTTGCATATTCCCACTAGCTATTTTTAGTAAGTTTATATATATTTGAATCCCTGTATATTTCACATGTTTGAATTTCTATATATTTCACATTTCTTTAGCTTTAGCTATATCACTTAAATGAATAGATTTGTGATCAAGAAGAGAAATGCCACATAATGATGAGAGAATTGGCCTCTAATTCTCAGGATTATTGGCAAAATAGCCCACCCCCCAAAAACTCATCTTCCCAAACGGGATGTAGATTCTGTGGCTGTTGAAATGTGTATTATTAAACTCCTTGAGCAAACCAGAATGGCTCCCAGTGGAGAGCAAAGACATTCTAAGTATAGCCAAGACTAAATTCTCAGGTCTGGGTTTTCTCTGCTCAATTCCCACTTGATTATCTCCTGTAATATTTAAACTTCATGCCATGCCATAATTATTTAATAAAAAGTAAATATAAAATGTATCTCAGTGGTGAATGTGACCTTTTACCTTCATGGTGTTACACCAAAGGCAGGCAGGGACAAACAGGGAACAGAGATAAACAGGGAACCTGGATCAGTGTAAAAGTCTGCCTCTTCTGGTGCTCCTGTGTTCTCCTGTGAGGTGCTCAGGATACTTTGGATCATTCAGTAAGAACCATCAGCATCTCTTGTAATCAGGGGTTTTCAGCTGTGCCAGTGCCAGTTATTTTTAAAAAAGATTTTTTTCCCCTCCCAAAAGAACCACAAATGGTACAGGAAGGTCTAAACCAGCATTGACTGAGGGTAGTGCTAAAGGACTTACATATGTTACTTATTAAATGTGTCATGGAATTCTTCACAGAATCCTCAGCATGAATGTGTCATTTGTACTAAATGTGCATTCTGAAGAATGAGGGAATTCAAAGAAAATCATCCCTGTAACTGTGCTGGTGCTCAGTGGCACTGCTGAGGTGTTGGAGGCAGAGCCTGAGCACACAGAATGCCGCAAGCTGACTTTTGGGTTCTGCACCAGTTTAAATTGGAGTTTGAACAATCAGAAATCCCAGTATTATTGCTGCTGTTTCCTAGCAGAGACTATGAAAGTGTCTGAAGTTTTCTGAAATCATCAGCGGTGCCAGTAGGGCTCTGCCAGCTATTGCTAACTGAGGATCTGGGTCAAAATATCCTGGTTTATCCACCAGAGATTAAGATCATTACAGGGAAGTGGCAGCGTATGCAGAACACACAAGTGGGGAAGGGAATGTGTCTAATGAGTAGCTGTGCCCTACTTCAGGACTGCAGAACATTGGGGGCGTGTGTGGAATGTGTTTATTAGAGGAGCAAACAGGGCTGTCTGATTTCTGGCTCTGCAACCAGCAGGAGAAGACCTGTTCTAGTGTGTATTTGTCTCATAATTTGCTTTATTGCTGTCATGGTTTTGTCCAGAGTGAAACATTAATCTTTAAAGGTGTATTTTGTGACAATGCTGCTGCATCCTGCAAATTATTCATTCAGCCCTTGATAGAGGATGAGAAGGCAGCCAGGGAGGTAGGAGCAGTTTTAAGTGCAGAAGTTGTGATTTCTTTGTTGCCCTGTTGAGACAGAACCTTACAAAAATACATGTTTAGATACAGTGATATAATGTGGTGGGGTTTGATGTTTTCTTTCCAGCTTTAAATGAACCTACCATAGATTATGGCTTCCAAAGACTGCAGAAGGTCATCCCAAGACATCCTGGGGACCCTGAAAGATTAGCTAAGGTAAAATAATTTTAAGCATTTCATTCAGCCCACCAAATGTGTTTTTTCACTTCTAATTCATAAAAGAAACACAATTCCATCTTAAATTACAATCACATCAGAATTCACCAATTAGTTGTAAAACTGGCAAGAATGGGACTGGGTAGAACCCACAGTGATTTTTATATGTTAGAGTTCAAACGGTTTCTGTGTAATTTTGCTGCTAAACTGAATTCAGTGAACGTTCCCAGTTCATTGTCCTTGTGCTCTGCCCTATCCCTGGTGGCACATCCCTGAGCCCAAAGGCTGTGTCCGTGTAAAGGGATGTGCTGAATCCTACACATATTAATGAATCCATGTAAAAGGATGCACTGAACCCTACACAGGTTTATGAGTCCGTGTAAAGGGATATGCTGAATCCTACACATGTTTGTGTGTACGTGCAAAGGGATTTAATGAATCCTAAACACGTTCATGTGTCCATGCAAAGGGATGCACTGAACCCTACACACATTTGTGTGTCCACACAAAGGGATGTGCTGAATCCTACACACATCCATGAGTCCACGCAAAGGGATGCACTGAATCCTACACGTTTGTGAGTCCATGTAAAGGGATGCACTGAATCCTGCACATGTTTGTGCGTCCATTTAAAAGGATGCACTGAATCCTACACACATTAATGAATCCATGCAAAGGGATGCACTGAATCCTGCACATGTTTGTGCGTCCATTTAAAAGGATGCACTGAATCCTACCACATCCATGAGTCCATGCAAAGGGATGCACTGAATCCTACACACATCCATGAGTCCATGCAAAGGGATGCACTGAATCCTACACATGTTTGTGTGTCCATGCAAAGGGATGCACTGAATCCTGCACATGTTTGTGCGTCCATTTAAAAGGATGCACTGAATCCTACCACATCCATGAGTCCATGCAAAGGGATGCACTGAATCCTACACAGATTCATGTGTCCATGCAAAGGGATGCACTGAATCCTACACATGTTTGTGCGTCCATTTAAAAGGATGCACTGAATCCTACACACATTCATGTGTCCACGCAAAGGGATGCACTGAATCCTACACGTTTGTGAGTCCATGCAAAGGGATGCACTGAACCCTACACATGTTTGTGTGTCCACGCAAAGGGATGCACTGAACCCTACACATGTTTGTGTGTCCACGCAAAGGGATGCACTGAATCCTGCACATGTTTGTGCGTCCATTTAAAAGGATGCACTGAATCCTACCACATCCATGAGTCCATGCAAAGGGATGCACTGAATCCTACACAGATTCATGTGTCCATGCAAAGGGATGCACTGAACCCTACACATGTTTGTGAGTCCATGTAAAGGGATGCACTGAACCCTACACGTTTGTGAGTCCATGTAAAGGGATGCACTGAACCCTACACGTTTGTGAGTCCATGCAAAGGGATGCACTGAGTCCCACACACGTTCATGCGTCCATGCCAAGGTTTCCATTGAAGTCCCCGGGGGAGCGGGCTGGTCTGGGGTTTGTCTCTGTTTCTGGCACTGCTGAGGTGCAGCAGGTTCAGGACTCTGGAGAGCTCCGGGTCATGGAGCAGCCCCGCGCTCGGCACGGCTGCGCCGGGGATCGGCTCCCGCTGGCTCCGAACGGACTCATGCTTTGAGGGGCTGCTCTGACCCACTGGGAGGGCTTAAATCCCTCAGGGACCTGGCAAATAACACCTGAGCACAGCACCTGAACGCACCCGGGCTTCAGAGTAACCACACACAAATACTGGAGTCACTTGAGAGAATACTTGCTCATGGTTTAGTTATTTAACTATTCTATTCTATTCTATTCTATTCTATTCTATTCTATTCTATTCTATTCTATTCTATTCTATTCTATTCTATTCTATTCTATTCTATTCCATTCCATTCGTCTATTTATTGTATTTATTTATTTCAGGCTAGTCTATTCTGTCTTATTTAATTTACTATTTTATTTATTTTCCCGTTCTATTTTATTTTACCATTTTATTGTGTTTATTGCAATTAGTTATTTGTTTGTATTTTATTCATTGCATATTTATTTAATTAATTGTATTTTGTATTTATTTTTATTTTCTTATTTATTTTTATTGCTATTTATATACTTTTATTTAATAATTGTAATTTTATTTGTTATATACTTATTTTTATTGTCCTTTTCTTTATACATTTTTATTTCATTTATTATATATTTCATTTATTTTAATTTTTATTTATTTTCTTTATTTATTATATATTTATTTTACTTCATTTTATTGACCAGAGCTTGCCTTTACAACACCTCTTTCCCTGTGCCCCACAGGAGATGCTGCTGAAAAGAGCTGCTGACCTGGTTGAGGCCCTGTATGGGACGCCCCACAACAACCAGGTCAGGCTGCCGGGGGTGGGGGTGCAGCCGGCCCCGGGGGGTACCTGGGGGTTCCCGAGGGGTTCCCAGGAGGTTCCCCAGGGGTTCCCAGGAGGTTCCTGGAGGGTTCCTGGAGGGTTCCCAGGAGGTTCCCAAGAGGTTCCTGAGGGGTTCCTGGAGGGTTCCCAGAAGGTTCCTGGGGGGTTCCTGAGGGGTTCCCAGGAGGTTCCCAAGAGGTTCCTGAGGGCTTCCTGGGGGGTTCCTGGGGGGTTCCTGGAGGGTTCCCAGGAGGTTCCCGAGGGGTTCCCAAGAGGTTCCTGAGGGGTTCTTGGGGGGTTCCTGGGGGGTTCCTGGAGGGTTCCTGGAGGGTTCCCAGGAGGTTCCCGAGGGGTTCCCAGGAGGTTCCCAAGAGGTTCCTGAGGGCTTCCTGGGGGGTTCCTGGGGGGTTCCTGGAGGGTTCCCAGGAGGTTCCTGGGGGGTTCCCGAGGGGTTCCCGAGGGGTTCCCAGGAGGTTCCCAAGAGGTTCCCAAGAGGTTCCCAAGAGGTTCCTGGGGGGTTCCTGGCAAGTTCCCAGGAGGTTCCCAGGGGGTTCCCAGGAGGTTCCCGGGGGTTCCCGTTGCCCCGTTCCTGCCTGAGCTGTGCCCCGCTGTTTCCTTGCAGGAGCTGATCCTGAAACGCGCGGCCGACATCGCCGAGGCGCTGTACAGCGTGCCCCGCAACCCCGCGCAGATCCCCGCGCTGCCCAGCTCCCCTGCCCACAGCTCCATGATGGGCATCAACTCCTATGGCAGCCAGCTGGGCGTCAGCATCTCCGAGTCAGCGCAGGGCAACAACCAGGGTGAGCCCCGGAGCGTTCCTGGAGCTGGAAACCCCAGCCAGTCTCCTTCCCAATCATTTTTCCCAAATCTGATTTCCAGCCTCTCCTTCCCAATCATTTTTCCCAGATCTGATTTCCAGCCTCTCCTTCCCAATAGCTTTTCCCAGATCTGATTTCCAGCCTCTCCTTCCCAATCTCTTTTCCCAGATCTGATTTCCAACCTCTCCCTGTGCCCAGTGGTGCCTTTAGCTCTGGGCATTGCTGGCTGGGGGTCTGTGCACAGATCCCCAGCAGGATGGGGCTGCTGTGGGACGCCTCTTGAGCTGTTTTATTTTCCAACATCAGCCTCATTCCATGGTTATGACAATGGGAAGATGCCACCAGCTCACATCCTAGGCAGCAGACAAAGAACTTGATGCTAAAACTCACTTTAAAAGCTTTTTGGCCAATCACACAAAGCAAAAGCACATTGACAGTAGTTCTATCAAAGGTCAAAACAATGCTTGCTTCTCTGTGCATTGTAAGACTTAAGATACAATGCAAAGAGCTCCATTTTTTAGCTTAGAACTTCCTAAAACCTCACTAGATAAACTTTTCTGTAGCTTAGGGAGTAAGTCTAGACAAGTGTTAGTACACAGACCGTTGTTCTATTTGTCCTTACTTTTCTACTTTTTACATAATTTTTCTGCTGACCAATCTCACGGATACTGCTTAGCTCCAATCACAGTTCTGCTGTCTCTGAGGCCTGCCTTTTGCAGCTTTCCCAAAACCCTCTGATTTTATGGATTCCCACAATTCCCCCTCTTGGTTCACCTAAAAAGAAGCTTTCCCAAAACCCTCTGATTTTATAGATTCCCACACTGGGCATCCCAAAGGGTGGTACTGCCCCTGTGTCTTATTTGAAATAATTTTTGATTACTTTCAAAACCAACTTGCCCCTGAATTCCCTCCCTGTCCCCCTTAAAATATCAATATTTTTTATTATATCTCTGTTTTCACAAATAGCAATGGCAGCAGCTGGAAAAAAACCTCACACAGAGGTGGGAAATGTTCCCCTTTTTTTTTGTTTTTAAGGTAGCTGCTTCAGTGTTAATTTTACCAACATTCACATGTTGTATGTATTACACTTAGTCCAGATACACTATTGATTGTGAGGAAAACAACCCATAAAACAATGTAGCAACACTGAAAGAATTTTCTTGAAAGAACTTTCATTGAAAGAATTACCAACTTTTCTGCATCCTGAACATTTTGATTTTATCACACACGGTCTGTGGTTGATCTTAATAATTGGCTGTGTTTAACACTCTAAGGCAGCAAACCCAGGTCGTTTAAAGTTAATTTTCTATCTGTCCAGTTAAAATCCATCATGAAGATAATTTTGCTCATTTTTTTCAAGGTCTTACCAGCCCTGAATTAGAACCTCATAATGTAAATGAGCAGAAATTACCTGACTTGATATACCTAAATATTATACCTAAACAGTGACTACTCTTAATGTAATTATTGTATCAATCTCTTTACTGAAAGCTTTTTCTATGGAAAGACCCTTTATGCAGCTGGAATACTGATTTTGTCCTTTTATGCTGGTAGCTATCATTTTAAGCTCTCTTTTTGGAGTAAAAAAAGGCTAAATTTTGTCTCTCAAATATTTGATAGCATTTTGTAATACAACAAAAGTGGGTTTTTCTTATCCAGTTTATTCTTTCTCCCAAGTAGAGGAAATTAAAAATTAAACTACAAACTTTATACAGGTTATCATTTCCCCTTAGTAATGTACTTGCTCTATCTGCAATTTATCTGTAATTTAACAATTCAACAATAATTTGAAGGGTAAAACCTCTCCCATTCAATGGTAGAAAATCCCATATATTATAGATTCTACCCCAGGTAAATATAAGCACATACACTGTCATCCAGGTTTTGAATAAATTAATAAATCAAATTTGATTGGGAAAATGTACATTGGATCACTTCAAAAAGTTGCTTCAGAACTTTAACTGCAGGAAAAACCACTGAATTTACTGGTGTTGCCAAAAGCTTTTAAATAATCTGGGCTTCAATGGCATCTATTAAAGCGGCGGATGTGCAGGAGGGAGTTTTAAGCCACGGAGGGGTTCTGAAACATGCTCTATTTCCAGGTTACATCAGGAAAAACCACTGAATTTATTGTGTTGCCTAAACATTTTAAATAATCTGGGTTTCAATGGCATCTATGAAAGCAGGGGATGTGCAGGAGGGAGTTTTAAGCCGCTCAGGCGTTCTGAAACGTGCTTTATTTGCAGGTTACATCCGTAACACCAGCAGCATCTCCCCCCGGGGCTACTCGTCCAGCTCCACCCCGCAGCAGTCCAGCTACAGCACGTCCAGCAGCAGCATGAACGGCTACAGCAACGTGCCCATGGGCAACCTGGGCGTGCCCGGCTCGCCCGGCTTCATCAACGGCTCCCCGAGCGGCTCGCCCTACGGATGTACGGCCCTGAAAGGGGTGCCCTGCCCACAGACCCCAGAGGGAGCAGGGAACCCAGCCAAAGGGACCCCCAATGACCCAGAGACCCCAAAAGGAGCTGGGAACCCAGCCAAAGGGACCCCCAATGACCCAGAGACCCCAAAAGGAGCAGGGAACCCAGCCAAAGGGACCCCCAATGACCCAGAGACCCCAAAAGGAGCAGGGAACCCAGCCAAAGGGACCCCCAATGACCCAGAGACCCCAAAAGGAGCAGGGAACCCAGCCAAAGGGACCCCCAATGACCCAGAGACCCCAAAAGGAGCAGGGAACCCAGCCAAAGGGACCCCCAATGACCCAGAGACCCCAGAGGGAGCAGGGCACACAGTCAAAGGGACCCCCAATGACCCAGAGACCCCAAAGGGATCAGGGCACACAGTCAAAGGGACCCCCTCTGCCACAGAAACCCCAAATGGATCAGGGCTCATCCAGCCAAATGCTCTCTTTGGGGTTGGGTGTCTTAGGTCCCAACGAGAGAAAGCTCCCATTTTCTGAGTGTTGAACTTTATTTTCCTCCTTTTTTTATCCTTATTCAGATTCCTGAGTGGTGAAGCCACTGTGGGAAATGAGGTGCAATTTGCAGCTTTATTAAGGGAGTAGCCACTGCTTTTAGCACAAAGACTTGGCAAATCCTGGGTAAAAAACACTCTGAAATAATCTTGATGAGTTTGAAAACATTATCAATACCTGAGAGCTGAATTGGGGATTAATTTCCTGTGAAACCATATTAACTTCATAACCAGAAATATAACATATAATAGAATTAATCTCTCAATTTCTGCTTGTTTTACTATGAACAGCCACTTTTCCTTCCATACCTTGATAACTCTTTGTCTAGGGAATGTGTCAAAAACAACAACAACAAAAAATGTATACACCACCAGCTATGGTGTAAGTAAATAATTATATATCTGTTATGTATGTATATTTATATAAACAGGATGCAGAGCTAAACTTCTTCTTCTTCTTCTTCTTCTATTATTATTATTATTATTATTATTATTATTATTATTATTATTATTATTATTATTATTATTATTATTATCCCCTCTTCTGGAGCTTTCCATAAGGAAAGGACCAGGTCTCTCTTGTGTTACTGTGCTTTCAAACTAATACTACCAAGAGACCTGGGAATTCACAGGAAATATTGTTATTTTTTTCCTCCTTTTGCTGAGGAATGGCTGATATTGTTCTGGAAGCTCAGCAAACAGTTCCTGGACAAGTTATTGGACATAGAAAGGGGCTCTTTTATTGCAAGGCACTTCCTTAAAAAGTAGCCAATTTAGGATAAAATCTAAGCAGCAGCTTGAAACCAAGGAAAATTAATTTTTTAAAAACTGGAGAAGACTCAGGATTTGCCAACCTTTCCAAATTCCAAGGACACTGAGTGGACAGGACATTATAGTTCCTATTGACTGTTTTTCCCTTGAAGATTTTCGATTTTCTGGCACCCTCACCCCTAATTTTGAAATAATTAAGCACTGTTTTTTCTGAACTATTCAGTTTAAGTCCCTCTCTACTTCAGACTTACTCTAATTTTACTCACTGAGAGAATGTGACCTCCTTTGAGGGGTAAAACACGGAATCACACAATGGATTCTTGAAACAGTTTCACCGATTTTCTGACAAGAAATTCCTTTTCTCCCTTTGGCAGTGATGTCTTCAAGTCCAACAGTCGGCTCCTCCAGCACTTCTTCCATCCTCCCGTTCTCCTCCTCGGTGTTCCCTGCAGTCAAACAGAAGAGTGCCTTTGCTCCTGTCATCAGACCCCAGGGCTCCCCCTCCCCTGCCTGCTCCAGCGGCAACGGGAACGGCTTCAGAGGTGAGCAAAGTGCTCCTGTTCACCCATACCAAAGTGGGATGTGCTCCTGTTCACCCATACCAAAGTGGGATGAGCTCCTGTTCACCCATACCAAAGTGGGATGGGCTCCTGTTCACCCATACCAAAGTGGGATGTGCTCCTGTTCACTCCTACCAAAGTGGGATGTGCTCCTGTTCACTCATACCAAAGTGGGATGGGCTCCTGTTCACCCATACCAAAGTGGGATGTGCTCCTGTTCACTCCTACCAAAGTGGGATGTGCTCCTGTTCACTCCTACCAAAGTGGGATGTGCTCCTGTTCACCCATACCAAAGTGGGATGTGCTCCTGTTCATTCCCATCACAGTGGGATGTGCTCCTGTTCACCCATACCAAAGTGGGATGTGCTCCTGTTCACCCATACCAAAGTGGGATGGGCTCCTGTTCACCCATACCAAAGTGGGATGTGCTCCTGTTCATTCCCATCACAGTGGGATGTGCTCCTGTTCACCCATACCAAAGTGGGATGGGCTCCTGTTCACTCATACCAAAGTGGGATGGGCTCCTGTTCACCCATACCAAAGTGGGATGTGCTCCTGTTCATTCCCATCACAGTGGGATGTGCTCCTGCTCATTCACACCAAAGTTTCCATTGGGAAAATCACCCAAGTGCCACCAGGCACCACTGAGTGCCACCAGGCACCACCCTGAGTGCCACCAGGCACCACTGAGTGCCACCAGGTGCCACCCTGAGTGCCATCACGTGGCTACCACAGGGCTCAGGAGTGAAAACCTGCCCCAGCCCAGCTGTATTAGAGGATCAATCCAAGCTTTTGGCTTTAGAGCAAGGGCCAGGCACTGATTTTCACAGGAATGTTCTGACCCAATGAGTTTCAACCCCAGAATGGTTTGGGCTGGGAAAGGACCTTAAAGATCCAGTTCCAACCCCCAGCACAGGCAGGGACACCTTTCCCTGGAATATAGGGGAATATCAGCTCTTTTGTGGGGAATGACTTCTCCTCAGGCTTGGGGGAGCTGTTAAACAGAGCAGAGTTAATCCCCAGCTCTGTCCAGAACACAAACCTGCTGCAAGGTTTAGGCTCAGCCCGGGAATTGAGCCCCACAGCCCATTTACAGCCCTTTTAAAGGTGATCTGTGAAACAAATGTGAGCAGTAAGATAAGAATGGAAACCTGTACCGAATTCTTGCTTTTAACAGGCTGGGGGGGGTGTGTGCAGCACATAAATATGCTCCAAGTCTCCATAAAAAATGCCTTTATTGGGCCTGGGAAGTCATCTGGCTCCTTCAGACTTCACTGGAGATAGCCTAGGAAACACAGCTCTGGGAACTGAGCCGTGCCAAGAGCCAGTGGTAATTCCAAATGAGCCCCACAAACAGCACCTGTTTGGCTGGGTGTGATAGAAACCCTTAGCTGGGCCACAGGAACTTGCAGAAAGTGTGATTATTGTATGTAATAAGGAAATTCTAAGTGTGCTGAACAAAAACAGTAACATTTTTAAGAGCTAACTCAGAGAATTCTGAAACAGCTTCTTCCCCTGCCTCAATTACAAGAAAATCCACTCTTTCCTAAGGTAGTTTTCTTCTCATGAATGGCTAGATCCATTGATCTCACCATGTGAATGCACAGATTTAAGTCTGCTTTAAACTTGTCTAACTGTTATGTAAAGAAGGCCTAAATATTAAGCCTAAATACTAAGGAGTTACCCGAGGTGGTGCTAAACACAGATCAGAGAGAAAACCACTCAGGCTGCTTCTGGGAGACAGAAAAAGGACAGATTAAGAAATTACTGAAATATTTAAATTAATAATTTTCCTTAAGGTAACACTCAATGCTCTGCTTAGAAAGAGTTTATCTCTCTTTCAACCTATAAAGAAATAAAGTACTGGAGATCAGCTGGTGCCATCCATGCCATTTGGTGTTCACAACGTATTTTATCCAGTCTATAAATCAGTAATCAATGAGAGATTCTAAAAATTGAGCTTTAATATTAAATATAACAAAATCTCAAAGCTAAAACCTGACATCCATCCATTTCTCCTGACCAAAGTCCAGTCCTGAGCTGGTCAGGATTAATCTATGAGTTAAGGTTGTGAATAATTGCTGAATTAGCAAAATCAGAGATAAATAGATACAGACTTTATTAACCACATCCCTTTCTTTGTGGGATTTCTACCTGTACATCAACACAAACATAATTATACTCATAAATTTAAGTATCCAATAAAGCAGGACTGGTCAGTGACACAGCAAGCAGAAACAAGGTTTGTTACACCAGGTCTTGGTAACTATTGAACTCTTTCAGCCATGGATGCAAATTCCAACTGAAATATTTAAATTGATGCAAGCTGGGGAGCACATGCTTTGGAAAAGATCCAGGTACACACAGCCTGATATCCAAATTAACGTTCCCACAGTGCTGACAGACAGATGTGGCCAAAAAGTCAACAGGAGGCTCCCAAACAGGCTTCTTGCCTGGACTGAGGCAGTGGGAGATGGATAATGCCCTCTGCCATGCCCCCCCTGGGGCTGGAAACCAGGGATAGGTGTGCTGGGCATGGAATTTAGGATTTATTTACTTATTTATCAAACTTAGGTATCCAAAAATGCTGCTGGAGAGAGAATAGCAAAAGCACAGGGCAAGCAGTGAATATGTGCAGGCCCCTTTCCAAAGCCCATTAAGGCTGAATTTCCCCACCCATAACATGTGGAAAACATCTCCTCAATATATCATAATAATAGATACATTATAGAATTATATATCTACATTTAGAGGATGATAATCTTCTTCTCTTTCTCTATCTCCTTCTATCTTCTTTGTCTTCTTCTTTTTCTTCTTTGTCATCTTCTCCTCCTCCTCCTCCTCCTTCTCCTTCTCCTTCATCATCTTCTTCTTCTTCTTCATCTTCTTCTTCATCTTCATCTCCTTCACCAGCCCCTCAGAGCATGCCACTCTCCTTACAGGCAGCAATGAAAATCTAGATTAGAGCTTCCATAAATGTTAACCACATCAGTATTTAAGCCTGGATTAAAACCAATCTAAGCAGGAGCAGTTGTGCAATCTTCATCCTCAGATTTGCATTCCCGTTATTCCAGAAGTTTACAGGGAGTGTTTTTTCCCCATGACTGTATTTTAGGAGGATTTGCTCCCTGTGAGGGCAGGAAGGAGCTTGGGTGGAATTCCCAGAGCAGCTGTGGCTGCCCCAGCCCTGGGAATGTCCAAGGCCAGGCTGGAGCAGCCTGGGACAGTGGGAGGTGTCCCTGCATGTCAGGGGCTGGATGAGATCTGCTGTAATGTCCCTCCTAAACCAAACCATTCCATGATCCTGGAGTTCAGCACTAATTCCCTTCCCAGTTCTCACGTTTGAATTGCAGCGAGTCCTTTTCCACTCCAAGACAGTTTTCCAAAGGCCACTTGTACTCACCAGGCTTGTGATCATTATTAATTACACCCATTAAAGGTGCCTATCACCAGATCATCTGGGTGCTACCCATCTTTAATTATTTATTTATAAAAAAATTCTCCAACCTTGTGACAATTTTAATCAAGTGTTTCAGTTGATAATTGCAAGCTGTCAAGGTTAATACAATAAGGCTCATCTCTAATTCTTTTTCCATTTCCCTCCAAGAGAAAAAAAAAGACCCTCTGGGATAATGACTGGTGGTTGCTATATTCCCAACTCATCAGGGAGTGTCCTGCATTGAACCACCTTTATTGAAAAGTTACATCGATTCAATATATAGTAATACAGGCAAAAATAATTACAGCTTTGCTAGCAGTGTAAGACCTTAATCCAAACCTCCCAAACATTCAATAAAAAGCGATCCAGGCTGGGAATAGGCTTTTGACAGTGCAGCCCCAACGGGGAGTGGAGGTGGGGTGGAAATGGGCAGAGCAGGGTGTGTGAAAAGAGAGAGAAGCTGAGAGATGAGCTGGGGAAAACCAGGTGAGAATTCCAGCCAATATTCCTGCACCAACTCATTCTTTGTTGCAGGACGAGGTGAGGCTGAGAATGAAATGCCGGTGACACATATCAGGCTTTGCTTGTATTTTCTGTGTCAGAGAATTTGCTATATCAGATTGTAGAATCACAAAATCCCAGGATCATTTGGGAGGGACATCAAAACCCATCCAGTCCCACTCCCTGCCAGGGCAAGGACACCTTCCACTGTCCCAGGCTGCTCCAAGCCCCATCCAACCTGGCCTTGGACACTTCCAGGGATGGAGAAGCCACAGCTTCTCTGGAAACCTGTCCATTCCAATACATACATTATTTATTATTAATATCTCTAATCCTACAGTAAAAAATGGGCTTTCATTTAAAGCGAAGCAACTTCCCAAAATGATGCATCTACAAGTTTTCTCAAAATATCTTTGAAGAGACATGGCAGAAACTCAGGTTTTAGCTTTGCTTTGCTTTGCTGGAAATTTTCCTTGATTAAAAAAAGAAAAAGTACTGTTAATAAAAATAGCATCACAAAAAAGCTTTTATGCCATTATGGACTGGTTCTCTTGGGAGCAGAGCTGAAGCTACACTGGCACCAGCTCCTGAATGGCTGAAATTAGGCTGTGCTCAGCTGCTCCAGGGGTGCAGCCCCTGTGCCCAGACATCCCACAGCCAGGAAAGGTTGTCCTGGATGGGGACAAGCCAGGCACTGTCTGTGCAGGTGCTCCTTTACTTGCTTCAGGCAAAGACCCAGGCAGGACACCCCAGACAAACCCTTTAAACTCCTGCAGGCAGCCTGGGTGATTCTGCCTGGAGCAGGGCACAAGGATCTGCTCCCCTGGGACACCTGTGGGATGGTGAAGCAAAGTGAAAATTTTCCAGAATAGAAATCCATTTTAATTTAGGTGAAATGTACATTTTTGAGTTGAGTCTGTGGTTAGAACCCATAGTTATTTAGCCTGACTGCAAGGCCTAAGCTCAGTGAAGTTACTTCAGCGAAGGACAGAGATAAAGGGGGGGGAGACAGAAGATGATAGAGAGAGACAGGGACTGCTGTAAGGGCAAGGCAGCCTGACCCCGGAATTCTTTCTGATAAAAAGGAACTAGAGGTAAATTTCACACAAAAGCTATAAAAATGAATATGTATGAACCTATTGTGAAACTGTATGCATATGTATTTGAGGGAGAGTTAAGAGACCTGAAGTTCTCAGAGGCACACATGCCTTTTTGAGGAGAGCAATCTCCGCATGCGTCCAGCGCTGTAACAAACAGACCAAGCTTTACAACTTTCACAGAGTTGTGGGGTTTTCTTCTTTTCTCTGCAAAACAATGGAGCCAGCACAGAGGGCACAAGCTCACCTCCTCCTCCAGCCCAGCAGAGCCTGGAGCAGGGCACAAATCCAAGGCTAAATGAAGTTTTCCTTTCTAGGGACAGAGAGGCAGGCGTGGGGTCAATAGCCAGCTCTCCATGTCACTCTGGGACACCTCCAGCAGGATTAGTTTTGGGGTTTGGGGGTGAGGAGAAGGAATGGCGTAGCATCCTTGGTGTCATCATAAAATCTCTCTTCTAATGCACTCACACATATCCCAAAAACAGGCATGAAAGTGTTTACCTGTTTTATTTAGGATTGAAAATATGAAGCAAATTCCAAAGCAATTACAAAAGGTATCTGTTTGACTTCAGGCTGTTGAGTTTCACTTTCCCTTTCAGCTATCTGCTAAAATTGGCAAGGACTTTAGCCTCAATCAGTAAGAAAATATGAAAATATTTATTTTCCTATTGTATTAAATCACAGACCATATCCACAGTTGTTTAAAAACACAGCTCCAGTAACAGACTTGTGTTAGCTGAGGAACTTGCCCAAAGCACTTTTTTAAACCCTCTCAAGGAAAGGGTGAAATGAATTCTCAGTGGGCCGGGCCTTTAAACACAACAATAATTCCCCAAATTGCAGTGAACACAAATCTTTGCAGGACTAGGACCCTGCACTGCAGCGAGGCCCCTTTGAAAAAGTGACTGACTCATTTTTTATATAAATACATCCAAACTCAGCTTACCCCCCAAACCTCGGGAGCAGCACTGGTCCCGGGCAGCTCCAAAGCTGCTGCTGGTGACTACAGGAGCTGCAATTAAAGGCAGGAGGGTGCCTAATAATTAATTTACTAATAATTGATAAGCCCAGTGCTCTGGGAGGGTGCCAGGTAGGGCTGCAGTGACTCAGACACTGGGGGAAGCACAGTGAGGAAGTGAGGCCATTTCCACTGGAACCAGACTGGCAAACCCAGGGCTTGGAATTCCCTGGTTTGATCTTGTCAGAAGCACTGGGGAGCTCCCTTTGCTTCCACACCTCTCCCTGCTCCCAGCCCTTCCAAGCTGAGTGGGTAGGGAGCACAGACCCTGCTCAGTTTTGGGTTTTGAGGATGGTTTTGAGTGTTCAGCTTGAGAAGTCTGAATTTGGGGACAGTTCTGAGCAACGTCCACCTCCAAGGACTTCTCTCCAGAGAAAAGAACCCAAAAATGGGAAGGTTTTTCTGCAATTCACACACGTGAATTGAATGAATCCTCTCCCTTTTTCATCCATTTAATAACCCTGGTGGGCCTGGGCTTTTCACAGAATCAGAAAACCATGGAGTGGTTTGGGAAGGGCCTTAAATCCCACCCAGTGCCACCCCAGCTCCCACTGTCCCAGGGGGCTCCAGCCTGGCCTTGGGCACTGCCAGGGATCCAGGGGCAGCCACAGCTCCCTGGGAATTCCACCCCAGCCCATCCCCACCCTCACAGGAAGAAACTGATTCCTTTTTACCCTGGAGCAGCCCTTTGCCCATTGCCTGTGTCACAGTCAGTCCTCACAGATCTCACCACAGCAGCCAAAGATTTAAAGACACAAAAACTCTAATGTGACCTCAGATCAGGCCCTTCCTGTGATTCCTCACTACTCACAGGAGGGTGAAGGGCTCAAATAGATTTTGTTCCATAACATTTTGTCACAATTTCATCTTTTTCACTTTTCTTTTTCAGCCATGACTGGTCTTGTCATTCCCCCGATGTAAGGAAGGGGCAGCTTTGCAGCTCTCCCTCCCTCTTCCTTTTTTTCCTCCTTTTTTTTCATTTTTCTTTTACAGCACAAAACTACTTATTGTGATGGACCACTAAAAAGAAAAAAATAGCACTAAAAGCTCTTTTTTGGGGAAAAGCCAGGCCCAGGAAAAAAAAAGGAACATTTTTTATGGATTGGATGAGATAGAAGTCTGCATCTTTTACCTGTTTCATATTTCTGACACAACCACATCAACTCCTCAAACATTGGGAACGAAGAATCAGCAAGAGCCAGGATGAACAAGAGTTGGCAGAATGGAATTAGAAATGCAAAGTCTTTCCTGGAAGAACGAAAACCTTCCTAAGATTTGTAAAATATTCAAAGGAAAAAAGGAAATTGGCAAAATGATTCAAGGTTGATATTTTGGATACAATTTGTTTTACTTTGTAGGGGTAAAAAAGTTGAAGTTTCTATTTTCTATGGAGCCTTTCAGATATCGATTTAGTTTATGCAGAAAAACAATTCAACAAAACAGGGTACCAGCATGAAAGAATTTCTAGGACAAACTGACATGAATGATGGAACTTTGGTGTATGTGTGTATTTGCTTATAGTTTAACCTCTTTAAAAAATGTAAGATGTTTTACAATTATTTAAATAAATAAACTTGTAACTTATTGTATGTAGAGGTAGAAATTAAACCCTGTTTTGGATTTTTTCCTCCAGTTGTACAATGAAGACAGATGATGCAAAAATGTAGTGATAACTTTGAGATATATTATTACTGCTGCAATTGCTCCTCACTTCCCCCCACCCCTTACTGAATTCATGTGCAAGGATGTATAGGATTCTTTCTGATTAACAAAACCCTCAGAAACGTTTCCCTACATTGTGGTAAACAGCTCATGTAGGAGTTTTTTCACCCTCCTCATCTTTCCCCTCTTTCCATTTTTTGCTTCAATTAAAATATTCAGGTACTAAGATTAACTGCTAAGTCTCAAAGACCCAGCTGATGAGTGAGTGGCACTTAGGGATTTGAATGAATCAGATTTTTCATGAGGTACTGAGTTTATTTTATAGATTCAATGTATGAATTAGGAGGGGAAGGGTTCTCTGGGGTTTTCCATGTAGTTAGAACACCTTAAGTTCAGTTATGCTTCATATTAAGGGTGCATTTATAAAGGGTGAACATGTATTTGAATGATTTATGCACTTCTATCCTGAGTCATTAAAAATGGTAAGTATTTGCCACTTATATATTGAAGTCATAGAGGTAATCAATCGCTCTGAGTTTTTCTGCATTTCAGCCTAAAAAAAGAGTTTAGTTCTCCTTTGCATCTCCTCTCCTGAAATTGGAAGGTGAGGGCAAGTCTGATAAAATAAATAATGAATTATCTAACTAAACCAGAGAACACTCAAAAGAATTTGGTTGTTGGAAAGCCATTTTTAGTGGGGGGAAAAATAAAATCAGCTACACTCCAGAGACCCCTCTAAAATCCACACAATTCATGGCTGCATGGACAGTTGTTCCTATGGAAACATCTTGATGTTAAACCCTAAATAAGGCCCCAGGATCTGAACTTGTCCATTTGCCAGTAGTTTAATGGATGGGTAAGGAAAATTGTGGTTTTGGTGATCTTTAGGGATGGTAGAAGTTGAGCTGGGCTTGGGATGGTGAAACTGGGACAACTCACACGGCTGAGCTCTTCTGGGGCTGTTGTGGAGCTAACTGGGATTAGGGAGAGCCAAAAATCCTCTCCAGGTCCACAGCTGGGTGATGATGGGAGGCTGAGGGGGATGATCTTAAAGGTCTCTTCCAACCTAGAAATTCTGTGATTCTGTGATTCTAAATTCCAGTTAAACCAGCAAGACTTTGGAATCACTGCTTTACTGACACAGGTATGTCAATCCCCAGTAGATATAGGTATGGTCCCTGAGCTTTTACCTGGACTCAGACACTTGGTGCTTGAAGTGATTAAGAGTGGTCAAATACAGGAATCATCCACCCAGGGAGGTGGTGGAGTCACCATCCCTCGATGTGTTTAAAAAAAGTTGGATGTGGCACTTGGTGCCATGATCTAGTTGAGGTATTAGAACATGGGTTGGACTCGATGATCTTAAAGCTCTCTTCCAACCTAGAAATTCTGTGATTCTGTGATTCTAAATTCTAAAAATTCCAGTTAAGCTGAAGGACAGGGTTTGGGAGAGCAGGGCAGGGAATCAGAAAATCCTGGAATGATGGGGTGGGAAGGGACCTTAGAGCCCATCCAGTGCCACCCCTGCCATGGGCAGGGACACCTCCACTGTCCCAGGTGCTCCCAGCCCCGTCCAGCCTGGCCTTGGGCACTGCCAGGGATGGAACAACACTTCCAAGGATGGCACCGGGTGCCCCAGGTTCACTTTCCTGGCACAGTGCACAGTTCAGTCCATGGGGTAAATCCATTCCCTGCACGTGGAATTCTGCAGGAGATCTCAGAGGGACTGGAGACACCAACTGGGCTGCTCTGGCCATCCCTAAAGGAAGTCCCACTTGTTGGGAAGGAGTTTTGTGTTCCTGACTGTGCTGGGAGGTTTGGCAGGGTCTTCATTTGGTGCCTTCTCAATGTCATTGAGTCCCATTTTGAAAAGGTAGAGGAGGGTTGATCTCTTCTAAAACTCAAGGCCCAACTTATACCAGCAAAAATGACAATTTAAGGAGAGATTTGGCGGGAATAATGTGGGCTTAAGAAACATGGATATAATTAATATTTCACAGTCAGAGTATTGAAACTGAGCTCCAGAAACAATGGAATGAAATAAATCCCTGTTAGTTACAGCTGCAGGCTGGTTGTCCTTTGGGGTTCTCTGTGTGCCCCTCGTGCCACCAAGGAGGTCAACCAGCACCCCTGAAACCAAGCGAGTTCTGAAATATCAAAGGATCAGAGATGTTAAAAGTTCTGGAGTTGTCAGTGTATCTCTGATAACAACAGGGTGCAGGGTCTGACCTGGGTGTTCCAAACAGCAAAACAGCAACAACAAAACCCCCAAAATATTTCATATATTCATAGGTAGTGATATCCCAGCAGGGCAAAGCAGGAAGTCCAAATTCATGTTTGGAATTATGCATTTATCCAGGGATAAAAATGGATTAAGGACCGGAGGAGTTTGGATTAAAACTTCCATAATTTTCAGTGAAAACACATTGAGTCCTAATTCCAAAAATTATGTTACCAGGCTCATTCTATCAAATCCCTTCCTCCATTCCCACAAAACCCCAAACAGCTCTGAAGCATGAAGATTCTGAATATTCCCCCTGCCCTTCTCTGTACAGCCTACTTCTAAAATTGATCTTTAAATACACTCAATATTCTGTCTGGTAAATATTCCAGATCAATGGGAATTTCTAGACCACCTGCTGGAGAGCAGCAGTTTGCTACCTTAAATCCTCTTATTTTTTTCTTAACAAACGGGATTTTCATTACAAAATCTCAGTCAGGAAAGTTTCCAACTGAAAAAAAAGGAGATATTTCATGGGAAAAGCTGGGGTCTGTCCATCCTTCTGTTTTATTTTTGCTTAGCACAGGTAGATGAAAGAAAGATCTACGACATCACTGAAATGTTGGGAAGATTCAGGGGTGAAAATGACAGTTTGGGAATAAAAAATAAAAAAAGAGGAAAGTTTCTGGAACACTGAACATTCCTTTCACCCTTCAGTTATTTTTATTAGTTCTGTCCAGTTGCCCAGTTGCCATGAGTCCAAGTGAAAAAGAGAAACCTCCCTGAAAAGCTGCTCCAAGCATTTGCAGAAGAGGAATTGCCTGTGTTATACAAATATGAAAAATCTGGTTTGCTTTGAGCAAAAAAAAAGAAAAGAAAAGAAAAGAAACCTAGGAATTATTTACAACATGGATTTTGCTCATGCAGGGAAATCATGGTACTAGAGATGAGTGTAGAATTAATTGAGGTTTACAGAGAAAAACACCTTTAAATAAACACAATCAGAAATCTTGGCCATGAAAAAGGACTTTGGCAGTGGCAAAACACTCGACCAAAAGGGAAAAGATGATTCCAGAACTGATGTGTGAGAATGTTTTCACTGTAAGAAGCAAACCTGTCCTCTTTGAGTGGCTGCTGTTGACAATTCCCTGAGAGTTTTCCTCTTTGCCACTGGGAAGATGAAAGTGTTGCAATAGGTAATGACAGATTTCATCATAACTTCTGAAGAGTTGGTTTGATCTCATAATTTATCTTGGTACAGCATCTTCCTCTCCCTCTTTCTTTGCACATTCCCAATATGCATGGTTTCTCCAAGCCATTCCTCCCTCCTGTAATTTAAGGCCTCATTTCTCCCTCCTGTATAGTTTTGGGGTTTATTTGGGGTTGGCTGGTTGTTTTTTTGGGTTGTGTTTTTTTGTTTTTTGTTGGTTTTTTTTGCTTTGTCAGTTATATACAGTATGAAGTTGCTATGCACAGAGCTTTTGTAAAGATAGCTTTTTGGGTTTTTTGTTTACTGTTTTTAATGGTCCTACTTATGGAAGAATATCTTGTTTGTAAAATGAGTATGTCTACTTCAGTTTTAAACTTTAAATTATCCTAACAAAAAAAAAAATAAAATTTTTGTACTGTAAATAAGGGGGAAATTATCTTAATTTCAGTGTTCAATCTGCTTCTTTATCATCTTTATGGGTCACTCACAGTAACAATAACACTTAAAAGTGGTATAAAACGTTATGTGAGAGTTTTTAAATCAAGATTTGAAGATTTGCCTGTAAAACGTCCAACCACATTTGGGAGAGCCAGGTTGAGATTATGCTGGGCATGGAATAATAGGATAATTAATGGTCTTTTCTGACCATTCCTTTATTACAAATGGACAACACCTGTGTGAGAGTTCAGTCCTTTTTGGGGGGGGAGGAAGGACTCAAAGGGTTGGGCAGGGGGAATTTGGCACCTTTTTGGACACCTCCCCTTTTTGTTATGAGCATACAGTTGGTCAAAGAACAAAATCAAAATTAAAAACTGGGCCTGACTGAGCCTGGCCCTTCCCTGGACTAAATCTGGGCTTGGTCCTGTTTTAGGCATTTTGTCTTTGGGCAAAACTCTGAGCAAACAACAAACTGATGCTGCAGAGGTGAATCACATTGGCTCCCAAAAATCATTTGGATATATTTACTCACTCTTGTGCAGAGTGCATGTCTCAGCCACAGGGATGGACAAAACAGTGCTGAAAACTGCTTGGAAATCAGTAATTGGTTATTTGAACCAGGAATATTCCATTTTCTTCAATGAAAATTACTGGAAAGGTTCAAACAAATGAAAATTTAATGATGAAGGTCACTTGTGCTGACATTTTCGACAGAATGTGAGTCAGTATTCAAATTATTGCCAGATGTCAGTGAAAGCATCTGAAAACATGAGGCAGTATCAGGCCAAAACTGAGGAGAAAACAGAGTTTTTTGGTACTCTGCACCACTCCTCCTTTCAGGATAAGGTGCAATCAGCAGCTGAAACCCAGGCTTTCCACTGTTCTGGTGAAATATCCTTCATCTCCTCTTGAACAGAGGCCCATTCTCCTCAAAGTCTTGTTCAGCTCCTTTCCCCCCCTAAGAAATCCCAGCAGTGTTTTAAGTGATGATTTTGGTGATAAAACTCCTGGTTCCTGTGAAAGAGCTTCTCAGAATGAACAGGGCCCCACTGTTGTATCCCAGGGAGGAAATGTGCTGGGCAGATGAAAGCTGCAGATCTGCTGTGCCACTCCTGCTTTTCTTGCATCTCTCAAGGAGCTGATGATGGACAGACAAACACCAGCCTGGGATGTGTCACCCTGGGCAACAAAATGCTCAGGGAGGGAACAAGGAGATGTGTGACAGTCTCAGACCAAAAAAAATCAAGTTTTTAACTCAAATAAGCACATGAACAACTGCCTCCAAGACAATTTACCTCAGATTACCTAGGATTATCTTCACAGAAATATCTTGAAAAGCAAAAAATATTCTCTAGGATTAATGTCATGAACATACTTCATTATCAGTCTTACTCCATTGTGAAAAGAGATTTTTTGGTCAATGTTAAGGCCAATAAAGTCTTGGAATCTCCTCACATGTTAAATCCTGGCTCACCAGGTTTTACAGGAAGATCAGATGTTCAGCATTCCCTCCAACTCTGGGTAGAGCTGAATGACTTTGGTCACATCAGACACACAAAGTGGCCCTTTTCCAAAGGCAAGGTGACTGGGGCACTGAGAATTTGCAGAGTATCAGGAAGAGCAAAGGAACATTCTTCCTAAGAGCAGTGGGAATGGGAATTCTAGGAGTGCAGGCTGTCCTTCCCCAGGGAGGGGACAGTCACACCTGGGCACAGCCAAGCTGATCTGCCTTGCCTCACAAAGGCCTTCTACAACAGCACATCCTCTCCCACCCTGGTTTTTTGTTTGTTTCTTTCTTTCTAGGTATTTTCTAGATGGAAATAATTTTAATTTCACTTCAATAAATGGTGAAACAAAATCCACTCCTTTAGCCACTAGTGCAGGGCAGGCAGGGAATTGCCAGCCCAGTTCAAATATTCATCTCTGTGACAACACACAGCTGCTGAGGTGCAGGATCTGCAGCTCTAATGGCAGCACGTTATTCAGGCAGGAATGTCTCATTAACTTCGGGCTGGGCTGGCTTAACCAGCAGCTGGGGAGGGAGCTGGAGGTGCCCACAGAGCAAGGGAACAAACACCAGAGGAGATGAGGGAAGGGAAACCCAAGACTTGTCCCTCCTGAGAGGGAAGGCACCAAAACACGTCCCATGGAGGCAATAGAGGAGCTCTGGGGAGGTGGGGAAGTCTCAGGGGTCTCTGTGGTCCTGGCTGACCCTGAGGTGTGTCACAGTCTCTTTTCCCAGCCCAGCAACAGAAGAAGGAGTCAGGATTGCTCTGTTGTAGTTCTGAAGGTTGTTTATTTTCCGTTATCTATAACATTCTTCTCCTGATCTGCTGAGGTCCGTTCAGCAGGCCAGTCTGTGGCACACTGCCCATCCTCAGGACAGTGTTGAGTTTTTATACTAAAAATTATGTGTACTTTACTTACAATGACTTCCCAATACCTATCACCTGTGTTAGACAGTGTGTTCCTACTCTAAACCAATCCATAAGTGCCACCATCACCCAGAAGATGGAGGCTAGGAAGAAGGAGAAAGAAGGACAAGGCATGCCCAAATTCCTCCATCTTGGGACCCCAAGCCCCCATTCTAAAAACCCTAAAATTCTACTTTTCACCCTGAGACAAACTAACTATCATTCTACTTAAACTTTTGTGGCTTGTAATTCGTCATATAAGGCTGGTAATGTCAAAATCAAGGGGACAGGGGTCTGGGGCTCTGTGCCAGGGTCTCTGAGCCCCCTGGCAGGGGCTGGAGCCCTCCAGGACAGCCAGAGGGATGTCCTGGGATCTGACAGGGAAGGGAAATAGATCTGTTGTCCTGTGTCAGGTCTGGCAAGGTTAAAACATGAGAGAACAAGCCTGGCCCTTGGCACATCCTTTTCCACAGGGAGACCTGGATGCAGCCCCCCACCTTCTGGAGGCACAGGAATTATTGCACTTTCCCAAATCACCTTCTGGCCTATTCATAGGAAAGGGAAGATCTCTGGAAATACGGTGCACCGTTCAGAGAGGCATTTTACACTGCTGGTTATTCCTAATTTTAGTTTATTTAGTTTACACTGCTGGTTATTCCTAATTTAACATATGACTGAGTTATTTCTAGAGAAAAAATATTTCCAACAGCAAGTAGCCTTTTGAGAATGCTTTGGATCAATTTTAAGAGTGTAACTAACCTGGATGAGAAATTCAAGCACCCTTCTTTTCTCAAGGCTCCCTGGTTTAAGCAGTGGCAGCACTGCATCACAAGAGTGGGGTTTGTGCAGGTTTGGGATGGAGAAGGACTTCTCCCAACACCTCCCTGCCATTGCAGAGACTTGATTGGAATTTACCAGCAGGGTCCCTCTGACACTGCAATTGCTGCAGTCATTTCTTTGTCTTTAAAATGCCATATAATTGCTAATGTAATTAGTGATGTATACAGAGGGGGCCCATGCAATTACCAAGTCCTAAGATCAAGTAATTAATGTTCTGTCAACAAAACAGCAACTGTTTCATTAACAACTGTCTGGGTTTGAAAACAGATCAACTCAGAACGTACTCACTCAGCTGAGTTTGGCAAGAGCAGGGATTTCAGTCAAACCACAGCAGCCTGGATCAGCTGGGTGTGGAAAAGGGGATGCTGCCATCCCACCTCCAGCTCCCAGTTATTCCTCCCCAGCAGGATGAGGATTCACCAGTACTGCCCACAGGGACAGGGCTCACAGCTGGAGCTCCCAGTTTTATGGATGAGCTCAGGTTTAAAAGAAATTTGCAGAGGGTTTCTAGGACCTGCAAAGCTTTATTGGACTGCAGACTTAGGATTTTGGTTGAGGTGAGGCCTGTGATTTTGCTGATCTCTGAACTTTGTGTACCCAAGGTTTTCTTTGCTACTACAACCCTGAGCACCTCCCTCAAAGGGACAGGAGTGGAATACCTGCTCTCATCTGACTTTTCCCTCTCCTTCCTTTATGAATTTGAGTTTTACAAAGAGGTTTTTAACCAGGTTTTCACCGTGTCCTTTTCCTCACAGCTCTTCTTGGAGCGCTCACATCCCTCCAAGTGTTCCCCAGCCCCCCTTTGGTGTCTCCTTGTCTCAGTGCTTCCATCCAGAGCCCATTTTAAGGGTGAGACCCTGAAGGGTGAGGCCTGGAAGGAGCTGTGCTGGTGCCACCCAGCCCCAGCCCCTGCTCCGTCCCCACTGCTCCTGCTCTCTCAGGTTGCTGTTTAGGGAAGGATTCCAGGTCCAGCTTTCCCAGGACACACCACAGACTTGGAGTCCTGATGCAACACTTCAAATTGCCAGGATGGGAATGGTCCCTGTCCCCTCAACACCACATCTGCTGAGCCTTCAGTAAACTCAGTGCCTCACTCACTCCCTCAGAGGATGGAATTCCCAATCCTCCAGATGTTACTGTCATATTTTATGAAAAATCCCTTTGCCAGGATCTTTTCTCCTGAGAAGCTGGGAAGCTTCAGCTTCTCCATGTTTTGCTACTATGGAATGTGATTTGGAGAATTGTTTACCCAGCATGTGAATTGTTTTTAATTAATGGCCAATCCACAGCCAGCTGTGTCAGACTCTCTGAGTCTGTCAGGACATTTTATTATTCATTCCTTTCTAGCCTTCTGATAAAATCTCTCTATTTCTTTTAGTATAGTTTTAGTATAGCTAATATAGCATAACATAATGTAATGTAATGTAATGTAATATAATATAGCATATATATATGTGTATATATATATATATGCTATATATAATGTATATATATAATATATATAAGCATATATAATGTAACATAACAATAGAATATAATATAATATAATATAATATAATATAATATAATATAATATAATATAATATAATATAATATAATATAATATAATATAATATAATATAATATAATATAATATAATATAATATAATATAATATAATATAATATAATATAATATAATATATCAGCCTTCTGAAACATGGAGTCAGGATTCTCATCTCCCTTGTCCTGGGACCCTCATATTAATAATATATGTATTAATGTATAATATTAATATATAATATTAATATATTATATTATACACAATATATGCACATAATATATTATATTATACACAACAATTAATGACCACCTCCAGCCACCATACCTGCCCTCCCTGCCTCACACAGCACAGGACACAGGAGCTGGGGCAGGGGGGAATTAAGCAGCAGGAGCAGGAGGGATCAGCAGGGATTTCCAGGGAGATTTGAAACACAAACAAGCACGAGGAACTCTAAAATACACAATTTCTCCTCCCGCTCTGCGCGTGTCGTTTTATTACAGGGTAATTAAAGAACACTTTAAAATTTTGATTAATGGGCTTTTTAGCTTCAGAGGAATCACATCTTTGATGTCAGTTGCTTAAACATTCCGTTTACTTTGCCATTGAGGAATGGAAATAAATAAAGAATGCTGAGGATGCTTTTATCCCCTCCTGCTTTCTACTAGGGAAGGTTTGTAACAGTCACATGGATAAAAATGGGATAACTGCAAGCAAAAAATGCCATTTCAGTCTGAGTGAATGAAACCCTGTCACCAGGACCAGCTCTGGTCACACTGTGCCACAGTGTGACTCCAGCAGCACTTGGTGTTGACACAGAATTTGGAGGTTCCCTCTTCTGGGAAGCTCCACACAGCAGCAATAATTCAGATTACTGGATTTTAAAGGGGGTGGGGAAGCAACTGTGGTGATCCAGATCCCAAACCAGCACCAGCAGCCTTCACAGCCCTTCCCTGGGGAAAAGACACTTCCCTGGATGGAGGGAACGAGCTGTTCCTGGTCTCTCTGGCAACACCAGCAAATCTCAGGTGCCCAAAGCCTTGTTTGCTGCTTAGTTTGAGGCACTGATTGGAGCAATACCTCTCCAGGGTGCTTGTTTTTATTTCACAGGACTATTTTTAACCATGGATGAATTTGCACAGGGTGGAGAGCTAAGGAAGAGATCAGCTCTAATTGCCCTTATTTCTCCTTCCATTTAAGATGTGGGGCTCCAACACCACCCACAGACCCTTGATAGCCTGAACCCCACACTCTTGTGATAAAGGTTATGGAGGTGCTTAGTCCCATAACAGTATTGTCAGCCCCCTGCCAGCCTTTTAGCCAACATTTTTTCTTAAAGACTAGTTTTCACCTTATTTTTCTCAATTTCTCTTTTATCAGCCTTTCCCTCTACATCCATAATTATAGAAAAAAATTTTAAAAGCAGGTTTTGGAGTTTGAAAGGATAAATTAATCAGTTAGCCTATATTTAAACACCACTTTCTTAAAATATATTTGAAGCTTTATTGAAGTTCCTTTATATATTTTTGAAGCTCTGTTATCAGTGGGGGATTTTTGCATAAATCCTGCCACACACACACAAACACACACACACACTTTTCCTTCCAAATATCCACCTCTATGCAGATTAAAATTATGGATGCTTTTCATTCAGCTGCTTTTGGAAGAAAAAGGGAGGAAAGGAAAGAGGGGAGGGGGGAGAGCAAACTTTAATACTCTACAGTAGCACAACCCCCCTGGGCATGAAGCAGTGCTCAGGTAGACACATCTGGTGAAATGCATCACATCAAATTAGTATCAAGGGTATTGAGATTCTGAGACGCCTGGCAGACAATTCCCCTTCTAATGCACTGCTTTGGAGCTTGTTGAGGAAACTTGAATCCCAAATCTCCAGTGAAATGAGTGATACTAAACATGCCTGCTCAAATACTGAAAGTGAAGATCAAAGAGGCAGTGTCCAAATTGGCTTTGCAAACAAAGCAAGCCCGGGGATCCCCAGGAGGACGTGGTGCTAATTTTATCAGATCTCCTTGACTCCTTCCTCCCAACACTTTGTCATTTAAGAAAAATAATAATAATAATAATGAGAATGCATTTCTGGCTGGCTGGCAGGAACCTGGTTGTGAGACAAACAAATTCAGCGCCTCTGAAGGGTGTGCTTTGCAAGGCACCTTAATGAAGTTAAAGTGAAAAATGAGAATATTTCCCTCTGAAATCTGCCCACGCCTGGGTCCCCAAACCACACATAGACAAACACATGGGGCCATGAATATTTCAGTACAACTCAGGCCTTCAGATCAATACAGGCAACTCTCAAGTTCTATTGATTTTTCAGAGGTTTGGCTCACAGGGGTGATAAAATATTTCTCAAGTTATGAAACCTGAGCTAGGGAGCTTTTGCTGATGCCTCAGCATTTACCAGACACATCCCTCTCCCCTCCTTGTGGATTTATGACTAAGCAATAAGTCTTGGAAAGGTGGGCACTGCCATCCCACAGGGCCCACTTAAGGTCAAAAAGAGAAATCAGGGCGGTCCTTCAGGTCACCAAACTTCTGTTTTCTGAGGTAATCACTTATTCTTTCCCCTGCAAGTCCTTATTCCAAGATTCATTAGGCAGCGAGTGAAATTCCCTTTCAGCGTCCCCTGTAAGCTGTCAGAGAGAAAGGGACACCAAAGCAGACACCAAATAAAGCAACTCCCTGCTGAGGCAAGGCACTTAATCCTCTCCATATGGAAAGGAAATACACTTAATTATGTATTTATGCATGCCATTGCAGGCTTATATCTTGTTTCACTTTCATCCACAATGATCCAAACCTATTTCAATATAATGAGTAAACATTTCTGGGCTTACAATAACAGAAGCCTACGGTCACTCACCATTTCCCAAGCATTTCCTTGCACTTCTGTGCAGTTTTTATTTGTCCTGGAGCAGCACCCAGGGAATGCTGTGGCTGTAAGGTGTTTATAATCACAAAACCCAAAGGAGCTGGCCCCAAAGAGCTTAAAACTGAGTGGAAAAAGCATTTTGAGTGAGAAAAGGGAGTCTGTGGATGCTGCTTGCAATGTTGCAGTTATTCCCTCCCAAAATGGCTATCTCTGCATAACCAAAAATTACCTTTTTAATCCAGTGGGTTCCCCAGGGTCCAGCACAGTCAGTCAGGGACTGAGGTCCTTTGCTGGCCCCACCAAGAGGCCTGGCGTGTGTGAATTATGGATCTTAAGTTGCTTTTTGGTAGTTTGGGAGGAGAAACCTCTGTTTGTTTGTTTAAAGCAGTTTTGATTATTATTAATATCAGAGTTTTTTACCCAGAAGCACCAAGGAGCTTCAAGAGCCAGGGACACCCTGTGCTCCCTGTGTCCCTCAGGTGGCAGGACAATGTCCCAAACAACCCTTGCCAGTTACAGAGAAGGTTTCAGGGGGAATAAACAGCAGAGAAAAGAGACCTGTCCAGATCCACAGGCCAAGAAATGGGGGGACCCTCAGAGACATCCCCAGAGCTGCAGCCTGCAATTAAAAAAGGCGACAGAAAGGACATTTTCCAAGTGACTCACAAAAAAAGAGAATTTGTGTGTGTGGGCAAAGACCCACTGGCACAGTACCACTGCCCTGATCTGTGCATGACCTCGAGAGAGCACCTGAACTGCACTGACACTCAGGAAAGCTCATTTAGAGACCCTTCCCCAGGTGCCAGAGCTTGGAGTGGGAGTCCAGCTTGCCCAATTCTCTCTTTTCCCCTGTGTGATGGTCTTTTATGACTTTCAGGAAGCCAAACACAAAAAACAAGCCCTTCTTTTCACTTCTTCAAACCAAATCTGGCTTTCACCCCCCTTCCTGGCAAAGAGCATCCATCGTCCTCCTCATTTAAACGTGTTCCAATGGGTTCTGCAGCCCAGCCCTGTGAAATGCTGCTGCATCCCAGGTTGGCACTACAAAAATGCAAGCTCACATCATCCCCTCCCCATGCAGCCCTCCCCTGGCAGCAATACCTGGCAAGAATCCTCAGTCAGTTAAAACCCACCTCAAACCCCCACATTGGCCATCTCTAATCAAATTACACTTCTCAAGCTGTTCACTCCCCATACCCCCTCAAATGCTTTCTAATATTTCTCCCACAACTGGTGTTAAGCTGTAATTGCTCACTGCATCTTTTTGCCCCTCTTGAATAATTGGTGTTAGATTTGCCACTTTATAGTCCTTGGGAATGTGACCTGTCATTATAAAGCTTCTCAAAAATCTCTGTAAACACTTCCCAATTTTCTCTCCTGTATTTCCTCCTGCAGCAATGGATGTGCCCTCCCTGAACCAGATACCTGATCTACCTTTGGAGCATAAAAAACCTTTCAGCAATAATTTCTGCAGTCATTTACACAGTAACACCTCTAACATGCCTGGGAAAAGAGAGTCAGGTCTTTAACGGATGTAAACTGGCAGAGCTCCACTGATTTTAATGGTTACCTTGGTTTGCACCACTTGGAGGGTTCACTGAGAATTTTTGCACATTTACAAGCTCAGACAAGCTTATTTCTCATTATGTAAAAGGCTCAGCTTGAATACTGCATAGAAAATCAAACTGAAGTGATAAGAGCAGCTGTTATTAAATAAGAGATTTCCAGACGACGTGGAGCCTGTGTTTCAGGACATGCCTAATGGGAGGTCTATTGAATCTATCAATCTCCTCAGTTATCTCCTTGAACTGGACCCTCAGTTCATAGGTTCAGTGCCTCATTTCCAGCATGCCAAAACCCCACACTTCCAGTGGCAGATCTGTGGGCTGGGATGTGCAGAATGTGGGATTTTGACAGCCATAGCCAGGAGGATTCTCATTTGGGTAAGTTACGCACAAGGTTCCCTTTGGAGAGGAGGGATTTGAATACAGAAAATGTCCTGGATGGCTGATATTTTCTAGTGCAATCACAAACTTCTGTAGCCTTTTCCTTCAGCAGGTTCTTGGACAGTTCCAGCAGTGGCTGCTACTCTGACTCCCATCTCCCAAACCCTGAATCCCAGCTGGCATTCACGGTGCTCTAACACACACATACAACCTGCTACTATGGCTGGCAGGACCTTTGACACTTTCTCTCCAAGTCCCACACTACTTAAATATAAAAGATTTAAAGCACATTTCTTGACCAAGGGTTGCCCAAACTCTTTATAAAGTGGCTGGAATTCCTCAGCAATCCTGGGCTTGTCCATTCCTCCTTCCCTGAACGTTCCAGCCCAGCCTGGTGTCCTGTTTGCCAGCTCTGGGGAGGGGAAGGCAGCTGGCTCTGCCATTGCTGCTCCAGGCTGACCCCTGGCCTCTTCCAGCAGCCCCTAATTCCCCTTGTTACACGATTCCTAATGGCACTTCTGTGGCGCTGGACAGGGCAGAGGTCAAGGTCTGGAATGTCACCAGAGCTGCTACTTAACAGGGACAGACAATTAGGGGATTGTCTGGGTGAGGGAGCCCGGGCTGGGTGTGATAAGCTGCCATCAGCCCTGGGAGGTGATAAGAACAAGCTGCTGAGCCACCGGGCTTCCCTTTGCAGCCTCCTCCTCCTCCTTGTCTGACATCTCTGGAGTTGCCCCGTGCCAGCTGTGGGCATCCAGCTGCACACAGAGCCTTTCCCCAGCCTGCAGCCAGAGCTCTGGGGCTGGGCCATTCCCAGACATTATTTATGCTTACTGAGATGTTATTTATGCAAACACAGAACTCCTAATCCTAAAATGACATCCATTCCCTGACAGACACACACACACCCCACAGCCACTTGCAGAAAGGAGCTGAAACTCTATTCCCAAAGCCCAAAAAGCACATGAAGCCACTGAGTCACTGCATTTTAAATAACAAATCTAACCCAAAATAACCAGGCAAACCATTATCCCCAAGCATCTCAGGCTATTTGTCACATCTAAATTATATGTTTAAGATGACCAAACCTCATTTATTCAAATATCACCCTGTGTTTTTTTTCCTGCAAAATACTGATAATGACATTACAGTTCTCCAACAACTCTAATTCCAATGATCTCCCAGTATTTTATTGTGGCCCTGGTTCACCAAAAAAATGTAATCACAGAATTAAAATCCCATTTACTTCAGCAGAATGTACTCAAGTGCTTTGCTGAACTGGGGGACTAAACTATTAAAATTTACATGCCCACAAGGCAGGAATTATCTATCCTGGTTCACAGAGGAGAGCAAATGAGGCTTGCAGAGAAACTCCCTCAGACCTGCACTTGGTGATTCAAGGTATGTCCAAATCAAACACAGGGATGCAGGAGGATCCAAAAACAACAGGCTGCAGGCAGACCCTGCTTTAAAGAGTTTGATGTGCTCATCGCTGGGCCACAGAGACCAGACTTGAGTGGAGAAGAAACCAGACCCTGTGGGAGGGGTGAGTCCATGGGCACTGAATATGAAAAGTCTGGAGAAATTGCATTAATTGCTCTTTTCCCTCAGAACGGGCACCCAGCTTTTGCTTTAGACCTGGCAAAGCAACACTGACTCAACATCTGAAAGCCAAATTTTGCCTCTGGGTTCACAGGATTTATGGAAATCTGAGCCTTTTCAAGCAGGAAAAGCCCTGTGGATGTGTGTCTTACCCAGAGCTGTTCTACAGGACCTTCTCAAGCAACACAATGTCCTGGGAATCCTTCCCTCCACTGTCTGAGTGGCTCTTGGGGAGAAATGCATCTCCAGGGGGTCCTGCTGGTGTCTGACATTGAGCCCACACACTTGTGGAGGGAGGGAGGGAGGGAGGGATGGACCTTTCAGCCCCTGTGCTATGAGGGTACAACACCTGAACTTCACAGTTCCTCCCTCACCATCCCTTCTCCCTGCCTTGCCCTAAGGAGCCCCCAGGAACCTGGGACAGAGCAGCAAACACAAAGTGAGCATTAGGCAAGGGCAAACTCTCTCTTACATGAGCCAAAGTTAAGAGAATATCCAGGACATGTTTTATTTACATTCCTCAAATAAGGCACTTGGGGCTATGGGGTTGTTTTTTTTTATTTCTTTTTGTTTCAAACCAACTTTGGTTGGATGAGTTTGTCTGAAAATTTCTTGTAAAGCCCTGAACAAGTTCTGCTGAGCAAAAGCAGGCCTGCATTTACTATTCTCAAGCTTCCAAGGCACCTTCCTGCACCATAAATGCACCGTCATGGAGCACCGAGGGGAAAAAAAGGAGGGAAATGAATCAGGGCTGGTCATATCCAAACTATTAAATGTAAAACTTCTGTTTGTGAGCCTCAGAGGCTTCTTAAAGTGTGGGGAACGTCATCAGTCTGACCATGCTGGGGGCTGGGGGTTGTTTAAAGCTTGGTGTAGCACAGTTTCTTTGAGGTTCAGACCCACTTAAGCCCTGCCTCATGTGAAGTGAGAGGTGCTATAAAAACTGGGAAAGAATGGCTCACTTGGAAAACATCTGTTCAAATGTTCTTTGTCGTCTAAACCAGTGACAGACTCAGATCCAGAGGAGTTCAACCACTACAAATGAAAGAGTTGCTGAGGAGAGAGAGAATGGAGAATGGAAGTTGTCATGCACCAGCTACAGCTCTGTCTGGCTCAAATTCTGGAAGGATTTCTTCACAAAAAGGGTTGTTAAACATTGGAATGAGCTGCCCAGGGAGGTTTGGAGTCCCCACCCCTGGAAGTGCCCAAGGAAGGCCTGGAGGTGGCACTCAGGACTCTGGGCTGGGAACAAGGTGGGCTTCAGGCACAGACCAATGACCCTCGAGGCCTTTTCCAGCCTCATTTTTTTCCATGATCCTCTCAAATGACTCTGGGAGTCAAAACATCAAGTCAGAGTCTGCCTTTCCTTTCCTGAAATGCCTGATGCAATAGGAATCCATTCCATGATATTTCCATTGCATTATAAACAATAAAAGATGAGTGTTTGTGCAGCCTGGGCAGAATTGGGAACTACACTGGGTACAAACCTTCAGCTTCTCTTGCTGCTTCTGTGCTGAGTGTTAAATCAGCTGCCACTGGTACAATTCTCCTGCAGAAAGAGGCTCTTCCTCCTCCCTTCATATAATTTGACCTCAGGGCATCAGAGCTTTCTCCTCTGCAGCTCTTGCCCATCACTGCATCTCTTTTCCCCTTCAACTCATTCACACTCTCTTCTAAACTCAGCTGGAAGCATCTCTTTTCCCCCTTGCCCATGAGTCTTAATTTCTCTCTCCCTTGGCAGTTATTTAACTCATTAACTGAATTAATTTTAACCCTAAAGCACTTTGGGTGAATAGATTTTATGAAACATCTGAAGCGAAATGAAGTCTTGGGGGCCTTTTTTGGCACTGTAGGTGCACAAAGAAGCCTCAGTGTGCCTGAAAAGCAGACCCTTATTTCCCAATTTCTACGTGGAGTTGAATCTCAGAGCAACTCTCAGATTCCATTTAATGACAAAGTGGCTCTTTGATTGATAAAAGTCCCATGCCTCTGATGCAGACTAAATAGCCAAGCATCCTGAACAGTGGAAAAATTATTCTTGGATCTGCATGAAATTAGGTTTGCCATCATTTTCCCACACTTGCTCCTTAAAAAAATTCCTTTTCATTTTAAAATGCTGTTTTATTAGGAAATATTAAAAGCAGAGGAGACTCCAACACAGTGGTTTTGCCTTTTGCTCTGAAAGGTGGCTGTTTGGCAGGAAAAAACCCCAGAAAGTCAACAGAGAAATAACATGGAAGTTGCCCTACAGATTATTTATTTTGTTTAGGAGCACTGGTGGCTTTGAAAAGCAGTTTAGTTTCTCTTTCAGGTCAATAACACTTTTGTTCACCAAAATTGCACTGGAGACAAGAGTCTACCAACAGGAGGTATTGATTGGAGGCTGCCAGCACCCAAAAAGGAGCATTTTCAGCTGGCTGGGCAGAAGTGGTTTCTGAAGCTACAATTTTCCACAAAAATGCTTGGACAAGGAGGAAGGGAGCATGCAGGAGTGTGATGGGGAGGAAAGGGAGTGATGGCTGCTCAGCACAGTTTCCATGGACATTTGTCCTAGGGTGACGTTCTGATGCTTGTATCCCCATTCCTGTGTTCTGTTCATGCTGGATATCATGTTCTGTGCCTTCAAGCCTGGCTCTGAAGAGCGAATGTTTTGTTTTGGTTTTGCCATCAGCCACTCCCCCATGGCTGGTGGGACACAGAGACAGGGCAGTACGTGGTGCTGCTCTTGCTTTTTGCTTTGCTCTTGCTTCTGCTTTTTGCTTCTGCTCATTAGTTAGTTTAGCTAAGCAGTCTGAATTTTTCCCTGGACTTTTTTTCTTTCCCTTTCTTTTACCAACTTGAGCCTGCTCTACACTGGGCCCCTTTGTGGCCTAGCAGGGCCTGCTCTGGGCTGCAGCCTTTGGGACTGAGAACAGAGTGACCACCGCCAAGAGAGACTTCCTGAACTTGTCATCTCTTTCAGAGCAGTGACAGAGTGGTGTCATCCGGTATTGTTCATTTTGTGTGCTGGGGGGTGCTGTGCCTGTTAAATAAACAGGTTCTTTCCACTTCTCTCTGAGAAATCCTTCCCAAACCAGTTAAGGAGAAGAGCTGCGTAAGTTTGCTTTGTAGAAAAGACCCCTTTAGAGGTTTTCTCCCGAGTTTGCCCATAACCAAGACAAAATTGCTCATATTCCATGACAGGAAGGCAGCTCCTGAGAGGGAGTGTTGTAAGGAAGGAGCCTTGGTAAGGCCTGGAGCACCCAGCAGGACTGAGCCCCAGGCTCGCTGCTGCCTCGGAGAGCTGGCAGGACAGGCAGGATGGGATCTCCAGAAACTGGGTTTGTTGGTGCAGGAACTGGGTCCAGGCACAAAGACAGGGTGCAAGCTGAGGGCGCGGGGTTTTACTGGGGATGATGAGGGTGGAGCTGAGGGTCAGGGTCCAATGGATTTGGGGAAATGGTGCAAAGGACGGGTTAAGGTCAGGTCAATGGGGAAACAGGGGCAGAGGAATGCAGCAAACTGAGGCCAATGGAGGGACAGAGAGAGGAGAACATTCCAGACACTAACCAAAGATGGGTAATAGGGATTGAACTGGGGTAACCGGGCCAATAGGGTAACATAACTTTACAGAAATCAGCATGTGCCTGCAAAGATCTATGGGAGAAGCAAGTTTCTCACCCTAACCTAAAAGCTTTGATTGGGACCAGTCTTCCACAGCTGGGTGATTGGGACTCTGATGGTGGACTCCTGGGTCTCCACACTGACTGACAACTTCATGGGATTCAGACCAAGTGAACTCAGATATATCCACAAATTTATCCATTTTCATATCATTACCTATATTTTAAATTGATGGTTGCTGTCTCCCCTCCTCTTTGGGACTGAGAAACTCATTATAGCCAGACCATCCTTTCCAGAAGCAGCCAATTTTCCCTGCAGTTTACACTGTTTGGGTCTATCACAAATCTCAGCTTTAAAGAGCATTTCTTCACCAATAAAACAATTAGAGAACTACAGAACTAAGAGTGGCCCATAAAATCACCTTCTGTTTCCCATCCCTGCCACTTACTCACTGAATCACCTCAAGCAAATCACCTCCCAAATCCTCTTTTATTGCCAACCCTTCCCTGCTCAGACCAGCAGCTACCTGGATGTGAAAGGTGAGCAGGTTTGATGTCATGGTGGCTCTGCAGCTGAACAATGTTCCCATAAAAATACAAATACACAAAGTTACTGGAATGTGCTCCATCCCTGGGGGTGCCCAAGGCCAGGATGGATGGGGCTTGGAACAACCTGGAATAGTGAAAGGTGTTCCTGCCTGTGGCAAGGGGTGGAATGAGATCTTTAAGGTCTCTTTCAATCCAAATAATTCCATGATTTATGATATAAACAATGGGAAAATAAAGTCCTGGTTGGCTGCTATCCTGTTATCCTGAAAGGAAAATCAGCACCTATTTGAAGACCAGTCTGGAACACAAAAGCTTCAGCCCATTTTTTATTATAACATATTTATTTCAGGGTGTTTGAAAGCTTCATCAGCTTCTACAGCAGGAGCAAACTTCCAGGAAAAGGGATAAAAGCATCAGGAGCACACCGCTGATGGGCTTGGGAAAAGGGGGGGAAAAGGAGGAGCAGGGGAGAAAAAAAGAACTTGTCTGCAACTGCTGCTATTTTCTCCCTCCCAGCCTCTCACACGCTTTAATCACAGGCACTGAAGACCCTGCTCTGCTCCTCTCGGCACAGGTGACCTTGCAGCTCTTTCCTCACCTGTAATTCCTGGATTTCAGCTCATTTCACAGAGGCTGCTGTGAAACGACCCCTGGGCAGAGCTCAGAGCCAAAGAGGAGCCCCTGCACCACGGGCACGTCCCTCTGTCCCTGAGACATGGAGTAAATTGACCCCAAACCCAGCCCTGGAGCTGCTGCTGGTTTTCCCTGGAAGCAGAAAATAAGGAGCAGGGCTGAGGAGCTGAGCCAGAGTAATTTGGGCAGTTATTCTTTGCCTGAAAGGTGATCCTGAACTTTTATCCCCTTCTCGTTAGTGGCATCATTCAATCAGGACGGCTCAGCCTTGAGTGAAGGGATTGCAGCCACCCAGGGAATTCCTCATTCCAGCCAGGAAATGTGGGGTTTGTTAGTTCAAACAGCATCTGTAGGAAGCTGGTAAACAACAGCTGAGATGATGAAAGATCACATCAGCTCCTTGCTTTGAAGTAAAGATACTAAAACCTCGAGTGCAGGAGTTCTTATTCTAGCTGAGCCCCCCCTGCCTGCTGATCCCCGAGAACCTGGCATGGCTCTGGCTGCTGCATAATGAGCTGGATAATAAAAACCCCTAAAAATATCAACAAGACACTTGGAAGTGACATGAAAAAGCCAGGGAGGCCTATTTCTGGTGATGCTGCCATTAAAGGCAATTTGTTACTCAATTCCTGGAATGAAATCAAACATCCTTCCAGGCCCAGAGTGACATTTCCAGTCTCAAAAATTTAGGATGTTTCATCACCTGGATGGGCACATTATGGATATTCAGAGGCAGAGCCATCAGCATCATTTGTACACAGAGTCAGCATCAAGAACAAGGACAAGGGGTCATATTTTAACAGACTCGTGAGGCACTGAGCTGTGAATTCTCCCATTTGCAAAGTCAGGTGGATTTTTGTTATTAATTATGAAGGCACAAAAACAAGTTTGGGAGCCTCTGCAGGGCTGCAAGTCAATGCCTACAATGGACTTGATGACCCTGTGGGTCCCTTGCAGGTCGGCTTGTTCTGTGATTCCCTAAAGCTGCTGGAAAAGCCATGGACACAGCTGCTTATGGAAGTTCTTCCCAGCTCCCTGAGAGGCTCTCAGCACCCGAGATCCAGAGCACACATCCCTGTCAGCCCACTGCACTCCTCACCCACTGTAAACCAACACCTGGTGGGGCAAAGTGAAAATTTTCCAGGATAGAAATCCATTTTAATTTAGGTGAAATGTACATTTTTGAGTTGAGTCTGTGGTTAGAAACCATAGTTATTTAGCCTGACTGCAAGGCCTAAGCTCAGTGAAGTTACTTCAGCGAAGGACAGAGATAAAGGGGGGGGAGACAGAAGATGATAGAGAGAGACAGGGACTGCTGTAAGGGCAAGGCAGCCTGACCCCGGAATTCTTTTTTATAAAAAGGAACTAGAGGTAAATGTCACACAAAAGCCATAAAAATGAATATGTATGAACCTATTGTGAAACTGTATACATATGTATTTGAGAGAGAGATAATAAGGGACCTGAAGTTCTCAGAGGCACACATGCCTTTTTGAGGAGAGCAATCTCCACATGCGTCCAGCACTGTAATAAACACACCGGCGTTACAACTTTTACAAAGTTGTGGGGTTTTCTTCTTTTCTCCGCAAAACACTGGGCAGAGCTCAGAGCCAAAGAGGAGCCCCTGCACCATGAGCATGTCCCTCTGTCCCTGAGACATGGAGTGTTTCCTTCCCCAACACTCCCAGATGTTGGGAAAACCCAACCTCTCTTTTCCCACCTCTCCTCACTCCCCTCGGCCGTTGGTTCTGTGCTCCCCTTCTCTCCCCCTGGCACCAACCTCTGCACCTCGATTTTTCTCTGAGCTAATTGATCCCATCATGTTTGCTACCCTTGGAGAAATGGCATCTCCAGAAGCCAGTGGAGAACCCTGGCCTGGGATGGTGGAGGCCCCTTAATTCCAGGTGCAATCCCAGTGCTGCTGCAGTGCAGTCCTTTCCCTCTCAGCCACTCTGCTGGAAAACAAGAACAATTTACATCTTCATTTGCAAAGTGCTCTGAAATCTCAAAATGAAAAGAGCCAAACAGCAAGAATGAATAATAGATGAGAACTACAGGACAAGAGACGGCTTATTCCTGGTCCTAACATGCCAAGTGCAATATTTTTATATATGTAAATATTTTTCCACAATAAATTATTGTTAGTAACCACTTTTCCTCTGGTTTGTTTGTTTGTTGATTTTAGTTTTTGTTTCTGTTTGTTTGTGGGGTTTTTTGGTTAGGTTTTTTAAATTTGTTTTGTGGTGGTTTGTTGTTTTTTTGTTTGGGGTTTTTTGTTGGTTTTTCTTTGTTTTTTTTGTTTGTTTGGGGTTTTTTTGTTTTTTTTTTTGTTTTGTTTTTGGTTTTGGGTTTTTTGTTTTGTTGTTGTTTTTGTTTTGGGGGTTTTGTTTTGTTTTGTTTTTTGTTTTTGGGTGGGGTTTTTTTGGGGTTTTTTGGGGGGGGTCTTTCTTTGAAGCCTTGAGCATTCAAAATTGCCTGGTCAGGGAGACCTCTGGTAAATATAACTGTGATGATGTGGACTCTCTTTCTAGTGCTACTGTACATCCCCTTGTACTCCAGAAAAGGACCCTAAATTGTGTATTTAATACACATCCAGGCATCATTACAAGGGTGGAATAAGCACAGAAAGTCAAATTCAAACTATGGAATGAGCACATAAAGTCAAATCCAAACTACTCATGTTCCTGTGTCGGGAATGGGTTATTTATTCATTACTGGGCATGCACTCCACAGCCCCCGCTCAGCTCCCAGCCCAGGGTGGAAAATGAGGCATTTCCCTGCTCCAGCCAGGGCTGAGCCCCAGCAGGGCCAGGGTTTGATGCTCAGAGCTCCAGGGGCTGCTGCTGGGCAAACAGGACAATCCTGACCCAAACACTGCTGCTGCTCTCTGAGGTGTCTCATTTTTCCAGCTCTGGGTCTGGTTCCAT
Organism: Ammospiza nelsoni; assembly: GCF_027579445.1. Lineage (NCBI taxonomy): Eukaryota > Metazoa > Chordata > Aves > Passeriformes > Passerellidae > Ammospiza > Ammospiza nelsoni. The sequence continues at coordinate 3,561,310 of NC_080662.1, forward strand.
CAGCCTCAGAACGCAGGGTGTGAAAACAAATCTGTTCAAGTTTCTTCTCTCTGATTGCAAGACTTAGCACGTCTGCAGGATGAGCAGGGAGAGCAGCACACACTCTGCAAATGAATTAATTAGAGCTCAGGAAAGAAGGTGTGGGCTTGGAGGAGGGTCTGAGCGAGCAGTTTGCAAAGCAATAATGGGGGAAAAAAATTAAATTGCATTCAATGGGTGAAAAAAATGAAATTACATTCCCCAGTGCCCTGAACAGGATGGATCAGAACAGCCAGGGCAAAGAGAAGGGTGCTGGACCATGCTGTGGTCACCAGGAATCTCTTTGAAATGATTGTGGGCTGTCAGAACATGCTGGGCTTCAGTCACCTTCTTCCCACCCCAAAGGGATCTGCCTGCATTATGGGGCTGCAAGTAATGCCATAAAATAAAATCCAGTTTCATTTGACTCCTGTTGCTCTGTACACCAGGGCTGCCTGCTTTACAAGTCTACCAGAGTGAAATAAAAAGTAACACTTCCTGCATGTCTGCTCCACTTCTCAAGGTTATGAGGCAGAGAAAAAAAAAATCATCAGTAATTGCTTTACATATAAATGTGAAAACAATTTTAGAACTCCCTGGCCCTGCATCAACATTCATGTGCCTTTTACCAGCTCTGAGCTGGGTATTATCCTAACTTCAGAGCAATGATAAAGGAAATGGTTCTGCTCCACAGCTCTAGGTTAGCCTGTTTGCATCCAAGGATTTGCAGAATTACTCTTTTTCTCCTTGAGGTGTTGCTGGGGATGCTGAGGGCTCTGCAGTTTGTTTCATTTGGGGAAGGGTAACAACATAAAAATCTGAGAGCATCTCCCTTGGCCATGATCCACTCCAAAGCTGTGGAATGGAGCAGGAGGAGGAATCCAGCACATGAATCCAACACAAGTGTGGCCATACCATCAGTGTGTGGGGCTGTTATGGTTTATATTAATGCACAAAGTACAGTACAAAAAGGGGAAGAAGCTCAGCTGTGTGTATTTCATTAAATCTGTCATGAAAAGCCAAATTCTGTGTGGCTCAAAGCAGGAAAACTTGCCCCAAAAAACTGGCTGGGTTTGAACCCCAATACAATTTTATTATTTCAGAGCTGATCCCTCCACACAAACCAGCCCCACGTTCTGCTGCATCCATCAGCAACAGAGCAATGCTCCACCAAGGAAAAGAGAAAATCAATACTATGCAATTAAAAATATTTCTTCTAAATAGCAGCAACCTGTCTTTTCCTTTGGCAAAGACAGCCAAAAGCTTGTACAGTACAAACACAACAGAAGTAAAGCGAGTGGACATTCTCCTTCAGCATTCATAAGCAAACCCCAGGGAGCTGAGTGCCACTTGAGGGAGAAACAAAGCACTTACCTCAGTGTAATGCAGTGCCAGAAACCATTAAAAATAAAAGCCCACCAGCCTCCAGCAGCCCAGACACTGCAGCTCCTTCCCCTGCCTGCTGGGGATGGCCCTGCAGCCCAGCTCCTGCTCTGGGAACTCCAGTTAAAGCATCCCAGTTCAGTCAGAGCCCTTGGAAAGAGGATCAAAATTCAGAAGTTGTATTAATTAACGCATTGGCCAGGGCAGGACCAAGGCAGGGCTGGACTCTGGCTATGGAGGAAGCCCTGGTAGCCAGAGCTGGTGTTCTGTGGCCAGGCCTTGTGCAAAGCCACTGTTACTGTTTGGGGTGTGCAGAATTCCTCCCGTGGGCCCAGAGCCTTGCAGTGATGTGCTGGATCTGAAGGGCAGCAGGGCCATCATTTACCTCCCCTCCTGTGCAGCACAGCCTGGGCAATTCTCCCAACACCCTGAGCTCACCAGCTCCTGCTGCTTTCCAAAAAGTCTCTCAGTCAAACAGGGGAGAAGGGGAAAGGCTGAGAATCCATCACAGTCGTTGTCCCAGGGGCAAAGGCTAAGTTTAAATATGAGACAAACTAAACTTCAGCCAAAATAATTCTGTCAAAAAAAAGCAGATTTTTTTTTTCCCTCTGCTCTCTATGCCCCTACAACATTTCCAAAAAAATCCCCCTGAGCCAGCTATACTTTTCAGGTTAAGAGAAGTGAAGAATTAGAAAGCTGAACATGGGATATATGTGGAACAAAAATACATGAGATATTTGTAATAAGCTGCAGTCTGATGTTCTTCTGTCCTTTTACACTGGGCTTTCATTTCTAAAGGGAACAAATTCCAGATCCTACTCCATGAGCACAGCGGGGTCCTCCTGTCTCTGGATGTGGCTGGTTCCAGGTGCTGAGAAGGAATTTTCAGTGCAATCAGTAATATTTACACACATTCGAGTTACTTCCTTCCCCATCCTCACCTCTCTCATTCTTTAACTCTTCTACTCATTATGCCATATCTAAAATTTAAAAAAAAGCACAGTGACAAATGTGTCTGATCCAGAGGCAAGGAAATGCTTCCCTGAAGGAGTCTTTAGTCCTATGGAGTCACCAGGATTTAACAGTTGTTGTGTAAAGCTCTGGAGGGGCAGATACTAAACCCCCACTTTGAGGAGATCAGAAACCATGGGAAATGGGGAGTGTTTCATTCCTAAGGAAAGCAAAAGATCAACAGGAAAACCAAGTTGGACTTGGACCTGAGCCTTGGGAGCCAAAGGACTCGGCCTGAACCCTGCCCAGGATGTTTAAGGCTCTGATTTAGTGCTCAATGAAATCAATTATTGATTGCCACAGGAACTGGAAGACGTCTTGTGTGAGTTGCCCAAAGGGACACAGGAAGTTTATGGCAGAGCTGGGAATCAGCCCAGCTCCCCAGACCTCCCGTGGAACCATATGTCCATGTGTCCTTTCAGATTTCCCTGCCTGATTTCCAGGAGCCATTTCCCCCCAGCTCTGCCCCCCTGCTCTGCTGGGAGGGAGGAGATGGCACTTTCCCTCTCCCAGCCGCGCTCTGTCAGCTCCCTCTGCCACTTGGGATGTGTTGTCGCTTCCATGGAAACAGAATCATGAATCTTTTCCCAGGAAATGCCTCCAAACTGCCTTCATTTGGTTTTGTTGTTCTTTCTAGACAAGTATGCTGCATGTGCACGCTGAGGCTGTAGGACTTCTGCTGATATTTAATGTAGAAATGTCCTTTTGGGGAACCAAACTGGGTGCAGCATTAATTTAAGTGGGAAATATCCTCTTTTTTCCAAGGATTTCCCCTCTTCTGCCTGGGGCTCCTTTGCCTACATTGGCCTTGCAGTTTGAATGGCACGTGGGTATTAAAATATTCACTGATTTCCCTGCATCTGTCATGGTCAAGAGAAAAGAGGATCACAGAATTATGGAATATCCTGAGCTGGAAGGGACCCATGGGATCGTTGATCCTGCCCAGACCCCCCAAAATCCCACCCTGGGCATCCCTGGAGTGATGTCCAAAGGCTCCTGGAGCTCTGGCAGCCTCGGGGCTGTGCCCATTCCTGGGGAGCCTGGGCAGTGCCAGCACCTCTGGGCAATCCCAGGGATCTGTCCCAGCAGGTCCAGGTCCAGCCCTGTAGTTCACCCTCACCTCTCCTATCAACATGAGGATGATTTTCCATGGCCTTGTTAAGTGCTGGGGGTTAGGACTGGGAGGATGTGGAGCTGCTGGAGAGAGTCCAGAGGAGGAACCAAGGGCAAGCAGCACCTGAATGTAAGAAGTGCTCCTGTTTTGGGAAGCATCCAGAAGTTGCAAGTTAATCCTAGAAAGAGGTACATGGATTTAGCAGAATATCAAAACTCAGTGTGATACAATTGCTCAGGAGAGTAGACTCCCGGTCTGAAACCATTACACAGAATTTTCGTGGGATCCTGGAATCCTGGAAGGGTTTGGGTTGGGAAGGGACCTTAAAGCTCATCTCATTCCACCCCCTGCCATGGGCAGGGACACCTACCACTGTCCCAGGGTGCTCCAACCTGGCCTTGGACACTTCCACAGATTCAGGGGCAGCCACAGCTGCTCTGGGAATTCCATCCCAGCCCCTCACACCCTCACAGGGAAGAATTTCTTCTCAATATCCCACCTAACTCTGCCCTCTGGCAGTGGGAAGCCGTTCTTCCTTGTCCTGGCACTTCAGGCTCTTGGAAAACTCCCTCTCCATCTTTCTTGTTGGCTCTTTCAGGCCCTGGAAGGCCACAGTGAAGCCACCCCAAAGCTTCTCTTCTCCAGACTGAACATTCCTAATTCCCTGAGCATTTCCTGCCTGCAGAGCTGCTCCATCCCTCTGATCATCCTCCACTCTCAGTAAAACAGAACCCAGGATGGGAACAGGAGTGAGCAAGGTGCCCCAAACCCCTGTGGGAGCAGTTTGTGGAGCCAGCTCAGCTCTGAGAAGGGTTGAACTGTTGGAATCATGGAATTGTTAAGGTTGGAAAAGACCTCTAAGACCATCAAATCCAACTTTCACCCAACACCACCACATTCACTGCTAAACCACATCTTGCAGTGCCACATGCCCAAATGTTTGTAACACTTCCAGGGAAAGAGAAGCTGTAGGAACAGAGGAAAGTTTTTATTCTCGTGTCCTTGGACCAACTTGCCACGCACAACAAATGATTTTGGCTGCCAAGGAGAATTCTCCCTCTGCTCAATCTGCAATGCCGAGTGAGCCCCAGAAACCACAGTGTTGGTTTCATGTCTCACAACAGCCTGGGGGAAACTGTATTCCTTTCTTTTTTTCTAATTCCATTCCTAGCTCTTCCTATTTCCCCTCCATCTTGCAAACAATTAATTATAAAGCTACACCTAAATTATAAATTACCAACTTTGGGGGGCACAAAAAAAAAAAAAAAAACTTTAAAATTCTGAAAGGCTGAGATGTCAAGACTGGGAGAAGCAGCTGTTTTGGAAATGTTGCCTTTTTTTTTGTTCCGAATGCTATTTAAACATTGGCAGGGGGCCTCATTAAAGATGAATCGATGAATTAGTAAGTAGTGTTGTAGCCAGAAGAGACAGCATGTGCTCCTGTGGTGAAAACAGATTTACACAAAAGAAAGGAAGGGGGGGAGAAAGCACCCCCCTCTCAATGTGTAACAAAGTCGGTGTTTTCAATATTCTATCAGGGCTGCACCAATCCCGGGCAGGATCCATCAGAATTTCCAATCTAAATTCATATTTGGGGGCTTAGAATTTGGAACTGGCTGCGAAGTTTCCTCTGGGCTAAAATGGAATAGATAAGTTTGGAGCCCCAGAGCATTTTGGTTACCAAAATGTTATGAAGTGTGAAATAATAATAATTAGGGGTATGGCATGGGAATCACAAACCAGATATAGTCCAGCTGTGAAAGCAAAGAGAGATATCAGCTCAAGCACCACCACTGATGTCTGCAGGCATTAACATGGAAATGGCACCTCACTTTTGGCACCAGGCTTTGAGGGAAGTCCTGGAAAAAAGGGTCAGCTTGAGCTGTGGAACCACAGGGGGATCCCGCAGGGCCCAGCATGACGAGGGGAGAAATATCAAGGGACAGAGCCCGAGTGGAGCAGCTTATCTGACTCTGAAATACAAGGAAGTCCAGGACAAAAGGCCTGTCACAGCTCCTGCCCCCAGCATGGGACCTGTTCTGACCTTTTCCTCCTGCTCCAGTCCCGGAGAGGTAAAACTGGAGCAAGGTGGTAAAGTGTTTGCATGCAGCCCCAACGAGGGGAGAGAATGAAGCATCTGGCTCCATCTTATCAGGAGGCCAATTAATTACTTTATTATACTATATTATTCTATACTATATTATTTTATACTATTATATTTACTATAATGTAAATAGTAAATACTAAACTATTTACATTACATGTAAACTGAATCTGCCAAGCACTCAACTCTGCACAGAACTGCGCTCATCTCGTCTGCCAACAGTCCCCACACACACCTCTGGCCCTGACAGGCCAAGGAACCAAACACCATCACTGTGGGTAAACAATCTCCATATTGCATTCTGCTTTGGCACAAACACAGGCACAGCGAAAGATAAGAATTGGTTTTCCTTTCTCTGAGGTTCAGAGAATGTGAAACCCAGAAATATTCTTGGGAAGAATTGTGCCTTGCTTTTCTCTGTGAAGAGAAATGTGGTGACAAGGTGGAAGTTTCCACAGAGAGGATTGGGAATGGAGCTCCCAACATACCTGTGGTGCCACCGGCACGTCCCCACCTGGCCCTGGGTGTGGCATTGGGCACCTGGGCTCGGAGATCCCCATGCATGTGCCACCAGACACCTCCTTCTGTGCCACCAGACATCCTCCCATGTCCCACCTTCACACACAACCTCCCCAAGTGCCCCAGACACCTCCCCAAGTGCCCCAGACACCTCGTTATCAGCTCAACACCAAGCTGAGAGCAGCCAGAACCAGAGCTCTAATTTTGGCAGCACAAACCAGCTCCAAGCACCATCTGAATATTTTTGAAAAGCCCCAAGATGCTCCTCATGAGCATTTCAAAGAAAAACATGAGGTTCCACAGTATTTTGTCATTCAAAACCAAACCATGACAATTCCAAAGTGCCAGAAGCTGCACCTGTATTTTAAAACAATGGAGAAGAAGAAGCTTGCACAGAACCACACAATCCCAATCCCATATTGCTCCATGAGACTTCATTTCTCTGATAATAACTTGACCTCTGCCAATTCAGAGAGATGTGAAATTTTGGGGTTTTCCTGGAAAATTATAGGAGAAACTATAGGAGAAACAATCCTTTATTAATAAATAATTAATTACTGATAACCCACTAATATCACCTGTGTGCTGCTAATTCCTCTCCCTTTGTGCTGGGCACAATAGGCAGAGGGTAAAAGAAACATTTGCACAGCACAGAGAATATTTTAGATAACCTAGTGCTTATATTTGCTCTGATTTTTTTATTGAAGTTCTGAAAGGGAAGAATTGAAGCCCAAAGGGGTTTTGTGATTCACCCAAGGTCACCCTGGGAGCCTCCAGCAGAGCCACCAGCTGAACCCAGAGCTCCCATATTCAATATCCTGCATCTCTGACCTGTCCTGCAAACCACAAAATGAAGCAGGACCAGAACTAACCCAGAAACACGAGATTTCTGAGGGACTCCAGTGCATTTTAGCTCATATATAAAATATATATATAAAAAATACATTGCTCCAGCTTCCCAGACCCTGATTCATTTCAGATCTATCACTATTAATAAACCTCAAGAAAAGTCCTAAATTCTTGCAGGACATTTGTTGGGTTTTTTACCAGAGGTCCATTTATCCTACTTTATTAAGTGTGAAGAGTCAAAATGTTCAACTGCTTTAAGTTTTTATCCACACCAAGGATTTGGAGCAAATAAAAATTAGTGTCATTTGAGTCGATTCCCACAAGTCCATTCCTCCTCCATTGTTTTGCTATTTTAAACAATTTACTGTGGTAGATCTGCAGCAAGACACTTTGAATTTGAAAGATTTGGGGGGTTTTTAAAGGAAAAAATAAGCACTTTGTGCTGAGCATCACCTGAATTTATGACCCCGAGGCAGGCTGCAGGTGGGAGACTGGTGCATCCTGATTGGGCACCAGGACTGGAATGGAGAATTCCTGCATTCCAGCACTGAGACCTTCCCACCACCCCTTCCCAAAGCAGAGGAACCCACAGGGTTTTCCTCCCTTGTTCTCCCTCCCTCCCATGCAATCACAGGACAGTTCAGGTTTGAGAAGACCCTTCAGTTCATCAAGTCCAAACATCAACTTAGCCACTGTGTTCCCCACTGAGCCACGCCCTCCAGAGCCACATCCACACGTTTAGGGATGTGCAGAACATTGAGAAGAGGCTGTTGGAAAGTCCCTTTCAGAGGGAAGACTCTGATTTCAGCCTGAGGTGCTCCCAGCTCTCCCTGAGCTGGAGGTGGAGCGGAGCAGTTCCATTTCCCCTTTACACCAATGCTGAGACCTTGATGTCGTTTTCCATGTGTTAGCAGGGATATGAAGAGCAGATTTTTTTTTTTTAATTACCTTTCTGTCCCCTGACTCCTCCCCAGGTGCTCCATGCACATCATTATTGCTGTTGCCTCCCTGTGACCGTGACCCAGATTGGGACCATCCAGGAGGAGCAGGATCAGCTCACCCTGGGCAGCCACTGCAGACCTGGCTTGATGGCTTAAGTTAGAGCAGCCCAGAGGGCCCTCTAAGACACCTTCAGGAAAATCAGGTGCCACTAGGATTTTTGTGTGGTTTATTACCCCCATCTCCACAGGAACACCTTAATTTAGAGCCTCCCTCCATTAATGTTCACCATTGGCAGGTAAATTCCCATCGCTTTGCACCACGTGGGGAAAAGCCAACTGGTAAAACATGGGAAAGTTGGGGGAGTAAATAGAATTTAATTCCTTAAAAATCAAATTAATTGCTTGCAAAATAAAATATCACTCAGCAGAAATAAAGGGGAGGATATTTAGACCAGAAGCCACACCCTGATTTCAATGAACTACTGAATAAAAAATATTGAGGATGGGGGAGATTCTCCAGCAGGTTGTTTTCTAGCTCAGATTGGCAAGAACCAAGAGAAATGCCAAAGGTAAGATGAAATCTGAATTATTTAAATCCAGGGGACAAAAATGCTAAAAAAAGGCTGAAAGAGAGCAGTGAGAGAGAGGAATATAAAATAATAGTAAGAAAAAAGCTGGTTGAGAAATACTTGGCATTTTAATGCCTGAGAAATATTAAGGCTATAGCTCTGACATTGTTAAAAATTCCTGCAGCAGAAACATGCCTTAAAAATAAATAAATTAATAAATTAATTAATCTCAGCTCTCTCTTCTCCTAAACCACCATGGCTCCCACTCAAACTCTTTGTTTCATCCCAGGGCTGCTCCTCTGACTTCACTGCACTTTCCCAAGGTTGGTCATAAAAAAAATATTGTACCTTAAAAAAAAAAAAAAAAAAAGGAAAAGAAAAAAAGAAAAAAAAATAGAAGTACTTGGATCTATTGATTTGTGCTGTAGCAAAGCCCTTGACATTCCAGCACGATGAAGATATTGCTCTGGACCCTGTGTGCCTCCTCATACTTCTCCTCTGCTTATGAGGGTCTCCAAGGATGGTATTAAAGATATTGTAGTTCCCACTTTCCGACTCTGGGATATCAGCGAGATTCTCCTGTGTAAAGAATAATTATCAGCACTGCTGTTACCTCTAGTAAGTGTGTAATTACATGCTCTGTTTTGTGGGCTGTAGGCTGTGCAATTTTAAATTATACAGTAATGACAAATTCTCCCTTTTTTACCACCTTCTTCCAAATAATAATAATAATCATCATCATTATCAACATCATAATGAAAGAAAGAAAACCTTCTTCTCTGGTAGCATTAGCAGTTTGTGTTTGCTTGTGGAATTATTTTAAGGCTGAAAGGAGCCTTGAAATCGAAAATTTTTACTGAAAAATAGAAGCAGGTTAATATGGGGAGAAGGGGAGTGAATGAAAGCACAGAAAAAGCCTTAAAGGGAGCGAGAGCAGCCATGGGGTGGGATCTGATCCCAGTCACCCCATGGACTCTGCCCTGCTTTGTTTGGGAGGGCTGGGCAATGCCAGGGGCAGGAATGGGGTCCCTAGGAAGGGAAATCTCCGTTCCCCAGCCCTAAAGGGAGGTTTCTGTGCAGGGCAGGAGCTCAGGCTGAGGGAGCAGCCCTGGCTGGGGGACCAGCCCTTTCCCAGGAGGGGAAATCTCTGTTCCCCAGCCCTATTTCTGTGCAGGGCAGGAGCTCAGGCTGAGGGAGCAGCCCTGGCTGGGGGACCAGCCCTTTCCCAGGAGGGGAAATCTCCATTCCCCAGCCCTATTTCTGTGCAGGACAGGAGCTCAGGCTGAGGGAGCAGCCCTGGCTGGGGGACCAGCCCTTTCCCAGGAGGGGAAATCTCTGTTCCCCAGCCCTAAAGGGAGATTTCTGTGCAGGGCAGCAGCTCAGGCTGAGGGAGCAGCCCTGGCTGAGGGAGCAGCCCTGGCTGAGCAGGGCAGCCCTTTCCCAGAAGGGGAAATCTCCATTCCTCATCCCTAAGGGGAGGTTTCTGTGCAGGGCAGGAGCTCAGGCTGAGGGAGCAGCCCTGGCTGAGGGAGCAACCCTTTCCCAGGAGGGGAAATCTCCATTCCCCAGCCCTATTTCTGTGCAGGGCAGCAGCTCAGGCTGAGGGAGCAGCCCTGGCTGGGGAGCCCTGTGGGTGCAGGGTGGGTGTCCCTGCTCAGGGTCAGATGTCACCATGCCCCCACCCTGGTCATCACCCCAATGATGATCCCAATCATTCCCATAACCCCAGTCAGGGGTTCCAGATTAAAACAAGGCCACAGCCAATGTTCAGGCATTGCTGGGGGCCACCACAACCCTGCTCTGTGCCCACACAAAGAAAGGAGATGAATTCATTGGGACTACTCAGAAAACAAGGGATAAACTTTAAATTCATTTGCAGCTCAGAAAAGGAGAGAAACCTTTTTTTCCTTTTTTCTTCAGCTGCTTTATTCATCTTGTAGAGAGTTAAAAGAGTTGATATTTGCTGCAAATTTGGTTCATGGCTCTATTTTTATTTTCCTGCTCCCACCAAGGTCTACATATATTCATGTTCCCTTCAGGGAAAGTTTTATAGTGATTACTGGGGAGAAAGCCAAAAGGGACCTCTATAAATACACCTCAAAACACTCCAGGATTTAAATCAGATCATTTCTGTGGGTTATTTCAAGGATGAGGCTTGCAGGGTATCCTGGGGAATGCAATGGTTTGGATCCAATCCTCAATGAAATTCTGTAGGAATGTCACAAAATGGAAAATTCATTATGGTATTATTTTCTAATTGTGGGGAGGAGAGGGGGTTGTTGATTTCTAGCAGCTTTCATTCCCAATATGAGAAGCTGTAATTGCTGCACCATTCCCAAGTAAATATTCACAGGAGAAAACCAGGTAGGGTCAGGTCCTGAGGGCACCCAGGGGCTTGGGGAGCATTCTATCAAGTTAATCTTGCCTACAATGGGGACAAATAGATTAATAATTTGGGATTTTGGCTTGCAAGCTGCTCTTTGGAAAGGAAAACCAGTAGTTTTATTTGAAGAGCAATTACATGAGATTATCTGGAAGCCCAGGACTGTGTTTTATGACTCAGGCAGTAAATAACTCTAAAGGGATGGAAACAACTTGGGCTTTACTTCTACTCCATTCCTAATATCCTGCTAGGAAACAATTGTCCCACTGCAGCCAAATCCTGAGCTCTGATCAGGCAACATCCCAGGGCTTGGAATGAGCTGGACTTTGAGGTCCCTCCCCAAATCATTGTGGGGTTCTGGAAATAAACAAAGAGCAAGAGAGGTGAATGGAGCAGAGAGGGGGGAAAAGCACCTTCCCAGATTTATGATGGAGTGGGTATGGAACCAGCCCTGGAATCTGAGATTCCCAGCTCCCAGGCAGGAGTCCACGCCACGGCCTGCAGGCATTGAGCTGTCTCAGCTTTTTCAGCCACCAATGGAAGGACAAACCTGCCTGGACAGGGGTACAGCCAGAGGTACTTTGGGTGCTGTCCTGGGCTGCCAAGCAAATTGTGTTCTGTTCCCCATCTCTATGGCAGTTGTCTCCTGTTCAGTGGGCAGTTCTCCTTATCTCTTCCACAGCCACTCCTCCCTGTGGGGAGACATCTGCTGATAAGAGGCCATTGAATTTCACTGCATGGCTGATAAGAACCACAGCATCCCATTGGGAGATGTGAGCCCAGAGGGAGGAACCAAGCATTCCTGCCTGGATATAATCTGGAGATTCTGGAACACCAGCCAAGCATTCCTGCCTGGATATAATCTGGGGATTCTGGAACACCAGCCAAGCATTCCTGCCTGGATATAATCTGGAGATTCTGGAACACCAGCACGGCTTCTGCACTGGATTTCCCAGAGGAACAGCGGCTGCCTCTGCCCCTGGATCTTCAGAGGAGACTCCACCCTTGTCCAGGATCCCTGCTCCAGCAGAACCAGCCCTGACACTGCAGGAGGGCTGAGCCACAATTCCAATGGGACTGCTGCCAACACCCTGACCCACAGGGTGTCAGGTTGGGTTCTGGCTCTGTCAGTGTTGGTTTAGTTCACTGCATTGTTTATTTTATCCTTTCATTTTCTTCCTTATTAAAGAACTGTTATTCCCTGCTCCCATATTTTTTGCCTGAGAGCCCCTTAATTTCAAATTTATAGCAATTTGGAGGGAGAGGTTTACATTTTCCATTTCAGGGGAGGCTCCTGCCCTCCTTAGCAGACACCTGGCTTTTCAAACCAAGACAGGTGTTAGAAAATATCAATAGTTTTTATGCTGTTTCAGGCCACCTCTGAGGCAGAAAGAGTTTAACAGGTGAGGCCAATTCATTGAATTTTGGATTAATTTGTGACTAGGTCCAGCTTCTCCAAAGTCTGTATTAATCCTATTGTGGATGTACAACTCTCCAGGCACAGGCCAGGGCAGAAGCTGGGTCCCAGTGCCAAAGGCAGTGATGGGATGCGTGTAATGGGTATGGGAGTGCTCATCCAGAACCAGAAATCTGGGGTCACATTTCTACTGGTTGGTACAAGGGAAGACCAGTTCTTCTCTCCTCATTCTCCCCAGGCAGGGACAGTTTTGACCAGGCATTGAACAGAGTCACTGTTTACAGTGAGCAGGAGAACAACTGTCATAGTTTCATTTTACTTTTATTTAATAGAAAATAGTGGGAAATCATCTCCTTTTCCTATTTCAGCATGTGGGATTTAATGCAAGATCCAAAAGGTTTCGAGCAGTGCTAAGGGAAATTTTCTCCTCCTGTTTTACAGCTCCTTCTGTCCCTGTGTCACAGTTCTGATGTGGAAGGCAGGAGGGCAGCTGGGATTCAGCTCCCTCTGGAATCCAGAGAGATCTGGGGACCAACTCAGTGTGGAAAAATCCTCTGTTAAATCTGAGGGAGCAGAGCTTGAGGGTGTTCTTGAGTCAGCCTCAAAAGACAAGAATCAAGCCCTAAAAGAACAAGGTGAGGGAGAGGCACGACTGGGACATAAGAAATAGGAATTAAGTCAAGCATGCAAAATTGTCATTAAAATTTACCAGGCCAGGGACTAAATATCTGCCTCTCCTTTGCAGAGCCTGATGGAGAGAGTCTCATAAAAATTAATAGGCACTGAGTCAACAGCAGTCTATAGGAATAAAACAGGATGCCATGGAAATTACTCCAAAATCTACAAGGACAGGTGAAGTTTTAAATACGTTTTCTTTTCTCATATGCTCATATTTTAAATACTGCAGTAGCAGTAAAAACTTGAAAGAAGTCTAAAAGAGGAAATAATTCACCATTAAATGCTATGAAGATGCAGGGGAAAACACACTATTGTATCTTGAAATATGAAACTACTTGTCCAGAGCTGAGAGAATATTAGTCCTGTGTTACATCTCAGCTGAACTGGAATGGTTTTTACTGTACTTGAGAAATGTTTTAGGAAGTTCATGTGAATGCCATCTTTACTCTGTGTTTTTAGTGTTATTGGATTTATTTAGTTCTGGGACACAGGAAAAGCTCTGCCCACACTCAACAACAGGTACCTCACAACAAGAAAAAGCAAATCCTTCATAAATCAAGGCATGAGACCTAAATTAAGGATTGAGGCAAAGGGCTCAGATGCTGATTGAGGTAATAGGGAAATAAAAATCGAAATTTGGGCTATAAAAAAAAAACCCAAACCAAACCAACAACAACAAAAAACCCAAACCAAACAAACAACAACAAAACAAACAAAAATACACACAAGAAACCGCAAAAAACCATCAACTGCCCCCCAAAAAACCCAATGCCCCTCCGAAAAAAAAACAACCACCACCCAAAAAACCCAGCCCTACAACTGCAAAAAAACCCTCAAGACAAATCAAAAAATCCCCAAACGAAACCACAAACACTTTGCCTGGTGCTTCAGTTCCTCTTTTCTTCCAACCTACCCCTGTATATCCCAGTCTGACCACTCCAAGGAGGACCAGCAGAGATTTGTTTCCCCAACTCCATCAATAAAAGCTTCACTTCAGTATCCTCTGGTGAAAGATGCCTCATGACTGCTAAAAATCATTAATAAACACCTTCTCTAGACATATGAGATCTTTTTAACCCTTCAAAAACAGCAGGAGGTTGTTCTCCTGTGACTTCCACCACAAATCCATATAAATGGTAAGTGCAGGCTTTTTTCCCCAGCAGTGCTTCCTAATTTGTTAGGACAGATTTGGTTCCTCTGTTTAAGCTCAGTGGGGAAAAATGCTGTAAAATTTCAGCTGTGGATGATTTTTTTTTCTCTCTGAGATAGAGAGAACCCAATCTAATTTCTTTGTTACTTACAAAGACAGTTTTGAAAAGCATCCTCAGGCTCCCCATCCCTTTTCTCGAGGCTCACACTTTGGATTTTGAAGGGATCTCTTTTCCCAGCCTCTAATTGACAGTGAAAAGCTGATTTCTGGAGCCAGTGTAAGGTACTGAAGGTAAGTGATCAAAACACTGCCTCTGTAATAAATCACTGGAGCCCAGGTCAGGGGCTGGAGTGTGAATGCAGCGTTCAATAAAGAAACACTCTGCACCTCTCAGCTCCAAAGTGACCCAGCTAATTGACCTTGTTGTGCTCCCCCCATTCATCATCCTGGCACGGGGGCCAAGAGGCAGCTCCACTGCACAGGGTGGGGGTGGAAATATAAGGTGAGATGAAATCATAGACAATTCTTCCTTAATTAACTCATTGGATTGGCTGCTCTGGGAGGTGTCACTGCTTTTCTGGTGGAATAGCAGAAATAAGATGCTTGGTTTGCCCAGTTTTGGGTCATTCAGCCCATGGGTGCCCAACACAGGAAATTTAGGGGAATGTGAACAATTGCCTGGATGCAAAATCACAGAGTCTTGAATGACAGAATCAAACCCAACAAAAATCACCAAGTCCAAATGTTTGGGTTTCCAGTGCAAATCCAACCCTCCATCCATAAAAACTTCACATATTCACATAAATCCTGTGCATGCAAATATTCCTGAGTCACTTACACAACACCAGATAAATGAAATTACTGATACACCTGCCCAGGGTTTCCTGCACAGATTTTTCCATAAGAAAGTTGCATAAGATCATGTTGGAAAACCATAAAGCCAGTCCTGCATCCCTTCACCCATTATCACTCTTCATTCAAGATTTCAAACCACTGTTTAGCACCTAAAAGTCATCAGCTCAAAGTTTATCTATTTATCTGATCATTTAGAAGCATCATCCAGAGATTGTGGCCATGCTCATGTGAGGAATTTCAACAGTCTAATTGAAGGAAATCACTTCATTAATGTGGAGTTAAAGTCTGTGTGTAGACTGGGAGCCTGTGTTCCATTTTCTGAAGAAAATTAATTTTTGGATTCCAAAATGGTCAAGTTAACAATGTCATTCAAAAATAGGGCAGAAAAAACCCCCAAACAGTGAGAGACAATGGAATTTAATCTCCAAAATCTCTGTTGAAAAAGGATCACATGAGCACTTTTAAATTTCCATCCATCTGAGGTTTGTGCCTGATTTATTTTCCTTTTGTCTTAATCTGTTTATAGGCTGTGAACAACATGATCTAACCCAAAAGTAGCTGAGCTTGGAGTGGGGGATTGGAGCAATGACCTCCACACATCCTTTCAACCCAAATTATCCTATAACTCCATTAGAGAAGGATAAGGATGGACTGAAATCAGCCTTTTAAACACTGAAACCTCAGTGATCTGAGCAGGAACATATAATTATTTGTTAAACCACCAGGAATTTCTGGGGAAACAACCACCACAAAGCTGAGATTTTCAAAGGATTCCCATCGCTTTGCACCACATGGGGAAAAGCCAACTGGTAAAACATGGGAAAGTTGGGGGAGTAAATAGAATTTAATTCCTTAAAAATCAAATTAATTGCTTGCAAAATAAAATATCACTCAGCAGAAATAAAGGGGAGGATATTTAGACCAGAAGCCACACCCTGATTTCAATGAACTACTGAATAAAAAATATTGGGGATGGGGGAGATTCTCCAGCAGGTTGTTTTCTAGCTCAGATTGGCAAGCACCAAGAGAAATGCCAAAGGTAAGATGAAATCTGAATTATTTAGATCCAGGGGACAAAAATGCTAAAAAAAGGCTGACAGAGAACAGTGAGAGAGAGGAATATAAAATAATAGTAAGAAAAAAACTAGTTGAGAAATACTTGGGATTTTAATGTCTGAAAAATATTAAGGCTAAAAATTAAAGGATTTGCTGGAAACCAAAGACTTAAAGTGAATGAGGAGCTCAAAACTCATGTCTGCATTCACAAATATTACCCATGTTCACAAATCACTGGAAATTTGGGAAGAAGGTAAATATTTAGTCTCGTCTTCATACAATATCACAGTGAACCTACTGATCTAAACTGGAATTTCACAGTGGAGTGTCCCATGAATGCACAGATGCTCCAGCCCAAGGAATTGCTTGTAGTATCAGGAAACCCCACCATTTACAGAGACCCTGAGCATTTAAACCAAGGTCCTGGAAACCAAGCATCCCTGTTTCTGCAAAGTCTCCCATTTGTGAAGGCACACTCCAACCTTCCCTAAAAGCCTCAGCTCTCCTTCCCCATTTTTCTCCATTTAGGGGCACTGAATGCTTGAATGCTTCCCCAGCAGCAATTCCACAGCAAGGACAATCCCCTTGGAGCACCAGACACAGAACCTATTAATAAGCAAATGGAAAGAGCTGGAATATATTTCTCATTGTTTCATTCAGCAGAGCCTGAGCTCCTCTGGGGGCTCACCCAGGCACAGGCAGCTCAGAGGGAGATGACTCAATGCTCATGTGGAGCAAACAGCCCAAACTCATCCCACACCCCAGGGGATGGAGGTGATCCCTCAGACAGCCAGGGCTGCGCTTTCAGGGCAAGGAGCCTTTAACCCCCTGCTGCCCACACCCTGCTGTGTTGCAGTGTGTTGCAATTTCCTGTTTTACTTCCCAGCCCCTTCCCAGGTGTGGCAATACCCCTCTCCCTTCCCCCTCGCCCCCTTGCTGAGTGAGTTCTCTCAATCAGGCTTAACATTCCAGCAAGGCCATCGTGTGGTTGGTCAGGTTCAAAGGATGCAATTCAGGCCTGGGGTCATTGGCCTGTCTGGGTGTCCCTTGTCCCCTGAGACCCTGCCCCTCTCACCTGCTTGGTGCTCACCTGTCCCTTCCCCTCCCCCTGTCCCTGGGCTTTAATTGAGCCAGGACCATGTGCTTGGGATTCCATTGGAGCTGTTACCGAGATCCAGACCTCTGTGACCATGGAATAAAACTCTGGATATTAACCCTCCAACAGAATCCATCTCCCTTTCCTCTTCACCCTCGCCTGAAGCCTTCCCACCTGAGGTAAACTGAGTTTCTACAAGCCTGGGTTTGTTTCAGTGCCCAGCTGCAGCATCCAGCCAGCCAAAGGTGTCTCTGGGGTGAAACACCACAGTTGCTGCCTTTGGCCCAGCAGCGAGGGTCAGACAGGCCCAGGCACAATCTACCTGGAAATATTGGGATTTTATTCCAATAATGCTGGGTTGGATTTTGGGGTAGGAAGGATGCAGAGTCTGGGAATGACACGCTCTGCAGAGCTGAGGAGCTCTGGGAAGGGGCTGGGTAGGGGAGCAAGTCCCTGTTCCCAACTGCAAACCCATCCTTCACTTGTGCTTCTGGGGCTGCCTTAACCCCCTCCTCTCCCAGATCCCTTCTTCCCTTCCTGTAACCCTGAGCAGCCTAAAGAGAACTCAAATCACCCTCTCTGAGAGAGACCTTCCTGTCTGCCTTCCCTTTTGTGTCACTTTTGTGTCACTGACATATTTTCTGAAAAATACCTTTGCTAGGATTTTTCTCCTGAGAAGCTGAGAGGCCTCAGAAATGCAATGTAAACAATGATTATCTGATGCTGGGGAATGTGGCAGGTGCATCTGTGATTGGCCTCATGTGGTTGTTTTTACTTGACAACCAGTTACAGTCCAGCTGTGTCAGACTCTCTGGTCAGCCACAAGATTTTATTATCATTCCTTTCCAGCTTTCTGATGTCTCCTCGCTGTTTCTTTAGTATAGTTTTAGTATATAATTTTCTTTTAATATAATCTATATCATAAAATAATAAATCAGCCTTCTGAAACATGGAGTCAAGATTCTCATCTCTTCCCTTGTCCTGGGGAAGCTCAAACACCATCACACTTTTGTATCACATCAGGGTTTGCTGAATTATTCCCATTATTTTCAGAAAGAGATATTTTTTCAGCTGTTTTGGTTTTTTCACCTCATCCACCAGAGATTTTGCCCAAGCACTCCAAGGATCAGCACAAACATTGCCTGGGAAGGGACTACTGGGTTCTAGGTCAGGCTCAAGGGGAAGGAGGCAACGTAGATTGTCCTCAATGAGTTCCGCACTTATTCCACCCTAAAAGCATTTTCACCTCTGCTGCTGTCTATGAAAGGACATGGTTCTGCCAAGCAACAGGAAATATCAACTCTGATACAACAAAATACAGGAATCCCCATTTTTTCCTTTAAACTGAGCACAAACAATTGCTGGGCCCAAGAACATTTATGTTCTGTCCCAGGCTCATCTTCTCTTCCCCAGGATAAAATCTGCAGCTTCAGCTCCTCCCAGTGTCTCCAGGTTTGTTGCATTCCTGCACACAACACACCCAATTTGCTTACAGATACACCAGAAATGTCCTGTGAGGAGAAAAAAGCAAAAATCATCAACACCCTCTGCCAAAACCCCCAAACCTAACAAGCTCTGCATAATCACCCTGGTAAAAATCCTCTCCCACCTCCCCTTCCCCAGAACCCCCATCCTGGCCCTTCCCAGCCTGAGGACAAGTTCTCAGTTGTGTGTTTCAGTTCCAGGCTGTGTGACAATCCTGATGGGTGCTTAAATCATTGACTTGTCTTTCAGATGGACCCTTCCTCCAGTGCAGCCCAGCACAGAATGTTCCAGAGCCAAGTGGAATTCAGAGCAGGCTCCACAGTGCTCAGCAGGATTGGAATATTGTGAGCAGCCTGTCACACCTTCCATCCTCATCCTCCCTCTGCTCTTCCTGCTGGATAAATTGGGGTGACCAGAGAATGACAATGATCTCAGGCTGATGCACCACTGTTCATCCCCCTGGAGTGCTCAGTGATTTCCACATTTCACCTGTGCTTCACTGCTGGGTGATTTCCACATTTCACCTGAGCCTCACTGCTGCCCCACAGCCCTGCCTGGTGGAGCTTTGGTACCATGGGAAATCACAGCCTGGGTTTCAGAAGGAAAAAATGGGAATAACCCCATTATAAAAATGTGTCCAAATGGCCCTGAAGAAAATGTGTTGATTTTTCTCAAATCCCAGTTGCTAAGGACTGTTTATGATTTAGTATTTTGGATGTGTCTGTTTTGCCTGTTTGCTCTGTCCATGTATGCAGGCACTCAAAATTAATCATTTAATCAAAACTCTTAGAATTTATCAAAACTTTATCATTTCAAGGTCAAGCCTTCACAGCAGACCCTGCAAAATAAACCTGCCTGTTTCACTACTGCTTTGATTTATTAGAATATAAAAAAATTAGGCACTTGCTTATGAAATCAGCTGCACAATTGACTCTGCTTGGACGCACTGAAAGTCTTATGCTGTGAAGGGTGACAATATGGACAATTCCCAGCCTCAGGGATGATCCTTTTACTAGAAATCCCAGCTCTCACCTGGGGCTGGAAGCTTTGTAAAGGCTCTGTAAAATCCAGCTTCAAGGGGCACTGTGACTTCAGAGCTCCTGAACAACAGCAGATCAGAACCAGCCTCTGTGGTGGGTGGGTACTGCTGTGATTCACCCAAAAAGCAACTTCTGTTAACGAATAAAGGATGTGTTTGAATAGAGAACCAGGCTCACACACACAGCTGCAGTCAGAAATCCCAACTGCTCACATTGTTTTCCTGAGGTTCCATGAAGAAGTGCCCGGGGCAGAGCTGAGCCCAAATCCCATCCCTGCCCAGGGAGGCAGCCTGGCCATGGCACGAGTGGCACCAGCACAGTGACAAAGCAGCTCCCGATGCCCTTCAGCTTTCCTGGGTGATCTCCCCGTGCTGCCTCCAGAAATGTTGGAACAGGGAATATTTTCCGAGCCATTTCCACGTCCCTGGTCAGCCAAAAATCAGAAGAGTAATGAATGGCAGCGCTGCCCTTTGGAGGAGCAAAGTTATTATCCTAATGCATGGGGAGGAATGATGCATTAAGGCATTAAAGAATCAAAACAATCACATTAATGCCTGACAGCATAAGCAGGAAACAAAAGATGAGAGCTGTAATCCAAACCATATGGCTTAATAACTAATCTCTCATTTAAGCATCGTTATTAAAACACCTCCTGAACGTTTGGGCCTTACCAGGACATTCAGCATTGTTATTTTACATATTCAGTGTTTCTTTCTCTCCTCCCCTGCTCCTCTCACTGATCTTTCCCTCTCTAAAACTGTTTTGTTGTGGGTTTTTTGTTTTGTTTTGTTTTTTTTTGGGGGGGGGAACATTTTCAAATTGTTTCTCCTTTCATGAAGTCCAAATCCTACGTCAACCCAATTAAGCCTCCACAGTCATAACAAATGAGGGTTGTCACTTAGGCTCACTTGAGACACAAACTGCAGCTAATATTACTCAATATGCAGATGTTTTCTGTCTCTTTCTGTTGGAAAAAAAAAAGTGTTATTCAAATGGATTAATGATGAATTGCTGTTAATCTGAAGAGGGTATGCTGCAGGATGACACAAGGTTGCAGAAATGTCAAGTGGAGGAGATGTGTGTGAACAATGAAGTCCTCTCCATGTGCTGGTGGGTCTCCATAATTCCTGAATTGTTGTGCTGCTGGACCACACCAGCTCTCCCTTTACAAAACTACCCCAAAAATGTGTTGCATTAAAATGTTTGGCCCTCAAATGATGCTCAAACAGATCCAGCTGGGGATCTGTCACAGAATTCCCAGTAAAACCACTGGGATCATTTTCAACCCTTACAGAAGTTTGTGGGAGTCAGGAGTCCTTTAAGTGCCCCAAAATCAGATTACAGCTGACTCTGCAGAGCAAAGTTACCCCAGTCTATCCAGTGGCTGCAGCTCCAGTGACTTCACTGCAGCCACCCCAGAAACTTAAAAATGAGAAATTGATTAAAAATTCTCTCCAATCTGCTTTAGAAGATAATAATTCCCTATATTATCAATACCAATGTGAAATGTCAAAAGCTATTTAAATGCCTCAAAAAAAAAAATCAGCATCTCTTTCACTCAGCCCCTGTAACTCTGTGAATTTGTGTGAAAGAAGAGAAATTTTGCTCAGATAGACAGAAAAAATTCCTCCCTGTGAGGGTGGGGAGGGGCTGGGATGGAATTCTGGAATTCCCAGAGGAGCTGGGGCTGCCCTGGATCCCTGGCAGTGCCCAAGGCCAGGTTGGAGCCCTGGGGACAATGGGAGGTGCTGGGGCTGGAGCTGGATAATCTTTAAGGTCCCTTCCAACCCAAACCATTTCATAATTCCCTGCTTCTTTTATTTTCATGCCACTCTTTCCACAGCTTTCAATATTTTTATGTATTTATTTCACAGATTGACATCAATGGCAGAAAAAATTGCAGCTGAATTTGAAGCATTTCAAAGCTTGGGAAAGCTTCAAATCCTGAGCCAAGGATTTATCCTTAAAATAATGTTTGAGCAACAGGTGCAGAAAGGAACTACCCCAGTGGAGGTGTGGGAAAAGGCTTCCAAAAATCTCCTAATGCAGCATCTTGAATTTATTTTTGATTGAAGAAAAGGCTTTTTGGAGGAACTGGAAGGAGGTAGGGAGAAGAAATAAAACCTATTTTGAATTGCACCAGAATGCAGGGTTAGGGCTTCATGCAAATATTTACAGCCCTATGAGTTTTCCAGAAAAAAGAGAATAAAAAAGTACATGGAGAGTTTTTCTTCCTCAAGCACCAGTAGCTGCACTTTGGGCTTCACCAGACACAAATTCCTCCTGAGCTGCTAAATAAATGGTAATGATCAGGATCATTCTTTTCTTTGGGGTTTTTCCCTCTCCTTTAAAGATTTCTGTGGAGTAACTGAATGCTCTGATTTATCTCCATTAGAGCCAGCAGAACACTGAAGACAGAACACTGGTTTCATTCAGGAATAGTTTACTGGAAAACAGCCAGAGTTGGAAAGTTTGATGATGGGTGGGTTTTTTTCTCTTTCTTTTTTTTCTTTCCTATTTTATTCTGCTTTGTTTTCAAAGCAGTTTAACAGGGGGTGAAATGCTACAGAAAAATCAAATTTGCAGTAAAAATGAGCATGTGAATAACTTCTAGATTTAACCAGCCTTAGCTTGTGTGTCATGTGTGGAAATTCCAGTTATATCTACATTACACAAAACAATATCTTATTTTTAAAAAACTCTATTTCTACAAATCAAATAGTTTGGAATGAGATTACAGGAAGTACCTAGGGCTGACACTCCTGTGGCTGAACTGGGGTTTGTGAGAAGGAAACCAGGAATTACCAGAGCTGCTGCAGATTCTGTGATCTGAGTTAGATGTCAGCAGACTAAAGTTAAAATCAGTAATTTAATTTTTTTTTTTTTACTTTCCTCCTGCTCTTTGGTGTATTTAAAATCCACACATTTGTTGCTACAATAAAAAATCTGTCTTTTGATATCTTAGACTTCTCCTGTGGATTTGAATGCAAGTATTGGCTAAACAGGAGCATAAATTTGATGCTCTAAAAATGAGATACTGTAAATCTGATCATGATCTTAGGCTACAATTGAGTTACAACGACATCAATTATCAGTTTCAGAGGCGTAAATTCATTTACTTCAGGCACAGAGATAAAGGGGGATCAAGTTCTGGGGTAAAAGAATTTGACTGTTATCCCCTGGCTCATGGATTTTCCAGCACTGAGCATCACCTGTGCCCCAGAATAAATTCCCCCACTGCTTCCTGCATTCATTGCTCACAAAAGGAGGCAAGAAAAAAGCAAAGCACAGAGGAATTCCAGTTCCAGGCTGTGGGAGAGAACGCAGAGAAGTTTGGGGTATTTTATTTAATTTTTTATTCCCTCATTTTATTTTGCATCCTCTGCTTGGCAAAGTGTGTCAGCTTCCTGCCTTAATTGGAGTGTCTGTCTACTGAGATCCACAGTAAGTAATAAATAGATTCTCACCTCCCCACTTTCCAGAGCTATTCAAAGCCCACCTGGGCTACTGATGTTCCTGCTTACAATGGAGAATAGAGCAGGAGCTGAAGGATTTGACACTGCCTGAAACAGACACTTAATAAATAGTGTTCTCTTGGAATGATTAAAACCAGCTGGCCACGGAGAAGCAGTGTAGAATTTAACTCAGGAGAATGAAATAAAGATAAAGTCAGAATAAATTCATCTTCTACTTCCCAGCCTCGCTTTCCTCAGCTCCTCTCCCTTCCCCCAAGGCAGCAAACCTGGTTTTCATAACTGCAAAGAGAAAAAGAGGGGGGGAAATCCAAGAATTACTACTAAAAGAGATCAGCCAAATGTAAACTGTTCCAAAAAACATGAAAACCATTTGAAAATCTTCTGTATCTCCAAGAGACCAGTAATTCCCAACATTTGGCTGCTCAGCTTCAGAAACTGAGAGGGAGGGGAGGAAAAAAAAGAAAAAGAAGGGAAAAGGAAAATTTAAAACACAGGAACAAGATTTCCAGTCATGAGTAATGATTTTCAGGGACCCAGAGTGAAATCCAGTGAAAAACACCTGCCTTGCTGATAAGTGATTCCCTTTCAGATAAGTCAAACTGGACAGCCCTGGAACAGATTCACCTACAGTCAGATTTTTCACTTTGGAAATAAAACTTAGCTCCCAGATTTGCCATTAATATAACATCAATCTTGGTTTTTTATCCCTAATGGAGTCACAAAGTGTTTCAGAGGGAACCTCAGCGCTTGGCTGAAGTTCAGCCCTGGGGTGAAACCACAGCAAAACTGCACAAACACGGAGCAGGTTGGGCATTCCAGCCAAGGGCAAGGGCAGGCAAAATCCAAAATCCTTTCCCCAGCAGGACAGCTCCAGTGTCCACAGGCAGGAAAAGGTTCAGAAGTTCTCCAATGCCCACGTGGTTTGTGCTTTCCTGAATTACAGAGAGGAGCAATTCCTCCCTGGGAGGGTGGGGAGGGCTGGGATGGAATTCCCAGAGGAGCTGGGACTGCCCCTGGATCCCTGAAGTGTCCAAGGCCAGGCTGGGTGGGGATTGGAGCACCCTGGGACAGTGGGAGTGGGAGGAAGAGAGAGTGGGGGAGTGGAATTGGGTGAGTTTTAAGGTCCCTTCCAACCCAAACCATTCCATGGTGATGAGTTTGGGAAGGATGTTGAGATGCTTGAGGGCATCCAGGGGAGGGCAACGAGGCCGGTGAGGGGCTGGGAACACAAACCCTGTGAGGAATGTTTGAGGGAGCTGGGGCTGTTTAACCTGGAGAAAAGGAGGCTCAGAGGTGACTTTATTGCTCTCTACACCTTCCTGAGGGGAGGCTGGAGACAGGTGGGGTTGGTCTGTTCCACCAGACAGCACTGACAGAACCAGAGGAGACAGCCTCAAGCTATGGCAGGGAAGGTGTCACAGAATCACAGAGTCACAGAGTCACAGAGTCACAGAGTCACAGAGTCACAGAGTCACAGAATCACAGAGTCACAGAGTCACAGAATCACAGAGTCACAGAGTCACAGAATCAAAGAGTCACAGAGTCACAGAATCACAGAATCACAGAATCACAGAATCACAGTCACAGAATCACAGAATCACAGAGTCACAGAGTCACAGAGTCACAGAGTCACAGAGTCACAGAGTCACAGAATCACAGAATCACAGAGTCACAGAATCACAGAGTCACAGAGTCACAGAATCACAGAATCACAGTCACAGAATCACAGAGTCACAGAATCACAGAGTCACAGAATCAAAGAGTCACAGAGTCACAGAGTCACAGAGTCACAGAATCACAGAATCAAAGAGTCCCAGAATTACAGAATCACAGAATGATGAGGTTGGAAGAGACCTCTGAGATCAAGTCCAACCTGTGCCCCAACACCTCACCCAGACCATAGCACCCAGTGCCATGTCCAGGCTTTTTGTAAACACATCCAGAGATGGTGATTCCACCACCTCCCTGGGAAGAGCATCCAGTACTTTGTTATTCTTTTATATTGGTCCAACCTATTGGTCTCTTCCACCAGGCAGCACTGACAGAACCAGAGGACACAGCCTCAAGCTACCTCAGGGAACGTATAGGTTGGATATTAGGAAAAAATTTTCACTGAAAGAATAATAAAGCACTAGATGCTCTTCCCAGGGAGGTGTAGAATCACCATCTCTGGATTGTTTACAAAAAGCCTGGACATGGCACTGGGTGCTATGGTCTGGGTGAGGTGTTGGGGCACAGGTTGGACTCGATGATCTCAGAGGTCTCTTCCAACCTCATCATTCTGGGATTCTGGGATTCTGTGATTCTGTGATTCCATGAACTCTTCTGGAGCTGGATGGACACCCTCCATGATGCAGATCCAACTGGGACACCCCACACCACTGTCCTGTTGGATTTCCCCCCCCCCCCCCTTTTCCTCTTTGCAGTTATGAAAACCAGGTTTGCTGCCTTGGGAGAAGGGAGAGGAGCTGAGGAAAGCGAGGCTGGGAAGTAGAAGATGAATTTATTCTGACTTCATTTCATTCTCCTGAGTTAAATTCTGCAAATCCAACTGGGACACCCCACAGCCGTGTCCTGCAGGAGCTGGCTTCTGTCAGCTCACACAGACACCCGGACAAACACCCAACACCCCAAGTGCTCCTTTCCTGATGCCTCTCAGGCCCCTCCTGAGCCCTCCCAGCTGGGATGTGCCCCTGCCCATGGGAGGCTGGATCCCAGCAAATCCCTGCTGGCAGTGCAAGAATGAACATTTTCCCTTTCCATGCAGGTTTACAGCCAACTATGATAGCCCAAGGAGAAATAACCTCAAATTGAGCAAGGTTCAGGTGGGACATCAGAAGGAATTTCTCAATGAAAAGAGTGGTTAAACATTGGAGGGGCTGCCCATGGAGGTTTGGAGTCCCTGTCCCTGGAGGAACCCCTGGAGGTGTCCCTTCCCAAAGTGATGCACTAGGCATGGTGGGATTTGCTCAAAGACTGAATGGATTCACTTGAAAGTCTTTCCCAACCTTTATTAATCAATAAAATATTCACCTTTAGAACCAGCAGCTAAAAAGGTGCATCAGAGGTGAAATGACACCTAAATCCACTGCACAGGTGAAGGCATTCACTGCAGCCCAAAGGATTTTCTCTGCCTCAGCTTTCTGTCCAACACTAAGAGGCACTGAGTTGTTTTTCAGACAGAGCAGAGTAAAAAAGAAGAAAAATAATATTCTTAGAAGTTTCAGTACTCCAGAAGCTCATTTGTCATGTGACACATGATAAGTGACTTGAAGAAACGCAGGCACTGGCTTGAAAAAAGAGGAGAAAATCATTAATTTTTGAGTTTGTGTTCAGAGGTCACAAGCCTGAGGCTGAAAGTTACTGGAAGAACATTAAGGCACAAACAGGGAGGGAAGAGCCTGATTTTTCTTACCAGGACAAATCCAGAAGGATTCCTCTGATAATTTAACAGACCTATTATGTAATGTCTTTAACGTGGATCTCTTCTGAAAAGTAATTTCAAAACATTCAGAAATTGCAACAACACCTTGAAAACATCTCATTCACAGCACATGAAATTTTGGGGGTTTTGTGTTGTTTTTTTTTTTATTCAAGAAACCTGAGAAAATTATGCACCAAATTCTACAGCTGAAATAAGCAGATCTGAGATGGAAATTCCTGCTGATCTGAGAGGGGGAAATTATTGTGCTCACCATTTTAAAGCAAGTTTTGTTTGTTTCCTAAACAGTCTGAATTACCAAGGCTGAAAGACATTAATAGGCTTATCCCAAACACAGGAGTGCAACCTCCCAGTGAGTTCTCCCATCCCCACTCTTCCCACTCACACAATTCAATGCAATTCTTGCAATAGCAAGAAAAATATTTTTTTCCATGTGTCCCAGATCAGGCTGGATGGGGCTTGGAGCACCCTGGGATGGTGGGAGGTGTCACCATGGCAGGGGTGACACTGGATGGGCTTTAAGGTCCCTCCCAACCCAACCCAGCCCAGCCCATTCCAGGATTCCATTATAATCAGGATTTATAATGTATTATCATGCTTAGCTAATACAAAGTACATGAGTTTTCCCTATTTTTTCTGGAAACACAGGTGGACTCTCTGCTAGCATGCTGTGCTTTACAGAAAGTCTAATACAAAAAGTTTCGTTTCTTTTATTTTTTAACACAAAAGCTCTTTCAAGATACTTTTCTGAAGAGAAAACTTCCCTTTAGCTCCCCAGCCTGCTGTTGGGGAAGGCCTGGATGTTTTTCACTTAGTTTGATTTAAAAATTAGTATTAGCATTTGCTGTTTTACAAAACTTAGTTTGATTTAAACCCAAAAAACTTGTCAGGAGCCAGGGAGTTTATTTGAACAAAGGGCCCTGCTCAGCTCCTTTACCCCATGTCCCAGTTCAGCAGTGTTGATATCTAACCACACCAAGCCCCCAACACCAATTTTTACTGCAGCCACCAGGGTTTAGACTCCAGTTGCCTCCATTTTATGGGGAACTGCCTGATCAAATTCCTTGGGCTGCACGGGGACATCCTGAAAGCAGCATATTTTCACTGAATTAAAACCAGAATAAAAATAAAAAATCCCAGTTGGTGCAAGTAAAATCCTTGTAAAGGCCCTGCCACCTCCTCAGCTCTGCAGGGCTTGGCTGGGGGGGCCTGGGAGGGGAAACAGCTCCAGCATGGGCTCATCCAGTCCCCTGTTCTGCTGACCACCTGCTCCAGGGGTTCCTTTGCACACCAAATTCTCAGCTTTGGCCATTTAGGGGTGAATTTATGACCTATTCTGCACCGTTTTGCCAGCTTAAAGCCAACAGGCACAGAATGAAGTCACAAGACAGATCAAAATCAGGTCTTAAATATCTTGGCTCTCATTCCATTTGAATAAAATGATGGTCAGCTCTGGCACCAATCTCTGTTCTGGACATTCTGAAGCAGTGTTTGGGACAGAGGTCCTGTCTCTGTGCCAGAGATAGAGGAAATGGACTCAGGTCAGGCCAGGGAAGGTTTAGATTAGACATTAAGAATTATTTTTGTCATGAAAATTGTCCTAAACCATTGGAATGTGCTGCCCTGGGTGTAAATTTTTCGGCGTTCTTCTTTTCTCTTTGCTGGGCTGATTTATTACCGGAGATAGTTAGCTCAGGGAATGCCATTTTTGCTCTATTTCTCGGCTGTTTAGGCTGTTTAGGTTTTCTGCTGTTTTAGGTGTGCTGGAATTCTCAAGGATGTCCTTGGAGAGCCGACGCTTCAAAGGACGAGGAGAGACTTCTGATCTTGTCTCGGTCTTGGTGTTTATTAATTGTTTATCTAAAAGATTTTTTTTCAGCCCGACAGAGGTCTGCACAGCAAGTCAGCCATGGGCACACTCCCGAAGCCCCCGGGCGGTCACTTATCTTTATACCCTAAGTTACGTGTACAATATTTATCATTTTACTCCAATACCTTCTACTCTTATTAACCGGTGCACTTTTAGTAATGACCAATCCCAAAGTGCCACCACCACCACAGAAGATGGAGGCCAAGAAGAAGAAGAAGAAGGACAGGACACGCCCCAATTCCTCCATCTTACTTCTTTAGACCCCCCTGTACCAAAATCCTAAATCCTGTGTTTTACACTCTAACTAACTTATCCCTTCACCATTCACCCAGTGAATTCCTCCTATCCTCATACAGGTCTCATCTCCTGTGTAGGATCAAAAT
The DNA here is from genome assembly GCF_027579445.1 of Ammospiza nelsoni. NCBI lineage: Eukaryota > Metazoa > Chordata > Aves > Passeriformes > Passerellidae > Ammospiza > Ammospiza nelsoni. The sequence continues at coordinate 3,590,149 of NC_080662.1, forward strand.
CCTGCCACCAGACACTTCTGGCAACATTCCAGGATTCCCGAGCCCCCCAAGGGTGGTCTCGGCCTCTCTGCACCTCCGTCCTGAGGTGCTGAGATCCCACACCTGGGCAGTGGTGGAGTCACAAACCCTGGAAGTGGCACTTGAGGGTGTGTTTTAATGGTGACCATGCTGGTCCTGGGCTTCCAGCTGGACTTGATGATCTTAAAGGTCTTTTCCAGCCTTACCAATTCCAGGATTCCATAAAATGGAGGCCCAGAGCTGTCCAAAGTCATGTGTGAAGTGTGGAAAAGAAGCAGGAGCAGATCCTGAGAGATCTCCATTCCAGCTCTCTGCCCCAGCTCAGGCAGAACCCAACAGTGTTTGAAGTGTTTGCAAACCATAAATCCACACAGAGATGAAGAACTGGACAAGCACTGGGAGGGAGTGTCCTTGTCCTGGGAAACAGGGAGGAAAGTGGGGCAGGAGAATTCATCAGCAGAGGATTTGGAACAGAAACCACAGAATCAAGAGATGGTTTGTGTTGGAAGGGACCTTAAATCCCACCCAGTGGTTTTAGGGTCCCCTCAAACCCACACCATCCCATGATCACACAATAATTAGCAGCAGGGTTTTAATTGCCTTCAGCAGGCTTTGAATCAGGCTGAGGGGTTTGCAAAGCAGCAGCTCCCCAGAGCCAAAACCCTGGAATGGGTCCTTAAGGTGGATTCCCATCATGGGCTGCAAATCCTGCCTGGCAGAGAAGATTTTCAACCTGGCACTCCCTCTTGAGCCAGAGCCTGGCTGTCCCTGTTCAGAGAGCCCCTCAGAGCTGCCCATCTCTGCTCCAGGAGGAAAATTCCTGCCAGGCAGACAGCACAGATTTGTTGAAGTGAGAGAAGATTCTCAGGCTAATTTTAGGGATCCGAACAGAAGGTGACACTCCAGCTGGGAGAAGATTTCCACCGAAAACAGTTTTTTGATGCAAACCAGGGGGTGAGGGGAGGGGGGAGTTTCACAACATTATTTCCCTGCTTTTCCTAAACCTGCTTGGTGGAATCCACATGGGACATTCCTTGGTAACAGCCATTAGCGCTGAGAGAGCTGTGATGGTCCCTGCAAAGGCTGCCAGCACAAGCAGGAACCTTCTGGAAGGAGCAGAGATCCCTCCCAAGGAATTTCACAGTGGGATGGGTGGTAGAGGGAGGCAGAGGATGCTTCATGAACTGTTTACATGAGTCACCCCAAAGAACAGAACTCTTTGGGACGCATGTAAACAGTTCGTGTCACACACTGGATTTAATTCCTCAACAATTTTTTGTACCTGGGCACTGGGAGTTGCAAAGAGACAAAAAGAAAAGGTCCTCAGCCTGCAGAAATGGTTATCCTTCCCTTCCTCCAAAAGAACCAGGCTTGGAGAGTCTACCTGAGATTTCTAACTGGTGTTTTTGAGCACCTTTGGCTTTTTTAAGGAAAGGCAGAGAGTTTAACTCAGTCAAACCAGCAATTTTCTGAGAAAGAGTTTAAAAGCAGGGTGGTTTTAATCAACCTCACTTCCAATTCACCTGTCCCACAAGTAATGCAAAATTTCCTCCCTTTAAGGACAACAAAAAGTTAGGAAATTTTCTAGCCAAGAAAGGACATTTATTCATTTAAAAACACACAAGTCAGATCTTGCCAAAATGTACATTTAAACTACACATAAAAAGCATCCAGAACTCAGGGTTACCCTTAGAATCGATCTTGTAGGAAGAACTGAACTGGCAGGGGATGCTGAGATATTTTCCTGGATATTGCACAAGGTGCCACATTTTCTATGTGACATTAAAAATCTTCTATCATTAGACCAAATAAATTTGCTTCTTAAAGTCTTCTTCGGATAATGTAAAACATTATTTTGCTGTGAATAAAAAAGGTTTTTTCCTTTCCTAAGAATATAGTAATGTCACTGAAGGCTGGACAGACTCCCCCTCCCTGTCCCATCCTGTGCTCCAACACCCCCTGTCCTGCTCTGCCAAGGAACGAGACCCTGGACCCGGAGCTGATGTCCCCTGGTGCCCATCCAGCCCTGCTCCAGCCCAAAAACTCTGTCAGGTTGTTCAAGAAACCCAAACAAGTCTTTCTAACTTCCTGCCAGGCTGGATTGCAGAGAGCTTTAAGGCCCTGTAAAATCTGTGTTCCCTCCTCTCTCCTGACAATGAAACCCGGGCTGAGCCATTTCTGTATCTGCAGAGCCAAGGCTGAGACACCCCAGCTTTCAACACCCCCTCCCCAGCACCTCCAGCTGCCAGATCTCCCTTCCTGTCCCATGGCCAGCCCAGGGCTTGGCTCCATCCATGAGTGTTCCTCGACCAGCCCTGATTTCAAAGATAATGGAAGGCACCAGAGGAAAATCCTCCCAGTGGCAGGTTTAGGTGAAGGAAAATCCTCCCAGTGGCAGGTTTAGGAACGAGCAGGAATCCTGGCAAAACCACAGTGGGGCTGCCAGGAAATTCTATATGGTGCAGGTGCAAAGAGGTTTGTGGGGTTTTTTATTGTTTGGTTGGTTGGGTTTTTGTTTGTTGCTTTTTTGTTTGTTTGTTTGAATTCAGACTCATTAAAATATGTATTTTGCAAAATGAATGAAATTAAAACATCTGGGAGTGAGGAGGAAAGGCAGGGGCTGGAGAGCAGAGCCAGGTTGATCTACACACACACACACACACACACACACAAAATTACTTTGTTTCAAGTGAAAAAAGTGGATTTGAAGGCCCAGGACTTCACCAGGACCCATAATTGTGGGAAAGTAACCTGAAGATGCCAAACAACAGGAAATTACCAGAAGAATCTGTCAGCACAATCAGCTGCTATTTTCATTGTTCTTTGGCAAATTTCTACACAGTCGGGAACACCTGGGCTGGCACCCGGCCCGGCCCCGACTAATTGCCAGGGGAGAGGAGCAGTCATTTGTCTTCAGTGGGGTTTCCTACGCTCGCTCCTCCAAACATGTGGTTTCACTTTTCCCCTCTCTCTGCAGGAAATGGCAGGACAGTGAAACGCAGAATAAATGAGCTGGATTCCAAGAGGTTGCCTCCTCAGAGGCCACTCCAAAAATAACTGTCTTGTGAGAGGCTGTTAATAACTGAGATTCTCTGCACTGTCTGCAGCAAACAGCATTTCAAAGGCAAGGGGCTCCTCTGCTCCCCCAGCCCCTGCACGCTTTAAAAACATTGTGGGGGGAAGAAAAGGAAGGGAGGGAGAGGAGGAAGAGTTGTGGACCCGGTGTGTTTTTGTGGGGAATTCACACTCTCTCCAAATTGCACCTCGAAGAAGTTGTTTGAATTTTCCTGCAGCAGGACACTGTTGCTTGCCCAGCTTTATTGCAGGATTGAAGGAGGATTTGTTGAGCAGCTCTGTGGTGGCTCCTCAAGGACATTTCTCTCCCTCCATCCCCTTGGAGCACGTGGAATTGCTGATCTCAGTGGGATCACTGCCATTTACAGCAGGCAGAGGCTCCTTACAAGAAATGCAGAGCAGTCTCCCCACAGTGGGGGCTCTGATCCCCCTCACCCACAGGGATGTCCCAAGGTGTGTGACAGCAGGGCCGTGGGCTCCGTGCTTCACATTTCCAGGGTTCATTGCTCTTGCAAGCAGGTATTTGCTGCATGTGTCTTATATTAAAAAGAAAGCAAGTGCCTCTCCAAATGCAAGCTCTGAATGGGATTTTAAAGCCCTGTGACAGACACCAGAAGAGTCCCAGCACTCACCTGTGTTACAGCTTTATCTCTGCCCAGACTCTGACATGCTAAGAGTGCACTTTAAAGATCACCTCTTTACAAGAACCACCTGTCTGAAGCGACAGCTTTTTCCTTTAACCTCCCAACAGATTTTTAAGGTTAGCATACCATTTAAAAAAAAATGCCCCCTCCTCCCATTACCACCAATTCTCAGCAAATCCAGGCTGTGATTTCCCCTTTGTGCAGCAAAAATACGTTTTGTCTATTTTGTGTATTTTTCTTTTAAACCTGGCGTGCTTTTAATTTAAATTTCCCTGCATTTACCATTGGGGATGGTCCCAGCAGCAGCATGTTTTATATTGACGTGCACAACCACATTTGGGATATTTTCACCTGCATCTCGTCCAGTCCCTACAATGATTTAGCATCTTGGCACTCTGACAGCAAAGAATCACTCGAACAAAACAAAACAAAAAAAACCCACCCAAACCCAAACACTAAAACACAGCAGATGATCATTAGGGTGGCTGAAGGAGCTAAAGGAACATTTGGGTTTCATTTGGCTTCAGTTGCAGCCTCCTGAGCTGGGCAGAATTCGGCCATAATTCTAAACTGACCCAACTTTTCTTCCCTGCCCCCCAAAAAAGGTGGAAAACCTGAAGGAACATTTCATAACACGCAGCACATCGGTTCCGCTGCAGCACTGAGAGGGCTCAGACTTGGCTTATTTTCTCTAGGACTGAGATGTTTTGACATGTTTATTTGTTTAATTTGTTTATTTTGACTAGCTCTGATTATAATTGGCAGCAATGAGCAGCATTAACATTAGGCAGTGTCTTAGACTTGTCGGTTACAATAATGCAAAAGGCATTTGAAGCCAAATTCTCCAAAGGAGTGACAAGAGCTGGAGTTGGGTTCAGCAAAAAGCAGGGAGAACAAACAGGGCTGGAATTTCATCTTCCCACTGATGGCAACAACACAGGACCAGCCCCTGAAACAAAATTAAAAACTATTATTGTCAAAAAATCATAAAATCTGTAGCCCCTAAATCACTGGATTTTTAATCAGAACCATATGTATTATCTATATTATATATATATTACATGTTATATGTTATGTTATATATGTTATATATAACATATATGTTATATGTTATGTGTTATATGTTATGTTATATGTTATATGTTACATATTATATATTACACATTATATATTACATATTATATATTACACATTATATATTATAGATTATGTGTTATACATTATATATTATTTATTGTGTATTATATGTTATATATTATTTATTGTGAATTATGATTTATATATGATATATATTATAGTATTTGCAAAGTGCTTTTGCCCTCAGATGCACTCCTTTTGTGCCAGGGGCAGTGCAGGAAGCGCTCGCGCTCCTTCACAACCAAACTCTTCATTTATTCCTTGGAACTTGTTCAGGCAATGAAGGCTCTCATTGACTTCTCCTCCCCAAATCCTTAATTTACTTTCTTGCACTGGAGCTGTTCTTTAGACCAATAAACTTTTCTGGGTTTCTCTTGGGGTTTTTTTGTTCTTAATTGCAGCCACAGAAACACAACCCGAGTTGGGAGGGGGAGGGGAATCTCTTCAAGACACGCACTGCAGAGCATTTCTATAATTTTTTTTTCCCAATCCAAATGTTTTGCCTCCAACAGCATGTATTTAAACTGACAAAAGCAGGGATATTTTCTGAGCTGCTGCCTCCCTCTCACAGGGTACTGTGCTGTGATATTGCAGCCCATATGTTCCAGGATCTCACACTTCCCAGCACTACCTGGCTGATGCCAACAAATCCCCGTCTGTGCCTGCAGCCCGAGCAGAGGGTGGGCTGTGGATCTGCACCCAACTGCCAGAGCTTCCTTTCTGCACCTCACTGTGCTCTGGACCCCTATTCCCTGGTTTTTCCCTGCTCCCCACCCCAAAACACCATTCCAGGTTTTAGCACCCCCAGGTTCTCAAATGAAAACTTTGCCAGAACATTGCTCTGCTCCATTATTGAGCAAATAAAACACCCCCCAAACTGCCGAACCTTAAAACACCATCCTCAACCTCTGCCAGTTAAAGACTAAGACCAAATACTCAATGCAAATCTTTCCCAGGATTCCAAAAAATCCCCTTGCTGCAAAGTCCAGCTGCAAAGTGCAGATTCTATTGCACAATTCCAAGAGCCTGACATCTTTAATTCAGGATCCAAGCATCTCTACAGAGCCATGGAGATTCAGGCCAGATGTCAATGGCTTCCTCCTTCCCAGAAGGAACATTCAGATCATCAGAGATAAACTTCAGACTCTTCACCAGCAAATCCCAGAGAACTTGGAAGGGAAGGGAAAATAAAACCACAGTAGGTTTTCAAGACAGGAATCTGAGGTACAAAGGAAAAAAACCTGATGTCAAACATAAGAAAGAAGCATAGGATTTAACTGTACTTAGTTTTTGTTATTATTTTTCTTTTCCTAGAGATTGTTTACAAGAGATAGAGTAGACAAGGGGGGGAAAGCTTTAAACTGAAAGAGAGTAGGTTTAGATGGGATACTGGGAAGAAATTCCTCCCTGTGAGTGTGTGAGGGGCTGGGATGGAATTCCCAGAGAAGCTGTGGCTGCCCCTGGATCCGTGGAAGTGTCCAAGGCCAGGTTGGAGCACCATGGGATAGGGGAAGGTTCCCTGCCCATGGTGTTCACACCAAACGCTGCAGAGTTCACCTGGCTGAATGGTAGTTTGATGCCTTTGCTTACTTGTTTTGCACTTTTAAACTATTTAAAGTGGTTTGAAAACACATTCCCTCCACCAGGACTCTCCAAAGTTGATTAAAATTAAAACCCTAAAATACCAACAACACCTGGAAGTGTCCAGGACTTCCCTGCACAAGGTGAGCAGCTTTGGGCCTTGTGGTGGAGAGCAAGCTCCCCAGCTGTGTGCATTCAGTTTAAATATTCAGCCCATCTTTCAGTGAAGATTCATCTGTGCTGTCCCTGGGCACTCTCCAGTCTAATTATTGAAGGCTACACATTCCCCTCCCCACCCCAGAGCCTGCTGGTTTTTAAGTGATAACACACAGCTCAATCCACACAGGGGTTTGAGCACACAGGGTTTTGAGAGGGCACAAGGTTCCCTCGGCTGCCAAATATTTGTGGAAATGGTCAGAATTTCCCATTTCTAGCCTGGACTTGAATAGATCATGGGATGAGAGGTGGTGGTGTCAGGCTTGCACTGAAAATGCTCAAGTCCACCTGAAGAAAACACTGAAAATACCCTTTGGCTCTTGTGGTAGAACATCCTGGAAGGTTTTGTGCCTCAGTAGAGAAATTCCTGCCAGGGCAGTTGCAGGGAAGGTGCTGCTCACACTGCTTTGGATTCTCAGTTGAGTGTTTTGCCGCTCCACAGCATCTTTCAGCAAACCAGGCCTTTAAATTCCCTTCACAGGACTTTCCAAAGCACAAAGCAAACAAAAACATCCCCAGCACATGCTCAGCAATCCTCCCCATACAGCACCACTATGGAATCACAGAATCATGGAACTGGTGAGGCTGGAGAATCCCTCCCAGCCATGGAGTCCCAGCTGTACCCAATCTCCACCTTGTCACTGAGTGCCACCTCCAGGTGTCCCCTCCAGGGATGGGCACTCCAACTCTCCCTGGGCAGTTCCAAGCCCTGAGCCCCCTTTCCATGGGGAAATTCCTGCTGTGCCCACCCTGAGCCTGCCCTGAGCCCCCTTTCCATGGGGAAATTCCTGCTGTGCCCACCCTGAGCTGCCCTGAGCCCCCTTTCCATGGGGAAATTCCTGCTGTGCCCACCCTGAGCTGCCCTGAGCCCCCTTTCCATGGGGAAATTCCTGCTGTGCCCACCCTGAGCTGCCCTGAGCCCCCTTTCCATGGGGAAATTCCTGCTGTGCCCACCCTGAGCCTGCCCTGAGCCCCCTTTCCATGGGGAAATTCCTGCTGTGCCCACCCTGAGCCTGCCCTGAGCCCCCTTTCCATGGGGAAATTCCTGCTGTGCCCACCCTGAGCTGCCCTGAGCCCCCTTTCCATGGGGAAATTCCTGCTGTGCCCACCCTGAGCTGCCCTGGCCCAGCCTGAGGCCGTTCCCTCTGCTCCTGTCCCTGTGCCCTCCTGGCAGGAGCTGGGCAGAGCCACAAGGGCCCCCTGAGCCTCCTTTGCTCCAGGCTGAGCCCCTGCCCAGCTCCCTCAGGGATTCTGCAGCCCCTGCCCAGCTCCCTCAGGCTCTCCTGGGGCTCCAGACCCCAGGGATGTCCATTCCCTGCCCTGCTCATCCAAGCCTTTCCCAGTATTTCACAAAAATGAATTTTGAGCGCCCTGGTTTTACAGGTGGGAAGTTGAGGCTGGGCCTAGAGTCCCCCCCAAAGCCACATCCTCAGGGCAGCCTCTCCCTCAGCACAGGGAGCAGCCCTTCCCGAGCAGCCCTGCATGTGCAGGGGATAAAATGCCTTTTAGGAAACCCGTTCTGCTGGGATCCTCCCCAGGGGCAGTGACAGACGTCCAACACCCTGGCAGGGTCTCTTCAAACAAAGGCAGCGCGTCAGACACGGCTCAGACATTTCTCCACAGAGCCCAAGGCAGCAAAGGTCACTCACTCCGTGCTGAACCTCCCCACAAAGTGCCCGAGAGAGGAGGGAAGCCCAGATTGCTCTCTCAGGGCTCTGTAGGTGGCTGCTTGTTGCCATCTCGTGGATGAAAAATATACACCAAAATCCCAGCTGCGAGCAAAGGCCCAAAGTCTCCTTCTCAGCCCAGCTCAGCACCTTTCCCTTTGGATTATCTCTGAACTCCTATTCCACTGTGTTATCAGCTGCTTGGTGTTTGCTTTTCTGATAAAGGGACTTTTTTTTTTTTTCCTGTTGACTGAAAAATTCAGTGAAAGGACAGCCTGGGTCAAGTCTAACTTCCTTTAATTAGTTTGAAGAGCTGGCTGGAAGATGAAAGAGAAGGGGAAAGCAGATGAAACTTGCGCCAAATGGCAAACAAAGGGTTTGCTCTGCAATTTCATGGATCAAGCGGTGGTCAAGGGGTGAAAACCTGAAGTGAGGCATTTAAAAGGGCACTAAATTAACGGTTATTGGGTAAAAGAAAAGTTTTCTTTTGTCATGAACAATGTGATCCAAGTTCCCTCCTGGCCCTTCCTCTCCCAGTTTACCCAGGGATGAAAGGGTTTAATGTCATTTATTTGATGCCATGCCATGGGACAGTGCTAATTCTGAAAAATGGGAGGGTTTGTGCCCTTTTTGAGTTCCCAGTTCACAACAGCGAGAGAGGGAAGCAGGAGCTGGGGCTGGAGGAGTTGTTATTCTCAATCCTGCTCCTGGAGATTTATGGATATTGGGTTAAATCACACATTGGCTCAGTGTCTGCCAATAAAAACAGCTCAGACATTCACATCACCTGCCAGATGACCCCAGAAAGTCTCCCTGCCTCAGTTTCCCCACAGAAAAAAGTGCAACTCATCCTTGGACCTTCATCTGTTAACCCCCCTTGAACTTCTCAAGTGGCAACTCCTCCTAGAATTTACCTATTATTAACATGCCATTTAAAAAAAATCCTCTGAGTTTTGCTGCCAGCAAAAAGACAAAATGATCACAAAATCAATGGTAGCACATATAGAAAAATAAGGACTGAGAAGATATAAGGAAGATGCCATGAATCAAGCACTGATATTAATTCCAACAGAGATATTCATTCATACCCAGTCAATCAAAATAACAGGAAACCAACCAAAACCATAGAAAAATCTACATTTAATGAAAAAACCACTAAAATAATAAACATTAAAAAACATTTGAAGAAAAAAATCATTTGCAGAAAAAATCATTTGCAGAAAAAACAGTTAAATAAAAACATTTCAAGAGAATAAACAAGAAAAAAGTTTAAAGAAAAGACATTTAGAGACATAAAATACAATACAAATAAAAAACAATTCAAGAAAAAATTATTTTAAGAAAAAGTTTTAAAGAAGAAATATTTGAAGATGCTTCACTTGAAGTGACTCAATCACCCCTGTTAGCCCCACACTGAGCCCCCCAGATCCCCAGAATGAGCACACTGATGTCTGACACTATTTATCCTTTAAACAAGGTGTCAGGGAAGTCAGTTCATGTCCATGGAGGTTTTTAGGGAGCAGGAAGATGTTTCCCCATTATTTTCTGGCCCCAGGCAAAGGGGATGAACATTTTCCACCCTGCCAGGGACAGCATCCCACATTAAATTGTGCCAGATGAGTTTGGGGTCATGGGCTTTACTGGTCCCACATGGTAACTAAAATGCTGTTGTTTGACAGCAAAGGTGATCAGAGGTGGTTCTGATAAAGTGATGAAGTTGATAAAATTGGTTCTGATAAGCAGGGGACAGCTTCAGAGGGCAGTGGCCACTCCCTGCTTGGGGCTGGACCCCCAAGTCTCACAACGGCCCTCCCAGGACCTCTCAGCTCTCCTGAACTCCTTACTCTGCAAAAATCCCCCAGGTTCCCAAGGAGAGCTCACCAAAGAACATTTTATTCACCAGAGGCTGGGCTTTGGTCACTTTCCTCTGTCACCAGGCTGGAAACACCTGAAAAAGCCAGAGTGTGACACAGAAAACACCAGAGCAAAGTCCCTGGAGCTGTGTTTTATCCTGGCTTTGCTGTATGATCATGGGGGCAAAAAAAAAGGAGCTCAACATTCTTTGTGCTTCCTGTGTCCTCCAGAACATTTCTTGAGGTGCTGTCTGGGGAGGAAAGGCTTTTTGGTGTACGTACAAATCAACTTTTCTTCTTCAATCACAGACCCTCAAGGCAGGGAAGCACCCCAGGTGTGGGGCTGGAGGTGGACAGGGGCCTTGCAGTGCTACAGCTGGGAGAAACCTGGGGAAATAGCCCTGGCAACCTGGAGAAGCCACCAAAAATCTTCATTTACAGCCATTTCTCTCCCAGCTGCACTATTTGTGGGCTCTCACCTGGGAAAAGGGCTCCTGAGCTCAGCTCTTGGGTTTGGAGATCTCCAAAAACCCACAGAGCAGCTGGAGAACCAACAGAGTTCCCAGCTCAGCATATCAAGATTACCCAGCCCAGATTTTGGGTTACCCTCATACCTAAATGAGGTAGTTTGAAAAGGGAATTATCACAGCTATTTCAGCTTAAATCCATCACTCTGAATCCTCCCTTGGCCAGAGGGGACTGGAGGATTCCTGGCACGCTGAGTTCCACGGGCTTGGAGTGTCCAGGAACATTTTCAGCTGGAAAAGCAGGGAAGTTGTCCTGTTACCCCAAGCCCAGGGAGCTCTGTGAGCCTGAGCAGAACCCACCTGCACAGAGCCCCAGGGAATGGAGCAGGGCAGCTGAAAATCCCCAGGGGAACGGGTGCTGGTGACCCCAGTGAGTTCCTTGGTGATGGTGCATCAACATCTGGGCATCCAGGGTCAAAGGCACCACTGGAGCCACCAGCATGAAGCCAAACTGTCCTCCCTGCACAGGGATGAGGTGCTGGAAATCCATTCACAACACCTCCAACCTTTCAGGCAGGACAGCACACCCCAGACAGCACCTCAGGGCTGATTGGTGGCACTGAACCCCACCAGCCGATTTCCCATGTGCTGGAAATACAAGAAATCCGAGAAATAAACTACCATGGCAAGATGCCCCACTCCATTCCTGCAGATGTTCTGATAAATATCCAAACATTCGGGCAATTCTCCAAACTTGTGCTGAATTACAAACATTCTCCATTTTATTCTTCAAAATTCCATCCAGTTTGAACCATGAAGGACTCGAGAATTTTTTTTAAAGTGCAAAGTCAGTGAACAGAAGGGAGAACAAAAGTCACCAACCTCCCCTGCCCCATTTATTCTGCTTTCTATCACTTAAAAAATGAACACCGAAGCCAGGGGCTCTCTTTGTTTAATGTACTGTAATTTCTCAGGAAAACTCTTTGTGAAAAGTAAGCAATATATCCTTGTGGATAAGCTGGAACCACAGTTTCCCCCACCATGCAAAACATCTGTGCCCTTGCCCAGAGGTCATTGCTGCAGTGGTGTTTCTCTTTACTTTTAAAGAAATGTCAGGCCATTTTTTATCCCAGACTTATGACAGGGTGCTGTTTATTGTATCACAAAGCCACTATAACTCCAGCACAAGGGAACTGCCATTATTTGGGGAGTATATATCTTCCTGGCTAGCAGTAAGGATGAAAATAAGAGAGGTTCTTTTTTGGAGAGTAAAAGTCAGAGTCTCACCTACTGACATGGGCTTCTTCTGAAAATTTCAATTTCTGGGCTGCTCAGCCTGATCAAGGCTCACATTTTAGGCTGGGGGCTTCTATCAAGTCACACAGCTCATCTTCCACTCAGAGTGGTGCCAAATTCACAATTTTTGAGGTCCCTCACGTAACCATCAGATCATTTTAGCTACTCAACTTCAAATGTCAGTTCCCACACCATCAAATCTTTTTTGTTTCATAGGGAAAGCATGGCAGAAAATGTCAAGGACAATTTGGGGCAGAATAAAAACCATTCCCAGTTCCCCTCTATTTCCTTTTCACCTCTATCATGGAAAATTGCTTGTGATTTTTCTGGTGGCTCTGCTCAGTGCTGGGCTGGTGCTCTGGGCAGGCACCAGGCTGTGAGAGCTGAGTCCCCTAAATCAGTATTTGAGTGTGCTCCTGGCTCCTTGTGCTCATTGCAGCTCCCCTGGTGCTCTCTGCAAGAGTAACGCCCCTGTCCTGGCCAAATTCCAGCTCAAGTAATTACAATCCACTTTCCCAAACACCTCTCCTCTCCTCCCCCTGCAGCACTTCCAATTGCATATGAAATTATTCTATTATCTAATTAAATGGTGCCCACAGCCCCTGCCAGGCCTGGGGGGCTGCGGGGGCAGCAGAGCCCTCCCCCATTCCCAGCAGCACAGAACCAGTGCTGGAGTGGGAGTGGGAGTGGGACTGGGAATGGGAGTGGGGCTGGGATTGGGATTGGGACTGGGACTGGGATTGGGACTGGGATTGGGGCTGGGACTGGGACTGGGATTGGGACTGGGATTGGGGCTGGGACTGGGATTGGGACTGGGACTGGGATTGGGATTGGGATTGGGGCTGGGACTGGGATTGGGATTGGGATTGGGGCTGGGATTGGGATTGGGATTGGGATTGGGATTGGGATTGGGATTGGGAGTGGGACTGGGGCTGGGATTGGGACTGGGATTGGGATTGGGACTGGGAATGAGACTGGGAATGGGAGTGGGGCTGGGGCTGGAACTGGGACTGGGACTGGGATTGGGATTGGGACTGGGATTGGGGCTGGGATTGTGGCTGGGATTGGGACTGTGATTGGGGCTGGAACTGGGACTGGGATTGGGATTGGGACTGGGACTGGGACTGGGGCTGGGACTGGGACTGAGATTGGGATTGGGGCTGGGATTGGGACTGGGACTGGGACTGGGACTGGGACTGGGACTGGGACTTGACTGACTGGCCAAACTGGAGCTCATGGCCCATTCTGAAGGAAAATAAATTGAGCAAAGGGAAAAAGAAGTGGAAGGAGGTTGAAGAAAAGGGGATGAAATGCTGGTGCTTTGGTTCCTCGGTGTTTGGATGCTGGTGGTGTTTAATCAGCAAAACTAAACCCAAAACTGCCCAGGGAACAAATCAGGGGCTGCTGGAAAGGAGGAAGAAGGGGTTGTGACAGGGACACAGAGACACAGGACCAGGGGCAGTGGTTTAAACTGCCAGAGGGCAGGTTTGGGTGGGATGGTGGGGGGAAATTCCTCGCTGGGAGGGTGGGGAGGGGCTGGCATGGAATTCCCAGAGCAGCTCCAGCTGCCCCTGGATCCCTGGCAGTGCCCAAGGCCAGGCTGCACAGGGCTTGCAGCACCCTGGCATGGTGGAAGATGTCCGTGCCCATGGCAGGGGTGGAGCGGGATGAGTTTTAAGGTTCCCTCTGAGCCAAACCTTCCATGACTGCAGCACCTGCGCTCTTCACCCAGCCCAGCTCTGTCCCACCTGAGGTTCCTCAGGTCCCCACTCCTGCCAGTGCAGTGCCCATCCTGGCCATAAACCCCTGGTGTTCTCCCTCAGACCCAGGTGAATTCCATGGGCTCTCCTGCACCCCCACACCTCACCCAGCTCACCTGAGGCCTCTCCCAGAGCCTGTTTTGCTGTGCCCCAAACAACCCAAGCTCTGCCAGTGCAGCTCCAAGCCAGAGGTCAGAAATGCTGCCAAAAGCAAAATAAATCAGATTGTTCTCAACACCTCAGGAGGGCAGCCACCAGCCCTGGTGCTTCCTTGAATTAGGGAGCCTTTGGTTTCCTGAGGAGGATTGGAAGGAATCACTTCCCTCACTCCATATTTGCACAAGCAAACAGCAGTGAAGCCATTAAATGGGAAAGACCAAACTTTCTGGGAGCTCCACTCCCATCTAAGCAGGCAGACTTTAAAACCCAAGCAAACATAAATGGAAAAATTCATTAAAAATCCAAAATATTTTTTTCCAGCACATTCAGTGAAATGTACTGCTCAGAAATATTACCCAGTTTAAGCTCCAAATATTACACATCTTGAACTGAGAGAGATGAAATTTAAGAGTATTAAATTAAATGGAACATCAAGAATTTTCTCTGACCATTTTGGGAAATGATCTTTGAGATGTTTAACACAGAATTGACCACAGAACATTCATTCCCCACAAATTGCATCCCAGCACCAGCAATAAGAACACCAGAGTGAAATAAAGAAAAATGTCATCACCTCTTTTGAAACATTTGTTTTTGGTTCATTGTCATTAATTGGGAAAAAAGATTTATTGTTCTCTGGAGAGAAGAAGTTTTTGTTCACTTTTTTCTGCCATCCATTGCAAGTCTGTATTTAGGTAACAGATACGTTTCAGTTTAGGTGGTTGTTGGACTGTTAAGCCAAATTTTTGATGTTTTTCCTTATAATGCTATAATTTAAATCACCATTTTAGAATGGCAATGGCAGCAGGCTGCACCAGCAGGTGCTGGGCAGTCCACAGAGGGCAATTATTCATTTCCCAGGGAGCTCCTTTCCTTGTGGGGACTGGCATGGGGGGTTGTTTGCTTCTCCTCCTTCTCCTTCTCCTCTCCTTCTCCTTCTCCTTCTCCTCTCCTTCTCCTCTCCTTCTCCTTCTCCTCCTTCTCCTTCTCCTCTCCTTCTCCTTCTCCTTCTGCTCTCCTTCTCCTTCTCTTCTCCTTCTCCTTCTCCTTCTCCTTCTCCTTCTCCTTCTCCTTCTCCTTCTCCTTCTCCTTCTCCTTCTCCTTCTCCTTCTCCTTCTCCTCTCCTTCTCCTTCTCCTTCTCCTTCTCCTTCTCCTTCTCCTCTCCTTCTCCTTCTCCTCTCCTTCTCCTTCTCCTTCTCCTTCTCCTTCTCCTTCTCCTTCTCCTTCTCCTTCTCCTTCTCCTTCTCCTTCTCCTTCTCCTTCTCCTTCTCCTTCTCCTTCTCCTTCTCCTTCTCCTTCTCCTCTCCTTCTCCTTCTCCTTCTCCTTCTCCTTCTCCTTCTCCTTCTCCTTCTCCTTCTCCTTCTCCTTCTCCTTCTCCTTCTCCTTCTCCTTCTCCTTCTCCTTCTCCTTCTCCTTCTCCTTCTCCTTCTCCTTCTCCTTCTCCTTCTCCTTCTCCTTCTCCTTCTCCTTCTTTCTCCCCCTTCCCCTTCCTCTTCTTCCTCCTCTTCTCCCTCCTCATGGCTTTTATTACAAGCATTCTCCGTGTCTGTATCCCCACACTCCTGCCATGCCAGGGATTCTGGGTTTTACTGGGATGTCTGTCCTGGAAATATTCCAAACAAACCTTTCTGGAATACACATTGTTCTTCCCTAAAACCCTAAACCACCAACACAGGCCAAAGCCAAGGGACAAATTCCACACTTGGTCCAGGCTGGCAAATCTTGTGCTGGGAAAAGCAAAGGAAAAGCAAATTCACAGCTCTGAAGGGGCTCCCAGCCTCAGGCCAGCTTGACGTTTGGAATTCATCCTTCAGTTCCAATATGCCAGGAGTGGAGCTGGATTTTGGCTTGTTCCAAACATCAGTTCTTGAATTCTTTCAGTGAAATGCTCAGCAGGTAAAGAAATCACTCAGATAATACCAAGAGCCAGGCTTAAAACGGAAGGAAACCCTTGGTAAAACAGAGGAAAATTTGGTTGAGCTTGTTTGGCATGAAGTGAGAGCAGGTCAGTGACTCTCCAACATCAAACCACTGCTCCCAAAGTGCCACCCCAACTCCTGAAGGTTTCCTGTCCACAGAGTGCCCAGGAAATTGGGCTCTTCTCTAGGATGAAGCCTCAGTTCTGCAGCCAGAGTCATCCTTACATGGATGCAAGGGTGGGTGCATCCTTACATCTACTTGAAGCCCCATTAAATTTAACAAACAGCAAGTCAGACAAAGGAAATAATTTCTGCAGATTCACTCAGATTTTTATTTTTTATAAAGCTGCTCTTGAAAGAGAAACTCCAAAAGGAGATCCAAGCTCTCAGACACACTGCCAATACAGGGATAAATTAAAAAAACACTGGGAGGTTTCACCAATTCCTGAACTCCTTTCCCAGCTCTGATGTTACAGATTCCAGCCAAAGAATTTGTGGGAATAAAGATTTCCTTCTCCTAAAACTTGGACAATTCTTTATTACTTAAAAACCACAATATCCATTAACTGAGTAATTTCTAAGCAGCTTCTTATCATTCTTGAGGCTGAAGTAGTTACTGAAGAAAGGTCAAGGATTAAGCTGCAAGAGTTTAAAAGAAATAATAATAATAACAATAAAATAAAATAAAAATTAAAAGAAAAAAAAAACCACCAAAAAACTTCATCCAATTTTTTTTCCCAAATTAAATCAAGAACATTCCTAATTAGTTTTTCCACCAGAGACATCTAGTGGGAAATGAAAGAAGTGAAAGAGCCATAAGCTGCCTTCGCCCTTTCATTAATATTTGCTCCCAAATGCAGGTCAAATAAATCTAACTCACAGTTTGAGATGAGCAGCTTTAAAACTGATGTATTACTTTCTGCTCGGGTTTATGCCACCCATTTTGGATAATTACTCCCAGTGCTTTTTCCCTGTTGGATTCAGAGCTTCTTCATAAGAATGAAACAAAAAGTTGGGGTCCTCGAGAGCTCTCCTGCTTTTAATAACTTTTCATTTCCCCTCCGCCCTCAAAGATCATTTCCAGCGTGGCAGTGTGAGGAGCTGGAGCTGCTGCCACTGCTTTGGGTGGCTTTGGCTCCATCCAGGCACACAGCAAAACCAAAGCTGTGTCCTCTAAAGCTCAAATCCCATTTAAAATCTATTCAAATCCCAAAGTCATGTGTGGTTCATGGCCTGGGTGACCCAACACCCCAATCCTCTCTGTCCTGGTTGCAGAAGCTGGAAGGAGAGCTCAGGTTGGGATCTGGGGGGATCTGACTTGGACTTGGTGGCTTGCTCTGGAAGGAGAAGGCTCTGGAGAGCCTGGGAAGCCAAGGGCTCAGCTGGGACAGCAGCTGGGCAAAACCTGGGGAGTCACAGAGTCACAGAGTCACAGAGTGACAGAGTCACAGAGTCACAGAATCACAGAGTGACAGAGTCACAGAGTCACAGAATCCCAGAATCAGAGTCACAGAGTCACAGAGTCAGTCTCAGAGTCACAGAATCACAGAGTCACAAAATTACGGAATCACAGTCACAGAATCACAGAATCCCAGAATCACAGAATCCCAGAATTACAGAATCACAGAGTCCCAGAATCACAGAGTCCCAGAATCACAGAGTCACAGAATAACAGAATCCCAGAATGATGAGGTTGGAAGAGACCTCTGAGATCATCGAGTCCAACCTGTGCCCCAACACCTCACCCAGACCATAGCACCCAGTGCCATGTCCAGGCTTTTTTAAACCCATCCAGAGATGGTGATTCCACCACCTCCCTGGGAAGAGCATCCAGTACTTTGTTATTCTTTTGGTGAAAATTTTTTCCTAATATCCAACCTATACCTTCCCTGAGGTAGCTTGAGGCTGTGTCCTTGACTGAGTCAAGGCTTTGGAGAGAATCCAAGATCCTCCCAAACCTCCAAGAAGGAGATCAGCCTAAAACAAAGCCCAGAGCAGGATCAGGGTAATGTTGACACCAGAGCTGATTCCTTTTTTCATGAGCAGCCAAAACCATCAGACAGCTCTGAGCACCCCCTGAGCAGAACCATGGCAGGACAGGAGAAAAATCCCCTCATTAACCTAAAATCATTCCTTTATTCACACACAAAGCTGCACCATGGCCTCTCCATCATTTTCCTTCCTGAATTTTAGTGAGTGTGTG
Source organism: Ammospiza nelsoni (assembly GCF_027579445.1). Classification (NCBI taxonomy): domain Eukaryota; kingdom Metazoa; phylum Chordata; class Aves; order Passeriformes; family Passerellidae; genus Ammospiza; species Ammospiza nelsoni. The sequence continues at coordinate 3,608,146 of NC_080662.1, forward strand.
GTTGTAGCCACCTCTGCTGTGAAAGTGGGGGTTAAAAATGTGAATTTTCGAATCAGAGTCATTTAATCACTGCTATTGATTTCTCTGCCTGTGTATAACATTTCTAAATATTCCTTGCTCCCTGACTGATAAATTCACTCAAAAAGGACAGGCCAGCATGTCTCCATGTCCTTCTTCTCAATATTTAACTTTTCAGAAGGTTCTGTGTGCAGAGATTTGCCAGCTGAGGATGGTTTAGGGCTGCACATCCCTGAGGGAGGGCAGGCCCTAGGCACTCCTGGAAGTTTAAATTTTATCCTTGTTTATTCTCGTGCTTCTCTTCAGCACATCTGGTAATTGTGAAGGGAAAACCTGTCCTGTCCCATAAATGAGGAGCTCCAGGATATCTGAAACACTTCTAAAGACAAAATAAAAAACTGCATTTGCTTACTTCTCTGGAGAGATGAACTGAAGTTGTACCAGATAAAGGGAAAACATAAAGAGGGAGAAGAGGCTCCATGGAGGGGAGCAGTGGAATGTGTATTTTAGGCAGGCAGGCAGACTTGTTCCACCTGCTGAAGAGAGGAAATTCAATTAAATTAAATCCTCTTGCTTCATTCCCCCCTCATAGCAGAGTTCAAGTTCTGGATGCCCTGTCCTCATCTGTCCAGAGCAAAACTTGTCCATTTTCTAGGCTGGGCTGTGGAGGAGAGGTTTAAAATGGAACCCCAAGGCAGGCGTGGTGGAGGAAGGGGCAGTTTGGGAAGGGCAGGGCTGGAGCAGAGCTGGGGCAGTGAGAGGAGGAGGAGGAGGAGGAGGAGGCACCAGGGCTCAGTCCTGGCTCCGCTGGCCCTTTGCCCCGGCACTGTCACAGATGCCCTGGGGACAGCAGGAAATTGCAGCGTTGAGAGGGAAAGAACATGGAAACTCTGGGTCTGCCTCTGCCCAGCTCCATTGGGTTAAGTATTCTATAACCCAATAATTTGTGTTCCTCACCTCTCCCAAGGGCACTTTCCTCCTCCCAGCCCAGAGCACATTTCAGTGCCCCTGCACTGCCCCACCAGGCTGGATTAAGGACACTTTGGGACACAGCTCCTGTACAGCTCCAAGGTGCCTCTCTTGAATTCAGGTTTTCTGGAAGAAGGTGGTTTATCTGCACTGACTTTTTCACAGAGCCCTGACAGAGCCACACGTCTTTTACAGGTTTATTTTGTGGAATTATTCCCACTTTGGGCCTTCCTGTGTATAAAATGAAGAGATAAGAACAAAGCAAACAGCCTCAGGTGAAGTCAGCCTAGCACAGCAAGGATTGATCCCAAATTAATCCAGTTCATACAGAGCCTAATGCAAAAATGTCTCAGGAAAAGAAATCTACCTGATTTGGAAATAAAAAGGAAAAAATGGGGCTGTGACTGTGGGGTTTCTCCTCCAGCTAAAGACTGATAACAAATATCCTCTCATACTACAAACAAACATTAAACTTAGGCCAGTTTTATAGCAAAAGGTATAAAAAGAGATTTTCTGCCTTGTAAAGCACAAGTTCAAGTTACAAGCAAGACTCTTTTATCGTGTATTCATTCCTTTATTTCTGTTCATTGCCATGTCCCAGCTGAGGTACCTGTGACAGTTTCCAGGAAAGCACAAACTCACCCCAGTGGGTTGTTCCAGCAGATTATGGTTTGTAATATTTCCCCCAGCAGAGCTCTGTTAATGGGAGATGCTGGTGCTGCACTCACCAGCTGGGAAAAAATTCAGTTTCTAGCAGATAGTGTGAGGTTCAGCTTTTCAGGGCAGGAAAATTCCCACTGGGATGGGAAAAGCTACAGCTGATGAGCACATCCATAAAAATAATAAAAGAGGCACTCATGATTGTACCGAGATAATGACAGGAAATAAAAAGATTTTGCACACTGAACACTCCAGAATATTTAATCAAAAGCTGTTCCAAAGGGGCCTCCAGAGCAAGAAATAACTGTGGCATTTGGGAGCTGCAGGGATGGGATCCCTGCTGTAGGATCATGGAAGGGACGTGTGGGATCACTGATCCAGCTCCTGGCCATGCACAGGGGACCCCACAATCCCACCCTGGGCATCCCTGGAGCAGGGTCCAAACCCAGATTTGGGAGTGTGACCATTCCCAAATTCAGTGCCCAGCACCCTCTGGGGGAAGAGCCTTTCCCTGATGTCCAACCTGACCCTCCCTGGCACAGCTCCAGCTGTTCCTGGGTCCTGTCAGGTCTGGAATCAGCTCCACAAGCCAGGTGAGGCTCAGATCCTTCCAAGCAGGGACCTTCTCCTGTCTGAGGGGCTCATTAGGGCTCAGACCCCAGAGCAGCTGGGAATGGACCTTGCAGCTCCAGGGGGATGCCAGCAGCTCTCCTGCTCCCAGCCCCTGATAACTGCAGCTCCCCAAATGTGCAATGGGCTTTGCAAAGCAAGAGCAGAGACTGCTGGTGCTTAAAGAATTTGTAAACTCAACTCAGTGTTCACAAGTGGAGTGAAATGGGAGAAAGGGCTGAAGGAAAAGAGGTACAAAAAGGAATCTCATGGCACACAAAGGCTCAGGGAAACTCCTTGTCAGATGTAGGGCTGGAAATCCAGCCCTGAAAGTGGCCAGAAATCCCTCACCAGCTGAGCCCCTCACCTGCCCTCTGTCCTTTCACCCTGAATAAATTCCCCTAAGAGAAGTCCAAAGGCACCTGCAGCCTCGCCCTGTTAGAAAGGTGTCAATTCCTCTAGACTGGATATTGTGGGGAAATTCCTCCCTGTGAGGGTGGTGAGGGACTGGGATGGAATTCCCAGAGCAGCTGTGGCTGCCCCTGGATCCCTGCAAGTGCCCAAGGCCAGGCTGGACAGGACTTGGGGCACCCTGGGACAGTGGAAGGCATCCCTGGGGGTGGGACTGTATAGTAGAAGTCTTAGTAAAATATCTGTATTGTATTTGAATATCTGTATATAGGCCTTGCCCTGATAAGCCCTGGTTGTTTTTGATAGGCTACAGCTGTGATGTCCTTCACTGGGCTGCAGCTGTAGCTAGTGAAGATAACTGGGATAAAAGGGGGTGGCCTTGGCCAGTCAAGTTGAGGTGACAAGGAGCCCTGACAAAGAAGCAGCAACAAGCAGAAGAAGATGTCTGTGCTGTGAAGAACTGCCCCCAAGAAATATCACCGAGAAGGTACAAGACTTTAGAAATATGATTGCGACAGTGTGGGACTCTAGAAATATGAAATACAACAAGATAACAACATCTGGTGACCCCAACATGATGGAGATATGCAGCCTGAGAGCTGTGGAGGCTAAGACAGCCAGAGCTGTGGGACAGCCTAGAGCTGTGGAGAAGCATGGCTATTGAATCTCAAGGAGCTGTGTGTAAGAATATGGCCTTTGAGTCAAGAAGCTGTGGGGAAACATGGCCTTCGAGTCATAGTAAATATATGTGCTGTGCAGCCAAGAGCTGTGGTAGAATGTATGTAATGTATTGTGTCCATCTAAATATGTTTCTCTAAAAAGGGGGAAAATATGGTAGAAGTCCTAGTTGTATTGTATTGTACAGTCGAGAGCTGGGAAATTATATGTACTATATAATTATAAGTGGAATATGTAAAACCTGTCTCTGTAAGTAAGACTCTAGAAATATGAAATACAAGATAACAACAGGACTGGATGGGCTTTAGGATCCCTCCCAACCCAACTGTTCCACAGGACAAACTGGCAGCACCCAGTTCCAAATTTCACAGCCATTTAGCAGGAACAAAAAACCCAAAAAACTTCAAAGGCAGGACTTCAACCCTGCCCAGCAGAATGTGCTGGGGCTGAGCCTGCTGGATGCTCCTTCAGAGGGGTGAGATCTGAGTCCAGCAAGGAATGATCCCCTCCCTTCACTTAAACATCAATTCTTTGCTAATAAAGTATCCCAGGCATTGGGTTTCAGGCCCATGTTTTCAGGGATCCACGGGTTATTTCCAAGCCCAGCTATTACCAGTGCACATGGTGACATTAATATGAGTAAATGCAGGAAAAAGGATGAAATAAAACATATCCTATTGAAGGAAATGAGAGCTCCTTAAGAAAGAAAAACACACATAGGAAAGACGTGGGCATATCAGGATACAAATGGGACGCTGGGGAGCTCCAGATTCCACAGGCATGATGTTATTGGAGTGTTTGATACCAGAGCAAGCACCTGCAGATATGAATTACATCCTTGTTCAGACCACGAACATCGCAGCCGTGACATCTCAGGAAGTGCTTATGTTATATTTCAAATCCCCCTGCCAACTGCATAAATATCAAATAAATCAATCATGGATCTAAGGGACATTATCTTAAGGACTTGCAAAAGCTGAACAAGCCACCTCTCTTCTAAAAGTAGCCCCAGACCTTAAATGGTCGGGGCTTTTTCTGTGCTTGCACCTGAGCAGAAGGGATGGGAGTGCTGTGACTTCACCTCTGCCCCCAGAGACAGAAATGGCACAGAAATGCTTCAAAGAGTGACAAGAAAAGAGCTTTTCCCCAAGTTAAACAGAATTTCTACTGCCTTCAAGAGGGGACACCTCATTTTACACATGGAGAAAGTGAGGCACTGGTGTACAAAGGTGCAAAGTCAAGAGGGCTCTGGGATGGTGTGAGCAGAATAAGGAGAGGACCAGGAACATTGTGATGTCCATCAGACCATGCACACTTTGTTTTTGGTGTATTTTGAGAAACAAAATTTAGATTTTTCTATTTATTTCAGTATATTCTGACCAAGACAGAAAATGCAATCCAGGGATCAGATGTTTTCATGATAGAAAGACTTTTTTTCACATGGATCAGGTAAAAAGATGATTAAAACCAGATCACAAACATAGTCCATCTCATCAAAATTTAACTGAAAATATTTATTCTGCATTGAAAAATTCAGATCTTTATGCTATAATTTTTTTTAAAGTTTAAAAGTAACAAATACCAAAATATTAACTCCAAGCCTGAGTTTTTAATAATGCTGAAAGCCTTAATAAACTAAAATTTTTCCAATGTTACAGAATTTGGGGATTTTCAGAATGCTTTTCAATTTAAGAGTTCCCTCACAAGCTCTTATTAGATTAATTTGTTATTTTTCGTTGCTTGCCACAGGAGTTTTAATTACAATTGCTCCAAATACAGCTCCCATCCATCTTAATCAACAGGGACTATTTGGCCGTGCTGTTAAATCATCTGGTGTAATCACTTTGAAAAACTTTGTTCTGCACTGAAAAAATGGCTGAGAAAGGAAGCAAAGGGAAATCCATCTTTGCACGTTCATCCTTTGCCATTCAGCTCCCAGCAGCAGGAGGATGGAGTGGCCCTTTGGCCCCACATCCACAGGGCTCAGAGTTTGGAAAAGTGGGGTTTGAGCCACAAATTCTGGGAAATATTCAAACAAAGACTTTGCTGCAATCAGAAGGAGTTTGTGGATTAAGATCAAAGTGGCAGGAGAATCCAAACTTCACGGAATCGTGGAATGGTTTGGGTGAGAGGGAGCATTAAAGCCCATCCAGTGCCACCCCTGCCATGGGCACAGACCCCTTCCACTGTCCCAGGGTGCTCCCAGCCCTGAACACTTCCATTAAATGAAATTATCTCCTCCCCACTTTGTCATGGCATGACCTCATAACCTGGATGCAGCACTAACGAGCTCTGGGTAATTACTGTGTGTGTAACTTCATCACAGAACTGAAACATGGTTTGGCCAAAGTCTTCCCCAAGCCCGTTCCAGTCGCCAATTCCAGTGCCAGGCCCTCAGCAGCTGCCCCAGCTTCATGGGCCCTCTTGTTAGGAACAATTCAAAATTTGTCTGTGATTTTTATCCTTAAAAAATCCCCAGCAAAACCCCACTTTTTAGAAAAATGAGATATCAAATAAAACTGGAGGAAACATTTGCAGGGCTTGACCTTTGCTTTAACCTCTTATGATCTTCAGGTGTCAGAACTTTTGAGTGAGAAAATGAAATTTAATGAAGTTTTGCCTGGCTTTGTTTCTTCCAAGTTGTGATTGAAGGTGCAAAGCAAGAGGTTTGGATATGAAAATCCTGTCTGTGCCCATCAAACCAGTCTGGGGCACACAACTCAGGTTATCTAATTCATCCCCACAGCCCAATTTAAGCCACTACCGAACCCCTCAGTGCCCTGCCCTGGGGCATTTCTGCCCAAGAGATTTTTTTCTTCCAAGTTTTATTCCACTGGTTTGTATTTTCATTGGATATCCTCTAAGGAAATTGTGTGAGCTGAAGATAAACAATTCAAAACCTTCCAAGTCCAACTTGCTCTCAGCTCCTTGACTGCCTTCAAACCAAAGTGTGAATTGCAGCTTATCAGCTCTCAAAGAATAATTTTGCAGAGCTGCCATATGAGAAAAAAAGTCATATTAATAAAAACTCTGTTGATCTGCACTACTACATTTAAGGAGTATATTTTTCCTCATTCTGAGAGTTTCATTTGCTATAGGAAACCTTATCAGGAGCCTCCATGGTTGATGGGGAAATGCTCCCCACACAGGAGGAAACACAATCCTGCTCCAGCTCAACATGGCTCACATTGTCCCATTAATCCACCCAAATCCTTCCATCCTCTGCTCTTCTCAGAGGTTCCTCTCATTTTAATCCTCCAAAAGCCTCCTAAATCCAGAGTTTCCGAGGAAGTTTCCCTAATTAAGATTTCATTAGCAGCTTGCACACAGACCCGGAGCACCTTCAGCAGCGTCACTGTCAGAGCAATGAGACAACCCATCACCCCAGCTGGCATCACAGGGACAGGGAGAGAGGGGGAAAAATGTAATGACAAAAACAAAGAAGGGTCAAATTTCCTCCAAAAAAGTCCAGCCCCCCTTTCCCTGTGCTCAGCTGCAGCAAGGTGAAAGGCTAAATGTGGACAGCACGGGAATCCGTGAGTGCTTGCTGAGCTTCCTGGGGGGAATACTCAACAGCAGAAATATGTTTCCCCTGGAGACCTTCCCCACCATTTGGTCCAATTTCTTCCTCCAAGAACTGAACCAGCTCATGATGTAATGCTCCAGGGAAAACATTCCTCTCGAAAAAGAGTATCTTCCTAGGGAGAAGTTTGAAGAAAACATCTTAATATTGTTTAAACAGCTTTTGGCACAGGCACACCAGTTGTGCTGCGCTCAAGGCTGAAAGCAAGGCAGGCTAAAAAGAGGGAAGTGGAAAGTTTTAGGATTTAGTTTTAGGATTTAGTTTTAGGATTTTAGGCTTCTCTTCGACTACTGGCCCAAGTCTCCAGTCCTCAATGGAATGAGGAAAAAAAGCCATTTTCAGAAGCAGATATTGGCCTTGCTAATAAAAGAGGAACAATTTAAAGCTCAGGCTATTCTGTGTGTCAGGAGGAAACCATGGTTTTAATTCTGCCTAAAGCCTGATCATTTTCTTAACTCCTGCACAAAGGGACAGTTCCAAGGCACCAAAGCCCACGGGTCTGGCTGGGAATGAGCTTTCTGTGGCTCTTGGAGGGGGCACCATGCCAAGGACCAGGAAAGTTCTTGCCAGCCAACCTTTCATTGCTCAGTTCTGTGTACTCATCCTCCCTGTGCTCCTGACTGCTTGGGTCCCTTTCTGGACCATCTCTCTGAACCAATTTGTCACTTTTGTGACTTGACATTGGTGTTAAACAAGGGCAGGAAGCACTGGGGACAAAGAAATTCAGGAGAGGCAGAGCAGGAGCAGCACACTCCAAAGCTGAGGCAGGAGGTGCAGGAAAACCCAGGACAACAGAGCTCTGTGAGGAACAAGCAGGGGGAGAGGTGGGAAAAACAAACGTGAAATGAACATTTAGGGATTCTATTCCATAGCTGGGATTATGTCATGCACTGATATAAACTCCACATACACATTACCTACTCCTTACATAAACCTTACAAAACTTTCCTTGCAAAACACACCCTGGGTACTTTAAGGTTTTTTTTTTTTTCTTGAGGAAAGAGTAAAATGACCCTTTTATTCCTCATTAGTATTTGTACCCACACAATTACTTTTTCCTCAATGACACACCCGAGGCCACTCAACAGCTCCAAAGCCCAGTTCAAATGTGAATTCCCTTAGAACCTTAACAGATTTGCATTAGTGAATATTATTTACTGCCAGAACTCAGCATTTCTGACCTGCTGAACGTGGGACTGCAGGCATTTGTTTGTCCAAACATTTGGGTGCCACAGGCAGGTTATTTATGGCAGGGTGAAGTTTCTATCTCCAGTGTGAGCCAGGTGATTTAAGGGATGGGGATATTGGATCCCTGTTTCCACCCTGATGTTCCCTGTGCTGGAAAGACAAAGAGCAAGGAAAAGGAGCAACAACTCAATTCAAGAACAGCACGAGCCCAAACTCAGAGCACAGAGGGGATAAAACTCCCAATTTTCCAATTCCTACCTTGTTTAGTTTAGTGCATCATCAGGGCTTTCAAGGAATGGGCACCATTTGTGCTGCAGCTTCTCCTCAGACTTTGAGGCACGTGGTAACTGTTAACAATTTCATCAGCAGGATGTAAAACCAGGCTCATTTATCTACTTTAAAATATTCAGTTTTGCATGTTATCTGTTCAAAGGGGCTTTGTTTGTAGAGAGGGATTGTGAAGAATAAAAGCTTGGTTGGGTGGGGAGGTTGCTGCTTTGATTATTCAATTTTACTCCATTGCTCAAACTCTCAGGAGAACTCTGGACACGGTGACTGAATTAAAAGGTGTTGTTATTATTATTATTCTTATCAATAAATAGGATTGTCCAGACGATTAAACATGCTGCACAGCTTGGAACATCTCAGCTACAGAGTGAGGGCTGCACTGCACTGCTTGGCAATGCTAAAACCCAGCAGTAAAGGCTCCATAAAGAATTTAAACCCAACTCAGTGGACTTGAAGGCCAATCCTTTGCAGGATTCTGTTGAGAGCTTTTACTGCTCCTTTGCTGGGGCTTGTGGCTGCAGATTTTTCAGGTTCTTAGTAGACCCTAAACTCTTAAAGCCTTGAATCACAACAATTTATCACCCATCAGGGAGCTACATAAAATGTATTTTCCTTCAGAGTGACTATTCTCATAAAAAAAACTAATTTAAAAAGAAAAAAGACAATTAAGAATGTTTTTTAAAAATCTACACTACAGCCCAACTTTACAGGGATCTTAAACCTAAAAAGTCTGACCCCAAAAAATTAATGCCACCTGCAAGCTGTAAATACATGTATTAATTTTTTTTCCCCCAAGTATTTTCTTTGGCTGTTACATTCAGCTGAACAAGGCCTAAAAATTGTCAAACTAAATTCTTGTTTAAGAGTGGAGCTCTAACTACTGCCAGTTTGAGTGAAGCACACAGCCAGGTTTAGGGAATAAGTTTTATTTATCTTGGCTGCGGCGCGGGGTGGAACATTTTCCATCCCATCCGAAGGCAGTCAAAAAGGGGTTGAAATATTGCACAATAAAAGCCATTCATTCTATCTGTCTGCTCTGCCTTCCAAAAACAGAGCAGCCTGACCAGCCCCGAGCCCGGGCAGGGGGCAGGAAGATGGGAGTCAAGGGGTCACTGGAAATAAACCAAGACCAACACCAGGATTGCAGGCCTGGCTTAGGGAATCTGTTCCATGCCCTCACTCCCACAGCACACAGGTTTTCCTCTCCCCCCTCCCCAGCCCGGCTAAAGTAGTTAATTGCTCTGTTATGCACAATTTACAGGAGTTAATTACTAAACTAATACATTAGGCTGCTTGTGTCCCAGTCACAGGCCCAGCTCCAGCTCCTCCACAGGGGCACAGGGAAACTGGACTGTACTTCAACTTTAAACATTTTCATTTTGCTTCCTCACTTTAAAGCCATGTTGAAGGAATACCCCGCTATTTTTTATTGATTTCCAGTGCTCACCCACCTGTTGGCAGCTTGTAAATGCAATTTCTTCCCCTGCCTGTTCGTGTTCCTGCCATTTTTCGGGGGAATTTCCCCTTTCTCCATCTCCTTGGCCACAGCTCCACCAAGCCTTTGCTTCCCTGTTCATCACTAAAGTCTCTCCAGGTCTAAGAGTGAGAGGATTCACAGTGAGGAGGAGGAGGAAGAGTCAAGCACAAACTTTCTAAACGTTTCTGAACAACTGACCCAGACAAACCCACAACAGTGACATTTCCAGGCAGCACTCGAGTGTTTCAGCATCTTCTATTGCTCAGTAGTGAGGATAAAGTAGAAAAAAATCAGCTGTAAACCAGATTTATTTACATTTTAAAGTGAAATAAATAAAAATGGCATATACAGTTCTTGTTATTTTTTCCCCCTGCTTATCAGGTCAGAATGAGAAAAGTTTTACTTCTTCAAGTTTTATTAACTCATATGGGAGAAATTGGGTCATCTCATCTCCCCTTTTATAACTTATGTGCACCTTAATTAAGGCAAAATAAAGGCATAAAAATTCCTGGGAAACATGAACACTTTCCCTTGAAAACCTCCTGGAGAATTCAGGGATAAGGATTGTTCTTTGTACCTTGAGCAAAGTGAAGCAGAGACTTTTCCAACTGTGAAATCACTGCCAGGTATGCAGCTCTGAAAATCCATCACCACTGCACTTCACACAAGTGATGTGTAATTACTCTTACTTATTAACAACATCATAATTACACAGCAGCAAAACAATCAGCGTTTCCAGCCCCAGCCCTTGTCCTCCCTGCCAGTCAGAGCAGCAATTACGTGGGGAGCTGCTAAATGCAATTATTCACCAACCCACACCCAGGCCTGCCTTGGACCTGCTTGAAGTAATTTAAAGTCCACACAAATTAAAGTAGGGAAGTGCTTTGAAACACAAATTCATCTTTATAAAAGCCCTCCAAAGGGAGAAGAGCCTGGCTTTGGAAGAGGAATGGCCATGCCCTGGATTTATTTAGATGCCACTGCAACACACGGTGTGAGCTGGAGCTCAGCACATAAAAATGGGAAAAAAGCCACTGGAATCTCCTTCAGGCAGAGCTGGAAACCAGAAGCACAAACTGAGAGAGCCCTGACACCTCTGTGCTGTCACACCTTGGTTTCATTTCCTACCCCCACCATGGCCACCAAGACAAGACACAACCCCAGAAAAGCTGCTCACGCCTGATTCCAGCCCATCATTTCACTTTCCCAGTTTAAGTCCAGTGCACAGCTCAGTTGCTTTGTTTTGAACAGCAAAAGGAGCAGCTATTTTTACTAATTTACTCATTTTTTAAGCTTTACATTATAAGCTCAGCCAGCCTCTCGGTTTTTGTCCATGATGTTCTTTTCCAGGAAGCTGCTGGTCATTCTGAGGGAAATGTGAATTTTGGAAAAGCAGATGGGAGAACGGAATTACACTGCTGCTCCCACCCTGTGTGACAGCACAGGCACCAGTGCAGGTCCCAGTTTCAGGAGTTTCCAGGAGTTTTCTGAGCTCGTGCCCTGAGGCAGGGCAGGGACTCAGGTGAGATCTGGCTGTTCAAAGCCCCAGGATGCTGCAGGGGCCCTGCATGAGGAGCTCTCCCAGTTTGCAGCTCCCCAGCTCCCTGCCCCACCACGGGTTCCAGCCCAGCCTGGGCTGCTCAGCAAGCCCCACAGCAGCCCCTGCACTCTGCACCATCAGCAAACAGCCAGAGGCTGCAGAGGCCATCCTGGCCTATCCCCACCCCAGGAAGGATCATCTGTCATTGCTGACAGGTATTTGTTTAATCTGTTCCTGAGGGCTCCAGTGATGGAGATTCCACACTTCCCCAGGTTCCCCTGCTTGGCCATCACTGCTGTGAGAACTTTCCTCTAATGTTTAACAGAGACCTTTTCCTCTGACTAAAACACATCTCTTGTCCTTCTCAGGGCAGATATGGAGAACAGATTATTGCCCCCCGCCTTCTGCACAGCTCTTGTTCAAATCCTCTCCAGATTAAGAAAACAAAATATTTTGAGGATCAATTCTATCCAGAGAAGGACAAAAGGAACTAAAAAGCAGCATAAAGAAGTTGACATCTCTTGGAACAAACTGCAACCTCTTCCTTTCTTGTGGGTTTCCTCACCCTGGCACTGCTATCAAGCATCCACAAATGATCCCTAACAACCCTTTTCCACCCAGCTGTGCCAGGAGGAAAATCCAAGCTTTATTTTCCTCTCCTTCCCCTTGTTCTCCTCCTCCCACCTCCCAGCTGAAGTGCACTTGGGGAGCCTCTGAGGGAACCTGAGGGAGGGAGAGCTCCCTGTGCTGCTGGGGCTGCCCAGAGCTCTGGGCAGACTGGGCATTAACCCCTCTTGTACCAAACACACGAATTCATTGTCTCTCTCTCTTGTACCAAACACACGAATTCATTGTCTCTCCCTCTTGTTGTACCAAACACACGAATTCATTGTCTCTCCCTCTTGTTGTACCAAACACACGAATTCATTGTCTCTCCCTCTTGTACCAAACACACAAATTCTTTGTCTCTCCCTCTTGTACCAAACACACAAATTCTTTGTCTCTCTCTCTTGTACCAAACACACAAATTCATTGTCTCTCCCTCTTGTACCAAACACACGAATTCATTGTCTCTCTCTCTTGTACCAAACACACAAATTCATTGTCTCTCCCTCTTGTTGTACCAAACACATGAATTCATTGTCTCTCTCTCTTGTACCAAACACACAAATTCATTGTCTCTCCCTCTTGTACCAAACACACAAATTCTTTGTCTCTCCCTCCAGGACAACTCTTTGGTCTCACTAGTGCCTGACATTCAGGATGTGACAGCCCCAGTGTCACCCAGGGCTGGATTTGGCACCTAAAAGCTGCACAGAGACACCCAGACAGCTCAGGTACAACTTGACTGATCAGGCACAAAGTGATTTCCAGATGAAACTCCCACCTGATTCCAGCCCAGTTTAATTCCAGTGCACAGCTCAGTTGCTTTGTTTTGAACAGTAAAAGGAGCAGCTATTTTTACTAATTTACTCATTTTTTAAGCTTTACATTATAAGCTCAGCCAGCCTCTCAGTTTTTGTCCATGATGTTCTTTCCCAGGTCCCTTCCAAGCAGAAATCCCAGCCCAGGCTGCCCTCTCCTGGCAGCCAAGCACAGCATCCAGCCCAGAACTCTCCAGTCTGCTTCCAAACCAACCCCAAAGCAAATCCCCAAGCCAAACATTAAGGCAACTGTTTTTGGAGGGATTTAAGACATGGAGATGTGGCACTTGGGGACGTGGTTTATGGGCCACAGGGCAGTGCTGGACTCTGATCTTAAAGCTCTTTTCCAACCCCAAGGATTCTGTAACTCAAACAGCTTAAACAGTGCAGTTTCTTTCAAGTTGCTTGAGGAATTCTTGTCTTGGGAGCAAGAGGTATAAAAATCCAACTGCTCTGGTTTCTTTCAAGCTTTATAAAAGCAGCTAAGTACATCAAGGATTTTATCCCACATCACTCATGGCACAAAGCAGGTCACAGAAGGGACTGCATTGGACACAAAGCCATTTCCTCCAGGCTGGCACGGGCATCCCTGAGGGCTGGAACAGCCCAGATGAAAAATGAAAGCAGCAGCAAAGCCTGGAGCAGAGCACCTGCAGTGCTCACTCTTTGTTCCACTGGTGCCAGGGGCCAGCAGGGGATGGACTCAGGACACACACACAGGGCTGGAAGGGCTGGAAATGAAGCCCAGCCTTCCCAGTGAGGAATGCTTCTCTCCCCTCAGCCAATTTCATTTGTCAGATGAATTTTATACAAATAAATATCTAAAAGCGTTTTTTTTCTTTAATGACCACCCTTTACATCAGAGAAAGATGTGTTAGAGTTTAGTGTTAGTGTTAAACTCTAACACTAAATCTCACTCTAACTCCACCTCTGCTCATGCCCAAAGCCTCTCCAGAAGGTAGAAGCAGGTTCCCCACTGCTTGAAAGGGAAGAGGAGGAAGTGATTCCTTTATTCATTGCAGACAATCTCTTTTGAGTATAGTTTTGCAATCTAAAAGAAAATATATGCAGATTTCAACAGCAATTTCTAGGGAATGGTCACACACAGGAAACAAAGCCTTGGAGTAATTGTGGCTGGAAGGACACATTTGACTCTGGTTTAACTGCTAAAAACAAACCCACATTTATCAGGGAGAAGAATTTTTTAATTCTCTTCATTACCTGCCATAACTGTACCAGACCAATGCTCTGAGCCAGTCTGCCAAACAGTTCAGATCTTCAAACATTTTAGGCATCAAGAAAGGAAAATGAGTTCTAAGTTATCCAGAAAATGAATAAGAAAATAAGTGAGGAAATACAAGTGGGAAAGAAGAAAACTGCACTTGAGAGACAACACAAGGCCTAAGAAGCACCTTCACTTCAGAAAACCAGAGATGCCTGAAACATCTTTCAATCTCATCTCAAGAGTTTCTGTCACTCCTGAGTGTTTTTGGTCACTCCTGTTCTTCCCACACACGGAATTTGTGCTTCTCCTTCTCTGGGTGGGAGCCCAGGGCGTTTCTTGAGCTGTGCCTTCACAGAGGCTTCTCCTCCTCCACCTCCTGCCAGGAGCTGCAGCAAGGGGAGCAGAGCCCTCATTCTCCTTCCCTGGGGCTGGCAAGGGGAGGAGGTTCTGCTCGCTGTGGTGGATGTTCTCAGCCCCTGCCAGGATGGACGTGCTGCTGCTCCTCCTGCCTTTGGGGGCAGCGGGCAGGGGAGGCTCCCTGGGCACCTCAACCCAGGCAAGCCCCGCGCCGGCCGCGTCCCTGCTCAGCCTCATGCTGCGCCTCACCCGGAGCTCAGCGCCGGCCCCGCCGCTCCCCCTGCCGGCCCGCAGGGGCCCCTCCCCGGCCCGGGGCACCGAGAACACTTCCTCCACCTCGTAAGAGCAAACCGCAAGGTCAGCCCCAGACATCGCCAAGTTCTCAGCAGGAGGGAAGTAGAAGGCACTGCTGCTGCTTCTTCTTCTTCTCCTTGCTGGCTCATGTCTGACAGAATCCTTCTGAGGACACCTGGCTCTCTGGGCACCCTCCTGTACCTCCTGTTGTTCCACAATTTCAAGCCCAGTTAGAAGATTTCCTTGTAATTCTTCCTTTTCTATCAAGGAACTGCTTTCTTTTGCTTCTTTTTCACATGGAGTCTCTTTGCCTTGCTGGAAATAATCAGATGTATCAAAATCACCTTCTGCATCTGGCACAGCATTTGAAAACTGGGGAGATAAAATAAAAAAAAACTTGATTTTTTTAAAATATAGGCAACAGGTAATCCATAAAAACTGGTTTCAAACAGCTGAACTGGCTACTGGTCTCCTTACCACTCCAAAATCCCAACACCTGACAGGGAATGCTGCAGGAGATTGCTCTCCTCAAAAAAAGCATGTGTGCCTCTGAGAAAAACTTCAGATCTCCTTTTGTATCCCCTCTCAAATACATATGCATACAGTTTCACAATAGGTTCATACATATTCATTTTTATGGCTTTTGTGTGACATTTACCTCTAGTTCCTTTTTATCAGAAAGAATTCCGGGGTCAGGCTGCCTTGCCCTTACAGCAGTCCCTGTCTCTCTCTATCATCTTCTGTCTCCCCCCCTTTATCTCTGTCCTTCGCTGAAGTAACTTCACTGAGCTTAGGCCTTGCAGTCAGGCTAAATAACTACGGGTTCTAACCACAGACTCAACTCAAAAATGTACATTTCACCTAAATTAAAATGGATTTCTATCCTGGAAAATTTTCACTTTGCCCCACCAGGCTGCTCAGAGGCTCAGCCGAGTTCTGAATGCCCAACCCCTCCTTCCAAGGATGGAGATTCCATGGCCTGCAGGCTGTGTTTTGCAGAGAAAAGAAAAAGTGCCCCACAACGTTGTGAAAGTTGTAAAGCTGGTGTGTTTATTGCAGTGCTGGAGATTGCTCTCCTCAAAAGGCTTGTGTGTCTCTGAGAACTTCAGGTCTCTTTTTATCTCTCTCTCAAATATATATGCATAATAGGCTCACACATATTCATTTTTATGGACTCTGTGTGACATTTGCCACCAGCTCCTCTTGAACAGAAAGAATTCTTGGGTCAGTGTGGCCTGCCCTTGCAGTAGTTTCTGTTTTTCTGTATCTGTCTCCCTCTGTCTCATCATCATCTCTGTCCTGCAGTTTTCCCTTCAGCTTCAGCCTTACAGACTTTTCACTCTTTCTAGACATTTCACCTGATTCAAAATGGATTTTTGCTCTGGGGGATTTTTCACTCTGTCTCAGCTGCCTGGTCCCAGCTTAGTCACTCCCAGTGCCTCCCCCCAGACATCATTCTGAGCCCAGCAGTTACCTCAGGAGCTGCCTCCAGGCTCCCTGGCACCTCAGAGTCTCCAGAGCTGGTGGCTGCTGCCTCCTCCAGGAGCCCAGGGCACAGAGCAGCTGCACAGAGCCCCTTCCCCTGCATCCTGCCAGCCTGGGGCTGCTGGGCAGTGTCCCTGCAGGGGTCCCTGCATTTGGGGTCACCCACACCTGCACCCTCTGCAAAGAGCAAACACATGGTTGTGCCTTCAGTCAATTAACATCTTTGTGTATTACAAGAAAACTTCATTGGATTTTACTTTGTGTATAAATTATTTTACTTATTATACTTATTAACCTATATAAAAATAACCTTCTACACATAAACAGTGGAGAACAAACCCACCAGAAAGCTCTGCACATCCCTTCACTCTCCATGCCCAACTCACTATGAAAACAGCAGCACCCAAAGTAAAGAGGTGGATTTGGATTTTTGGTCAGATTTACACTGGAGTCCAACAAGAACTGAATTTATCAGCTGGACATTATTAATTTATTAGATCCTCCAGACTCTGCTATTACAGAAGCAATTGCAAGTAAAAATATTGTTTGTATAACTGTTGAGGAACAGAAAGAGCAAAGCAAAACAAAACCAAACCCCAAACTACCTGTAAGAAGTGCATCTGCCTTTGGTGAGTCTGGAGATGACACAGAAGAGAAAACCTCTGGGATTTCAGGGATAGGGCTGAGCAGGGGTTTCTTAGAAGCCATTTCTCTTTCCCCATACAAAGATTGCTTGACTTTTTTCTTTCTTCTCTTCCCATAGCTTGGGCGGGTTTTTCTCTGAAAAGATGGAGGAGGAGAATAAAGCACAGTGAAATTTGAATCATCCTCTACAATGTTTTTCAGTAAGTGACCCCATTACTGGATTTTGATGGATGACAAGTGTTTCCCCTAAAAGGAAGATTCCACTTCCTCTGCCAGCTACAAAATAATCCAGAAACTCATAAGCAAAAAAAGAATTACTTTTCTAACATGTCTCTGCAAGAACTTGGCAAGGGAAGAAGCACAAACTCATTTGTTGGCCCTCGAGTCTGAAAAGGAAAAGAGATGTTTACCTGAGCTTTATATTAACTGGATCTTATTTAAACTTGTGATATCATTCTGTGAAAATTTTACTGCTTAAAGTAATTTTTTTACTTATTATACTGATTTACCTATATAAAAATAACTTCTGCACAAGCATCCCACAAACAGTGGAGAACAAACCCACCAGAAAGCTCTGCACATCCCTCACTCTCCATGCCCAACTCACTATGAAAACTGCAGCACCCAAAGTAAAGAGGTGGATTTGGATTTTTGGTCAGATTTGCACTGGAGTCCAACAAGAACTGAATTTATCAGCTGGACATTACAAAACAAACACCTAGCCCCAAAAAGATCCTTTGGGCCCTACAAGAATTCAAGCCCTCAAGTCAGCAAGGAAAAGAGATGGGGCAGGAAAACAAGAAGAAAACATTGGCAGCAACAGGAAGATCCTGCAGGACACAAGGAGAGAGAAATAAATCAAAATAAAAGCAGAATTCAGCAACTGCAGTGGCTGGGACTCACCTGGGTCTTCTTGGGAGCAGCTGTGCTTGGATTCCTCTGTCTCTGGATCTTGCTCCTTGGATTTTTGGTGTCCTTGTCGTTCTCAGTGTTTGTGGCTCCTGAGCTGCTCCCATCAGGGTCCTGTGCCACGGCCCTGCACTGCTGGGAACAGGGTTTGGGGTGCCTGGGGGCACCTGCAGCTCAGAGAAACCCCCACAGTCCACAGGCACAAGAATCAAATGGAATTAATCTCTTCTCACCTCATTAGAGGCTGGCACAACTGGGAATTAAATTTTATAGACTTATTTCCCACAGTACAATCCAGTCCTGTTTGTATTATAATCAAAATACAGTCATTTCTATCTTTAGTTATTTAGGAAAATGGGGTTATTTCTGTATATTCCTCTATTTGTTGCCTTCCCCTCCCACCAGAGCTGCCCAACACTGCAGGCTGAATCAATTCTGTGCCTTGAAATTCCAGCAACCAAAACATTTTGTCAGATTCTTTGGAAAAGCTCCTGGAAAATTCAATAGAAATTGTCAATTTAAGTATCAGGCTATATTTTTAATAACTGGAAAATCACTTCCACTGAAAAATCACATTTCCTCAAGGCACTACCAGGAGGTATTTCCATATACCTGGATATAGATAATCCTCATACCTGAAGCTGGAAGAACTTTTTTAAGCATCAAGAGGGATAAAAGAACAATTCTGCCTCAAGAAGTTCAAATAAACAAAATAAATTTAATCATCAAAGAAACTCACCTTCCTCTTAGTAGCAGAATGAGTTGTTACCACGTCAGGTTTGTCAGTCTCTGCTACTAGAAATGAAAAAAAGGATTTTTAGTCAGATTCAATGCAAGTTAATCACAGTTTGAGGAAATAATCTACATTATTTCTGATCCTGTGCACTTCAGCCCCTTTAGTCTTTACTAGAAACTTCACCTTGAGAACTATCAAACATGGCAAGATAAAAATTTTTATTTGCTCTGCAAAATAGAGGAAGACTCATCTTGGGAGGATTTGGTAACAAGAATTAGAACATGCAAAGCTTTCCTAGATAAATATGCACAACCCACTCTCAATTCTTTTGTTGTTGCATTGCTGTTTAAAAATCATCAAAATTCCAATATCAGAATCGAGACTCTAAAAAAAATTCCTTTAAGCAGTAAAATTTTCACAGAATATTATCACAAGTTTAAATAAAGCTCAGGTAAACACTGCAGCTACTGCAAGGAGCTTCAGAAGAAAACCTTTCAATTTAAATGCCAGCATTCAAGTTTTAACACAATTGAAATATATCCCCTGTATTAAAAAAATACAAACAGAAAAATAAACCAAAACCGTCAACTTACAGTTTTCAGGTATAAAAAGATTCATTATCTACTGATCAAAACACAAGTTGGGGTTACCTTCTGCAATTTCAACAGGTGCAGGGGCTTCTGCAATTTCAACAGGTGCAGGGGCTTCTGCAATTTCAACAGGTGCAGGGGCTTCTGAACCTTCCAGGAATTCTGGGAGAGGCTCAACACCTTCCTTCAAACAGAAAATGTCATTTCTTAGCAATAAATCACAGCAGATATTTGGTGGACCTTGTCCATCAGTGTTTGTAGACAAAGCAGTTTTATTTTGTTTCCTTACAGAAAACACCTTTGCTGTGTGTGGCAAAAAGAAACACAGCAGCAAAATATAAGAAAAAGTGAAGGGGAAAACATTTCAAGGTTCAGAAAGCTCCTAGAACAGCTCTCCAGGCCAAAGTACTGCTCAGAATTCCTAAGACTCACACTGAGAAGTTGAGTTTTAGCTCCAACTGAACTCTGCTTTTACATTTCTGTAGTGAGAGTGCTATGTATGGGATAAGTGGGTCCCAGCTATTCTAAACGAGCCACAGCTGCCAAGTCCTCAGCTGGGGCTCACAAAGATAACTGGGATAAAAGGGGTGGGCTGAGAGCCCAGGAGGAGCCCCTGTGGAGCCATGAGGAACTGCACAGCAGAGAGGAGCTGCATGGTAGAAAACCAGCTAGAAGGTATGGACTTCAGGAATATAATAACAACAGTATGGGACTCTAGAAATATGAAATACAACAAGATAACAACAATTGGTGACCCCAACGTGATTGAGATATGGAGCCTGAGGGCTGTGGAGGAAAAGGCAGCCAAGAGCTGCAGAAGAACACAGCTACTGAGTCTCAAGGAGCTGTGCTGGATTGTGGCCTTTGAGCAAGAAGCTGTGTGTGGTGTACGAGGCCTTTGAGTCTCGGGATAGAACATGTAAATGTATATATTGTACTTGAATACATCTGTTAGCAATAGAAAAAGGGGAAAATGTAGTGAGAGCCCCTACAAAATCTATGTGTTGGATAAGTGGGTCCTAGTTATTCCAAATGAGCCACAGCTGCCAAGTCCTCAGCTGGGCAGCAGCTGGGGCTCACAAAGATATCTGGGATAAAAGGGCTGGGCTGAGAGCCCCCGAGGAACTGCACTACAGAGGAGAGCAGCATGTAGAAAACCAGCTAGAAGGTATGGAACAATGTATGGGACTCTAGAAACATGAACAACAATAAGATAGCAACATGAAACGATGTATGGGACTCTAGAAACATGAACAACAATAAGAATACAACAATTGGTGACCCCAACGTGATTGAGATATGGAGCCTGAGGGCTGTGGAGGAAAAGGCAGCCAAGAGCTGCAGAAGAACACAGCTACTGAGTCTCAAGGAGCTGTGCTGGATTGTGGCCTTTGAGCAAGAAGCTGTGTGTGGTGTACGAGGCCTTTGAGTCTCGGGATAGAACATGTATAGTAAGGAAATGTATAAAAAGGGGGAAATTTAGTGAGAGTCCTATGTATGGGATAAGTGGGTCCCAGCTATTCTAAACGAGCCACAGCTGCCAAGTCCTCAGCTGGGCCTCACAAAGATAACTGGGATAAAAGGGCTGGGCTGAGAGCCCCCGAGGAGCCCCTGAGAAGCCACGAGGAGCTGCACTAATGAGAAGAGCAGCATGTAGAAAACCAGCCAGAAGGTATGGAACAATGTATGGGACTCTAGAAACATGAATAACAATAAGAATACAACACATTTCAGCACTTTCTTCACAAAACCCAGCAGGCTGAGGGGAATGAACCCAGGACTGAGCCCAGACAAACTGACCTCATCCCAGCCAAAATCCAGCAGGGGCAGAGGCTCCTCAGAGAGGCCTGGCCATTTCCAGGGGCTCTGTCCCTGGGCACAGCCTGGGGAGGCTCCTCTGCGCAGGGGGGTGTTGGCAGGCAGGCTCTGGTCAAAGATTTCAGGGCTCAGAACTTCCCCAAAAGTCACTTTTTTCTTCTTGGGTGTTTTGGAGCTGTCAGCACTCTCTGTTGGAACAAAATAAAATGAAATAAACAGCTGAGTGAAGGGGAACTGGTACAGAGCAGAGGGTTTGCAAGATTTAAATATTCTCCTAAAAGTCACCACCCAAACAACCAGCAAAACATCTTCACATGGCCTGTGAGGCCAGCCAGGACTTTCACTCTGAGTTTATTAAAAAATCAAGGAAGAAACAGACTAAAACCAACTCCCTGTCACCTAAGTTTCAGCTGAGAAGTGTAAGAGTCCTTCAAAAATCAGGGATTCTATGAAGGTGCTCAAGGTTTCTGAAGTTCTGGGGTGGGTTAAGTTTTTTTTACAGACATTCCTTTCCTTGGCAATCTTGTTTTCCATGTCAGCAGCAGGATGCCACAAGGAGGTCACTCAGTGGTGATTAATACCAATAATCAGGCTTAGAAAAGAGGCAAAACAGCATCACAATATTTTACTAATTTTAAAAAGAAATAAAGAAAGCCAAGGGATTTTTTTTTTCTTAGAAAGGAGAATCTGACCTGTTTGCAAGGTTTCAGAGGCTTTTACACAATTGGAGACTGCAGCAGATTCATCTCCTCCTCCACCAATGGCACTGTTTAATTCCTGTCAAATTTAAGATACAGCTCAATAAAAATTAATTAAAATATTGTCACTAAGCAGCATTTAATAATCAGTCCTTTTATTAAACCAAACCTCAAAACCATTCATTTCATGGAATGATTCAGGTGGGAAGGGAACTTAAAATGATGCAGTGCCACCCCTGCCATGGCAGGGACACCTCCCAGTGTCTCAGGGGGCTCCAGCCTGGCCAGGGACACTTGACTTTGTTCTCTCTGTGTTTTGAGGCATTTCAGCCCAGCCTGGCCAGGGACACTTGACTTTGCTCTCTCTGTGTTTTGAGGCATTTCAGCCCAGCTTGGCCTTTAGGGCAGTCTTGGGAAGGAATTAATCTGTGGGAAAAATGGATCTAGGAATTAACAGAAACATGGAATCATGGAATGGTTGGGTTGGAAGAGACTTAGCAGCTCATCCCATCCCACCCTGCCATGGCAGGGACACCTTCCCCTGTCCTTGGGCACTGCCAGGGATCCAGGGGCAGCCCCAGCTGCTCTGGGAATTCCATCCCCCTGCCCACCCTCCCAGGGAACAATTCCTGCCCACCATCCCACCCATCCCTGCCCTCTGGCAGTCTGAAGCCATTCCTGGCACCCCAAACCTTTGTCAAGTCTCTGTTTTTCCTGTCACCCCTTCAGGTGCTGAAGGTGCAATTGGGTGACCCCTGATCCTCTCCCAACATGAGAGTTCCGAGCAAAGCTCCAAGATGCCCAAGAAACATTAAATAATTCCCAACCCATTCCCAAACCACAGCAATCAGTCCCCAAAGCACCTGGAAGCTCCTCCTTGGTGCAGGCACTGGGTCAGCCCTGGCACTGTCCAGGAGCTCCTTGGCTGGGGTTTTCTTCAGGATGGATCTGGGCAGGGAGCTGCTGTGGCCCAGGGCAGTGCTCCCATCTTCCCCAGCCCTGCTCCTGCTGGGGGCTGGCACAGCACCCCCAGTGCCACTGGGCTCACACCTGGGCCCTGCAGAGCCAGCACACAGCTGGGACACTGAAACAGAGAAGGAAAAGTGACAGAACTTTAGCACTGAAAGGATCAGTATAAAAGCACCGGCGTAAAAGCAGAAACACCCCACAAAAATCCACCAGTCTGTAAATTCTGGCTCTTTTTGTGCCACGTGGACAATTGCTGTTTTCAGAAATTTATAAAACATCCTAAAAAGGAGCACTACATGAATGAGAAGTTACATCAGGTTTCTACTGCACCCTAAATTGTAGGCAAGGTGACAAATGTCAGCTGAAACATTTCCTGACCAATATTTTTATTTCCTAATGAGAATTTAACAAAGACTAACAAAGATTGTAACAGCGCTGAATCCTCTTACCATGGTCTCTTTCCAGGGTCTCTCCAGTTACAGCAGGGTCCAAGGATTGAACAGGATTTTGCTGCTCACAAACCCATTCCTAAAGAAAGAGTTACAAGATTTTTACAACAGCACAGAGTATGGAGGGTTTCAATCCCACAGACAAGGATTTCAGAGTTTTCCCCATCATCCACAATTTCAGCACCCAGGGAAATGCTTAGAAAGTGCTTAATGAATTAAATGCTTAGCAAATGAAGAAATTGTCTATTTCAATGTCTAACAGAGGTTTCTCCCCAGTTGAAAGCACCTTGGCAGCAGTGACAGTCACAGCTCGTTGTGGGGACAAGATGCTGCAGATCCTGAGCTCACTCCTGCTGCTCTTGGTCTCATTTTCTCTTAAATTTTCTTTTAAACCAGCTCCTCTGTTGCCCAGCATGAACTTTCCACTCCACTGCTCCAGGTTTGGCTCTTTTTTAAAAGGTGCTCTGTTCTGAGCTGCATCAATTCAAAATAAAACAGAAGCCAAACAAATCACAAAGACAAACTTCAGGTTGTTCAAAGGTTGTTCAAAGAATCCTCTTTTTGTGTTTCCCCATCAAGAGGTGCAGGGAGAACACATTTTTTAGATCTACTTTGAAAATAACATTACCAACCTCCAAAATAAAATAAATTATTTCTGTCATATAAATGTTATTAAGGTCAGCAATAACAGAGAAGTAAAATGAAAACCATTCTGTTTCACAGAAAAAAGTGCAAAACCATGAATGTTCAGTGAGAAATTCATCAAAGAGCACAAATCTAGGAACTAAAACTAATGGAAGAGACTCCAAACCATGAGTTTTCAGAGAAACCACTAATCAGGGTGCATTAAGATGATTTAAACAAACCAAACAAACCTCAAAGCAAGCACAGCCACCTGTGCCAAACCTAATAAAGGAAGATGATTTTGTTTTACAAGAAGCATTTCCAGTTTCATACTTTCAGCTGATATTTCAGGTAAATCACTGCCCAGGATGTTTAATCAACTCACAGGAAGCTCCTTGCTGGGAAGGCTCCCCCAGGTGTGGGAGCCCAGGCTCCCCCTCAGCCTCCTGCAGGGACTCAAAGGAGGCCTGGAAAGTGTTGATCTTGTCCTTCAGAGACCTCACACTTGCAGGTTGGAAAGGACTGATCTGCAAAACAAAATGAATCCCATCAGGCATTTCTTCCCTCACCACTGCAGCTTTTGTGCTTTGTATTTGTACTTGGACATAAAATACAAAGGAGCTGGCATTTAATCTGGCTGCAATTATATCTGTACAGAAAAAAAAGAAAAAAAAAAAAAAAAAAAAGAAAACAGGAACTTTACCCAGAAATCTGGTACATTTTATTGCATTTAATCTGTTCCTCTAGTCTAGAATTTGCTTTGTGACAGCCCAGGATAGTGCAAGTCCTGAACAGACCTGACTGACCAAGTCCTGGACAGACCTGACTGACCAAGTCCTGAACCCTGAACAGACCTGACTGACCAAGTCCTGGACAGACCTGACTGACCAAGTCCTGGACGGACCTGACTGACCAAGTCACTCACGCTTGAAATTGGCTTCCCTTGGAACCAGCAACATTTTAATTACCCAAAAACCAAGAGCAGCAAACACAGGAATGTGACAAAAATGAAAATTTATCACGGAGAAGAAATTCTAGCCTCTGCAGTGTAAACAGAACCTGGAACACCCCCTTGTCCTGCAGTCAGTGACCAAGGGACAGCAGCACATGAATGCCATGGCTGTCCCTTCTGCTGGGTCCTTCCCAGGACTCCTGTCCCCTCTCCCAGCCCAGGGAGTGGAAGTTCCCAGCAGGTTTTTGGGAAGGACTCACCTGGGTGAAAGCTTCTCTGTGCCTGCTGCTCCTCTGCTGGGCCAGGAACCTGATCAGGGTGTTGTTTTCTGGTGATCCCCTCAAGCCAATGGTTGATCTTCTCCTGAATTTTAGTGAAGCTGGGGAAGTCCCTGGAAAGGGGACACGAGGAGAAGTCAAAAAGAAAAACAAAGCACAAACCCACAAAAATGTGTTGTAATAGCTAAAGCTATAAAAATGGTAATTTTAAATCTTTTTTAAGGTTGATTAATGCCACTTATTCTGATCCAAAATGACCTGCTCAGCCCAAGCAACCTCCCTGAGCACATCAATAATCACAAACCCAGTCTGCCTTTCAGCTTTTCAATTGTTTGTGTTTACCAAATTTGTTTTGCATTCCCTTGTGACACTCAGGACACTCCATTGACTGCAGAGAGATGAACAGGGAGCATTTCAGAGAGCAGGATATCACCTGTGCAGCTCAATGGTGTCACAGAGCAGGATGTCACCTGTGCAGCTCAATGGTGTCACAGAGCAGGACATCAAAAAAAGACTGGATGTGGCACTTGCTGCCATGATCTAGTTGAATAGTTAGAACATGGGTTGGACTTGATGATCTTATAGGTCTCTTCTTCCAGCCTTGAACTTCTGTGATTCTGTGATCACCTGTGCAGCTCAATGGTGTCACAGAGAGGATGTCACCTGTGCAGCTCAGTGGTGTCACAGAGCAGGATGTCACCTGTGCAGCTCAGTGGTGTCACAGAGCAGGATGTCACCTGTGCAGCTCAGTGGTGTCACAGAGCAGGATGTCACCTGTGCAGCTCAATGGTGTCACAGAGCAGGATGTCACCTGTGCAGCTCAGTGGTGTCACAGAGCAGGATGTCACCTGTGCAGCTCAGTGGTGTCAAATCCTGCATGTGGGATGCCCCATGAAGATGCTGCAGCCCCTCAGAGAGTGCTCCGGGGCACACCCACACTGTGATCACCTGAACCTGCCCTGAACTGGAGCCCTGGGGATGAGCTGGGACTGAAGGAGCTGGAGAAGCCCCTCTGAGGGGGACAGAAGCCATTTGTCACCCCAGCCTCACCTGTGGCTCGTGTTCCAGGACTTTGCTGAGCAATCCCACACTCAGCACTGATCACAGCACCAATGGCCATGGGCTTCTTCCTCTGCTCAGAGAGCCCCAAATCAGCTTCTCCTTCCACTCTGTCCCTCTCAGGAGTGCAGAAGTCACTTCCCAAGGGAACAGCTGGGCTGCTGGACAAAGCCTCCCTGGTGGGCAAGGGGGGCTCAGTGAGGGGCACATCCCCCCCAGAGCAGCCCCCAGGGAGCTGCCAGCCCACAGCAGCCCCCTGCAGGGGACACAGATTCTCCTCGGGGCCTTTGGGGCACTTCAGGGCACGTCTTGGTGACCGTGCCTGGTTCCCATCAGTGAAATTCTCCTTCCTGGATGCTCTGATGGCCTTGGATTTGGTCACTCTGCAGCTCTTCTGGGCTCTTGGCAGAGGGAAAGAGGCCTCTTCCTGCTGTTCATTTTCTTTAACTTTCAGGGGAGTTTTAGATCCTCTGAACATTGTTTGGGACTTATTTGAAGAAACATCCACTCAGCCTTTGCTGCTGTAATTACAGATTCCTATTAAAAAGAAAAAAAAAACCCTTATTACTTGCTATGCATAAGAGCTCATTACCACTTCCAAGCTTCTCCCAAATGCACATTTTCCAGGACAAGGTGTTTAATAGTGGGGTGGGAAGGGAAATTTAACCCCAAAAACCTGCAGGGAAAGGACACAAGGGGCAGGGACCAGAAAGGAAAACACAGAGCAATAAAAATCTGCATTATAAACGTGCACAGGAGTGGCTCAGGGTAAGGAGCCACACGGCTGTGATATCACTCTGTCAAACTTCACATTAATATAAAATACATGTAGAAAATACAGCAGCACACTGCAGCTGGTTTGCTCCAAGTGTTACAATCAATACCAGCAGTTTAATGCTACTTTTAACCACACTAATTAGTAGCAGCAGAAAGAGAATACAAAAGGAAAGAAATTGGAAAGATGCAAACACATTGGAAAGAAAACAGCAGAAGAAACACTAATAAAATATATATTTTTTAACTACCACTAGCTTCTAAGTAGAAGTGTTAAAAGGTTACGTATTTTTGCTGTTAGTTTCTAAAGTTAATGATGTACAACGCAATAACAGGACTCTGCAACTCCCCTTCTGCAAACACGCGCACTTTTAGTAGCAAAATTACCTAAATAAATCTGCTTTACAACGCCTGGGCAATCTTTTTCTTTCTTATTTTTTCTTTTCCTGCTCTGAGGCCCAGCGGAGGCCGAGGGGGGAGAAACTCCAACACGGGGCTGCCGGGTGGGTACCGGCCCCTGGGCACTGGCACCCCGCAATGCTGGAGCACAGCCCGGGCACCCCCGGTACCCCCCCGGGTATCCCCGGTACCTCCGGGGCACCCCGAGCGCCGCCCGCTGCCGTCCCCGCCGAGCCGCCCTCACCTGGGCCCGCGCCCGGCCCGCCTCACGCTTTCAAACCGCGCCACGCCCCTGCGGATCCCTCCGCGCTCCCGCCCCTTCCCCACCCTCAGCGCCCGCAGCAGCCGCCCCGCTGCCGACAGCACCGCAGGGAGGCAGGGACATGGGGGTGACCCCTCACCGCTGCTGTGCCCCGGGGGTCCGCGCGGGGCTGGGCGGGGACCGCGGGACTCTTTGAGCCGGCGGAGAGATCGCGGCCGTTGGGCCGCAGCACCGCTTTGGTACGGGAGAAAAAAATAAAATGAGCAAATGAATTCATTCAACGGCCAGGGCGCACGTGACGGGCGGCAACCAATCGCAGAGGGGTTGTGCAAATATAGACGCTTCCTCTGTTCGCGATTGGCCGTCGTCCCGGCGTTGGCCCGCCTCCTCGCTGCCCATTGGGCAGAGACGCGGCGCAGCGCGGCGCTGATTGGCCGTGGGGCCTGCCCGTCAGCGCCCGCCCCTTCCGGGTGTCGGCGCGGCGGCGGGCGCAGCATGAGGCGGGTGACGCTGTTCGTCAACGGCAGCGCCCGCAACGGGAAGGTGAGGCCGGGCCGGGCCGGGCCGGGGCCGCTCCCGCGGGGCCCTGCCCGCCCTCCCGCAGCTCCCGGGGCACCGGGCCGGGCCGGCGGGAGCGGGGCGCGGGGTCCCCCTCAGTGCCGGTGCGGGGCATCGCGACAGGCGCGATCTGTCACGCTCGGTGCCCTGAGGGAGCCGCGTCCGGCCGCTCGTGCCGGGCACCGCTGGGGGCTGAGGGCTCTGCGGGGACAGGGACCCTGCGTGCGGGTACCCGGGGCAATAATCGCATTCAATTGTTTAAAACCTCGCTAAAATCGCCTCAGGACTGAAAATAGCGATTCAGAGGCCCAGCAGTGCTTGTCCAGCAGAGGAAAAGGCCCTGGGATGCAGTTCCACAGAGAAACCATGATCCTGATGTTTCCATCACATTCTGAGTGTAAATGTTGATGTGACTGTGCTTTAACTGTATTAATTATTAATTCCATTAATTCTGCTCATGATCCCGTTATTTCCAGCCGGGCACGAGTGCAGGGGTTCCTGTGGATGCATTTCAGCCTTGCAGTTCTGCTAAATTGTGTCTGTGATCCTGATTTTCCATCCACATACTGAGGGCGGACAGCTCATGAGCCTCTCCTCTAATCCTTGGTTCTAGGGAGGGAAGTACATTTGAAACAGAACAAGTAGTGATATTTCTTTAGAGAAATAAACTGAATTATA
The DNA here is from genome assembly GCF_027579445.1 of Ammospiza nelsoni. Taxonomy (NCBI): domain Eukaryota; kingdom Metazoa; phylum Chordata; class Aves; order Passeriformes; family Passerellidae; genus Ammospiza; species Ammospiza nelsoni. Next base: position 3,636,750 of record NC_080662.1, read on the forward strand.
TTCCTACAGCCCCAGCCTTTATTCCCTCCCTGCTGTTGCAGTGAGGTTTGGTGGCAGCTGTGCAAGTCACCCTGGTTTTCCTTTCCCTTCTTTCCTGGTCGAGATCCAAATGGATTTTGCTCCTCCTGATGGCCCTGCTCAATCTGAAGGGGCAGAACTTTTGGAGCACAGTTTCTGGGTTTGTTTTTATTCACAGCCTGCTCTTCTCTCCTCCCCAGGTCGTGGCTGTGTATGGGACTCTCTCAGATCTGCTCTCTGTGGCCAGCAACAAGCTTGGGATCAAAGCCACCAGCGTTTACAACGGGAAGGGGGGGCTCATTGATGATATTGCTTTGATTAGGTGAGGATCAGCCAGAAAAAGGCAAATCAGGGCTGTGGATTAAGGGACTGACCTGTTAATCCTCCTTAATCCATACCCGGTGCTTTCCCTAAAAGCAGATGTGATCATTTCCAGCCAGGATGCCCAAAGGTCCTTTCGTGTCTTTTTAACTTCAAACCATTTATTGATTCAGAACTTGATACAAGCTGTGTCTGAGGCCTTCTCACCTCCTCCTGTGTTGGTTCAGGGCAATGTTTGTGCCATGAAATCCCCCCTGTTTCAGTCAGCCCTGCAATGGGGGTTTTCTATAAAGGAAACAAATTCTGGCAGTACTTTGGCTTCACAGAATAGCTCCAGGCTGGGGGGAAAGCAGCTTTTTTGTAAGAATTAATTGATTACACAAGTGGTCCCTACCTGGCTGCTGCAGATAAAATCTCTGGTGAAGTCAGTCCATTCCAATCCAGTAGAACCTGCAAAATACAGAGAAAAATCAGAAGTTCCAGCTAATGCCACTGGTCATAATTTACCTGAAAGAGTCAGGAAAGGCTCCACAGTCAATTAGATGAACAATAAATTCTGATTAACCTTCTTTTTCTCTGCCCCTCCTGTCTCAGGGATGATGATGTTTTGTTTGTCTGTGAAGGGGAGCCCTTCATTGGTGAGTCTCTAATTCTTATCTTTAACCTTTTATTTAATAAAGTTTCTTTTGCTTTCATATAAACTGAAGAGTTTGTATTTTGTGGTGTTTTCAGAAGATACCTCTTTGTAATTAAAGAATATTAACAATTTTCCCAGTAATTGCTTGCTTTATTCTCTGCAGACCCTCAGACTGATGGGAGAGCTCAGGAGGAGCTGACAGGGTCCCACACAGACTGGCTGACTCTCAATGTGGGAGGCAGATATTTCACCACCACCCGGTAAAAATGCTCTTCAAAAACTTCCATAACTTCCTTCCAATAAAGCAAAACACCTTAAAAATGTATTTTAAAATGTACCTTAAAAAGACCTCAAAAAGTAACTTGCTGTGAAGCAGGAGGTCTTGGACTCCTGCAGCTTTCTCTGTATTTTGTGTTTGCCACCAAAGTTTTGCAAGAAATTAATTCTGAAACATTTACAGATGAAAGAAAATTAAGTTGGGCTGCTTTTGTTTCCTAGGAGCACTTTGGTTAACAAAGAACCTGACAGCATGCTGGCACACATGTTCAAAGACAAAGGTGAGTATGTTGAGATGAACTTTATTTTTAAGTAATAAATGAGCAAAGTAGGCAAAAGTCACTGTCAAGATGAGGCTCTTGTTCATAAAGTAAAATATCCAGAGTATGTTAAAGTACCAGAGCAGAACAGGGAATTATTTTTTAAAGCTTTATTTCTATCATCCCACCACCTAATGTTGATCATCTGTCTCACAGGCTGCAAACACAGCTCCCATCATTGTGGGTACTTTGGGTCCTTTGTTTGTGTATTTGATTTGAAGTTTTCATCTTGTTGCATCTTCTGAGTTTTGTCAGCAGAGCCAAAGAGCAAAGTGCACGAGGCAGCCTTGGGGAGACAGGCAGACTAAAATTTCAGTGCTGCTTTTATCCTAGCCAGGATTCTTTTGTATGTGGTGCAAATTGAGTTATTCAGAGCAGGAACAAGTTCATTTTAAGCTGATTTTTCCCCCCACTCCTCTTTTCCTTCCTTCTCTCTCCGAACCACCCTTCCAAGTGGAATGTTTGCTATTCCAGTGCCTTTGGTAGTAAAAAACTCTGAAAACTGAAGCAAATGCTCTTCTATCACTACATCAAAAGTAATTTTATATATATATATGTTGTGGAAACAGATGCTTGGGGGAATAAGCAAGATCCTAGAGGAGCTTTCCTCATTGACCGCAGTCCCGAGTATTTTGAGCCCATTTTGAACTATTTGCGGCACGGACAGCTCATTGTAAATGATGGCATTAATTTGCTAGGTAGGTATTACCTGTCTGACATCTCCTGAATTCATGATTCCTCCTTGGAATTAAAGCTTTGTGTGTAAATGATGGCATTCATTTGCTAGGTAGGTATTACCTGTCTGACATCTCAATTAATTTTTCCTCCTTGGAATTAAAGCTCTGCCCGTGGTGAAGCCAGGGGGAGCTTTGTGTGCTCATCCCCGTGGTTGGGAGTTTTCCTTTGGTGGATTTATTCTCAGAGTGCAGCTCCATGTGCTTGCTTTAATGAGGACAGGCTGGTTATTTCTCTTTGGAGCACTAAAAATCCATACTGGATTAATATCTGGAATGCTGGAGTGGATCTCTTTAACCTAATGCTGCTGTTTGAAATGTTGTGTCTGAGTTGTGTTTTTCCTTTTAGCTGCAAGCAAACTGTTTCTCTCTCCCCAGTTACCTCCAGTAGAATGTGTGTGTGTTCTCCAGTAAGGGGAGAGAAGGGTGCTGCTCTCTGGCTCAGCAATTCCCGGCATTAACCAGCCCTGCTTTGTTCTTAGGGGTTCTGGAAGAAGCCAGGTTTTTTGGGATCGACTCCCTCATTGAACACCTGGAAGTTGCTATTAAGGTACCTTGCTGTCTGTGAGCCCTGGAGGCAGGTCCTGCTCTGGCAGGGAATGTGAAATTTGGTGCTGTGAGCTGTAACTGAGAGCTGTGAGCTGTAACTGAGAGCTGTGAGCTGTAACTGAGGGCTGTAACTGAGAGCTGGCAGCGGTAACTGAGAGCTGTAACTGAGAGCTGTGAGCTGTAACTCAGAGCTGTAGCTGTAACTGAGAGCTGTCAGCTGTAACTCAGAGCTGTAACTGAGAGCTGTTAACTGTAACTGAGAGCTTTGAGCTGTAACTTAGAGCTGGTAACTGTAACTCAGAGCTGTAGCTCCAACTGAGAGCTATGAGCTGTAACTGAGAGCTGTGAGCTGTAACTCAGAGCTGTCAGCTGTAACTCAGAGCTGTCAAATGTAACTCAGAGCTGTCAAATGTAACTCAGAGCTGTAACTGAGAGCTGTAACTCAGAGCTGTCAGCTGTAACTGAGAGCTGTGAGCTGTAACTCAGAGCTGTCAGCTGTAACTCAGAGCTGTCAGCTGTAACTCAGAGCTGTCAAATGTAACTCAGAGCTGTAACTGAGAGCTGTAACTCAGAGCTGTGAGCTGTAACTGAGAGCTGTGAGCTGTAACTCAGAGCTGTCAAATGTAACTCAGAGCTGTAACTGAGAGCTGTGAGCTGTAGTGTCAGCTGTAAGTCAGAGCTGTGAGCTGTAACTGAGAGCTGTAACTGTGAGCTGTAACTCAGAGCTGTCAGCTGTAACTGAGAGCTGTCAGCTGTAACTCAGAGCTGCAGCTCGGGGCTGTGAGCTGTAACTGGGTGCTGTTAGCTGTGACTCAGAGCTGTAACTCAGAGCTGTGAGCTGTAACTGGGTGCTGTTAGCTGTGACTCAGAGCTGTCCCTGTCCCCCTGCCCAGAACTCGCAGCCAGCCGAGGATCACTCTCCCATCTCTCGGAAGGAGTTTGTCCGGTTCCTGCTGGCCACGCCCACCAAGTCCGAGCTGCGCTGCCAGGTGAGGGAGCTCAGCCTTTGTCTTTCAGCAAAACTCCAGGAATTGTTTCCTGACACCTGATCCACCCCTGCCCTCTTACAGTTCCAAACCACAGCCTGTTTCAAGGAAAGATCCGAGTATCCTTTCCTCCAACCCTGCCCTCTTACAGTTTAAAACCACAACCTGTTTTAAGGAAATACCAAACCTTGGGAGCTTTGCATTTACATGTCATGTTGTTATGTAATAGATTAAATGATCTTGTGAGTGTTTATATAGGGCCATGGAATGGTTTGTGGTGGAAGGGACCTTAAGGATAATCTTGTTCCAATCTGCCATGGGCACGGACACCTCCCACTGTCCCAGGTGCTCCATCCTGGCCTTGGATGCTTCCAGGGATGGGGCAGCCTCAGCTGCTCTGGGAATTCCATCCCAGCCCCTTCCCACCCTCACAGGGAGGAATTTCTTCCCAATATCCCATCTAAACCTGATCTCCAAATCCCTTGCCCCTTGTCCTGGCATTCTCTGTCCATGTAAAAGTCTCTCCCATCTTTTTCTCAGCCCCTTTAAGGTGCTGGTCGTGTGTCAATACATTGTTTATCTGCATAGATTTATGTACACAACTGCCCAGATGTGTTTTCTTTTAATTTTTTTTGTGTCCAGAGCTCCCCCTTCCCCTCTGTGACCACTTTGGGGGTGTTCACTGCTCTTGCAGGGGCTGAATTTCAGTGGGGCCGACCTTTCCCGCCTGGATCTTCGCTACATCAACTTCAAGATGGCCAACCTGAGCCGCTGCAACCTGGCCCATGCCAACCTGTGCTGTGCCAACCTGGAGAGAGCTGACCTGTCTGGATCTGTGCTGGATGTAAGGCTGCTGCACCCTGGGCAGCCTGGGCCGCCTGCACTTGTCTCCTGAAACAGGAATTGGAACAAAAAAATCAGTTTCCCAATGTTTTCTGTGATTGTTGCACTTAGAGCACTCCCACACTTCCTCACAGTAACGGGGGGGTTGTGCTTTGGGGGTTCAATGCAGAATTTAAATCTGTGTTGTGCTGATTTCTGTGTTTATCAACACCCTTGTGACTCACATCCTGTGTCTGCAGTGTGCAAACCTGCAGGGGGTGAAGATGTTGTGTTCCAACGCAGAGGGAGCATCCCTGAAGGGCTGCAACTTTGAAGATCCATCAGGCCTTAAAGCTAATTTGGAAGGTAAGTTTTGGTTTGTTAATTATTCCCTGGAATCTGCCCTGTGCCTGTACATTTATGTGTTTGTACAGTCCCTGCGAAGAGCCCACAGCTCTGGGCTGGTTCTGCCAAACAATCCTTGGATTCCCAGTTGTGCCTTGGCCTCTCCCAGTTTGCCCAGTGTCAGATCCCAGCACATCCCTCTGGCTGTCCTGGAGGGCTCCACCCCTGCCTGGGGGCTCAGAGACCCTGGCACAGAGCCCCAGACCCCTGTGCCTTCAATTCTGACCCGTGGAGAAAATTACCAACCTTGTGTGAGGATTCACAAGCCATGAGAGTTTAAGTGGAATGATAGTTTGTTTGTTACAAGATAAAAAAGCAGAATTTTGGGTTTTTAGAATGGCAGTTCAGAAGCCAAGATGGAGGAATTTGGGCATGCCCTGTCCTTCTTGGTCTCCATCTTCTGGGTGATGGTGGCAATTTTGGATTGGTTTAGAGTAGAGACAGACTGTCTAACATAGGGGATAGGTATTGGAAAATTACTGTAAATAAAGTACAGGTAGTTCTTATAGAAAAAGACAACACCACCCTGAGGTGGTCAGTGTGCCACGGATCCACTTGCTAGACAGACCTCAGCAGGTCAGGAGAAGAATGTTCTAGCTAACAGAAAAGAAACAAAACCACAACAAACCAAAATAAACCTTGGAAACCACAGCTGAGGAATCCTGACTCCTCCTCCTATCTCGGGGCTGGCAAAAAGAGACTTTGTGACACCTGGGGGTCACCCCCAGCACCCAGCTGTGGGGGAGCCTCTCCTGGAGCTGCTGCCCTCGTGGCTGGTTCCCTCAGCCCTCTGTGGGTGTTGCAGGTGCCAACCTGAAGGGAGTGGACATGGAGGGCAGCCAGATGACCGGCATCAACCTGAGAGTGGCCACGCTGAAAAACGCCAAACTCAAGAACTGCAACCTGCGAGGGGCCACGCTGGCAGGGACTGACCTGGAGGTGGGCACAAACACCAGTTGTTTCCCAGGCATAAATATTGTGGGGACATAGAATAGTGCAGAAGGTAATCTCACCCCTGAGGAGTTGCAGCTGCACTGATTATCAAAGATCAGGAACAGGCCACAGCTGTGTCTGATAAGGATGAGATAAAAAAGAGTGGGTTAGTTGGGTGAGAGGAGCTGCTGGAGTTTGTTGGCTGTGCTGTGAAGAAGAAGGAGTCAGTGCTGTGAGGAGATGCCTGTGAGAAATCACCAAGAAAGTGTGGAACATTTGCAATAAGATGACAGCAATATATAAATATAATATGTACACATATTATGTATGTGTACACATATATTGTATGTGTACAAAAAGATGGGAGTTCAGGGGGTTGTTGGCTTTTCTCCAGCTGCAAAGTTAAAGGGAGTTATGGGAAGTGGAGTCAAACTTTGAGCAGAGTTCTGTCTCTATTCAGTTAACATTGTTTTTCCTTCCCCCTTCAGAATTGTGATCTGTCAGGTTGTGACCTGCAAGAAGCAAATTTGAGGGGATCCAACGTGAAAGGAGCCATCTTTGAGGAGATGCTGACACCCCTGCACATGTCCCAGAGTGTCAGATAGGGGCAGAAGATGCTGGAGAGGAAGGAATCAGACATTCATCGTGACTTGCTTCACCTCCTCCCCTTCCTGAGTTACAGTCATGGTTATTAGCCACCTTACATTTGCAGTAGTGCCTAGGTAAACTCTTTTTGATCACTTTTGGGGAGGGAATTTTTGTTTTCAGAGGTACCAGCAGAGAGTTGGTACCTCTGTGAGCAGAGTGAGGAAGGGGGCTGGTGCTGGAAGCAGAGAGTGGCTGGTTTGGGGGGGAAAGGTTCAATGGTTTCATTGTTTAGCATTGCCTCACTTTGGAATGCATTTTAATTTATAAAGCACAATATATGCAATTCTATTTATTAAATCTGTAGCTGCAATATGAATAGAAGATGTTACTCCTGTACAGTAGCAACCAAGTTGAGGTTTACAGGTGTATTTCCAGTCTGGATCCATGCCAGGGGGGGCTCAGTGTCCCCAGGGGGTGCTCAGGGCTCTGCTGGGGTGGAAGCTGATGGGAACATTGCTCACTAATTGGATATCTTTAATTAATCCTCTCCAAATGAGTGTGGAGGTGCACTGTCAGTCACAGCTGGTGACACAAATCCTGCTTTCACATGTCCTGACCACTCCAGGCTGCAGCTGCTGCAGTTTTTACCCTTTGTGGTGAACTCAGTGCAGAGAGGAGAGTCCAGAGCTGGCACCAAAGCAGAGAGAGGCAGAGGGGCCCTCCCCTCACCACCTCAGCAGGTGAACATTTCCCTGTTTCCCCTCCGTGCTCTATGCAAAGACTCCCTGACAGCTCCCTGGGCTTTTCCCAGCTGGGTGTTCCTGTTGTGTTTGGGCTGCTCCAGGTGCTGTAAAATGCTCTTGCCTGGGGCCAGGAGCCCTCCCTGCCCTCCCACAGCTGCTGGGCCTGGCACAGAGCAGCTCTGGGCAGGGCCTCAGCACCCTGGTGTGGGTAAGGAGCTGCTCCCCTGCAGGATCCATGGAGTTCTCAGCTCACACCACCTTTATTTTACACACAATCAAAAAGCACATGGAGAAACTATACCAAAAAAAAAAAAGAAAAAAGGTGCATCAAGAACTTACCTCAGATGCTTAAACCACCCCAAAGTTAAAACTAACCTTGAATTTAAGGAAATGAAGCTGTTACTGTAGAAATACAAAGGAGGAGTAAGAACCAGTGGAGTTCCACAGGTCTCCGGGGGTTGTCTCTCCCTTGCAGTGCAATTTCTGTCGTCTTGTCTCAGTTGTTGTTACAAAAATGCTGCTTTGCCCCCAGGCTGGGAGGATCAGAGATGGTTGAGGGTCAGCAGAGGATGTGTTTGGGGGGAATTGCAGGATTTTCCCTCCTTTTCTAGTTGGTTTGACTCAGGTGAGTGATGTGAACTTCCAAGGCTCAAAATCCCAGAGCCACGAGGTTCAGAACTGGGATCATTTCCTGCAGATCCCTCTGGATCAAGCTCTAGGACAACACAATATCCTTGGAGAAATGACCTGTAAATTCCAGGGAAATATTCCAGTGTGACTTTGGAGTCCTTTCTCACACCTCATGGCTTTCAGTGGGAATGTTGTGTCTGTTGCAGTAGGAGAAGATTCCTAGGGCTAGAGAAACAAATGAATTATTTTTCTTTATCATATTTTGTAGCTGGCAGAAGTAAAACTATTGTATGGAAAAAAATATATATATATCTATTTTCATAATCACTGTGTATAAAATCTCTTTGAACTTTCACTGAAGCACTATGGAATAATCACAGCATGTGGCACCATCATTCACAGCTGGATTTTTGGTACCTCTTTTGCCAGGACAGAGCTGTGGCAAGAGCCCTGTGCAGAATTTGCAGGTTCCAGCTAATTTAAGTTGCATTAATAAAAAGTGTGAAAGAAGAAAATGGTTTGGTTGTCTTCATTTTAATAAAAACCCCAAATCTTACCTGGTTTGTGTGAGAAGAACAAGAATTTTTTAGTTTCAAGTATAAAATACCTGTTGGAAAAACAGCTGTGCTTGTGGGAGCTCTGAGCCATTAATTGGGGGAATTTGCATGGGATTGGTTTTGGTTTGTCATCCCTCCCCAAGACTTCTCAGCCTTTTTGTCCCCACCCTTCATATTGGCTTAATAAAATAGTTGGAGGCAGAATGGTCAGAGAATCGTGGAATATCCTGAGCTGGAAGGGCCCCAAGGATCATAAAATCCAATTCCTGTGGAAGCCCCAGAAACCTGGGGAGAAAAAGTTGTTGGGAGCTGAGGGCAGAGTGCTCAGAGCCAGGGTAGTGGTGCTCAGTGAGCTGCAGTTACTGGGCAAAGCTCTGTGAATGTCCAAACCAACCCTGCTTTACCTTTAAATAACCCTCACGTGTGCAACGCTCAGCAGGAAGGAGGCTCCAAACACAGGAGAACCCCTGGGTGCCTCCACGTACCTGCTGGAGGAGCAGGAACATTCCTGTTCTGGATCCACCATTCCTGCTCTGAAACCCACCCTTGCTGCTCTGAGCCCACCATTCCTGTTCTGAACCCCACATTCCTGCTCTGAGCCCACCATTCCTGTTCTGGATCCACCATTTCTGCTCTGGATCCACCACTGCTGCTCTGAGCCCACTGACTCCACCATTCCTGCTCTGGACCCCACATTCCTGCCCTGAGCCCACCATTGCTGCTCTGAACCCCACCCTTGCTGCTCTGAGCCCACCATTCCTGTTCTGGATCCACCATTCCTGCTCTGAAACCCACCCTTGCTGCTCTGAGCCCACCATTCCTGTTCTGAACCCCACATTCCTGCTCTGAGCCCACCATTCCTGTTCTGGATCCACCATTCCTGCTCTGGACCCCACATTCTTGCTCTGGATCCACCATTGCTGCTCTGAACCCCACAGCTCTGCTCTGGATCCACCATTCCTGCTCTGAACCTGCCATTCCTGTTCTGGACCCCACATTCCTGCTCTGACTCCACCATTGCTGTTCTGGATCCACTGGATCCCCCATTCCTGCTCTGAACCCAGCTGTTCTGCTCTGGATCCACCATTGCTGCCTGAGCCCACCATTGCTGCTCTGAACCCACCATTCCTGCTCTGGATCCACCATTGCTGCTCTGAACCCACCATTCCTGCTCTGGATCCACCATTCCTGTTCTGAACCCAGCTGTTCTGCTCTGACCCCACCATTCCTGCTCTGGATCCACCACCACTGCTCTGAACCCACCATTCCTGCTCTGGATCCACCATTGCTGCTCTGAACCCACCATTCCTGTTCTGGATCCACCATTCCTGCTCTGAACCCACATTCCTGCTCTGAACCCACATTCCTGCTCTGAGCCCAGCTGCTGTCACAGCTTGAGCAGCTGAGCTGGAGCTGCCCCTGCCAGGAGAGGGAGGAGCTCTGGGGCAGGAAGGGTGACTCTGCTGAGAGTCACCAAATCCTCCCTGAATTATTGACTCGCTGAATTACTGAATTACTGAATTTAATCCATTAAAGCTCCAAGAGGCCATGGGATGTTTGGAGAACAGGGAACATGAGACATTCAATGCACAGCAAGGCAGGGGAGCAGCCAGGTGGGGAAAAATACAATTTCTGCAGTCCAAAGTACTGAATTGAGATCCTGCATGCCAGCAAGTCTATAAATCTGCAGTGCACAAGCCCTTGAGATTGAAAAATAGGGAATCATGGAATGGTTTGGGTTGGAAGAGGCCTTAAGGATCATTTCCATCAATTCCATCCCCAAAACCTCCCACTGTCTCAGGCTGCTCCAAGTCCTGTCCAGCCTGGCCTTGGACATTTCCAGGGATCCAGGGGCAGCCACAGCTGCTCTGGGAACTCCATCCCAGCCCCTCCCCATCCTCACAGGGAAGGAATTTGTCCTGATATAAACCCCAATTCTATATTTCTTTCTGACTCTGTTGTCAGTTTAAACCCATTCCCCCTCGTCCCTGTCACTCCAGGTCCTTCCAGAAAGGATTTGGAGATCCTGTTCACACCAGACTCCATCCTGCCAGCAAAGCACATTTACAGTCATGGACTCACCCAGGCTAATCCCACCTGGCATTTTACAGAGCAAGGAACACCACCAAGGCACCTGAAGTTAAATGTTGAGGAGGAGCATTTCAAGCTGCTCTGGGCACTGGTGCTCCTGTTTGAGCACTCAAGGGTTGCTCCCTTCATGCCTGACACAAATGAAATGGGCAGGAGGTGTTGCTTGGATCACAGATTCCCCATCCCTGGAATTGCCCAAGCCAGGCTGGATGGGCCTTGGAGCACCCTGGGATAGGGGAAGGTTCTCTGTCCATGGCAGAGTGGAAATGGATTAATTTAAGGTCTTTTTCAACCCAAAACATTCCAGGATTCTTAAAAACTGAGCTCAATTCCTCAGCCATTTCCCACCCTCAGACTGACTCACCCAAGAACTTTTACTGAAGGAACCAGAACTCAGTGACAGAAAACTCCTGTATTTCCCAGCAGGATCATCTGGATCCCAATGTGGGATTTACAGCCTCTTAAAAGGAAAGCTGTTACTTTTATGACTTTTAGAGAAAAGAGCTGGATTTAATTGCTGCACCAGGGTGTCCCAATTATGGGCTTTGCTTGTGCTGCATGACAGCCACTGTAACAGGAACACCAAAATTGAGCCTGGGAGGGAGAAATGGAAAAGTCTCCTACTGGGAACAGGGTGGCACTGGGGTTCTTGGCTATAAAAAGTGAGGTGGGAGCACATTTACAGACATTTTCCAGAGGAGAAGAGCTGGAGTTACTCCACAACCTCTCAGGCAGCAGGTAATGTGCTGGAACAGCATCCCACATTCCTTTTTTATTTATCCAGTGCTTACAGATGCTCCTATTAAAAAAAAAAAAAAAATTAGAAGAGACTGCAAAGGGCAGGTTTTAAGAGCAGGGACATCAGAGCAGAAACCAGCTGAACACATCTGCCAAGCACCAGCAGGGAATGCAACCTTTGAGGTCCACACATGCCTGCAACTCAGAAATCCTAATTTAGATCTGCAGCCAAATGTTTCAGATGTCCAATCTCTTTCAAGTGAGCTAATCCAGACTTTGGGAGGCTGCAAATCCAGCTGGGGCTCCTGGCCAGGAGGGGCAGGTCAGAACTGGGGCAGGCACAGGGTGGGAGTTTTGGGGGGTCTGTGCAGGGCCAGGAGCTGGAATTCCACGGTCCTTGGGAGCCCCTTCCAGCTCAGCACATTCCATGCCAGAAATGCCTCATTCCCCCCCTCTGCAAGGTACAACAGGAGCTGCAGGGCCTTTATGAGCAGGCTTTTGGTGTGTTTTTGGTGTGTTTTTGGTGTGTTTTTGGTGTGGTTTTGTCTCCCCAGGATGGAGAAGGCCAGGAGGATGGTGGCCGCTGTCCTGCTGTGTGTGCTGGCCGTGGGGCTGGGCCTGGCCCAGCACTGGTCCTATGGCCTCCAGCCAGGGGGCAAGAGGAGCACCCAGGTCCTGCTGGGGCCATTCCAGGAGGTGGGTCCTGGGCTGGGAAACAGCCCTGGCCTGCAAAAAGTGCAGCCAAAATGGAGACAAAGGCTTCTCTCTGCATCTGTCCCTGTGTCTGTCCCCCAAACACCCCCGGGTCTGGGGATGAACACATTGGCTGGAGGAGGATTTGGGAAAACAGGGGTGAGGTGACATTTGTCAGCCTGGCACAGAGAACAGCACATTGCAGAAATAAAACTAATGTGTGGGGAAAATACACATTTTCATAATCACTGTGAGTAAAATCTCTTTGAACTTTCACTGAATAAATTGGGCAGCCAGCTCCAAGGGACAGACAGAGCTCTGAGGTCCAGGTTAAATCTGATTTCATCCTCTCCCTATATTCCAGCCTTCTGATGGGTTATTTGATGACAAATCCTCCACTTCCCTTAACATTTTGGCAATTGGCAGGTGGTGGATGCTCAGCAATTAAATGACAAAGCACATGTGGAAGGCTGTGGTGGTTTCCCAGCAGTGGTTTTCCCCTCTTTTCCAATCAATATTTCATGTCTTGTTCCTCCTCATTTCAGCATCCTGGGGCTCATGAGGAGAAGGTGAATGCCAGGTGTGCAGTGGAACACTCCACCACACAATTGCAGTGCTGGAGTTTCATCTCCATCTGTACCTGGGGTTGCTTTTGGCAGAAAAATCTCCTTTCTCCCTTCCTGAAGGTTGTGTCACTTCCTCGTGTCACTTTTCCAATCCAGATTCCAAATGAAATGGAAAACTTAGAGGAGGAGCAGCAGAGTGAGTGCCCAGGCTCGTACCAGAATTCCAGGATCAGGGATCTGAAGGAAGCCATGGTGAGTAAATGTGGTTTTTCTGTCACCACCATGGGAAAATCTAAAGGAGATCCGTGAGGGGAGGGGATAAAAGGAGGTGGAGGAGGACGAGGGAGTGAAGTTTAGCTCACATGAGGAAATATCGGCTCTGATCTTATTGTGGAATCCCAGGATGGTTTGGGTGGGAAGGGACCTAAAATCCACCTTGTCCCACGGGCAGGGACATCTCCCACTGGACCGAAATTACCAGCACTGGTCCCTCCCTGTCACCTGCACCGTTCCCGAGTCCCTCCCTGGGCACTCCCAGCACAAGATCCCTCATTCCAGAGCTGCCCTGGCTGTGACATTTCCTGCCTCAGTTAACCCAGAGCGAGCCCAGCCCTGCCCGGAGCCACAGCAGCCCCGGCTCTGCCCCAGGGCTGTCCCTGTCCCACATCTGTCCCTGTCCCTGTCCCACATCTGTCCCTGTCCCACATCTGTCCCTGTCCCTGTCCCAGGTCTGTCCCTGTCCCTGGTCTATCCCTGTCCCTGAGCTGTCCCTATCCCAAGCTGTCCCTGTCCCTGTCCTGCTCCAGGTCTCTCCCTGTCCCTGGTCTCTCCCTGTCCCTGGTCTATCCCTGTCCCTGTCCCTGTCCCTGTCCCTGTCCTGTTCCAGGTCTCTCCCTGTCCCTGCTCTGTCCCTGTCCCTGTCCCCATCCCTGTGCCTGTCCCCGTGCTGTCCCAGCCGCTGCAGGGCACAGCCAGATGGCAGCCGCTGCCCCCAGGGTGCCCAGGCTGGAAATGCATTTCCATGGAGCCGCTGCAGAGCAGAGCTCCCAGCTGGGCTCGCTGACACACTGGGAGCTCTCTCAGACAAAGCTGTGCTCTCTCATTAACCCAGCAGCGCCTTGACGGGGCCAGATGGGCTCCATTTCCTGGGCAGTGCCCCTGGGCCGCCCCAAAGCTCAAAGCTGAGGCCAAACCCCAAAGCTCTCGAGGCTCCCTGAGAAGCCAGGCCTGGAAAGGGCTCATGAAATCAGGACCAGTAATGCAGAACCCGAATTCCACTGGATTTTCATACAGAAACTACCTAAATAAATATGATTTTAGCTCATCTTTAATCCTATTTGTACTGAACATGTTTTGGAATCGTGGCCCGTGACTCCCAGCAGCACTGAACAGTGAGGAGCCAGCAGCAGTAATTTACTATGGTTTAGTATTTTATTTTTACTGAATAGGAAAATTAGGCAGGAAAACACAGCAGAATAATTCCCAGGATATCTGAAATGATCCTCTCTGGCTCACTGAGGGAACTTGGCCTGGCTTGGCAGAGCTGAAAGGACCAAACCCCACCAGGTCCTAAGGTTTGCTCAGGAACTTCTCATTTCTTGCTGCTCAATAACACTGGAAACAAATGAGCTTTTCCCACACCCAGATTTTCCAACCCAACACATTCCTGGTGTTGCTACAGGAATATTAAGCAGGGGAAAAAAGGGGAGTGGCTGGAAATGTTCCACCCCATGGAAAAAGTCCAGTTATCACCATTTCCTGGGGAAGGTGGGAGGGAGGCAGCACAAATTCCCCGTCCCCGAGGCACCTCAGGAACAAAGCCCCAGATATTCACCCAGCTCATCTCCACCAAATCACCCCAGGGCTTCACCTGAAAATTCCATCCTCAAAGTCACTTCTGCCCTTTAAACCCAGGATTTGGTGTGTGGTTACAGGAGAGGCTGGTGGAGGGAGAAGGCAGAAGAAAGAAGGTTTAAAATTTTCCAAAGTGAAATGGAGCCAGAGTGAGGTTTCAAAACTGTGTTAAAATAAATTCCTCCTCAAATGGTCTTTGCTTGGATCAATATGTGAATAAATATTCTGACATGGCATTAAAACAGTGGAAAATTGTTGTGTGGATTATTTGATTTATGTATAAGAGAACACATCCAGTCCAGAGTGGGAGCAGCAGGGAAGGGTCTGCTCTGGGCCCTGCAGGGACAATTTGGATGTGACAATTTTGTTTCACGGGTCCATGGCCTCATCACTCCCCTCTGGGTGAAACAGGAGGAAACTCTGCTAAAAGAATAAATTCTGCTAAAACAATAAATTCCCTTTGGGAATTACCTCCCCTGTCTGCCAGTGGTGCATGGAAGAAAAACTTGTACTGCTCTTGTTTCTGGTTCAGTCATAAAAACTACATTTATTTTAAAAATGTATTTACAAACTTTACAACAATCATTACATGTAAAAACCCCACAGAAATGTGTACACCTTGCTTTACAGATTGAGTGAATCATGTGGCATTTACCCAGAGAGATGCAGTCCCTTCACAAGCTCTCTCCAGAGCCACTTTAAAGCTGAATTTTTACTGATTCAGTTGCAAAGGACTGAAAAAAAACCCCAAACATTTTATTTGCAGTTTGCACTGAAACACTAACCCAGGATCCCAGAACACAACAACTCCTTCCACAACACCCAAACCCTCCTGAACTCCCAACAAACTCATCCCAGGGTTCAGAGTGATGAAACCTCTGTAATACCACAGTGAGAAAAATGAATCCAGTGCACTTTGGGGTGAACTCTGCCTAAAGATACAAACCAGCACCACATGGAGCTGAAAAATGGGTTAAGGTGTGAACCTGCTTTGAGTAATCCCTGTAGTGCCCAAAATGTCCTAAAGTGCTTTAATTAATGCTCAGAAAGAAGAATCAGGGGAACCTCGTGCTTTGAACAGCCATAAAATCACATTATCTGTTTATTTTTCCTCCCTGCTGTAGTCTTTGGAAAAGCTTACCCTGGTCCACCACAGGATTTGGTTTGCAACAGCAAAAATAAGGTCAAGTTTTTCATTAAAATAAAAATAATCAAAAGAAGGTAGCAGAAGCAGGTCAGCAATGTTTGCAGTATATAAAAAAATTAGTTAAATTACAGACTTAAAGATGTACAATGATAAAAATAAATAAGGAGAGGAAGATCTGGGGCATTGTCACTGCAAGTGCAGCTCAGTGTGAGCTGGAGCCCCAAAATCCCCTGCACATCCCTGCTGGAGCTCACAGAGCTGCTCCCCCTGGCATCCCTGTCCTTCCCTAATCCAATAATCCAAAACTGCCTGCTCCCCTCTGCCCCTGCCACATTTCTAAAGGAATTTATCCCAGCATGACAAATTTTAATTAAAAGCTCCAAAAAACAAGTGTTGAGCACATTTCTCCAAAGGAGAAAAACTGAAATCCTCAAAGAGTTGAAATTTCACAGCAGCTTTGAACAGCTTGGCTCTGAAATGGGATTAGGTTTTGTCTCCTCTGCAGAGTGGATGTTTTAACTTTGAGATTTTATTCAAAACCAGGAATTGGGCAGAAATTGCTGCAATTTGTGGTGTGCAGAGATCATCATTATGGAATGTCCTCTTCCCATTTGAAACCCTCCAGCTGAAAACACATTGGAGGCATTTCCTAAAGCACCCAATGAACCTGAAGAGATGATTCTCATTTAAAGAAACAAGGCAGAGACCTTAAACTGCCTCTGAAAATGAAATCTCACCCAAGCAAGGAGCAAACACTTCACACAATGAAGGTTCCAGTGGGATTTCTCCTAAGAGTGGGCACTTCACTCATTTAAAATCACTTGAATGCCCTGTTCTTCCTCACACACTTAATGCCCAAATGCCTTTAAAAATCTGACACTTGGATGATTTTTTCCCCCAAAACCGACCCAAAGCCCTGAATCATCTGGGCACAGAACAGAAATTCCATCTTGCACCTCTGAGCCAGTGATGCCAACTTTTATCAGCCAGGTAAGAGAACTGGACACCAGTGTGGGGACACTGCCAAGAGGAGCAGGAGTGGGACAAGTTTAAAACTCTACAACATAAATAATGCTGAGAAAGGAAAAAACAGAACCAAATTTAGAGTCCTTTGTGGCAAATTTGCCAGTGAAATGCCCAAAATGTGCTGGGAAGGGAAAACTCGTTCTGAGCTCTTTGGTGTGAGCTGCTCCAGTCAGGGGGTGCCCATCCCAAACTGGGGGCACAGGAGAATCTGAACTTGTGGGCAGCAAACCCAGGTGAGGTTTAAGGTGAGAGGAGCAATTTCAAGGCAGGGCAGAGCTGAAGGTGGCAGCTGCAGAGAGGGAGGGATAATTCACCACCACCATGCCAAGGATCTGCTCAAAATCCTGATCTGTAGCTGCAGAAAGTGCAGCCAGAGCCAAATCTGAGAGCAAACAGCTGGTTAAAAATCAGCTGAAAAATTCTCCCCAAGGTCAGACCTCCTCCTGTGGGTGTTTTCTGCATGGAGTTTTCCTTCTCCAGGAAAAAAACCTGGATGCAAAAGGTACCTCCATATGTTAAGGTGGTTAGAGCAGAACAAAAAGGCTGAAAAGAGGATTCCAAAGTCACTGAGAACCAAAACACCCAAACCTGACAGCTCAGGCTGTTTGTCCACACCAGGGAAACCATTCCTGGGATCCCTGCTCAGCCTCCCCTGCTCCTGCTGACCCACTGAGTTAAACCCAACCTGTCTGAGAGGAGAAAGGCACTGAATGAACACCAGGTGCTGTCAGGATGCACCTCAGACAGCTCAGAGCACATCCTGCTGCTCTGCCTGCAGCAGAACCCTCAGCCCACACAAAAAGCTGCTTTGAGGGGAACTTTCAGAGCATCCAGGGAGGGAGAGTGCACAGGAAATGAAGGGCAGGAAAACCCAGAGGTTTTCCACTCAAGCAGTGTCTGTGTCAGGAACTCAAGGAGGAGCTGACAGGTCACACAGTGCCCCAGGGAGGGGAAAAGCTGCCCAGGGTGCCCAGGGAGGTTGCCAAGAGCTCCCCTGAGGAGCAGCAGCCTGCAGCCAGCTGGAATGTGTGCAGCAATCAGGCTGGGGATGGATGGGATGTGACTGCAGTGCCACCTCCAGAGCAGCTCAGGCTGGAGCTGATGGCACTCTGGGATGATCTGGGATGAGGGCAATCTGCTGCCAGCCCCTGCAGCCACACTCATGTCAAAAGAATTGGGAAGGACAAAAGAAAATGACAACTTCAGTCTGAGCAAAACCCTCCTGGGGGTGGCTTTTGTTGGGTTTGCTTTTCCCTGAAAAAGACTTTGCTGAGGAAACTTTTCATTAGGTTTAACAAACTTTGGTTTTTCAGTAAGGTCAGAAACTTCTTTCAGTCAGGGGAGCACAATAATGGCACATGAACCCCCAGCCCAACAATAATTGTACTTCCTGCTGTGAGCAACACCCTCAGCAGGGTTTCAGTGGCTCCTCCCAACTCCTACAAGACAATCAGAAGCAAAGTGACAGAATGAACAAACAAAATTATTTCCTGGAAGAGAAAGCAAAATCTTCATCAATATTGATGATAAATAAAGAGGCCACGAGCTGTTTGTGGAACTGGTACCAGTAAAGTCCTGAATCAGTAAAGTCCTGGTGTCAGTGCAGTGGTGCCAGTGAAGTTCTGCCATCAGTGCAGTGGTGCCAGTCCAGCCCTGGCCAAAGTGCAGCTTCTGTCACCTCCAACATTCACAGGATGCTTTTCCCACCCCATTAAAAGCACAAATGAGATCTTGTACCAAAGCAAGCAGAGCTGGGCACAGAGCCTGAGCCCTGCAGTGGGACCAGCCAGGATTCCCAGGGGCACTGGGAGGAGCTGCTGGCATTGCAGCAGTGACCAAGCCAGGACAGACAGGCCCAGGAGGGAGAGGAACTGCAGCAGGGAGAGCTCAGGATCAGTGTGTCAGGGAGAGCTCAGGATCAGTGTGTCAGGGACAGCTCAGGATCAGTGTGTCAGGGAGAGCTCAGGATCAGTGTGTCAGGGAGAGCTCAGGATCAGTGTGTCAGGGACAGCTCAGGATCAGTGTGTCAGGGACAGCTCAGGATCAGTGTGTCAGGGACAGGCCAGGATCAGTGTGTCAGGGAGAGCTCAGGATCAGTGTGTCAGGGACAGCTCAGGATCAGTGTGTGAGGGACAGGCCAGGATCAGTGTGTCAGGGAGAGCTCAGGATCAGTGTGTGAGGGACAGGCCAGGATCAGTGTGTCAGGGAGAGCTCAGGATCAGTGTGTCAGGGACAGGCCAGGATCAGTGTGTCAGGGAGAGCTCAGGATCAGTGTGTCAGGGACAGCTCAGGATCAGTGTGTCAGGGACAGGCCAGGATCAGTGTGTCAGGGACAGGCCAGCATCAGTGGCAGCAGTGCACAGGCAAACACAGCGAGGGAGCCCAGTCCCAGCCACGTTTCCTCTGTGGGATTTGCCAGGAAAGCTCCAGGGCAGGGGTGGAAGGAAGGAAGGCAGGGGAGATGCCAGGGCAGGGGTGGAAGGAAGGCAGGGGAGATGCCAGGGCGGGGAGATGCCAGGCTGGCAGGAGATGAAGCACCAGTGCAGGCTGGCACTGCTGGCACCCCAGAGGCTCAGGGCAGCCCCTGCTCTGAGGACACCACGCTGGATTTCCTGGTTTTGGGGGGTGGAGGGGGAGGTTTGGCCTCTCTCCTGCTGGGCAGCGCTGGAGCAACCTGAGGAGATGGAAACACAACCATAAACCACTGCAAGGAGTGCAGGGCATTCTGCTTCACCAATGAGAAACCCAAAGTCCTGATGGCTCCTTCAGGAGCAAAGGCTGGAGTTCAGCCTCAGCTCCACACACAGGGCCAAGCAAGGACAGATCAGATCCCCTGGAGACACCAGAAGCTGAAATGTTTTAGTTGCTAGAGCAGGCCCAGGACACATTTTAATTGCTCCTGACCTGCAGCCCAACTTCAGCATTTATCCCTGCTTTTGGTGAAATGTAAAATGGCAACAAACCCATTTCCAAACCCATTTCCTTCCAGGTTTCAAAATTGAGGACTTTTCTCCTGCTGGCTGGATGAGCTGCCCCAAATGGATGTAAAATGTGTTCAAATGAGAATGGCAAAACTTCACACCCTAACATGGAAGCAAGGGCAGCTCTAATTAAACAAGCCACATCCTGCCTGCCTGCAGAGGGGCTTGGAGGGTTTCTTGCTCTTGCAGGAAACTGCACTGAAGGAGGGGGGGGTTTCATGTTGTCTCTGCCTGGAAATAAATGAGATGGGAAAGGCCAGGAGAGGGAGGAGGTTGTGTGGTTCACCAGCCAAACTCCAGCATTTCAGGATTGTTTTATCCAAAGGAAGACAGACCCAACTTCACAGCACCAAACTAACAAAACCCTTCAGAAAACCCTCCCCAATCTCCCTTTCCAGCCCTGAGAATCCTTTCCCTCTGGCTGCCAGCCATGCTGCAGGCCAGGACATGGCAGTAATTAGTTTCCTTACAAGACCCAAGGGAAGGAGGCTCTTTTATTAATCCTCTTGATCCAGTGACTCCCACAGCATCCCTGGAGCTGGGATCTCTCTGCTGGGCACAGCAGCCACAGTCACTTCCAGCCAAATCAAGGGCAAAGAAGAAAAACTTGCCCCTGATGCCATATTTCAAGGCTTTATTCCAGTGTCACAACACTGAATTAAGTGATGAGCTGTTTTCTTGTCTTCCTGTGCTGCCAAAGTAGTTAAGTGTGATCCCTCTCCAAATTCTTTTTGGACAAATCCCAGTTTATCTCACTTAGGTACCCCCAAATCCTCTCTGCAAACTGGACTGGGGGAGACACCCCTCCCTTTCAGCTGCAAAAGGGAATTGCTGACAGGTTTTGGGAAGGCTCCATCCCTGTCTCAGTCACAACAGGATCCTTTCTCTGCTTCCCACTGCTAAGGAATCAGTCTGACACCACCAGCACCTTCATTCCAGGGGCAGGTGAAACGATTCTGACACAAGATTTGCATGTCAGGGATCCCAAACAGCCTGGAGACACCAAGGTGTGAGAAACATCAGTGAGGCAGCACTGACACAGGGGCAGTTTGATATTCACTGATTAAGGGCAGTTTGATATTCACTGACACAGGGGCAGTTTGATATTCACTGATTAAGGGCAGTTTGATATTCACTGATTAAGGGCAGTTTGATATTCACTGACACAGGGGCAGTTTGATATTCACTGATTAAGGGCAGTTTGATATTCACTGATTAAGGGCAGTTTGATATTCACTGACACAGGGGCAGTTTGATATCCCTCCACTGACAGAGGGGCAGTTTGATATTCCTACAAGAAAATCACTCCATGGAATTGAGACAAAGGGCAGGATTTAAAAACAGGGTTTTAAAAGTCACTGATGGCTTAAATAATCAGATTCTGCTGAGCTGAGGCTTAGGAGGAGACAGTGGAGACCTCTGAAAATTGTGAAATTGTGATTATCCCCCTCATACTTCTTTTTCAGCCCGAATTATTGCAGTATTTTAGACTGATCATGTTTTTAAACTTTTGCTGCTGGTGAGTTTTCCATGCCTCTTCCCACCCCCACACACTTTTTTCCTGACCAAGGACAACACAACTCCCACTTGGAAAAAGAAATAATAAAGGCACTGCACTCCACTGCCTTCTCCTGAAGCAAAAACCCCTTTTTTCCTTCTTTTGTGGTTTCAGGGAGTGAAGCAGTGAAATGATGACACAGGTTTCAAGCAGCACCACCCTAAGACCAGCCTGGAACACTGCACTGGTGCCTCCTGCTCCCAGCTGCTCTCCAGGAGCTGCCAGCCCCCATTTCCTCACCTCCACAGAGTTCCTGGGGGTGCTGCTCTCGTACGGTTTGCTTTTGGGGGGAGGGGGGGGTGGTGTGGCCAATCCATCAGCCTGCAACGAGGGGGAGCCTGGGAACAAGAGAAGAAATAACAAAAAGTAAGGAAAAAATTAAGAACAAATAAGAAAAATAAAAAAAGAACAAATAAGAAAGGTGAAAAGGGAAAGGGCAATGGGGTTGCACCCGGATTTTAAGGGAGATTGATTCAATGCCCTCTGATTTCCCTCTGTGAGCAGCTCCTGCTCCACACTGAGCTGCCTGGCTGTGCTGGGTGCAGCTGAGCTCCCCTCCAGCTCCCAAAGCCCTGAGGAGTTTCCCCTTCCCCTGAGCTGCCCCAGGGAGCAGCAAATTCCTTCCATCAGCACATCTGGGGTGCTCCCGGGGCTGCCCTCAGAACTCTCTGTGATCTGAGCTCCAGCTGATGCAGGAGATAAAACCCAAACTCCAGAAGGATTCCAGCAATTAAAGCCTTGCTAAGGAGAAGAGGTTTTACATCCCTTTCACAGATCTTTCTTCCCTGAGTTCCTGGATTTGTTTCTGGTTGTCTCCCCAACTCATCCCCTGCCCTGGTGAGGATTTTTTTGCTTTCATCCTCTCATGACAATTTTATGCTGGTTTGGATCATTATCTGCACTGGATTCTCACTGAGTACCCACACAGAGGCAGCCAGGTCCTGCCCAGGAACTTCTGCTCCTCTCAAAAAGAGCAGCAGACAGAAATGCAGCAGCCAGGCAATTCTAGGGAACTGCTCAGGGATTTTTATTTTTACCTTAAGCCACATTTAAATGCACTGCAGAATTAACTACAGAACTTCCTGAATATACAAGAAAGGGCTTTTCCCCCTCTTCTTTTCCAGGATCAGATTATTGTGCTGTTTTACATTCAGCATGTTTTTGAAACCTTTGAAATGATTCATTTTGTTAATTCTTGAAGATAAATTCCACCTCCTTCAGGTGGAACACTTACAGCTGAATGTCCAAGCTGCACAGCAAGTTCTGCTAGAGCTCTGCCATGTGAGGGGAGTTCTGTTCATTAATGAACAGAACCCCCAGGGCTTGCATTGATCATTCAGGCCCAGAGCTGATCACAAACACCCTGGGATCCCAGCAGGGCCCTCCTGGCATCCACTGGAGATGTTCCTGCACACCTGACTGGTGATTTACAGCCATCTGCACTGACTGCATGTCCTGTTTGCTTCAGGGTTAATAAACCTGCCCAAAATTCAGAGTCAAGGGACAGGTGGGGTTGGAAGGACCTGAAATCCCACCCAGTGCCACCCTGCCATGGCAGGGACACCTCCCACTGTCCCAGATTGCTCCTTGGGCACTGCCAGGGATCCAGGGGAGCCACAGCTCCCTGGGAATTCATCCCAGCCCCTCCCCACCCTCCCAGGGAGGAATTTCCCCCCCAAATCCCATCTAACCCTGCCCTCTGGCAGTTTAAACCGCTCCCCTGTCCCATCACTCCACACCCCTGTGTCCCATCACTCCCCATCCTTCTTGTCCAGGTCAATACAGGAAAAAACAACAAAGGAACTGAGAAACCCAGAAACTGTTCCCTGGAATTCCTGTTTTGCAGTCTTTCAACAAGTGCAAGCCACAGATCTGCTCTTTGATACCACAGCCAAATTCTGTTCTCTGACAAAAATGATAACCCCTGTTCTCCTGGGAAACTGAGGCAGGGACACCTGCAATGCACTGGGGACAATAACTGCACTCCAGAGGCTGAACTGGGGCTCAGCCCCCACTGTTTGTGCTGCAAACCCCTGTCTGTAAAATGGAACAACACCACTGACCTCCAGGAACACTTTTCATGTACTTCCAATCTTGATTTTTGAGATTTCCAACAGCCCCGAGCTGTGATGTGACTCGGAGCAGCTCCTCCCTCCCTCCCTCCCTCCCTCCCTCCCCAGCTGCCCCCCAGCACCCACAGAGCCATTCCCACCCCATCCCATCCCACCCCACCCCACCCCATGCCAGGACTCACTCAGGGTGCGGGGGGTTTTGGGGGTGATGGGGGGAGGGCTCTGGGTGGGTTGCTGCGTTGAGGGGCCCTGCAGCAGGGTCAGCCTGGTGTCCCCCAGCTGCAGACTCTTGGGCCTCTGTGCCCTCCCTGCTGGGCCCTGCTGGGAACAGAGACAGACAGGGGTGAGAACAGCCAGGGAACCCAGAGCTGTGACAGGGACACAAACACAGGGACACACAGATGAGCACAGCCAGGTGACCCAGAGCTGTCAGTGACACAAACACAGAGAGGCGAGAACAGCCAGGGTATCCAGCACTGTCACAAACACCTAGAACAGAGAAGTGAGCACAGCCAGGTGACCCAGAGCTGTCACAAACACAGAGGTGAGCACAGCCAGGTGACCCAGAGCTGTGACAATGACACCACACCTGGCACAAAGAGGTGAACAGGAGTAAAGCCCTGCCCTGGCAGTGCCACAGGCACCTCTGTGCTCCCAGGACACAGCCCAGCGTCCCCTGGAATTCCTGAGCAGCACTGAACTGCTTTTAATGGTATTATTATTGTATTAATTAGTTGTATTAATTAAAATATATTAATTAAGGAGGGAAAGTTTTACACTGAAAAAATGCTGCAGTTCTGTGAATAAACTTGGAGGGGAGTGCGGGTGAACTCTTTCCAAGAAATAAAGAAAAATAAAATTCTGGGAGCAGGTCAGGGCTGCTGGTGTTCTCCAGCTCCTGAGGGCTGTGAAATGAGTCTGTTTTAGGTTTTACAGAGCAAATTCTTTGCATTTGGGAATTTACATCCAGCTCCTTCCAGTCCCACACCCTTTGTGCTCTTCACTCAAATGAGGCCACCTCAGTGTGGCCCCAAAAGTGCAGTGCCCAGTACTGGGGTCCTTTTCAGCATTAGTTCATTGCTTCCCAGAGCAGGCTGTCACCCAAACACATCAATAAACTCCTTGTCAGAGGTCAGTTCTTCATCCCTGTGCAGCTCAGGATCTCTCCCTGCACAGCAGGGACCCCACACACAAAGCCCAGGCAGTCTCTGCCTCCCTCTGCCTTTCCAGCTCAGTCCAGAGCTCCAGAAAATCCCTCAGTCCAACTCACAGAATCACAGAAGTTCAAGACTGGAAGAGACCTATAAGATCATCAAGTCCAGCCGATGTTCTAACTGTTCAACTAGATCATGGCAGCAAGTGCCACATCCAGTCTTTTTTTGAATTCTTCAAGGGATGATGACTCCACCACCTCACTGGGTAAATGATTCCAGTTTCTGACCACTCTTTCTGTGAAATATTTCCTTCTTAATTCTAACTTACATCTCACTTGACGCAACTTGAGACTGTGTCCTCTTGTTCTATCTGTTGTCGCCTGGAGAAAGAGACCGACCCCCAGCTCACCACAGGCACCCTTCAGGAAGTTGTAGAGAGCGATGAGGTCGCCCCTGAGTCTCCTTTTTCTAGGCTAAACAACCCCAGCTCCCTCAGTCGCTCTTCGTATGGCTTGTGCTCCAAGCCCCTTATTAGTCTCGTAGCCCTCCTCTGGACACGCTCAAGTAACTCGATGTCCCTCCTAAAGTGAGGGGCCCAGAACTGGATACAATACTCCAAGTGAGGTCTCACTGTGGAGCCATGGAGCACAGCAGCCATAAAAGCAGCTTTTCCTGGGCTTTGCAGCATGCTGAGGCAGGATTGGAACCCTGGATGGCTCCTTCCCTTCAGAGACATTGGGGATTTCATCCAACAGCAATTCCAGAGGCAGAGGGCCAGGCCTCCTGCAGCTCCAACATCCACAACCCCCATTTTCCTGGGCTGGAAATGCTGTCAGTCCCAGTGACAGCACCCTGGCACCACAGAATCCCTTCCTAGAAACACTCTGCAGCCTCCAAGTGCTGGCAGCATCCCCCAGAGCTGATGGGAATTCCTGAGCACGGATCAGCATCACCTGTCCCTGCCAGATTCAGCTGGAGAGGAAAGGGAAGCACAGGAATTTCTGTTTTCTTGGTACTGTGAAAAATGAGCCTGTGTTAAATCACATTAACAACCAGCTTCAGTGAGATGAGGAGCACTGAAATACCCAGGTGCCCAATTCTCTCAGCTTCAGAGTGCAGCACAGCTTTTACATTCATCAGGACAATATTTCAAGGTGTAGCACAGTTTTTATGGCCATTGGGACAATATCCTAGGGTGTAACAGTTTTTATGTCCATCAGGACAATATTTCAAGGTGTAACAGTTTTTACATCCATCAGGACAATATCCCAGAGTGCAAAACAGTTTTTACATCTATCAGGACATTATTTCGAGGTGTAGTACAGTTTTTGTCCTTCAGGACAATATTTCAAGGTGTAGCACAGTTTTATGTCCATCAGGACAATGTCCCAGGGTGTAACACAGTTTTTATGTCCATTGGGACAATATCCTAGGGTGTAACACAGTTTTTAAGTCCATCAGGACAATATTTCAAGGTGTAGCACAGTTTTTATGGTCACCAGGACAATATTTCAAGGTGTAGCACAGTTTTTTATGTCCACCAGGACATTATCCTAGGATGTAACACAGTTTTTATGTCCACCAGGACAATATTTCAAGGTGTAACAGTTTTTATGTCCATCAGGACAATGTCCCAAGGTTGTACAGCTCTGCCTGTGGGCTGAAACTCCTCCCTGTGCTTTGGGTGGGCCCTCTGACCCCTCTGGGAGCCCTAAAGCCCAGCAGCCTCTGCTCTGCTCCTCACCCCAGCCCCCTCTGGGGCTGCACACTCTGGTTTTTATTCCTCATCAATGACCACCCTGCCCTCCCAGGGGCTGCAGCAGAGCCCAGCCTGGCAGCTCCAGCCTTCCAGAGCTGCTGACAGAACCCCCAGAGCATCTTCTCCCAACAGCCTGACCCACCCCAGGGCTCTGCACCTCCCAGCACACTGCATTTGTGCAGTGCTGCTGCCTGAGAGCAGCTCCACATCTGGCTGGCAGCTGGATCCTGCCTGGCTGGGCAGGGGCTCCTTGCCCCAACCCCAACAGGGCTTGGCCACGGTGCTGAGGGCACCCAGGGCTCAGCTCAGCACCTCCTGCTCCCAGGCTGCACCTCCAGCCAAGCTGCACTTGGGCCTGTGACAGGAATTTTCCAAATTAAAGAAGAGAATTGCTCAGATGATTGAGCCTTGCTGGTATTTGAGCCCCTCCCAGTGTTTGCTGAGCTCCTCCTGAGCAGCAGGGCTGAGGGCAATGGAAACTCTCAGCTCCTGCTGGGGTTTATTACTGCTGTCATTACTGGCATGGGGCTTTTACCATTTTGGAAGTCACTTCTGTTTCTGGCTCCTTCTCCACAATAACCTGAGACTTGCTAATGCTCCACTCCTTCCTCTTGAGTTTGCTAATCCTGTTGTCACCATCTTCTTTCACAGGCAGCTCCTCAGCTCTGGAAGATGTGGATATTCTCCTCTCCAGGAGAGGCTCCAGGGTAGATCTGTGGCCCAAAAGAGCGAGAAAAACATGAAACATGAATCCATCAGACATGGCAAGGGCTGGCTGTTAAAAAGCTGTGATCTCTCAGTTTGTGGAAGGGATTACTGTGAAAAAGTGAGGCAGGACCATGGATTTTTCAGTGGGATTTGTGCTGTTACCCCTGGAATTCTGAGTGTGATGTGGTTTTTGTCCAAGGGAAAGTGTGATCTGCTTGCAGAGGGAGCCAGAGCTGCAGTTCCTGCTCAGCCATGAGTCTCACTGAGCTGCACCACATCACCTGAACTCTGCTTATCCCAGTGGAAAGGCAATGTACACACAAGGGACATCAGAGATGTCCCCAGGTGTGGCAGCTCCTTTCCACACCCTGCATGCAGCTGCAAACAGGGTGAAACAAGTGCTGTGTGCCTTATTCCCTTCTTGGCTGACCAAAATAAACCCCTTGGTGGTGCCTCACAGCCCCGTTTTCCTGGGAAACTGAGGCAGGGGGCACCTGGAATGCACTGGGGACAACAGAGGCAGCAGCTGGGGGTCAGTTCCCACTGTTTGTGCTCCAAAGCCCCTTCTGTAAAATGGAACAACACCACTGACCTCCAGGAACATTTCTAAATGTATTTCCATGGAGTAAATCTTGATTTTCAGAGCACCTGATTGTGGATGTGACAGTTAGTCAGAGAGAGAGAGAAGCCAGATAAACCTTCCTAGGAATTGTTCTGGGGAGTTTTGAGAAGGCTGAGAGAAAGAATTGAAACCATTTTGTAGCTGGTGTTTTGAACAGTCGTTTTCTCATTAGATGTTTACCAAAGGGCGTTTTCTTAATTAGCCAGTGGTGCTGGGTGTTGATTAGATGACCAACCAGGTGCCCCTGTATCAGAAGGGTGTATAAAGGAATGGGTTTCTGACAAACTCAGATGAACCTGCTGGAGAGACCCAGAGCCTGTGTGTGCCTCACTGCTGT
Source organism: Ammospiza nelsoni (assembly GCF_027579445.1). Classification (NCBI taxonomy): domain Eukaryota; kingdom Metazoa; phylum Chordata; class Aves; order Passeriformes; family Passerellidae; genus Ammospiza; species Ammospiza nelsoni. The sequence continues at coordinate 3,664,575 of NC_080662.1, forward strand.
TCCTGACTCAGGTGACTCCTGATCCTGTGTAAGGCACCTCCTGATCCTGTGTAAGGCACCTCCCCCTGCTGTCAGGCACTGTCAGGTGTAGCCACATTTCTCCTCACAGAGAAAAGCAAGGCACAATTCTTCTCAAGAATATTTCTGGGTTTCACATTCTCTGAACCTCAGAGAAAGGAAAAACAAATCTTATAATTTACTGTGCCTGTGTTTGTGCCAAAGTAGAAGGCAATATGGAGATTGTTTACCCACAGTGATGGTGTTTGGTTCCTTGGCCTGTCAGGGCCAGGTGTGTGTGTGTGTGTGTTTTGGGACTGTGGGCTGACAGTCATGAGATTCTGTGCAGTGTGAGCAGAGCTGAGTGCTCGGCAGATTCAGTTTAGATGTAGTGGAACAGAACATAGAATAATACAGTATATTAGTATAGAATAATATAGTGTAATAAAGTAATTAATTAGCCTTCTGATAAGATGGAGTCCTCCTCATCATTCCTCCCTGCCACAGGGATCCCTGCAAGTACTATAGTCAGGCACTGCCATCACTGCCATTATTGCCAGTCACTGCCATCACTGCCATTATTGCCAGGCACTGCCATCACTGCAGTCACTGCCAATCACTGTAATCACTGCAGCCACTGTCAATCACTGCCAGTCACTGCCATCCCTGCCAATCACTGCCAGTCACTGCCAATCATTTCCATCCCTGCCCTCACTGACCCGTCGGAGCCCGGCCTGGAGGAAGCGCTGTCGGATGAGGTGGACGAGGTGGAGGCCACAGAGGAGGCCACGGAGGTGACCGAGAGCCTCCTGAGGGTGGAGGACATGATGTAGGGCAGCACCATGGAGCCCGAGCGGCTCGGCTTCCTGCCCGTCAGCACCGGGGGCTGCAGGAACAGAGGGAACACTGTGAGCAAGCAGGAGATCGGCAGCAGGGCTGGCTCTGCACTGGGCTGGGCACAGCAGCAGGGCTGGCTCTGCACTGGGCTGGGCACAGCAGCAGGGCTGGCTCTGCACTGGGCTGGGCACAGCAGCAGGGCTGGCTCTGCACTGGGCTGGGCACAGCAGCAGGGCTGGCTCTGCACTGGGCTGGGCACAGCAGCAGGGCTGGCTCTGCACTGGGCTGGGCACAGCAGCAAGGCTGGCTCTGCACTGGGCACAGCAGCAGGGCTGGCTCTGCACTGGGCTGGGCACAGCAGCAGGGCTGGCTCTGCATTGGGGCTGGGCACAGCAGCAGGGCTGGCTCTGCACTGGGCTGGGCACAGCAGCAGGGCTGGCTCTGCACTGGGCACAGCAGCAGGGCTGGCTCTGCATTGGGCTGGGCACAGCAGCAGGGCTGGCTCTGCACTGGGCTGGGCAGGCTGGCCCAGGGCCTGAACCCCGGGAACACAAGGGTTAACACCACCAAGAGCCCTGCACTTGGCCACAACCCTCACCTTGGGGACAGAGCTGCTGGACACAAAAGGACCTGGGGGGACCGATGGACGCAGCTGGACATGAGCCCAGGTGTGCCCAGGTGGCCAAAAAGGCCAAAGGCACCTGGGTGGGATCAGAGTGGGCAGCAGGAGCAGGGCAGGGACTGTCCCCAGGGCAGGGACTGTCCCCAGGGCAATGGGGGAGGCCACACCTCGAGGGCTGTGTCCAGTTCTAGGCCCCCCCAGTTCAGGAAGGACCTGGAGGGGCTGGGGGGGATCCAGGGAAGGGAACGGAGCTGGGAAGGGGCTGGAACCCTGGGAGAGGCTGAGGGAGCTGGGCAGGGGCTCAGCCTGGAGCAAAGGAGGCTCAGGGGGCCCTTGTGGCTCTGCCCAGCTCCTGCCAGGAGGGCACAGGGACAGGAGCAGAGGGAACGGCCTCAGGCTGGGCCAGGGCAGCTCAGGGTGGGCACAGCAGGAATTTCCCCATGGAAAGGGGGCTCAGGGCAGCTCAGGGTGGGCACAGCAGGAATTTCCCCATGGAAAGGGGGCTCAGGGCAGCTCAGGGTGGGCACAGCAGGAATTTCCCCCTGGAAAGGGGGCTCAGGGCAGTTCAGGGTGGGCACAGCAGGAATTTCCCCATGGAAAGGGGGCTCAGGCACTGGAACTGCCCAGGGAGGGTTGGAGTGCCCATCCCTGGAGGGGGCACCTGGAGGTGGCACTCAGAGCTCTGGGCTGGGGACAGGGTGAGCACTGGGCACAGCTGGGACTCCCTGGTCTCAAAGCTCTTTCCCAACCCTGATGATTCTGGGATTCTGTGACACCACCTCACATGCACTCACGGGTGGAAAAGGTGGACTTTGGTTCCTCTGGGGCAAAACATGGAAGAAGCAGGTTCCCTCACCAGAGTTATGACCCCGTACTGCTTCTCCACCTTCCTCCTGAGCTCCCTGAAGCAGGCTGTGAGCCTCTCGTGCAGCGGCTTCAGCTGCTCCGTCAGCTTCTCGCCGTGGATCCGGATCCCCTCTGCCAGGAGAGGCATCTGAGGCAGGGAGGCAGGAGCAGAATGAGCTGCAGGAGCACAAACCAGCCCTCCTGCTCCCCAGAGGCTGAGTTCAGCAGCCCAGATTAAATTAAAGGATTTAAATTAATGTGTTTTGTGTTTGCAGAGGGGGAGATAAACACAGCAAGGGAGCTGAGCTGCTGCCAGTGAGGGACCTTCAGTGCTGCAGCTCCAGGTGTTGAACAAACACCAACATTTTCCCCAGGCTGGATGGGATTTGGAGCAGCATTTGGAGCAGATTTGGAGCAGCCTGGGATGGTGGGAGGTGTCCCTGCCCATGGCAGGATGGGCTTTAAGGTCCCTGCCCACACAAAGCACTCCAGGATTCCTTGTTCCCCATTCCCTCACTCCACCAGTGCCTCCACCTCTCCCAATTCCATACCTGTATTGCAATTTGTTGCTTGAGCAACTCAATTTTGTCTTGATCTTCAGGATGTTCTTGGAGATATTTCTCTGTGAAGAAGGCCTGGAAGCACAGGGAGAAGGTGACACAGGTGACACACACACTTCCTCCTCATGCAGCTCTGAGGGGAAGATCCTTTAAGAGCAATTCACTGCCATTATTCCTCATATTAAACCCAAATTATGCTGGCACCAAGCTGAGGGACAAAGAACCAAGGTTATTTGTTAGGAACAGAGAACAAGCCTCACTTTTAATTTTAAAAAAGTAATGTTTTTTTCTAGTGAGACACATGGAAAAACAGTTACTGCATCAGACAGGTTGTGCTCAGTCCTGATCCCCTTCTCACAAACCAGCACTGATTTGAATAATTGAGCTTCCATCACTTCTACTTCTCACTTAAATGGGAGTGACAGGCCCAAAACCTCAAGTTGTGACTTCAAAAAGCCTCTTTCTTTCCCAGCAGCCAGTGCCCCAGAGCACAGCTGCCCCAAGGAGAGCACAGCACCTCCTGCTGCAATTTCCTTATTTCAGCCCCCAAATCCCTCGTTTTCACCTGGGGCTGGTTACAAAGATTCAGCAGAAATAAAGACCATGCTGGGATTTGGGCTCCCAGCTCCCTTCAACAAAGCACCTTTAGTCTCCACCTCTCCTGGGTTTACCTTTAATCAGCACAAGCTGCTCTTGGTTTGAAGTTGAACAAACACAAATCCACTTTCCTGGACTGAAAACTGAAATTTGTGCCAATTCCCATGATGTATCCCATTAAAACGGATCCCAGTTCCTGCTCAGAATATTTTTTTTTTCCTAGATAAACCCCCTAATAAGTTTTTCATTTGTTTCTCTGAGCTACTTCAGCCTCTGAATGTATTTTTTTTTTTACTTCTGTTAGACTGGACTGTGGTACAGGTTTGTAGGGCTGGGGGTTTGATCCTGAACAGGATGGAGGTGAGCCTGGGAAAGGGCTGCTGGGTTGGTCCCAGAGGATTTTCCTTGAAAGTGCTTAATTATTGCAAGAGGAAAGATGTTTAAAACCCCCAACTTTGGGTTTGGCTATAATGAAACAATTAAAACTCAGATTTTAGCCGCCCACAAAAGCCAAATGTTCTGCACTGAGCTGCAGCTGAAATAGGAAAATATGAACCAGAAATGAGTATTTCCAGATGTGGCTGCAGAGATTTTGTGTTTTCTAGTTTTAACTGCTTTCCCACTGCTGTAATTCTAAACTTGATGTCAACCTCAAATCATAAAATGGGAGGGTTCAGGGCCAAATTCAGGCCTGGCAAAGCACCCAAACTCCTCTGGAATCAGCAGAGTCAGACCCAGATCAATCAGCCCCTCTCCCAATTAACGTGTGCACCTCATTTCATGGGGCTGGGACACAGCTGAGGAGAATTAAATGTGTTTTACCACATCCCACCCCCTTTGTGGAAACAAGCAGTGCATTCTGTGCTGGGCATTTCATCATTAGGTGGAGGGAATCAACAGCTTAAGTTAAACATCACAAAAAAGAACAACCTACACTGCTCAAGTGAAGTCAGCTGAGTAAACCTGCACAGGAAATGCTGCTTTTTTCCTGAGTCATTTGCTCTGTTGCAAGACTCCAAAGACACAGAGGCTGCTGGCAAGAGAAAGCCTCTTCAGCCTTCTCATTCCCCATTAATCCAGGGCAGAAAGGGCAGGTCTGGGCTTTTCTCTGCTACCTGAGCACCTCTGTGCCCCACAGGGCAGGAGCAGGCTCTCATCCCACTGCAAAGGAGGCCCAGAAGAGCTGGACCCTGCCCTGAGGGCACTAAAGCTGAGCATTTCCACCCTGCAGTCAGTGCAAAGCTCTGCTCTTTGTGCTCCTGTCTGAGCTCTGCACACACAGAGCCCCACACAGGGGCTGGGACAGCTGGAGATGGAACAGCACCTGCCAGGTCCTTGCACACTGCAGGGGCCCAGGGGCAGCTCCCAGAGTCTGCAGAGCTTGGGCTGGAAGGGACTTCAGGGATCAGGGCCCTGCCCAGCCTGGCCTTGGGCACTGCCAGGGATCCAGGGCCAGCCCCAGCTGCTCTGGGAATTCCATCCCAGGGAACAATTCCTGCCCAACATCCCATCCATCCCTGCCCTCTGGCAGTGGGAGCCATTCCCTGTGTACTGTCCCCCCATCCTTGTCCCCAGTCCCTCTCCAGGGAATTCTGAAAGGATTTGTGTGGGAAGGGACCTTAAAAGTCACCCAGTGCCACCCCTGCCATGGCAGGGACAGCTCCCACTGTCCCAGGGGGCTCCAGCCTGGCCTTGGGCACTGCCAGGGATCCAGGGGCAGCCACAGCTCCCTGGGAATTCCATCCCAGCCCCTCCTCACCCTCACAGCCAGGAATTCCCAATTCCCAGTATCCCATCCATCCCTGCCCTCTGGCAGTGGGAGCCATTCCCTGTGTCCTGTCCCTCCATCCTTGTCCCCAGCCCCTCTCCAGCTCTCCTGGAGCCCCTTCAGGAGCTCTCTCTGGAGCTTTCCCTGCTCCAGGTGAGCACCCCCAGGTGTCCCAGCCCTGCAGAGGGGCTCCATGGATGTGGCAGGACCTTCTCATAGTTGGTGTAGCCCCCCATGACAGCGGGGTCCACGATGCCACTGAGCAGCATGGACAGGGGGTGCACGGGCAGGCTGCGGTCCCAGCCCTGCTGCTGCACCACGTTGGTGATCCTCTCATTGGTCAGCTCCATGGTTTCTATGGCATTCTCCAGGGGGCTGATCTCCTCCTGAGGGACAGAGGAAACAGAATGAACTTGCTTTAGAGCCACACAATAAACCTTTCAAACCTTCATGCAGTTTTTAGGGAGAAATTCCTCTCTGTGAGGGTGGGGAGGAGCTGGGAGGGAATTCCGAGGAAGGAATTCCCAGGGAGCTGTGGCTGCCCCAGGATCCCTGGAAGTGTCCAAGGAGCAGCCTGGGACAGTGGGAGGTGTCCCTGCCATGGCAGGGGGTGACACTGGATGATTTGAAGTAAATCCTAACCCAGACCATCCTGGGATTCCATGCTCTGTGATTCATTTCTCTCCCCTGAGTAAGCAACTAAATAATTTGCTTTTATGTGTGCCACATCCAGCAGTGGAAGAAGTGGCACTCCCAAGTGCTCAAGGCTTTATTCCATGAGGGACTGAGGAGGAGGAGATGCAGCCCCCATGGAGAACTCACCGTTGTGACCTGTTTGACCTCAAACCACTTGAGGATGCCTGGAAAGGAATAAGCTGTCGTGTAGGTTGTCCTCTCTATCCACATGTTCTGGGTAGAGAAGGAAAAAAAAGATATCTGAGGTGTAAGGCAAATATTGGCCTTGATACTGAACTCCTGCGTGGAGTGAGGCTTCCAGAAGGAGCTGGCAGAGCTCCACAGCCATTACCAGCTCCCTACAGCCATGGCCATGGCCCCACAGCCATGCCCACCTCCCCACAGCCATGCCCACCTCCCCACAGCCATCCCCACCTCCTCACAGCCATGCCCACATGCACACCTCCCCACAGCCATTCCAACCTCCCTACAGCCATGCCCACCTCCCCACAGCCATTCCCAGCTCCCCACAGCCATTCCCAGCTCCCCACAGCCATTCCCACATCCCCACCTCCCCTCAGCCATCCCCACCTTCCTACAGCCATGGCCATTCCAACCTCCTCACAGCTATTCCCACCTCCCCACGGCCATTCCTACCTCACCCTACAGCCATACCCACATCCCCACAGCCACTCCCATCTCCCCAGGCTATGGCCACATTTCCACCTCCCCACGGCCATGCCCACCTCTCCCCACAGCCATGGCCACCTCCTCACGGCCATGGCCATCTCCCCACGGCCATTCCCAGCTCCTCAGAGCCATGCCCACCTCCCCTCAGCCATGGCTACCTCCCTACAGCCATGCCCACATTCCTACCTCCCTACAGCCATGCCCATCTCCCCACAGCCATGCCCACCTCCCCTCAGCCATGCCCACATTCCCACCTCCCCTCAGCCATCCCCGCCTCCCCTCACTGGGACAGAGCCCCACGCTGGGCTCTGCTGAGCCTGGGTGCTCACAGCACCAATTTATGGATTCTGAGGATGCTGAATGCCCAAACTCCAGCTGTGGAGCCCCTTGACATCTCCCCCAGCTTCACAATGCCCTTTGTGTCTCCTGCTTTTTCATTCCCAACCTCTCTGGCCACAGGGAGAGGGAAAAGGTGACAGTTTGGTCCAAATGCCACCAAGAAACCAAACCAAAGGCAAAGGACTCACAGCAAACTCATTGTCTGGGTCCTTCTCTCCTTTCCTGACAGGTCTGGAGTGAGTGAACTGCTGCACCTCGTTGGCTCTGTAGTAGCTGGGAAGAAGCAGAGTAAAAAGGTGATTTCCTCACTCCCATCCTCCTCACTCAAATGTTCAAGTGTTTCCTCACACTTTGTGGGGAGGAATTTACACAATTGACACAAAATACCAAGGCACAGCACCTTGTGCCCAAGTTAGTGGGGAAAACACACACAAAATATTGAGGGAAAAGAAAAATAAATTACTTTAAGATCTGTTCAGGAACAGGTTTGTCTTTGTAGTTAGGTGGCAGGTTCATCACAGGTTTCACAGTGAAGCACTGCACATCTGAGCAGCTCTGGTTAAGGATGAAAAACCAGGAACCCTTTTGGGAAAACAGCAGAGGGAGAGAAAAACCCTGTTTCCATTGTCAGACTTTTCCACAAATCCCTGTGCTCTCATTAAGGACTTTTCTTCAAACCTGACTAATTCATCACAAATCACAGGCGTTATCTTGCATCTTGCTGTTTGTAGGTTCCTTGTGAATTAAAAACCCAAAAGGAAAAAGACTTTACAAATAATAATCCCAGAATGGTTTGGGTTAGAAAGGACCTTGAGATTCATGCAGTGCCACCCCTGCCATGGACAGGGCCACCTCCCACTGCCCCAGGGTGCTCCAGCCTGGCCTTGGACACTTCCAGGTGCTGAAATTCCCTGAAAATGCTTGGGGGTCCTTGGCACCACTGATTTCTCCTTTGGGAGACAAGAAGAGGGCAGCAGGGCTCTGCAGAGGTTCTGTGGCTGCATCTGGCCCTTCTCTCACCCCACAGTTATTTATCAGAGGCTGCTGCTCCTTCCCTCCCACCTTTTAGATTCATGAAGCCAACTGAACAAAGGAATGGCTTCACACTCAGCTTTTGTACCTGGGAATAATGACAGACATTAAAGAGATGTTAGTAATTGTATCCCCAAGCACAACAGCCTATCGTGTTCCTCTAAAATTCTGCTTTGAGGACTGTGCTGGGGCTTTACAGGAGCAAAAAGCTGGCTGGAAAAGCAAGGCTTAGCCAACCTGGCCCCATGAGGAGATGGCTTCTGTGAATCCCTGCTGTCTGAAGTGGCAGTGTATAGGAATGTGCTCCTTGTTGACAGAGTGACAAAATTATCTTTTGTTCCTTTAAAATGGAAATAAGCCTAAAAATTTCTCTTCTCAGTTAGCCAAAAAGACACTTCACAGGACTTGGGGGACTTCACCTCAAACTTAAGGATAGCCAATTGGAAAAGAGCTAAAAAGTCCCACCTAAGCAATTTACTAGAAAAAAAAAGAGAACAAAGGAACTAATCACTTTTGTGAGGTGTTTTACCAGGGGCAAGAACCTCTTGCACCTGGCTCGGTTTTTCTCTATAAAGAGTTTGTTATTTTGCATTTTATTAAAACCTTTTTGTTTCCAACACTGCCACAGAAGCCATCCTGCTGACTTGATGCCTTCTGAGGCAGCTGAGCTATCCTGGGTGTGAAACAGATCTCCAGGAGCTTCTGAGACCTGGCTGGAGGAGACCCAGATTCCAGCAGTGTTCCAGTGGGGGGTTAAGGCAACCCCACACATCCTTCAACCCACTGAGGCAGCTCTGAAGGGCATTCTGAGAGGCAGAGCAAAGCCACCCTGCCTGGGTGAGGAGCCACAGGCAGAGCTGAGCCCAGGAGCACAGAGCCAGGCTGGCTGAGGCTCTGAGCCCAGCTGGTGAGCTGTGTGTCCCAGCAGAGCCCCTGAGCCCAGAGCTTCAAACAGCTCCAGTCTGAGGAGGTAAAATGGCCCTGAATTTTAAATAACAGGAATATTCTCAGCCTTGCTGACCCTGGATCTGAGTCACTCCTGTCCTCCACACAGATCCAGCAGTGCTCAGCAGCTGGAATAAGAAGCACCTTTGCACTTGAATTCTGTGTGGGACAAACTCTCCCTGACCACTGAAATAATCCCTGTCCTGAAAATTTGGCTGATTGAGGCTGAAAAGCAATGGGATAAATTCTTTACAGGCTGAACATTTCCTAACAGCAACAATCACATTGGGAGCACAAACACAAAAGGTGAATTCTGCTTAAATCCATAGAGCTGTGTGTCCCAGCAGAGCTCCTGAGCCTGCCCTGAGCCCTGCTCAGCTCCCTGGGCTGCTCTGGGCTGCAGTGAACCCTGAGGCTCAGCACAGCTCACCTGGGGGCCCCAGCACATCCCTACCAAAAGAAGAACAAGGTGTTTTGTCATAAAAGAGCAAAAACAGCCTAAAGAAATAAAAAAGAGCCTGAGGCAAAGGAGGTTAAAGGAGCCTGAAAGCAAAAGCAGCCCCAGGAGCAGCAAGGTCTGCCTAAGACAACAGAGATCTGGGCACTGCTGGTGTCAGGAGGTGTTTGTGGGAGTGCAGGGAGATCTGTCCCACATCCAAGCCCTGCAGCTGCTCCCTTCATCCCAGGGCTGTGCCAGAGCCCCGGAACCCAACACCCCCAAACCCTGGGGATGGCTCAGATCTGCCTCCAAACTCTGCAGCTCGGCTTCATCCCCAGCCAGGAACATCAGCACAAACACAAACAGATGCAGAGGAAGCAGCTGAAACAAAGCAGCAACAGAAGACGCATTTTTGATACCAAGTTTGATCTTGAATGGATTTGAATTTCCTCTGTGGATTCAGTGCTTGGCAGGAGGATTGCACAGGAAGCATCTGCTGTCACTGCCTGGCCTGGGCCTCTGTGCACAGGGTTTGAGGGCCAAAATGGACCTTCAGATTCTCCAGCCTGGCCTGCTGAGCACAGGCTGGAAGCCCAGGATTTGGTTTTCCTGGCGTGCATCCTCCAGGAGCACTGACTGAAGTCACTGGCAGCAATCTGGAGCATCTCCACTGGCTCACACTCCCAATTCAGAGCATCTTGAGCCTGGTGGGGAGCTTGGGACACAGCCTGAAGTCCCACCAGCAAGGGGAAAAATAAGAATTAAAAATAGTAAGGGCTCTGCCCCCAAAAACTTTTAGTGTCATAATCCCTTCACACTTCTTACAAAGGGGAAAAACACACAAACCCCAGCACTTCATAAATGCTAATGGACTGCAAGGAAGAAGGGAGTACCCTCACTTTTCACATCCTGCATTTCCCCCATCTTTCACCCAGAAATACCCAACCGGTCCCCCCATGGCAGAGCAGCCAGCAGCCCCTGAGTGAAACACAGGAAACCCTCCCTGCAGTGTGCTCCTCACCCTGACAGCAACTTGTTTGTTAAACCCACCCTTACAGCTCTGGATAGCCCCATTTTCACATTTTTATGCCCAGTGTCTGCCCTCACATCCCCAGGAGCAGGAACCCCCTCATTCCCATCACTGCTGGAGGGAACAGGGAGCTCTGGGGGTGCCAAGATGCCCCAAACCCAAAAGATACACTGTTTGGGGGAAGCCTTGATCTCCTCTGCTGGAGGGGCTGTGCTGGTCATCTTCTCAGCATTGGGGAACTGGGTCAGCAGCTTCAGGTTGAAATCCTCCCTGCGCTCGTACTCCTTGCCACGGTAGATGAAAATCTTGTTCTGGGGGCAGGAGGAGAAAAAGGGAATTAAAATTCAGCAAAGCAGAGGGACAGAGCTCCCCAAACCCCCCCAGAGCTGGTTTACGGGAAGGGAAGATCCCAGCTAGACAGAAGAGGTGAGGGAAGGAACACAGGTTGAAATGAGTGTGAGTGTTCACAGGGGTTTTGGGATGAGGGAAGAGATGTGGATCTGACTCCATGTTTCAGAAGGCTTGATTTATTATTTTATGATATATATTATATTAAAACTATACTAAAATAACAGAAGAAAGGATTTCATCAGAAGGCTGGCTTAGAATAGAATAGGAAGGAATGATAACAAAGGCAGCTGTCTCAGACTCTCTGTCTGAGCTAGCTGGGCTGTGACTGGCTATTAATTAGAAACATCTAACATGGGCTAATCAAAGATCCACCTGGTGCACCCCACAGCAGCAGATAACCATTGTTTACATTTTGTTCCTGAGGCCTCTCAGGAGGAAAAATCTTAAGGAAAACATTTTTCCTTAAGGAGGAAAAATCCTCCTGTTGCATTCCACAGCAGCAGATAACCATTGTTTACATTTTGTTCCTGAGGCCTCTCAGCTTCTCAGGAGATAAAATCTTAAGGAAAAGATTTTTCATAAAAGATGTCTGTGACAAATGAGGGCACAGCAGCTCCTGGGAGCCAGGCCTGGCAGTGGGAACCTCAGATTTGTCTAAAAAAATCCATTGCTGCACAGAGAATAATCAAACAGGGCTGGAAAGGAGCTTTTAAAGCCACCTGCAATGAGAGCAGGGACACCCTCAAACAGGTGGGGCTGTCCACACAAACACATCCCAGAGTCACTGCCCTGCTCACACCTCCCAGCACTCCCAGCTTCAGCACAGGGATCTCAGCCAGGAGCTGATTTTTGTAACAGAATAAATGTGCCAGGAAATTCTTCATTACAGGGCCCTGCTGTGAGTTCCCTGAGGGATGTCCCTGGGCACAGGTGGCAGTTTCACCTCAGCCTCATTCCTGGCCATCACCCCCCACAATGTCACCCCTGGCAGGTCTGTCCCACACACCCACACCAGAGCATGGCCAGTCATTGTCACCTGGCAGTGGTTTCAGGAGGGGAGGGATGCCCAAACATGGCCTGGAGTTGAAAGCCCTCCATGCCATCTCCTCACACACAGTTCTAAATTCACATTCTTCTCTTTTTTTGAGCTTGGCTTCACTTCCTCCTTTCCAGAGCTTCAAACAGCTCCAGTCTGAGGAGGTAAAATGGCCCTGAATTTTAAATAACAGGAATATTCTCAGCCTTGCTGACCCTGGATCTGAGTCACTCCTGTCCTCCACACAGATCCAGCAGTGCTCAGCAGCTGGAATAAGAAGCACCTTTGCATTTGAATTCTTCTGTGTGGGACAAACTCTCCCTGATCACTGAAATAATCCCTGTCCTGAAAATCTGGCTGATTGAGGCTGAAAAGCAATGGGATAAATTCTTTACAGGCTGAACATTTCCTAACAGCAACAATCACAATGGGAGCACAAACACAAAAGGTGAATTCTGCTTAAATCCATAGAAGAACTTATCAATCAACTAAAAAACCTACTGTAACACCCAGACCCCACTTGAGCTGGTAACACACAAAATTTCATCTCTGACTTGACTCTTTTTAGACACTCCTGGGATTTAGAGCTGTCAGTGCCACTGAAAGGAAAAGGAGTTTGGCACCCAATTTTCGTGGGAGCTCTGCAGAAGTTGTGACCTTCAGGGTCTCCAGCAGTGCAGAAGTTGAGTGGAGAAGGATCCTTACCCTGAGGAAAGAGGGAAAACCCTGTCCATAGTAGCCAACAGCAAAGTACTCAGGCTGAGGTCTCATGGCCTTCATGATGTTCTCATAAAAAGTGGCTCTTTTTTTCTGGAAAAGAAAACAACAGCACACTTTCACTTTGGAATGCTGCAGGACACATTCCCAGGGACAATTCCTGATCTCTGCCCTCAGAACACACTCCACAACTGCTTTTTGATGCAGTCTCTCATCCTTATCCATTTACTTGATTAAATATTTGCTTTGTCTGGGCCAGAACCAACTTCATTTCCTGCTCTGCAGACATGAGAACAATGCCATGGCTTTAGGATTCCAGAAGGAAATTTGAAATCCTTCACTGTGGGAAAACAAATGAAATACAAATATATTCTGCAAGGGAGAAGACACAAATGGTGACAAATGTCAGAGAACTGGCAGAAATAAAACTGGGCAGATGATTCTGCTGTGAAAGAACATAAAGACCATCTGGTTCCATCCTTAACCACTAGAAAGCAGAATTCTGAGCCAAGAGAATGCTCTAGCTCTGTGTTCATGCCCAGCACTTTCACCACAGAAATAACAAGGTGATGAGATTTATGGAGCCTGAAAATACACTCTGCTTGTTACTTCATTTGCTTAAGACCAAGAATTCTAAACATCTGCACATGGTATTATCATGCTAATTAGGAGGTGAAAAGACACTATGCAAATATTTATTCTACTACTAACCTTTACAAAGCCATGGGGTTAAGTTGGTTTGTTTGTCTTTAACATACATTTATTTTAGGCTTATCCTGCTTGAACAGTATTAAGTGAAGCAGTCAGCAGCCTGCTGGATAAAAAAGGGAGGGAAAAGCCTCACCAGGAGATTGCCAAGTCCCTCGTAGTCAAAGACCTTGTTCTCATACATGTCAGCCAGCTCCTTGCTCAGCTGAATGGCTTTTTCCCACATCTCCACGAGGGGGAGGACGGGCAGCAGGGGGAAGGGCACAAGCAACATGAAAGACTCAGTTAAAATCCTTCATTAGCAAAGATAGGTAAACAAAAATGCAGCTGATTTTCATTCAGGCACTACTTTCATGCTCTGCCAGGTTTCCCTCAGACTCCTCTGTGCATTTTTGGTTTTGCAGGGGTTATTACAGTCATACAGATCTTGTGATCTGGAGATCTGAGAGTGATTTACAAAGCCAGGTCTCCACTGAGATCCTGACAGGACAAACTGGGAGGAGGAAGGACAGGTCTGAACAGCAGAGAGAGAGCCATGGGGGTCTCCTCCTCCTGCAGCACTGGGACAGGGGCTCCTGGGGTTTGTCTCATCATGGGATCATGGAATGTGGGTGGAAAGGGACCTCAAAGCCCAGTGCCACCCCTGCCAGGGCAGGGACACCTCCACTGTCCCAGGGGGCTCCAGCCTGGCCTTGGGCACAGCCAGGGATCCAGGGGAGCCACAGCTCCCTGGGAATTCCATCCCAGCCCCTCCCAGGGAGGAATTCAGTCCCAAATTCCATCTAAATTCCCTTATTTCAGCTCAAAGCCTTTCAGTCCTGGCAGAACCCTCTCTCCAAGGTGCAGCAGCCAGGGAACCTCTCTCCCTGCAAGCCCAAAACCTGACAGGAACCCTCCCAGGGGAAGGAAGGGGAACACCTGCCCTGCTGCCATCCACCCAGAACCTTGAACAGCTTCACCCTCCAGACCTCTTTGGCCAACACAGAAATAGGGTTTAAATGTCTCCAGAGAAGCAGGTGCCCTGCTGATGGCAGTGTTGGGGGACTGATGGCAGTCCCAAAACCCCAGCCTGGTGTGGAACCACATCTGCTTTTACCTTTTAACCAACCCCAGCCTGCCCCAAGCACTGAGGCAAGAACTGACCAGTAAGGAAATCCTAAATCCACACCAAAGGGAATCTGCCAGGGCAGGGTTTGCTGCAGGATCAGGGTGAACACTCACCTTGCCCCTATCAAAGAAGGAGATGATCTCCTGGTAGAGTTTCTCCTTGAGCTCCTGCTGGGAGTACACACAGAAGGAGTCCCTCTGCAGCAGGTGAGGGGCACAGGGCTTCTCTGACCACTGGGACAGGAAAAAAGGCAAAGCTGAAACAACTGCAACACTTCCAGAGAAATCCTGACAGGCTGACTCAAAACAAACCCCTCAGGGAGGCAAAGGAAGTTTGGCAGGGACATAAACCTGAGACATTCTCTCCCAGCTCACTGCAGTAGGAGGATGTTAATAATGATGCTAATCATGATTTTTCTTTCATTATTATTTAATTAAATAACTTATTTTTATTTTACATATATTCTTATATTAATATAATTATATACAAATATAATATATAATATATTATATATTATATATAATAATTATTATATTATATTATATGTAAAATATAGTAATATATATTTATAGTTATATATAAATATAAATATATATAATTAATATATATTTTATAATATACAATTATTATTTATGCATATAATATATGATTATTTATAACAATATATCATTATATATATAACTATATAATTTTATATATATCATAGTAATAATTTTATATATATCATATTCCATTGCTGTGTAATCTGCAAGCTTGTGAAGCCCCTCAATGACCACTGGTACATACACGATTGAAAGTCCCATTAAAACCAGAAACAAAGTGCTTTGGTTGTTCTGAGCAGTTTGTGCCTCACCAAACCCCAAGTTTTGCTGTGGAATCTGTAAGATTGTGAAGCCCTCAATGACCACTGGTACCTACATGATTCAAAGTCCCATTAAATCAGAAAACAAAGTGCTTTGGTTGCTCTGAGCAGTCTGTGCCTCACCAAACCCCAAGCCTGGCATACCTGGAGCAGCTCAGCGTGCAGGAGCAGGGTGTAGGCAGCCTCTGTGAAGTTCTCACAGTCTGTGTGCAGGTCCCTGAGCTTGTACAGATACCTGGGCAAAGCAAAACAAACAATTCCCTGCTGTGAAGGACTCCTGTGTCCAAGGGAGCTGCGGGGGAACAAAGGCTCGTGCAGGAACAGCCTACCTGATGTAAATGTCCTCTCGCTTTTTCTCCTTGTAGAAATTCTGCCAACAAGAGAAAAGTCAAACACTGGCAATGCAGAGCAGCCCAGATTTGCAGAATCATCTCCACACAAGTAACCTGAGCAGCAGTTTTAGACATTTCAGGGATATTTGCTCATTCTGGCTGCTCAGCCCTGAGACCATCCCTTCATACCAGAGGGGCACCAGCACCTCCAAAAGGGGACAAATCAGAGAAATCACTTGTCTGAAGGGACACAGGCTCTTTGCAGGGGAGCAGGGATCCCAGCCATCAGCCAGGCACCTCCTCTGCCTGTGCTCCAGGGCTCCAGACTGGGAGGATCAGCCAAGGCCTTGATTCTGGACTGTCCATCTTTCTGCGATTATGGCTCCAGAGCCTGACTTGAGCACAACATTAACCAAAAATGGCATGAGGAATTCATTAAAATCCTACCCTAGATTAAAAATAATTCCAGGGGGGTCTAGAAAAGCCCAGGGGAGGTGCCCAAAGCCCAGGGGATGAGCCTCCAAGCCCGGGGGAGGCACCCAAAGCTCGGGGAGGCATCCCCAGCACAGGTGATGAGTCCCTTGCCCAGGGGAGGTGTCCCTAGTCCAGGGAAGCTGTCTCCAGCCTGGGTAGGGATCCCCAGCCCAGGGAGGTGTTCCCAGCCCAGAGGAGGCATCCCCAGCCCAGAGGAGGTGTCTCCAGCCCAGAGGAGGCGTCCCCAGCCCAGAGGAGGCGTCCCCAGCCCAGAGGAGGTGTCCCCAGCCCAGAGGAGGTGTCCCCAGCCCAGAGGAGGTGTCTCCAGCCCAGAGGAGGTGTCCCCAGCCCAGAGGAGGTGTCTCCAGCCCAGAGGAGGTGTCTCCAGCTCAGGAAACCTGTCCCCAGCCCAGGGTAGGTGCCCAAAGCCCAGGGGACAGGTCCCCAGCCTGGGAGAGGGGTTTCCAGCCCAGGGAGGTGTTCCAAGCCCAGGTGATGTTCCCAAAGCCCAGGGGAGAGGTCCCCAGCCTGGGAGAGGGGTCCAAGGGACACGTCCCCAGCCCAGGTGATGAGTGCCAGGGCCATGTCCCCAGCCGTACCAGCACGTTGACGGTGCAGCTCATGCGGTTCTCCTTGCTCTCGTCGTGCATGATGGTCCTGTAGTCCAGCAGGTTCTCCAGGAGGCTGCTGACCAGCAGGGCAAACACCTCTCCTGGGGCTGCCAGGTACTTGTGCTTCCTGCAGTGCTCCAGCAGCCTGCAGGACAGCAGGACACTCAGCTGGGCCTCCCAGCACTGGGAAATGGCATTTTGGGGTGAATTACCCAAATCTGAGTGTGAATTACCCAATTTCCCTGGATGGACACTCAGTGCTGGACACCCACACCTGAGACAGCCAACTCAGGCAGGGCAGGACAGCACTTGATGGTCAAAAAAAATGAAGCTTTGTTGCTAAAAGCTCCAATTTTGCTTTAATTGAGTCTTTGAATCCTTTGAAGTTAAGTATCTGTTCTGTATCTTGATTTTATTGCTTGCTCACCACTGCTCTGGGTTCACACACAGGAAATGAAGCCAGTTCATGGCCATAAAGAAATGTCTCAGAAGTACCAGATTACACTAAAGATTGGATTCAAATAGACATTTCATACATTTCTTGTCACTAAAATTCTTTATTAGAATTAGATGAGTCTGCTAATTACAGGAAATACTCTTATAGCAACCTTAAAATAGATATGGCAGATTCACTACTCAATAGTTTTCCAAAATTCCCAATTACTTCCACGTGCAGCCCCTCCCCAGTCTGGCAGCTGACTCTGAATTCCATCTCCAGTTAAAAGTGCACAATAAACCCCCCATTTTTGGGCAATCAGCCCCAGAACACCTGCATTGCTCCCTGCTCACTGCAATAATTCATGAATTAGGGCTTCTTTGCATTAGGAAAGCAGCCCAATAAAGTATGAAAAATATATAATTCATAAATAATATATATAATATAAATTAATATAAACCATATATAAATAATATAGAAAAGAAAAAATAAAATAAAATTAATGTACATATAACATATGTAAAATATATGTTATATGTACATTATAAATGTAATATAACATGTAACATAATATAAAATATTATGTTATATAAATATAAATAAAATATAACATAAAATATAAAAATATAACATAATACAAAATAAAATAAAAATATAAAATATAACATAATATAAAAATATGTAACATATAAATAATATGTTATTTATTATATAATATATATGATCTTATATATATAATATCTCTATATAATATTATATATATAGTATCTATACAATATCTATAATATATATAATAAGATATATAATATATAATAATATTATAGATACTATTATAATATATATAATATAGAAAATAAAAATAATGTAAAAAATAAAATAAAATTAATGAACATATATAATATAAAAATATAGCATAACATAAAATATGTAACATATAAATAATTCATGCTCACTACAATAATTCATGAATTAGGGCTTCTTTGCATTAGGAAAGCAGCCCAATAAAGTATGAAAAATATATAACTCATAAATAATATAAATTAATATAAACCATATATAAATAATATATAAAAGAAAAAATAAAATAAAATTAATGTACATATACAATGTATAAAATATAACATAATATAAAAAATATGTAACATATAAATATGTTATTTATTATATAATATATATGATCTTATATATATCTCTATATAATATTATATATATAGTATCTATATAATATCTATAATATATACAATATATAATATATATAATATATAATATATAATATATAATATATAATATATAATATATATAATAATATTATAGATACTATTATAATATATATAATAATATCATAATATTATATATTATATATAAATCATATATAAATAATATAGAAAATAAAAATAATGTAAAAATAAAATAAATGAACATATATAATATAAAAATATAGCATAATTTAAAATATGTAACATATAAATAATACATTATTTATTATATAATATATATTATATATATTATATCTATATATAATGTTATATATAGTATCTATATAATATCTATAATATATAATAATATATATTATATATAATATATAATAATATATATAATATATAATATATATAATATATAATAATATTCTGTTTACTATTATTACATATATATATAATATTATTATATTATATTTACTGCAAACAATATAGAAATATAATATATAATATAATAACATATAATATACATAATATATAACATAAAATATATAATATATAAATAATATAAAAATATATAATACATAGATAATAGATATTATATCAAATGATGTCAAGATATATAGCATATAGATAATATATAAAATATAATAAAATATATGATATATACAACATGAAATAATATTTTAAATAGAATATAGAAAGAATATGTAACATAAAATAATAAATGTAATATAAAATGTAAAATAAAATTACATAAAATATAAAATATGAAATAATATAGAAATATATAATATATTAATAATATATGTAGTATTGAAGATATAAAGTAAAACTCACAGTTTCTCCAGCAGGACCTTGTACTGCTCGTCCCCTCGGCCCCCCTCCACCTCCTGGTCCAGCCTGGTGATCAGCTCGTTCTCAAACTGCAAGCACAGAACCCCCAGTGAGCGGAGCAGCTCTGAGGAGCCCCTGGGGGCTCTGAGCCTCCCCCAGGCAGGGCCAGGTTGCTGCCAGGGCTGAGGCAGAATAAAGGGATAAAAACCCCCAATGCCAGGACTGGAGAAGGAAATCAAGCGCCCCCTGTGTGACCCCACACAGCCACACTCCGGTGCAATGGAACACTGCTGACCCTGATCTCTGACTGCCCTCCGCTCGCTGCACTCGCTCACTGCCAGAGTCCCTCGTGGGGGATTTCTGCTCTTCTTGTAAAGGTGAATAAACAGCTAAAATTACATTTCAGACCCTCTGAGGGTCTCCAAACTCTTCCCAGTTTAGAGGTGAGCATTGACAGCTCTGCAAATGCAGGGAAGGGTGAAAAAAGGGGAATTCAGGGATCATCAAAGTCATGGGAAGGCTCAGGCAGGACAGAACTGGGAAGTCCTGAACCCTACAAACCACAGGGACTTCCCAATTCTGGGTGGGGATTTTTTGTTTTGTTCAAGTATTCTATTTTTCTTTTGCTCTAGGGACAATGCAGAACAGTTGTAGTGAAGATACCAGTATTGTGTGTACACTGCAAATACACGTATTATAGTGTATTTATATATATAATTTTATATACATTTTATAGTCATATATAATGAATGTACAATTACATTGTGTATAATACAGTATATATACTATATGTATATATTGTGTCTTTTTACATAGTGTATATATATTTCATATTATATTCATTATTATATATATTTAATTACTATATATTATATAATTATTATATATTTTATATATTATAGTATATATATTTTATAGTAATATTATATATTACTATATATATTATATAATTATTTCATTATTATATAATGAAAATAGAATTACATTTTGCATAATATTGCATATATAATCTTATATATAAAAAACGGTGTCTTTTATATGCTCCATATATTTCATATTATATTCATTATGTATATATTTCATTAGTACATATATATTATATAATTATTTCATTATTATATAATGAATATGCAATTACATTGTGCATAATACTGAACATATATTATATATTGAAATAATGTCTATTTACATATTGTATATATTTATTTCATATTCTATTCATTATTATATATTATTATATAATTATATTTCATTATTATAAATGAATACACAATTACATTATGCATAATACTGAATATATATTATATTTTAAAATACTGTGTTTTTTTACATATTATATGTTTTTCATATTATGTTCATTATTATATAAATATTTCATTATTATATATTATTATATAATTTTATTTCATTATTATTTAATGAATATACAATTACAATGTGCATAATACTGTATATATATTATATATTAGAATATAATGTATATAAAATTATGGTTTTTTACATATTGTATATATATTTCATATTCTATTCAATATTATATATGTTTAATTACTATATATGTTATATAATTATTTCATTATTATATAATGAATATGCAATTACATTGTGCATAATACTGAATATATATTATATATGAAAATAATATCTTTTTACATATTGTATATATATTTCATATTATGTTCATTATTATATAAATATTTCATTATTACATATTATTATACAATTATTTCATCATTAGATAATGAATATACAATTACATTATGCATAATACTGAATATATTATATATGAAAATATAATATATATAATTGTGGTTTTTTTACATATTGTATATATATTTCATATTATATTCATTATTATATAAATATTTCATTATTATATATTATTATACAATTATTTCATCATTAGATAATGAATATACAATTACATTATGCATAATATTGAATATACTATATATGAAAATATAATATATATAATTGTGTTTTTTTACCTATTGTATATATATTTCATATTATGTTCATTATTATATAAATATTTCATTATTATATATTATTATACAATTATTTCATCATTAGATAACGAATATACAATTACATTATGCATAATACTGAATATACTATATATGAAAATATAATATATATAATTGTGGTTTTTTACATATTGTATATACATTTCATATTATACTCATATAAATATTTCATTATTATACATTATTATATAATTATTTCATCATTATATAATGAATAGACTATTACATTATTCATAATACTGAATATATTATATATGAAAATTTAATAATATATAATTGTGGTTTTTTACATATTGCATATATATATTTCATATTATATTCATTATTATATATATTTCATTATTACATATTATTATATAATTATATTTCATCATTATATAATGAATATACAATTACATTATGCATAATACTGAATACATAATATTATATATTAAAATATTGTGTCTTTTTACATATTGTGTATATATTTCATATTATATTCATTATATATTTCATTACTATATATGTTATGATATTATATTTCATCATATATATTATATTATATTATATTATATTATATTATATTATATTATATTATATTATATTATATTATATTATATTATATTATATTATATTATATTATATTATATTATATTATATTATATTATATTATACTATAGTATAGTATAGTATATAATATATATATAATATAATACATAATATAATATATATAATATATATAATATATTATATATATAATATATTATATATAATATATAATATACATCATATATAATAATAATATATATAATTTATATTATATTATATTATATTATATTATATTATATTATATTATATTATATTACATTTAATATCTCTATGTACTGTATTATAATATATATGGGTTATATATGGCATCCCTTACCATGTGGAAGTTCCCATTCCCACTGAAGTTGAACTCACACTGCATCATGTCAAAAAAAATGGGAATTGTTGCTTTCCTCAGCTCAGGCTCTGGGACCAGGGTCACCTCCAGGATTGGCCCCACCATTGCTGGGATGAATTTGATTTTGTGGGGACCTGCACGAAATTCAGAGTCAAATACATCCAGTGGCAGGATTTGCATTTCCCAGTGTTTAAGCACATTATTCACACAACAACCACTCTGCTCAGAATGTGGATTTTATTTAAGAATTACCAGGTTACAGCTCCAAAATTCAGGAATAGCCTAAGGAAATAATTGAGCTGAATTGTAAATCACAAAAAAAGGCTCTCTGAAAAATCCCACTCATCCTTTACATGGCAGAACATCCTTTGGAGGGAATCTAAGAAATTATCTCAGCAGATGATGTGAGGAAAAAAACAGCTTTTCCAAGTTATTCACAGAAAAAAGAGATTTTTGTGTGCTGAAACAGCTGAACTGTAAGTGCATTTCCCCACATGAAACACATGCAGCTTTTATAAGGAAATAAAGGATTTGAAAGGCAGCTTGAGAGTTGGAGCAAAGGTAATTCTTTAGCTGGAACTCACCCAGGTTATACCACATATCCCTGATCTTGAAGCCAATTTCTTTCCTCATGTCCCCATACCTAGAGAAAGCATTGAAAGAAGAGATGAGAGAGGCCCAAGCACTGCAATGATCCTGGGAATGCTGCTGGAGAAGTGAATGGCAAAGCCACAAATGGCCACAGCTCACTCTGACAGGGCACTGCAGATTGCTGAGAGCAGAATTCCTGGGAATTCAGATTTCCTGAAAGCTGCAGCCCCTCTGCTTCCTGCAATTCCACCCCACTCTGTGGAAACAAAGCTTTTTTCCTAAAGCTTTAACCTCTGACATCAAGGTAATGCAAAATGATTTCATTGTCAGGCTTCTTCAAGCCACTCCTGCAGAAAAAAGGGGAATTCTGCAATTCCACCCCACTCTGGTTGGGTTTGGGTGTTTTTTCCTGCAATTCCACCCCGCTCTGGTTGGGTTTGGGTGTTTTTTACTAAAGCTTTAACCTCTGACATCGAGGCAATGCAAAATGATTTCATTGTCAGGCTTCTTCAAGCTACTCCTGCAGAAAAAAGGGGAATTCTGCAATTCCACCCCACTCTGGTTGGGTTTGGGTGTTTTTTCCTAAAGCTTTAACCTCTGACATCAAGGTAATGCAAAATGATTTCATTGTCAGGCTTCTTCAAGCCACTCCTGCAGAAAAAAGGGGAATTCTGCAATTCCACCCCACTCTGGTTGGGTTTGGGTGTTTTTTCCTGCAATTCCACCCCACTCTGGTTGGGTTTGGGTGTTTTTTCCTAAAGCTTTAACCTCTGACATCAAGGTAATGCAAAATGATTTCATTGTCAGGCTTCTTCAAGCCACTCCTGAAGAAAAAAGGGGAATTCTGCAATTCCACCCCACTCTGGTTGGGTTTGGGTGTTTTTTCTTGCAATTCCACCCCACTCTGGTTGGGTTTGGGTGTTTTTTCCTGCAATTCCACCCCACTCTGGTTGGGTTTGGGTGTTTTTTACTAAAGCTTTAACCTCTGACATCGAGGCAATGCAAAATGATTTAATTGTCAGGCTTCTTCAAGCCACTCCTGCAGAAAAAAGGGGAATTCTGCAATTCCACCCCACTCTGGTTGGGTTTGGGTGTTTTTTCCTGAAGCTTTAACCTCTGACATCGAGGCAATGCAAAATGATTTCACTATCAGGCTTCCTCAAGCCACTTCTGCAGAGAAAAGATGAAAAATCCTAACAAAAGCCTGTGTCAGGATGCTCAGAGATATCCAGGCACCCAATTCCATGGGAATGAAGAGGTAAAAGCAGCTCACTGACTAAAAACTGCTGGTTTGGGGATATGAATGGCTCTGAAATGAAGAAAAGTAAAAGGTGGGGGCCAGAAAGCTGGAGGGCTTTTAGGATTCCTCTGACCTACCTTCCACAAAGGCTGAGGAATTGCAAAAGGGAACTCTGGGAATCATGCCAACCTTTCCATTAGAGATCTTCCAGTGGAGAGACCCCTGGCAAGGTGCTGCAAAGTTCAAGATCTGCCTGACCAAACTTCAACCAGCCCTAATTTGCAGCCCTGACATCTTGTCCTGCTCACCCCTTTAGCACAGTGCCTTAATCAGCATTTCCACAGCACCTCCTCCCACCCTGGGGGTGTCTGAAGAGCCCAAACGGAGCCTCCTGAGAGCCAAAAGGGAAATGGGAACTCACTTCTTGATGATTTTGTTGCGCTTGGCCTGGGAGAAGGTCTCCAGCTGCAGGGACTCGTGAGTGAGGAAGGCAACTGCCAAGTGGAAATAGTTATTCCAGAGCTGGGGGAGAGAAAGGAGATTAAAATGGGAGGATGTCAGAACCCAGGACATTCCTCTGGCTGCACTGGATGACTCGAGACCCTGGCAGAGGGTTCAGAGACCTTGGCATGGAGTCACAAACACCTGTGCCTTTGATTTCAGCCCATGGAAACAATTACCAACTTTGTGTGAAGAGTTACAAGCCACAAGAGTTTGAGTAGAATGACAGTGAATTTGTCACAGGGTGAAAAAGTAGAATTTTGGGGTTTTTAGAATGGGGGTTCAGGAGGCAAGATGGAGGAATCTGGGTGTGTCCTCTCCCTCCCTCCTTCTCCTTTCCTTCTTCTTCTTCTTCCTTCCTTCTTCTTCTTCTTCTTCCTTCCTTCTTCTTCTTCTTCCTTCCTTCTTCTTCTTCCCCTTCTCCTTCTTGTCCTCCATCCTCTGCTGTGATGGTGACACTTCTGGATTGGTTTAGAGTAGAGACAGACTGTCTAACACAGGGGATAGGTATTGGAAGATTATTGTAAATAAAGCACAGGTAGTTCTCAGTATAAAAAGCCAACAGCACCCCAAGGGCAGGGACTGTGCCACAACCCGACCTGCTGGACAGATCTCAGCAGGTCAGAGACAGAATGGAACAGATAAGAGAAAATAAACAACCTTGAAAAGCAGAAGCGATCAATCTCGAGTTCTTTGGTCGCAGGGCTGGGAAAAAGAGACTTTCCAACACCTCAGGGTCATCTCAAGCACAGAGACCCGAGAGGAGGAAACAAAGGAAAAGCAACAACAGGCACCAAAGAGCTGCCCAGCCCCAAATGCAGAGTCCCCTCCATGAGGGAGGGAACCTCAGTGAGCCACAGCCTGCTACCAGTGGGGTTTAGCTGTTCTAGCAGGTCTGGGACCCATAAGAAAATCCAGAGAAAACAGGTCTGGGACCCATAAGAAAATCCAGAGAAAACAGGTCTGGGACCCATAAGAAAATCCAGAGAAAACAGGTCTGGGACCCATAAGAAAATCCAGAGAAAACAGGACAATCACCTGGAGCTCAAAATGAGTCTGATCCAGGAAGAAGCGGTTGAGGACGGAGGTGAATTGGTTCACTGCCCGGAGGAAAACCCTGAAGAGACAAAAACATCAAATAAGGTGATTCTGTACCCAAAATCAATGACACTGCAGCTCTGGGCTCACAGCTCCATTGTGCAAGCTCAGCAGACAGCAACAGATGCTCCCAAAAAGGCAGGAATTCCTCCAAATCAGGGACATTCAGGCAAAGTCAACCCTTGGTTCAACAGCCTCAAGCTGCACTGGGGAGGCTCAGGTTGGATATCAGGGAAATTTCCTCTCTGGAAGAGTGGTTAAGCATTGGCCAGCTCTGGGTTTAGGTTTCCCATGTGATTCCCCCAGAACTGAGACCAAAAAGCTTCTCTGGTTTAAGCTGGAAAAAAGAACCCAGGGTTTGATTTCATTCTTCTGGGCACGACAGAGATTTCCAATTCCACCAGTGGAAATGCACAGAAACTAAAAATAGCTGGAATCTGATTGAAATCAACCTGAAGTGCTGAAGAAAATCAGAAGAAAAGATATAAATATCAATAAATAAATAAAGAAAATAAATAACATAAATGAAATCAATAAATTTTAAAAAATAACAGGAAAATTGCCACATTTGAGTCACCCTCCTGTCAGGTCCAATGAGGCTCCAAAGCCAGACTTAAGCCTTAGAAATAAAAATAAATAAATAAAAATAACAAGAAATAAATAAAGAAAAGAACATAAATAAAATAAATACATTGTAAAAAATAGCAAGAAAACTGCCTTGTGTGAGTTGCCCTCCTGTCAGGTCCAGGGAGGCTCCAAAGCCAGACTTAACCCAGACTTAAGCCTGTACTTAAACCAGACTTAAGCCCAAGAAATAAAAATAACTAAATAAAAATAACAAGAAATAAATAAATGAGCATAAATAAAAATAAATAATTTTTTTTAAAAAACAAGAAAACTGCCTTGTGTGAGTCACTCTCCTGTCAGGTCCAGGGAGGCTCCAAAGCCAGACTTAACCCAGACTTAAACCTGTACTTAAACCAGACTAAAGCCTTAGAAACAAAAATAAATAAATAAAAATAACAAGAAATAAATAAAGAAAAGAACATAAATAAAATCAATAAATTTAAAAAAATAATAGGAAAACTGCCACATGTGAGTCACTCTCCTGTCAGGTCCAGGGAGGCTCCAAAGCCAGACTTAACCCAGACTTAAGCCTGTACTTAAACCAGACTAAAGCCCAAGAAATAAAAATAACTAAATAAAAATAACAAGAAATAAATAAATGAGCATAAATAAAATAATTTTTTTTTTTTTAAAAACAAGAAAATTGCCTTGTGTGAATCACCCTCCCATCAGGTCCAGGGAGGCCACAAAGCCAGACTTAACCCAGACTTAAGCCTGTACTTAAACCAGACTAAAGCCTTAGAAACAAAAATAAATAAATAAAAATAACAAGAAATAAAGAAAAGAAAAGAACATAAATAA
This sequence comes from Ammospiza nelsoni, assembly GCF_027579445.1. Lineage (NCBI taxonomy): Eukaryota > Metazoa > Chordata > Aves > Passeriformes > Passerellidae > Ammospiza > Ammospiza nelsoni. The sequence continues at coordinate 3,691,430 of NC_080662.1, forward strand.
AATCAATACATTTAAAAAAATAACAGGAAAACTGCCACATGTGAGTCACTCTCCTGTCAGGTCCAGGCAGGCTCCAAAGCCAGACTTTAACCCAGACTTCAGCCTGGACTTAAACCAGACTTGAGCTTTAAGAAATAACAATAAATAAACAAAAATAGCAATAAATAAATACATAAAAGAGCATACATGAAATAAATAATTTTTTTAAAAATAATTTTTTAATAATTTAAAAATTATTAAAATTTAAAAATTATAAAAAAGAACAAGAAAATTGCCTTGTGTGAATCACCCTCCCATGAGGTCCAGGGAGGCCCCAAAGCCAGACCTGGCCCAGACTCAAGGCTGTACCTGCTCTGCATCATGTTCATGACCATCCAGTCAGCTGCATACACGTTCTTCCCAATCAGGTCCTTGAACATGATGAATGTTTCCATCAGGAAATCCTGTGGGAGAAATAAAACCCATCAGGCTGCACGTGGTGGGGTTGTGTCCGTGGGATCACAGGGAGATGCTGCTGTGGCCTCAGGAAATGCAAATGTTTGGGACTGCACTGATTAATGCTCATGCTAATTGGCAATCAGGGCCCTGCCTAACAGGGGGCTCTCATCCTGTGGGTACGGCCCAGTAATGAAATTATTGCTGACATTTCATCCATCCAGTGGCACAAGGAGAAACAACTGCACACAATGTTGGTCTGTTTAATGAGATCTGTCTTTGCTGTTTTGCATTAAGCTGTGCTGGAGCTGTGCACAAGCTGGATTAGAGAGCAAAACCAATATTGCAGGGCCTGTTCCCAAGTCTCTGAGTGGTGACAATGCAACAGAATGGTCTAGAAAGCCTGAAATTACAATGTATTTTCACTCACTAATTAGAGTTAAACCTTTCCTGGTCCTGTTTAAGAACAGTTAAGGAGAAGCAGTGAATATAACACCAGAGATGTGATTTAGAATTATCCTACATTATTGTAGAAAAGACACTTTTTGCACAAGCACCCTCCAAACAAGACTTCAAACTTGGAATAAAACAAGGTTGAATTGCAGAATGAGAGAGAAAAAAAAAAGGAAAATGAGCAGAGATGAGCAAAAGAAGGGAGTATCAGGAATATTGATCTCCTCCTTGTGGTCTCTGCAGGTCCAAAAGCCACTCTGAGCTCTTAAATCAATTCTATTCTCTGCAGCAGCACATTAATATTCAAATGTGAGAGGGACACAAAGAAGGTCACAGGAGGAGCCATCCCCTTGAAATGATCACCAGCAAAAAATCTGTTGAGCTGAACAGTTTGGGCTGAAGAATTGGCAAGATATTGATGGAGAAATGGAGCACTTGGTGCTGCCTCAGTAAAAATCCTTTTGGCTTTATTAAATCAGAGCCTGATGACAGGGTTGGCCTTGACATGGGCACCTTGAAGTCATGAATTAACTCCTAAAAGTGCCAGACTAACAGGGAATGATGCCAAGGCAGGGCTGGAAGTACCAGCACAAACAAACCCGATAAAGAACAGGAAAAATAAAAGCAGCTATTGCAGTAAAACAAAATTTTCTGTTGGTATTAACAACTGCCACACCACTACAAAGGCAGGTTAGCTCCTGTAGATTTAAAGGTGTAGAAAAATCACATTAGAAATAATTATTTCCCATGATCATCCTGAAAATCTTCTCACTGGATGAACACTTCCAGAATTTCTGAATTTGCCTGATTTGGGCTCCCTTTCCCTTTCCTTTCCTTTCCTTTTTCCTTTCCTTTCCCCTTTCCCCTTTCCTTTCCTTTTTCCTTTCCCCTTTCCCCTTTCCCCTTTCCCCTTTCCCCTTTCCCCTTTCCCCTTTCCCCTTTCCCTTTCCTTTCCTTTCCTTTCCTTTCCTTTCCTTTCCTTTCCTTTCCTTTCCTTTCCTTTCCTTTCCTTTCCTTTCCTTTCCTTTCCTTTCCTTTCCTTTCCTTTCCTTTCCTTTCCTTTCCTTTCCTTTCCTTTCCTTTCCTTTCTCACTTGGGTAAGATAAAACCAGTCCCAAATCCACATGAAGTGGGAGTGACCTGTAGATGGCTGTGTTGCTCCACGCTGCCCCAAGAGCTGATTGTGCAAGTGATTTTCTGTGAAATTCTGTAATTCCAACTGCACAGGGAAAAAAGGGATCACCTTGGCTCCCCAAAATGAATTCCAAACCTTCTGGTGGGTTTTGGAACAGGAAGAACACAACTCCAGGCCCTTCCCCAGCTGGTGTTTCAATAAACTGTCACTTCCCAATTGCAAAATAAGGGATAAAGGGACAAAAAAGCTCCAACAGTTCTTTTGTTGTGCACCAGTCCTGCTAAATATTCTAGTTTGGGTCACTTTGGGGAGTTTGGGGGAAAATCTGCTGGTTTTAAGAAGAATAACCCCTCAGAAATGTTAATATTTTCACCTTGTTCCACACTCAAAGTTTTTGAGGATGTGAATTTTTAACATTCTGAGAACTTTCTGCATTGCTGCCACTAAAGCAAGATTGAAGCATTTAATTAAACTTCAGAGGAGGAGAAAGAATTAGATATAGAGAACAGGGGCACAAAGTGAGAGCCAGACCATGAAATGCTTTACTTTTCCATCTTCATTCCCTCTTCTGGTTCCTGACTCAAATCAAACATTTTTTACCCATGAAAGATGTTTTTCTTCAATGCCACAAACGCTGCTCTTGGGCTCTGCTGAGTCAGCAACCTCCCAGTGCCCAGCAAGGGTGACAGGAATGAATTCCCAGAAATTGTGGCACCAGGAGCCACTGCTGAGGGTTTGCTCCCCCCAAAGTGAGCAGAGAAATGACCCTGCAGAGCAGAGTGCTGCTCCTGGGTGGGCTGAGCTCATTGCCCAGCCAGGCTGACTTACAATGATGTCCTGCCTGGTTTTGAAAGTGTTGATGTAATGGCTGTAATGGAAATCATCCATCTGCCTCAGGATGGCTGTCATGCAGGCCACGAAAATACCCTGCAAAGGGAAAGCCACAAATCACTGGTTATTCTCCTGGGTTAAGCATTGTAACTTCTAAATGTGACCTATCAAATATCACTGATCAGAATCCTCCTTATCTGTGTCCTGCCATCAACCTGAGACTGCTCCTCCAAACCAGTCAAGAATTCCTAAAATTCAAGTTTGAAATCTGGGTATTGCTTTCTTTCTCCCCATGGATCACAAGAGAAACACATCCTCCCAACACAGAATTTTATTTTATATATATATTGATCCACTCCATCAGATCTTACAAGTCTTTTCCAAGCTGACTCTGATTTTCAGGTTTAGCAGGGCCAGCTGCAATTCTCATGGGTGGCACACTGAAGTGACCCCAGACTCATCAAAAATCAGGTAAATCCCCAGCTCCTGGCTTTCCCATCCTTCTGTACATGAACTCCAGGTTGAGTTAAAGCACCCCAGAGCTGCCTGCAGCCCTCAGTCAGAAATGCCCCTGAAGGGTCTCATCCCCCAGCATTTCATCCTGCTGAGCCCAGGTGACAAAATGCAGCACAGATCCTGTGTCAGGCACTGCACTGACACAAAATTCTGTGCACAGGGGCCAAAAGAAAATTAAATCACCCCCAGTGACTCAGCTTCAAGTGGAGTGGGATAACCTGAATCCCAATCCTCAGAAAAACACCAGGAGACACGGCTGGGTGGCACAGAAGCCCTGCAGGGCAGGGAGAGATGAGTTCATCAGGAATGAACCGCTGGCAAGTGAGAGCTCCCAGGGCATGAACCCACTGCAGGGAGTGCTGGGGAAGGAGGGGAGGGCTCCCAGGGAATGAACCCCTCAGTTAAAGGTGCTGGGGAATCAGGGAGGGCTCCCAGGGGATGAACCCCTCAGTTAAAGGTGCTGGGGAAGGAGGGCAGGGCTCCCAGGGCATGAACCCACTGCAGGGAGTGCTGGGGAAGGAGGGGAGGGCTCCCAGGGAATGAACTCCTCAGTTAAAAGTGCTGGGGAAGGGCTCCCAGGGGATGAACCCCTCAGTCAGGGAGTGCTGGGGAATCAGGGAGGGCTCCCAGGGAATGAACCCCTCAGTTAGAGCTGCTGGGGAAGGAGCACAGCTCCCAGATGATGGAACCCCTCAGTCAGAGCTCCTGAGGGGACAGAGAAGGTGGGGAAGGGCTCTCAGGGGGTAGAACCCCTCAGTCAGGGGCAGAGAAGGTGGGCAAGGGCTCTCAGGGGGTAGAACCCCTCAGACAAGGCAGGGAAGGTGGGAAGGGCTCTCAGGGACTGAACCCCTCAGACGAGGCAGGGAAGGTGGGAAGGGCTCTCAGGGACTGAACTCCTCAGTCAGAGGCAGGGAAGGTGGGCAGGGCTCTCAGGGGATGGAACTCCTCAGTCAGAGGCAGGGAATGTGGGAAGGGCTCTCAGGGACTGAACCCCTCAGGGAATGTGGGAAGGGCTCTCAGGGACTGAACCCCTCAGACAAGGCAGGGAAGGTGGGGAAGGGGGGAAGGGCTCTCAGGGACTGAACCCCTCAGACAAGGCAGGGAAGGGGGGAAGGGCTCTCACGATGTGCGGGCTCTGGCGGCTCATCCCGATCACCGTGCGGTTGATCCGGCGCAGCAGCCGCTCCATCATCTGCTGGATGTGCAGAGCAGTGGCACCCTGGGGACAGCCAGCAAGGGACACTGGGGACCATTCCTCAGGCACAGCCTGCCAGGGGCAGCTCCCTGTGTGGGAGGACTGCCCTGACAGGGCTGAATTTCATTAGGGGAAGCAGAAAAAGGAGATTTAAGTGCACGAGCGATCGATTCAAACACTCTGGGATTCACTGGGTGGAGAATTCCCTTAATGGATCTGCCCCAGCTTCATCAGCTCGTGCTGGGGCTTTGACAGCTCTTCTCTGAACAGCTCGAACCACTCTGCTCACAGGCACTCAGAACAATTCCCATGAACAGAGTGGGAAGTACATTTTTCTGGCTGAACAGTGATTGTTGTCCCTATTCCATAACTCCTCATTTTTATACCATGTAATACTTCTTTGACTTGCTCCAAATTACTGAACAAGCCACCAAAGCAGCTGAGATGACATTTTGGTCCCTAGAAAGGGAAGTAAATGCTTCTAGTAGTGATAACAACTAATTCAACCTTTCCTGGCTCGTCTTCAGACAGAGCCCTTACAAAGAACTGCACAGCAAGACATCCCAGTTTCTATAAATATCACAATTCTGACTCACTAAAGCACAAGCAGAGGATGTTTCTTTACTGTGACTTCTCAAAAGAAGAACTGAGCTGAACTGGCAGCCCTGAGAGCTCGTGCTCACCACATCTTTGCGGTCCAGGACCTCCAGGACACTGCTCAGGAGCTGGGAGCTGGCCTCGTGGTCGGGCTTGCTGGAGTTGTCATCCAGCTGCCCACTCAGCTGATCGATGAGCAGGGGCAGGAGGGCATCTCTGCACTCTGCAAAGGGACACAGGGACAGAGCAGAGCCTCAGCATGCCCTGGGGATGGGCACCTCACAGGAGAGTCCTGCTCCTGATTCCATCTGGGACACCAGAACCTGCTTAAAGCCTCTGGAGCTATGACAAACGGACTGGAGAGTCATAAATGATCTGGAATATGAATAATGGAATCCCAGAATGGGTTGGGTTGAAGGGACCAAAAAGATCATCTCATCCCACCCCTGCCATGGCAGGAACAACTCCCACTGTCCCAGGGTGCTCCAGCCTGGCCTTGGGCACTTCAGGGATCCAGGGACAGCCACAGCTCCCTGGGAATTCCATCCCAGCCCCTCCCCACCCTCACAGGAAGGAATTCCTTCCCACTATCCCATCTAACCCCACCCTTTCATTTATAAATTCTGTATATTCCATCAAACAGCACCTGCAGCTTCTCCCTCCTGAATCCCCACCCTGGATCAGGATCCCACACACTGGGCATTGTATAAAGGCTGGACAGCAAAAACCTCAGTTTCCATGGCAAGGAATGTTTCTAGAGCTAGATTTAATGATGGATGGCCCCTGATGACTGTCAGGGAACTCATTTTGAAGGCTTTTGAGGCCCAGAGCCTCCCCAGTGCCACTCACCAGCCTGCTTGAACAGGTCACTCTCCACGATCTTGGTCAGGCAGTTCAGCTTCTGCCGGACCAGCTGGTTGTCAGGGATGCTCTGGATGAACTTGCTGAAGAGGACACTGTGTGCAAGGCAGAGGGAGCAGAGGGTCAGCACTGCCACCCAGCATCAGCATCAGCATGAGCACCAGCCCATCCATCCCTCAGAGACACTGCCCTGCCCCTGGGCCACACATGGAACCACAGCACCCCACAATGGGATGGGTTGGAAGGGACTTAAAGCTCCCCAGCTGCAGCCCCTGCCATGGCAGGGACACCTCCCACTGCCCCAGGATGCTCCAGCCTGGCAGGGATGGGACAGCCACAGCTCCTCTGGGAATTCCATCCAACAGGCACATTGCCACAGAGCCCTGAGTGATTTTCAAGGGACTCAGCACAGAATTTAAAGCCCTGTTGAGGTGTTAGGGTGTGGGTTGAACTCACGATCTTTAAGGTCTCTTCCAACCTAGTTACAGAATTCTGTGAATTCTGTGGAAGTAAAACTGAGCAGTGTTCAGAAACTGCAGGCTTGAACCTCTTTAAATGAAACTTTTATTCCAGGACACACCAGGTACATCCCAAACCCTCTAAACAGGCAGTGCTCTGTGCCCTCACAGGTTAATCCCACTGCTCTGTGCCCTCACAGGTTAATCCCACTGGCTGTCACACCCAGGGACAGTTTGAAAGCCTCATTTGAACAGACTCAGCACCCTGAAGGAAGCTGGCACATGCCCAGCACAAAGGCACAGCCTCCTCCCAGATGCCCCTTCCATCAGCAGCAGTGACTCACTCCAGCCCCAGATTCCCTTTAATGAAATTCCACGGCCATTTGCTGCCTGTCTGCTGCTTCCCAGCAAATCACTTGTGGCAGGACAGGGAGACAGGGCCGGGCAGCTATGGGCAAAGCTCTGAGCACCACAACCAGGAACCCACAGGGCTGAGAATTTCCTGGATAAACACAACTTTTGGGTTCCCAGCCAACGCTCAGCCTTTGGCACACTTTTCAGGAGCATTCACCAAGAACTGGCTGGTGGAAACTTGCACGAGATTTCAACACCTCACTGCCCTCGGATTTTGCTTTTCAGTAAAATCTCAAGGTGTCTGTAAGGATCCCAGAACCCTGGAAGGATTTGGGTAGTAAGGGACCCTAAAATCACCCAGCTCCACCCCTGCCATGGGCAGGGACACTTCCCACTACCTCAGGTTGCTCCAAGCCCATCCAACCTGGGCTTGGACACTCCCAGAATGAAAAACTGGGATGCAGAGAATCCTTTGAACTCCACTGACTTCCTCTAAAGCTCAGCAAGCACTTCCTTGAGTCCATACACAGGATCTGCACCATCAGATCATAACCAGAGTGGCTGCTTATAATGAAGTTTCCAAAATTCTTCCTCCCAGATAAACTGGGTTTAGAGGACAAACAAACTTCACACAGTTACCTGAGCTCAACGGGGTCAAATACCAGTTTGACATCATTTATGATGCTTGGCAAATATTTTAAAGCTGCCCCCTGAAAGAAGAAAGAAAGAAACCAAGGATATGAAATACACATAGGAAATCCAGTGAGGACAACTGCAGAGAACTGGTTTAAAATAAAAAAAATCAAATTTATGCTTGGCAATATTTTAAAGCTGCCCCCTGAAAGAAGAAAGAAAGAAACCAAGGATATGAAATACACATAGGAAATCCAGTGAGGACAACTGCAAAGAACTGGTTTAAAATAAAAAAAATCAAATTTATGCATCCAAAGAACCTCCAGCCACCCCAGATCTGCAGTGCAGAGTGGGAAAGATGGAAGAGAAGGGATTCCTGGATAATTCTCTCATTCTTTTTTCTGGCCCAGCCCCTTCCCAACTGCACCAGGTGATCTAATTGAAGTTTTTCACTTTTCCCTGGAAATTCTGCTCACCTTGATCTTGACAGCCTCCTCCAGGGGCCGGTCCATGAGGATGTTGAAGGAGAGGAAGAGCTGGCGAATTGCATCGTTGAATTCATTCCCATCCTCACTCTTCCCATACACACTGCAAACAACAGGGCCAGTTACACACACAAATCCAGCAGCTGAGTCAGGATTTCATCCTGTGCAACAACAACATCTTCATGCCATCTCCTTTGACAAAGCCATGGGGGTAAAAATGGAATTGGAGATTTTGCAGCCATTTCCTGCTGGGATCTGTCAGAGGGGAAACCCTGCACTTTTCAGGCTGCCACTGCAGCAAATTCTGCTTGGGTTCCAAGTATTGAACAGGAAAAAAAAATCCAGAATGGACATGAATAAAGGGTTTCAAACCCTCACTGTGAATCTCTGGAAAGATGTTTTTGAAGCTGCAATTAAACCACTTTAATTTTACCCCAACTGGAGAATGTGTCATCTCCCACCTCACTTAATGACTGAAGTATCTGTGTATTGTTTTTTTAAAGTTTCTGAAAATGAGGAGGAAATTCCATGTTTTATTTTATAAAAATAACTACTGTGTTCCTTTTCAGCTCTACCATGTGCTGCTTATTGCACGTTATGGGGGACAAAAAGGTTTTTCTCCCTTCTAATCAGGTATTTCAATTTTTGCTCAAATCATTTGTTCCAGCCACAGACAAAGGGCAGAAAGATCCTCTTAGTGAGTCAGTGATAGAGGATTTGGTGAAGAATATCTGCCTTAGTGATATTTACTGGAAGGAACTCCCGTGGGTTTCCCAGAGGAGGCCCAGGGAGGGAAGGCTGGACCCACCTCAGGTACAGCACCCGGGACTGCACGATGAACCTGAACAGGTATTTCAGGGCTTTCAGGGCTGCAAAGAGCAGCTCTGTCTTGCTGGAGTCCTCAGCATTCCCCACGTAGCAGTTCAGCACTTTGGTGAGTTTCCTTTGGAAATAGAACAAAAAGGGGAACTGTCGGTTTCTCGGCTGTTTGGGTGACCTGGAAAGGCCCGGGGTGGCCTTGGACAGCCCGCGCCCCAAGGGACGAGAAGAGACTTCAGATCTTTTCTCGGTCTCGGTGTTTATTAATTGTTTATGTAAAAGATTTTCTCTCAGCCCAACAGAGGTCTGCTCAGCAGCCAGCCATGGGCACACTGAGAGCCCCTGGGGCGGTCACTTATCTTTATACCCAAAGTTACGTGTACAATATTTATCATTTTTCCCCAATACCTTTTACCCTTATTAACCAGTGCACTTTTAGTAAGAACCAATCCCAAAGTGCCACCATCACCACAGAAGATGGAGGCCAAGAAGAAGAAGAAGGACAGGATACGCCCCAATTCCTCCATCTTACTTCTTTAGACCCCCCTGTACAGAAATCCTAAACCCTGTGTTTTACACTCTAATTAACCCATCCCTTCACCATTCACCCAGTGAGATCCTCCCATCCTCATACAGGTGTCGTCTCCCTTGTAGGATCAAAGTGCAGCCACCAGACACTTCTGGCAACATTCCAGCACTCCCGAGCCCCCCAAGGGTGGTCTCGGCCACTCTGCACCTCCATCCTGAGGCGCTGAGATCCCACAGGGAACCAATGCAGGCACGGCTCAGTTCCTGTGCAGGCCCAGCTTCCTCACCCCAGAGGGGAACTGCAGGCACAGGAACAGCCCAGGGTTCCTGCTCACAGCCCATCTCCTCCTCAAACCTTGGGCTGAAACTCTACAGATTGCACCCTCTGGCTCTGCTTTTCCTCTGCCCTAAAAGGAGCTGCCCGGGAAGATGCAAACCCCACTCCCAGGGGAAGGGACTGAGGCTCTGTCCCTGAGTGAGAACTCCCAGAGTGGGGCAGGAGGAGAAAAGGAAAGCACGTGGAAGCAGTGCTTGTGTGGCAGGGCAGGGAAGGAGGCACTCCAGGAGAGGGGGACTTCAAGTTCTGTTTATTTTAAGGTGACAGCCAGTTCACGTGGATCAGTAAAAATTAAAAGGAGATTTTCAGAGAGGAAAAGCAGTTTGGTTTCTGGTTTTGCCCTCCCTATTGGCCTCAGTTTGAACTTTTCACTTCTGTTACCACAAGGGTGGTGACCTTTGGCTGAGGGATGCTTGATCAAGGAAAGCCAAGATCCATGACAGAAGAGTCTTTTCTGTCTGATTTCACAGAAAAAAAATCTCACAACTAAATTTTGAGAGGGCAAAAGGAGCAATAAGAAGGATTCTTTCTCTCCTGAGTACAGAGAAGGGATGGAACTCTGCTCTCTGCTGCTTTTATCCCACTAACATCATCAAAAATGACCTAATGAAATCCATCCCCAAGAGCTGATGTCACCCCCAAAGCCCTCAGTGCCACTGCTGGGTGACAGCCGAGGCCTGGGCCAATACTCACACATAGGCCAGGGTTGCACTGAAGTGTTTGTAGATGTAAGTCTCCAGCACAGCGTTGAAATGCTGGAACTTGATGTCTCCAATCAAAGAAATAATAAATACCTGCCAAAAGTCCGGAAGGAAACAGATGCACAGAGCTGCACACTAACTCCAATAGAATGGTCTCTAATTTCTTTTGCTGGGTTATAATTTTGTTTTATCAACAGCATTAATGCTACAGAGAGTGTTATTCATGTTACAACAGTCACTAAATACTGTGTGTGTGCAATTTATTACTCTTTTCACTGTGGCTACTGAAAAGCTGATGTGTATTTCATTCCTGGCTCCTGAGAAAAGCCTTAAGAAGTGTTTAAATATCATTTATCTCTAAAGCAAAATACCAATTGCTCATTGGAATCACCAGGAACAGACTGGAAATGTGACTGAAAACAAACTCTGCAGCCATAGAAGATTCACTCACCAGGGCATCAAACACCAGGAAATCATAGGTTTCATTTTCTGACATTTCCATCATGATGTTGAAAAGTGCATCGAGGGTGTCTGGCAAAAACTAGAGGGGGAAAGGAACAGTAAAAGGTGGGAAAAGGCAACTGGCATCCTGCACAGGAGCATGAGCTGGATCATCCCTCCCCTTCCAGCCTGGCTGAACTGTAAATCCTGTCCCTGGGAAAACCTCTCAGAAGGGATCCCAGCCCTGTGTCCCTGGGAAAACCTCTCAAAAGGGATCCCAGCCCTGTGTCCCTGGGAAAACCTCTCAAAAGGGATCCCAGCCCTGTGTCCATAACAAAACACCTCAGAAGGGTTCCCAGCTCTGTGCCCATGAGAAAACCTCTCAGAAAGGATCCCAGCCCTGCGTTCATGCACATGATTGTCATGATCATCTCTACAGTAAGGAAGATCTTTCTTCTCAGCTCTAAATGGCCCCACTTTGCTGTTCTAGTTTCACCCCACAGGATGAAAATCCCGAGCTCTCCAAAGCAGCCTGGCCCTGTCCCAGGCAGGACACTGCACTCAGCCTGTCTGCAGTGACAGTGACACATTAATGTCATGGTCAGCTCCTCCATAAAACCATCACCTTGCAAAATCCCAGCACATCCACTCTTGGGACCCCTCTCTGCAGGTAAGGCTTCCTCCTAAATCCTTCAGGTTTTCTGTGGGAATTCCCCCATTTCAGGTCCACTCCCCACATTATTCTGTGAGATCTCTGGGCTGTCTTTGCTCTCAGATTCACAGCAAGCCTCTCCTCATTCTCAAAGGAGTTGAAAATGAAAAGTTAGGCTTTGGATGTATCTCTTATTTCATAAGGATAAAGGGGAAAATAAAGTCACTGTTCTCTCCCTGATCCCTGTAATATTCAACTTTTGTAATTCTGGTGAATTCCACTAATGAGAGGTGGAGCACAGGCTCCCAGAGAAGCTGTGGCTACCCCATCCCTGGTGTCCAAGGCCAGGTTGGAGCAAGCTGGGACAGTGGAAGGTGACCCTGTCCATGGCAGGGGGTGGAAAAAGCTGATTTTAAGGTCCCTTCCAAGCCAAACCATCCCATGATTTGATGATTCTCCCATTCCTAAGCACTCACACCTGCCCTCCCAGCTTAGCCAGACACCTTTTGGGTTCAACACCAGGCTGACACACGAGAGTGTGAGCAACAAGGAGGCTCAGATCCCTGGGAATACCTTCACAATTTCTCCTCCTTCCACCTCCATGAGCTTCCTGAGGTTGTGGGCGATGTTGTGGGCGTTGGAGCGCCAGTTCAGCAAACCCAGCAGGTCAACTGCAAGGACACCAAGAGCAATCAGCAATTGCAGCTGCCTGAAGGGCTGCACAGAGCCCACAGCAAGGCTGGGGGCTATTTTTAGTCAGTTCACAAAGAACAATCACCCTGAGGTACAGAATGTTACCTTGAGGTGCTGCTTTTGTCTTGGCAAAACAGCAAAGCTCTGCTATAAATGGATGAATATAACCTGGCTATGGATATAAATAACCTGGCTGCCATCTGATAACACATTTGGAGACCATTTTGCAGGTTTTTTTAAGAGCAGGTATCTCAAGCCAGGAATTTTATTGAAGTGCAGGACTCAGCACAGGCCCTTCCAGAGCTGCTGGAAGTCTCCCATCACTGGGCAGCCCAGGCTGGCTCAGGCACACACTGCTCTTCATTCTGACCCCTTTGGCAGCAGGGCAGAGCTAATGCACATCCTCACCCTGGAGAGCTCAGCCCCAACTGCTGCTCTCTGAACAGGCAGAGGAAAGAAGGCAATTAACCCCAAACACTTCAAATTCTGATAGAACAGACACTGTCACTGACAGGTGACATTTCCACATGTGCCAACAACCTTGTTGGGTTGAGCACTGGCAGTCTGGATTGAGTGTTTGTGTGAAAGGGTTTCTGGGGGCTGCACACACATTCTGGGAGCTTGATGGGACGGGGCTGCCACTGACACATGGGCAGCAAAATGAAAGCTGAAGCTCTCTGGCCACACACAGAAAGCTGCCTGGAGAAAATGCCCTCTGCAATTCAGAGCCCCAGCACAAGCCCTACCATTCTGGGTGAGTTTGGTGGAGCAGATGACAGTGGCAATCTGGAAGCTGTCCTTTGTGCTGTCCTTTGTGGGGGTGAAGTTGGCCAGAGAGTGCAGGTTTTTCCCTGAGGGAGCCTCCTTCTCCTCCATCTCTGTTTTGGTGCAAGGAAGAGTCAAATAACTCTTGGCATCTTCCATTTTCTTGTTGTCACCCTGTTGGTTGGACACAGCAGGGAGAAGGGTCATGGCCCACAGTGACAGCCAGAATGGGTTTGAAACATTTTCTCATTTCTATCATTGTTTGAGTTCCTAATTTCAGGGATAAACTGCCCATACTGCAATGAACTGAGCTATTTCCAAAGCCACAGAGTTTAGGAGGATTTCCTATCCCACACACACATTTTGTAGCTTTCTACTGCTTGGAAAATCAGCCAGGAGAGAGTTTTGATGAGTCAAACACGAGACAAGGATGGAAATGCTCAGGTTACCTTGTAAATAATCAAATTGTGTTTGCCATCCTGCAGTGTTGTTCCATCCGCATTCATCAGCTTCACAAAGCCCATGCCAAAAGCCCTCTCAGATCTATCCCTGGCTGCAAAACAGGAGAAATCTTCATTAGCCATTGTCTTATTCATGTCCACACAACCCAAAATGCAGCCCTCTAACCTCAGCAGCAGCTTAATTTAATAGGTAACTGCAGCTACACAAACACATCCTCCTGGAGCATCTCCCACACACAATTTTAGTGGTTTGTCTGGACAGATTAATGGTTGGACTCCTTGATCTTCCAGGTCTTTTCTAACCTTAACAATTCAATGATCCTCTGATATAGAATTCTACAGATACTTTTGGTTGGGATTTTGGTTTGTGAGCTGTGGATATGGAAGGATCTCACTGCCCTCAGAACCAGGTGCCTTTGAGAGCCTTTAATGGCTGAGCCTCCCATTATTGATCTCATTTCAGGGCTCTGAAGTGATCTGATGGAACTTCTGGCTCTAATGCTCTCATTAGCCTTTCATTAGCCTAATCAGAAATCCTCCTATAGGAAGATCATTAGAAGCCCACCAGGCTTTGCAGTGAATTTTGGAAAATAAATTAAAAACAACAACCTACACTGAGAAGCCAAAGCAATAACAAACATTGACAATTATCTTTCAGGGGGATAAACTGCTGCTCCTTACAAAATTTCAGTTTCAGGACAAAACCAGCACCAAATTCTGAGTGCAAAAAATTTGAATTATTTTTGGTTTTTTGCTTGCCACAAACTGGGAATCAGTAAACTGAGCAAGAATAATGTCTGTAACACTGAATAAGCAGAAATCAAAGTGGGAGTGGGAGGAGCAGAGCAGTCCTGCAGGGGTCCCTTCCTGGCACTCACACTCCTGGGACGAGCGGTGACGGAACGTGAACCTCAGGTGGCAGCGACTGACTTCTTCTATGGCAATGGCCACCTGCATGGAGAACAGCACAAAACCAGCATTGTCCCTGTCCCCAGCCCCTCTGCAGCACATCCCAGGGCTGATGCAGCTGCTGTTCCACATCAGTCCTGGTGTGCACACAGAGCAGAACACAGATGTTGATGTTTCTGGAAAAGGGCTGTGACAGGTTAGACTGCCTGAGCCTTGAGCAGACTAATGAGGTGTGCCACTGCCTGACAATTAGCAAGGGCTTTTTATAAGGAAAACATACACAGCAAGGCTTGATTGGAAAGAATTTGATGGTTTATGTTGGAAATCTCTCTGATTCTAAATCAGCATCTGATTGAGGTTCTGATTAACAACTGGCAAATTGCTGAAGAGACTCTTGAGCTGTGTCTGTTCTCCTTCCTGCAAGGGGCCCTGCAGGGGATTACAGACCCTGCCTCCTCCTCTCAACAAAAAGGGGGACGTGTGGGTACGACAGTTTAGTCAGAGAAACAGATCACTTTCCCAGGAATTGTTCTGGGAAAAGCTGTGAGAAGCTGAGAGAAAGAATTAAACCAATCTTGCAGCTGGTGTTTTGATCAGTTGTTTTCTCATGTTTACCTAAGGGTGTTTTCATAATTAACCAATGGTGTTGGGGTGTTGATTAAAAGACCAATCAGGTTATATCAGAAGGGTGTATAAAGGAATGGGTTTCTAATAAACTCAGATGAACCAGCTGGAGAGAGTCTGTGTGTGCCTCACTGCTGTTCCTGACTCAGGTGACACACAGTGATGACAGAGCCATACCTTGACAGTCTCGTACCAGCAGGGCTGCTTGACCTGGTAATAAACCACAGACTTGTACTCTGACACTCCCTCGTAGCCAGCCCCAGGGTGGATGGCTTTCTTTGGACAAAACACAGGGAGGGGGGAAAAAAGGTAAATATGGAGGATTTTGGGTGTAAATCTTCAGAGGGTGTCAGAGGCCGTCCTACCTCCTGCAGGTTTCCATCCTCATCATGCACAGACATGGTGACCTCGACGTTCTTGGGGGTTTTCTTCTTGCCTTTGTCAAACTCCCCCTGGATCAGGGTGACGTAGATGTCATTCCTGACATCACCTGCAATTCCCAGAGTTTAATGAGCTGGATTCTCATTCCCACTGGGACAGCTTGAAATTTAACACCTTTGGGTACCATTTTATCCTAACTTCCTCTTAGCCTTTAATTAACAACACCTCCCATCACACCATTTTCATCTCTGTCTCAAATTACACAAAATCTTCTAAAACGAACTTTCTACAAACCTCTGTACTTTTATTTTGCTTTTTAATTTAATGAGCTCTCTAGGGTTAAACCCAATCTGAATGGGTGGGTCAAAGCCATATGCAACAAAAATTATTTTGACTAAAGAGACATGTTCTTCCAAAAGCTCCATAAATCACCATTTTGCCGTAAGAAAGGCAACTCGTGCTTGAAACTTCTTGTGACAAAATATAAGAAAATTACCAGGAAATTTGAAAAAAAAAAAGTTTTCAGATAATTTTTTTAAAAAATCTTTTTGTGACAGAAATTCTAGAATTTCAGGTTCTTTCACTCCATGGAATGTAGAAGCACACAGGACCTACCAGGAAGGATGATCTCAGGGAACCCCATTTTTCGAGCCACTGCAGTGGATCTGTCTACAAGGTGGGAAAAATCCTTCTGAACCTGAGCCAGATCCCCAGGGAGCAACTTCAGGGAGACCCAGAGACCTAAGAAAGGGACATGACACTTGTTTACTGAAAATAAACAGGTACAAACGTGTGAAATTTAAGCCTGTGCTTCCAAAAAAATCTGTGATTTCATGACAATTCCATGTCCCCACCTGGTTCTCTCTTGCCCAGTCCTTCCTGTCCCTGAATCTAAGTAAGATTTTTCTGGGCCAGAAGATTCTCTGAAGCAAGTCCCGAACTTTCAGAGATGAATTTTGAGTATCTTTGAGCCAAAGAAGACCAGAAAAATCTGGAATAATGTGATTTAACCCCAAAGCCATTTGGGACACACAGCCACATCCACTTACAAATATTTCACCCCCATAAAACACTTTTATTTTAAAGGTGTTAAAAAATATTGACCTTAAACGTATGACTAGCAAGCGAGGAGCTGGAGGAGCTGTTCTCACGCAAGCTTTGTCTGGTTTTATCTGGATTTCAGCTCCATGTGTGATGGGACACAGGGACAAAGTGAGAACCACGGCAAAGACCATTGGGCTCGGGGAAGGGATTAAACTCCACTAAACCTTGCTCCCTAGACTTTCACCACCCATTTATTCCCTGGAACCTCCCCCAGGCTGGGTTCCCCAGGCTGCACCTTGGCCCTTGTGGTTGACCTCCTTGGCAGCGATGACTTTGTTGAAGACGGAGGTGAGGGGCTCGTTCTCGCCGATGACGTGCGAGGCGATCAGGGGGGACATGATCAGCTGCCGCTGCCTGATGTAGGTTTCCATGGCAATCCTGGCCAGGGGGACCACAAAAACGGGGTCAGGAATTGGGGCAGACTGACAGCAACCACATACAGGAGAGGGCTGGCCAACAGCTGGCTGGTTTACAAATAAATGTGGGGCTTTTTAAGGATTCCATGGGGATTTTCATTCCTTCACCTGCAGAAAATCCATTGAAACTTTCACACTAGAAAATGCACCACAGTCCATCCCTCAGGCCTAAGGTAAGTAACACTGACCTCAGGAATTAAGCCCTGACTTCAGGTTTGCCTCAGAGCTGTCTCTATGCAGATTAACTATTGGTAAACTAATAGTTATATAGTTAATAGTTAACTACTGGTAAACTAATAGTTATACTAATAGTATAACTATTAGTATAATAGTTATACTATTATACTATATAATACTATAATAAATTAATATAAATTATTGACTGCTGTGACAACACCTATGGGTTGAACCCATCCCCAGTCACAAACAAGACTAGTGAGGTTTGGATCTTGAGCCTGACTTCACTCCTGTACCCACATCACCAATAATGAGGGAGAAATGAGGTCTCCACAGGCTGCCCACCCTGGTGTCCAGCTGGGAGTCTGAACTCAGCCTCACTGGAGCAGAAGAAAAATGGGAAAAAATCCCAAACCAACAAAACAAAAAACTAATCAAACAAACAAGTAAAAAAAACCAAAACAAAACCAAACAAAACAATTAACAAAAAACAAACAAAAACCCCAAATCAAAACAAAAACACCTAAACAAATAAAAAATAAGCAATCAAACTCACAAAAAAAAAAAAAAACCAAACCCAAAAAAACCTAAAAAAACCCAAGTAGCAGACTAATATTTTTCTGCAAAGGGAAAGCCATCCTTCCAGGCCCTGAAAGGGCAGGGAAACAAACCCAAATCTCCCCTGAAAATACCCTGTAATAACAAATGGCTGCAGCCAATGCTTTGCTCTATTTAGGGCTGTAACAACAAGGCTGGGTCTACCCAAACAAGCTCCATTTTCATTACTCCGATGTGCCAAAAAAAGGGAGCAATCAGAGCAGGCAGAACAAACACACAAGTCTAACTCTCAGTGCAGAAATGCAGAACTCATTGGGGCTGGAATTTCTTCCCCAGAAGAGGGAGAACCCCCTTCCCAATGACTGACCAAGAAATGTGGGCAGGGAGTGGCCCAGAAGGTCCCACACAGCAGTGACAAAAAGCTGTGTCTCTGCTCAGCCTCTCTGAAAATACTGCCTTTCAACCCCACAACATTTTGTAAGTCACATCTCCCCAGCCCCACAACATTATTTCACTCTGTGCTCCTCTTCCTCACCCCACAGGTACCCAGAAATTCCAGCTGCAGGGCTGAAGTCCCCAAGCAATTGAGTCTCTGACAGAGCCATGAAAACCACAAGGAACAAAGGCTCCTGAGGGTGACAGGAACCTCTCCCTGCACAGAGCTGCCTCTGCTATCAGCTGATCTGTTTGTAGAGCCCCTGGGGCTCTGCCAGGCTCCATCTGTCCCTCCCCAGAGGATGCCTGCTTTGGGTGAGCCCTGGAGCCCAGTACTCACTGCTGGAAAGGGATAAAATGCTGCTTCTCCTCGTCGTCCACCTTGCCATGGATGATGTCAGTGATGTCCATCACTGCAACGACACCAGAGCATCACTCAGAGCTGCCCAGAGAGAGCTTTGCCCTCTCAGAATGGAAACAACAAGGGGTTACTTTGGGCCAGTGTCACTCAAAGCAAGGCTCTGAGCGACCTAGGATAGTGGAGGGAGTCCTGGCCATGGCAGAGGTGGAACTGGATGGGATTTAAGGTTATTTCCAACCCCAAAAAAATCTGGGATTCTGTGACAGCAATGGAGAGCATCACTCTCATTTTAACCTTTTTAAAAACACATTTAAATGTGTTTTTAAATTGAAATGCACATTTACATTGATGTGCATTGTCAGCTCATAGCAGTGAGTGTGAACATACTGAATACACCCTGATAAAATACTCTTATAAAATACCCTTTGAGAAAGCCAGGTGGCACTGGGGCATTTCAAGGCAAAGAAATTCCACTGGTATTCAAATGCTGCTCCTTTGGATATTGATTTCCACCAAGGATTTCAAGCAAGCCCCTTCATAAGAAATCCCACGAATAAAATAAGAATTGGCTGTCTGGTTCACCAAGGCTCCTTTAAAACCTCCAGCTTTATCCTATGAGTCCTGAGGAGCAAATCCCACTCTGATAAGGCCCTGATAAGTCTGCTGCAGCCAAAGAAGACCAGAAAAATCTGGAATAATGTGATTTAACCCCAAAGCCATTTGGGACACACAGCCACATCCACTTACAAATATTTCACCCCCCATAAAACACTTTTATTTTAAAGGTGTTAAAAAATATTGACCTTAAACGTATGACTAGCAAGCGAGGAGGTGGAGGAGCTGCTCTCATGCAAGTTTTGTCTGGTTTTATCTGGATTTCAGCTCCATGTGTGATGGGACACAGGGACAAAGTGAGAACCATGGCAAAGACCATTGGGCTTGGGGAAGGGATTAAACTCCACTAAACCTTGCTCCCTAGACTTTCACCACCCATTTATTCCCTGTTATCTTTGTGGGAGGTGACAAAAGTGAGCAGTGACAGTGTTTGATCTCCAGCTACCACCTTGATGAAGATCTCAGAGGGACAATTTATCCACCCTGGAGCAGCAAGGCTGGTGCTGGCAGCTCCCAGGCTGTGCTGGCACTAACAGCACACAGCTCCTCTTGCCAGCCCCGTGTCTCAGTGCCCCCAGGGGTTTACTGGGCCCTGCAGGTGCCCCCAGGGGGGCAGTGCCCACCTGCCACGCCGAAGGGCCTGCGCAGCCCGCAGGTGTGCTTCTTGCCATCCTTCAGCTCCATGTGCCCCACACGCACGATCTGGCACACCAGGCTGATCCTGGGCCTGATCAGGTCTGAGCTGCTCAAGTCCTGAAAAGAGAGCTCCCATCAACCTCCATCAATGCCCTTCTGAGGGGAAAAGAAGAAAGAAGGAGTGGGGGGGGAGGGAAGAAGGGAGGGGAAACAGGCAATCCCCCAGCTAGGGCATAATGTGCTCTGGCTCCATGATTTCAGAAGGCTGAGCAATTGCTTTATTAAGCTATACTATATAATACTATAATAAATAGTAATACTATACCAAATAGTAATAATACTAATTACTATATACTATATATATGTGTATATATGCACTATATATAGATAGATAGATAGTATATATATAGTATAGATACTATACTACAATACTACACAATACTATACTACAATACTATACTATACAATACTATACAATACAAGATAATACTATACTATACCATACCATACTATACCATATTACATCCTAAAGGGATACTAAAGAAAAACCCATGACTGTCTGAGACAGCCAGGACACAGCTCTGACCCAACTGGCCAAGGAAACAAAACAACCTTCACCAGTGTCCAGTAACCAAATCACTTTGGGTAAACAATCTCCATAACACATTCCACATGTGCCAAACAGGAGCAGCAAGCAGAGGTAAGAATTGTTTTCTCTTTTTCTCTGAGCTTCTCAGTGCCTTCCCCAGGAAAAATCCTGGGAGAGAGAATTGTGTCTCTCTCTGTTCAGGGAATGTGAATACCACAGGAGGGGTTTTGTTGGGTTCTGCACAGGTAAAAATTGTGGCCTTCTGGATCTGGAGGGAGGCCATGAGGGGGATGGACAGGATGGACACACTGACAGTGCCAGGACACAGGGAATGGCTTCCCACTGCCAGAGGGCAGGGAGAGATGGGATAATGGCGAGAAATCCTTCCCTGTGAGGGTGGGGAGGGGCTGGCATGGAATTCCCAGAGAAGCTGCCCCTGGATCCCTGGCAGTGCCCAAGGCCAGGTTGGAGCAGCCTGGGACAGTGGGAGCTGTCCCTGCCCATGGCAGGGGGGGCACTGGGTGGGATTCAGGTCCCTCCCAACCCAGCCTGTTCTGGGATTCTCTGAACTTACAGTGAACACTGCTTGGAGGTTGTTCAGTTTCTCAATTTCTTTAGGCATCCCATTGCTGCCCCAACGAACCAGGTAATTTTCACTGCAAAGAAAGGGAGAAAAGGTAAATTTGAACAAATCAACACCTGACATCCTCCTTTCCTGGCAAAAGCCCAACAGCATTTTAATCTTTAAGGAATATTTGACCAATCTTTTATCCCAAAATGCCTCTGAAGTGACTCACTGATGGAGGCAGGATGGGGTGAGCCCTGGCAGCTGCTTCCCTGGACAATTCCCACTGCATGGCCACACCTGATAACTGCAGTGATGGACACAGAGGGTTCCTGACACAGAACTGCCTCCCTGATAAAGCTCCTCACATCCTCCCAACTCTTCAGATGTGAACTGGCACTGACTGGACAGCAAACATCATTTAAATCCATGATTTACTGGGAAACAATTAATAAAATACTTAACCAAGGCTTGCAGCCACAGCAGAGAAAATTAAGAATATAAAAAGACAATGTGGGATCAAAGAAATACCCAGCTTTAGGAGGGACAGTGCCTGGAATTCCTATCTCTCTGAAACTCATTCCAAAGTAATTTGAATTAATTTTCCCCCACTGGGGCAGCAACCAACAGAACTGGAAAACATCTGCTGGATCTCCCTTTCTAACCTGCTGACTTCTGTGAATGATCACCCTGATGACTGCATTGCTTAAGAATTTCCAAAAAAAGCCCTACCTGATGAATTTGGAGAGGTCAGGGTCATAGAGGCTCATCAGCAGCTCTGCATCTTCCCCAATGTTGCAGACAAAGTTCTTGAAGTTCACATAGAGGCTGTAAGTGTGTGTGGAGTTGAATATTGGCTGTCCCCGGAGATCCAAACTCTGCTGCAGGGACTGCAAAGAATTCCACATTTCCATTACATTTTATATTTCCACTACAAACAAACAGGAGAATTCAGTTCTGCTGCCAGAGGAGCTCAACATTAAGAGGAATATAAGAACTCAGTGGGCACAGAGGGCAAACCAGGGACAGCAGAGGTACCTTCTCCTCCTGGATCCTCTCATCAATCCTCTTGGATGCAGTTTCATGGGCCTTGAAGAGGGAGATTGTGCTGGTCTCATCTGGGTCCAGGATGTTCCCATTGTCATCTCGGACAACCAGGTCCAGACCCAGGATCCTGGACAGCCCCAGGAGACACAAAAGAGCCAGAATGTGGCAGCAGCAAAGATCAAATCACTGCCTGGACTGCCAGTGCTCAACTCCTTGGAATAACCTCACTCACTGCTGGTTTTCTTGTCTCAAAAAACTCCTCCCTCCCATTTTCCCATTGAAGAGAGAAGGAATTTGTCAGGCAAGTCAATCCTAAGGTGACATCTCCCTTATTCCTGCTTAAATGGCTTTGTTTCAAAGGTGGGTGAGTATATACAGAGCTCCCAGATTGCAGCTGATTGTTATTCTTTGCCATAAGCTTCTTCTTAATTTGCTCACCGGACCTGGGTCACAGCTGAATGTGACATGAGAGTCCTGGGGACTGCAAAGCACTGAGGGCTGGGGTGGCTGTGGAATCCTGCCCCTCACTGCTGAGAAAGGAGAGCATTTCCCCACCACATCCAAACCCAGGCACACCCTGTGCCAGGATTTGAGCAGAATTAAGAGAGGAGAATTCCTGCCAAGGCACAGAGATCTGTGGCACACCAAGAACCAACTGCTCCATCTCCACCTGCCAGGTGGCCACGATGTCTGAGGGAGTCAAAGCTGCCATTTCACCTAACTTCAGCCTGATTCAGAGCCTGGCTTGGCTTAAGAGCCTTCCCTGGGGTTTGGGAGCCTCCTCTGCCCTGCAGGTGGAGTCTGGAGCTCACCTGTTGCCATAGTCAATCTTGGCAGTGACTTTTTTCTTGAGCTCGGCCAGTTCATCCTTGGGCAGGGTCCCGGAGAGGATCTGGGATCTCCACTCTATCAGGCTGTAGGTGAGCTGCTGGACATGCCTGAACTGTGTGGTTTTGTTGTTCTGAGGCAAAAAAAAAGGGCAATTTTAATCAAAGAAAACCTGGGAACCTGAGCTCAGCAACCCTTCTGAAATGTGTGCAGCTGCAGAGACACACAAGTTTTATTGAACTAAAAATACCTGGCACTTTGTGACACCACAAGATCAGAGCCACCCAGTAAATTCTGCAGCACTTGGCACTGCCAAGGTTTAAGTGCCTTTAAGATCTTTTAAGTGTCTTTAAGGGCTTCACCTTTCCCTGGGACATTATTGCAGAAAAACCTCACCCACTAAAAATAGATCTCTGGTGATTTCCAGCACTTCCAGACTGCTCTGATGGAGGTTTTTTATAAAAGGGACAGAGAAATTATATTAAAGGAGCACAACTGAACAAGGACACTGAACAAAACCTGCCTGGTGAAGAGTCCCCTCCTGCATTCCTGTTCCCATCTCTAATTAATGAAAATACTTCCCATGCCCTTCACTGGTTCCACCCTCACAAAATCAGTCCCATCCCCACACCTTGTTCCTGCACCTCCAAGCTGCAAGGCTGTAATTAAACATGGCTATGTGGTAACCCACCCTGTTTGTGGCAGTGTGTGCTTAGATAAGTAAATAAGCTGTTAAAGTGTCAGGGAAGACATTTAACCCATTAAAAAGGGAGCCCAGGCTTCCCTCTCTCTCTGCCACCTCAGTGGGGCAGCTCCTGGGAGGATTCTGACTCTTTCGCCACAGATTTGAGTCACTGGCACAGTGCTGAGGTTATTCAGCTCCAAAGGAGAAATTCAAGCCTAACTCAGTGCCTGGTTTTGCATTAAGAGCCTTCCCTGGGTTTGAGATCCCAAAGGCCAGGAGCTGGGTTTGGGTCACATCTCCCCACAGCCAGTGGTGCTTCTGGTGCTCCCTGGGGGCTGCAGCTGTTCATGGTGAGCTACAAACCCCCCTGCTCCCACCCAGCACAAAAAGAACCTAATTGCAATTATCTCCCCATTCTCATCTCTGCAATGAACAGGGATGACATAAACTACTCATATTTCCCTCAAATTTAAAGGTATGAAAACAATCCTGCCTCTGATTTGGGTGAACACCAAGGTGCTGATGGGGCTGCTTGGGGTTTTAGCACCATAGAAAAGATATTTGAGATTTATTTCATAAACAACCCCCACCCCATGTTCTTACATAAAAAAGCTTGCAAAGAAAGGCAATTCGTGTGAATTTTCAGAGCAGACCTCAATTTGACCTGAGTTATCTCCACAGCTAATTCCTATTAAGCAGACCAATTAAAAACTCTCCCCATTTTTGTATTTATTTTGCAGTGGAGATAAAGCCACTGCTGCAATGAAACCCACAGAAATTAAAGAAGTGAAATTAAATGCTGCCAAAATAAAAAATCCCCTCATGTTTCCTTTTTCTCCTCAAATGCCTCCTTCCTCCTTTAGCTTTTTAAAAAAATATTTTAATACATACTGCAGGGAAAATAAAATAAACTCAAATCCATTTTAAACCACAACATTTTCCAAGCCTATTTTAAGACTGTGGTTAAGCACAGGAACATGAAAGATTTCTGCTTGTTAAAAAAACAGATTCTGAGGCTGGGATCTGAAAGTTATTCAGAAATAAAAAATGCCAGGAACAAAACTCTCTTTTCACACAGTAATACCATCACGTAGAGCTTCTCATTAAATTGAGAGGGTGGAATAAATTCTTGTGGTTTCGTGGCACACAAACAAAACTTATTTGTGGCCGGGTGAAATTTCCAATAGGAAAACTTGCACTGGGTGATTAGAGCTCATTTCAACTCACTCCCTCTTCTTAATTAAAGTACTGGAGCACATTTTGTGCAGGCTGAACTCATTGCTGCTCAAAGAAAAATCAAATTTGGCTCTTTAATGTGTCTTTAAAATAAAGCAACTCCCTGTGGATTCATTTCTTTGAGCAAGAAGCACCTGCTGCAGGACAGTCCTCAGATCCCTGCAGTGGCAGCTTGTGACACTGCTGAGGGGACTCTGTGCTCAGGGATTTGGGACATGAGAGCTCCTTCCCCACCCTGCTGAGAGCCCCAGACAGGGGAGACCTTGGAGCAGCCAAGGAATTCCTTCTGTGGGGCAGGGACAGGACCAGGGATGGCTGGGAATGTGCCAGGGAGGGTCAGGCTGGATTTTGGGAAAGGCTCTTCCCCCAGAGGTGCTGGCACTGCCCAGGCTCCCCAGGGAATGAGCACGGCCCCGAGGCTGCCACAGCTCCAGGAGGGTTTGGACACTGCTCCAGGGATGCCCAGGGTGGGATTTTGGGGTGTCTGTGCAGGGCCAGAAGCTGGATCAGTGATCCCTTCCAGCCCAGAACATTCCATGATGTGCTCTGTCACCTCTCCCCCCACGACACATCCCTGGTTCTGCCCCTTCCCCTGTCCCTGTTTCCCAGGGGAGCTCTGGGTGGGGATCAGCCAGTCCATGGGGTTCCTACAGCCCTCCCAGCCCAGCAGAGCCCACCCTGCCCACAGTTGTGTCACACTCCAGCCCTGTGCCCAGCTGGGCTTTCCTGCCCTCGTGCAGGGCTGGCAAGGACAGGCAGAGCAGGGCCTGCATCTCCCAGGTGAGCTGGGCCCTCCAGGCAGCCCTGACACGGTGACAGTGTGACCTGTGCCAGGCCCTGCTGCTCCAGGGCAGGGACACCCACAGCGTCACCCTGCCTCTGTCACATGGCACAGCTGAACACTCTGAGACCCCAGGCCCCATTCCATCACTCAGTTCTGCCCCAGGCAGAGGCACAGAGCTCCCTGCAGAGCCCAGGCTGAGCTCCCCTCACAGCCACCATTCCCAGGCTGAGCTCCTCTCACAGCCACCATTCCCAGATTGAGCTCCCCTCACAGCCACCATTCCCAAGCTGAGCTTCCCTGCACAGCCACCATTCCTAGGCTGAGCTCCCCTCACAGTCTGAGCTCCCTTCACAGTCCCAGCCCCAGGCTGAGCTCCCCTCACAGGCTGATTTCCCCTCACAGCCACCATTCCCAGGCTGAGCTCTCCTCACAGCCCCAGCCTCAGGCTGATCTCCCCTCATATCCACCATTCCCAGGCTGATCTCCCCTCACAGCCCAAGCCCCAGGCTGAGCTCCCCTCACAGCCCCGGCCTTGGCACTCACCACGAACAGCCTGTGCCAGATCACTGCCCACTCCCCCCATAGTCACCATTCCCAGGCTGATCTCCCCTCACAGCCCAAGCCCCAGGCTGAGCTCCACTCATAGCCCCAGCCCCAGGCTGAGCTCCCCTCAGAAGCTGAGCTCCTCTCACAGGCTGATCTCCCCTCACAGCCCCAGCCCCAGGCTGAGCCGCCCTCACAGGCTGAGCTCCCCTCACAGCCCCAGCCCCAGGCTGAGCTCCCCTCACAGGCTGAGCTCCCCCCAAGGCCCCAGCCCAGGTGAGCTCCCCTCAGAGGGTGAGCTCCCCTCACAGCCACCATTACCAGGCTGCGCTCCCCTCACAGCCCCAGCACTCACCACGTACAGCCTGTGCCAGGTCACTGCCCACTCCCCCCATAGCCACCATTCCCAGGCTGGGCTCCCTTCACAGCCACCAGGCCCAGGCTGAGCTCCCCTCACAGCCCCGATTCCCAGGCTGATCTCCCCTCACAGCCCCAGCACTCACCACGTACAGCCTGTGCCAGATCACTGCCCACTCCCCCCAGGCTGATTTCCCCTCACAGCCCCAGCACTCACCACGTACAGCCTGTGCCAGATCACTGCCCACTCCCGCAGTGTGGCCGTCAGCTCCTGGCCGAGGGGCAGCTCACTGGGAATCACCGTCTCGTGCTGCCTGGGGAGAAGGGAGACATCAGAGAGAGTTTTCACACTCAGGGCTTGAACTTAATGGAAAACACCCTTTTTTGATAAATGAAAAAATGGAAATTCCAGAGGAGTTGATGTTCACACAATTCACTCACACATGATATCAAGACCCTTAAGCTGTTCTCAACACACACACATCCACATTCATCATCCATTTTTAATGCAAAATGCTTCAAGCTTCTTTCACTCCTCTTATTCCCCGTGGATTTGTTCCAAACGCAGGATAAAGAGACAGAAATTAAATTTGGAAGAATCCCCACATGCAATGGTAACAGTTACTTGAAAATAAGAGTTGAAAAGAAGTGTTTTATAAAGTTCCTTCCTTTGCAGCCGCTGTTTTGCTCTCACTTTACGAGCACAGATACAGCTCAAGGAATCCAAGGAGGAGTCATTTCCTCCAGTGTTTTCCAAGACAGGAAGGAATCCACGCTCCTGCTGGGCCCTGGCTGCCAGCAGGAGTCTGCTGTGGCTTCCAGGAGTCCCAGGGGAGCTGGATGGAGCCGGACTGACCCTCCCCACTACTGACTTGTCCAGCAGAGCTTCCTCAACCCTGCAAATCATCTCCTGCTGCCCCTACTCCCCACTGCTCTGCTTTGTCAGTGCTCCGAAAAATGGAATTATGCATTGCTAGTCCAGCTCAGGAGATACACCCTGGTTTTGTGACAGCCACAGCTGTATAAATTGGTTCTTTTGGGGTTTAAAGGGAATGAAATTCCCTGGGTTTTGCTGCCAAAGAAGTGCCAACCTACCCCCGGTCCTTCACGATGGCCTCTTTCAAATGGATGTAAGTTTCTGGGAAAATGCCCTAAAAATAAAGAGAGAAATTAAATAAATCAATCCTACTGTGGGATAGGATGTGACAGAAAGACATTTAACAAAAAACGGGGGAAAGGAGTAAGAAATGTCCCAGTATGCCAGGAAAAAAGGACAGAGAGGAGCAGCAGGTTCCACACGGGCAACTCAGAGACGCTGATTCCTTGTTTTACACCAATGACCCTCATCTTCCTGCAGAAAATGCTGGAAATTCCTGAAAATTATCAGTCACTGCCATGAAATATTCCTGGAGTCAGGCTACCCTGTGCTCCCTAGAAAAGCTCCCACCACCAGCACCTGCAGAAATTCCCAAATTTTTGTTGTTGCAGAGAAACCTTCTGGAAATGCTGGAATCCTTTTCTGTTCCCTTTTCTCCCCTCTTTATTCCTAAAAGCAGAAGCTGTGGGGGATGTTACCACAGGAGAGGTGCCAGCATTCCTGGGGGAACCTGGACTTCCAGGCAGCTTCCAGCCCAAGCTCCAGCAGCTTGGCTGAGAGCCAGGGATGTGTAATTTCTGGAATATTTTCCAGTCAAAAGTCTGATGTTCCCATTAAACATAACTAATGCTGGATGTGCACAGGTCCCAGAGCATCATGATAAAGCAATAATCTCCTGTATGGAGATGGGAACAGGTAATTTTGGAAGCTCCAACTGCATTCCTCATGCTTCCAATGGAGGAATTCCCAACACATGGCTCTGAACTTTCAGCTCAAGGTCATTGATTTCTGTCACTAAGGACAGGAGTCCTGCCTGAGGTTAAGACAAGAAATACAGGAGTTTTCAGCACCAGATGGGGTCTGGCAAGGTGAGAAATTAAAATGGGAGCCACCCAAAAGTGAGGTCGTACCTTCTTGGATTTATTGCGGAGTGTGTATCCTCGGTACCAGCCTGGCAAAGCAAACACAGATATTTGTATTTCATTAGTTCCTGTTGACAGCAATTAAATACAAATTGTGATTCTCACCACCTCTCTACAACACCAATTTGGGATCCACTCCTGGGAAGACAGCTCTGTTTGTAGGAGCTGAGCTCCCTGCCCTGACACAAATCCTGTTTATCAATCCTACCTTGATAAGATCTAAAAATTGTAAGACAGAAGCAACAATTGTGCTGCCCAGGCCTCAGGAGCAGATGTCTCTGAGAGAACATTTCTCCTCTCTTTGGCACCTGGGTTTTACCCAGGATTTCCATGGAATGGCTTGGCTTGGGTTGGGAGGGACATTAAAGCCCATCCAAGGAGATTATGTCCAGCTGAGTGGCAGCATCAAGAAGGCAAAGGGGTTTAAGGGAATAATCAGGCAAAGAAGAGAGGAGGGGAGACTGGTTTCTCTGGGTTCGGTTTTAATTTTTTTTTTGTGGATTTTTTTTTTTGTGGTTTTATTGTTGGTCCCTCCAATATTCCTATATTTATCAAAGAAAGTTCTATAAAGAACCATGGATCTGACACTCCTCAACCATAAATTAGAGCTTAGAATGATTTAATTCAGGTTTTTTGGAGTATTTTTATATGCATGTGGTTGTATTTCTATTTATTTATTTTCTGAAATGCAGCTTTGTGCCCTTTCTCCAGCAATCGGTAGGTACCTCCACCTCAAAACTTCCAATATTCCAGTAACAAGTTAGGAGGAAAGAAGAAATTCCATTTCTTTCCACAGGAGGAAAACAAGATTATCCATTGCTCATGGAGCCATGGATGAGGTCCTGGATTAGGGATGAGAAGATTTAGGTTCTATTTTTATCTAAGTTGTCATTAATTGAAGGGGAAAGCACAAATTACTCAGGGTGGGAGACAGAGCTCATGGCATTTACCAGGAGGGATTTCAATCCCATTTAACACGTTCAGCCCTTTGACAGCACAACTTCCTCCTGCTTCAAAGGGCCCCCTGGCCTTCCCCCCATTCCTGTAAAATATTTTGCAATCATTGCATAAAAGCACATTGGGCCAGATTGTGCAAAGCTGTTTCTGCAAGCACCTCATGCAACTTGTGTCGGAATTCTGCTCCCACCTTCAATAACTTTATCCATCACTAACAGGAACATCAGTCTTTGGGCAGTGGTCAATTAATTACATGATTTCTTCTTAAAAAGAAACCCAAAATCTGCTTAAATCTTAAATCTGTTTAAGTGTTTTGAGTGTTTTCCCCAAGCAGAGATGGGCTAAAAATGGAGAAAGGTTTTGCAGTTGATGATGACATGAAAAATTTCAGCTGCTCAAACACTCAGACAGAAATCTGAGTGAAAACAAAAAAACAGCAGACTTGCAAAGAAATTACTAAAAGTTTGGGGTTGTTGTTTTGTTGGGTTTTTTTAGTTGATCAAGTCCTCAACTTTACCCTTCAATAAGTGGATTTGATGCAGTATGGAAAAGAAAAAATCTAAGGACAACACCGCAGTGATGATCGAGCTCTCCCCTGTGATGCAAGGCCAGGTCACATGTGGGACCACAAGGTCCCTGTTCCTCCTCCTGGGGGCCCGTCCTGTCCCACAGCACTCAGGGCATTGCTTCACCCTCCCCAGGGCTGACTGAAAGCAGGAACAAATTCAAGGTAAACTTCTTTTCAGCAGAACAGAACCTGCCAGGGGTCACGGTATGTGAGCACACATTCCTTCCACCCACAGCTCCCCTGAAATCCTACAGCTAACAACAATCATGATCAATCCTGCAGATTGGGAGAGGTTCCCCTCAACAGCAAAGCATCCTCCCAGCTCCCTGCTCAAGGACAGACTCCCTGCACTGCAGCAGCCTCCAAAGTCCTGGAGGCAGCGAGGTTCCTTTTCCAATCCCTGCTTTTCCTGTATTGTGCAGCACGTGCACAGTGCTGAACCCCTGGCAGGCAGGAGGAACATGCACTGAGTGTCTTCTTGTCAGGGGAAGGAGAAATCTTGTCCAGAGCTCCTGCCCTTCTGCAGGCAGAGACACGAGGGGAAAACAAAACCTTGTTCTGCAGTGTGGGACCTGAACTAACAGCCCCGGGATCCGCAGTGGGTTTGGCTCTGTGTGTGTAAAAGGAAAAAGGATCCAAGAAAAGAGATCTGAGAGCTCTCAGGTGTCCTACCCAGATTGTTACGGGCACACAGAAACATCCCTGCAAGTGTTCGCATCCCTGGAAGGGCCCAAGGCCAGGATGGAACAATCTGGGAGAGTGGGAGATGGCAGGGGGTGGGACAGAACGATTTTAACAAACCTTCCAACCCAAAGCATTCAATGACTCCATGGACAGCTTGTACTGGAAATATCTGGAACCTTCAGTCACACTGCTCAGCCTGTGGTTTCCCTCTGACCTCCTTCCCTATGTCCCTTATCCAAGCTGGAGCTGAATTTCCAGGGATGTCACCCCCTGATGAATCCCTGGCACAGGGGAGCTGCAGGTCAGAAAAATGAATCCATTTCCCTGGGTCATCCCCTTCTGTTATTCCCTGCCTTGTTATCCCTGCTGTGTGTGATCCCACTGTGTGATTCCCCTTGTGTTATCAACCCCTGTGTGATCCCTTCTCTGTTATCAACCCCTGTGTGATCCCTTCTGTGTTATCACTGCCTGCGTGATCTCCTTTGTGTGATCCTTTCTGTGTTATCACTCCCTGTGTGATCCCTCCTGTGTTATCATTCCCTGTGTGATCCACCCCTGTGTTATCACCCCCTGTGTGATCCCTTCTGTATTATCACTGCCTGTGTGATCCCCCCTGTTTTATCCCCACTGTGTTATCACCCCCTGTGTGATCCCCCCTGTTTTATCCCCATTGTGTTATCACCCCCTGTTTTATCCCCACTGTGTTATCACCCCCTGTGTTATCACCCCTTGTTTTATCACCCCCTCTGTTATCACACCCAAATCTTCCCAGGTGCCTTCACCACCCACCCCAACTGCATCAGCCTAACTTGGAAACTGGGGCTTGGAGAACAAGAGGCCAAGCATGTTCAGAGCCTCAGCCCCAGTCTGGGTGGGATTTTGGGGTGTCTGTGCAGGGCCAGGGGTTGGACTGGATGATCCCTGTGGGTCCCTTCCACTCAGGATATTTTGTGATTCCAGCCCTTGCAGCTGCACCACAATCAAGCAGGGATTTTGCAATTTCCGGAAGTTTCCTGGCACTGTGAGGCAGCACAGGAGCAGCACCTGATTGCAGGGACTGCCCAGAGGGCTTGGGAGCCACTTCAGGAGAGGTTTGAGAGCTCAGAGCTGCCCCAAAATGCACCCAAAATCCCCTTTATTGCCTGGGCCTGAGCCCCAGAGCAGCTCAGCTCTCTCAGGGCTGTGTCTGGGACCAGATGACACTCACTGCAAACACCAGAGCCCAGCTGGGATGGATCCACCTGGATCCCTGCAGAGCCACAACCCCAGAGCACAGAGAACTCCAGGAGGCTGAGGAAGGCACCGCTGCTGCCTGCCAACAGCAGGAAATGCAGGAATGTTCTGGAACACCGGGAGCACCAGCCCTGGGGCCATGGTGGGATGGGCTCCTGAGCATCCCGGGCTGGGCAGTGACAGTGACAACACCCAGGGGCTGCTGCTGCACCCAGAGCCTCTGCACAGCCCCAAAACTC
Organism: Ammospiza nelsoni; assembly: GCF_027579445.1. Lineage (NCBI taxonomy): Eukaryota > Metazoa > Chordata > Aves > Passeriformes > Passerellidae > Ammospiza > Ammospiza nelsoni. Next base: position 3,723,330 of record NC_080662.1, read on the forward strand.
CCCTGAACCCCTAAGGGATGGCACTGACAGCCTGGGAATGCCCTCAGCTATGGGCAAGGTAAGGTGACCCAAAAATGACTCCACAGGGCATCTTCCACCCCAAAAATGACTCCACAGGGCATGTCCCAACCCAAAAATGACTCCACAGGGCATTTTCCACCCCAAAAATGACTCCACAGGGCATCTCCCACCCCAAAAATGACTCCACAGGGCATGTCCCAACCCCAAAAAATAACTACTCAGGGAATCTCCCAAAAAATGCCTTCACATGGCTTCCTCCTCCAAGCCCCAAAGAATTATTTTATAGGGCATCTCTCAACCCCCAAAAAATCCCCAACACCATTTTTAAGGGCATGTCCCAACCCCTTAAAAAATTACTTCACGGGAATCTCCCAGCCCCAAAAAATGCCTCCACAGGCCATCTTCCATCCCAAAAAAGAACTACCTGGGGAATTTCCCAGCCCCAAAAATGCCTTCATGGGCCTTCCTCCTCCCACCCCGAAGAATTATTATTATCTCAACCCCCAAAGATGATTACACAGAGTTTGCTCCAACCCCCCCAAATTATTTCCCATATTTCATTATTTCACAGGGCATCTCCAGCCCCAAAAAAGAACTACCTGGGGAATTTCCCAGCCCCAAAATGCCTTCACAGGGCTTCCTCCTCCCACCCTAAAGAATTATTCTATGGGGTATCTCCCAACCCTCAAAGATTATTTCACAGAGTTTGCTCCAACCCCCCAAAATTATTTCACAGGGCATCTCTCAACCCCCAAAAAACCCCCAACACCAATTTTAAGGGAACCCCTTAAAGAATGACTTCATGGGGCATCTCCCAGTCCCCAAAAATGCCTTCACAGGGCTTCCTCCTCCAAGCCCCAAAGAATTATTTTATAGGGCATCTCTCAACCCCCAAAAATGATTTCACAGGCTTTGCTCCAATCCCCAAAAACTGTTTCACAGGGCATCTCCAGCCCCAAAAAATTACACCACAGGGCATGTCCCAACCTCCCAAAAAATGACTTCATGGGGAATCTCCCACCCCAAAAATGATTCCACAGGGCATCTTCCACCCCAAAAAAGAACTACCTGGGGAATTTCCCAGCCCCAAAAATGCCTTCATGGGCCTTCCTCCTCCCACCCTAAAGAATTATTTTATAGGGCATCTCTCAACCCCTCAAAACATGATTTTACAGGGCTTGTCCCAACCGCCACAAATTATTTCACATATTTCCCATATTCACATATTTCATTATTTCACAGGGCATCTTCAGCCCCAAAAAATGACTCCACAGAGCATCTCCCACCCTAAAAAATGACTCCACAGGGCATGTCCCAACCCTCCAAAAAATGACTTCATGGGGAATCTCCCAGCCCCAAAAATGCCTCCACAGGGCAATTCCAGCCTTTCCTCCCACAGAGCCCCCGCCCTGGTTCCATGGAAACTTCTCCTCACTCGAGGCTTGTGTGTCCAGATAAGAGCAGTGATTAGAGGAACAAAACCAGTCTTTATCAGCTCTAGTGGTGAGCAGGCAGCATTAGCATGAAAAGGAGCAGAAAAAGCCTCTTGTGAGAATGTTTATCCTCCAAAGCAGACCCCCAGAGAGCTGGGAACACAGCTGAGAGCTGATATCCCAAAAAAAGAGATTCGGGAAGAATAAGAAGCTCCTCCCAGGCAGGCAGAATATCAGAATGGGGAGGGTTTGAGGTGAATTTATGGGAAATTAGAGCAGAGTCACCATCTCTGCATCTCCTCCTGTACACTCCCAACTGTCTGGCCTGGATTTCTGGCTGCTCTTGCTGACAAAAGGGAATTTTTGGTGCCCTGAGGTGCCTCAGCCACAGATTCCTGCTCCCCACTGATGGCTCAGCATCTGGGAGCCATCACTTTCCCCTCCACACATGAAAACATTCACGTCTCTCCCAAACTATTCACAGGCAATTTTCTCCTGACAAAGCTCCAAACTGGGAGATTTCAGGCCAAAAAAAAAGGTGCCATTTATGTATTCATTCCTTGTTCCTGTCTCTGTTGAACTGATTACAAGAAATAGGGGCAAAACAATTATAAAAAAATTAAAAATAGGGAGAAAGAAGTAAATCTCCCAAATTTTGGCAAGTCCAAGATGCCTCCTCTTCCTGAGGGAGTTCTCCTCCCCCTTTTCTGTGTCTTTTTGCAGAACCATGTCATAAATCAGTGATTTCCATGGGGTATTTCCCTTTTTCCCCTCTCCCCCACCACGATCACCCACAGGGGGTAAAACCACGACAGAATCTGCCAGGACTGGGAGATGCTCCCAGGTCTGAGCATGGAAAGGGAACAAAGGGCCAAGAACAAACGAAAAAGGAGCAGCTCCCTGTTCTCAGTGCTGATCCTGAGCACAGAATCTTCATTCAAATCAATGCTGCTTGTTGAAAATAATTGGATTTATATTTTACCTTTGAGTTTTGGAGAGGGAAGCAGTGACCAGAGCATTCCTTAAAATGACTGAATGGCTCTGTTCCAGTCTCAATATTGAAATCGTTGTCAAAGAGTCAAATTTGATAGGGAGAGTTGAAACACTCAAGAGTCATTTTAATCTTTAAATTAAGAACTTTGTTTACTCTGTGGTTTACATTAAGGTATGAAAAATGTCCCAGTGAAGGACGAGGAGAAACAGCCTAAAAAGGGCATGGAAGCTCCACAACTGGAGCATTTTAACAACATTTAATGCCAGTTTGTGATATTACAACACCAAACAACATGAACTATGAACTAATCAGCCCTTCCCTCTCCTTTTCTACCATCCACTCAGATCAAGAACTCACTCAGGTTAAAAACTAAGGGTTTTTTTAAAATTATTATTCTTATTTTCCAGCAGGACCATGAGCACAGATGCCTGGCCTGGCCCAAAGAGGAGCCAAAGCAAAGAGGTGAAACCAGCAGTGAACAGCCAGAATTAAATGTTTCTTTCCCTTTTAGTGCTGCCTTGAGATGCTGGTGAAACCTGACCTTGATAAACTCTGCCTGGAACAGCACAGAGATGAGAAACCCTCTGCATTTCTGCATTTTAACACTATTTTAAAAATTAAGAGGCAACAGCAAATTCTGTGCTTTGGGGTATAACAGGAGTTGAAAATACAATCTAAAATTTGAAAAATAATCTTGATTTGTCCCTATTTTCCTCTCAAAGCCCCTGTGAGCTGCACCTACCTTCATACATCTCCAGGATGTGAACAGTGTCCCCTACCTGCAGGGACAGCTCCACGTCCTGCACGGCCTCATAGTTGTAGATGGCTGAAAAATGGGGAGAAAAAGGGACAAATCAGAACCATGAGGGAATCAGCTCTGGGAATGGGCTCTCCAAAGGCAGGGCAGGGTTTGGGAAAAGGAACAAAGGGATGGAGTCACCCTGGGTATGGGACCCACTGGGAAAGGGCACCATGGACCAATCCCCAGAGTTTATCATGGAGAAGTATCACTAACAGACAACAAAAGGGGTTTTACCTTCCAGACAGGCCTGGGACACCTTCTGGGGAGCTGAGCATTCCCACCTGGCCAAAAACCTGCCCACAGAGCCACCAGCACCTCAGGCACATCACTGCTGCAATTCTCATTTTTCAGTCTGTCTCAGGGTAACTCCAGCATCAGAACACATCAGAAATGGGATGCTGTAATAAAACCCACCCCATCCCACACCAAACCACTCCTTCCCAAACCAAATCACACTTGTTTGCTGCCAAAGGCTCTCCCCAGTCAAGAACCAATTTTAGCACCAAAACTTGGGATTCTGTGTGAATTTAATCCCTCCCAAAGACAAAGTTAAGCTGGATGCTGATGGGATTTCCAGGGGGAAGAGGATTAAGTGCTGGAGTGCCTTTTCCCTGGGACTTGCTGCAGATTCACCGGGCAAAGCAGAGCCCTCCCTGGGGCCAGGTGAGAAAGTTTAGATGGAATTTCCTTCCAAACCAAGTAAAAAGACATAAAATCAGTGAAATGCTTTGATGTGGATCAAGGAATTGTCAGCAAAGTCAGAGCAGATCAAACCCAGACCCCCTGATTTATTTAAAATACTGATTTAAGAATAGATCACATCCTAAATGTAGCAATGAAATCCAAAATTTCAGCAATGAAATCTCCCCAAACACAAAGTTCCCATATTTATGTATCCCTAAGGAAATCCATTGGTGAACAAACACATTTGTTTTAAAGAAGTCAAAAAAACCAGCCAAATATTTTCAGAGGACAATTCATGAAACTTCCCAAGGTTTGGGTTTGAGGAGCTCTGGACTGGAAATGAAATAAATAAATAAAAACCAGAGCTCTTCTGCCAGGAAATTCCCATGGAGTGCCTCCCATTCCCATGGGGTGAGGGGCTCTGCCTCCTGGCACGGCTCCAGCACAGCCTGGGGCTTTCACCACCACAAACTCTCTCCCAGATCAGAGCTTTCCTCACAATATTGTGGCTACAAACAGCCCAGCAGGAGCAGCCTGGGGATGTGCATCCCTGCAGGATCCCTGACCCCAGGCAGGGTTTGCTCCCTGGAGCCACACACTCATGGACAATGCTCCGAATCCATGGTTTCCACAGGACCACGGGAATTTTACTGCACATCTGCTCCTAAGAGCTGCTTCCACACCCACCTTCCTCTCCCTCCCCACAAAGGGGCTGCAAATCAGGATTTTAAAGCTGGCTGGTGAGCTGGCTGTGTGGCTCAGACACCTTAAACACCCCAGACCTGGCCCAGAAGTAAAAATTCCATTCACATTCTAATAGAAAAATCTGGATAATGCTCGTGGCCAAAGCTGAATGTGAATGAGAATTGTGGAGTGGTTTTGGGTTGGGAGGGGATTTAAATCCCATCCAGTGCCACCCTCTGCCATGGCAGGGACACCTCCCAGTGTCCCAGGGTGCTCCAGCCTGGCCTTGGGCACTGCCAGGGATCCAGGGGCAGCCACAGCTCCCTGGGAATTCCACCCCACCTTCACAGGGAAAAATTCCTGCCCAACATCCCATCCATCCCTGCCCTCTGGCAGTGGGAGCCATTTCCCTGTGTCCCGTCCCTCCATCCCTTGTCCAAATCCCTTCTCCAGCTCTCCTGGAGCCCCTTCAGGCCCTGCAAGGGGCTCTGAGCTCTCCTTGGATCCTTCCCTTCCCCAGGTGAGCATTCCCAGATCTCCCTGGATTCTTCTCCAGATGAGCATTCCCAGCTCCCCTTGGACCCTTCCCTGGACCCAGCTGAGCATTCCCAGCTCTTCCTGGATCCAGCTGAGCATTCCCAGCTCTCCCCAGAATTTCCCCTCTCCAGGTGAGCATTCCCAGCTCTCCCCTTCTCCAGGTGAGCATTCCCAGCTCTCCCCAGAATTTCCCCTCTCCAGGTGAGCATTCCCAGCTCTCCCTGGATCCAGCTGAGCATTCCCTGCTCTCCCTGGAATTTCCCCTCTCCAGCTGAGCATTCCCAGCTCTCTCTGGAATTTCCCCTCTCCAGGTGAGCATTCCCAGCTCTCTCTGGAATTTCCCTTCTCCAGGTGAGCATTCCCAGCTCTCTCTGGAATTTCCCCTCTCCAGATGAGCATTCCCAGTTCTCCCTTCCCCAGATGACCATTCCCATCTCTCCCAGCCCTGCAGGGGGGTTCCAGCCCTGGAGCACCCCCAGTTCCCCCCTGGCCTGGCCCCTGCAGGGCTGCTGCACCCAGGGATTCCCACACACAATCCCCACATGCCCCCGTGGGTTTTTCTGGGACAATCACCCATTATACAAACACCAGGCTGCATTTTTCCCATCAGCTGCTGCCCAGGGAAAGGTGGGTGGACGCAGGCCCAGCCTTCCTGCTGGGAACACAGAGTTAATTGAGCCCCAATAGCGCCAGGGAGGACCCAGCCATCCCTTCCCCTTCCTGAAGATCACAGCAGCCACAAGACAGAACCAAGCCCTGCACTCCCCATCCCTTCCCCTTGCCTGCTCCACCAGGCAGGTTTCACATCCCAACACGCAGCATTTACAACCTGGAGGAACTCCCACATCAAAAAAAACAACCAAAAAAAGTCAATTTTATCTTTCCTTGCCCTGCCAGACTGAACTAAGCCAGAACAGAGGGTCACTGTCTGAAACCTCCTCCCTCATGCTTATGTACAAGATTATAAAAGACAAATTGCTGGCATATTTTCCCTGGGAACTTTGCTGGTTGCAAGGGATGTTTCCTGCTGCTGGAAGTCAGAGCTGTCCCCAGCCATCCCATCTGCAGGGATTTGTGCTGGGAGCCCCCTCCGTGACCTCTCACTGACTTGAAAGGAAAAGGAAGCTTCACATCACAAACATGGGCATGGTGTGGAAAAATAAAACCCCTTCACTTAAATCCTGACAGAGCAGCAAGAAAGGAAGAAGGAAAAATAATACAGAGACTTTTGTATTCAAATTTGCAGCAATATCTGAAGTTAAGTCTTTTTGCTCCGAGCTAAACTTCAGCTGTGATTTTGTCCTTTGAAATTCACTTCAGAGTGTTGATCCTGCTCCTTTCATCATCCCAGATGAAAAGCAGCACTGAAATTGAGGAAATTTAATCTAAATAAGGAGGCAGAGGTGGAAAACACGAGCCTGGGTTTGTTTAATGATCATTTCTTTGAGGATGACTGGAGGCAATGTCTCACGTTTGGTTTGGTGCTTCAGTTTGGTTAAAAGGTGAAGAATGTGTTTTCCAAGGGCACCCAGCCCATGGAATCCATCAGCATTGGAAAGGGCAGCAGATAATTCCATGAGCAGTTGATTTTATGGCACAGCCAGGGCCAGAACTGAAGATAAGCAGCAATTTTCATGCTCCAGGGCAGAGGGTGATTCCTCAGAGGGGCTGGAGGAGGAACCCTGAGGGCATTGCACAACCTGGGGGCTGCTCTGCCCCAAAGTCACCCCAAAGCAGGGACTGCAGGAGTGGCACAGGAAACCTGGCAGAGCCTGGGCTCCCCAGGGCTCAGGAGGGTGGCACAGGGAGCAGCTCTGGGCACAGGTCAGCCCCAGCACACAGCCCTGAGCCAGGGCCACCCAGCAGCACTCACAGGACAGGCCCTCAGCACCAGGCAAAAACAACAAGTACAATAACAACAGCACAATTGTACTGCAAGCAAAAACCCCCAAACACACTTTAAAAAGCCCACCAAGCTCCTCTGTGTGCAAGAGCCCAGGGAGAAGCCTCAGTCTGCAAGAGGTCTGTGAGCAGCTCATGGAACCTGAGCTGGGGCTCAGGGAACCAGGGAAAGATGTGGCATTGTCAGGGGAATGGCTTCAAAGTGACAGAGAGGAGGGTTAGATGGGATATTGGGAAGGAATTCCTCCCTGTGAGGGTGGGATGGAATTCCCAGAGCAGCTGGGGCTGCCCCTGGATCCCTGGCAGTGCCCAAGGCCAGGCTGGAGCACCCAGGACAGGGGAAGGTGTCCCTGCCACGGCAGGGTGGGATGGGATGAGCTGGTAAATCTCTTCCAACCCAACCATTCCATGATTCCATGTTTCTGTTAATTCCTAGACCCCATTTTTCCCACAGATTAATTCCTTTCCAAGACTGCCCTAAAGGCCAAGCTGGGCTGAAATGCCTCAAAACGCAAAGAGAACGAAGCAGCAAACATCACACACAATTTCTGTGTAACTGAAATGAGAAGGAAATGGAATCTTCCCCTCCATGAGGGCACTTGAAATGTGAATTATTGGCCGGAAAACAGAGCCCCTGCAAGATCCATTATCTGTGAGTTGGCTCTGAAGCCCCTGCCCCACCCAGCACAAAGACACAACAGCCCTGTCCAAATGCCACGTCCTGCTCCCCCTGCCCCCCATCTGCCAGCAGAGGCTGGGGCTGCTCCCCAGAACAAAGGATTCCATTCAGGAGCCCAGCCCCAGCTCATTCCATCCCTCAGCCCCACAGCCAAACCCCAGAGCCAGAACCAGAGTGATTTGAGCTCTGCTGCAGCACCCAGGAATGGCCTTTCTGCAGGACAGCCCTGCTTGGAGGAGCCCGGGATGGTCCCCGGTGCCAAGATCCAGCCAAATACACAGTGGCTTTATTGAAAAAACAAGGAACTACCCAAGGAATTCATTCTTCACAAGAACAAAGTCTTTTTTATGTATGGAGCAAAAACATTCTGGTAACTTCCCAGGAATTCGTGTCTGACAAACTGAGAATGGCTTAATTAAGATTTAGATGTCAGGCTACTTCTGCTTCAAAAGAAAAAAAAGTAATTCATGGTTCAACACTGGGAAATATGGACATTTAGTCACTGTTATGGGAAAATTCCCACTCCTGGATGGTGGTTGCTGCCATTCAGATCAATTCCAAAAGTTCTGATTGAGTGCTGAGCATTTGGGGTGTCAGCAACTCAGATTTCATGGGATTATGCAGCTGGAAATGCTTTCATTGACAGCCACCCTTAGACAGCAGAGTGCAGCTGCAGGCGGCCCATCCCTGCCCAGGGAATGAGAGGATCTCTAAGGTCCTTTCCAGCCCCAAACTCCTGGAATTCTGGGGATTTATGACTTCAGCACCTTGTGCACTCCCTGGTCCAGGCTGACCTCACACAATGATCACACTCCACATTTCTAAACTGGGTTATCTCAGAAACGAGCATGAAATCATCTGAGCAATGACATCAGCTGCCTCTGCAGGAGGATGGGACGCGCCCTTTGTAATCTGGATGCTGTCACTGTGGGGTTTTACATTCACCTGTTGTATTCACATTGTTATTATCCTGTTTCTAGAGTCCTGTACCTTCTAGGTGGTTTTTTCATGAGCAGCTCTTCTCAGCAGTGCCATTCCTCGTGGCTTCATCAGGGCTCCTCCAAGGCTCTCAACCCACCCCCTTTTATCCCAGTTATCCTCATTAGCCACAGCTGCCACCCAATTAAGGACATCACAGCTGTAGCACATTTAGAACAACTAGGATCAGGGCAAGGCCACTTACACAATACATATATTTTACAAGGACTCCTACTACATTCACCCTCTCCTTGGGAACCAGGAGAAAAGCAGGAGGAGCCACTGCCCTCCAGAGGCTTCCAACACCTCCAGCCTCAGACTGCTCCAGGAGCCAGACCCGAGTGAGGGTGTGCCCTGCCCACCTGCCCAGGACAAGGACTTGATACACCCTTGATCAAAGCCTGAAAGATTCCCTGATTTCCTGTGAATAATGGATCACCTTGGAGTGAGACAGGCAAACGATCAGAGGTTTCACAGACTCTGTCCTGCCCAAAGAGCCCAAAGGGAAGTGATTCCCAGATGTGGGAGCAGGGAAGGCTTTCAGCCGTGCCCTCACCATCTCTGGGCTAATCCTGTCTCACTCGCCATCCGGGGCTGGATCAGATCCTGGCATCAATGGTTTAATCTCCTAAAGCCTGGATTGCTTTAGGAAAAACAACCTCACAGCCCAGCCCATGGGAATGGGGAGGCTTTCCTAAGGTTACACAAGGCTCCCATGGGATGATCCCATGGCCTCTTATGGCTTTAAACACCCCAAACCCACAGGCAGCTCCACAACAGTGCTCTGGAGCAGGGACAAATGAGTCCCTGGATTTTAATTAGAGCTTCTCAGATCCAAATCAGGCAAACTGACATCACTCAGAACTGCTGAAGCACGAGATATCCTGATTGTAAGGAAAAAAAGAGATAATATCTGTATTTTCATGCCTGCAGAATCCCCATCCGTCACCTTCCCCTCAAATATTTGTCACAAAGTGTTTACACCACGGTATCTGGGTAAAAATAAGGAATGTTCAGTTCTCAGAGTGCATCTGAACTGCACACAGGACACAGATACACCCTAAACACCCAGATTTGGGCCCAGCACAATTTCACCCCAGCACAAACTGTTTTGTCTCAGAGTGCTCAGGGCAGAAGGAGCCAAACTTCAGCTGCTCCTGTGCTCTGACCCTCACAGACACTCTGCTTTATTTTCACCCAGTGAAAGCCCACACACAAACCTTTTGCTGTGTCATTTTCTTCACTGGCCTCTCCATTTCCTTTATTATTTTCACTCTGAAGGGCCCTTGGGGGTTTTAAGCTCAGATAAGGAATTAATCTACATGAGCTGTCTCAGCTTCTGTCTGGACTGAGTGCTGTGAGCCAGAGGAGAAATAAATCAGTGCTGCCAGTGGAAGAGCCAGGCTGCTCCTGAATTTACAGCACCCAACCAGATCTAGGCCGTGATTTCAGAAAAAAGAAACCAACCAAAACAGCCAGACCTGCAATTCCAGTCCCCTTGGAACACCAGGAAATGTTCCCTTTGCAGAGACCCAGCTGGAAAAACAGCCTGGCCTCTCTTCACACCTCTGTACATTTTATCAGCTTTGAGGCATCTCTTTATGGTGCTCTTCAGGGTTTGGCCAGGAAAGGTTGGGCCAGGTGATCCTTGAGGTCTCCTCCAACCTGATCTCCCCTGACGCTGTGATTGCCCAGGCTGTGGTTTGGGAATGCCCCAGCTTTGCTCCAGTGCATCCCAGTGAGAGCAGCACAGGAAAAGGGCAGATAAATAATGAAGCTTAGCCTGAGCATCAAACAGCTTGTAAGGCTGCAGTGCCCCAGGCCTGGTGATCCCTGCCAGGGTTAAAGGTACTGATGTTATTGTCCTCCCAGCCCTGCAGCTTTGTTCTGCCTCTTTGGGATCCCAGCACCAACACCCAGACTGAAGGATCAGTATTCTCCCAAAAATACATTAAAACATTTAAAATAATCACCCTGACCCATGAAATTGTTGTAACATGACCACAGCACAAAGGGTTTAGCCACTGGTTTACGAGGGGCAGAGCCTGGTTTGTGCTCAGCCCAGCCTGCTGGCCTCACTGCAACTCAACACACCTCAATTTTATATTATGGTTTTCCTTTGTTCCTTTGGACAAAGAGACCTGGGAGAACACAAAGCCATTCTTGGGGCTGTGCCCTCCACAAGAAGGAGTTTATACCCCACAGTACTGTGGCACTAATTCTGATTTAATAACTGCACAGCCCTAGCAGGGCTCTGAAACCCAACTCCACAAAAGCAACCTCTGATTTAATTCTGATTTTTACAGCCTGTGAAGATGCAGTGTTTGTTTACAACACCCACACAACTGCAACTGGATTTCACCAAGTCTGGCTGTAATTACCTTTCCTCCTGCAAGCTAAAAGTGCAATTTGTGCTTTGGTACTTTAACTACAACACAGTAACTTTCCCAATAATAGTTTCAGGCAGATTTGTAAAAGCAAGACCCCAGCACTCCATAAATTGGACTGATCAGCTCGTTTCCAACTTGAAAGCGTGTGGCACTTTCAAAAGAATTAATTGAATTTGCCACTGGCCTGAAATGACTGTCCCAGTTCTCACTGGGCAAAACATAAAAGCAGGAGGAAGAAAACTTGGAAATGCCCTGCTCAGAGCTGTGACTGCTCCCAGGCTGAGCTCTGCTGTTTGCAGGGGCAGAGATGAGGGGGTTAAGGAGCTATAAAACATCTGGGCACAGGGTCCAGCTGTGCCTGGGGGCTGAACTGCACCACAAAGGAACCCTGAGCTCAAACTTCAGCACAACCAACAGCAAATCCAGGGTAAAACTGCAAACAAAACCCACCTCAGTAACAGCTGGGAATTTGTAACAGGGGCTCCAACACCCTCCCTGCCCAGCCACGGCTCAGGAGGAGACAGAGCAGCTCTCCCATAGTCTGGGGAAAGAACTCACAGCATGGCTCAGCCCATTGGGAGAAATTTGGGATTCAGTGCTGAGGGAGTTTTTAGCTCCACTGGCAAACCCCTGCATGGAAACCCCAGAGCTCTCTGGAGCTGGCAGGGGTAACAAGGAGAATTTCTGACATGCACAACAATGGGATTGCCATTCTGCTCACCTAAGGTGGACTTTGGGGCACATTGACCTTCCCTTAATGGCCTGGGGCTCACTGATCCCATTCTGCAGAACAGAGCACATCAGGGAACTGGCACTGCACAGACAGACTGGTTCACAGCTCCTCATTTCCACAGAAATGTGAATTCCAAGGTGTTTTTCTCTTGCCAGCTATCCCAGGTAACAAGAAATAGGGGAACAGGGTTAAAATGAGGAGCAGGAAATCTTGGCAAGGAATGGGGGTTGGCTCTTAAAGTAGAAGCAAAAAGCCAAACAAGAATATTGATCCCTTTGCTGCCAGGAAGAATGAAGAACAAACTGCTCCAAAATTTGCACTAAGTTTTAATTAAACTGCCTGAGATGCCAGGAGATGAATTAAGCACTGAAGCCTTCCCTACTTTATTCCTTTACATCAAACTCTGTCTCTCAGCAGCTTGAAGCCTCCATGGCATTGTCAGAGCAGGAGAATGGAACTGCGGGAACAATCAGGTGAAATAAGCTAAAAAAGAAAAAAAAAAAAAAAACAAAACCAAAACAAAACAAGGCATTTTTCCACAACTAACTGGCCACTACTTGCCCCTGACATTCTGAGCCACTCTCAGAACTTTGGAGCCGAAGCCATAAATGGCTTTATTGCCATGGAGGATCAAAGTTCCAGTCCTCCCAAGAGCAGGAATTGTTATCTCCACTGCACCTTAATGAACTTTTGGCTCAGACTCAGCACTTCCAGGACCAGGGGCACTTGGATTGCACCAACACCTCCCAAAAATTCATTGTCAGTGGGCACAGAGTGCTCCCACAGCACTGCTGGGTTTGGCTGTGTGCTGTGACAATGTGCCACAGAATGAATCCTGTAAATGGAGCTTTCCCCTCTAGTCCAGGGAGACCTCCCTGGGAAGAACAGCCTGTACTGCACCAAAAAGACATTTTTTTATCATTTTAGCAACTGCTCCAACTGAAACTCTGCAACATCATCACTTTATGAAGGCAACCACGGACTGGCAGCCCAAAAAGCTGTTTAGAAACTTGTATTTATGGGCTGGCTTTATGAGCACAGCTTTGCTGGCAAATGCACCCAAGTCCATGGCAGGATTTCAGGCATCAGCAGTTAAATGCACTGGACCTGAAACATCCCCTCAGCTCCAGCAGCAAGGGGGGAAATGTGTTTACGGTTGTGGGCTGACGTGGTTCTAAGCTTGGTCATGGCTGTGACTTTAATGTCCTGGCAGAAATAGGAGGTTTTTTCTTTAAAAGCAGTAGTTGAGAGAAATATCCTACCAGTCAAGTAAAGTGCAAGTTGAAGAGCAAAAAATATAGATTTCCAATTCAAGTTTGCAGGTAGAAGGGGTGTGCATATTTCAAAGCTGAATGATAAGCATTATACACATGATGATAAAGAATATTATACATTATGCACTGTCACTGTCTCTTGACCAATCTATTTACGCTTTTCTCAGTTCATGAGTGTTTATTTTGCTTTTCCATAACTCCCACTTGCAGTTGCGCTGGCAAAGACAGTCCCTATGCCAGAGGAAGAAGCACCAGAACAATCCAGAACTGGTGTGAAATTCAGCACTGGTCCCACACGCAGCTCTGGGGGAAGTTGGTTCCTGTGATCCCTTGGCCTCTCAGAACAATTAACCCCCGTCTAATCAGCAGGACAGAGCTCAGGCCAAGCTCCAGAAGCACCCAGCAGCTGTGGGTGCCTCTTTAGAGCCTCCAAAAAGGGATTTAATTGTTAAAAAGATGAACTGTGGGACAGTTCCCGAACACCAAGGTGGTGTCAGTCACAAACTCAACACAAGTCACAAAACACTTGGGGAAATATTTCTTTTCAAAGTAAGAGTAAGATAAGGAACATTGACAAGTCTTGTTCATGGCAATGAGATGCCTTTGAAGTCCACAGGATTAATTTCACAGGGAATGACTTCAGCAATAGAGTGGAAATCACCAAAAATAAGAGAAGACAGACCCTGGCTAATATAGATCAAAAAAAAATAAAATAGGAGTATGGAAGCAAGAAGCAGCTCAGCCAAATTTCACATCAAATCAACTGCAGACACAGCAATAAAAGTTGGAAACTAGGTCAGAAATGAAGTGTCATCTGCTGGGAAGATTCAATTCTTTGCTGTTAACAATGCCAAGGGTTTGCTTTTCCCCTTTGGGAATTTTGCTGGCATTGCCATCAGCCAAATTTTAGCCATAAATGATAATAAAGCAGGAGAAATGAGCAAAGCGTTTGCATGCATAGGAAGGAAGGTGTGCAGCTGGAATGGGGGATTGGCTTTTCCAGCCTCTGGAGCCCCTGCAAGGAACCAGAGGCACAAGAGGGGATGTGAGCTCCAAGTCAGAACAGGAATGGTGAGGGAAAGCAAGGAGCAAGTTGAGACAAATATGGATTTTGCCCTAATTTGACACGATGCAAACTCCCAGCACTGAGCAGGGCTTTGATCCCAGACTGAGGAGAGAGCTCTGCAGGTGCCTGCAATGGACAGGGAGCCAGGAGCTGATGGCCCAGCGCCCCAGGTGATGCCTCAAGTTTCAGCATTTCTATTTTCCAGATCCTGCCCTGCCTTAGTGCATCACTCTGAACTCCACAGAGAGTGCTGGTTACTGGCTTCACATTCTGGGCACACAGAACAACCCCTCCAGGCCTGACATCCAGGAACACTCAGCTGCCTCAGGCCCCAAAAATCATCAACAAAGTGAACTGGGGGTAAATGGCTTCATTACCTGGAGCTGTAAGTGGACAATTAACCCCTGAAATGTAAATGAACCAAACTCATATTTGCCTGAAAAACTCATGACCAATGTGCACCTTGGAGGCTGCTGACTGCCCAAGGTGTAGCTACCTTTAAGGCCTTTAATATTATTTATTATTATTAAATATCTATTAATTTGTTAGTAATTCTCTTTAATTATTATATCATTAATATTTATTAATTTGCTGTTATTTATATTTATTTATTATCTTATTAATAAATATTTATTAATGTATTAATAACTATTTATAATCCTATTTATAAATAAATATGTATTATATCATTAATGAATATTTATTATTATATCATTAATAAATATTTATTAATTAATCGATAATTTTAATTATTATATCATTAACAAATATTAATATTAAATAAATATTTATTAATTTGCTATTATTCATCCTTAATTTATATTATTATCAATAATAATAATAATAATAATAATAATAATAATAATAATAATAATAATAATAGTTTTTATTACTAATAAATGCCCACTTTATTCTCTAACTCTGTCTAGCCCCTGTTCTAGGCAGCCACTCCAAGGCCTCACAGGAGTCACCACAAATCAAAGCACGGTGAGCAGAGCTGGTCCTGCAGCTCCCTCCCTGCTCCCTCGGTCCCCCAGGGCTGCCAGGCCCTGCTTGGGGTTTGGGAGCTGCTGCCACTCCTGAGCCATGACTGGAACCAGCCACCAATGGGATGTGACAAAGGAAAGACTTCAATGCTTATCCTCAAATAAAGCAGCCTAATCTGTGCTCCTGCCAGCCAGGACAGGTGCCAGGGCTGGGAGAGGGCACCCAAACCTGGCAGGGCAATGCCAGGATAATCTCCCAGCTCCCTCCCCAGTCCCACCACACACACTCTGTGGAACAGCCACACTGCCCCAGAAATGAGGGTCAAGGAACCATGGAGTGTCCTGGGCTGGAAGGGACCCACTGGGATCACTGATCCAACCCAGGCCCTGCACAGACACCCCAGAATCCCACCCTGGGCACCCCTGGCTGTCCAAACCCTGCTGGAGCTGTGGCAGCCTCGGGGCCGTGCCCATTCCCTGGGGAGCCTGGGCACTGCCAGCACCTCTGGGGGAAGAGCCTTTCCCAAAATCCAACCCAAAACCCCCTGGCACAGCTCCAGCTGTTCCCTCAGGACAATGGAATCCCCCCAGCCCTCCCAGTGCATCCAGGTGCAAGCCACCACCTTCCCCAAAATGCAAATTACTCTGCTTTTCACATCTCAGAGCTCTTCCAAGCAAACCTGAGTTAATAATTCCTGATTCTGGAAGCTCAGATTTGTGTATTCACTGAACAATTGGCGCATTTGCAGCTCAGGCTGCACAAGGATGAATAAACACTTCACATCCTGTTGGTTCATAGTCAGAGGGGCCACAAGAACCTGGTGTGCCTGATCCATCATCACTGCAGCCACTGGAAAGCACCTGGCCCAAGGGCAGCACTGCCACCCTGCCCTGCTCTGGGTGAAAGAAAGGGTCAGGAAAAGGGACCCGGCTGCTTGTTTATAATGGATTTATTACAGACTAATTTAGGATTCCACAGACTCCAGGTTCTCTCCCTCCATTAAGGCTCCGGGCCACAAAGTGAGGCACAGCTGATGAGCAATGACAGAATTGCTTTTACAACCCAGGTGTTGGAGGTAAAGTGCAAATCCAGGTTACTGCCAGCAGAAAAAGAAAGTAATTACATTATTGGTTCCTTATGCTCTAAGTTAATAACTTTAAATCAAATAGATAAGAAAAGTTAAAAGTCTTAGGCATTCACTAAGGTGTTCTTTCCCTCAGAGCAGAGTTCTTTGACTGGAAGGAGGCTTTGTGAAAGGATTTCTGCAAATGACAACTCCTTTTGGAGAGAAGCACATGACCAGAATAGGTTATTGTGTTCAGCGTGGCCCAAGAACTGATCAGCTTCCCGTGAAAATGCTCCCTCAGTCTGCCACCAGAGGTGAACCTGTGGCAAGGAGGCTCTGTCAGAGCCAGGCAGGAGATGCTGCCTGTGAGCTGCTCCGTGGTGTTTCTGTCCCTCCCCAAAGCCCATCTGTCACTTGCTTGGGAATTCACGGCCAGGGAAGAGCTGCAAGCTGCTTGTCTCTCACGTTTGCTTCCCTAAAAACTGCAATTCCCAGTTTTGCTCTCCCTGCTGCTGCCACTCCAAACTCAGCCCTCTGCCATCTGTGGGGAAGGGAGCCCTCCCCAGCCTCAACCAGCTCAGGGCAGAATAAACCCAGCAAATCCACTGCAACTCACAATGAATGGGTCTGTAAAACAGAACCCAGGACAGAAACCCTTCTGAAGGGCAGAAATCAGACAAGTGACACTGAATCACACAGCTGACTTCCTGGAATTCCCCACTACACTGCCATGATTCCAGGGTCACGTTTTGAATAAATCCAAGTAGTTCTACAGAAGTTTCCAAAGCAAAGACCACCAATCTGGGTGTTCTTTTGCAGAATCCCAGACTGTTTAGGGGTGGAAGGGAACTCAGGAGTTCATCCAGCCCAAGCCCCTGCCCAGGCAGGGCCAGCTGGAGCAGAGGATACAGGAATCATCCAGGTGGGTTTGGGATGTCTCCAGAGAGGGACATTCCAGGCCCTCCCTGGAGCTGTTCCACGGAACATGGAAAAAGTTCTTCCTCGTGGTGAGGTGGAGGAACTTGTGATTTATTTTATGGCCATGGCTGGGAAGGCTCTGGCACCACCCCGGCACCCTTTGGAGGTGTTTATATGAATTGTGGTGGGATCCCCCCTCAGTCTCTTCTTTTCCTTCTGAACAAAAGCTGTGTTGTTACACTTCATGTGTAACATGTGGGATGTGTCACCAGCCCACACAACCCAGAGCATTCCCCTCCTTGCAGCCACTCCAGCACTGGTACAGTCCCAGCCCAGAAGCCCAAATCTCCCTCTCAAACGCCATCAACCCTCCCAGGTAACCCCAAAGCAGTGAGAGCTGGGCACAGGACACACAGATAAGAAACTCATCAAGCCTGCAAACACCAAAATGACAAAATTACAATGCAGTGAGTCAAAGCCAGGCAGTGCCTCAATAATTCTGGCACTGCCTGTGGATCAACCTTATCAGTCCTGGCTGCAAATGAAACCCCAGAGCTGCAGCAGGACAGCCCCCATGTCACCTGGGCAAAGAAAACACCTTTTTCACCCAGCTGATCACCCAGGACTCACAGGGTACGTCCAGCACACACGTTTTGGGTGGAAACATGCAGGAAGAGGCATTTTTTCCCTCCACCCTGCTTACTCTCAGGCCAGTGCCCTTTGTGGGAGAGGAGCTGTCACAAGGAGCAGCTGGCTGAGGCTAGCACGGAAAACTCACCCCGGAAGGTAATAAATAAAAGGGAAGTCAGAGGCGTGCCTCTGATTCATCTGCTGCCCAAGGCCATTCCAGCTGGGGAACAGCTCAAAGGTGTGCTCAGAAAACACCAGCAGAGCCCATCACCCCACAGGATATGGGTTATCTGATCATCCACCAAAGTTTGGAAGTTACAGATGCCCACAGCAATCTCATGTGCACACTGCCACGGATAAACAGCAAGAAACAAAGTTCAGGGTGTCAGCACTCCACACCCTGCCAGTTACCTGGAGAAACCAGATAAGGCTGTAAAATGTCTCTGCAGCTCCTGCACAGCCACTCTCAAGTGGAGGGGTCACCCAGCTCAATTTGCTGTGAAAATCGTGCAGGGTGAGGTTTTTCACCTTCAAACTCGCAGGCTGAACACCCTCAGGGGAGCCAGGGTGATGAACACTTTGCAAGCACGAAATTAGTAATTTTTCTCACATTGAGAAGTCCAGTGCTGAGCACCAGTGGCACAGAAGATCACTGTTAGTAACATAAATTATCAAAAGCTCGCTTCGTCATAAGTGGCTTCCTGCCAAATGCTCCCTGCCCAGTTCTCACCACCAACCTCAAAACTGTGGGTTTAAAACTCTCAAGCAAAGCGGAATTTTATCAGCAACACCACAGAGTTCTGTTCCTGTTAGACACAAGTGAGCCAGCGCTCAGAAAAATCCTTTTAAACAGGGCACAGAGCCGGAGGTACAAGGTGTCAGTCTGGGAATCATGGATCACAGAATCATGGAATAGTTTGGGTCAGAAGGTCCTTAAAGCTCCTCCAGTTTCACTTCTGCCGTGGGCAGGGACACCTTCCACTATCTCAGGTTGCCCAAGCCCGTCCAGCCTGGCCTGAGACATTTCCACTCAAGCTCTCCCCATCCCTCACCCTAAATCAAGATTTCCAGCCGCTGGCAAAGACATCACCCACAGCCCTCAATCTGCCCATGACACCCTCTATCCTTTCCCAAGCACATCTCCTTCCAGGCACACCAGCAGGCAAATTTTTTCTGCTGTGCTAGAGCTTTTTTTAGTGTAAAACATGCTGGAGAGGCAAAATGATAAAAGTCAGCCCTGAACTTTGAGGGATTCCTGGAAGCCAGCGCTGGACACACACCCCGAGGGATTCGGGGAGCGAGCACTGCCGGACCGGGACCGGAGCCCGAGAGGGACGGGAGAGAAAGGAAAGGAAGGAGAGAAGGAAAAGGAGGGAAAGGGACGGGATGGAAGAGAAGGGATGGGACGAAGTGGGAGAGAAGGTACGGAACAGAGGGAATGGGATGGGAAGGGGCGCACAGGTCCGGGGCATCCCGGCGGGCATCACTCACCGACCCCGTACTTCTCGCGTTTGGTGGGGATCCAGCGGGCCATGCCGGCGGCTCCGGGGGGTTCGGGGGTCCCGGGGTTCCCTCAGCGCCGCGCCTCGGCCGCCGCAGCCCCGCGCTGGAGCCGCGGGCCGGGCGCCCCGGGCATCTGAGCCATGCCCCGCTCCTGGCCCGCTCCCGGCCCCGCTCCTGCCGCCCACAGCCGGTCCCAAACACGCTCCACGAACTCCCCGCACACGCCCAAGTTCGCAGCCTCCCCGGCGCGCCGAGAGAGGAGAGGGCGGGCAGAGCGCGGCGGGACGAGGAGGAGGAGGAGGAGGAAGAGAAAGAGGAGGAGGAAGAAGAGAAGGAGGCGGCTCTCCCCGCCCCCGGCATCACCTGCCCCGCACGGCCCCGCCCCGGCACCGGGACTTGGCCGGAGCGCTCGGGACTGGGCCGGGACTGGGTTCGGTATCGCTGCCTCAGGGGGTGGGTGTGAGCGAGCAGAAATGGCCCCGCTGGCGCTGGGAATGAGGGGATTCAGCCAGAGCCTGGGGGTCAGCGAGAAGTTGGACATGTGGGAAAGGCTAGGGATCAGGGAGAGGCTGGACATGAGGGAAAGGTTGGGGATCAGGGAGAGCCTGGGGATCAGGGAGAGGTTGGGGATCAGGGAGAGGTTGGGGATCAGGGAGGGGTTGGGGATCAGGGAAAGGTTGGATTTTGGGAAAGGCTCTTCCCCCAGAGGGTGCTGGCACTGCCCAGGCTCCCCAGGGAATGGGCACAGCCCCGAGGCTGCCAGAGCTCCAGGAGAGTTTGGACACCGCTGCCAGGAGTGCCCAGGATGGGATTTTGGGGGGTCTGTGCAGGACCAGGAGCTGGATCAGTGATCCCACATGTCCTTTCCAGCTCAGGATATTCTGGGGTTCTACAGAATCACAGCATGGTTTGGGTGGGAAGGGACCTTCGTGCCCATCTCATCCCAACCCCTTCCACCAGCCCAGGCTGCTCCAAGGCTGCTGTGCTTTCAGAGTAACTCATTAATAGCTAAGAAAACAACGAGGTTACTGGAAAAGCACTCCAGGCATCTGGGAAATGTCACAGGGCCACACTTGACAGGAGACTCGATGTTCTAGAGATTGACTCGGCGCTCGGTGACGCCAAGCCCCACTCCAGGGCCAGGAGCTGCCACTCCAGCAAGGGCTTGGAGGTGAAGCACCTCCAGTGGGGACACGGGGAGCAGCTGGGTCCTGCAAGGCCAGAGCAGGGCTGGCTGCATCCTGCAGGTGTGTGGGCTGGGCTGGCAAAGTCTTGGTACAGGGATGCTCAGTAACACATAGAGAGGTGTTAAATCACATTGTTCACCCAGCCTTAGGGCCAAACTGAGGAGATCCAGGTTCTTCCCATCTCTGCGGGGCTGTAGTAACTGGATGTGGTGTGTATTAGTGCCTGTGGAGCCCATGGATTCATGGAATGGTGGGGCTGGAGGGAACTTTAATCTTATCTCCTTCCAGCCCCCTGCCATGGACAGGACACCTCTGCCTCATGAAAGAGAGCAATGATTATTCAGAGTATTTTAACACCTGACCGCTCTTTAATTGCATTAAAGCACAAAGATCTGGAGAGATCATCACATTTTTGATCATTTTACACTGCAAGTGAGAGGCAGCAGGGTAGAGTTATTGCTCAGCTCTCGGGATGCCCTGGGCAGATCACTTTGGGTCTCTGATCCCAGCCTGGTGTGTTCAGGAAGAGTTTTCCATACTCTCTCCTCTCTCACCTGTGTTTCCAGTAAGTTCAGTTTTCCTTTCTCTTCACTGGCGCCTGGAAGGGGCAGAGCAGCATAAATAAGAATTAATGATCAGCAATTTGCTCTAACAAATGAACCCAAACAAAAGCCAAAAGCTGCACTCAGAACACTCAATATCACACTTAGGCACAGTCCCAGTGCACAGAGCCCTGCTTTTTGTAGCAGTGGTGCTGATGTGGCACCCCCAGGACAGAGCTGGGTTTGTCACACACACACAGTGTTACTCACCCAGGATGTGCAGTCCTGTCACACCCAGGGTGCAGCAGGCAGCCAAATGGGGGAAATGAATTTACAGAAAACTGTGGAAACCCAGGGCACCACAGGGAATATTTCTGTGGCTGCTCTGGGGCACCCTGACCCCCAGAGGAGCTCTGACTTTGCCCCTCACTCATGGAGAAAGTTTCCTGGACTTCAAGATGGACTGGAATACACAAAAGTGTGAAATAGATTATAGACAGCAGTGTAGGTGAATCACTGGGTGAGAAATTGAGGTTTTGGGGTTTTTAGTGTGTTGTGGATGGAAGCACAGGGTTTTGTCCTGGGTTTCTTCTTCATTCTTCTTCTTCCTTCTTCTCCATGGCTTTGGGTGGCATTTTGTAACTGGGCAGAAAAATCTGCATTGCAGCTCTTTGGGATCAGTTATTGGGTTAAAAGGGAAATAATCTAGGTGTCCTTCCTTAATTGAATAGTTCAGTCTTAACAGACCTTGTACCAAGAGATTGTTGGCCATTTTTGTGGTGCTTTCCCAGTGTACTGAGCCTGGTGTGGACAGCGTGCAAACCTTTAGATAAGATAATAATAAACAAGAACATGAAGACCAAAAAAATCCAGTGCATCTCTTTCCTGACACAAAACAGCTCCAGGAGGGTCTCTCCCAACAGGGGAGCCCCTGGGAGGACCGAGCCTGAGGCTCAGAGGTCAAAAAACCGACAGAAAATTCATAACCCTGTTTATAGAAAATTCATAACCCTGACCCAAACCCTGCCCTGAAATGATGTTTGGGTCTTGTCCAAGGGCTGCTGCTGGGGAGATGCTCCAGGGGCTCAAGGTGCTCCTGAGAACTGCAGCAGCACCTGAGGCCTCAGCACAGTGTGGAGGGAGGCACAGATGGAAAAGGAGACGAGATTTGCAAGCTGGAGCAACTCAACTGATTTGTTATTTATAAAACACCAACTCAGCACAGCCAGCCTCGCTCAGACGTTGTTCTGGCACATAAACCCCTTGTTCTCATGCAGAAAGAGCTGCAGTTCCTCTGGTTGAGGATTGAGTGGGGTTTCCCTGGAGCTGGGGGCTCACAGGGAGGCCCTCCTGGTGGGTGGGGTGTCCCAGTTGTGGGAACAGAAAATATTCATGGCTTTGGCAAATCCTGAAAGATTCAGCCAGGCTTTATAGATGGGAACTTCATATTGCAAAGGGCTGTGAGGCCTTCATGTGAAGAGCACTGTCACTGGGATGTCAAGACAATTAATTGTGATTTTCTAGGTGTGATTTTGGACCACCTGGATTTCAAACTATTCCCTGCTAGGATTGGGATGTGGCTTTTCTGTGGCCTTTTTGAGCAGTGTATGGCTACAAGAGAAGCAGAGGAGAATGGGGTTTTGGGTCACTCTGCATTCCCTTCTATCCTAGGAATGCTCCATCCATCACCCTCCAGGGCTGATGGTTAAATCTTGTAAAGTTTCAGTGCTTTGAATGGAATATTCCTTGCTGAAGTTCAAGGTGCCCTCTGTGTGCTAACACCCAAAATCAGTTAAAATGTTTTTTCTCAGCAGAGCAAAACGAGCTGTTTCTTTCCTTAGAAAGGCAGTTTTATTTATTTCTTTATTTCTTTTATTTTACTTGGCCTGGGCACTGATTTCTGCAGCACAAGCCCCCAAAAAAGAGGAGAAACAGCTCCATGAGAGGTGTCCTGTAGGGAACAGGAGGGGGACTGAGGAACCTGCTGAGATCTGGGCCAGATCATTGAAGAAGAAAAGTTTTCATGGAGACACCAACTCTTTTTCAAGGCCTGCTGAATTCTGGCTGCCAATTTTCTGCTCAGGAGTGGAACTGCCAGCCCAGGCCCTGATTTTACTGTAAGATTCCTGATTTTGAGATAAGCTGCCTGAGCTGTGCCAGTGTTTTCCCAGCCCAGGTGAAACAAATTCTTGGCAGCAAATGAAAACCAGAGCAAAGCATGAAAGGCAGGCAAGTAGCAACTGGAGCGCTGGTTTTACCCAGATGGGGAACTTGGGGAATGCTCCATCAAATATCAGGATTTGCAAATGTCAGGGAGCGAGCTCAGCTCTCACTGAAAGCTGGAGGAGTTCAGAAAGTCTTTTATTTCATTTTTTATCACCAAATCCATGTTTTCCTGCTCATTTTCTCTGTTGCTTCACAGGGCCATTGGTGGGCAGCCTGTTCTACTCTGCCCCCAGCAGGAGCAGGATCAATAATTAAATTCTAATTGAGGCTGCAGCAGAAATGAGCTCCCAGCCCCATCAAACCCCCGATTCTGAGGGACAGATCAGAGCTGGGAGAATTTGGGCGTCTGAGGTTCACCCACATTTTTAGTGCTCTACAAAAGTCATGTTACTCCTGGGCCCTTTACAGCTGAAAGAGCAGCACATTTGCAAACGACCAGGCTGCAAAAGCAGAACCTTCCTCTACATTTCTAAACGTCTCTAAGTTTTATTATATGAAGTTAAAGTCATTAAATGAAGCCTGTTCTTACAGAGACTTTCCTGAAATCCTCTCCTTTTTTTTGTGGCACAACTGAAGTTTAAGAAATGGAATTCTGGTGCCCTCCTGTGTCCAAATCAAAACTACAGCAGTTAAAGTGTTACTACAGCTAAAAGGATGGGAAAAGAAAGAAAAAAATGTTGGGCTTTTTTCTGGGATAATGCTTAAAAACTCTCCTAGATCAGTCTGTATCTTCTCTGTGCATGTACAAACAGCAAAGAGGGCCCTTGAATAAACCAGGTTATATTTTAGCAAGAGAAAGGACATGGAAACTGGAGGAAAAAAATAAAGTAATGAAGCCAAGAAAAAGCCTCATACAACAAAAGCCATCTGTTCATTAATGTAATAAGTCAGTCTGTCTGGAAGATCAATGAGCAGGTCTGGTAAGAATTGAACTCTTGATTTTCAGTCCCCAGCAGAAAGCATGCAGAAAAAGCAGCAGAGTGGGGTGGATAATTAAATATGCAAAAAACCCACAAAAAGGAGGAAATCAGTGGGTTTATCCATCTGCCTGAACATATTTTAGCATGGAACAATGTTTAAGATATTGTCTGACAATCCCATTGCCCAGACACCTTCTGTCTGAATATTCCACTGCACATTTTGGTACCCAGTTGTCTGATAATGTTGATTTTGTCCCTTGGTTTGCATTTTGCCCTCTTGGCAGTTCATTTTGTATTCTGTTCAGGTGTCAGGTGTATTTCTAAACATTTTTTCAGCAAAACCACTCTTCACCTGCCACCAACTCCTGTGGCTGCAGCCATGCTCTGAGAAGGGGCAGAGTTCATTAATTAAACTGAATTTACAAGCACCAGAACCCAGCTCTGATGGAGCCAAGGTGTGACAAACTTGTTCCCATCTGCAGCTGGACAGGGGAGAGAAAAATTGTTGTTTTGTCCAGTAAAGAAATTATTTCTTTCCATCCCTGCAGGAAGGTGAAACACCCTGAACTGGGTTTGCAGGAGACAGGAACCTTGCAGCAGTGCTGTGGGTTACACTGTCCTCTGCCTGTTCCTCAGCTGGAAATAGGATTTGTGCTCCTGAAAAATTGTTGCTTTTGTATAAAACCAGCAAACATTGCAGGATTTGGACAGGAGATTTCCTGGGGACAGATCTGTAAAGGCGTTTAGGTGCTTCATGATGCTGAAAGGTGCCTGTAGGAGTCCAAAAGTGCCTCTGACTCCTTTCAGTCCAGGAGCAGTGAATTCCCCAGGAGTCACTCAGGTTTGGGTTTGTTAGTGTCAGAGTCAGTAATGACCTGGCTTTGCACTCCCAGCTCAAAGCCAGGAGCTGCAGAGACCCTGGAACAGAACCACTCAGGTTGGGAGAGGCCTCCAAGGTTGGGAGAGGCCTCCAAGGTTGGGAAAGGCCTCCAAGGCTGGGAAAAACCTCCAAGGTTGGGAAAGGCCTCCAAGGTTGGGAGAGGCCTCCAAGGTTGGGAAAGGCCTCCAAGGTTGGGAAAAACCTCCAAGGTTGGGAAAAACCTCCAAGGCTGGGAAAAACCTCCAAGGTTGGGAAAGACCTCCAAGGTTGGGAAAGACCTCCAAGGTTGGGAAAGACCTCCAAGGTTGGGAAAGACCTCCAAGGTTGGGAGAGGCCTCCAAGGTTGGGAGAGACCTCCAAGGTTGGGAGAGACCTCCAAGGTTGGGAAAAAGCTCCAAGGTTGGGAGAGGCCTCCAAGGTTGGGAAAGACCTCCAAGGTTGGGAAAAAGCTCCAAGGTTGGGAGAGGCTTCCAAGGTTGGGAGAGGCCTCCAAGGTTGGGAAAGACCTCCAAGGTTGGGAAAAACCTCCAAGGTTGGGGAAAACCTCCAAGGTTGGGAAAAACCTCCAAGGTTGGGAAAGACCTCCAAGGTTGGGAGAGGCTCCAAGGTTGGGAAAGACCTCCAAGGTTGGGAAAAACCTCCAAGTTGGGAAAAAAACCCAACCAAACCCAACCCCAGGCAGTGCCAGCGTGCCTAGCACAGCACATCTCCAAATCTCCAGCTCCCATCCTGCCTTTGGACAGTCCCAGGGGTGGAGATTCCCCCACAGCTCACTCAGCTGGGTCAGCAATGTCCAAAACCTCCCAGTTCCTGTGACTTTGGGACCTGCATCCCAACAAGAGACAGGCACAGACTCCTTGGAGAGGTCCAGAGGGTTTTAATTCCCTTTAACAGCAGGACCTGGCATGGAATTCTGCCCCAGTGCCATGGAATTCCCTGGATCCCCATCAGCCCTGCGTTCCCTCAGCCCTAGTGGGGCACAGTGATATATGGTCTCCTCCAGCCAGGTCTCACAAGCTCTTGGAGCTCTATTTCACACCCAGGATAGCTCAGCTGCCTCAGAAGGCATAAAATCAGCAGGATGGCTTCTGTGGCAGTGTTGGAAACAAAAAGGTTTTAATGAAAGGCAAAATAACAAAACTCTTTACAGGGAAAAACCGAGCCAGGTGCAAGAGGTCCTTGTCTCTGGTAAAACACCTCACAAAAGTTTGTTTGTTCTCTTCTTTTTCTAGTGAATTGCTCAGGCTGGACTTTTTGACTCCTGTCCAATTGGCTATCCTTAAGTTTGAGGTGAAGTCCCCCAAGTCCTATGAGGTGCTTTTTGCTAATTGAGGAGAAAAACTTCTGGGCTTTTTTCCTTTTTAAGAAGACAAAGGATAGTTTTGTCACTCTGTCACCAGAGGGCACATTCCTATAGCAGAGCTGTTGATTCAGGAGAATTGTGGCCCTGCTAAATTGGATAACACAGAGCTGAGCAGGGCAATGGTTTGTCAGACAGGTTCATAGCTTTTTCTCTGGAGGAGTATTCCCTGCAATGTCATCTTTGCTGTTCTGTGATTCCGTGCAAATCTTTTCAGAGCCGCCTGACTGCTGAAAGCTGCCTCCTCTTCATGGAACAGGAATGGAGACTGCAGCAGCCGTGGGGAGCTGGGGAGTTTCTGCCTTGATGTACCCTGCAGTCAGAGAAGCTCTCAGTTGCTGTTTCAATTTTCTTTCTATTTTATTAAAATTTCAAACCTGGGGCTTCCCTGCCCCTCCTCTGTGGCATTCACATTCTCTGGAAAAATCCCTTCACCCAGGATTTTTCTCCTGGGAAGCTGAGAAGCCTCAGCGAAAAAGGAAAACAATTCTTACCTCATTTGCTTCTCCTGTGTTTTGCTGCTTTGGAATGTGTTTGGAGATTGTTTACCCACAGGTGATTGTTTCATTGGATTCTGGTGTGAATTATTTTGACCCAATGGGCAATTAGGTCATTGCTGTGTCAAGACTCTGGAAGGAGTCACGAGTTTTCATTATTATCTTTGTAGCCTTCTGTCTGTACCCTTTCTGTATTCTTTAGTATAGTTTAGTATTCTTTAATATAATATAGTATCATAAAATAATAAATTAGCCTTCTGAGAACATGGAATCAGATTCATAATTCCCTCCTTTGTCTGGGCACCCTGCAAACACAACACTCCTCCATCTGCTTCTCTCTAAGGAGAGACAGCAGAAGCTCCTGTTCAGTCAGCACTGCCCCAGCTGGAGATTTCCCTTTGTTCAGGCAGCTCTGGCCGTGCAGATCAAAGCATCAATGACACAAATCAGCTTTAGCTTTAGCAGCAAGGCTGGGCAGTGTTTGAAGGTGGCCCAGCTCGTGTGCAGCACTGCAGAGCACATCTTGTGCTGCACTGACAGCCACATAAATGCCTGAGCTTCCCTCAGGGAGAGACCAGCGAGTACAGGAGGAAGGTGTGAAGTCCCAAATCAATATTCCTGAAGGGAAATATTGTATTTGGGTTGCCCCAGACAAAGGAAGGAATGATGAATCTGACTCCATCTTCTCAGAAGGCTAATTTATTATTTTGTAATACTATATTATATTAAAGAATACTGGTAATATTAGTATATTTAGTGTAGTTTTTTATACTATATATATACTATACTATAGTTTTTTATACTATAGTTTTTATAGTTTATTATATTTGGTATATTTAGTATAGTTTAGTAAACTATACTAAAGAATACAGAAAGGATATTTACAGAAGGCTACAAAGATAATAATGAAAACTTGTGACACTTTCCAGAGTCCTGACACAGCCTGACCCTGATTGGCCAAAGAGTGAAAACAACTCACAGCAGAGTCCAATGGAACAATCCCCTGTGGGTAAACAATCTCCAAACACATTCCACAGGAGCACAACACAGGAAAAGCAAATGAGGTAAGAATTGTTTTCCTTTTTCTCTGAGGCTTCTCAGCTTCCCAGGAGAAGAATCCTGGGTGAAGGGATTTTTCAGAGAATGTGAATGCCACAGGGAAACATGATGGGAAAGGATCCCTCAGGTGGTGGAGCCTGCAGGGATCCAGATGTGCATTTTCTCTGTGTGCTGTGCCCCAAGCACTGGGGAAGAGCCTCCAGAGCAGCAGCAGAGGAGCCCTGGGGCTCCTGCCTGAGCTCCTGATGGAAGCCAGGCTTTGCTCCTCAGATCAGGGGGTGGAAATCAGCACAGCTTCACTCAAAGGAATCATTCTGCCTCCCTTCCACACTCCACACACCAAACCTTGGTCTCAGCAGCGCTGGGAGGGCTGTGACGTGAGCTCCATGTAGTGATGGCGAGAACCTTCCCTACAGCAGAATTGTTTTATCTTCCTTCCAAGCATCCCCCAGACAGGTCAGCAAAGGCTGTGCTGCAGCTCCTCTGTCTGGAAGGCTGCTGAGGGTTTGATGGAAGGTTCTGCAAGTCAGTGGCCTTGGGTAAAATCTCATCATCAAAACTCTTGAGCTGGAAATTGTGACTATTTCTAGGAAATAAAAGAGTGAACAAACTGAGCAGATATGGACTTTTAGTACTCCCAGCTTTTACTACAAAATGTTTGGAGGCAAAGATCTCTGTCACGTCTTCCCTTCCCCTTCCCTCTTTTCTTTCCTCCAGCTCACAATTTCTAGAGAACTAAAAGGTCACAGGCTTGGGTTTGGCCCCTTGTTTCCAACCATATTAAAAATCCCACTTTCACCCATTAGCTAATATTTTCTTCTGTGCAGCTAATTCCACAGTGCAGCTCCATGGATGGTTTGGAGCTGTGCAGAAGCAAAGGAAGCAGGGAATTCTGCTGGGTTTGGAACAGCAGCAGAATATTTGTCGCCATCATATTTTCTGAAAAGTCCCCTTTGCCAGGATTTCTCTCCTGGGAAGCTGAGAAGCCTCAGAGGAAAAGGAAAACAATAATTATGTCATTTGCTTCTGCTGTGTTTTGCTGCTTTGGAATGTGGCTGGAGATTGTTTATCCAACACGTGAATTGTTTTTACTTAATGACCAATCATGGTCAGGCTGGGTTGGGACTCTGGAGAGTCACGAGTTTTCATTATTATCTTGTTAAACCTTCTGCTGTATCCTTTCTCTATTCTTTAGTATAGCATAATGTAATATAATATAATATAATATAATATAATATAATATAATATAATATAATGCAATGCAATATAATATAATATAATGCAATACAATGCAATATAATTCAATAATAAATGAGCCTTCGAAGAACATGGAGTCAGATTCATCATTTCCTTCCTACCATGGAATATTCCTGAATATACCACAAGTGTCCCCTGGGCAGGATGAGGTTTATGACACTGAGAATGGGTCTGGGCCACCTGTGCTCTCTGCCTCAGTAATTCCTGTGGAAATAAATGTTCTGTAGGAAGGTATTGCTGATAAAATACTGAATTTCAGTGGTGAGGGGCTTCTTCTGTTCTACTGTTCCCATTTACCTTGGAAATTAAACTGGATTTGTAATCAGGGCCACAGGACAGGGCTCAGTTCATGTCCTGATGGAAGAATAAACTCTGCTCTTGTGGCGTTTCTCACCCACCTGTGGGAGGAATTTCACTGGGAAAAAAGGCTGAAGGATGAAGGACAAGATGAGGGAATTCCTAATTACTGCACAGCAAGGAGAGCTGGAGTCGGTGTGGGTTTGGCACTAAGAGCAAAAAGGTGTTTTGCAACACTTGAGGAGCTGAGCTGATCATGAGTGATGTTTGTTTGGGCTAAGAAGGTGAAAATTCAGTGAGATTTTTGGCATCTTAGGCAGAAACTCTGCTTATTTACGCCAGTGTGAATTCAGGTGGAGTTTTTCCAGTTCCCCCCTTATTCCTGCACCTCTGAACCCTCAACCAGAGCCAGGGTTACAGAACTGCCCTAAACCCAGGGGTGCCATGAGAATTCCAGACTCTGAATTCACATTTTCCTTTCTGTGCCAGTAACTCTGCTCCTCCCTCCCCTCCCTCCCTCCCTCCCTCCCCAGACCACGAGGAAGATTAAAAGGAGGAAGTTCTGGCAGGATTTTCATTAATAACCCCTGGCTAATTCTGAAGTGCCTGTTAGGAGGAGCCCTCTGTGTGTCCATCCATCACAGCTGGGCCCTGGATATTGATTATTTTATATTTAATGCAGCTCTTACATCTTTAATGCCTTGTTCCCGAAAGTGTCCTCAGCAGGGGGGTGGTGTGGTCAGATTTAATCAACATTTCCAAGGCTGGAAATGAGCTCCCAATAATTCTTGGGACGTGTCTTTGGCAGATGGCAATTAATGAGTCCCTTTTTTAAAAGCAGTAATATTTTATTTTATTTTTTTTAATTTTATTTTATTTTATTTCTCCTGCTCCTGGGAGGTTTATGTGAAAAGCGTTGCTATAAAATGAAGCCTCTGATTTTGGCAGTCAGGATTGCAGAGAGCCAAAATCCAACATTTAAACTGGAAATGTTTTTGGGATCATGGAAGGGACCTTAAATATCATCCAGTGCCATCGCTGCCACGCACCCCAAAGTTCCTCTCCAGCCTCATGCAGGAGTAAAGTGTTTTTCCTAAGGAATTCAGGAAATTTGTGCCAAAAAATGATTGTTTAGCCTTGGTTTAGGGGCTGCTTCTCACAAAAAGTCACCGACTTTTGGGTTGGGATGGGAATTTTAGATTCCGTGGACAGAGCAAAGCAGGGAAGGACCTGGGTGCTCTCCCAGGATTTGCTGCTTCCATGTCTCTGCTGTCACATTTAATTCTTGCTTCAGTAACAAATCAATGCTAATAAAAAGAAAAATAAAATCCAGATCTTAGAGCTGATGAGCTCAAGCAATTTCTAGATCTAATCACAGACAATAAAGGACCCAAAAAAACATCAAAAAACAGATTTTGTGCCTCAGACTGATCTCCACTTGGGATGGAGCTACAAACCTCAGATGGGATTGATTTTACTGCAAATAAAGAGTGGTTCTGTGCAATTCTTCAGAAGTTCTAATTTACAACTTAAGGGCAGCATCTTCTTTGCATCCTTTCTAAACACAAATTCTCTATTTGCTTGCAGGGTTTGATTGGTTTGAATAAGCAGCTTAGAGATCTTTATAAGAAATGCTCTGAAAAAAAGCAGAAACACATTTTAGAATTAAAAAAAATAAAGTCTGTCTGCTTTTATGACTCAGCTGCATTTGCATAGGAGTAAATGAGCACATCAATGATACATTCAGAGCCCTAAGAATTTCTCCATTCATCCAATGCTGGCTCTTTTCATGAGTTTTATCTTTCTAATTCTTTTTCATTTAACTTTATTTCCCTTTTGTCCCATTGAGAAAGAGGAAAGAGACACATTCCCAACACAGAGAACCACAACAGAGAAACAAAAGCAAAACAATAATCTCTTTTCCAGGATGCTGCTGCTTGCAGTGCTGCTGATAAGAGACTTGAGAGCTTTCGGTGTCCTCCATAAATCAGTTCCCTCTGGCTTGGGAAAGGCTTTAAATTTTAAAGGAAATTGATTGTACAGGCACATTCAGGTTTGATTCTCCAGAGGCTGGATTCTCATGGGAACTCCTCCATTCCAGCATTCCAAGTTTGAGTGATATTGGGTGGTACTGGGTGATATGGGCTGATATTGAGTGATACTGGAAGTTACTGGGTGATATTGGGTGGTACTGGGTGGTATTGGGTGGTACTGGGTGGTATTGGCTGATATTGAGTGATACTGGAAATTACTGGGTGATATTTGCTGATATTAGGTGATATTGGGTGATACTGGGTGATATTGGGTGATTTTGGCTGATTTTGGGCAATACTGGCTGACATGAGGCAATATTTGGCAATACTGGGTGATGATATTGGGTGATACCCAGTGATACTGGGGGATATTGGGTGATACTGGGAAATCCTGGGTGATTCTGGGTGATATTTAGTGATACTGGGCGATACTGGGGGATAGATACTGAGCATTACCAGTGGTGGTGATACTGGGTGATATTGGGCAATACTGGGTGATACTGGGCTGTACTGGGTGATGATATTGAGCAATACTGGGTGATACTGGATGATGATATTGGGTAATACTGGTTGATACTGGGTGGTATTGGGTGATACTGGGTGATGATACTGGGTGATACTGGGTGATATTGGGCAATACAGGGTGATACTGGGCTGGACTGGGTGATGATATTGGATGATACTGGGTGATACTGGATGATGATATTGGGCAGTACTGGGTGATACTGGGCTGTACTGGGTGATGATATTGGCTGATATTGGGTAATACTGATTGATACTGAGTGGTATTGGGTGATACTGGGTGATGATACTGGATGATACTGGGTGATATTGGATGATACTGGGTGATACTGGGCTGTACTGGGTGATGATATTGGATGATACTGGGTGATACTGGGTGATGATATTGGATGATACTGGGTGATACTGGATGATGATACTGGGTGATACTGGGCTGTACTGGGTGATGATATTGGATGATACTGGGTGATACTGGATGATGATATTGGGCAGTACTGGGTGATACTGGGCTGTACTGGGTGATGATATTGGCTGATATTGGGTAATACTGGTTGATACTGGGTGGTATTGGGTGATACTGGGTGATACTGGATGATGATTTTGGGCAGTACTGGGTGATACTGGGCTGTACTGGGTGATGATACAGGGTGATACCAGGTGAAACTGGGCAGTACTGGGTGATGATATTGGGTGAGGATATTGGGTGTTACCGGGCAGTACTGGGTGAGGATACTGGGCAGTACTGGGTGAGGATACTGGGCAGTACTGACTGATACTGGGCAGTACTGGCTGATACTGGGCAGTACTGGCTGATACTGGGCAGTACTGGCTGATGCTGGTGCTCCCTGCCTGCAGAGCTTTTTCAGCTGCATCGGGCAGGGAAATCTCAGCTGTGGGGCTGGGGAGAGCAGAGCTGAGGGCAGTGGAGATCCCACAGCCCTGAGAGTGAGAATTAATGAACAGAATTTAACAAAGGACTCACGAAATACCAAAATCAAAGGATGGAATACCAAAATACTGAGGATGTAGGGAGGAGAAGAGAATCAGGAATCAGGGAATGGTTGGATTGAGAGGGATTTTAAATCCCATCCAGTGCCACCCTGCCATGGGCAGGGATGCCTCCCACTGTCCCAGGCTCCAAACCCTGTCCAACCTGGCCTTGGGCCCTTCCAGGGATGCAGGGGCAGCCACAGCTGCTCTGGAATTCCATCCCACACTCACAGGGAGCAATTCCTTCTCTAAATCCTATATAAATCTAATAAGGGCCATTCCCCCTCATCCTTCAGCTGCTTTTCCCGAGGTTTTATCCATCCCACGGATGGGGCTGGATATTCCCTGTACAGACAGCCCCAAACCTCTTTATCTCAGCCCTTGCTGTGCCCCGAGAGCGGGAGGAGCCGCTGCTGCCGGTTCCAGGTGCCACCAGGAGCAGCTTGGCATTGGGCAGAGGATGCTCCACACACCTGATTGGGGAACCAGACAAACTCCACAACTTTGGTGCGAGCTGTAAACCCGGTGTGTTTGTCACAGCGCTGGACACACGTGGGAATCGTTCCCCTAACGTGACATGGGTGCCTCTGGGAACTCCAGATCCTTTTTTAGCTCCCTCTCAAATCCATATGCATGCAATTTCACGACAGGTTCATACATATTTATTCCACTGATTTCGTGTGACATTTGCGGCTAATTTTTCTTTATCAGAAAGAATAGCTGGGTCATTTTGACCCTGCTTTGCTTAGCAGCCTCTCTGTCTGTTGCGGAGTTCAAGGACCCCCTTATCTCTGTCCTTCGGCTGAAGCAGTTTCAGACTAAACAACCTACAGACTTAACTCAAAGATGTACATTTCACCTAAATCAAAATGGATTTCTTACTCTGGAAAATTGCCACTCTGCCTCACACGGGGGCAGCCGGCAGAGGATGCTCCATCATCCCCAGTCCAGCAGAGGATGCTCTGCACACCCCAACGGGAGGCTGAGGGGCACGGGCTGGTTCCCTGCCAGCAGCACCGCCAGGGGCACGGGAAAAGCTCCGTGAATCCCCGGGAAAAGCTCCGTGAATCCCCGGGAAAAGCTCCTTTAATCCCCGGGAAAAGCTCTGTAAATCCCAGGGGGAAAGCTCTGTAAATCCCAGGGAAAGGCTCTGTAAATCCCAGGGGGAAAGCTCTGTAAGCCCCCGGGAAAAGCAGTTTGCGGGCAGGGAGCGGTGCTTGGGTTCCTGCCGGGGTTTCTGAGTCTCTGCTGGCCCCGGAGGTTTCTGCAGCGAACAGAACGAGCGGAGCTTTGGCGTTCTCCTGCGGGAAATGCAGCCCTGCAGAGTCACGCTCTGTCTCGACCCTTCAGAGCTGAGGACACCGAGTGCAACCCCAGCACCCTCACTTCTGCAAGCCTCCAGTGCCTGTCTGAAGCATTAGGAGTGACAAAACACTGGATTTAACCCCCAAACTGGGCTTTAACCCCCAAACTGGGCTTTAACCCCCAAACTTCCCAGCCCTGGACAGCTCCCCTCCGATCCCAGCCCCGCTTGGCTTTGAGGGTGTCATACAGGAATGTTTATTGATTTTTTTAGTAAAATCAGCTGTTCTGAGTCCCTGTGGGAGGGGGCACTGCCAGCCGGGTGGGTGAGTGGCCACCCCTCCATAGGTCCTGCGGAGCTGGGAGCGACTGGGAATGTCTGAGAGCAGTGGCTGTGCCGCTGTGCCGTGCACAGAAGGTGGCACCGTGCGACAAGCGGAGGCTTTCCCCGACAGGGCAGAGCCTCTTGCTGCTCCCAGCCCCGCAGCAGCTGCGATTTATCCCCCCCATGCAGGCAGGGCCAGCACGCTGCTCCCACCCTCAGCCTGTGGGACCCACATCCCCTCGGAACTGGGAGAGAGACAGAGAAAAGAATGACCAAAATTCTTATCTCATTTGCTGCTCCTCTGTTTGTGCTCGTGTGGAACGGGCTGGAAGATTGTTTACCCGGAGGAATTGCTTGGTTGGATTCTGGTGGAATTATTGATGTTAATTAACCTGTCAAGTCCAAGCTGTGTCCTGGCTATTGGCAGACAGACATGAGTTTCTCAGTAGTTAGAAGTGAGCATTCTTTGGGGTTCTTTGTATATAGATATAGTGCAGTATAATTGTGAAAAACGCCAGTCACTTGTTTTTAAAATGTTTACAAGTTTAATAGTAATAAAATGGTTAAAAAGAATAGTAACACAATTAGAGTAATAACAATTTGGACAAATTGAATAAGGACAATATGAGACAATAAAAACAAAGAGTTACGGATGTCCGGGTACCTTTTTCTGGGCTTCATGAGCCCGAAAAAGGACCCCTGCTAACAAAGGATTAACCCTTAAAAACAATAGCCTGTTAAATATTCATACACTGCATACATGATGCATAAATCCCATTCAAACACAGGATTCTGTCTGGTCAGTGTCAGCTTCTTCCTTCTAATCCCAACAGAGCCTCCAAGGTGGGAAGAAGTTAGTTTCTTCTCATAAGAAGGCAATAAATTCCCTTTCTCTGAAAGATTTAGGTGTCCTGTGGCTGCTATCTCGCTGCAAGCCCTTTCTGTTAAACAAAGCATCTTACATAGCATAGTTTCTATTTTAACAATTTTTATAACCTAAAACTATATTTAACACAGTACTTAAGAAAATTAATACAGCATTATTTTCTAACACAACATATATAATATTTGCGAAAAGTCAATCATAAAATGCATGCATTTTTCACAATTATGTAATATAATATAGTTTTAATAAAGCGAGTGTTCAGCATTCCAAAGCCTTGCAGTCAGATTCCAATCACTTCCTTTGTCATGGACACCCTGATTTTCCAATAGCAGCCTGTGCCTGCAGGGGCTGGATGTGGCTCTGCCAAGGAGAATTCCTGACAGAGCTCAGTTCCTGAGGCTCAGGAGTGCTGGGTTCACTGTGCCAGGCATTCAGAGCTGTACCCACTGCCTGGAGCAGGGAATCAACCCAGCAAGCAAAGGAAAATAGAATTACTTGCTGGCAACTTGTAACGCTGTAGTGGGTGAGGAAAAGCTTCTCTGTGTCTTCCTATTTTGTTGGGATTTTAATTAATGAGTTTAGTGTAGATATGGATGAGGAGCAGCTTGTCAATACCTGCCCCAGTAATTCAGCCCAAATCAGACTTATCTCTAACACAGCAGCCTCATTTCACCAAAGCTGCAGACAAAGGCAGGAAGGCTGGATTTTATTATTGCTTTCCTAATCCAAGGCTGATCAGTGTAAGACCGAAGTGCCTGACCCAGCAGCAGCTCTCAGGGTGGAGGATGAACCTCTGTGAGATTCCAGATCCAGGCGCATCCTTCAATGCCTGTGAGAGGAGATGAGAGCTTTCAGCCCAGAATATTAACTCAGGGCTCAGAGATGAATTAGAGACACACTACTTCAGAAATGAGGAAAAAACTGCACAAGAAGGATGGACCCTTTTGTGTTAAGAGAAAATAAGCACATTTCTTCCATCAGTCCCTAATTACTGATCCAAAGTGTGCACTGGAGAGCCAAGGAGAGTGGAGGAGCTGTGAGTCAGCCCCACTCCCTGCCTGCTCGGACACCTCTGTGCTCCTGATCGTTCCTCACAAGCACAAATCCCTCAGGGCTGGGATTCAGCTCCCAGCTCATCACATCAATGGATGGGAGACAGAGCAGAGTGGGGCTGGTGTTTGATGATCCCAGTCCTGGGAACATGCAAAGGTTTTGTTCAGCACTGCAGGAGCTGACTCAGCTCCTGGGGAGGTTCGTGATCCACTTTGCCAAGGCTGAGGGACTCTGGCCTTTCTTCTACAGCAGAAAAGGAAAATTCAGAGCTCCTTATCAGTCCTCTGGCTGCTTCCCATCTTCACTGATTGGGGAAATGTCAGTGAAAATAGTGATTAGAAAATCCACTGTGGGGGAAAATTGTCCACTGAGTCCCCATTCCAGCAGGGATGTGCTGCAAACACTCAGAGCTAGCTGCTAACATAGGTTTAATTTCATATATTGGAATTATAAATTATAAATTTATTTTATAAGTATAAATCATTCCACTCTTCTTAACAGCACTGCTGTAGTAGTACACCATCCTTAGCCAGTATAAAATATTTTAATATTTTATATAAATATTAAAAATATATAAATATTAAATTTTATATATTTATATTATAAATATATAAAATATTTTGTTGTAAAGGAATCAAGGGCTGGAACAAGAGCCAGCTGCTGGGGATGGTGCAGCTCAGCACAGCTCTGTGAGGGGAAGCAGCAGCAGGAGTTTCTATTTCTCTGTTAGCTGAGCCCTCAAGCCCAGCATTATTCCCTTCCCAGGAGGAATGCAGGACGAGCATGAATCACCTTGAGTGGCTGAGAACAAAAGCCAGGCAGCACAGAGAGTGCTGGCAGAGCCAGTCCACCTGAGACTCAGGATGAAGCCCTAAAAATGTCCCAGCTCCCCGTTTACGTCAGTGCTGGCACTCTTACATCTGCCATTATGTAAGATCAGTGCATCCCCAGGATGTGCCTTTGTCTCACCAGCAGAGCTTTAAAGCTGCCACAGTTTAAGGCTGTACCTTCCCTCCCCTTCTGTTTTGATTTGGATTTCAGAGGCCAAAAAATAACCTTTTTCCAGCTCTTTCCCTGGAAAATAAATAATATTTTTCAAAATAAATGATCTTTTTCAAAATAAATGATCTTTTTTCAAAATAAAGAATCTTTTTCCAAATAATCTTTTTCCACCTTTTCCCCTGGAAATTATATTTTTCAAAATAAATAATCTTTTTCAAAGTAATCTTTTCCCAGCCCTTTCCCTGCATGCAAAACCCAGCCCAGCCCTCCCAGATTGGCTCTCAGGCCACCCCTGCACGTTTTGCTCAGTAACCAGCCCGGGCTCTAGCAGGGGAGGAGAAGGACATGCTCAGGAATGAAGCATCTGGCGCTTCTTTGGGTCTGAACTGTGCTGCAGGACCTGCATCTGCTGGGTCAGCTCCTGAGTTGTTGTTCCTGACATTTCATGTGGGATCTCAGCACCTCAGGACTGACGTGCTGAGTCACCAAGACCACCCTTGGGGGGCTCGGAGGTCCTGGAATGTTGCCAGAAGTGTCTGGTGGCTGGACTTTGATCCTGCACCTGTATGAGGATGGGAGGATCTCACTGGGATAAATGGTGAAGGGATAAGTTAATTAGAGTGTGAAACACAGGGTTTAGAATTTCGGTACAGGGGGGGTCTAGAGAAGTAAGATGGAGGAATTGGGGCGTGTCCTGTTCTTCTTCTTCTTCTTCTTGGCCTCCATCTTCTGTGGTGGTGGTGGCACTTTGGGATTGGTTCTTACTAGAAGTGCACTTGTCAATAAGGGTGAAAGGTATTGGGGAGAATAGGTAAATATCTTATACGTAGTTTTGGGTATAAAGATAAGTGACCGCCCCGGGGGCTCACAGTGTGCTCATGGCTGATGTGCTGTGTGGACCTCTGTCGGGCCGAGAGAAAATCTTGTAGATAAAAACTAATAAACACTGAAGACCGAGAAAAAACCTGAAGACTCTTTTCGTCCTTTGGAGCGCGGGCTGCCAAAGGCCATCCCGAGCCTTTCCAGGCCATAAAAAACAGCCAAGAACGGGACAATTTCAGTCACCACATTTAAGCTGAGAACGTGGCCAAATCACTTATTTGAAATTTGCAATCAGGTTTAAGGCCCATGGTGGAAATGTCCACTTCAAGCCTTTCTCGTGCTGCTTCAGGGTTATTTGAGCTCTGGTCCTGTCAGAACCCAGGACATTGCTCTGGCTGCCCTGGAGGGCTCAGGACCCTGGCAGGGGCTCAGAGACCTTGGCACGGAGTCACAAACACCAAAACCACCTGTGCCTTTGATTTCAGCCCATGGAAACAATTCCCAACTTTGTGTGAGGAGTTACAAGCCACAAGAGTTTGAGCAGAATGACAGTGAATTTGTCACAGGGTGAAAAAGTGGAATTTTGGGGCTTTAGAATGGGGGTTCAGGAGGCAAGATGGAGGAATCTGGGTGTGTCCTGTCCTCCTCCTTCTTCTTCTTGTTCTTCATCCTCTGCTGTGATCGTGACACTTCTGGATTGGTTTAGAGTAGAGACAGACTGTCTAACACAGGCGATAGGTATTGGAAGATTATTGTAAATAAAGCACAGGTAGTTCTCAGTATAAAAAGCCAACAGCACCCCAAGGGCAGGGGCTGTGCCACAACCCGACCTGCTGGACAGATCTCAGCAGGTCAGAGACAGAATGTATGTTAGAGAAAATAAACAACCTTGAGAAGCAGAGCCAAGGAATCCTGTCTCCTTCTTTGGTTTCTGGGCTGGGAAAAAGAGAATTTCTGACACCTCGGGGTCACCCCAGAGACCCCGTCATGGTCCCACTGCATTCCCTGGGAAGGATGGGAGGGAGCTGGGGCAGGCAGGGCTGGCACTGGGAGCTGGCACTTGGTGGCACCGGCAGCTGGCACCTGGTGGCACTGGGAGCTGGCACTTGGTGGCACCAGGAGGTGGTGCTTGGTGGCACTGGGAGCTGGCACTTGGTGGCACTGGGAGCTGGCACTCAGTGGCACCAGGAGCTGGTGGCACTGGCAGCTGGCACTTGGTGGCACCCGGATCTGGTACTCGGTGGCACCGGGAGCTGGTGGCACTGGGAGCTGGCACTTGGTGGCACTGGGAGCTGGCACTTGGTGGCACCGGCAGCTGGCACCTGTTGGCACCGGGAGCTGGTGGCACTGGGAGCTGGCCTTGGTGGCACTGGGAGCTGGCACTTGGTGGCACCGGGAGCTGGTGGCACTGGGAGCTGGCCTTGGTGGCACTGGGAGCAGGCACTTGGTGGCACCGGCAGCTGGCACTTGGTGGCACTGGGAGCTGGCACTTGGTGGCACCGGGAGCTGGTGGCACTGGGAGCTGGCACTCGGTGGCACTGGGAGCTGGCCTTGGTGGCACCGGGAGCTGGCACTTGGTGGCACCGGGAGCTGGCACTTGGTGGCACTGGGAGCTGGCACCTGGTGGCACCGGGAGCTGGTGGCACTGGGAGCTGGCCTTGGTGGCACCGGCAGCTGGCACTTGGTGGCACCGGGAGCTGGCACTTGGTGGCACCAGAGCCCGTCCGGAGGGCAGGCAGGGAGGGAGGCTCGGGTGAATCAGCAGCTCCGGCGCTGCTGCTGCTCCTGGCTCCGGAGCGGCTCCCTCTGCTCCAGCCCTGCCCAGCCCGGCTCTGCCGCTCCTCGGGAAATGCCAGCGCTGTGTAAGCCCCAGGGAAAGGTGTCCGCTTCCCCTGGAATCCCCAGGGAAATGTCTCCGCTTCCTGCAGCCCCTCTGGAGCCTCCGCGGGGCTTCAGAATCGGGAATTTTCACATCATCAGTGGGAACAGAACAACTTGTGCCGTTTGCAGTACCCAAAGCACAGCGAGCCCTCCTCGGAGGGCAGGGGGGTGTCTGCCCTGCCCTCATTGCAGGGATGGATCCCTCAATCAGCCCCACCAGGAGCAGGCAGCTTTATCTGAATCCCACCCATCCTGCACACCCATGGGCCAGACGTGACTGGGTGAGACAGCTGCTATTAAAGCAGCAGCCAAATTAGAGTTTTATTGTGGTTAAGTATCACTCTCGGATTTAGGATAAAAAAAAACATCTTCAGCTTCTCAGAAGGAAGATCAGGTCTCAGATGCATTTTGTGATCAAAACCTCAATTAAAAAAGGATGAGGTTTGGAGCAGGGAGTGCAGCTGTGACACTGGGATTGTTCTGAGAGCAGCACTTTGTGTCTGCACAGCGAGGAGCTGCAAGGTGTGCTGAGAATGTCTCTAAAAATAGCTGCAAACGCTGTCTACCAAGTTTAGAACAAACAAATTCCCCAGGATTTTAATACGATACTTCTGTCACAAATGGCTGGTTTTATGTAAAGAGAACAAGCCCTCAAGGAGGCTGGGAAAGTTTTGGATCCCCAAACATCCCAGGGAAAGCTTTGGATCCCCAACCCTCACAGCACCAGTGGCCACAGCCCAGCTGCCACTGCAGTTGTGAAGGCATAACACACACTTTCAAAATAATTTCTGCCCTAATCCTCTAAAAGCTGCTTCTCAGGAGTTTTAGAAGCCAGCACCTTTCATTTCATGGCCACACATAGATGAGTTTAAGGGACTTAAAACTGCAAAGGGAGCTCAGCAGCCCCATGATCTCTGTGTGCCACATCCAGCAGGTTCTGCAGAAGTGTTTGGTGAGGGTGAGGCTCTAACAGGGAGATGCTGAAATCCCTGCCTGGCTCCTTTTTGTGCCCAGCAACTCCCTTTGACTCCCCAAAGCACAGATCAGGGACAGACCCCTGGGCTGGCAGAGCTGGGGATGTGCTGGGGGCGGTTTCCCACCCTTCTCGGGCTAATTTCTGTTTCACATCAAGGTGCAGACAGACTGTCTGTCTGAGTGTGCCAGCAGCTGCGATTGTCATTAACTGCAGAGCGTTAACGAGGCAGCAGAGCCCTCACTGCAGCAGAGACTGCAGCAAGAGCTGGGCACACCCAGTTAAAGATGCAGCACATCCATCCTGCTGCCCTTCAGCTTTGCTCCATCCCCTTGCTGCAATGCTGGCATCAAACCCAGAGCTTAACTCTTTTCAGAACAAACTGCCTCAGAAAAACCAAAAAAAGAGCAGAAAAATGGAGCCAGAAAGTCCAGGTAGGAGTGATCTGTGTTTGCTGCAGCTGCCCCTTTCCTCCTAACAAAGTCTCAGTAGATATTTCTGTGCATGTGGGCATGGAAAGGATATTTCTGTTTGTTCTTTTTCTCTCCTTGCTGCAGGAGCAGGGTTTGAAGTGCCTGCCTGGGAATCCAAGCTCCTGGATCCTCCCTGCAGAGCTGCACTACAAGGCAGGAATGACTCTGCAGTTTTGCAGTTTTGCCAAACCCAGCTGGTTTTTCTGGTAAACTGAGGCACAGGCTCCACACTAACTCTCTCACAGGCTCTGATTTTGGTGAAAAATTCGCTATTTGTAAATCCAGCTCTGCTTCAGAAAACATTTTTGGCCAGAAGGATGAAGCAAAAGTGGAACTTTGCTGAAGTTAATCAGAGAAACATCTCCTAAGGGAATGTCTTTGACTTTTCCTTTCACAACTGACCTGAATTTCTTTCCAGGATAAGAATCTGTGTCAGATCACCAAATAAATCCATCTGTTCCACACAAATATTTCACTTGGATTGCCGCTCTTCCCTGGATACACGTCAGTGCCAGGATCTGAGTACCTGGACAGGATATTGTGCAGTCCCCTACGTTTGATGTGTCACTGGGGTGCAGGAGAGCAGCCCCAGAGCACAAATGGGAGCAGTTCCCGAGGTCAGGACTGGCTGGGATCTGGGAAGAGCCAGAGCAGCATTCTCCTCATGCCCTGTGAAGGGCAGCCCAGATCTGGGTGTGCTGAGGAAGCTCTGGGAATTATTGATGCCTCTGCAGCAGGGCCGGGAGGATGCACTGCAGAGCCAGCCCCTGGTGCCAGCCCTGCTGCTCCCAGCCCGAGGCTGCACCAGGGGGAGAGCAGGGCAGGGTGAGGGCAGGGTGAGACACCCCCAGCCAGAGGGGGAAAGAGCCCAACAAATGCCCTGGGATGGGGCAGGAGGGACCCTGAGCCCCCAGGATGGGGCAGGAGTGACCCTGAGCCCCCTGGGATGGGGCAGGAGGGACCCTGAGCCCCCTGGGATGGGGCAGGAGTGACCCTGAGCCCCTGGGAAGGGGCAGGAGGGACCCTGAGCCCCCTGGGATGGGGCAGGAGGGACCCTGAGCCCCTGGGATGGGGCAGGAGGGACCCTGAGCCCCCTGGGATGGGGCAGGAAGGACCCTGAGCCCCCCAACCTGGGGCAGGAGGGACCCTGAGCCCCCAGCACAAAGCAGGAGTGACCCTGAGCCCCTGGGATGGGGCAGAACGGACCCTGAGCCCCCTGGGATGGGGCAGGAGTGACCCTGAGCCCCCTGGGATGGGGCAGGAGGGACCCTGAACCCCCTGGGATGGGGCAGGAGGGACCCTGAGCCCCCAGCCCCGGCAGGCTCAGGAGCCTGGTGCAGCCAGCTGGGTGAGTGTGAGCTCTGCTGGTCCACAGCAGATCCTGGAGCTCCAGCAGCAGAAACAGAACCTGGCAGGGGTTTGGGGCTTTGGGGTTTTGGCTCCCTGGGTGAGCCTGGAGTCGCTGCTGAGTCAGGCTGGGGTGACAGGGGAGCACAGGGGGCTGGGATGTCCCAGCCAGGCCAGAGGAGCCGTGGAAACATCGCCAGGTCCTTCCATCCTCTCCCACCCAGGTGAGAAACACCTGCAGGGCTGGCCAAGCCCTGCACACAGGAACTGGAAGGAGATTGAAGGAGATTGAAGGACAGGAAGGACCTGGAGCTGCTGCAGAGACTCCAGAGGAGGCTCCAGCGTGATCAGAGGGATGGGACAGCTCTGCTGGGAGCACAGGCTGGCAGAGCTGGGAATGTTCAGGTGGAAGCTTTGGGATGAGCTCATTGTGGCCTTCCAGTACCCGAAGGAGCCAATAAAAAACATTCCCAAAGAAATGTCGTGGCATGATGTAATCTGATTTAAAATGGGAGCTGGGTGAGGGCAGGACCCTGAGGTGGCTGGAACAGGAATGTGGAGCACACAGGGCAAGGACAAAACACAGTGTGGTAGGGAAAGAGTCAATCTGCACTGCACTAAATAAATCATTGCTGAGAGTATTTTGGAGAGGAATAAAAGACATTTAAAGATTAGTGGGGGGGGGGGGGGGGGGGGAAAGGAGGAAGAGGAGGAGAAGCAGGGCAAGGCCAGCAGAACAGAGTGGTTTGGGGCAGTGCCACACAGGATACCCGGGGTCAGTGATCTGTGCCATGTTCTGCTGTCACTGCTGATCTCCAAACAGCTCAGGCTCTGTCACTGTGCAGCTCGGCCAGGCTGGGCAAAAATGGTCTCAGGAGAGATAAAAGGCAAAATTCATCCTGAATCTCTCCCTACACCACATGCTGGGGCTAAAATAGAAGGAAAATTAGCAGGATTTGGTGCTTGGTAACAAAAATTTTAATTGTATAGGATGATTCTTATATTGCAAGAAATTCCTGGCTGTGAGGGTGGGAAGGGCTGGGATGG
The DNA here is from genome assembly GCF_027579445.1 of Ammospiza nelsoni. Taxonomy (NCBI): domain Eukaryota; kingdom Metazoa; phylum Chordata; class Aves; order Passeriformes; family Passerellidae; genus Ammospiza; species Ammospiza nelsoni. The sequence goes on from NC_080662.1 coordinate 3,767,492, forward strand.
AATTCCCAGGGAGCTGTGGCTGCCCCTGGATCCCTGGCAGTGCCCAAGGCCAGGCTGGGATAATCTGGGACAGGGGGAGGTGTCCCTGCCATGGTGGGGTGGCACTGGGTGGGATTCAGGTTCCTTCCAGCCCCACCCATGCCAGGATTCCTGATTTTTCCTGTAAGATTTTCTCGCTTTGCAGTGTTCCTGTGGTCCAGGGTCTGCTATTCCCTTCCTTTAATCCCAGGATCAATAAAAAATCAGGTTGGAATTCAATGTACACTGGAATGGGATGGCCCCAAGCAGTTCTGGGTGAGAACAGGAATTATCAGCAGCCTGGGAAGGAATTTCCCACCCCCTCTTCCTCAAAGCTTTTCTTTTCATGTTTGTGAACCCCCTGGTTTTAAAATAAAGATTCCTCAGCCACAGACTCAGGATTCTCCCCCTACCACAGTTACTGCCTCTGTTCTGCATTCCAAAAGAACAAATTTGTTAGAAATGGGCAAGAGGGATCTGGAGGGAGCATCAGCTGTGCAACAGGGGGAGGGCACTGGGGTTTGGAGGAAAAAGGATCTCTGAGCTGAAACAAGGTGTAAATGAACAGATATTTAGGTTATTTTAGTGTCTGTGGGGCTGTCATGGATTTAAAAGCACTTGGCATTAACTCCCAAAAGTTTCTCTGCATTTCTGCCCCTCCCAGAGGAGATGGGGGTGCACAGGGGGCTCCCCATCCCACAGAAAACTCCTGCTGCCTTGAGAAATCAGGAGCAAGAATATTCTCCTGAACTGGCTGGAATTGTAACAGACTCAGGCACCTTTGTGTCCCTAATTAAAGATGGGTCCCATATTAAAAGTCCAGAGAATTCAAGAAAAGAGTCCCAATTTCTTCAGGTGCTTTAGGATGTGGGTATTTATTAGGGCATGCAGTGGATAAAGGTGGAGAGAAGCACTTGCTGGGTGAGGTCACAGCACTGGAGACGTTTTCCTGAGTGGAATTTCCTTTATTATTATGTGGGATTTAAGGAGGGACAGTAATTAATGGATAACTGTGAATGATTCCCAGGTTCACATTGCTCTTCCTCACTGTTTTGTGTCACTTTGGGCAAATCCTCCATTCTTTACTTGCCTCACAAATTCTTAATATCTCAGGGGGAATCAGTGCTTGTAGAGTTCTCCCCCAAAACTTCTACAAACCTGGATATTTCATCCTCAGCTGTTTAATATCATCTTGCACTGGGATGAGCCTCCAGAATGTTATTGATATGTCAAAATGTCACGGATGAGAGTGGGAATAAGTGACAAAAGGCTGATTGCCAAAAATAAAACACACATTTTTGAACATGAAATGGAAGGAAATAAATAAATCCTGGTAAAAGATCTCCTGACCTGCTCAGCTCCATCACAGCTGCATTTCCTCAGCACTGCTTGGTGCCTCCAGGATGGGAGTCAGGCACAAAAATGGGAGTTAATTCCTCCCAGTGGATATTGCCATTGTGGGCAGTGATGTGATCAGTGAAGGCAGGGCTGGAGCAGCTTTTCCAAGGTGAAATTCCTCTTGCTTTGTGCAAAGAACAGAACAGAAGGACAAAACCCCAAAAAAATTCTGGTTATGCCAGAGCCAGGGCACAAAAAGGGCTTTAAACAGAGGCTCCCCAGGAAAAGGGAGCAGGGTGGGTGCAGGGGAGCCTGGCTCATTTTCAATCCCATTTCTGTGTGGTATTCACATAATGACATAATTCTCTCTCCCAGGATTTTCCTGGGAAGCTGAAAGTCTGCGAGAAAGCTCAGAGAAGAAGAAAAACAATTCTTATCTTCACCTGCTGCATCTGTTATTTGGCACATGTGGAATGTGTTATGGAGATTGTTTACCCAAAGTGATTGTTAATTGGGCACTGGTGATGGTGTTTTGGAGTGATTGATGTCCTGGGCTGCCAAGCAAATTGTGTTCTATTCCCCATCTGCATGGCAGCTGTCTTCTCTTCAGTGGGCAGTTTTCCTTATCTCTTCCACACCCACTCCTTAACTGCTGATAAGAGGCCATTGAATGTCACTGCATGGCTGATAAGAACTACAGCATCCCATTGGGAGATATGAGCCCAGAGGGAGGAGCCAAGCATTCCTGCCTGGATATAATCTGGGGATTCTGGAACACCAGCCAAGCATTCCTGCCTGGATATAATCTGGGGATTCTGGAACACCAGCCAAGCATTCCTGCCTGGATATAATCTGGAGATTCTGGAACACCAGCACGGCTTCTGCACTGGATTTCCCAGAGGAACAGCAGCTGCCTCTGCCCCTGGATCTCCAGAGGAGACTCCACCCTTGTCCAGGATCCCTGCTCCAGCAGAACCAGCCCTGCCACTGCAGGAGGGCTGAGCCACAATTGCAATGGGACTGCTGCCAACACCCTGACCCACAGGGTGTCAGGTTGGGTTCTGGCTCTGGCAGGGTTGGTTTAGTTCACTGCATTGTTTATTTTATTTTTTATTTTCTTCTCTAATAAAGAACTATGATCCCTGCTCCCATACTGTCACTGTCACATTCTCTGAAAAATCCCTTTGCCAGGATTTCTTCTCCTGGGAAGATGAGAAGCCTCAGAGAAAAAACAATATTATCTCATTTGCTTCTCCCTGTTTTGCTGCTTTGGAATGTGGCTAGAGATTGTTTACCAGCAGGTCCATGTTTGATTGGTTCCGTGTGAATTGTTTTTAATTAATGACCAATCACAGCCAGCTTTGTCAGACTCTGAGGGGTCAGTCACGAGTTTTTCATTGTCATTCTTGTTAAGCCTTCTGCTGTATCCTTTCTCTATTCTGCAGTATATTTTTAGTATAGTAATCGTTAGCATAATATAAATACATAAAATAATAAATTAGCCTTCTGAGAACATGGAGTCAGATTCCCAATTCCTCCCTTCATCCTGGGGACCCTGAAAATAGCGCACCATATTTTTTGCCTGAAAGCCCCCTTTCATTTCAAATTTATAACAATTTGGAGGGAGGAGTTTATATTTTGCATCTCAGGGGAGGATCCTGCCTTCCTTAGCAGACACCTGGCTCTCCAAACTGAAACAATTTACCAATTATGTCAAAGCTGGGTTGTGACTGTCTGTAAGGGCTCAGGGTTTTTTTTTTTTTTTTTCATATCCTGTAGTAGTATAATATAGAATTAGGATAGTTTAGTATAACATAGCACAGCTTAATAAAGCAATTGATCAGCCTCCTGAAATCATGGACTCAAAGCTCTCATTCCCTGCCTGGGGGTCGCCTTGCTGTGATAATTTCCGTGCCAAATCCCAGCCTGCAGCCACATCTGCTGAGCCTGCAGGAGCAGGTGCCCTTGTAATGTGATCTGTAGGCTTTTAAAGCTGCATTGATCAGCTGCAGGGCCTGCTCCTATTGATTGATCAATTGATTGGGGCCTGCAGCTGCACACTCCATCAATGGACCGAAAATGGGCAGGGAGCAGCAGCAGTGATCTGATCCCCAAAGCCCTGCTGGTGGATTGGCTTCCTTAAATGGAACTTTAAATGGGGCTCCAAATGACTGGACTGCAGGCAATTATCTTCTAGCCAGCTTCCAGCTTGATTCTATACATTATTTATCCTCTGGAGGCACGCTGGGCTTTAGTTTTAATCCAGGAAAACATAATGGGAGCTACACAACAGCTCTGAAAAGCAAAGCAAGGTCAGGGCTCTGGGCAGGCCTGAAACACTCCAGTAAAAGCATTTGGAGGAAAATGTATCATCAAATAGCTGGAATATGGGTGTGCTGGTAAAAAAAATCAGAATTATCTAAAAAAACCTCTCAGTAATTCTGGATTTGACTCCCAGCTTTTGGGAGGTAAGGATTAATTAGAGCAGCCTCAGTTGGTGCTTTGCTCTCTGGGCAGGAAGGGGCTGAGTGATGGAAGAGAACTGGAGCCAGGACAGCTGATGGGTTTTGTCCAGGTGTGGGGCTGCCACTGCTCAGCACCAAACGTGCCTCCCTCCCCAGGGAGTGACAGGAGCCCAGGCAGGGCTGGGGCTCTGCCCCAAAACTGTTCCTTAACAGCACCCCCAAAATCCAACCCAGCCTTATCCTGCTCCTTCTAACCCTGCCACTATTCCTGCTGGTGCAAAGGGGGCAGATCAGCCCCAGGGCACCCAGGGTGACCCCAGCAGGATCCTCTGCTCGCCCTGGTTGGGGCTGAAATCAGGAATATCCATCACATCTCCCATCTGCCCACCCCTGGTCTCCAGCAATAATGGATTGCTGACCCTTTGAGCCTCTTCCTTCTGGGTAACCACAAATAGGGGCTGTGCCTTTGTTCATAATTCATTCCCCCCGTGGCCAATGAGGTCAGCAAATGGCATTTGCTAATGGTCCCTCCATCCCCCCATTCCTTACGGGCAGGTAATTTAATAGAGCTGATGTCTATATCCTTTAATAAATTGAATTTAAAACGTTGCAGCAGCTGCACGTGGAACAGAATCTCCAGCTGTTCAGCAGTAATTTATTCCTTTATTCCTGTTCCAGGCAGGTGCATCTCAGAGTGGTGCAGCTCTGGGGCAGTGGATGGGAGTGTGGATGTGACAGCCTGGTCAGAGAGAGAAGCCAGATAAATCTTCCCAGGAATTGTTCTGGGGAACTTTGAGAAGGCTGAGAGAGAGAATTAAACCAATCTTGCAGCTGGTGTTTTGAGCAGTTGTTTTCTCATGTTTGACAAAGGGTGTTTTCTTAATTAGCCAGTGGTGTTGGGGTGTTGATTAAATGACCAATCAGGTGCCCCTGTATCAGAAGGGTGTATAAAGGAATGGGTTTCTGATAAACTCAGATGGACCTGCTGGAGAGACCCAGAGCCTGTGTGTGCCTCACTGCTGTTCCTGACTCAGCAGTGACATGAGAGCCCCCCTGCCTTGCCCTACAACAGGAATAAACCCAGGGCAATCACAGACCTGGCTCTCTGTGGGTGCAGCTGGGCAGATTTTTGTCCTCTCTCATTTTTATTGGAGTCATTGGTTATGTTCCATGAGACCTGGGGGTTTCTGGGGTGGCAGTGGGGCTGAATGCAGGTCCCCACCCTGCTGTGGAAGTGCTCAGGGAATCACCTTCAGCCATCCCTGGTGCTGCTCCTGAAGCTGTTCCTGCCTGGGTTTTCTGCAGCAGGGGAAGATTTGCTCCTGTGTCAAAGCTGTGACATTGCCCAGGGAGGGCCTGGTCCACAGAAATAAACCCCAGGGACACCAAACTTGCTCTGACACCTCAAAACTGCCAGGGATTTTATTTTAAAATAAAATGGCCCTGAGCAAGGCACAGATAGTGACTGACAGTATCACGTCCACAACAGAGGTGCCCTTAAATGCTAATAAATTTCACATTTTCTTTAACATTCTGATAGCCAGCCCTGACTCTGTATTTCAGCCCATGCTCCCTCCTTTACAGTGCAGTGATTAATCAAGTAACTCATTAATAAACTCACCATTGATAACCTATACCACAAAACACCCCAAGAGAATATAAAGAATATAATATAAAAATATAATATAAAAATAATATAAAATATATATTTATATAAATATAAAATATAAATTCCAGCTTTTCCTAAAAGGCTGCAATAAACACAGCAAATGCAACAGGAACATCCTTGGGAACCATTGCCAGGGCCACTGAAATAATCCGAACTCCATATTTAGCCAGGACAATCCAAATCTCCTTTGAAGCTGATTCATGGTTTTGATGCTTCTTGAGATCTGCAGATGAAAAACTGCAGAACAAGACATTATTATTGCTATTATAATGTATAGAAATGTATTATTATTATTAAATTTTATTATTATTATTATTATGTTATATATCAATAATGTATAATATGCCATATATACTATATAATATGCAATATATAATATATAATATGTAATACATAATATATAATATATAATATATTGTATATTCTATATTGTATATTCTATATTATATTGTGTATTGTATATATTATACATTGTATATTGTATATTGTATATTGTATATTGTATATTCTATATTCTATATTCTATATTCTATTGTATATATTATATATACAATAGTATATATAGTATGTATAATATATATTTATATCTAGTATATATTATATTTTTTGTTATATTCTGTATAATGTTACTATTATAGATGAATATTATATTAATGAATATTATCATAAATTATTGTTATTATCATCTATAGAAACACCCCCTGAAATGAAATCACTGGGAAAACCTGAATGGTTCCTCTCCTCTTCATTTTCCTCCATCCTTTGATTCTGTTTCTTTGATGAACCCTCACATTTCAGGAGTTATTAATGTTTCTTTTGGAGCTGCACAAAGCGTGGTAGCAGCGAGCTGCTCGCAGAGGAAGCTCTGGGGGATCAGTTCCAAATGTTCCCGAGGAGTTTGTCAGCCCTGGAGACTTTGCTGAGCAGCGTGGGAGGAAGGAGAGAAGGGAGGACCTGCGCTTTCCCACTGCTTGGGAGCTGGATCCATCCCCCTCAGGCTGCTCAGCTGAAACGCTGCTGTACCTGGTGTCACACAGACAATTCTGTCTGCACAAACAGCTCGATGCAAATTACAGGGCTGGAGAAAAGGGATTTCCTAATTCCAAGCCCCCACTGAGGCTCTGAACTCCAGTGTTCACCCTCCACCCCCACATCCCCCAGCTGAGCATGGATGTGAAAGAGGGAGCAGTGACTACTGGAGCAGATTCCAAGGAAAAAGGAAAAGGTTTTTCCTCCACCTCACCAGCACCTCAGGAAAATCCAGAATTTCAGGGCTCAGGAACAAATTTTCAAGTTCAGTCCTTGTAGAAAATTCTGGAAGTCGTGTTCCCAAAGGAGTCAGGAGTGGGGCTGGGTGAGATTTAGAGCCAAGGACAATGGGTGACATTTGGATTTGTGGCCACCAAAGGGAAATAAAACCCAAAATAGAGAGTTACAGATGCCAGGAGCAGGGATGGGGATTTTTCATGTGCTGCTCCCATGGATTGTTCTCTCTGTAGGGAGATTTCAGGCCAGGAATTGTTAACGAGGCAGATTCATTGTGGGACTACCCACAAGTGGCCTTGGCTGGTTCTGAAATTGAGGACAAACTGAATTTTAATGGTAAAAATATTTCTTTTTGCATCTATGTCACCATTTAAAACATTTTACAATTATTTACTGTGTGATCATAACGGAAAAAAACCCATACAAGTTCAAAGGGTTACATACAGAATTTTCTAAACACTACAGAGTTTAACTGGGGTTAAACATTACAGAAAGGGGATTAAAAAGTCAATATCTAAACTTCAGCTCATTGTAAAAATCTACAAGTACTCTGGAAAAAAATATGCATTATCACTTAATTAAAAACTTTGTCATAGGGAAACAAGGCAACTGTGCAATAATGCTCACCATTATGGCATTTTAAAATAAAATATGGGAAGGCAAAAGAGATTCTAAAGCAAAAGTTAGAATTGGGGTTTTTTTCTTATTAATAAATTATATTATATATATAAATTATATATATTATATAAATATATATATTTATATATAAATATATTTATATATCTATATATTATATTTATATATTTATATATTTATATATTTATATATTTATATAAATATATATTTATATAGAATTATATATATATACATTATATATATTTATATATATAAATTATATATATAAAATATATAAATTATATAAATATAAATAATATTATATTATATTATATTATATATAAAAATTCGGAACAAATGAAAGTAGGATTAAAAAAAAGAGCTGGAGGCAATGGATGATGCACAGCATCCCAGGCTGGTTTGGGTTTGAAGGGACCTTGGATCCCACCTCGTTCCAGCCCCTGCCATGGGCAGGAACCTTCCCCTGGGCCAGGCTGCTGCACCCAGCCTGGCCCTGCTGCAGCTTTCCCCTTCCCATTCCCCAAAGCTGCACACTGGACAATTTCTGAGAGTTTTACTGAGATCCTCTGTGGGAATCCCGGAGGAAAAAGAGGTTAAAGGAGTAGCTTGTACAGCAGGCAGTGCAAAGCAGCAGCAAAGAGCTTTTATTGCTGCCAATTCCTGCAAGAAATGGAAAAAAAAAAATCGAGTTTTCCCCAGCCCAGCCCTTGTTCCAAGAAGTGCCAGTGATGGGGAATCGTTGCTGACTCACTCAGTGCTCCTTTAAAGAAGAAAATTGCTGCAGCATTCTCTGCGTGCATCAAAGATTATTGCTGCTCCCGGAGGAAGATCCATGAGCACATGGGAAAGGATTCAGCAGCGCCTCATGGCAGCTGCAGCCCTGCATCTTTATTTTAAAGCAATTTAAAATAAAGATTTCTTTTGACTGGGGCTGGGAGAGGGGAGGGAAGCGAGAGAGGACGAGAGAAAAGAGAAACAAAAGTCAGGTTGTGGGAAAAGAGTGAGCTGCCTCCATCCCTGCCTCTGCGGGAAAGGCTCGGGCGGAGGAGCTGGGGAGTGACTCAGCATCTTCCTCCTCAGCATGCTCCTCATCATCATCCTCCTCCTCAGCATCCTCCTCCTCCTCAGCACCCCTCTCCAGCAGCAATCCCTGCAGGACAGACCCTGACCATGCCAGACCCCTCCCTGCAGCTGCTCCCCCGCCCCAAACCCTCCCTGCCCAAACCAGCACCCTCCAAAGCCACCCCGGCCTTGGCTGGTCCTGAAATTGAGGATTCTGGATTTTAAAATCCACAAACTGGATGTTAATGCTTTCTCAAATGGTAAAATGTTTCTTTCTGCATCTATTTCACCATTTTAAGCATTTTACAATTATTTGCCATATGATCATAATGGACGAAAACCCATAAAAACTACCCCTACCCCCCGAAATTCCCTTCCCAGGGTCTGGTTCCAGGAGGAGCATCAGCAGAGCTGGGAAGGTCCCACCTTCCTGCAGGGACAGAGCTGGGATGTTCCCCCCTTCCTGCAGGGACAGAGCTGGGATGTTCCCCCTTCATGCAGACACAGAGCTGGGATGTTCCCCATTCCTGCAGGGACAGAGCTGGGATGTTCCCCCATTCCTGCAGGGACAGAGCTGGGATGTTCCCCCATTCCTGCAGGGACAGAGCTGGGATGTTCCCTCTTCCTGCAGGGACAGAGCTGGGATGTTCCCCCTTCATGCAGGGACAGAGCTGGGATGTTCCCCCATTCCTGCAGGGACAGAGCTGGGATGTTCCCCCATTCCTGCAGGGACAGAGCTGGGATGTTCCCCCATTCCTGCAGGCACAGCACCAGCAGTGCTGGGACGTTCCCAGCTCCCTCTGCAATCCAGGCAGACCACCACCACCCTCCCTGGGATCTGCAGGAATTGCTGCTCACTCCCTCTCTGCCATTTCACCTCCCACTCACCAAGAGCAGCTGATCCCTCTTGCCCTGCAACCCCTATAAATTCTCCCAGAACTGTAATTGATTTAATAATTGTCATGGGAGCAGAAAAAGGGGGGAAGGGGGACAAACTGCCAGACCCACAGAGCTGAGGCTGCTCTCCTGCTGCACAGGAAGGTGCACATGGGACAAACACCTGGGTTTGTTTGGTCAGGGGCTGAGGGCAGGTGGGGAACCCAATCCCACAATGGGGAACACAATCCCACAATGGGGAACACAATCCCACAATGGGGAACACAATCCCACAGCAGGGACCTGGGCTCTTCCCACCCCTGCTGCAGGACTGGCCCCAGTTCCTGCAGGACTGGCCTTGGTGCCCACAGGCTCTGCCATGTGCCAGGGCTTGGGAAAGGTGGCAGGAGTGAGGAAGAAGAGCCCCGAGGCTGTTACAAACCTGGGTGTTTCCATCTGTTCTCTCTATTCCTTATTTAACACCTTTCTCCTGACTGTTGCTGATTTGGGGTGTAAATGGACTTCCCCCCCCCCCCCCCCCCCCCATGCAATTTTACCTGGCCTCATTAAAAACCAAACCACCTTCCCTGGACAAATCTGTTCTGCTCCCATGGACATCCCAATTTCCTTGCTGCAGCATTTTGGGCTCGTTGGGGTGAGTTTGATGTGGTGTAAAGCACAAACTGCAGCTCTCAGGGTGACGCCTGCAGGTGCTAAAAGCCTGTTTAACCCTCTGGGAGCTGGGGCACAGCAGGAATTGCTGACGGAAAAGGGAAACGGGCTCTTTGCAGCCCTTGGCTGGCTTGCAGCAGTTCTGCTGCTGGCCAAAGGTGGCCCGGAGCTCCTCCTTTCTGCGGGACTCTCCTCCTCTCTCCTCTCTCCTCCCAGGCTGGTGCAGCGTTGAACCTTTGCCAGGAGCTGGACCTGCTGCAGACGCAGCAGCAGCTTTGCAGAGGGAGGAGGGAGCAGGCAGGTGGGGTAAATGCTCTTCCTGGGCTCCTCTTGACAGCAGGGCTCACACAGCCCCTTCTCCACCTCCCCAGAACATTCACAGCTCCCTGGCTCCCACCACTCCATCTACAGGGCACTGCCAAGGGCTCCTGCAAGGGAGCTTCCCCTCCTGTGCCCCTGGAAAAGGCCAAATCCCTCTCTGCCACATCCCACTCCTCCCCAAGGATGCAGAGATGCTCCAGGCTTGCCCTGGGGCTGTCGCTGATGCTCTCCTGACACCCTGCACCTCGTGCGGGAGGTTTCCTCCACCAAAAGTCCAGCAGAAGGAGTTTCTGCTCTCCCTGCCCTCCCTTATCCCCCAAACTGCAGCTGCCGGGAGAGAATTCCCAGAAGGAGGCGCTGGAGGAGCCCCAAATTCCCCACGATTTTCCCCAGGGACCTGCAAACCCAGGATTAACCCTTGCTGCGTCCTTTTCCTTCCTGTCCCACAGCACCTCCCAGCTCCGTGCAGCTGCTCCAGGGGTGAGGAGCTCCCGAGGGCTGACTTGGGTCAGGAGAGAGGGATGGCAGCTCCAGATTTGGACACTCTTGCCCAGCCCAAATGAAATCTGCAGGAGGTTTTTGGTTGGGCTTTATTCTCCACCTCTGAGCTCAGTAGCTGCCTCCTGTTTTATTCAGCAGCTGCATTTCTGTCAGGAATTACTCCTCCCTTCCCCTTGGTTCACCCCCAGCTCCTCCACACACACACAGCCCCAAAAGGCACCTGCACCTGCCTCTGGCTGGGCTTTTTTCCCTCCTGGCTGTGCAGGAGCTGCCAAAACACCTCCTCCTTCTGCAGCCAAATCTGCAGAGTCAGAGCCTCCAGCCAGCTTTGTGGTCCTAAAAGCATTCAGGTGTTCCCAAAATGAAAGGTGATTTTAGTGACAGGAGCAGTCCAGGTTGTGCCACCTGTGTGCTCGGATCCCTGGGAAGGAGCCCTGCCACACTCTCAAAGCAATGAATCCAGCAGAAGGAGCAACAGAGCCTCACAGAGATGTGTCTGGGGAATGGGAAAACTTCCTCTTTTCTCTCTTCACCTGCACTCTGAAAAGAGAAGGGGAGATGGAAAACAAGTTGCTTGTAACCAAATTAAAATCAAGCAAAACAACCCCCAAAAAGTATTCAAGAAATTGCTTTCCATGATGTGCTACTGGCATAAAAAGCAAAGCCTCTTTTCCTGAAATCTAAAAATTTAGCTTGAGATCATAAGAAGCAATTTTGAAATCTTTTCCCCAGTACTTCAAAACTGCAGCTTGTACAAAATCTTCCCTGACACCCTCTAAGGGCCATTTCCCCTCAGGATGCCAAACCTCCATCCTAACTGGCCATGGATGCCATCTCCATGGCTCGTTGTTACTGCCACACATTGCAGGGCCACCTCAGTCATGTGGGGACTGTGGGGCACAAATTCTGATAGAGAGCCTGCAGTGGAATTAGGGAAACAGCCTGGGAAGGGGAAATGTTCACCAGAAAACAGAGACACCAGAGCTGCTGTCTTGGGTTTCTGTGGTTGAGATGACCCCGAGGTATTAGAAAGTCTCTTTTCCCCAGCCCCACGACCGAAGAAGAAGTTGACATTCACCGGTTCTGCTTTTCAAGGTTGTTTATTTTCTCTTATCTGTTCCATTCTGTCTCTGGCCTACTGAGATCTGTCCAGGAGGTCAGTTTGAGGCACAGTCCCTGCCCTTGGGGTGCTGTTGGCTTTTTATACTAAGAACTACCTGTACTTTATTTACAATAATTTTCCAATACCTATCACCTATGTTAGACAGTCTGTCTCTACACTAAACCAATCCAAAATCACAGCAGAGGATGGAGGACAAGAAGAAGGAGAAGAAGAAGAAGGAGAAGGAGAAGGTGAAGAAGGAGAAGGAGAAGGAGAAGGAGAAGGAGAAGGTGAAGAAGGAGAAGGAGAAGGAGAAGGAGAAGGAGAAGGAGAAGGAGAAGGAGAAGGAGAAGGAGAAGGAGAAGGAGAAGGAGAAGGAGAAGGACAGGACACACCCAGATTCCTCCATCTTGCTTCTTGAACCCCCATTCTAAATCCCCAAAATTCTACATTTTCACCCTGTGACAAATTCACTATCATTCTACTCAAACTCTTGTGGCTTGTAACTCCTCACACAAAGTTGGGAATTGTTTCCATGGGCTGAAATCAAAGGCTCAGGTGTTTGTGACTCTGTGCCAAGGTCTCTGAGCCCCCTGCCAGGGTCTGGAATCACCCAGGGCAGTCAGAGCAATCTCCTGGGTTCTGACACTGCTGCTTTGCAGAGCAGCTCTGAAGGTGTGTGAGGAGTGACTGACTCGCCCAAAGTCCTCCTTCAATCTCCTGACAGCCATTTCTGGGGTGTCTGTGAACTCACATCTGCTTCTCTCAGGGTATGAGAGACCTGCTGAGCCTCTGAGCACCAAGGAAACATTTCTCAAACCACACAGGAATTTCCTCTAACACAGAGCCAGCTCCTGACCCTCCCCAGCCCTTCTGTAGTGCCACAGAGAGATGCAATCCTCTCCTTCTCAACAACACAAAGAGCTTCAGGTGTTTTATCCTCTACCAACTGAAGATTTCCAGGAATTCCAGGGCAAAGCATGGAAGTGGGAGGGAGGACCTTGGCTGGATATATAATGCACATGTAGAATCTCAAACAGTGGCACAAACACTCCTGGTTTGATGGTTCAGCGAATTCCTCACTTGAAAATCATTTGCTGCCTTCTCTTCTCTCCTGGTTATTTCTTGTTCCCATTGTTTTATCACTTTGGTGCCTTTATCCCACAAAAAGAGCTTTGTTCCAGGGCCACTGGAACACTGCAGAGCAGTGCTGTTGGTCAGGGAGCTCTCCCAGCTTTCCCAAAGGGTCATTCCAGCTGCACCAGGCACAAACCAGGGGAAATCCACCCCAAAACTTCTCCTGCAAAGCAGCAATGCTGCCCAGCTGCTTTATTGTGGAGTGGAAGGTGAAACAGGACCTTCCTTCAGCCTTTGAAATGTCCTTTTTACAGCTGAACAAACAGCCTCTCATGAATCCCAGGGGAGAAGCAAGAAAATGGGAAATAAAGGAGAAATATCATCCTTCCCAATCCCCTGCCTGCTCTTTGTAGCCCCAGCTCAGGTGCCTTGTCCTGCTTCAGGACAAATGGCCAAGTTGTTCTCCTGGAAAAGCAGAGTTAAAGGTTGTTCTGGAAAAGCAGAGTTAAAGGTTGTTCTGGAAAAGCAGAGTTAAAGGTTGTTCTGGAGAAGCAGAGTTAAAGGCTGCTCTGGAAAAGCAGAGTTAAAGCCATTTCCAGGCAGTTCTGATGGCCCTGTTTAGGAATCAGCAGAGCCTTGAAGATTTAGCTCTGATTTTTTGCTGTGGAGGCCTCAAAACTGCAGCCCTTGCACTGCTGGGGGAATTTCACCCCATTGCCATGGGCCAGCCTGGGAAATGTCCCACAATTAATGTCCCACTTCCCTGTTAGTTAATTACTGGTGCCAGTTTCAATAATACATATATTTTCTATAAAAGCCATATTAATTCTGTAATTTCTACCAAACTGAAGGCTTTGAAAGGCTCTGAAATTGTCACAATGCAAGTGCTGGAATACTGAAATATACTGAATATCCTTAAAGTCTTGTCCAGAAAAACAGGCTCTGAAGTCCTTTTGGTATCAGTTAAGTCTAGAGGAAACATCTTGGGAATGGGATTGGATAGAGGGAAAGATTGTGGGAAGAATAATAAATGTATATTTAACAAACCAGAAAAATATTATTTTGATGATGAAACCAACTGAAAAGAATTGGTAAAGATGTATTCATGTGAACATGATTAAAGCATTCAAATAAAATGTCTGAAACAGAAAGTTTAATACTCAAGATTTTACAATTTAAGGTTTTATTGAGGGTTATAGAAAGGACTAAGAGATAGAGATGTTAAAGGGGGAAAAAATTGAAAACCCAGCTGCAGTTTCAATGGAAGTGAAGTATTTATCAAAAAAATTGCACAGAGAAAAATATACAAAAATATTTCCCTCAAAAAATTGCAAAAATTAAAACCAGCAACTCCTTATCAGTAGTGGCAATAAAAACCCTGATTCTCCCAGTAACCTCTTGTCCAGGCTGGGTAATTTATAATATATTTTATAATTTCATCTCTGCCTCAGAGTGGTGCAAAGCCCTTTTCTCTCCAGGAGGAGAAGTGCCAGGGATGAAATAGCTGAAATGGAGATGAGTATTTGCAGACCTCTGCAAACCTCCCAATTAAGTGATGCTATTAAAATAAACCCAGAGTGGTGGGGGTGGTTCCTCTTCCATCCCACAGAAATCCTGGGCTCCATCCGTGAGGACAGCACAGGAGTGTGCAGCCTGCAGGGAGGGCTGGGGTGAGAGGTGAGCTGCTTTGGCTGCAGAATTCAGGGATTTTTATTCACAGACTGCAGAGCTGAGCACATTCAGCTGCCTTGAGCCACCTCACTGCAGCACAGCTCCCCCAGCTTTATTTCTCCCTGGGATCTGTGTTTTATGGGCAGCAGCTCGTGCCAGACTGGGAAATAAAGGGATTTTTACATCTTCCCAAGAAATGCTTTTCACTTGTGCCTGTGGGAATATGATTCACTCACTCCAGGGTGCCTTTGTGAACACCCTATGTGGATTTTATTGCTGCCTCTGCAGCAAGAGGAAAAAATATCCAAAGACTGAAATAACTGAATTATAGGGAAAGAATTCCTGAGCTGTTCATCCCCTTTCTGTGACAAAAGGAAGAACATCCTGGAATTCTCTGCTTCAGCTCTCTGCAGATAAAACTACAACCCTAAAATCTCTCTGCTTTTTAATTGTCCATGCAGCCCACAAATAAATGCTCTTTTGGACCTGTGTTTTATCTTTATTTTCATTCATACTGGAAAGTTTTGGGATGGAAATGGAGTTATTATGAGCCTTCATGTGCTCTCAGCTGTGTTGTAAATGCAGTTTCTCTCTTCACCCTGTCACCAACAGGACTTACTTAAGCTGGCACAGCAAAAATGGGAAAATAGGGAAATATTTCACTGCTTCAGTCTGGCTATTTCTGTTGCTATGAGGATCCAACTCCCAAAACATGAAGGAGATGAAATTTCTCCTGTTGAATCAGTTGTAGTTTTTAAAGCACATGTTCCTTCAGCAGCTAGCCCTCAACCAACACCACAAAAATGGAATTATTGTTAAAGACCACTTATATCTTTGCAGGGTTCCCAGAGCAGCTTTTTAGGGCACAACAAAGCTCAGCTCAGCTGAGATCATCAGGTGGCCTAAGTGGGGCCTGAAGTGAGGCCTAAAGTCAGGGGCAGCTTAAACCCAGCTCCTGGTCCTGCCCTGGGGCTGTTTCCTCACATGGGCAGAAATGCAATTAAAGCAAGGAGACTACAAATTAACAAATTATCTCATTCCAAATGGGCTGGGAAGGTTTTGTCAGGAGTTTTATTTGTCTGGAGGAGCTGCCCCATCCCTGGAAGTGCCCAAGGCCGGGCTTGGCCTGCAGGAAGGGCCCACGGCAGGGGGTGGAAAAAAGATCTTTTTAAGGTCCCTTCCACCCAAAGCACTCCAGGATTTGGCCAAAAACCCTCTCAGTGAATGATAAATTGCTGGAACCAAAAGCAAAACATCAATTTAATTGATTCTGGGAGATAAGAACCAGCCCTGGGAGCTGCCATCAGATGTTGAGGCCTAGATCGGAGGCCTGATCCAACAAGTAAACAAAGCTAATTAATGAATCTTCTAATTAAGTGTTCCCTGATACAGCTCAGATGAAAGAATTGGCTGCCTGCTTCTTCCAGCTCCTGTAATCAAGAGGCAGAACAAACTCAAAGTGAGCAAATTGCTGCTACTGTGTGCAGAAATTGCTGTAAATAATAATAAAATAATGAAAGCTGCCCAGGAACTTGCTGTATCTGGCACCAACAAAGCAAATAGTGGTTCAAAGGAGATAAATTGAACACTTATTTGCATTTCTTCTGAGTCTCCCAGAGACTGTAGCTCAGTCCTTGCAGACAAAATTCTGCTTTGGTTTGGAAATTCCCGTGAGTGTTGCCTCGTATTAAAAGGACTGCTTGGAATATAGGAAGAGGAGCTCCTAAAATGTGAGATTTTGTTCCAGTTCATCAAAATAGATCAGAGCGTTTTCTTTCGCCTGTTTTAATTCAACTCATCAGACACTTTGATATAATTTTAGATAAATACATAAGACCTGACATCAGAGCTATTGATCATATTTAGCTGTGAGAGTGCCTGATTCCCCACTCCCTCAGAGCTGGGCTTTTATGAGGTAGAAATTATTTTTTTAAAAAGGAAAACCAATGTTTTTGCTTTTTTATTTTTTACTCAGGACTGCTTGATCTCTGTGTAAATCCCTGCTGAGCAGGCACAGCTCCTTCTGTGCTTCTGCAATGCACAAAGCTCCTGTGCTTCTGTGCTTCAGCAGCAGACAATGAAGACTCTTCCTGAAATGCCCCCATTGCAGTTTCTGATGGGAAATTCTTTGTTTAAAAAAGGATAAAAAGGCAAACCCACCCAGAGTTCACTGGGGGCATTCAGGTAATTCCTGGTGCTCAGTGAGGCCCAGGCCAGAGCTCAGGTCTGAGCTGTTCCTTGAGGAAATGGCAGCTGCAGGTGGGGATGGGTTATTTATGGATGCAGCAGAGGGAGAGGAATGAACAGGAATGCTTTACTGGGGAGTTGCTGCTTTTCCTTGGGCAGCAGTGGGATTTGGAATCATGGAATTGGTTGGGTTGGGAGGAACTTCTAAATTAATCCAGTGCCATGGCCTGCCATGGGCAGGGACACCTTCTCTCAGGTTTCTGTGGTTGAAATGGCTCCTGAGGTGTTGGAAAGTCTCTTTTTCCCAGCCCTGCAACCAAAGAAGTCAAGATTCTTGGTTTCTGCTTCTCAAGGTTGTTTATTTTCTCTTGTCTATTCCATTCTGTCTCTGACCTGCTGAGATCTGTCCAACAGGTCGGGTTGTGGCACAGTCCCTGCCCTTGGGGTGGTGTTGGCTTTTTGTACTAAGAACTTCCTGTACTTTATTTACAATAATTTTCCAATATCTATCACCTATGTTAGACAGTCTGTCTCTACTCTAAACCAATCCAAAAGTGTCACCATCACAGCAGAAGATGGAGGACAAGGAGAAGAAGGAGAAGGAGAAGAAGAAGAAGAAGAAGAAGAAGAAGAAGAAGAAGAAGAAGAAGAAGAAGAAGAAGAAGAAGAAGAAGAGGAAGAAGAAGAAGAAGAAGAGGAAGAGGAAGAAAAAGAAGAAGAAGGGGAAGAAAAAGAAGAAGAAGAGGAAGAGGAAGAGGAAGAGGAAGAGGAAGAGGAAGAGGAAGAGGAAGAGGAAGAGGAAGAGGAAGAAGAAGGAGGACAGGACACGCTCAGATTCCTCCATCTTGCTTCTTGAACCCCCATTCTAAATCCCCAAAATTCTACTTTTTCACCCTGTGACAAATTCACTGTCATTCTACTCAAACTCTTGTGGCTTGTAACTCTTCACACAAAGTTGGGAATTGTTTCCATGGGCTGAAATCAAAGGTTCAGGTGTTTGTGACTCCGTGCCAAGGTCTCTGAGCCCCCTGCCAGGGTCTGGAATCACCCAGGGCAGCCAGAGGAATTTCCTGGGTTCTGACATCCTCCCACTGTCTCAGGCTGCTCCAACCTGGCCTTGGACACTTCCAGGGATGGGGCACATCCATTTCTGCACCATCCCTCAGAATAATTTGCATTATTTGGGTCGCCCAGGGAATGTTTTCAAGAGGTGAACCTGGGTTTGGGATTCCCTGCCTGAACTGTTGATGGCCTGGGGACACTCACAAGCAGTAAGGGAGCAGCTTCAGCTCCACCAGGGCAAAGGGGGACAGTGCTGAGCTGCTGCAGGTGACACAAGAGGTACAGGCCACTCCATCCTGGCTGGAACCCGCCCTGCTTGATCCCCTCCCTCTGCTCACAATATTGATTTTTCTAACACACATCCAGGGGCTTGATTATTCTCTGCATTAAGGCAGAAAGTAGCAAAAGGGACACAAAGGGAATGGTGGAATCTGGCAGCACCCCCTGTGCCTGGAAATAAGAGTTTGGGGAGCAGGATGCCTTCAGGAATGCCTTTCTTTTCCTTTGAGTACCAAAGATCCATCCTCACCCTGAGTCCCACGGGGGTTCCACACTGCAGGGCTGGCTGCAGACACCCATCCTCCTCCCCGTGCTCATGGCACACAGCAAAGGATTTTCCACTCAAAAAAACGTGAGGAGGAATATTAACAGCCCACAGTTACAAGGCTTGTTTTTCTGGGATCTAAGGCACAGTGGTTTTTACAAGCTGAGGTACATTTCTTTATTAATACATGGCATAAGAAATGATAGCATTAATAATTAAATCTTGAGCTCAGGTTGCTGTAGGGCAGATTAGCATAAATCTATTGGCATGAAACAAGGTATTTCAGTTTGCAGGAGCTGAGAAAATATCCCAGAAAATATCCTGAATCCCTGAATCCCTGACCAACATGCTGGGAATCCTCCTCTCTAGTGTCTCTATTCCTCATTTCTCACCCTTTCAAGCCCAATCTCAGCTACAGATAAAACAGATTAGCACAGAAGACTCTATCTTTGCATGTTCTGAATAATGAATGGCTGCTCTGACATGCATGAATGCAGCCAGGACTCAATTTAAAGACAAATGGTGAATAAAAATCCAGGCAAAGCCGAGCTTGCAGTGCTGGCTGCTGAGAGCAGCTGCACTGATCTTCAGGAGGACTCTGCAGATTTGCAGAATAAAGTCTCCCAGCAGCTCTGCTGGGATATAAGTGACACTTCAGCCTTGATGAGCTCTTGGTGCAGTTCATTCCACCCAGAATGAGCAGGGAATGCAGCTTTGTACCTGAGAGGCTTTGCCCTTCACAGCTCAATGATTCTCGTGTTTAAATTCCCTGAAACTTATGGAGAAGCTGTCATACAACAGGTGATGTTCTGTGTGAGGTCACTGGAAAATAGCAGGAAATACATTAAATCCACCCTGCTCTACCTTTCCTAAAAGGCTGATATTAAATAAACATTTGTGCCAGAAAAACCCAATTAGCACTGCAATTACTGACAGGCACATTAATTCATACACGTTAATAAGTCCTTCCCCTTTCTTTGGGAAGCACCTCAGCACTTTTGTGGTATCTATTAAGATGTCCCCCGATCTTTACTGACTTTTATTCCTTCCTTGAGAAAGCTTTTTTGTGATATATTTGCCCTTCTGACTCCTAGAGATGAATTCTCATTGTCTTTTGGAGCCTCCCATGCAGTCTGTGCTCAACACATCTCTAATTTACCTCTGCTAAATCTCTACTACATAAATGCTGCTTTGTTTTAATCAACCAGTGGTAATAGCCTGGCCCAGAGGTAGCTGCAATGCAGCTGTCCAATTTAATCTCTGTATTAGCCAGATTAGACAAGGATAAATATCCTGTCCCTGTGATCCATGTCTCAGACAGACTTGGCTCCAGGGAATCTCAAGGAACCAGGAATCAGCGTGTTCTGCCAGGCCTGAGAACCACCTGTGTCTGCTGCTGCTTCCATGTAATGAAAGGACAAATAACAGTGCCAGGCATGCCCTGAAGGCCGGGTTGGATGGAGCTTGGAGCAACCCGGGACAGTGGGAGGTGTTCCTGCCCATGGCAGGGTGGGACTGGATGGGCTTTAAGGTGCCTCCCAACCCAAACCATTCCATGATTCCATGATGCTGTAATTACCTGGTTATTAGGGACCACTTGTAACAAAGGACATGGGGAGGATGCAGGGGCTCAAAGAGCACTCATACCTTGTGCTAACTGCAAACTGAAGGAAAAAAAATATTCTATTTACACATTTGGGGGTTCTGAGCTGCAGCCAGGGATGGGTGTCCCACAGCCTCAGCCACAGCCTCGGGCTTGCAGCACATTCCCGAAGCTTCTGCCAGGGCAGCTGTGAAGAGGCAGAGCAGGGATGTCAAACACAGCCGGGGGGTGCAGATACACCTGAGGGGAGCTGGATCGGAAAGGGCAGAGGTGGGCACGAAGGGGGGCCGGGAGGTGGCCCAGGGCGGCCCGAGGAGGGCTGAGACAGGGCTGAGCCGGTGAGGCGGGGCCGAGCCGGGGCTGTTCCAGAGCGGGCCGGGCACAGGCATCCCTTCACGGCAGTGAAGCCCGGAGATGGCCGGAGCTGTCCAGGCATCCCTTCCCTGCTGTCACGCCTGGAGTTGTGCAGACATCCCTGCAGTGACGGCCGGAGCTGTCCAGGCATCCCTGCGGAGATGGCCGGAGTTGTCCAGGCTTCGCTTCGGTCACGCCCGGAGCTGTCCAGCCATCCCTGCCGTGACACCCGGAGTGTCCGGGCATCCCTTCACTGCGGTCACGCCCGGAGCTGGCGTGGTCCGGCCCGGTGCCGCTGAGGCATCGCAGCAGCGAGGGAGGGCATGAATGGCTGGATCGCTCCGGGCATCCCCTCCCCGCGGCGGAGCCTGGACCACTCCGGGCGTCGCCTCCCCCGGCGATGTCGCCGCGCCCCGCCCCGTCCCCGCTCCGCCCGCCCTCCCCGCGCATAAATACCGGGCTGCGGGCGGCGCCCGCCGCAGAGCCGTCGCCGGAGCCGCCGCAGCCATGAGCTCGTACGGCTACGACCCGTTCTTCCCGTCCTACAAGCGGCGCTACGCGGACAGCCCGCGCATCCATGTGTCGGTGCGCAGCGGCGGCGGCTTCGGCTCGGCGCGCTCCGCGTACTCCAGCCTGTCCGCGCCCGTGTCCTCCGTGTCCGTGCGCCGCAGCTACGCCACCTCCAGCGCCTCCAGCTCGCTGCTGCACTCGGTGGACAGCCTGGACCTGAGCCAGGTGGCCGCCATCAGCAACGACCTCAAGTCCATCCGCAGCCAGGAGCGAGCGCAGCTGCAGGACCTCAACGACCGCTTCGCCTGCTTCATCGAGCGCGTCCACGAGCTGGAGCAGCAGAACAAGGTGCTGGAGGCCGAGCTGCTGGTGCTGCGGCAGAAGCACGCCGAGCCCTCCCGCTTCCGAGCGCTGTACGAGCAGGAGATCCGCGAGCTGCGCCTGGCCGCCGAGGAGGCGACGAGCGAGAAGCAGGCGCTGCAGGGCGAGCGGGAGAGCCTGGAGGAGACGCTGCGCGGGCTGCAGGCGCGCTACGAGGAGGAGGTGCTGAGCCGCGAGGACGCGGAGGCGCGGCTGCTCGAGGTGCGCAAGGGCGCGGACGAGGCGGCGCTGGCGCGGGCGGAGCTGGAGAAGCGCGTGGACAGCCTGCTGGACGAGCTGGCCTTCCTCAAGAAGGTGCACGAGGAGGAGCTGGCCGAGCTGCAGGCGCAGATCCAGTACGCGCACCTGTCCGTGGAGATGGACGTGTCGGCCAAGCCCGACCTGTCGGCCGCGCTGCGCGACATCCGCGCGCAGTACGAGAAGCTGGCGGCGCGCAACATGCAGAACGCCGAGGAGTGGTTCCGCAGCCGCTTCACCGTGCTCAGCGAGAGCGCCGCCAAGAACACGGACGCCGTGCGAGCCGCCAAGGACGAGGTGTCCGAGAGCCGCCGCCTGCTCAAAGCCAAGACGCTGGAGATCGAGGCCACCCGCGGCATGAACGAGGCGCTGGAGAAGCAGCTGCAGGAGCTGGAAGAGAAGCAGAGCGCGGATATCTCCGCCCTGCAGGTGAGGGGTGCGGGCTGGAAGGGTCCCGCGGGGGAGGAGGGTCGGGGTCCTTCAGGGGATGATGGGCAGGGTTCTGCGGGTCGGGAGAAATTGGGGTTTGAAGGGTTCTGTAAATGTAGGGATGGTGGGGTTTGGAAGGTTGTGAAGATGAAGGGATGATGGGGTTTGAAGGGTTCTGCAGGTCGGGAGAAATTGGGGTTTGAAGGGTTCTGAAGATGCAGGGATAACGGGGTTTGGAAGGTTCTGAAGATGCGGGGATGATGGGGTTTGGAAGGTTCTGAAGATGCGGGGATGATGGGGTTTGAAGGGCTCTGCAGGTCAGGAGAAGTTGGGGCTTGAAGGGTCCAGAAGATGTGGGGATGGTGGGGTTTGAAGGGTTCTTCAGGTGAGGAATGATGGGGTTTGAAGGGCACTGCAGGCAACAGGGGTCAGGTTTTACAGGGTTCTGCAGGTGAGGGATTTCAGGGTTTTCTGGGCTCTGCAGGTGAAGGGATGGACAATGGGGTGTGAAGGCTTCTGCAAGGTGAGGGGGGTCAGGGTTTGCTGGGTTCTACAGGTGAGAGGAGTTGGGGTCTGCAGTCTCCCAGATGAGGGGATCAGGTTTGGGGGGTTGTCGGTGGCATCACTCCTGGTTTGTGCTGTGCCCGTGCTGCAGATAAGGCATCCTGCAATCACACTGCAGAATGCCACAGAGCTCTAGAGCACGATGTGGTGTGGAAATCCAGACCCAAATCAGGATCTGAATTACCAAAATCTTACCAGGGACACTGCTTATCTAAAATATGAGATGTTATAAAATCAGAATGCAAAATGCCCCTGATAAAGCCCAATATCCATGTGTCCATGTACTGATTCAGCCTGAGCTACACGAAAAAATCATGGAATATCCTGAGTTGGAAAGGACCCACAAGGATCATCAATGGATATCCCTAAGTTAAAATTAGAAAAAGCTCATAGAGGCCAAAATCAAAATGAAACAATACACAGATTTCATGGATGCTTTAGCACTTGGGTACCAGAAAATTGGGCTCTGTGTTAAATAGGACTGGAATAATGTGGAGCAGAAAACATGCCAGGAATGATGCTTTTTGGCTGAGGGTGGAGTGCGAGCTGTGCAGTTTCTGTCTGCTAGAGCAGGATGAAATTAAAAGGATTGGAGAAATTCCTTGTGATTATTGCTAGACTTGAGAACAGAATTTTATGCTGTCAATATTGTTCCATCCAACAGGATACAATCAACAAATTGGAGAATGAGCTGAGAACCACAAAGAGTGAGATGGCTCGGTACTTGAAGGAATATCAGGACCTGCTCAATGTGAAAATGGCCCTGGACATCGAAATTGCAGCTTATAGGTATGGTGGGCGATGTTCTAAAGAGCCAGAGCTCAGAGCAGTTCCCATTCTCTTCAGGAGAATTCAGGGTATTTAGCATTCCCCCAGCAGAAATTTTCAGGGATCTGTGGCAGAGTTTAATCAGCTCCTCTCTATGTGCACACAGGATTTTTAGTTTGGCAATAAATGATCTCAGTTCTCCATCCTGACAGATGTTCTGTACTTGGGGAAGAGATTTTATATCAGTGGAATTCCTCAATACCAATGGCTCATTCTCAAAATGGCAAATCCCTCAAATGCCCTCAAGAACAGGGATTTTTTCTAACTTGTAAATCTACAAATTAAATATTTTCCAGTAGAATTGCTGCTAAATAACTGTGATATTTAATCTCTGATACTGAACAGCATTTCAGTGGAAGCCACAAGGGGGAATACTGAGAGAGCAGCTCCAAGCCTTGTCTGACAGCTCAGCAGCAAATTGTTGCAGCTGCAGGGTGGCAAAATGCACCTCTAGTTCCACTTGCCAGGGGGACCTGGTTCTAGAGAGGTTTTAAGGAAAGGTATTTTAAGGAAAGGTGTTAATTCATGAAAAATCATTTCTGAATAAATGATTCCAAGCGAACAGGGTGGCACTGGCACAATGTGCTTTAACAACCACACGTGCAGCCTGCAGGGCTCCTGCTGCAGCACAAGCAGCTCATTTCCCCCTGCTTTTATTTCTCCCTGCCAGGAAACTGCTGGAGGGGGAGGAGACCCGGCTGAGCTTCACCAGCGTGGGCAGCATCACCAGTGGGTACAGCCAGAGCGCCCCCAGCTTCGGCAGGTCTGCCTACAGCGGCCTCCAGGCCAGCTCCTACCTGATGAGCGCCCGCTCCTTCCCCACCTACTACTCCAGCCACGTGCAGGAGGAGCAGATTGAGATCGAGGAAACCATCGAGGCTGCTAAAGCAGGAGAGGCCAAGGCAGCCCCTGCAGAAGAGGGTGAGGAGGAGGAGAAGGAGGAAGGAGAGGAGGAAGCAGGGGAAGAGGCTGAAGAAGAGGAGGAAGGTACTTAGAGTTGCTTTTAAATCCCTTTTATTCATGCGGCACTGTGCTCCTATGGGATAAACCCCAGAAATCCCAATGATTAAATCTAATGATTAAAGCTCTTTCCCTTTCTGCTCCTATGAGCCAAAGGATGGTGGGGTTAAGCACATGGAATTTCTGAATATTGAATGGGAGATAAGGTCAAGTGTTCAAATCAGGCAGATTATAGGTTTCCAAAACCCCCAGTGATAATGCTCAGGTGTTACAGGCATCCTCAGAAAGAAGGACCAAGGACATCCTGAGCTAAATATGAATTCCCAAAGGGCAGCCTGAGATAATGGGAACATCAGCTGATGTGTGGGGCTGGAATTACTGGGTTCAGGGCATGGCACCGTCACTGCTCTGCCAGGCACTGGTGGCCATTGAACTGTGAGGGGTTCGTTACTGTAAAGTTAATTATAGTGAAATTACAGCTAATTAAAGAGCCAATTGGAGAGCAGTGAAAGATAATTCAGGTCTTTGGATAAGGCTCTAAACACTGAGTCCAGAACTGATATTTTTCCAGGCCATGATTTGTTTTTATTAAGTGTTTCACTCCCCCTGAAATCCAGGAGAAGCTGCTTGTGCAGTTCTGCTGTAGCTGCCAAAATGTGTGGGCTTGAATGGGATTCCCACTGAACTGGCCTCAGGAATTGTTCCTGGATGTGAAATATCTTTGTGTCCTTCAAAGGTGCCAAGGAGGAATCAGAAGAAGCCAAAGAGGGTGAGGAAGAGGAAGGAGAAGGGGAAGAAACAGCAGCAGAAGAAGGGGAGGAGTCCCAGGAAGCTGCTGAGGAAGGTGGTGAGGAGGAGAAGGAGGAGAAGGAAGAGAAGGAAGCAGCAGGAAAGGAGGAGAGCGAAGGCAAGAAGAAGGCTTGATCTGAGGGCAGCTTTCCATCAGAACCACGACTGACTGAGCTCCAGCTGCAGTCTCACCTATTTAATTCAGTGCCCACTGAGTTCCAGTCCATGATTATGATGTTTCTCCCTGTGCAGAGTCTGAGTTTGCTTGCAGAGCACCCAAGGCTTGCTCCCCGAGTGCCGCATGGTTCCACGTATGAGTTCAGGGCTTCTGTCCTTCCTGGGTGACCCAGAACCTTAACATTTCAAATGGGGGGGAAAGAAGTGCTGGGAATGAAAGGTTACCTTTAACTTGCATTTAAACTAATTCTGGAAACGGTGGGTGGGGGAAGTGATGGAGGCTTCATTAAGTACGTGCAATAAAGCTGTCAATAAAGTTCAGAAATGCTTACACGGATTCCTCGTGCATGTCCTCTGTCACTGATGCCCTTAAAAGGTTGATAAAGGGCTTTATCCCACTCTTCTTGTGAATGAGAAGTGGGGAAAATCTCTTGGGTGTAAAATTTCACACATTTTATACCAATACCCTGGGGTGTGGTGGTGCCTGGGATGGGTCTCACTGGCTGAGGGTGCAACAAGCACGAACTCCCTTCTGAAAAATGGGAATTTTATCAAACCAACACAGAGGGGAAAGGCAAATGTGGCTGTTAAATTGTGGCAGGATTGTTCAGTGTCTGCAGGGTCACTGAGGAGAGCGAAGAACAATTTAGGATGTAGGTGAGGCTTGGAGCAAAGACTCTTCAAAAATCACATTAAAATCAGAACACGATGAGCAGTGAGAAGGGTGGATGGTGCAGGGGAAGGAGCTGCCTCTCTCCCCCAGGTGCTGTCTGAGCTCAGCCCTGCCTCATTTTCTTCTGAGAACTTCCCAGGGCCTTTTGAAGTTTAGGCTGAGCTAAAAAAGGCACAAAAAGGAGCATTTCAAAGCAGCACAGCCTGGCAGTTCCACAAGCCATGTCCTGTGCTCTGAGCCTGTCAATGTTCAATTGCCTGAGGCTGATAGAGGAAATTAAACCTTGTAAGGACAAGCACTGGGCCAATGCTGCCAATGAAACCAGTTTAAAGACACAAAACCCATGGAAATTTGAGTTAAAACAACCGTTAATGGCTGCACTAAACCTTACAGAAAGGTTTTCTGGATGGGTTTTTGCACAGGATTTTGGGGTAATTTGATTTTATGCACTGGTGCTGTGGTATCAGCTGGTTTGCATTGGTTCTCCTCAATGGCTTTGTCCAGAGAGAAAGGAAATCTCTTTTTTTATACAAGTCTTTGGGGGGTACCAAAAGCATCTCCCTGTATAAAGTGTGATAAAAAAAGATTACCATGGATGAAGCAAGCACTTCAGATTATTATTTTCTTCCACATTCCCAAGAAAAGGAGCAAGAGAAAGAAAAAGAAGCTTGGTCATACCATTCAGAAAAGCAGTAATGCCAGTAACTCACAGTTCCAGTATCATTTCCAATCATTTTTTCCCCTACTTTCCTAGGAGTTTGACCCTTTTGAGAACCAGAAGTAAAATAATTTTCACTTTCTTCAGCAACACCTCTTAAATATTTATTTTCACGTTTCCCTCCTGCTTTTAATGGAGATTTTTCTCCCTGTGTTTAAACATTTCTTTTTTACATTTCCCTCCTCTTTCAATGGAGATTTTTCTCCCTGTGTTTAAACATTTCATTTTTACATTTCCCTCCTCTTTCAATGGAGATTTTTCTCCCTGTGTTTAAATATTTCTTTTTTACATTTCCCTCCTCTTTCAATGGAGATTTTTCTCCCTGTGTTTAAACATTTCATTTTTACATTTCCCTCCTCTTTCAATGGAGATTTTTCTCCCTGTGTTTAAATATTTCCTTTTACATTTCCCTCCTCTTTTAACGGAGATTTTTCTCCCCGTGTTTATGCAGAGCCATTGCTACAAAGCAGATTTTATTTTCCCTCTGCAGGACAGGGGTGAGGAGAACCTGGGGACCTTGAAGTGCTCTTCACAGAGCATTCAATATTTCTTTTTTACATTTCCCTCCTCTTTCAATGGAGATTTTTCTCCCTGTGTTTAAACATTTCTTTTTACATTTCCCTCCTCTTTTAACGGAGATTTTTCTTTTTTACATTTCCCTCCTCTTTTAATGGAGATTTTTCTCCCTGTGTTTAAATACTTCTATTTACATTTCCCTCCCCTTTTACCTGATATTTTCCCCCCTGTGTTTATGCAGAGCCATTGCTACAAAGCAGATTTTATTTTCCCTTTGTGGGAAGGGGGTGAGGAGCACTGGGGGAACCTGCAGGGTTGTTCATGATTCTGATTATGATTGCTACAAAGCAGATTTTATTTTCTCTCTGTGGGAAGGGGGCGAGGAGCACTGGGGGACCCTGCAGGGCTCTCACAGAGATCTCTCAGGGCTGAGGGATGGAGGGAGCTGCTCTGGGGTGTGACAGCCCCAGCTGCCCCAGCAGACTGTTGGGGCTGCTGCTCGGAGATAAGGAATGGGAGCTGCTTCTCAGAAACGGGAGCTGCTTCTGGGAACTGCCCCAGTGCACTCAGCTGGCTGCTCCTGAGGAGGGAAATGCTGTTCCAGCCCTGGGCAGAGCCCAGCAGGAGCATCAGAGGCAGAGCAGAGCTGGACAGCTCGGCTGGAGAGAGCACTGACCAGGGGTGGAGGGACGGGACAGGGGCTTCAAATGGCTTCAAACTGGCAGGGAGGAGCTTTAGATGGGATATGGGGAGGGAATTCCTTATTCAGAGGGTCTTGAGGGGATGAGATGGAATTCCCAGAGAAGCTGGGGCTGCCCCTGGATCCCTGGCAGTGCCCAGGGCCAGGCTGGACAGGGCTTGGAGCAGCCTGGGACAGTGGGAGGGGTCCCTGCCATGGGCAGGTGGGACTGGAGGGGCTTTAAGGTCCCTTCCAACCAAACCATTCCATGATTTATCAAACCATGCCTTTCTCCAAGCACTCTGAGCTCCTTTAACTCTACAAACCCCAAATTTTCATCTCCTTTCACAATGCTTTTTTGCTGACTAACTCTTCCTTCCCTCAGCCCTTTGCATCCCTCTTGCTTTTGGGAAGTGAAGCTCCCTGTGCACCCGGGGCTGTTTCAGAGCAGCACACACAGAGCTGCAGCAGCTCTGCCCTCCCTGTGCACCCAGGGCAGCTCCAGAGCAGCCCCCAGATCTGCAGCAGCTCTCTCCTCTCTCCTGCAGCCGTTCCCAGGCTGGTCCCTGCTCCCTGGGTTATTTTTAATGCCTTGCAGCTCCGCAGGCTGAGTCAGCCGAGCAGGAGCTGCAGCAGGGCTGGCTCTGCAGGGGCACCAGGCTGGGTTCCCCACTCCTGCCCTCTGCCCAGCCCGGTGGGGAGCCTGGGCCGGGCTCCTGTGCCCGAGCAGCTCCAGGGCTGGGGATGGATCCTGCTGCCAGCACTCCTTACCTGGGAGAACCCAGGGCTGCCTTTGACGCAATGCAGTAAAAGCTGGCACAGGGAGCCTTAGGAGAAACTTTCACCCCAGTTGCAGCTGCAAGTGAAGCCAGAAGTGTCCTGGGGGTCTTTCCTGCTCTTTGGGGCTGGATCGGGCTGAGATCTCACCCCAGGGAAGTGCTGGGTGCTTTCCCTGAGGTGCACACACAGCCCCTCACACCCCCTCTCCCCTCACAGGGGAACACCTGTACAGAACACCCACAGCCCAGAAATTCACCTTTAATAACTCAACAATTAACAGCCCATCATTTCCTGCCACCCAGATTAGTTAGGGATGCTTTAATCCTGAAAAAGCAGCAATAAAGCCCGAGTGTGGATGGGGAGAGCACAAACCCCGATGACTGGAGAAAATTCTGGTGCCTGACTCAGCTCCCTGACAAATGCATCCTGTTTGTTTTGTAATGCTTCTCAGCTTGTTCCCACCTGGAATTTTGTTCTGGGATGCTGAAAAATAACTCTGGCATCTCCACAAGCCAGCACAGGAAAAAGATCCTGGTTTAGAGCCCTCCAGCTCTTGAAGCCATGGTGGTCTAAATATCCCACCTTAAAAGAGATGCAGAAATCTTCACTGTAAATTCCTTTAATTATTATTTTTCCCTGCATGGATTTTTTTCCTATTGTTTAATGAACTTCTCTGTCTGAAAATAATTATTCCCATCACTGGTTCTGTGCAGTCTGGAGGAGTAATTGGTGCAGAACAGGCAAATAACATCCTATTTATGCCTCTCTGCCCGGGAATGGGGCTCTCCTTTGAAACTGTTTGATTGCAGATGTCAGTAGACAAAACCTCTTGGCACCATTAAATATTAATCAGTTCTTACAATTTTATAAACATTTAGAAATGTGTTAACCACTTGCTTGTTCCTCTTAGGACTTGCTGGGAACATCTGCAGTGGGAAATGGGCTAAACACACAAATCCAATGTGTTGGAGCAGGGGGAAAACACACTTGTGGGTAATAACTGAAAGCTGTGAGGGTGAAAGGGGTGGAATGAG
Organism: Ammospiza nelsoni; assembly: GCF_027579445.1. Taxonomy (NCBI): domain Eukaryota; kingdom Metazoa; phylum Chordata; class Aves; order Passeriformes; family Passerellidae; genus Ammospiza; species Ammospiza nelsoni. The sequence goes on from NC_080662.1 coordinate 3,797,191, forward strand.
GATGTTGTGGAACACATAATTCCACATTAAATATTGGTCTCTGGTTTAGTGCCGGTGTTCTCTTGGAAACTGTTTAAATCTAAGGGGAAAACACCTTTGATTCTCACAAGCCTTTGGGCACTTTGTGCTTTTACACAATTTGATGTAGATACCAAAAAACAGGGGAATACTACACTCCTTGTTCCTAAAGGTAAAGTTATTTTTGTGTCACACCCACACAGGACTATGGAGAAGCTCCTGTTTAATTTGTTAACTCTGCTTTAATTAAACATCACTCAGCAGCCAAGCTGTGGAGCACAGATTCCCATTATTGATAGCAGCAGGAAAACTTCCATTGCTTTGCTCCACAGACACCCAGATTCACTTGGAAGCTTTATCTGCTATAGGCTCTCCACCACTTCTCCAGTGAAGAATGTGCTGAACACTTTCAATTAAAAACTCCTTGATCTTCAATTATTGATGGGGTGAAGGCACGTGGAAATTCTAGATTTTGATCAGACCCTCAGTCAGGCAACAGATTTCAGGGTAGTCCACGGCCTGAATCCAGGCATGAAAATTATTTGCATTTCTTTGTGAGTTGTGGGAGGTGGGGCAGCAGCTGCACTCTTCATTTTCCTTTTGAAATGGGAAGCAAAACCAAAATTAATCCTATAATGACCAATTAATTCTCACATTGGAGTTGGGGCTTTATCTTCTCCCCTTTTTTCCTTTGTTTCCATTTATTTTTCCACGTAGAGCAATTTTTGATTGGCTTTGTTCTTAACAAAAGAACAAATTAACCCCCTTGGGTTAATTTTTGGTTTTAGAATTTTGTGTTTAGAGGCAAATTAAACTTTTTGATCATTGGACCCAGAGAATAAATAAGGAGGTTCCAATAAAATTAAGGCAAGAGGGGGTAAAATAACCAGTGCCAAGCCTGTTCTGAGGGCTTGGTTGAGTCCCTTAATGGGTTTTTGCTCAGCTGAGTGACAAACTGGTGCCACAGAAGATGCCACACCCAGCCTCTCTCCCCAGGAAAATCCAGGAATCATTTGGAAATTGGCTCTCTGTGTGTGGATGTTGGGGTGTAAGGAGGACAACAACACTTGCAGCAGATTTTAACATTTTTTGGCTCAGCACAAACAGGACTGGGGGCTTAGAGTCTTCCCCTTCCTAAAAAAAAACAATTGCAACCCCTCTAAGCACCTCAAGGCCAGGCAGAGGTGTTCTATGGATTCCTCTTTCCTCTAGAAAATTTGGGATGTAGCTCTTATTTTCCTAATTGAGCCTTTGTGTTGTTAGAGGAAATTTGTCCATCATATCCAATTCCCAAGGCACAGAACATCCTGAGCTGGATGGGACCCCCAAGGACAATCAAAGCCCAACTCTAGACAAAAGAGAACACCAAGGAAAAGAACCTCAACCAATTACCAACCCATGCAGCTGCATTCCCATTCAGGAGAGAGCACCCAGCTTAGGGAGGGGTTTAAACTGGGAAAAACTCATCAGAACAAGTCATGTTTTCATATTGACCTTTATTGAGCAAGAACTGCTGTGACTGTTTTACATCAAACAACAAAAGGTTGCGTACTGTGCATGTCAACAAGGTTCTCCCAGGAGCAAAAGTCCACCCTAATTGCACCAGTGAGGTAAACATAATTAGTTATAAGTAGCTTTTTTTTATTTTTTAAGGCTAGGAGAGTTCTGGTTCTCATGAATACTCTATGACTGTTTTCAGTTTGGTTTTGGCTCAGTTGGTTCTTTGCATAATACATCTGAACTCGCTCCTCAGATATGTCCCTCCAACAGCTCAGGAAATTCAGAAAAGCTTCCTCTGCACATTTCATCTCATGCACTAGTAGTAGTAGTATTTTTTTGTAGATCCCCAAGCTCTGTGGAGGGAGTACATCTTGAGCCTGCATGCATTCCCCCCCCCTTCCCTATATTGCACGAAAAAGTAAAATACTGTGTGTCTGGAGCCTCCGTGAGAGAACCCGATCTGCTTTGAAGCCGTCACCCACATGCATTTTGCAGCTGTCTATGGCTTAACCTTTTGCACCGACCCAAGCTCTTGAATTGGTTTGAATTTTAGCTATGGTTGCTTTTATTCGCTCTCTTTAATCTCCTTTACTACAGCATGTGAAGTGACTTTCTCCACTTTCTTGGTGGACACCAACTTCTCCTCAAAGCTCTCTTCGTGCTCCTCCACCTTCTGAGTGACGGTCACCGACTTCGTGATGAACGTGGTGCCGCTGTCCCCGCCCTCCCCGGTGATTTTCTCTGCCTTTTTGGTTACTACGATTTTCTCAGCCTTGTCATCCACAGGGCTCACGTCGAGGCCGTTAGTGACCACTCCCTTGTCTTCCTCCTCCTTCTCCTTGGACTCCTCCTCCTTCTTCTCCTCCACCTCCCCGTTGACCGCGATGTCTTCTTTCCTGGACTCCTTCTCGGCCTCGGCGCTCACTTTCGTGACCTTGGTGACAGTGATGGTCTCTTCCACCACAGCCTTGGCATCCTTGCCTGGGGAGGGAGGTTTCTCCGGGGACCGCGGCTTCTCGGGGCTTGCGGCTTTCTCAGGGGTGCGCGGCTTCTCGGGGCTGGCCGGCTTCTCGGGGGAGCGCGCCTTCTCCGGGGGTGCCAGCTTCTCCGGGGGTGCCAGCTTCTCCGGGGGTGCCAGCTTCTCCGGGGCCACGGCCTTCTCGGGGCTGGCAGCTTTCTCGGGGGTCGCAGCCTTTTCTGGGGTGGCAGGTTTCTCCGGGGTCACAGCCTTCTCGGGGGTGGCAGGTTTCTCCGGGGAGGTCACCTTTGGTGTGGCAGGTTTCTCTGGAGATGCAGCTTTCTCCTCCTCCTTGGCCGCCTTCTCCACTTTCTCCACCTTCTGTTCCTTCGCTGCTTCCGCGGCTTTTTCTTTGGGGGCAGCCTTGGCCGGCTCTGTTACAGGGGATTTGGGGGGGGACTTTACGGGAGGTGTTTTGACCTTCTCTGCCTTTGCTGGTACCTCTTCAGCTTTGCCCTTGGCCTCAGGTTTTTCCTCCTCTTCCTCAGCTTCCTCCCCTTCTTCCTTTTCCTCGATTTCTTCTTTTTCAGAGCCACCTTCTTCTGCAGCGTCAGATTTTGCAGCTTCTTCTTCCTCCTCTGCTTCCTCTTCCTCCTTCTCTTCCTCCTCGGCTGCAGCTTCTTGTTCTGCAGGAGCTTCTTCCTCTGCAGCTTCTTCTGCTTTTTCTTCCTCCTGTTCCTCTTGCTGTGCCTTGGCTGCCATTTCTTCTGCGATGGCTGCCAGGGCATCTTCCATTTCAGACTTCTCATCCTCCACCTTCGTCTCTTCAATGATTTCTTCTACAAACTTGTGCTGGACCTTCAGCTTTGGTGGTTCGATTTTTGTTTTCTGGATTTTGGTGGATGCTATTGTGACAGATGGTTGTCTGTGTGTGAATATGGGACCAGTAATGCTTCCAGAGAAGGCACTGAATCTTGTCTCCTCACCCTCCAGCAGCTTCCTAAGGGAATCAGGAGGAGAGAAAAAAAGAAAATGAGCATAAAAAACCAAAATAAGGGACAGCTATGGGAATAATTTTGTCTGTCCCATCCTTGGAAGTGTCCAAGGCCAGGCTGGACGGGGCTTGGAGCAGCCTGGGATCGTGGAAGGTGTCCCCGCTTTGGGATGGGCTTTAAGGTCTCTTCCATCCCAAACCATTCCAGGATTCTATAACATTTCCCTGCTGTACTATTCCCCTGCCAGCAGGATGGGACCAGTTTGCTGTGGAATGTGCTGGAACTGTCCAGGGCCATCCCCTGCTCACAGCCCCAGCCCAGCTTTCCTTGAATCTGCTCTTTTTGCAAACTCACATTCAGCAGGTTTTAGCTTGGTATTGCTTATGACTAGTGTGATACCTTCAGTGATCAGTTAAAATTCATCTTTACTGTCAGAAAGCTTCGTTGTGGTGTAAATCAGCAGGGATTAGGACAAACTAGGTAATTTAATAGGATTCATTATGACTTAGGCAAACAGAACTTGACACAGCCAACAGACCCAAATCAAATATTGTGTCTGAGACAGTCACAGCTGATTAGAGCACGTGTTCTAATGTCATAATTTGGGCATCCACCTTTTCTTTGTGGGAATATGAGAACTTGAGGCTTCAGCTGACTTTGGCAGCAGGCAGCTACAGCCCCTGGCATGTCTGTGTGTCTGAGCAACCTCAGAAATTTCAACAGATCTCGAGATGGGGGTGGGTTTTTGTTGTTTTTACTTTTCTTCTGTTCAAATGTTTTTCATCTAAGCCTGTGACCCAGAAAAATCAGGAGCTCTCCAGTGAGAGTTCTGAAGTGATACAGAGGAGACTAAAAAAACCTGCCAGGTGATGGCAACAGCAAGCAGCGCTCAGCTCGAGATTAGAGCAGATGCCTCTGAAGGAAAGTTGAGCAAGAAAAGTAAAAGTGTTTGTGACAGACAGATCAGCACTCACTGCCTCAAACCATGATCAAGCAAATTCACTGTCTCTCGCAGGCGATAAAAGGGAGCTCTGGTGACAAGCCCTGCATGCCTGGCATCTGCAAAGCAGACGGGAATTAAAAATAACCTCGTCTTTCGCTGCATCTGCTGCTCTGCAGCCAAGGACAGGATGCGGCACGGGAGCCGGCACTGAGTCACGCTGTGCCGTGCCCGGGGGCTCGCTGGCAGCTCTGCTGATCCCTAATGACCTTCTGGGCTCTCTAATGGCTGCAGGGATGCAGCCGAGCTCTCATTTCACCCGTGTTCACTGCCTGCAGATATTGCTTAGCTGTGGTAAAGCTTCCTGAGCCAGCAGCATCCGCAGTGCTATTAATATTCCAGACGCGTCTGCAAAGATACCACTGTACCTGTATGCAGCAATTTCGATGTCCAGGGCCATCTTGACATTGAGGAGGTCCTGGTACTCCCGCAAGTGACGAGCCATTTCCCACTTGGTTCCTCTGAGCTCGTTTTCCAGCTGGTGAATCGTGTCCTGCAAGGGAGTCGCAGAAAACCCCTGTGACACAGGCAGAGCCGCGCGCGGGGACAGAGCGGGCACAACTTCTCTGAGGGCACTTTGAGAAACTCTTCCCGCCGCTCGGGGAGGCAGGGCTGCCACCAGAGCAGGACCCGCCAGCTCCCACCGCATCGTCCCCCCGACCTCCGCATCCCTGCATCCCGCGCTGCGGAGCCGGCACAGGGCGCGTCCCGCATCCCTCCCGCATCTCCTGCTCCCGGAGCCGGCACCGGGCACCTCCCGCACCCTCCTCCCGAATCACCGGGCACCTCCCACATTTCCTCCTCCCGCCACACCGGGCACCTCCCAAATCCTCCCCCCCGGAGCCGGCACCGATTCCCCCGGCGGGCTCGGGACAGCCCCGCGCCGCCGCCCCGGTACCTGGTAGGTGGTGAGGTCGTTGTTGTGGCGCTCCTCGATGTCGCTGAGCTGCCTCTCCAGCGACTCCTTGGTGCCGCGCACCGACTCGAGCTCGATGCTCTTGGACTGGAGCTGCCGGCGGTACTCGGCGATCTCCTCCTTGGCGGAGCGGATCGCCTCCTTGTTCTGCTCGGCCGCCTCGGTGAGCTTGGCGTAGCGGCACTTGAACCACTCCTCGGCCTGGTGCATGTTGTGGTCGGACTGGCACTCGAGCTGGGCGCGGATCTCCTTCAGCGCCGTCGTCAGGTCCGTCTTCAGGTAGTCCTTCCTCTCCACGGTGGCGTGGGACGCCTGCAGCTGCGCCAGCAGCTCGGCCACCTCCTCCTCGTGGTTGCCCCTGAGGAAGGCCACCTCGTCCTGCAGCGACTGCACCTTCTTGTCCAGCTCGGCGCGCATCAGCGAGGCCTCCTCCATCTCCTTGCGCAGGGCGCGGATCGTCGCCTCCGTCTCGTCGCGCAGCCGCGCCTCATCCTCGAAGCGCTCCCGCAGGCGCTGGATGTCCTCCTCGATGTGCTCCGAGTCCAGCTGGATCTGCGCCTTCTCGTGGCTCACCTGCTCCAGCGCCCCGCGCAGCTCCCGCAGCTCCTGCTCGTAGGCGTCGCTGAGCTGCGCCCGCCCGGCGTGCTTCTGCCGCAGCGCCGCCAGCTCCGCCTCGATCTCCTTGTTCTGCTGCTCCAGGTAATGCACCTTCTCGATGTAGCCGGCGAAGCGGTCGTTGAGCCCCTGCAGCTGCTCCTTCTCGTTGGAGCGGCTCAGCTTGAGCTCGGCCGCGCCGTTGAGCAGCGAGGACTGGCTCACGTCCAGGCTCTCGGCCGAGCTCAGCACCGTGGAGCCGTAGGCGGCCCGCGGGCCGCCCAGGTTGGGGCGCTTGTAGGAGGAGGACACGGTGCTGCCCGAGCCCCGCGACCACGACTGCGAGCGGAAGCCGCTGGACGGGGAGGCGCTGGCGCGGCTGTAGGTGGCGCGGGTCTCGGTCACCCGGCGGTACGAGGGGTTGCCCAGGGGCTCCATGGTGTAGCTCATGGTGGGGCGCTGGGGGCGGCGGTGCGGGGCTGCTCCGGCCGCCGCCGCCCCTTTTATAGCCCCGCCGGGGCGGCCCCGCACACGTGTGCGGGGGGCGGCTCCCCCCGGCCCGGCCCCGGCCCGCCCCGCGCCCCGCCCCGGCTCCCCCTTCCATCCTTCCCTCCTTCCTTCCCTGGCGCCCCTCGCCTTGTCCCGGCCGCCCCTGCCCGGCCCCTGCCCCTCCCCGCTGCCCCTTCCCCATTCCCCATTCCCCGCTCCCCTTGCTGCCCCCGCTCCCTGCCCCCCTCCCCGTTGCCCACCCACTCCCCCCTTGTCTCCGCTGCCCCCATCTCTCTTTTCTCCCTCCCGCTGCCCCCTTCCCTTCCCCGTGTTCCTTCCCCCTTGCCCGGCTTCCTTCCCCCCCTTCCCTCGGCCAGCACCCTCTTTCTTTCCTTCCTTCCATTCTTTCCTTCCTTCCTTTCTTTTTTCCTCCCTTACTTCCCATTCTTCCCTTTCTTTGTCCCTTCCCTTCCTTTTGTTTTTTTGTTGGTTTTTTAATTTTCCCCCTACTCTTGCTTTCCTGCCTTTCATTTCTTTCCCCTATTTTTTCCATTCCTCGTCACTCTTCTCCCCCTTTTCCTCTGTTTTCTCTCCGGCAGCGCCCAGGGCAGAGCGGAGCGCGGTGCCGGCCCCGGGCCGCTGCCGGGGCTGCAGAGCGGGGTAGGGCCGGGGCTGGGAACGGGAGCGGGAACGGGAACGGGAACGGGATGCGGGATCAGCGCCTCCATCACCACGGACAGCTCCGGCCCCGCGGGCTGGGGGTCGGACCGGCCTGCAGCGGGGCTCGGGGGGCATCGGGGGGCACAGGGAGCCGCAGATGGGTGCAGAGGGTTGTTCCCCCATCCCCTGTCCCCCATCCCCCGGCGGGGCTGGCGGTGAAGGTCGCAGCGGGCGGGGGAGGCGCTCGCCGGAGCTCTGCGGCACCGAGCGCTCCCCGCACCGGCCCCGGGGGCTCTGCGGAGGGGCGGGGGGACCCTGGAGCGCTCAGCAAGAGTTTGGGAGACCCCCGGCATCCCAAATCCTTGCTCTTGGTTCTTCCCTTCCTCTCTTTCTTCCTTTCTCTTTTCTCTTCTCTTTTCCTCCCACCCATCCGCTCTGATCTAACGCTTGGTGCATTGCTCAGAATGAATAATAAATTGTTTGAAACCTTGGTAGAAATTACGTTTCTGGGGGGAAAATAGACTTTGTATGGGCTGCATGACAGTGCCTGGCTGCCATCCAGGCTCCGAACCCTCCTGGAGGGATTACAGCTGCGGAGGAAACGGATTAGTAAACTGCAAAGAGAAAATAAAAAAACCATAAAACAACCAAAAAACCCCCAAAACTGATGGTGCTAGAAAAAGCCCTGCCACAGCTCGCGTGGAAAAGCAGAGGGACGCTGAGGGGGGAGAGGTGACTCCTCACTCAGACGATGCAGAAAGGGCTCTGCTGTGATCACAGCCGGGATTTTTGAGCAGACGAGCCTGTGAAAGGCAAACCCCCCTGCCAAGCCGGTTCCCGGTGGGATGGTGTGGCCGGGCAGAGCTCGGGGACAGGGTTAAACTTCGCCGGGCACACGGAGCCTCGCAGCCCCGGCGGCTCATTAACATGACGCTGTCATAGGACTGCAGCACTGCAGTCAGGCACTGCCCGGGTTTATCCCGGGATTGCTCCGAGCACGGGCAGCTCCAGCCCTGCCTCACCCCCCAGATCATCCCCACAGCACAGGGGCTTTGTGCTAATGAAGCAATCGCGGATTCAAAACCTGCCTCGTTCATTTTGCTGAAAGTTTCTGCCATAGGCACAAACCCCTTTGGATTTCATTGGGAGCGAAAATAAAATTACTGCCTGTCAGGGCATTGCATTTTGTTTCTTTTTAGGGTGAAAGATATGTTATGATCTGGTTTATTAATGGGGTTTTTTCCCCTGATAATAGAGATTGGGAGGGGGAACAGATCGTGGTTTAACCCATAAGGAAAACTCACTGCATAAGGAAACACAGAGTTAACAGAGGTGCAGGGGAGCTTTTATTATCCTTTTAATCTCCTGACAACAAGGACTGGCAGATGGAACTTTGTAATAAAACTCCCTCTCATTAAATACCTCGGTGTTTGAAATCCACTTACCCTGTATGCAAAATAAATTGATGCTTTATAACCAGGCAGGGCTAAGTTTGATTTATTTATTTAATAGTGATACCAAGCAATGCAAACTTTTATGGAACACAATGCATCCCATGTATATAGGGATTGCTTTAAAAATCAGGTTATTTAGAAGGGGAAAAGTTGGCATTCACGGAGGTGTTTAGTGAAGAAATTCTGAAATAAAATTCATTGTTTTAATTGAAAACAGAGCCTTGCAGTGTGAATTTCTGCTCTCTAATCAGATGCAGGGGGACAGAGCTCCTGCTACATTATCCTGAAGGTGGTTTGAAGGTTAAAGTGAGTCAGGGAAATCAGTCTGAGATGTTCCCTCTTTTTTGATGAGTAATTAAACCCTTTTCCCTTTCTGTCTGGAGATATTGAAATGCAGGCTGATATTTCTGCTGAAGGAGAATTGTTTTTGCCTCAAAGTTGACCAAAGCAGAGCAAAGCTGATGTCTCAGGATTGAGGCAGGAGGAGGGAAGGGGCACTCCCATGCAAAGGGAAAGCAGCAGCATCGATTTTAATCTTGATTGTCCACTACTGACAAACCTGCAGTGAGGGGAGGGGGACACTGAGTCCTGCAGCTTCCTTAAAAAATAAGAGAAAAGGAAAGAAAATACAGAAAGTGGCGTAGCACAACAGCCTGGCTGCTGCCAGGGAAAGATCAAAATACATCCAATGATAATGAATTCATTTGAATATATTAAGAAAGTAATGAATCAGATGGGTGGAATAAAAGAGGGGGTTGGGTGGGGTTTTTTATGTTGGAGAGAGGCAGCAGAATGAAGGCACTGTGCAGGTAATGCAACGTGGTTGGAAATATTACAGATTATTTGTAATAATTAAGATTGGGAGATTAGATTGTAATAATTAAAGGGGATTTGTCTTGATAAGTTTTTAATATAAAGCCTGGTTAAGTTTAAGCAATTCAAGCCTAAATAGATCTTAATGATAACCATGTAAGGAGGGCAAACAGCGACATCAGATGGAATTTTGACAGAGAGGAAAAGGAGTCAGGAAATCAGGATTTGTTCCATTTTGATGTTCCCCACCAGGCAGTGATGGGACTGGCCAAACTGCAGGATTTACACCCATTTAGGGCGTAAATTTACACCCATTTCCAGCCCTGGAGCCCCTGGTGTGCTGTGGGGTCACCCCAAACTCACCATCAATAACATCAGGACATCAGCAGGAAATTGGTCTCGTTCCAGCTGAGCCAGGAGAGCAAGGACAGACATTTGAGCCCAGCTGAGGATGTGGCCTGGGATATTTAAATAGCCACAGCCAGGGAGGAAAAAATGGGATTTATGGCCTAAGGGCCTCATCCTGGACTGCTGGATGCTCCTTGAAAGGGGATTTCACCCCTGAGGGAGCCCAGGGGTGCCCAGCGCAGCCCAGGGCCAGGCAGGGCTGATTTTTAACAGGATTCATTTTTTCCGTGTCATTTGTTCAGGGTCTCAAGATTTGAAGGATCAGGTTTGGGTTATCCTCTTCACAAAAGATCTTCAGCATCCTCAGGGACTTGGGGCTGGAGGGGAGAGAATGAACTGTGAGCATTTTGGGGTGGGAATGGGTGATTTTAAGGTTCCTTTTGGGGTGGGAATGGATGATTTTAAGGTTCTGTTTGGGGTGGGAATGGGATGATTTTAAGGTTCTTTTTAGGGTGGGAATGGATGATCTTTAAGGTTCCTTTTGGGGTGGGAATGGATGATCTTTAAGGTTCTTTTTAGGGTGGGAATGGGATGATCTTTAAGGTTCTTTTTGGGGTGGGAATGGATGATTTTAAGATTCTTTTTGGGGTGGGAATGGGAGGATTTTAAGGTTCTTTTTAGGGTGGGAATGGATGATTTTAAGGTTCTTTTTGGGGTGGGAATGGATGATCTTTAAGGTTCTTTTTGGGGTGGGAATGGATGATCTTTATGGTTCTTTTTGGGGTGGGAATGGGATGATCTTTAAGGTTCCTTTTGGGGTGGGAATGGACGATTTTAAGGTTCTTTCCGACTCAAACCATTCCAGGATTCCGTTTCCTCTCTGGGGCTGAGGTGGGGATGTCAGTTTTTGGCATCACAGCACAAACACAAAGGTCCTGCTGGGCAATGCCTGTGCTCTGAAAAATTGATGTGTTCATTTTGTTTCTGCTGGAATCTGGACTCACAGCAGAGCTGTAACACAGCAGCATTCTCCTAATGCACTTTCCATCATTTCCTCTGAGCCAACTGAGGCCCCTCAGCACCTCAAATCAAGCCCTGCCAGACACTTGGGTTATTTTCTTCATGCAGAAACGTTCTGTGTTGCATCTGAAGGTGAAATATTCCTGAGAGCCCAGCCCTGAGGCAGAATTTTCATTCCACTGACCAGTGAAGGAAAATTTCTTGGAAATTCCTCCAAATCATTGCTGAGCTCATTGCTGCTTTCACCTTCCTCAGTTTATCTGCTGCAAGAGTCCCTCATGGAATGGTTTGGGTTGGAAGAGACCTTAAATCCCACCCCATCCCATCCCCACCTTCCACTGGTCCAGGTGGCTCCCAGCCCCATCCAGCCTGGCCTTGTGGAACATTCGCCCCAAAATTTCCTGCAGCGTCAGCACCAAGAATCATTTCACAGCTCCAGACACACTTCAGGCATTTACTCACTTCAAAAAAGGAAACTTTTACCAGACCACCCACACTTTTCTGGGGTGTTTTCCCTGCATTTTGAAAGCCCTGCATTGCACATTGATTTTATAACTCCTGGAGTGGGATGTTCTCTTTCCTGGCCACCTCCTGTTCTGCTTCCATGGGCCACTTCTTTAATCTGCAGGAATTCACAGAGGAGCAGGATGCTGAATTATTCCATGAAGGGCTTAGCCTGGAGTCTGCTGATTAATAATAGAAAGAATAGAAAGATTTCCAAGCAGATTCCTGCAGCTTTGTGTGGTGTTCTTTGGGATAACAGGGAGGGGGTGACAGGGGCAGGGAGATCTTGTGCTTCCAGCTCCCTGATATTCATGGCTTTGATTTTCCACCAATAAATTCCAGCAACTTTTGGAATCCTTGGCCGGCAAAAGCTCTGCCTGTGCTCCTTAATTGGGTGTTGAGCTCCTTTCCACTGCTTCTTTTAACTGTCCTTTAACCAATTAATTATAGAACTGTGATGAATTTATGTGAATCATGGGATCACTGAGTCCTGGAAGGGTTTGGGTGGGAAGGGACCTTAAAGATCGTCTAATCCCAGCCCTGCCAGGGCAGGGAACCTTCCCCTGTCCCAGATTGCCCCAGCCTGGCCTTGGGCACTGCCAGGGACCCAGGGGCAGCCACAGCTCCCTGGGAATCCCATCCCAGAGAAGGATTCCTTCCCAATATCCCATCTAAACCTACCCTCCTGCAGTTCAAAGAGCAAATTCAGCCCACAAATGACCTGTGACCCTTCTTAGTGACATTTCTGGAGCGATGGCCACGTTCCCTGGGCAGATATTGGAGAAGTTGGCTCTTACCAGACAATTCTTTTGTCAAACCCAGTGTCAGAGGAGCCAAAACCTGAGAGGGCAGCGGTGAGAGTGCCTGAACAGCTTTTCCCAGGCAGGAGGAGTTTGGAGGTGCAGGGTGAGGCTGCAGTGGCAGAACCAGCTCCCATTTATTCAAGGAGAAGGATGAACTCCAAGGAATCCACTGAGCCTCAGTTTCCTTCCTTCTGCAGCACCCACTGCGGGATCCAGGCACAAACCCTGGCAAGGATCAGCCCTGAGCACCACAAGGCTGGGATTAGGCTGGGAGGTGGCTGGGATTTGGGTGGGATTAGGCTGAGATTAAAATGGGATTAGGCTGGGATTTGGCTGGGATGTAGGTGGGGTTTGGGTGGGATCTGGGTGGGATTTGGCTGGGATTAAAATGGGATTAGGCTGGGATGTGGCTGGGATTAGGTTGGGATTAGACTGGGATTAGGTTGGGATTAGACTGGGGTTTGGCTGAGATTTGGGTGGGATTTGGTTGGGGTTTGGCTGGGATTAGGCTGGGTTAGGCTGGGGTTTGACTGGGGTTAGGCTGGGATTAGGCTGGGAATTGACTGGGATTAGGCTTGGATTTGGCTGGGTTTTGCTGGGATTAGGCTGGGATTTGGGTGGGATTAATTTGGAATTAGGCTGTGGTTTGGCTGGGATTAGGCTAGGATTTAGCTGGGATTTGGCTGGGGTTTGGTTGGGGTTTGACTGGGATTAGTCTGGGATTTGGGTGGGGTTAGGCTGGGATGTGTCTTGGATGTGTCTTGGATTAGGCTGGGATTAGGCTGGGGTTAGGTTGGGATTAGTCTGGGGTTTGGCTAGGATTTAGCTGGAATTAGTCTGGGGTTAGACTGAGATTTGGCTGGGGTTTGGTTGGGGTTAAGCTGGGATGTGGCTGGGATTAGACTGGGATTAGGCTGGGATTAGACTGGGATTAGGCTGGGATTAGACTGGGATTAGGCTGGGATGTGGCTGGGATTAGGTTGGGATGTGGCTGGGATTAGGTTTGGATTAGACTGGGGTTTGGCTGGGGTTAGGCTGAGATTAGGCTGAGATTTGGCTGGGATTTATCTGGAATTAGTTTGGGGTTAGACTAAGATTTGGCTGAGATTTGCCTGAGGTTTGGCTGGGATTAGGCTGGGATTTGTCTGGGATTTAGCTGAGATTAGGCTGAGGTTAGGCTGGGATGTGGCTGAGATTTGGGTGGGATTAGGCTGGGATTTGGTTGGGGTTAGGCTGGGATTTGGCTGGGGTTAGGCTGAGATTAGGCTGGGGTTAGGTTGGGATTAGGCTGGCCTGGATGAGAGGCAGAGGAAGCCCCATTTGGTTGGTTTTTAACCCTTTGGTTTTTAACCCGTTGGTTTTTAACCCTTTGGTTTTTAACCCTTTAGTTTTTAACCCGTTGGTTTTTAACCCTTTGGTTTTTAACCCGTTGGTTTTTAACCCTTTGGTTTTTAACCCATTGGTTTTTAACCCTTTAGTTTTTAACCCGTTGGTTTTTAACCCGTTGGTTTTTAACCCTTGCTGTCCCACGCCCTGCTGGGTTTGTGCTCTCTGCTCCCTTTCCCTGGTGGTGTTTGATGTCTGGCACCCAGAACAGCACAAATCCAGGTCAGGGCAGCAATCTCCTGATGAGAAAGTGACCAAAAATAGCTCTTCCTACCTCCTGGGGAAAGGGCTTTTTTTGTAGCCTTCCCTTTCTAAAAATACCACTGACAAGTGCCACAATTCTGCTTTTTCTGACCATTTTTCCTGGAGCTCTGTGTCCCCCATGACAGCTCTGCCATAGGGCAAAGCTAATTTTAGGGTGCTGCTTCCCAGGAAATAAAGGAGATAAATTGCAGCAGGTTGGAAATTAGAGGCAATACCCACAACAGCAGCTGGCTGTGACATTTATTGTCACACACGTGGGCCATGCCAGCAATAATTATGGGAATTATTGGGTAAAAAGTCTGATTTTTCAGCACCTGGATGGGGAAATGCCACCAGCCTGGGCTGGGATCACTTTGTCCAAATTACCTCCTCTACAGACTGCTTTGCTCAGAATATTCTCAATATCCTGGAAATTCTGGACCTGGTGGATTTTAACACAGCCAAAGTGTTGGGGGGTAAATGGAGCTCAGAGCTTTGGGTCATGTCCAGTCTTGGAGGTTTGGGAGCTCTTGGGCAAATTGAATTTAAAATTAAAATGAAAATCAAATTTAAATCCAAAATTTACATCAAATTTAACCCGAAATTTAAATAAAATTTATACCTAAAATGAAAATCAAATTTATACCTAAAATTGAAACCTAAAATTGAAACTTAAAATTAAAATGAAAATCAAATTTAACCCAAAATGAAAATCGTATTTAAACCTAAAATTTAAATCAAATTTATCCCAAAATTTAAATCAAATTTATATCCAAAAATTTAAATCAAATTTAAAGCCAACATTTAAATCAAATTCATATATATAATTTTAATCAAATTTAAACCCAAAATGAAAATCATATTTAAACCCAAAATTCAAATCAAATTTAAAGTGAGCATGAAAATCAAATTTGAAACAAAATTTAAAAGAAGTGATGCTCCCATAATTACAGGGAGTGGCAGCACCTGGATGGGGAAATGCCACCAGCCTGGGCTGGGATCACTTTGTCCAAATTACCTCCTCTACAGACTGCTTTGCTCAGAATATTCTCAATATCCTGGAAATTCTGGACCTGGTGGATTTTAACACAGCCAAAGTGTTGGGGGGTAAATGGAGCTCAGAGCTTTGGGTCATGTCCAGTCTTGGAGGTTTGGGAGCTCTTGGGCAAATTGAATTTAAAATTAAAATGAAAATCAAATTTAAATCCAAAATTTACATCAAATTTAACCCGAAATTTAAATAAAATTTATACCTAAAATGAAAATCAAATTGAAACCTAAAATTGAAACCTAAAATTGAAACCTAAAATTAAAATGAAAATCAAATTTAACCCAAAATGAAAATCGTATTTAAACCTAAAATTTAAATCAAATTTATCCCAAAATTTAAATCAAATTTATATCCAAAAATTTAAATCAAATTTAAAGCCAACATTTAAATCAAATTTAAACCCAACATTTAAACCAAATTTATACCTAAAATGAAAATCAAATTTAAACCTAAAATTTAAACCTAAAATTGAAACCTAAAATTAAAATGAAAATCAAATTTAACCCAAAATGAAAATCGTATTTAAACCTAAAATTTAAATCGAATTTATACCCAAAATTTAAATCAAATTTATATCCAAAATTAAAATCAAATTTAAACCCAACATTTAAATCAAATTTAAACCCAACATTTAAATCAAATTTATACCTAAAATGAAAACCAAATTTATACCTAAAATTTAAACCTAAAATTTAAACCTAAAATTAAAATGAAAATCAAATTTAACCCAAAATGAAAATCGTATTTAAACCTAAAATTTAAATCAAATTTATCCCAAAATTTAAATCAAATTTATATCCAAAAATTTAAATCAAATTTAAACCCAACATTTAAATCAAATTTAAACCCAACATTTAAATCAAATTTATACCTAAAATGAAAATCAAATTTATACCTAAAATTTAAACCTAAAATTGAAACCTAAAATTAAAATGAAAATCAAATTTAATCCAAAATGAAAATTGTATTTAAACCTAAAATTTAAATCAAATTTATACCCAAAATTTAAATCAAATTTATATCCAAAAATTTAAATCAAATTTAAACCCAACATTTAAATCAAATTTATACCTAAAATTTTAATCAAATTTAAACCCAAAATGAAAATCAAATTTAAACCCAAAATTTATATCAAATTCAAACCCAAAATGAAAATCAAATTTAAAACCAAACATTTAAATCAAATTTAAATCAAATTTATACCTAAAATTTAAACCTAAAATTAAAATGAAAATCAAATTTAAACCTAAAATGTAAACCAAATTTATACCTAAAATTTAAATCAAATTTAAACTTAAAATTTAAATCAAATTTATACTGAAAACTTAAACCAAATTAATCCTAAAATTTAAATCAAATTTAAACCTAAAATTTAGATCAAATTTAAGCCCAAAATTCAAATCAAATTTAAAGTGAGCATGAAAATCAAATTTGAAACAAAATTTAAAAGAAGTGATGCTCCCCTAATTTCAGGGAGATGCCTCCAAACGCTGTGTTTGGGACGAGACCCTGGAGCGTAGGTTTGGATGGGATTTGGGATGAAATTTTTGGATGGGATTTGGGATGAAATATTGGATGGGATTTGGGATGAAATCTTTGGGTGGGATTTGGGATAAAAGTTTTGGATGGGATTTGGGATGAGATCTTTGGATGGTTTTTGGGATGAAATCTTTGGATGGGATTTGGGATGAAGATCTTTGGATGGTTGGGATGAAATCTTTGGATGGCTTTGGATGGGATTGGGGGTGAAATCTTTGGATGGGATTTGGGATGAAACCTTTGGATGGTTGGGATGAAATCTTTGGATGGGATTTGGGATGAAATTTTTGGATGGCTTTGGATGGCATTGGGGGTGAAATCTTTGGATGGGATTTGGGATGAAATCTTTGGATGGGATTGGGGATGAGATCTTTGGATGGTTTTTGGGATGAAATCTTTGGTTGGTTTTTGGGATGAGACCTTTGGGTGGGATTTGGGATGAAATCTTTGGATGGTTGGGATGAAATCTTTGGATGGCTTTGGATGGCATTGGGGATGAAATTTTTGGATGGTTTTTGGGATGAAATCTTTGGGTGGGATTTGGGATGAGATATTTGGATGGGATTGGGATGAAATCTTTGGATGGTTTTTGGGATGAGATCTTTGGGTGGGATTTGGGATGAAACCTTTGGATGGTTGGGATGAAATCTTTGGGTGGGATTGGGGATGAAATCTTTGGATGGGATTTGGGATGAAATCTTTGTGTGGGATTTGGGATGAAATCTTTGGATGGTTTTTGGGATGAGATCTTTGGATGGTTTTTGGGATGAAATCTTTGGATGGTTTTTGGGATGAAATCTTTGGAAGGGATTGGGGATGAAATCTTTGGATGGGATTGGGGATGAAATCTTTGGATGGGATTCGGGATGAAATCTTTGGATGGTTTTTGGGATGAGATCTTTGGATGGGATTGGGGATGAAATCTTTCCCTGGGAGGGGCTGGGCTGGAATTCCCGGAGGAGCTGGAACTCCTGGCGGTGTCCCAGGCCAGGCTGGGGCACTGGGACAGGGGAGCTGCCCCTCCATGGGATAAAATGCCCTTTAATGTCCCTCCCACCCAAACACTGCAGCATTCCCCATCTCCCAGCATTTCTGGGGTGCCCAGCCCAGCCCTGCAGCAGCTCCTGGAGCTGGAGGACAGAGAGGAGCCCTGGGAGCTGCCCTGGGCTCCGGGGGCTCAGCCCCTCCAGGGGGATCTGCCAAATTTAATTGGATTCCTTGGGATAATTTTAAAATTCGTTTCTCAAAGATTTTTCTGGATGCAGTTCATTGCCAAGGAGCCAATTCTTGAGAGACAAGGTCAGCGTGAGGTTTGGAATCAAAGAGGGAGGGAGGCAGAAGCTGCACCCAGCTGGCACCTCCTGGCCCTGGGGCACTGCTGGCACCCCTGGAGCTCACCTGGAATTCAGAATATTGGCATGTTTGGCACCCCTGTAGAGCTCACCTGGAATTCAGAATATTGGCATGTTTGGCACCCCTGTAGAGCTCACCTGGAATTCAGAATATTGGCACGTTTGGCACCACTGCAGCTCACCCGGAATTCAGAATATTGGCATGTTTGGCACCCCTGGAGCTCACCTGGAATTCAGAATATTGGCATGTTTGGCACCCCTGGAGCTCACCTGGAATTCAGAATATTGGCATGTTTGGCACCCCTGGAGCTCACCTGGAATTCAGAATATTGGCATGTTTGGCACCCCTGTAGAGCTCACCTGGAATTCAGAATATTGACACGTTTGGCACCACTGCAGCTCACCTGGAATTCAGAATATTGGCATGTTTGGCACCACTGCAGCTGACCTGGAATTCAGAATATTGGCATGTTTGGCACCCCTGAAACTCACCTGGAATTCAGAATATTGGCATGTTTGGCACCCCTGTAGAGCTCACCTGGAATTCAGAATATTGGCATGTTTGGCACTAGTGGAGCTCACCTGGAATTCAGAATATTGGCATGTTTGGCACCACTGCAGCTCACCTGGAATTCAGGTGATGTTTCTACCCCCAGAGCTCCTTCCTACCCCACACTCCCTTTCCGTGGGGGTTTTAAGGAATTCTGTGTGCTGAACGTGCTGCTGGAGGATCCATCAAGCCAAGAGAAGGCTCCAGAGAATATCAGGGAATTTCATTCCAGGGAATGCAGAATTGCATTTGCTGCTGGTGGATTCAGAAAAGCACATTTTGATGGCCTTTCCTGCATCCCAAAGGGCAAACAAGCTCCTGGTTTATGACAAACGTGGAGTCTCTGAGCTAATCCAGGGGGACCTGTCCCTGCCCCTGTCCCTGTCCCTGTCCCTGTCCCTGTCCCTGTCCCTGTCCCTGTCCCTGTCCTTGTCCTTGTCCCTGTCCCCCCTCCAGCAGCAGCAGCAGCTCGGTGACATTTCCCTTTATTCCTCCTTTTATTTTATTGCCTTGTTTCTACCAGAGGCAGAAGAAAAGCACTTCAATATGGATGGTGCCAGTCTGAAAGAAGGGAAACATTTCTCCTGGCAGGCTCATTAGGATCTGGGTTAATTGCTCTCCTGCTGGAGCTTTAATTGATGTGTGAGGAGGAAGCCATGAGAGGCTGCAGCTCGGTGACAGCCCCACACAACCACAGTGGCTCCTGATTTTTCTTTTTAATTAGCACTAAGGAAGAGTCCACCTTGCTGCTGAGCCCTCTGAGGATCAGCTCTCACGGAGAGGCTGCACATAAATATCATTTATTTTCCTGATGCATCTCTTGAGCAGAGCCAGGGAGGTTTTTCCAGGTGAGAAAGTTTCACAACAAAATTAAGAAAGAAAGGCCCATTCAAGCAGTGCTGCCTGGAGGGTTCACCTCGTGCTTTATTGGGGAAAAAAAAAAAAAGGAGAATTTAATAAAATTAATTATCACCTTGGCCCAAGAACTCAGAGGAGCCTGGGCAATCTTTGGACAAAAATCTGAGTTGGTTTTGGCTGGAATTTCACTTTAATTTCTCCAGTCTGGTTCTCTTAACATCTAAAGAATATTCTTAGCAGAAGTAACTGTAAGCTGATTAGGCGGGAAGCAATAAATCCAAATCAAATTGAATCATGCAGAGACTCCCAGCAAGAAAATCAATAATTTCAGTGATGTATTTTTAAACTCATGTTATTAGGAAAAAACACAGGCAGCTTCTTCAAATCTTGATTAAGCCGGAGCTGGGAGTTCTCCTTTTTGTCTCATGGTCCTCAACTGGGGTAAAAATCAGAATTTTAAATTTAACTTTTAAAAAAATGGTGTGAATTTGCACCAAGGAGAAGCTGGAACACACAGGACAAACCCAGGACAGTTTGGGAAAGCCTCCTTCTTAAGGGAGAGGGATGATTCCAGGGAGCTGCCTGTGGCAATCCTGAAAATATTCCATAATCTGATTTAAAAATGGCAAAACAAAAGGTAATTTTAGTGCTCATTCTTTTATTTTTTAAATCAATGCCTGTTCTGGGCAGCTGCACATTGAATTAGCTCAGGGACTCCACGTTTGTCATAAACCAGGAGCTTGTTTGCCCTTTGGGATGCAGGAAAGGCCATCAAAATGTGCTTTTCTGAAGCCACCAGCAGCAAATGCAATTCTGCATTCCCTGGAATGAAATTCCCTGATATTCTCTGGAGCCTTCTCTTGGCTTGATGGATCCTCCAGCAGCACGTTCAGCACACAGAATTCCTTAAAACCCCCACGGAAAGGGAGTGTGGGGTAGGAAGGAGCTCTGGGAGTAGGAAACATGTCAATATTCTGAATTCCAGGTGAGCCGCAGTGGTGCCAAACATGCCAATATTCTGAATTCCAGGTGAGCTGCAGTGGTGCCAAACATGCCAATATTCTGAATTCCGGGTGAGCTGCAGTGGTGCCAAACATGCCAATATTCTGAATTCCGGGTGAGCTGCAGTGGTGCCAAACATGCCAATATTCTGAATTCCAGGTGAGCTCCAGGGGTGCCAGCAGTGCCCCAGGGCCAGGAGGTGCCAGCTGGGTGCAGCTTCTGCCTCCCTCCCTCTTTGATTCCAAACCTCACACTGACCTTGTCTTTCATGAGGTGGCTCCATGGCAATGAACTGCATCCAGAAAAGTCTTTGAGAAACGAATTTTAAAATTATCCCAGGGAATTTCAAGGTCAGCACATCCTGCAGTGTCACTGGGGATGCTCCTGGCCTTGGCAGGGCTGGCTGGGCCTGGAGTTCTCTCAGGTGTGAGATTTAGAACTGAACAGTGAAGCAAACAAAACTCTCCCAGCTGATCCCTTCCCTTTCTTAAATGTCCAATGGAATTTTTGGTGTTTGTGGAGAATGAGGGAAAGCTTCTGCCAATAATCTC
Source organism: Ammospiza nelsoni (assembly GCF_027579445.1). NCBI lineage: Eukaryota > Metazoa > Chordata > Aves > Passeriformes > Passerellidae > Ammospiza > Ammospiza nelsoni. The sequence continues at coordinate 3,817,795 of NC_080662.1, forward strand.
ATTTCTCCTGAGATCCGCTCCTCACTGCATCCCTTTCTCCTGAGGCTCGGCCTGGCAGGGGTTCCACCCTCACCCCAGGGCCAAGATGGAAACAAACCCCTTCCCGTGCCCTCACTGCTTTTTCTGCTGGGTTTCCTGCTGGCTTTCCCTGTTTCTGGGTGATCCCAGCGGCAGAAGGGATCAATGGCCCCATATAGAATTCGCAGGCAACCCCGATGAGGGGAGAGAATGAAGCATCTGACTCCATCTTATCAGAAGGTCAATTAATTACCTTATTATACTATATTATTCTATATTATGTTACACTATGTTACATTACTGTCACAGACATCTTCTATGAAAAATCTTTTCTTTAGGATTTTTCCTCCTGAGAAGCTGGGAGGCCGCAGGAACAAAATGCAAACAATGATTATCTGCTGCTGTGAAATGCAACAGGTGCATCTGTGATTGGTCTCAAGTGGTTGTTTCTAATTAATGGCCAATCACAGTCAGCTGGCTTGGACAGAGAGTCTGAAACAAAGCCTTTGATATCATTTTTTCTTATTCTATTCTTAGCCAGCCTTCTGATGAAATCTTTTCTTCTATTCTTTTAGCATAGTTTTAATATAATATATATCATAAAATAATAAATCAAGCCTTCTGAAACATGGAGTCAGATCCTGATCTCTTCCCTCATCCTTGGACCCCTGCGAACATGGTAACACATCACATCTCAAGTGAATCTGCCTAACACTCAACTCTGCACACACTGGACAGAATCTTGTGACTGTCCTGACAGTCCTGACACACACACACACACACACAAACACACACCTGGCCCTGACAGGCCAAGGAACCAAACACCATCACTGTGGGTAAACAATCTCCATATTGCATTCTGCTTTGGCACAAACACAGGCATGGCGAAAGATAAGAATTGGTTTTTCTTTCTCTGAGGTTCAGAGAATGTGAAACCCAGAAATATTCTTGGGAAGAATTGTGCCTTGCTTTTCTCTGTGAAGAGAAATGTGGAGACACCCCCGTTCCCCAGATGCTGCTTTTCCCTCTCAGTGCCCCAAGGGTTGAACCATTTCTCCAGTTTTAGCTGAGTCCCGTGGTTGGAGCTCCATGAAGGACACGGAGCTGACCCCATGGACAGCACCTCAACCTGGGCTGGCCCCTCACACCCCTGCCCTGCCCTGTGTGACCGTGTTCACAGGGGTCTGAGAATGAGGGAAGAGATGAGGATCTGACTCCATGTTTCAGAAGGCTTGATTTATTATTTTATGATATATATGATATTAAAACTATACTAAAAGAATAGAAGAAAGGATTTCATCAGAAGGCCATCTAAGAACAGAAAAAGAAGGAATGATAACAAAGGCTTGTGGCTGGGACAGAGAGTCTGAGCCAGCTGACTGTGATTGGCATTAATTACAAACAACCACATGAGACCAATCACAGATGCACCTGTTGCATTCCACAGCAGCAGATAACCATTGTTTACATTTTGTTCCTGAGGCCTCCCAGCTTCTCAGGAGGAAAAATCCTAAGGAAAGGGTTTTTCATAAAATATCATGGCTGATTCCTGCCTTTCCCTGGATGCCCAGCTCCCCTTGCAGGGTGGGGATTGCCCAGCTCAGCAGAGAGAGGCACAGCCTTGCCCAGCTCCTCCTTGGATGGGATTCCATGGATCAGTCCCCAAAGCCAGACTGGAGCAGCTGCCGAGATTTCCCTTGGATTTTTCTGCTCCTTTCCCACAGAGCTCCCTGCTGGTGGGACAGGTCTGGCACTAAACCAGATCTGCCTGGAAAGCAGTGCAGTGTGAAACGCTCAGCTCTGGGCTGCCTTGGTCTCACCTTCATCTACTGGAATATCACCAATATAAACAGATGGGACGTGCCTGAGCTTGTCTGGGCCTTGCTGCTGAACCAAACAGCAGCACTGTGGTGTCTCACCCCACAGACACTTTGGGCTGGCTGGGTGTGTGGTGTTTCACCCCACAGACACTTTGGGCTGGCTGGGTGTGTGGTGTTTCACCCCACAGACACTTTGGGCTGGCTGGGTGTGTGGTGTTTCACCCCACAGACACTTTTGGCTGTGGGTGTGTGGTGTTTCACCCCACAGACACTTTTGCCTGGCTGGGTGCTGCACTGGGCCCGTGGGGACAAGTGCAGGCCTGCAGGAGCTCTGGTGGTGCTGGGATGGAGCTTCCCCCCATAACAGGGGCTGCTCCTCAGGTTTCCCTCTGTGGAGAAGCTTTAAGGTGAAGGTGAAGGAAAGGAGTCGGTTCTGATGGAGGGTTTGGACCCAGAGCTTTATTCTGGCCCACAGGGCTCTGAATGCAGCACCAGCTCCAACAGAACTCCCTGAGCCCGTGGTTGCTGCTCCTTTGAACCCCGGGGAGAGGGGCAGGGAAGGGGCAGGGAGCCACCAGGCAGGGACAGGAGGGGAGGGACAAAGGGACAAAGGACACCTGGATGGCCCAATGCCCCCAGGGGTAGAGGGCATCCTTTGGATCTGCCAATTCTGGAATGCCAGGACTGACAGACAGTGCTGGGAGGAGGAAGGAGAGGTGACTGACACACCTGGCAGGGAATTATCAGAGAGGGATCCGAGGTTATGAGGTAAATCCTGAAATCACAACGCAACATTCATCCCCACAGCAAAGTCACAAAATCCTGCCATGGGTTGGGTTGGGTTGGGTTGGGTTGGAAGGAACCTTAAAAAGGGACCTTAAAACCTCACCCAGTGCTGACCCCAGCACCTCTCACTGTCCCAGGCTGCCCCAGGCCCATCCAGCCTGGCTCTGGACACTTCCAGCCAATTATTAGATTTTGAGGTCCTCCACATCTTTGTTGCCTCAATTACAGAAATATTTAAAGAAATTTCTCAGCACTGTTGATTTATTGTCTGGGGGAATCCCCATCCTCTTTCCTTGGTGCTTCCCTTAATCCCAACTCTTTTTCCATGCAGAAAGAGGAGATGAGTGGGATCATTTTAACATTTCCTTTGTCCCTGGTGTCACTGGGATTGTCCCCTCAGGTACCTCCAGTGCTGCTTCCAACCTGGAATTGTGCTGACACAGCTCAAATTTACTGCCACAGACACCAAGCCCTAGAAAATCCACTTTTAGCCCTAAAATCCAATGCCAAGAACAGCTTTTCTTTAATTCCCATGTGCAGAAGGGGCTGGGATCTGTTCAGATTGTGATTTTTTCCCTCACAGGAACTGAGTTACCTCCTTCAAGCAGGGAAAAGAAAAGTTCTACATGCCAAGGTTGATCTTCACTGGCAGATTTGAACAACCCTGAGAGTGAAAAATCTCTTTTAATCGGGTTGGAGATGTTGGGAGTGGATGGAGGGCTGGGTTTAACCCGGCTGGGATATCTGTGAGCACAAACGATGCTCATTTCCCTTTCACAGCACCCATCAATAGGGCACAGAGGTCAAGGAGAAAAACCCCCAACCTGCCCCTGTGCTTTTGAAATGTTTCTGTGTAAATAAATCCCGGGTGAGCTGTGGCACCATCCTGGCCTGGGGAGGGCTGGGAGAGGCTTCCCTGCATCCTTCCTTCCTCTCCTTTCATGCTAAAAAGCAGCATGTGTCTCCCTCTCTAAACTGTTTGTTTTTTTTTTTTTTCTCAATTTCAGGGTATTTTCAGAATATCTTAATTTCCAATACATCTTCATTTTCAGTATATCTGCATTTTCCAGAATACCTGTATTTTCAGGATATCTGAATTTCAATACTCTGTATTTTCAGGATATCTGCCTTTTCAATATATCTGTATTTTCAATATATCTGTATTTTCAGGATCTCTGCATTCTCAAAGTATCTTTGTTCTCAGGATCCTGTATTTTCTGGACATCTTCCTTTTCAGGACACCTGTATTTCCAGAACACCTATATTTTCAAGATACCTGTATTTTCAGGATATCTGCATTTTCAGGATTCTATATTCTCAGGATATCTGCATTCTCAGGATATCTTCATTGTCAGGAACCTGTATTTTCAGTATATCTGTGTTTTCAGGATATCTTCATTCACAGGATCCTGTATCTTCAGGATATCTTCATTTTCAGGACACCTCTATTTTCAGTGTATCTATACTTTCAGTATATCTGCATTCTCAGGATCCTGCATTTTCAGGACATCTCTATTTTCAAAATTACCTGCATTTTCAGGATATCTTCCTTTTCAGGACACTTGTATTTTCAGGATATCTGAATTTCAGGATATCTTCATTCACAGACCCGATATTTTCAGGATATCTTCCTTTTCAGAACACCTGTATTTTGAGTATATTTGCATTTTCAGTATAAGATATCTGTATTTGCAGGATATCTGCATGCTCAGGATATTTTCCTTTTCAATATATTGGCATTTTCAGGATACCTGTATTTTCAGGATATCTGAATTTCAGTATATCTGTATTTTCAGGATAGTTGCATTCTCAGGATATCTTCATTTTCAGGATATCTATATTTTCAGTATATCTATATTTTCAGTATATCTGTATTCTCAGGATATATGAATTTCAGTAGATCTGTATTTTCAGGATATCTATATTTTCAAGATATCTGTATTTTCAGTATATCTGCTTGCTCAGAATATCTTCCTTTTCAATATATCTGTGTTTTTAGTATATCTGCATTTTCAGGATACCTGTGTTTTCAGGATATCTTCCTTTTCAGGACATCTGTATTTTCAGAACCTCTGTATTTTCCAGATATCTGTATTTTCAAGATATCTGCTTGCTCGGGATATCTTCCTTCACAGAACACTTGTATTTTCAGGATATCTGAATTTCAGTATATCTGTATTTTCAGTATATATTAATTTCAATATACCTGCATTTTCAGGATATCTGCATTTTTAGGGTAATCATGCCCTTCGCTGTTCAACCCAGGTTGCTCAGAGATGCATTTCACAGGTGAAATATTTCCCTTTGCACACCCAAAAGCTCCTGCAACCCCTGGAAATCTCAGGGGATTCAAGTCTTGACCAAATCCAAGTATAAAATCCAGGACAGGGATCCTTTTGTTCTTCCCTGGGCTTTGTTTGGGGCCCACTCCTGTTTTCCACCCTTGCTGTTTTCCACCCTTCCCAGGATTGTTCCCTTTCCCTTTCCAGGGCAATTTTCCCTCTCAGAGCCCAATTCCCGTTTGCCACAGGGAATTCTGGAGCAGCTCTGGGAGGGTTCATTGCCTTCGCTTCAGCCTGGGGGATTCTGGAGCAAATTGGGTGTTTAAGGTTGAAAATGTGGATTAAATGTGCTGGCAAAAGGGTTTTTCTGTAGAAATCCAAGAATCAGAGAGGCCCATGAAGGAAAAATATGTCCTGGGATGGGTTCAATTCTCAGCCCTGAGCTGAGGCTTTGCCCAGCAGCTTTTGCTGGATAGAGAATTTTTGTTTCCCCACCTGGGAGGCATTAGAGGAGCTCCCTTTGATTGAGGGTTTGATTTCCTGATCTCCCACTTCCTTCTGTCAGGAGATTTTAAAGCAATTTGTGTTCGACATCAAAAAGAACCTGGTGTTTATCAAAAATAATCTGTTATAGCAAAAATAACCTGGTTTGTGTTTATAAAACATAACCTGTTATAGCAAAAATAACCTGGTTTGTATTTATCAAAAGTAACCTGTTATAGCAAAAATAACCTGGTTTCTGTTTATCAAAACTAACCTGTTATATCAAAAATAATCTCCCAGTGGAGGGGGAGTAGGGGAGGAAACCAAAAGGATTTCCCCAGTTTAAGGGAGAACCCAAACAGCAAAAAATTCACTTGATTCCTTTCCATATTGGTGGGTCACTGTGGGGATATGGGGTCATTCCTTTCCCTCTCATTTTTGGGGTCACCCCTCTTGTTATGAGTGGACATGGGACCATCCCTTTTCCTCTCCTGGATGGACAAAAGGATCCTTTTCCTCCCCCTCTGGATGGATAAAAGGATCCTTTTCCTCCCTCTCTGGATGGATAAAAGGATCCTTTTCCTCCTTCTCTGGATGGATAAAAGGATCCTTTTCCTCCCTCTGGATGGATAAAAGGATCCTTTTCCTCTCTCAGGATGGATAAAAGGATCCTTTTCCTCTCTCTGGATGGATAAAAGGATCCTTTCCCTCTCTCTGGATGGATAAAAGGATCCTTTTCCTCCTCTGGATGGATGAAGGATCCTTTTCCTCCCTCTCTGGATGGATGAAGGATCCTTTTCCTCTCCCTCTGGATGGATAAAAGGATCCTTTCCCTCTCTCTGGATGGATAAAAGGATCCTTTTCCTCCTCCTCTGGATGGATGAAGGATCCTTTTCCTCTCCCTGCAGCCTCTGCCTGAGATGCTCTCATGAGTCAGCAGCACCGGCTGTGCGGCTGCTCCTTCCAAAACTCTGAATTAAACATGCCCAGCCCTGCTGAATTAAACATGCCCAGCCCTGCCTCCCCCTGCTGCTTTCCAGGCTTTTCCCGAGTTCCACCTTCGGAAATCCAGGGAAATCCTCCATGGAGTTCCAGGGAAACGCTGATTTCAGAGGAGAGGCAGAGCCGTGCTGGGGGCGAGGGGGATATTCTGAAATGCTGCTGTTCCAAAATGGGTTTTATGAAATTCTGCTGTTCCAAAATTGGGTTTTCTGCGTTTTATCCTGGGGAAATGCGGAGAAGTCCTGGCTGAGAGAGAGGTGGGGGCTGCTCCGGTGCTAATGAGTGTCTGAGTGATGACGGGCTGGAATTCTAATTAACGCTAATGATGGCACTTCTTGGAATGCAAGGAACACGTTCTGAGAGGCTGATACAAAAATAGATCTTTTTTTTTTTTTTTTTTTTTTTTTTTTTTCCTCTCAAGACATGCAGTTTAAACTCCAAGGGCCAGGCACTGCAGTTATTTTATCCATTTTAGCTGGAGAAAAACCTGGTTCTGAAGGAGCTTGTGGGGACTGGGGAAAGCATGGCCTCGTTTTTTCACATCCTGACAAACAAGGGATGCTCCCTCCACGGGGCTGATGTGGAGAAAAAATTGCTTCTCTTTTTTTTTCTTTTTTTTTTTGTGCATTGAAATGCAGCACCAGAAATAATCTGAGCCAGAATAATAAAATTACAAATAAAGGACTGAGGGCGCAAACTGAGGAGCGCCCACAGTCTCTCCTTTCCCTAAAACACAAAGATGCTTATGCCTGGATCCTGAAATAATCCCAGCCCCACTGCAAAAATCCTGATTTCCTGCCCTGGTTTGCATTCCTTGGGCTCTGTGTCCCCGAGGGGACCGAGGCTGCTCCACTGTCACAGCAGCTGTGCAGCAGGGACAGCCCAGCGCCTCCGGGCTTCCCCTGGGCTCGGCACAGCCCAGGGCTGGGGAAAAGCCAATTCCAGGAGCTCCTGATTGACTGCAGGGCTCTGTGCGCGGATCTCAGCGCGATTCACATCTGGGAGCGGATGGGCACAGCAGGTAAAGCTCCCGGTGGATGCAGGCACAGAGCAGCCCAGGGAGGGGCTGACGCCCCGGGATCCCCCCGTGCTCAGGGTCAGAGCCCCTGAAAGCAGAAATCTGCAGGTTTCTTTATTGCCTGGAGGGAGCAGGTGCTGGGCTGGTGCAAGAAGTGAGAATTTAATGCAGAAAAATTGAGGAGCAACTTTAATGCCTTGTTTTAAATCTCCTTTTTTATAATAAACAGGAAAACACGTTTTGAACGGGAAATGCAGAATGTTTAACCTGGAATTTTTTACACTTATTATTTTGATCTTTGTGGGCTTTCAGAGAGGCTGCTGAGAGCGAGAATAACTGGGAAATACGGAGATGATGCCTGAGAAGAAAACAGTCCATAAAAACCCCTGTGGATTTTTGTAAAACATGGTTTTAAAGAGGAAACACAACATTTAAGTCAAAGTAGAACATTTTAAAAGGCAGGGGGTGAAATGAAAGCCTCAGTTCTGCTGCTCAGCTGTCCCTGCCAGGGCTGGGGGCAGGTGCCCAGAACTGCTGCTGGCTGCGGGCAGAGCTCATCCGTGCCATGCCATGCCATGCCATGCCATGCCATGCCATGCCATGCCATGCCATGCCATGCCATGCCATGCCATCCCGATCTCCATCCCCATCCCATCCCATGGATCCCATCCCATGGATCCAATCCCATGGATCCCATCCCATCCCATCCCATCCCATCCCATTCCATTCCATCCCATTCCATAGATCCCATCCCATCCCATTCCATCCCATCCCATCCCATCCCATCCCATCCCATCCCATCCCATCCCATCCCATGGATCCCATTCCATTCCATCCCATTCCATCCCATCCCATCCCATCCCATCCCATCCCATCCCATCCCATCCCATCCCATGGATCCCATCCCATCCCATCCCATCCCATCCCATCCCATCCCATCCCATGGATCCCATCCCATCCCATCCCATCCCACTCCACCCCTCAGCTCCCCAGCTCCTGCCCAGCAGGAGATTCCCATGGTTGAAGGTTTCTCTCTGTTCCTGGTGGATCAGGATCCATCCCTCCCTCCTCCTCCTGCTCCTCCTTGCCAGGAGTTCTCCCTGCAGAGGGGACAGGCTCAGCTCAGCCCCTCCTGTGCCCGATTCCTGACCATTTTTGGGGTGTGTTACCCCAGGGAGCCCCGAGCTCAAGACTGTGGCACTGCCCCCTGCCTCCAGGAGACCAGGAGGAGCACAGGGAGAGTGTTAGGTTTTCGGTGCTGTTTAGGTGGCCTGGAAAGGCCCAGGGATGGCCTTGAAGAGCCCGGCGCTTCAAAGGACGAGGAGAGACTTCTGATCTTGTCTCGGTCTCGGTGTTTATTAATTGTTTATCTAAAAGATTTTCTTTCAGCCCGACAGAGGTCTGCGCAGCAAGTCAGCCATGGGCACACTGCGAGCCCCCGGGGCGGTCACTTATCTTTATACCCGAAGTTACGTGTACAATATTTATCATTTCTCCCCAATACCTTCTACCCTTATTAACCGGTGCACTTTTAGTAATAACCAATCCCAAAGTGCCACCACCACCACAGAAGATGGAGGCCAAGAAGAAGAAGAAGAAGAACAGGACACGCCCCAATTCCTCCATCTTACTTCTTTAGACCCCCCTGTACCAAAATCCTAAACCCTGTGTTTTACACTTTAACTAACTTATCCCTTCACCATTCACCCAGTGAAACCTTCCCAGTCCTCATACAGGTGTCGTCTCCTGTGTCGGATCAAAGTCCAGCCACCAGACACTTCTGGCAACATTCCAGGACTCCCGAGCCCCCCAAGGGTGGTCTCGGCCACTCTGCACCTCCATCCTGAGGTGCTGAGATCCCACAGGAGAGCAGAGCTGTGCAGAGAGAGGGATTTCCCTTTTATTCTGCTGTTGGTTGTGGAGCAGATTTTTCCCTGCTTTGAAGGGGCCAAACAGCAGCAAATAAACAAAAAAATCAATCAATATCTGCCCCGTCCCTCCGTGAAGATGAAATGCTCTCCCGCAGCCCTGCATTAACCCCTGGCCCTGCATTAGGCTCCAGCTCCTGCTCCTCGCCCTGCATGCTTTTAAGGCAGGATTTCAATTATCCAAAGTGGCTCCTGACAGAGTTCCAGGCACATTCCCAGGGGATGGATCCCTGCAGTCCCTGGGCTCAGGGAGTGATAGTGGAGCCCTGGAAAAAGTTAAAGATAGAATCTAAAATGTTAGGCTTTGTGCTTTCCCAGATCAACTGCACCTGTGTAAGCTGTATGATAAATTAGATAATTGTTAGATGTGATGATTGTTTAGTAATTAAATATAATTATTATATACCCATAAGAAGAATAATGAGAAACTATGTTGGAAATTCGGGGGGGGGGGGGGGGGGGCTGAGCTTAGCTGAAATCTATGTATACAATAGAATAATATAAGTTTAATAATTAACATGAAAGTTATATAACTATAGAGTATAAAAACATGATCATCTCGGATGTATGGTCGGAATCAGATTTGGGTTGAATATACCCCGATTCCCAGAGCTCTTAAATAAAAAGCACCGCGTATAATCCCCCGTGATTTTGTGTTTCTGGACGTTAACAGGAGCACCCCCTGCCCTGCAGATGGAGCTTCCAGAGCTTCCTGTGGGGATGGATTTGGGTGGAGCTGGGGGCTGGGAGTGCAGGGTCCCTGCCCTGGGGCTCAGGGATATTTATAGGAAAAGATTTTTAATAGCCTGAGCTGGAAAAAATCTGGTTAAACCTGAGCTCATCCCCACGTAATTAAATAACCCAGCTATGACTAAGAATATTGATCAGGCCCTGGCTCCCCTCCCTCCCAGAGGAAATTTCCTTGGGGAAGATTTTCCTGCTGCTCCCAGCCCTGTGGATGTGGCACTGCAGCCAGACCCATTCCCTGGCTCTGCTTTCATCCTTTAAAATGCCCTACTTTGCCTTAAATCTCCTGTTTCCTGCTTTAAACACATTTTTTTAAAAATCCACAGGGGTTTTTATGGGATGTTTTTTTCTCAGGTATCACCTCCATATTTCCCAGTTATTCTCACTAACAGCAGCCTCTGTGAAAGCCCACAAAGAGCAAAATAAATTAATAAGTGTAAATCATTCCAGGTGAAACATTCCAGATTTTCTGTTCAGAATGTGTTTTCATTTTATTATCATAAAACCCATTTAAAACAAGGCATTGATGGTGCTTTTCTGGTTCAAATTTTTGCTGCTTGGACTCATGCCTGTTAAAAATGTAAAAAAATAATATAAATTGGAGGTAAAAGCATATTTGCTGTTCTCCTGCAGGTTAAATTAACTGTCAGCTTTGCCCATTAGATTCCACATCCTTCAGTGATCTCAATTTTTATTTGGTACTAAATGTTAATCACCAGAATTGCTGCTTGTGTTTTAATATTCCTTTTCATTATCCAGGCTCCTGCACACAGGAATCTGAATTTATCTGAGGGGCTGCAAACACTTTAATACACTTTATATTATTTATGCCACATATTTGCAAAGGATAATACAGAATAAAACCTCTTTTGTCAAGAAATGCTGTGCTTGGTCCAGCTACTTCCGACATCAATAAGAGCTTTTTCATAAATATTAATTTAAGTTTCTATCCTCAGCATGGAGAACATGCAAAGCATGGAAAAATAAAGGTGTTTGCAAAAGATCCCAGCTAATTTGGGCTCAGGTGGTGGAAAGTGCAGGGGCTGCTGTGAGCTCACCCTGCAATGAAAAACAGGAGCTGAGCTTTGGAACCTGCATCTCTTTGGGGTCTTTTTCCATAAAATTAGAGAATGAAGGAAACTTCTTCATCTCCAGCTTTGTGTTTCAGGCTTCTGAAATAGAGGAGGAATAATAGAAATAACAGAAATGATGGAAATAATGGAAGTAATAGAAATAATGGCAATAATAGGAAGGAGCTTCTTGGCTGCCTGTTTTCCACAGGCAATGGATTCCAGCTGCTCCAAAATAAAGACACTGGGAGTGTTTGAGGCAGGCTTTGTGCTCCTGGAGTTCCCTTTGTGTGCAGAATTATCCTGAGGAGGGGAAGGGCTGGGGCAGGGCAGCCCTGAGCCCCAGAGAAAGAATTGCCTGGAAAATGTGATGGGAAGGGCTGGGGTGAGCAGTCCCTGTGACTGAACCCCAGCCGTGCCCCAGGGACAGCCCAAAGGGTGAAATGCAGCTCATTCTGCTGGATTTGGGTGGGTTTGGGTAAATAGAGCCAGAAAACCAGGAGCTGCTGGAGAACCAGGAGCTGTCAGAAAACCAGGAGATCCCAGTGGAGCTGCAGCTGGGCCATCAGGAAACCAAATTTTCCCACTGTCCCCCATTGCTGCTTTGGGGTTGAGGGTTCTTTTGAGTCCCTTCCAGCTCAGGATAATCCCTAATTCTGTGATTTTGGGCTGTTTTCTGGTCACAAAGCTTCCAAGCCCTTCGGTGCCACTGGAGTTTGGGCTCTTCTGAAGCAAAGTGAAACCTGGGATCACATCAGATGTGATGGAGGAATGAGAAACCCAAGAAAAAACAGGATTCTCATTTAGTTTGCAGATTTATTATTATTTTAATGGAATTCTGGGGTTGTTCAGTTAGGAAAGGGCCTTAAAGCCCAGCCCATTCCACCCCCCCTGCCAGGGGTTTTCATGCCACCCTCACGGGGAAGAATTTCTTCCCCACAACCCACCCAAACCTCCTGGCAGTTCAAAGCCATTAAAGGCATCAGGAATTCCACACAAATAACTGGAATCACTCCATGCCTATCCTGAAAGGCCCTGGCAGCCCCTGATCCTGGTCATTCTCTGTTTATAACCTGACTTTGGGGAGGGCAGAGCCCCTCCAGGTGCACCAGGTGCTGCATTTGCCAACATTCCCTCTCACCTGAGCAACATTTTGGGACCAGAAGCTCTGAACCCCTCTGTGAGCAGATTTGAACTGCTGGGAGCTGCAGCCAGGCTGTGGCAATTGGGATTCTGAGCCATCCTCCTCTCCCTGTCAGCCTGAACTTCAATTTCTTAATTTGCTCCAGTCCTCTGCTGCTCAGGCTCAGCTTCGTTAGCCACGTCCCCTTCAGATGGAATTAGAGCCCTAATTGACAGCCAGGACAGGGCTCCAATAGTTGGGAACAGCTCCCAGTCAGCCACTTGTCCCCTGATGTCCTGTGACAGCAGCAGGGACAGCAGGAGCTGCTTCCTGGTCCTGCCCACCCCTCTGGTGATCAGTGGGGCATCAGCAGGGCCCTGATGGAGCAGGGATGTGTTTGGTGTCCTTGGGAAGTGGAGCAGAAGGGAAGAACTCCATGAGCTGCCAGGATGTTCCAGTCCTGGTTTGGAAAGGCAGGTGCGTGCTGAGGAAGGCAGGAGCCTCCCCTGAAATGGAAAATACAAACCGCCTCCCTCTGAATTATTATAAATTTGAAATTAAGGGGCTCTCAGGCAAAGATACGGGAGCAGGAATAACAGTTCTTTACTAAGAAAAGTAAAAATACAAATGCAGCAGCACAAATAAACAAAAACACTGTCAGGGCCAGAGCAGGCCCTGCCCCCTGTGTGTCAGGGTGGTGGCACAGCCCCATTGTGGCGCAGACTTCTTTTATGGAAAATCCGTTCCTTAGAATTTTTCCTTCTGAGAAGCTGGGAGGCCTCAGGAACAAAATGTAAACAATGGTTATCTGTGCAACAGGTGGATCTGTGATTGGTCTCATGTTGGATGTTTGTAATTAATGGCCAATCACAGTCAGCTGGCTCGGACAGAGGGTCCAAGACAGACCCTTTGTTATCATTCCTTCTTATTCTATTCTTAGCCAGCCTTCTGATGAAATCCTTTCTTTTCTTCTTTTAATATAGTTTTAATATAATATATATCATAAAATAATAAATAAAGCCTTCTGAAACATGGAGTCAGATCCTCGTCTCTTCCCTCATCCTCGCTCCCCTGTGAACACCATCACACCATCCCATGGGGGCTCAGCCCTCCTGCAGTGCCAGCTGTGGCTCTGCTGCAGCAGGGATCCTGCACAAGGGGGGAGTTTTCCTCTGCAGCTCCAGGGCTGCTGCAGATGGGCCTGGGCTCCCTCTGGCAATGCAGGGCAGCAGAAAGCTGCTCCTCTGGCAATGCAGGGGGCAAAGGCTGCTGGGGTGCTCCAAAGCTCGGATTGGATCCAGGTAGGAATGTTTGAAACCTCAGATTGTATCCAGGTAGGAAAGTTTGAAACCTCAGATTGTATCCAGGTAGGAATGTTTGAAATCTCAGATTGTATCCAGGTAGGAATGTTTGAAACCTCAGATTGTATCCAGGTAGGAAAGTTTGAAACCTCAGATTGTATCCAGGTAGGAATGCTTGGCTCCTCCCCTGGGTGGAGCATCTCCCCATGGGATGCTGGAATTTGATCAGCCATGCAGCTGTGGAAGAGGTTTTACAGCGACTTCTGTGAGCCAGAGAATATTTGGATGAGAGGATCCATGTTTACCCCTGAAAGAATTTTCTACCAAGGTCATTGACATAGAAACCAAGAGAGAAAGAAGGAGAAATAAGAGAAATCTGCAACTGCCTATTCCAGTGAGCATTGTGTTTGTCTCTGGTGACCAATGAGTGAAGTGTAATCTGCAAGAATGTACAAAAAGCATCCATGCTGGAATAAAAACAGTTTGGAGCCTTCTGAAAATGGAGTGTGTTGCTTTGGATTGTCTCCATCTCAACTGCGCCATGCAGGGACACATGAACAGCAGATAATTAATAATTAATAATTAATGGCCCAATAAGAGCAGAGGTCTCCTGGAGGGAGGATTGGGTGTGGAAGAGATAAAGAAAAACTGCCCAATGAACAGAGCATAACTGCCCCAGCTCTGACAGATGGGAACAGAACACACAGCCCTGGGCACACCTTGCATTTCCAACCCAAGGCATCCAGCCCTTCCTCCCCAGCTCCTGCCCTGACTGAGGGCTCAGCTCAGGAGACAAATTAGGCAGGAAGGGTTTGGGTACACACAGGGCATTTAAAGATTGAGTTGTAAGTGGGAGCATTGGGGTTCAGACCCTTGTTCTTGCTCAGGAGGCACAAATTGCAGCGGGTGTTTCCTGCAGGATCAGCTCTGGGCTGTGTGGGTGATCCACAGCTTCCCCTGGGCTCTCATTTCACTTCCACGTGGCCCCTCCTGAACCAGATCATGGTCAGGGACTGCAAACTCCCTTTTCCTGCTGGGAATTTGGGACTTATAACATAAAAAAAAAAGGAAATTACTTTTCTTTTAGCACTGGAGGGGGAGAAACCCCTCCTGGTCAGGCACTGGCACAGAGATGGGTGTCACCATGGGTTGGCAGGTGACAAATTTGGCCAGAGCTTGGCCAACCTGAGCCCAGGAAGAACAGGAGCCACCAAAGAGTGGTTTGCCAGGAGCTGAGTGTAATTTAAGGGCCAGAAACCCTCACTGAAGCTCTCTCTGGAGAGCCTCTGCTCTGGAATTGTTATTTCACCCTCTGTGAGCAAACCCATTGAGGAAAAAGGTTCATTTTCACTGGAGCTGCCCCCGACTGCTGGGAACATTCAGCTCCAAGGGGTTGATTTATGGCTCTTTTTGAAGCTTGTAAAATCATTTGTTTCTATTAATACCCCTCACTGCCTCACTGCCACTTCAGCAGGGACAAATCTGCAGTCACAGAAGGAGGAAGATGAGGAATTAGGAGAACCTGAGGAGCCTGGCTTCACCCTCTCAAACCCAGCAGCGATGAGAGCCCAGGGGTTTCTGTGAGGTGAATTTATCCCTGGACATTTGAGGCCAGAGGAAAACCATCCCAGGTGAGGGGGTGAGACTCAGAACCTTTTTCTGGGGGAGATCAAGGACAAGTGAGCAGGGGTGAAAAGCAGGGAGAAGGGAGAGGACGGGGCTGTGCGTGCAGAGCACTTTGGCTGCTTGGGGAAAAAAAAACCCCAAATTCTGTCCCAGGTGGGATTTAATGTCCTTTGGGTCAGTGTAAAACAGATCAGCCCCCTCATGATCATAACGTGGGGTTTGTCAGAAAGCCTTGAGTGTTCCTTGCATGTAATTTGTTATTCCAGGTGACCTTCAGCAAAATTTCAGTGTCTTTAAACACTCAGGTCCTTCCTAATCCTATGGAGAAGCCTCAGATATTCCACAATGAATGAGCTCCATGCAGCTCCATTCCCCATCAGGCAAATGCATCTCTGCAAACATTTCATTTCAGAGCTGTGGAAATGCAAATCAGCCTAAAACCCCCATTTCCCCCCTGCTCTGTCTGCCCTGCTCTCTATGCAGAGAACCAAAACCCTTCATTTTGCTATCAAATTGATCTGCCAAGCCCCAGCCTGCAGCCCTGAGTGGATTTGTTTATCAATTCCAAGTTTGAATCCAGGAGGAAGCAGCACAACAAAGGGAGATGTGGCACCCCTCAGCTGGAATGAAAAGAGGCTGAGCCCAATTGCTGTGCCCAGACTGAGTTCATTTGGATTTCTGAACCAATCTGAAAGGAACAAAGCAGAGAGGCAGTAGCAGCCTCCCCTGTTTGTTTATTTGTGTGAATGTTACTTTAGTGTGGCTTTTTTTAATCCCCTCTCTTGTCTGGGCTGGATTAACACCCAAAGTGTTCTGACAGAGCCGTGAAAGCTTAAAAAAAAAGTGATTAGAAATGGAGAAGAGAACAAAGGAGGCTCAGAGCATCCATGGACTCCTGACCTTGGGAAAAAAAGCTCCTCTGGGATTAAAATGTAACTTTAGACTCCAAGATATCTGAAGGATGTTGGTATTTTATAGCAATTCAAAGGTGTCCATATAAAGAGCTTGATATTGCTTGGGGTTTATTTTGCAAAATCTCTTCACTGCAATCCCATCTCCAACCAAACCTCACCATTTTCAGCTCTAACCCAGTGCCAGGACAGGTAATTCTGACCCATCCAACCTTCCCACCTGCATTTATCCCTGCCCCTCCTTGCTCCAGGGTGTTTAATCCCTCTGCAGGGGTGGGAGCTCATTTATTTCAGTAATCCTGGGAGCTCTGGGGATTTTGGGATGCTGCACCACCACAAAGTGTGGCTGGGCTTCTCCAAGGTGATTTCCACTGTTCCTGGCCTGGGAGCAGCTACAGCACCTTCAATCAGCTGGATTTTGGGCAGTGCTGTGCAATTTTGAGTGCAGGGCAGCATCCCTGACAGCCTGGGGTGTTTTGAGTGGATAATTTTTATAATGTAAATTTTGGATTCTGGAAAAAAGGTTAATCCTGACCTCAGCTTGGTGACTCCAGAACCTCGTGGGCTGTCACATATGGGGAGCCTTGGGGACAAGGGCAGCCCCTGCTGAGGGGGTGGCTGAGGGTCAGCCCTGGATTCTGGGGCAGGAGAACAGAGGAGAAGGGATTCATGGAGCCATCACCTCCAGGAGCAGCTCACCTGCCCAACACTGCCTTCTTCAACACCCAAAATTCACCATTCCCAGAGATTTCTCTGGCTTACACTGCTGCCCCAAGACTCCTGCTCCTATCTACGTTCCCCTTAAAACCCTCCAGCACAAGGGATGTTTGGATCTCTATGAACAGCCACATTAATTCTGATTTCAGCCCTGCCCCTCAGCTTGCAGCCTGGGTTTGAGGGCTGGAGCTGCTCTGAGAGATGGGAGGGGTTCCCAAGGGTTAATTGAGGTTTTCTTCACAGGTCACTGGGGACACTCTTGCTGCCTGCTTTAACTTGGCTTTTTCTCTCTTTACCAAGACAGAAATCAAACTAATAAATTAAAAGAGGGTGGAAGAGAGATGCAATAATCAATCAAAGACTTTCCCAGACTGAGATGAGTGACTCTAAGGGAAGCTGAGAAAACAAAAGCAACTTCTTTCCTGGATGAAAGGTGAAGGAAAAAGACCCTTTTTTGGCAGATTTTTAATGAGCGTTTGGCAGAGAGCTGTTGATTTTCATGTGTGCCCAGAGCAGAGAAGGGGCTTGGCTTTAACTCAAGCTTCAGTGAATGGCAGGTAATTAATTAAACAAGGGCTGAGCAAGTGTAAAGTCACTGGGTTTGAGCCTGAATCCAAATTCACCCAAAGCTTGGCCTTGCTACTGCCCTGACAGAGCAGCCACAGAGCTGAGCCCTGTGTGAAGAGTGCTCTCAGCCCCTCCTGCTCACCTGGAGTTTGAATAAAATTGCTTTGATTTACACAAATGCTTTCTTTTCACCTGTTCTGAATCCTCCCACAGTGACTTGTGGGAGCAATTGACAGTTCCCAGCTCAATATCCTGGAGAGAGATGAAACAGCAGCAGTGGGAGATAAGGGGAGAGCTCACAGTGTGATCTAAAGCTGGGCCTGCCCAAAATTAGCTCTTATCCAAGAATAAATGATCCCTAAACAGATGCTTGGCACACACAGGCAGCCTGTCTGCCCAGGTGTGGTATTTTCAGGGTCCCCCATTGGAGGAGGAAAGGATGAATCTGAGTCCATGTTCTTAGAAGGCTAATTTATTATTATATTATATTATATTATATTATATTATATTATGCTATATTATGCTATATTATGCTATACTAAGGAATAGAGAGAGGATACTTACAGAAGGTTTAACAAGATACTACTCAAAAACTTGTGACTCTCCAGAGAGAGAGTCATTTACTTAATGACCATGATTGGTCATTAAGTAAAAACAATTCACAAGTTGGATAAACAATCTCCAACCACATTTCAGAGCAGCAAAACACAGGAGATGCAAATGAGATAATATTTTTTTCTGTTTTCTCTGAGGCTTCTCAGCTTCCCAGAGAGAAATCCTGGGCAAAGAGGATTTTTCAGAAAATATGATGGTGACAGCCAGGAACTTATTCTAGTTCTTAAATTTCGATGATCTCCTGGAGCTTTTTCATATTCCGAGCCCTCTTTTGGAGGGGTGAAAGGTGTTTTGGGTTTTGGACTCCAAGAGCTTCAACCTTTACTGTCCTAGGCTGAAAAGATGTGGCTGGGGTGTGTGTTCTGTTTTCCATCTGTCAGAGCTGGGGCAGTTCTCCTCTGTTCATTGGGCAGTTTTTTCTTTATCTCTCCCACACCCAATCCTCCCTCCAGGAGATATCTGCTGTTCACGGGCCATTAATTATTAATTATCTGCTGTTCATGGGTCATTAATTATTAATTATCTCCTGTCCATGGCCACTGAGTGTCCCTGCATGGCTGATAAAATCCCATCATCCCTTGGGGAGATGCTCTGCCCAGGGGAGGAGCCAAGCATTCCTACCTGGATACAATCTGAGATTTCAAACATTCCTGCCTGGATACAATCTGAGGTTTCAAACATTCCGACCTGGATACAATCTGAGACTTCAAACATTCCTGCCTGGATACAATCTGAGGTTTCAAACATTCCTACCTGGATACAATCTGAGATTTCAAGCATTCCTGCCTGGATACAATCTGAGGTTTCAAACATTCCTGCCTGGATACAATCTGAGGTTTCAAACATTCTGACCTGGATACAACCTGAGATTTCAAACTTTCCTACCTGGATACAATCTGAGGTTTCAAACATTCCTACCTGGATACAATCTGAGATTTCAAGCATTCCTACCTGGATCCAATCCGAGCTTTGGAGCACCCCAGCAGCCTTTGCCCCCTGCATTGCCAGAGGAGCAGCTTTCTGCTGCCCTGCATGGCCAGAGGGAGCCCAGGCCCATCTGCAGCAGCCCTGGAGCTGCAGAGGAAAACTCCCCCCTTGTGCAGGATCCCTGCTGCAGCAGAGCCACAGCTGGCACTGCAGGAGGGCTGAGCCCCCATGGGATGGGGCTGGGACACCACCCTGACGCACAGGGGACAGGGACTGCTCTTACTCTGGCAGTGCTTTGTTTTCTTTTCTGTTCTATTGCATTTGTATTTTTAATTTTCCTAGTAAAGAACTGTTATTCCTGCTCCCACAGGAGCTCTCTTTGCCTGAGAGCCCCTTAATTTCAATTATATTAATTCAGAGGGAGGGGGTTTGCATTTTCCATTTCATTCCCCCATTTCAGGGGAGGCTCCTGCCTTCCTTAGCAGACACCTCCTTTCAAAGCAAGACATTTACACACTTGCAACTCTCTGGATCAGAGAAAGAGCCCCCAGGTGATCCCAGCTGCTGGATGGGGCTCTTTGCCAGTGGGATTTCATCTCCCAGCCCTTCCCCTCTCCCCGTGCCAGCAGGGAGCTCACCAGCAGGGGCTGGAAGTGCTGCCCCTCTGCAGCAGTTTCACTGCTGGCACTGCCAGCTGGGCCCTTCTGCTCTGAGGCAGATGATCAAAAGCTTCTTTTCAGCAAAGATTTGTAGCTGGGGAGAAAAAAAATTAAGAAATTCAGGTTTGAGACAGGCTGATAAATGAGGGTTTTTGTTTGTGGCTCATCCAATCCATCAGTTTGTTTTCCTGATCACACTGATGTGCAGGATGGATGAGGTGTTTTTTCTCTCTTTATTTGACTCGTTATACACAAAATATCAATGTGTGGAGGCTGCTCTTGAGGCTCAAATGAGCCTAAAAAATGTAAATTAATAATAATAAATTATCCATATTTGGACACCTTCATGGGTGTGTAAGGAACTCACCTGAGGTCAGGGTGGGCATTTTGAATATTTGAAGAGCTTGGGGTACAGTTGGGAACTTGGCTTGGGCCACAAACTGTCCAAAATCTAAACTCTGATAATATTTTTCTCACTTGGGCTTTGACAGCTTTCATTAGCCAATAAAATCCATATAATCCATAAAACAGACACCGCTCTGTGGAACTGCAGCCTGGATGGGAATGTTTTCCCCTCAGGACAGTGTGTGTCATGTTTGGCACCTGTGGTAGCACTCGAGCACTCAGATAACAAAACCAAGCCCTCAAGCAGAATATTTCTGCTCAGTGACTCCCCCGAGCTGCCTCACAGCTGATGTCTTTATTTGCCATGGCCTTCAGGAAGGATTTCTTTAGTTCAGTTCTAAATCTTGCAGTGTAAAATTGATTTTTCTGCCTGTTTCTGCTGCTTCACAGCAAACAAATGCTCCTTCCCCCAGGAAAGGGCTTTATACTCTGAGGTTAATGATATGTGGAGTTAGAGAAAGTCTCCAGTCAGCACTCCAAGGATGAGGCTGCAGACAGGGCCGGTTCCTAAGTCAGGAATTAATTAATTAGATTGAGGCAGGCAGGAAATGTCGTGTTGAGATGTTTATCTCAAGCAGTGCCCTGTATCTGGCTGCTGATAAGGGATGTGGTTATCTCCTGTCCTCCACAGCAAACAGAGGTCACTGCATGGCTAAGCCATTATTAGGACATTTTTCAAAGGTGATTTGTGCACGTGCAGCTATTTTCTGTGTTAAAATAGGGAGCACTCCCTGTGCTGAGTGTTCTCAGGGGATGGGATTTCCTCAGGAATAACTCTGGGAGATCACAGTCCTTGATCCCTCCTGGGAAAAGCTGCTCCCACTGAAGCCAGGACAGGGAACGGCCACTGCCCACCCCAGTAATTGCAATATTTGGGTGCATTTCTGTATTTCATCCCAAGAATTGCAATATTTGAGTGCATTTCCATATTTCACCCCAGTAACTGCAATATTTGAGTGTATTTCTGGATTTTACAGCCCACCCAGTAATTGCAATATTTGAGTGCATTTCTGGATTTCACCCCAGTAACTGCAATATTTGAGTGCATTTCTGGATTTTACAGCCCACCCAGTAATTGCAACATTTCAATGTATTTCTGTATTTCACCCCAGTAACTGCAATATTTGAGTGTATTTCTGTATTTCACACCAGTAACTGCAATATTTGAGTGTATTTCTGTATTTCATCCCAATAATTGCAATATTTGAGTGCATTTCTATATTTTGTCCCAATAATTGCAATATTTGAGTGTATTTCTGTATTTCACAGCCCACCCAGTAACTGCAATATTTGAGTGCATTTCTGAATTTCACCCCAGTAACTGCAATATTTGTATTTCTGTATTTTACAGCCCATCCCAGTAACTGCAACATTTGAATGTATTTCTGTATTTTACCCCAGTAACTGCAATATTTGTGTACATCTGTATTTCATCCAAATAATTACAATTATTGAGTGCATTTCTGTATTTCATCCCAGTAATTACAATATTTGAGTGCATTTCTGTATTTCATGTCAGCAATTGCAATATTTGAGTGCATTTCTGTATTTCATCCCAATAATTGCAATATTTGAGTGCCTTTCTGTATTTCACCCCAAGAACTGCAATATTTGAGTGCATTTCTGTATATTACAACCCACCCAGTAATTGCAATATATCAGTGAATTTCTGTATTTCACCCCAGTAACTGCAATATTTGTGTGCATGTCTGTATTTCATCCAAATAATTACAATTTTTGAGTGCATTTCTGTATTTCATCCCAGTAATTACAATATTTGAGTGCATTTCTGTATTTCATGTCAGCAATTGCAATATTTGAATGCATTTCTGTATTTCATCCCAGTAGCTGGAATACTGGAGTGCCTTTCTGGATTTCATCCCAATAATTGCCATATTTGAGTGCATTTCTGTATTTCACAGCCCACCCCAGTAATTGCAATATTTGAGTGCATTTCAGTATTTTATCCCAATAACTGCAATATTTGAGTGCATTTTTGTATTTTACAGCCCACTCCAGTAATTGCCATATTTGAGTGCATTTCTGTATTTCACAGCCCACCCCACCCAATAACTGCAATATTTGCATGCATTTCTGTATTTCACCCCAGAAATTGCAATATTTGAGTGCATTTCTAATCCCAAAGTGCAGCTAAAACCTGCTGCTAAAATCTGCACTGAGGTAAAACCAAAGTTCTCCACATCCCAGGCTGTGTAACACCGCCTGCTCCCCACTTCCCTGCACATTTCCAACCTCAGATCTCCAGGGAAATCGCTCCCCCTGTCCATCAAACCCTCTCCAGGCTGGCCAGCAGCCCCTGCACGCTCAGGCCTGGCGTGGGCCGGGGTGTTGATGTGGAAATGGGGATTTGATGGAACCATCCCTGCTGCCAGGACACAATCTGGGCTTGGTTGGCTCCTGCCTGGATCAGCTCTCCCCTCCTGCAGGAGCTGTGTGAGCGAGTAGCAGGGACACACTGCAGCGGGAAAATCCATCCAGGGAGGGGAAATTGATAGAATTCTGATAGAAGAGTAATGCCATGGTTGGCTCTCATAATTAAAGGTTTAATAATTATTATACTTTATTATTACACTTTATTTATATAAGAAAATATTATATGAGGCATTTACATTCTCTGAAATGAGAGAGAGACATAATTCTATCTCTCAGGGTTTTTTCCTGGAGAAGCACAGAGAGAAGAAGAGAAAAACAATTCTTATCTCTACTTGCTGCTCCTGTTGTTTTTGCACATGTGGAATGTGTTGGAAAGATTGTTTATCTGAAGAGATTTGTCAGTTGGATTCTGCTGAGGATTGTTTTGTTTCCTTGGCCAATCACTCAAAGCTGTGTCCTGGCTGTCAGGAGACAGTCACCAGTTTTCTTTAGGATGTATCTTTGTAAAGTGTAGTATAGCATCTCTATAATTAATATAATATAATATAATATAATATAATATAATATAATATAATATAATATAATATAATATAATATAATATTTTAATAAAGCAATTGTTCAGTCTTCTGAATCAATGCAGTCAGATGCCAATAATTTCCTCACATTGGGATTTTACTATAATTATATATATATGTTAAGAGAAGTTTTATAGACTTATAAAACTTAGACAAAAATTATATACTTAGAAATGAAAGTCTATAAACTTATAAGTAAAACTTATAAACTGTTTTACTCCCCTTGCGTTGTTATTATGGGGTAGCTGGGTTTGGGACATTTGGGAGGGTCAGCTCGTTACCATGTGTCCTGGATTGCCAAGCAAATTGTGTTCTATTCACCATCTGCATGGCAGCTGGCTTCTGTTCAGTGGGCAGTTTTCCTGATCTCTTCGACACCCACTCCTCCCTCCGGGGAGATATTTGCTGATAAGAGGTCGTTGAATGTCACTGCAAGGCTGATAAGAACTACAGCATCCCATTGGGAGATGTGAGCGCAGAGGGAGGAGCCAAGCATTCCTGCCTGGATATAATCTGGAGATTCTGGAACACCAGCCAAGCATTCCTGCCTGGATATAATCTGGGGATTCTGGAACACCAGCCAAGCATTCCTACCTGGATATAATCTGGGGATTCTGGAACACCAGCCAAGCATTCCTACCTGGGTATAATCTGGGGATTCTGGAACACCAGCCAAGCATTCCTGCCTGGATATAATCTGGAGATTCTGGAACACCAGCCAAGCATTCCTGCCTGGATATAATCTGGGGATTCTGGAACACCAGCCAAGCATTCCTACCTGGATATAATCTGGGGATTCTGGAACACCAGCCAAGCATTCCTACCTGGATATAATCTGGGGATTCTGGAACACCAGCACGGCTTCTGCACTGGATTTCCCAGAGGAACAGCAGCTGCCTCTGCCCCTGGATCTCCAGAGGAGACTCCACCCTTGTCCAGGATCCCTGCTCCAGCAGAACCAGCCCTGACACTGCAGGAGGGCTGAGCCACAATTCCAATGGGACTGCTGCCAACACCCTGACCCACAGGGTTGGGTTCTGGCTCTGGCAGGGTTGGTTTAGTTCACACATTGTTTATTTTATCCTTTTATTTTCTTCCCTAATAAAGAACTGTTATTCCTGCTCCCATATTTTTTGCCTGAGAGCCCCTTAATTTAAAATTTATAGCAATTTAGAGGAAGGGGTTTGCATTTTCCATTTCAGGGGAGGCTCCTGCCTTCCTTAGCAGACACCTGGCTTTCCAAACCAAGACACCCTGGCAGTACCTGGCCTCCAATCAAGGTGTCAGGAAGTGACCTCCACCCCTGGGCAGTGAAGAAGAAGTCGATGGACAGAATTTTGTGAGGGCTAAAGGGTTAAAAGGTGAAACATCCATTGTGTGGATGAACACACAGTGGGGAAAATCCTCTGCTCCCAAAATATTTTCTCTCTTCAGTCTTCTGTTGTATTTTTGGTAAGGTTTTAATAAACCTTTTACATGGAAGGGAAGATCATTTCTCACAAAGTCAACTCCTGGGTTGAGTTGCAGCCCTGGAAGCTGCTCTGCCCTGGCAGGTCAATAATGACACAGCACAGGCAAACCCTGCGTGGCAAATAATTGACTAATTAGCAAATCCAGCAGGAAATGTCAGGCACAAGCTGGGGAAGGGAGCTGATATCCCTGCCAGCCGGGTGACAGCGGGACATTTCCATAAAATGTGGAATTTCACCCGTGTGGGTGAAGAGTTGGGGCATTTCTCAGGTGTTGGGGCAGCTTTGGGGGTGGCAGCAAGGACTGGAGGGTTCTGAGCTCAGCATCTAAGCTGGGGAGGTCAGTGGGGCAAACTTCAGAGAGGGAAGAATTAGGGGCAAAAATCCTGTATTTGTGGTGTGAAATTATAATTGTTCTTCCCCAAAATGATTATTGTCTGGGAAAAGATGGAGTGCACCAGGTGTGACCAAGCTTTAAACCTCTGGGCAGGGCTGTGTGTGTAAAAATCACATATTTGACCTGTATCAAACCCCAGATTTTGACCTGATCAAATCTCAGATTTTGGCCAGTATCAAATCCCAGAATCTGACCAGTATCAAATCCCAGATTCTGACCAGTATCCTATCTCAGATTCTGGCCAATCTCAAATCTCAGATTCTGACCAGTATCAAATCCCAGATTTTGGCCAATCTCAAATTTCAGATTTTGACCAGTATTTCAGATTTTGACCAGTATCAACTTTCAGATTTTGGCCAATCTCAAATCTCAGATTTTGGCCAGTACCAAATCCCAGAATCTGACCAGTATCAAATCCCAGATTTTGGCCAATCTCACATTTCAAATTTTGACTGGTATCATATCTCAGATTTTGGCCAGTATCGAATCCCAGAATATGACTGGTACCAAATCCCAGATTTTGGCCAATTTCAAATCTCAGATTTTGGCCAGTATCAAATCCCAGAATATGACTGGTACCAAATCCCAGATTTTGGCCAATCTCAAATCTCAGATTTTGACAAGTATCAAATTCCAGATTCTGACCAGGATTAAATCCCAGATTTTGGCCAATCTCAAATTTCAGATTTTCCTACAACCCCACCCCAGCTGCTCCTGGATTGCTGTGTCTGATCAGGCCAAGGAAAAGTCCTGAAAAAGAACAGAGAGAAAGAAAAAATTATAAATAAAGAAAGAGGCAAATGGTGCCTCTGGGAGTAGCTCAGAAGGAAGGACAGAGGATGGTTCTAAATCCAGGAGTTTTTCCTGCCTTAAACCAGAGATTAACACCCAAATCTATCAGATTAATGGCTGAAAACAACAACAAAAAAAAGGTGCTGAATTTTAATTTCAGAGAAAGATTAATTTTTTTTCAAGCCAGGAGTAATTTTGCAGTTGTTTTCCAATGGAATATTGTGGGTTTTGAGGATTTCTCTTCAAAGCTGAGCATGGGGGGAGCAGGATCCCCCTGAGCACAGGGATGTGAGGAGGGGGCTCTGGGGGCTCAGCCTGAGAAATCTCCAGGACAAATTTACAGGAAGGTAAAAGAAACCTTTGGAACCTTGAAATGAAATAAAAAACCTGAACCTGCTGCTAAAAATGGCTATGATTAGGACAGCAAAATTTGATTTAGAGATGTTTGAAAGAGGCTG
Source organism: Ammospiza nelsoni (assembly GCF_027579445.1). NCBI lineage: Eukaryota > Metazoa > Chordata > Aves > Passeriformes > Passerellidae > Ammospiza > Ammospiza nelsoni. The sequence continues at coordinate 3,843,886 of NC_080662.1, forward strand.
AGAGGAATAAATATTGCTTGATTTATTTTTTTATTTTCAGCAAATGATGTAATTTCTAAATGCACACAAAAAACCAAATATATGTTGGAAAAATGAAAATATCAACATAAAACTTGGTTGTGCTGTCGTGATTTTCAACTTAAGTCAGTTTAATTCTAACATGAGCAACTGTGCTGAACCTAAATCCTAAAAGACACAAAACTTGAAATTCTGTTGCTTTATGATAGAAATAATTTTTATTTTATTTTACTTTATAGGAACCATCCTGAAGACTTTGAGTTCTGGGAATCTGGAAGATTTAGTGCTACAAAACCCACCACTTTTTTTTTTTTCTTTTTAACAGAGAATTGGGGCACAAACACAAAATGTTTAATGGTGCTCAGATGCCAAATTTCTGCCAAATAATTTTTACTGGGGCTGGACACAGAATTGCTGCTGAAATGATTGAAAATGAGAAGTTGGCAAAGTCCTTCTGAGGCAAAAATGTGCATTTTGGCTTCTTTTGCTTGCAGGGGCTGCAGAGCGAGAAAAGTCAGATTAAAAAACAGAATTATTTAACTCTTAAAAGCCTGGTTTGTGCTGCAGTTGGATTGTTCTGGAAAATACTGGAATTTCAGATTTTCCACATTTTTCTCATAAATTGATCCTGTCCCATCCTGTTCAGCCTGGCCTTGGGCACTTCCAGGGATCCAGGGGCAGCCTCAGCTTCTCTGGGAATTCCATCCCAGGTCCTCCCCACCCTCCCAGGGAGGAATTTATTCCCAATATCCCACCTAACCCTACTCATTTAATGGCTTTTTTTTCCTCCTGTGTAGAATTTGATGCAAAGATTTTTACAATTTTTAAATCTTTTCTTAAAAGCCAATGAAAACAAACTTTTCTCATTTGAGCCATCAAACCCAAACTTTTCCTCTATATTTTTATATTTTATTATGTTTTTATTCCTGGGTGATATTTCTCTCCAGCATTGCTTTTCTCTGATTTGTACCTTATTTTATTTTTATTCTGTGTACAATTCAAGGACTTGAAGAACACTTAAACTTGTTTTGTTTCCCCCTGGTTTTATTCTGGGTGAATTGCAAGGATTTGAGGAGCACTTTTAAATAAAACCTGTTCTTTTTGTTTCTTCCTGCCTTTTTTTTTTTTTAATAGAATTCGATGATTTGAATAGCGCTGTTAAAAAAACTTTTCTTTTTTTTTCAGTGTCTCCATTTGGTTTTTTCTCTCCCAAATTACCTGTGTAAGTGCATCTATAAATACCAGAGCAAGTCAGGCATGAAGCACTGAGACTAAATATAAAACCTAAGGAAAAATACAGCAAAAAACCTCCATGAAGAGGAGAACACCTTGATTTTATTGGACAGATCCCGTTATCCACGTGGGATCTGTGGATCCACCACAGACCAGGCTCAAACCTCCTCCACCAAAGCAAAATTTTCAAAATATTTGAGACGTGTCAACACCAAAATGGGATCTTGTTGGAACTGAGAATTTGAGAATTTCTGTGCTGACAGACACTGACCCCCAGGAGAGGCTCTGAATTTGACCTGAGGCTGTGGAGAAGCTTCAAAAATGGAATGATAGAAGTGGGATTGTGGGTGTGGAGTTTGGATAAAAGTGTGTGACATCACACACTTTTACTAGTGAATTACTAGTGGAATTCACTACTTTTTTAGTAGTGAATTAGTAGTGGAGTTTGAATAGAATATGTAATATCAGATAGTGGAAAATTTAGAGTTTAAGGTTTTAGAATATAGTAATGGATATAAAGGAAGATGGAGGTCTTGGGGTGGAGGTTGGTCCTTCTTCTTCTCCTCTTCCTTCTTGTCCTTCTCGTCTTCCTTCTTCACCTTCTTCTCCTTCCCCTTCTTCTCCTTCACCTACTTTTTACCTCCTCCTCCTCCTCTTCCTCCTCCTTCTTCTTCTTCTTCTCTTTCTTCTCCTCCTCCTTCTTCTTCTTCTTCTTTTTCTTCTTCTTTTTCTTCTTCTTCTCCTTCTCCTTCTCCTTCTCCTTCTCCTTCTCCTTCTCCTTCTCCTTCTCCTTCTCCTTCTCCTTCTCCTTCACCTTCTTCTCCCTAGCTTTGGGTGGTTTTGTGTAATTGGATGGAAAGTCCCCATTGCAGGCCATGGGTGGTTGGTTATTGGGTTAAAAGTAAAAATAATTTCAGTGTTATTTCTTAATGGGACAGTTTATCCTTAAAAGGCCTTGGAGAGAGAGAGACAGGGCTCCATTTTTAGTTTGTTGAGAGAAGTGCTGCAGAACTCAGGGTTTGTGGGACTGTGACAGAGGTAAGAACTGATAAACATCTGAGTTGAACAAGAAATCATTCGATCACCATCCTGTGATTGAATCCCAACCCTGGCAGAGAAATTAGGCAAAGAATCCTCAGGATCTAATTTCTCCAAAAGCCTCCAGTTAAATATTCCAAGAAGTGATGGAAAGGGATTAAAATCCCTGTTAGGACTCCAGAATCTACCTGGAACAGATGTTTGGGAGTTGCATACAGCTGGGTCATTCCAAAAGCAATTCATTTGCCCTCAGAAGGAGAAAAGTATCCAAAGTCTTGCTGGGATCTGGAGAGGGGCCTGGAATCCCAGAGATTGCAACAAAGGATGTACTGCACTCAGGAAAATCAAATAGAAATCCAGATTAATGTGCTGCACCCAGGAAAATAAAATTAATATCCAGACTGCTCTGGAAAGGTTTGACAACTGAATAGTAAAACTGACATTTCAGGGGTTATTACAATATTTAATTGAGGATCACAGAACCACAGCAGGATTTGGGATCTGGGGGTGAGATGGGATGAGCCATCTAAAAAATCTGGGGCAGTTGCTGCTCTTGGTTTTGTAATGGTTCTTAAGGCCATTAAATAAAAGCCTTGTTAGAAATAAATACCCCAAAGCATCTTTCATTTGTATGCTCAGTGTTGATTCTAAAAATATGAGGGAATAAAGAGATAATTTATCCAATTGCTGTGATCCTGCAATGCCTAATGGGTTTTTTGTGTTAATAACAGAGGCAAAGCAGATTGATGTGCATTCCACCAGCTCCTAAACTCGATGGGTTTGTTTATACCAGAGATAAATTAGCAAAGGCCTCATATAAACAACGTGGTAGAGTTGGCAGCTTGGAAAAAAAATCCCTGTACAAGGGGATTAATTTGCTTTTAAACTTGTTTGGAAGATGACTCGTACCTTAAGTGGATCAGCTCAGCTGGGATGGTCCTGCCCAAAGGGATTTGAAACCAAATCATCACAAAGAAGAATTTTGTACAGGTAGGAACTGAAGCCAGGCAGAACCTGGGGAAGGAGTGGGATGAAGGGGAGAGGGACAAAAACAGGATGGAAAAACCCTCAGAGATGGAGAGGAAGGCAAGGAAGGTCCTTGAGGCAGCAGTGAGGGGGCAAAAAGGCCCAGCCTGGGGACAATAGATGGATTTTATGGCTCTGGATGGTGAAAAGCAGAGGGAACACTGAAATACCTGGATTTCAGTCCCTTTCCCATCTTTCACTCCCTCTCCCACCTTTCAGTCCCTTTCCCACCTTCTCCCTGTGCAAGGGCTGCAGGAAGCAGGAAAATGCTCTCAGCCATTCCTGGCATTCCCTCTCTGCTCCCCTGCTCCTTCCCTGCCCTCCTCCAGGAGCTGAAGGGTCCCAAATGAGATCTTGCAGCACTCTCTCATCTCTCCTCACTGTTCCCAAGGATTTTTCCCACTTTTTTGCCCACCCTGGCGAGGCTGCCCTGTCCCCCAGCAATCCCTGTCTTCCTCTGGAAGGAATTCCTGCCTGCAGCTGCCAAGGCAGCTCTGACAAGCTCACAAAACACACAAGAACCTTTAATGAAACAGCCAGAAAGGCAAACACTGCCCTGGTGATTTATTCAGGCAGCTGAACTCCATCAGAAGGAGTCAGTGATGGACAGAGAACACTCTGCTGATGGATCCCCCTGGGTTCACCTCATTTTGCAGGGAAGGGAGTTTGCAGCTTGGAGGACAAGTTGCAGTTTTATCACATGGAGAGGTTTGGGGTCTCTGCTGCTCTGGGGCCTAAAGAGCCCCTCCCACACCCCTGCAATTAATTTATTCTGGTTAAAGCTTTAATTGCCCCTTAATTCCCAAATAAGGAAATAATGGAAAGGGCAGCTCCGGCCCTTATTGCTCTGATCTGGCTCATTTTAGTCCCAACCTGGATGAGCTGTGAAAAACCAACTTTTCCCTGGATTTTCCCCCTTGTGTGTCTGGCAAAGGCTCAGAGCCAGAGAGCAGCCCTGCCTGGGATGGCATTGCCTTGATTGATCCCTGCAGGCTGAAAAAGGAGCTCGAGGGCCCAGCAGCCTCCCTGGGTTTGCTTTTGTTCCCTGGGATGTTCAGAGCTGCTCTGGAAAGTTCTGACGTGTGAGCAGAGGCTGAAATAGGTGAAATGGGGAAAGGCCAGCTCCCAGTGCTGCCTGCAGCAGGAACAGGCACTGCCTGCTCCTCTCCTGCCTGCCAGAGCTCACCAGGGACATTTTTGGAGACCAGGCACCAGCCACTCCTGTTTGGAGTTTATTTACTGCCCCTGCTCCAGCTCAGCCTGGGACGGGGTTTGAGGCTTGTCAGGATGTTGTGGCCTGGCGGGACCTCTCAGGTGTGTAAAACCAGGAATGAGCCCTGGGCAGGAATGCAAAAACAGGAATGAGGCCATTCTGCAGGTACAGAGCCCCTGGGCAGGTGTGTAAAACCAGGAATGAGCTGATTCTGCAGGTGCAGGACCCCATGGGAGCTGTGCAAAACCAGAAACCAGCCCTGGGAAGGTGTGTAAAACCAGGAATGAGCCCTGGGCAGGTGTCTAAGACCAGGAATGAGCCCAGTCTGCAGGTACAGAACCCCATGGCAGGTGTGCAAAACCAGAAACCAGCCTTGGGCAGGTGTGTAAAACCAGGAATGAGCTGATTCTGCAGGTACAGAACCCTGGGCATGTGTGTAAAACAAGGAATGAGCTGATTCTGCAGGTACTGAACCCTTGGGCAGGTGTGTAAAACCAGGAATGAGCCCTGGGCAGGAATGCAAAAACAGGAATGAGGCCCTTCTGCAGGTACAGAGCCCCTGGGCAGGTGTGTAAAACCAGGAATGAGCCCATTCTGCAGGTGTGTAAAACCAGGAATGAGCCCTGGGAAGGTGTGTAAACCAGAAATGAGCTGATTCTGCAGGTACAGAACCCTGGGCAGCTGTGTAAAACCAGGAATGAGCCCATTCTGCAGGTACAGAACCCTGGGCATGTGTGTAAAACCAGGAATGAGCCCATTCTGCAGGTACAGAACCCTGGGCAGGTGTGTAAAACCAGGAATGAGCCCATTCTGCAGGTACAGAACCCTGGGCAGCACAGGAGCAGCCTGGCAGGCTCAGGGGGCTCTCACTGGGCACAGGAAGGAAAAGCAGAGAATTCCTGCTGTTATTCTCCTCAGAGCTGGGTTTTGCCCAGCCCAGCCCATGCTGGGACTCACAGAAATTTTCCATGAAGGAGCTGGAAGGACTTTCTCAAATAGATTTGGTTCTTTAATACTTTTGGGAGGATGTGGCCAGAAAAAATTGGTGCTGGGGAGGGAGGCTGAGGAAATCAGCTGGGATGTGTAATTCCAAAATCAGATTCTCAGCTGTATCTGTGCCCTCCTGGAGTGCTCTGAGCAGGCAGAAATCCTGGGAGAGACAATAAAGCAGGATTGGAGAAGTTGTGTGGGAAGTGACCAAAGCAGGGATTTTTCTCAAGAGTGGAGAAGGAGGGAATCTTACTGTTTTTTCTGTCAGCGCTGAAAGGAGTTTTTACTGACACAAAACTCTGGGGTTTATTCTCTCTTTGTGTTTAAACACTGATAAGGAGGAGTCTGAGTCAAAGCAAACTTGCTGTTATTGATCAGGAATATTTTAAACTCTGATTTCCAGCTCTCTTAATAGGGTCAGGAATTTGCCAGCTGCTCCCATCCCTCGTGGCTCTTTGGGGAAAATCCTCAGCTGGTGCAAAGCAAGGAGCATCCCCTCAGGGACACTGGGCTGGTTTTCAGTGGGAACCTGTTCCTGGGCCAGCAGAAATGGCATGGACCCACTCGAATCAGTGCCATAAAATCCCAGAATGGTTTGGTTGGAAAGGACTTTAAATCCCCTCCAGCCCCATCTCCTGGGCAGGGACACTTCCACTATTCCAGATTATCCCAGCCTGGCCTTGGGCACTCCCAGGGGTCCAGGGGCATCCACAGCTGCTCTGGGAATTCCATCCCAGCCCCTCCCCATCCTCCCAGCCAGGAATTCCTTCCCAATATCCCATCTCTCCCTGGTCTCTGCCAGTTTAAAGTCCTTCCCACTTGTCCTGTCCTCTTGGCTCTGTCCCTGTAAGGAGAGCAGGAATTTAATCCTGATTAATTCCACTGATGGAAATGCCAGGAACAAGCTGCAGCTCTTTTGTCTGGCCTGAATTCCTCCCCTGGCCAGCAAATCTTGGATAAGCCCTGGTCCCTTTTGTGCCTTCTCCCTGTCCCAGGTGACCACTCAGCTCAGGTGGAGGCTGGGATGTTTTCAGGAGGTTCATTGGGGCAGCCAGGAGAATAAAACCAGACTCAGATGTGCTGGAAGAGCTGCTGTGGCTCTGGAAATACTCCAGGGCTGTTCCCAACCTTTCCCTGTGTTCCCACTGTTCAGGTGTCCTGGTTTAGGGCAAATTTGAGAGAAAACCTCCAAAAGGGGCCACTCCAGAAAGCAAACCCACACGGCCCTGTGACCGTGTTCGCAGGGGTCTGAGGATGAGGGAAGAGACCGGACTGTTTCCCTGGACTGTTTTTCTTTCCCTTTTTTGCACCAACTCGAGCCTGTTCTGGACTGGGCCCCTTTGTGGCCTAGTGGGGCCTACTCTGGGCCACAGCCTTTGCCAGCACCGGAGAGACTGAGAACAGAGCAACCACCCCCAAGAGAGACTTCCTGAATTTGTCATCTTTTTCAGAGTGGTGAAAGAGTGGTGTCATCTGGTATTGTTCATTTTGTGTGCTGGGGGGTGCTGTGCCTGGTAAATAAACAGGTTCTTTCCACTTGTTTCCAAGGAATCCTTCCCAACCCGGTTGGGCAAAGGGGCTGTGTCACAGACATCTTTTATGAAAAATCCTTTCCTTAGGATTTTTCCTCCTGAGAAGCTGGGAGGCCTCAGGAACAAAATGTAAACAATGATTATCTGCTGCTGTGGAATGCAACAGGTGCATCTGGGATTGGTCTCATGTGGTTGTTTCTAATTAATGGCCAAGCACAGTCAGCTGGCTCAGACTCTCTGTCCCAGCCACAAGCCTTTGTTATCATTCCTTCTTTTTCTGTTCTTAGCCAGCCTTCTGATGAAATCCTTTCTTCTATTCTTTTAGTGTAGTTTTAATATAATATATATCATAAAATAATAAATCAAGCCTTCTGAAACATAGAGTCAGATCCTCATCTCATCCTCAGACCCCTGCCAACACGGTCACACTGGGCCAGCCCTGGGCCAGCACCTCTCCTGCTGAAATGCTCTTTGGCCCATGTCCTTGTGACCCAAAGGGACTGAGAGGCAGCTCCAGAGGATGGGTAACACCCCTGAGGAGATGGAGACATGGGGGAATGGAAAAACCTTCCAGAAACTGATTTAACCTCTGCCATCCCACCCTGGCTGCTCCCAAATATCCATTTCCCAGCAGATCTGTGTCCCATGCCCAGAGAGCTCTGCCAAATCCCTGCACAGCAGTGACCCTGCCTGTGCACAGAGCTGAAATCCATCACTGAGGGCTGGGCTCCTGCTCTTTGTCCAGACATCATCAGAATTGGGCTTTCTCTGGCTACAGAGCAAATGGTTGGAGTCCTTCACATCCTTCAAAGGGGCAGCAGTGGAATTAAGCTCTGCTGGAAAGTTCCTTTGGGGTCCTGAACAACTTCAACCTAAATTGACAAGCTGTAAACCAGAGAGGTTTTTGCTTTCACTGGGATTGGGGTGCTGTGCAGATCTACATTTGGAGGGTGAACTCTTGTTTTCGACTTGACATCAGGGGCACTTGAGAGCCAAAGGGGTTTTGGGGCTGTGAGTTCAGTCCTATATTTAGCTAGACCTGTATTTAATGAGTCCTATATTTAGTTAGTCCTGTCTTTAGTGTGTTCTATATTTAGTGAGTCCTATATTAAGTTAGTCCTATATTAGGTCAGTCCTATATTTATCCTTTCTACCTAATTTATCTGTAAAATCATCCCCACAAAGTTCTACTGTCCCACCCATCCCACCTGTAACTCCCTGACCTGTTAAACCTGGCTTTACCTTGGCAGAACAACTATTCCTGTGGATCAAGGGGCTTTTCCAGCAGTTTAGGAGTGAAAATTCCTTTATTATTCCTTTATTGTTGTGAGAATTTATCCTCCAGGGCCACCCAGTGCTGCTCCTCAGCAGCATCCCAAGGCTTGGCAGCTGAATTATCCCTGTGTGGGATTTCTGTCAGATCCCTGCAGCTGGGAGGTCAATTTTTCTCCCTGGGTAAGGAGAATTTTTATGTAAAAAGGACTTTTTTGGAGCTGTGTGATTCTGTGTAATGAATGCACTGCAGCAGCAGTGACTCCACACTTCTGCTCCATCCCTCTGCTGATCCCAACATTTTCTCACCCTGTGGATGCCAGAGCTGGGGATGGGGATTTATTGATTGCTGGTGCAGCAAAGTGATTTCAGCCTGGCCAAAGTGATTCAAGGAAAGCTCATTCTGCTGAGCTCTGGGGTTTTTTCACCTTAAATCTGAGCTCTGTCTGCTGCAAGAAACCTGTGGTGGGAGTTGGTGGCATCAAGGAATTCACATAAATAACATTTAAAGTTTTCTTTCTGACAGCAGGTGGGGAGATCTGGCACAAAGAACTGCTGGGGAAAAAAAGGCAGGAGGGTTGATGCTGCAGATTTTGTGTTTTCAAAGTGAACTCGAGTGAGAACACACAAAGAGAATCAAATCCATGGAGCAAAGAGTCCATGGGAGGGGTTGGATCCTGAGCTTTCATGAGCCCATGCTGCCAGTGAGCTCCTAAGAGTGTAAAAGCAGGAGGAAAATTTTCGTTTTTGCTATTATTTCATTAATAATATTTTCATAGTGCTTGATTTTCTTTATTTTCTTTATTTTTATTATTATTTTCATAGTTATTTTATTTTCTAGTGTTATATTTGAAGTAATATCAATCACTAAATCCTCTGCATGCAAAACAGCTCAGAATTTGAACAAATTAAGAAATCATGAGGCAAAAAAAAAAACAGAAAGTAAGGAAAGATTGATTTATTTTTTCATTTTCTCTGAGAAAACATTTCTGGTTGTAAATAAGAAATATTTCTATTTTCAGATGCTCAGTTTTGTTCCAGCACAGCAGTGCTGGTGTGAAATGCAGACTTGACCTCTGGATTGAGAATTTCACTGAATTCATTGAGAAAACCAGTAGAAAACATTGATCTTTTCCAGGGAAAAATTCATTTTCTTCAGCTTGAAGTCTTGTAGGATGAATTCTGAGCAGGCAAAGTAGGAAAAATCATATGTGAAGCAGAAGAGGTAACAAAAAAAAGAGAGAAAAGGGTAAAATACTCAAGTGAAACATTTCAGCAGCTTTAAAATCTTCCCCTCCATGCCCCAGGTGTGAATTCACTGATGGATATCAGCGTCCTTCCAGAGCATTTGGAATATTTGGGTCCTTTAGAGTTCCAAAATTTGGGTGGAAATGATGCAGAGGAGAACTGGGATGGAATTTCCAAGGCTCATGTGAAGGAAGCAAGGGCAGGAGTGAGCCCAAAGCAGGGAATTGTGAATAAACAGCTGGGATGGATTTGGGGGAGCAGAAATTTCTTGATTTGAAAAGTCAGATTTCTGTTAAGAAAGGTAGGAGCTTTTTTTGAAATGGAAAATGTAAATTCTTTCTCTCTGAATTGCTATGATTTTGAAATTAAGGGGTTCTCAGGTAAAGATAGGGGGATAGGAATAACAGTTCTTTATTAGGGGAATTAAAAATACAAATGTAATAGCATGAAAAAGTATACTATTAAAAAGTAAATGTTTTTTACTTTTTTAATTAAAAAGTAAATACTTTTTGTACTTAAAAAGTATACTATTAAAATAGTATAAAATAGAAATATATAGAATATAGAAATATATTGATAAAATATAGAAATACATAGAAAATATATAGAAATACATAGAATATAGAAATATATAGAAATATATAGAAATATATAGAAATATATAGAAATAGATAGAAAAAATAGTATATGAAAAAACCCAAGCTATTGATAAAGTCAGAATACGATCTGACACCCTGTGGGTCAGGGTGTTGGTAGCAGTTTGATGAGATGGTGGTTGTAGTTTTTTGGGGTGATAAATGTGTTTTTGTTGAAGCAGTGATCTTGTAGAAGGGTGCAGTTTGGGGTTTTTTGAAGATTGGGTGGTGGTGTAGATGGCCTTGGTCTTCTCTTGGGAATGCACTGGAGAAGAAAGCTGTTTTTTGGGGATTTAGTGGGAAAGGTTGGTTGTGGTATCCCAAACATCAGATTGTATCCAGGTAGGAATGCTTGGCTCCTCCCTCTGGGCGGAGTTTTTACAAGGAATGATTGAATTTTATCAGCCATGCAGTGACACTTTATGGATCATTGATAGAAGATATTCTCCTGGAGGGAGGATAGGTGTGGAAGAAATAAAGAAAAAACTGCCCAATGAACAGAAGATAATGCCCCACCTCTGACAGATGGGAATTGAATACACACTCCTAGTTCTAACTTAGGACATCCACCCATTTCTGTCACCTTTTCCTAATTAATATCTGTAAATTCTGCCTCTGGATCAAGGACAGCAGGACCAGGCCTGGAGGGGCCTCTCCTTGTGTGTGCAAGGATTTCCTGCCTTTTCCTGAGGTAAATCCATGGAATTCCAGTGCACAATTAAATTATGCTGCACAACTAGCTGCTGTCTCAATGGCAAAATGAACAATTAATGTAATGACATAGGATTGCTGCCTAATTAAATGATTCTATTGCATCTAAATATGGATTATTTACATTAATATGAAAGCAAAGCTGAGTGGTACAGCCAAAACCCCTGAGATTTGTGAATTGCTACAAGATAACTGCATTTTTGCAATAAAAAAAAAATAAATTAAATTTATGCAATAATTTAATTTTAAAGCAAATTTTTAGTATTTTCTTTTTCTAAAAAAGGCTTTACCTGGGCTAAAGAAAGGAGAAGGAAGGACATGTGTGTTCCCATCCTGGAGCCAGGACTCTGCTCCAGCTCGTGCCAGCCTGAGCTCTCCTGATCTACATTTTATCTGCAATGCATCAGGAGTTTGTGCAGCTTTTCTTTTTTTTTTATTTGGCACAATTCCTGTGGCCTGTGCAGAGATGCAGCCTCACCAGCCAGGTGCTACAATCCCTGTAACCCTTGGATTGCTGCTCCAGGAAAACCAAAGGATGAACTCCTAAACCCAAAACTCTTCCTGTGCTGAGGTAAATTCAATTTACAACAGCTCTGAGGAGACTGTTCAAATATAGAAGGATTTTTATAGACTTTTTAAGCCCAGAAAACAATTATTAGTAAGATTTTTTGAAGCCTAGAAAATGAAATTATTTATAAGATTTTTAAATTCAGTAAATTCCGTTCATTGTAGGGATTTTTAAGCCTATAAAACTCTATGGTTTTTAAGCCCAGAAAATTCAGTGTTTTTTAAGATTTTAAAGCCCAGAGAACACAATGATTTTTACGGTTTTAAGGCCAGAAAACTCAATTTTTAAAAGATTTTTAAGCCCAGAGGACTCAATGGTTTTTAAGGTTTTTAAGCCCAGAGGACTCAATGGTTTTTAAGGGTTTTAAGCCCAGAGGACTCAATGGTTTTTAAGGGTTTTAAGCCCAGAAGTCTCAGTGCATATGGGCAGGTATAGGGTCAATCTTCCAGGGTCGTGTGCCCCTGCCAGATTCCCTGGCTTTTGTAAGATTCCTCTTTTATAAAGGTTCACAGTCTAGCATTTGCTTGGTGTTTCATGAACTTGATTATTTTGTAGTGCAGAATAAAAAAGAGATAAAAAACAAGTGATGATAAAGGGAGAAATCTCTTGTCTACACCAATATTTGATGGGTTTGGACAGATTTTTTTTTTTTTTCCATCAGAGGTGACTTGGCTGTGCTCAAATCCCCATGAAGGTGCAGGAATTGCAGGCAGGGTTTAGCAGGTGTTGTCTCTTCCCATCCTGTGCCCTCTTGGGGTTCATTTCTCTGAATAAATGGACAATTTTAGGGCTGTTCCTAAAAGCCTAGGTAAGGAAATCAAGGCAGAATCCTGTTTTTTCCAGGTAAAAAAGGATAAGGGCAGTAAGATTTATCAGCAAAGGCTGCAGTGATGAGCTCCCTCTGTGGGAATCTTTAACATGAGAGGGTTTTGGGAAAGGCTTTAGAAACAGCAGAAGTAATTACAGCTAAGTGGTAGTTACAAGACTTTATGAGAAGCAGAAAGTAAGGATGAATAAAACAATGGTCTGTGTGTTAATGCTTGGCTAGAGTAACTCCCTAAGCTACAGAAAAGTATATCTAGTGAGATATTAGGGAGTTCTAAGCTTAATAATGGAGTTCTAATAATAAATGTTTTGTATTTTAAAGCTTACAAGTAAGTATTGCATTCTAAATAAGCATTGTTTTAACTGAAAGTGTGTGTGCTCATAGTGGTTAGATAAAGCTACTGTCAATGTGCTTTTGTTTTGTGTGATTGGCCAAAAAACTTTGAAAGTGAGTTGTAACTGAGTTCTTTGGTTGTTGCTGAGGATGAGTTACTGACATCTCATTATCTTCAAGTCCAATAGGGAAATCAAGGCAGAATCCTGGTTTTTCCAGGCAAAAAAGGATAAGGGCGGTAAGATTTAGCAGCAAAGGCTGCAGGGATGAGGTCCCTCTGTGGTTTGGTATTTATAATTTGGATTTATAACTCAGTGAAATAACTGATGATAGATTGGAATTCATGTGTGAAATCCTGAGGTTTATTCGAAGTGTTTGCTTTTCAACACAAACTGGGGAAGCAAAATCTTCCCTGAGAGTCCCAATCCCCCTCTGTGGCTGCTTCCAAAACTCAGTCTTTTACAGAAATTCACTACATTTGGTGTAAAGGAAGTTTCATTCAAAAGGACCAACTCAAATCCTACAGGAGTCTGGAAAAGAGGGAAAACTCCTCAAAGCCCTGAGCAATGCTGTCTCCCTGTGCTCAAGGCTGGGGGAGTTGCAGGTGGATGAATCTGGAATAAACTGGGTTAATTTAATGGTGTTTGGGTTTTCTGCAGGTTTCCAAGTGCTATTTTCAATGTCAAAGGTGACTTGGAAAATATCACAGATAATCTGGATCTATAGAAGGGGGAATATCCCAAAGGGGTGTGAATCCCCTCTGATGAGGATACTTCACTTGGAGCATTTGAAATTTCCTTTTGGGGTTTTATTTTATTTTATTTTATTTTATTTTATTTTATTTTATTTTATTTTATTTTATTTTATTTTATTTTAATATTTTAATATATTATTTATATATTTAAAAATTTTTATTATTATTTTTAATTTTTTTCTTGTGTGTCACTGGTGACCAACAATGACAGTGACAAAAGTGCCACTTTAGGAAGAAGCAATTCCCATGAAAACATCCCTTGGTTTCCTTGCAGCTGCAGCTCCTTGATCTTCCCAATTCCTGAGCATCTCAAAGCCAAACTGGAATTTTAGTGGTAAAGGACTCTGAAGAACAAAACCATTTAAGATTATGAAGATGTATATGGGTATGATGTATTTAAAAATGTGCTTTTTGCACACTTAACATTTTTCCTGACTGGAAGCCTTAATGTCTGATTGAAGGTTGTTCATGACACATCTCTGGAGATGGAAGAAACAATAAAAGTGATTTAACAAGAGGAAAAAAAAAGAGAGGCAGCAATAAATTTGAACATTGTCTGGGTTTCAGCTGCCATAGATTGTGGGGATAATGGCACATTAATGCACAAATCAATAGCCAGAATTAAAGCCAGTTCCCAGTCAGGCTCCTCAAAACTCTGCCAACCTTAACCCTTGGAGGAAGAGTGGAAGGAGTGGATGTGAAGTGAAGGGTGTTGGATGTGCTGCTGTGTGGAATCTGACAGAGGGCAGCTAATCCTGTTTTCCTGTGATTTCTGTCAGGAATGAGGCAGGAATTGTGACCCTTTGCTCAGAGCCTTTGCTGGGCTTTTGCAGCTCATTTTTGGGCCTGGCAGCAGAGAACCCTCCAGCCCTGCCTGAATCCTCTGGAGCAGGAGCAGAGAATCCTCTGGCTCTCCCTGGGTTCGGAGGAGCAGGAATGGGAGCAGAGAATTCTCCAGCTCTCCCTGGATTCTGTGGAGAAGAACAGGGAGCAGAAAATTCTCCAACTCTCCCTGGGTTCAGAGGAGCAGGAATGGGAGCAGAAAATTCTCCAGCTCTCCCTGGATTCTGTGGAGAAGGAATGGGAGCAGGAATGGGAGCAGAGGATTCTCTGGCTCTCCCTGGATTCAGAGGAGCAGGACAGGGAGCAGCTGTAGCAGGGATGGAGCAGAGAATCCTCCAGCTTTCCCTGGATCCCATGGAGCAGGAATGGGAGCAGAGAATGCTCTGGCCTCCCTGGATCCCGTGGAGCAGGACAGGGAGAAACTGTAGCAGGAATGAAGCAGATAATTCTCTGGCTCTCTCTGGATCTCGTGGAGCAGGAATGGGAGCAGAGAATCCTCCCAGAGATCTGGGTTCCATGGAGCAGGACAGGGAGAAACCGTATCAGGAATGAAGCAGAGAATTCTCTGGCTCTCCCTGGATCCTGTGGAGCAGGAATGGGAGCAGAGAATCCTCCCAGTCTCCCTGGGTTCAGATGAGCAGGACAGGGGGCTGAGAATCCTCCAGCCCTCTCTGGATCCTGTGGGGCAGGACAGGGAGCAGCTGGAGCAGGAATGGAGCAGAGCTGTTCATACCTGGCCTGCCATCCCCTCTGAGCTGGACAGGTTCATTTGGGGCCAGCAGGGCCATTTTTGGGGACACGGCTCATCAGGGCTCTGCTGCCTAACAGGCTGTGACTGAGCTGCTCCTCTGCTCTGTCCCTGAGAGGGAGCAGGGGAGGTGAAGTGAGGGCCCAGGCAGGGGGATGATGCAGAGCTCTGTCTGCCCTTCAAGCACCAAGCAGGCCCAGGAGCTGTGAAATGTCTGTCAGGGGCTGCTTGCACAGAGCCTGGCTCTGGGATTCGCTGGTTTTGTTGTGGCATCCTAAAAATTACAGATGAAACCTTTGGGAACCTGGCCTTGACTGCATGAATTCATCTCAAAGGTTAAAGCCAGGCTTGGAGCACCCTGGGACAGTGGGAGGTGTCCCTGCCCATGGCAGGGGTGGCACTGCAGGGGATTTGAGGTCCCTGCCCACCCATCCCATTCCACGTTCCCTGTTCAGGGTTTTGGAGATGCATCAGTGCCTGGGTGTGGATCCCACAAGGGTCACCCTGGCTCAGGCACAGCTCATTTCTCTCTCTCCAGCTCTGTGGGAGGCTCAGTCTGCTGAGGATGAGTGACTGGGCAGCCCTGGGACCTGGAACTGCTTTGGCTTCTGCTTCCTGAGTTTCACAGAATCCTGGAATGGTTTGGGATGGAAGGAAACCCAAATCCCACCACTGCCACCCACACCTCCACTGTCCCAGGGTGCTCCAGCCTGGCCTTGGGCACCTCAGGGATCCAGGGGCAGCCACAGCTCCCTGGGAATTCCATCCCAGCCTCACAGGGAACAATTCCTGCCCAACATCCCATCCATCCCTGCCCTCTGGCAGTGGGAGCCATTCCCAGTCCTGTCTCTCCACCCTTTGTCCAAAGTCTTTCTCCATCCTTTTTCTTTCTGAGCCCCTGTCCTACTTCCACTTGGCTTTTGTGCTTCACCTGGGCAAGGAAAGAAACCCCAAATCAGCTGGATTTGGGAAATTCAGATTCCTCCTGCCACAAAGCAGCATTCCACTGATGTCTATTTTTCAGTCTCCCGACCACAACAATCACTTTTGCTCCACTCTTCTCTTGGTTTTATTTGAGTTCCTCACAGAATGCTGTCCCCTATGCTGAGCTGGCTCCTGCCCTGCTGGGGCTGCCCCAGGCCCATCTGTTCCTGCCCTGGGACTCCTGGTTTCAGGTTTATTTCAGTTTTATGTCAATTTTATGTCAGTTTTATGTCAGTGTGTCCCTTCAGCTGCAGGGAGAGCTGAGCTGGTGGCAGTAGGTGGCACTGTCTCAATCCTGCTCGGCCTGAGCTGGGTATGTGGGGGGCTGGAGCCACCGGCTGGGGGTGGAGGAGCTGGGAATGGGGTGCAGGTGTTGGGAATGGGGTGCAGGTGATGGGAAAGGGGGGCAGGTGGTAGGAAGGAGGTGCAGGTGATGGGAAAGGGGTACAGGTGATGGGAATGGGGTGCAGGTGGTCTCTGTGGGGCTGCCCAGGGCTCTGCTGTACCTGAGCTCACCTGGCTGGCAAACAGAGGCTGCTTGGCAGGGCAGCAGCCCCAGGACTGATCTCCTCAGCCCCCCAGGTGTTCTTATCCCATTTCTGATCTCCTCAACCCCACAGATGTCCTTGTCCCATTACTGATCTCCTCAACCCCACAGATGTCCTTATCCCATTTCTGATCTCCTCAACCCCACAGATGTCCTTGTCCCATTACTGATCTCCTCACCCCAGCACTGATCCCCTCAGCCCCACACGTGTCCTTGTCCCATTATTGATCTCCTTGCCCCATTATTGATCTCCTCATTCCCACACGTGTCCTTGCCCCATTATAGATCTCCTTGCCCCATTACTGATCCCCTCAGCCCCACAGGTGCCCTTGTCCCATTATTGATCTCCCTGCCCCATTATAGATCTCCTTGCCCCATTACTGATCCCCTCATCCCCACACGTGTCCTTGTCCCATTATTGATCTCCTTGCCCCATTACTGATCCCCTCAGCCCCACAGGTGCCCTTGTCCCATTATTGATCTCCTTGCCCCATTGTTGACACCTCAGCCCCCCAGGTGTCCTTGCCCTGTGTGGTAGATAGGGTCAGGCGCTCGGAAAATCTCGCGATGTCACAGAAAGCGGTAGAATTCCTCTCCCCCTAACGCCTAGTGATAAAGGATCACCCAAGAATGTAGTCCCCCCTAACATTAGTAACTTTCGACTCCTTACTAACCCATTACAGTAGGGTAAGACCCCCTGACGTAGAGAAAAAACTTTCCCAGTATAAAACCCGACGAGATGGGACAATAAAGGTCTTGAACCATCCACCATACTGGTGTCTGCGTGTGTTCTTGGCCCGAGTGACCCTGGAGAGTTTGGGTCGCCGTGCCGTCTCCTCAGAACCAGGTCGCCTCGCCTTGCACCAGAAGGCAACACCCTGGCCTGTGCCAGGCAGTTCAGCCCCAGCTCTGGCAGGGGCTGTGGTTCCTGCAGCACTTCCCTTCGCTCCTTCCCCCACAGCTGCCCTGGAATCGCAGCAGGATTTTGTCCTGGACATTTGCATTGTGCTGCTTCAAGAGGATTCTTGCCCTCTGTGCTGTTCTGTGGCTTTGCTTCCCTTATGATAATTAAATGAAGCCTCTATTTCTCTTTATTCCCATAAATAAATTCCAGCTCCCTCCCCTGTGGTGCGGCCCTTCAACCTATCATTAGTGATTTTCCTTTTGTTGTTTTCAATATCAACCCCTCACATGCACTTTTACAGCTGGGGCAGCCCCTCAGAGCATGTGTGACATCCAAATTTCTTCCTGGGCTTATCCTGAATTTATTCCCAGCCATGGGGATGTAGAACTGAAAACTCAGAGGTGAATTTGGAGGTGTGAGGAATTCATCAGCAGGGCTGGATCTCCAAAAGCACCGATTTAGCATTGCTGGAAAAGCTGATAACCAAAGGGGTGGTTGGTCAAACTGGAATTCTTGTTCCCTCCTGATTAAACTGGGATTCTTGTTCCCTCCTTTAAAACTCTCTCAGGGGTTTTCATCATGTCCTTACACTGAGTTTTTATTTGTTTTTCTAGAAAAGGAGCTCTTGAGGGAGCTCCAAATCATTATTGCTAGCAGTGGGATTGTCCCAGTCTGTTTCCTTGTGAAAATCCTGCAAAATGGAAGAAATCTCCTTCCCCAGCTGAATTCCAGAGATTTCACATAAAAAGTAGCAATTGTAAATATTGTTCTATTTTCTTTGTAGTATTTTATTTATTTTTTTATTATAGGAAACCTGGGATCAGGGATTTCCTGAGGGTGGAAACAGTGACTGGCAAAGATCTCAGCTGAGGCAAACTGGCACCAGTGAAACTTTTCTTACTGGGACAGGAGAGAATTTCACAGGAGTTTTGACACCTTTTTTTGAGTTTTGTCACTTTTTTTCGAGTTTATTTGCACACTTTCAAGGGGAAGCCATGAAAAAATTCCTCTGGGAGATTAACAAAGCTGAAGGAAGTGGAAATGAAGCCAAATTCTGCACTTTGGAAGGAGATAATCTGCAATCATCTGGCCCAGGGAAGGGAATTGAGTTAATGGGAACAGCAGCTCTGTCCCTGAGTGACAGTGACCTTCAGGACAGGGGACAGAGGGGTCCCAGGGCTGTATCAGCACTGCCCGAGCTGCTTTCCCTGCCCACCCTTCCAGGAGAGTCCTGGAACACTCTGGGAACATTTGGTGTGGAGCTGGATGGAATTTCAGCCACACAGGAGGGAACTGGGGATTGGGAGCTGTGCTTGGGGGATGATTTGGGGATTTAGTTCTTCCCTAAGTACCCAGCAAAAATGGAAATGCTGTGTTTGGGCAGGAATAGAAAATTGTCGTTTGTGCAGGAATGGAAAATTGTCTTTTGTGCAGGGGCTTGTTGTGAAGTTGTCCTGGAGCAAGATGGGGTTTGAATGTAGCAGCAGAGTTATCCCAGGAGGGATCTGGGCAAGGAGCTGCTCCCAGCATTGTAAGGGATGGATTTGGGAACGATGCTGAGTGAAATTCCAGTCCTCTCCACTTTGTTTTGTTGAAATTATGATTTTAAATCCCTTTTGGGACATTAACAGTTCTATTATTCAATTACTCCCAATTTAGGGCTCTCTTTGTCCAGCTTCCATCCTCATCTGACTGAAAAATACTTGGGAACCACTTTTTGTATCTCTTTTTTTGACCTATGACCATGAAATGTTTGTAAAAGGTGATGTGTGAGTGTCAGGGGTGCAGCAAATCTCCAGATTTCTTCCATCAGCTCTTGGCCAGCTCCTGCTTTCCTCACACCTTTTGCATTATTGATAATAAAAGCTCAGCCACCAAGTATTAAAACCAGCAAAAAAAGGGAGGTTTAATTGCAGAAAGATTGGAGTCAGCTGAAAATAAATGTGACTTTACAGCTTCCAATGGCAATCCCAGCCTCTTGCTCCCCCATCTGCTGCTCCAGCTCTGCACAGAGCCAGCAGACTTCAGGCTTTTCTCAGGATTTGGGGGGAAGAACACACACTTGAGAGATTATGTTGCAAAAGAAGCCTTAAATACAACAATTTGGCATTAAAAAAAAGGCAAGTTCAGGATTCTGGGAGATTTTCCTCACTCTGCTGAATGCTGACTTTGCCTGGAAGCTTCAGCACTTGGAGTTTTGCCCAGTTGAAATCTCAGCCCCGTTTGAGAGCTGCCAAAACAATACCTGGTAACCATCAGAAGGGCCTTGTTTGATGGGAAACAGAGCAGATCCCTCAAAAATCATGGGAAAACTGTCATGGGCACGTTAGGTGTGGCAGTACCAGTCATCAGTTTCTCTGGGTCTGGATTGAAGGAACTTGAGACTCTAGTTTGTGTTTGGACTCAAATGTTTGTTATTTCTGATCAGGGAAACAGTCTCACTACTGTGAGTTTGTCAGCTTTTCATTAGAAGGCACAAAAATGGGTAACAATCTCTTGTTCCAAGGTCTTTTAAGAGTAAACTATCCAATTAAGAACTGACACCTGGATTATTTTCCCTTTTAACCCAATAACTGATCCCAAAGAGCTGCAGTGGGGAATTTCTGCCCAGTTACAAAATGCCCCCAAACCCATGGAGAAGGAGAAGGAAGAAGCAGCATGAATGTCACAGACATATTTTATGAAAAATCTTTTTGCTCAGATCTTTTCTCTTGAGAAGTTGAGAGGCCTCAGAAAGGAAATGCAAACAATAATTATCTGCTGCTGTGGGATGCAACAGGTTCATCTGTGATTGGTCTCATGTAATTGTTTTTAATTAATGGCCAATCACAGTCAGCTGGCTCGGACTCTCTGGTCAGTTACAAGATTTCTCTTCTCTCTTCTCTTCTCTTCTCTTCTCTTCTCTTCTCTTCTCTTCTCTTCTCTTCTCTTCTCTTCTCTTCTCTTCTCTTCTCTTCTCTTCTCTTCTCTTCTCTCCCCTTCCCTTCCCTTCCCTTCCCTTCCCTTCCCTTCCCTTCCCTTCCCTTCCCTTCCCTTCCCTTCCCTTCCCTTCCCTTCCCTTCCCTTCCCTTCCCTTCCCTTCCCTTCCCTTCCCTTCCCTTCCCTTTTTTCTTCCTTTATGGTTAAATCTTTTCTTTTATTCTTTTAGTATAGTTTCAAGATATCATTTTCTTTTAATATAATATATATCATAAAATAATAAATCAGCCTTCTGAAACATGGAGTCAAGATTTTCATCTCTCACCTCATCCTGGGACCCCTGTGAACACCATGAAGAAGAAACCCAGGACAGCACCCCGTGCTCCCCATCTTGCTTCCATCCACTACACACCAAAAACCCCAAAACCTCAATTCCTCACCCAGTGACACACCCACACCACTCTCTATAATCTATTTCACACTTTTGTGGATTCTGGTCTATCTTGAAGTTCAGGAAACTTTCTCCATGGATGAGGGGCAAAGTCAGAGCTCCCCTGGAGGTCAGGGCACCCCAGAGCAGCCACAGAAATATTCCCTGTGGTGCCCTGGGTTTCCACACTTAGGGGATTGTGTGGTGGAGATTTCCATGGCCAGAAATGAAATGGAAACTTTTCCTTGCTGATTAAACCCTGGGGTGGGCTGGGATAGGGTGGACATGGTGCCCATCCCCTGGGAATGAACATTCATGGAATCTGAGAATTATTTGGGTTGGAAAGGACCTAAAAATCAGCTTTTTCCAGCCCTGCCATGGCAGAGACACCTTCCAGCATCCCAGTGTGCTCCAAGCTGCCCTTGGACACTCCCAGGGGTGGAGCAGCCACAGCTCCATGGGAATTCCATCCCTCTCCACCCTCATACTGGGAATTCCTTCCCAATGTCCCATCTAACCCAGTGCTTGCTCCCATTAAAGCCATTCCCCTCATCCTGTCACTGCTCCACTGCTAAGCACAACTGAATGCAATGAAATTTCTGTAAATTCTGGGATATTTGCTTTGACCTGAACCCTTTCTTGGGCTCTGATGGGCTTTTCCAGCAGCCCATGTAATTTTATTTATTTGTGTCTGGGCTGTCTCCAGTGGCCAAATGCTGCAGCTCACAGGGGAGGAGCCCCTTCCTTCCCTGCCTCTGACGCCTTCAGTAAATCCAGGTTTTCCCACCAGTTTTGAGGGGAGTTTTCAGGAGTTATTTCCCTTTAAACTCCCCCATCCTGTGGGTACAGAGAGGTTTTTCAAGGCTGCTCTGCTCAGGTGACCTTTGGTGCTCAGCCCTCCCATGGAATTGTTTGCACCTCTAAGAGCTGAATTCCTTTTTTCTCCCTCTGCCCAACTTCTTTTGCTTTCAGGGGAAATATTTCAACTCTCTGTGAACCTTTGAAAATCGACTTTCAAAGGGTTTGATGGCAACCAGGGAGGGCTGATCTCTGCAGCTCC
The DNA here is from genome assembly GCF_027579445.1 of Ammospiza nelsoni. Taxonomy (NCBI): domain Eukaryota; kingdom Metazoa; phylum Chordata; class Aves; order Passeriformes; family Passerellidae; genus Ammospiza; species Ammospiza nelsoni. The sequence goes on from NC_080662.1 coordinate 3,865,718, forward strand.
TTCCAGGTTGTTTTACACAGCTTTACCTGCTTAAATGTAAAATATAACCCAGCAACTGCCTTGGGAAATATACTGATTTATTAATCCTCACCAAGGAGCAGCCTCTGGCCTGTTTAAAGTGCTGTAAGAGCATTCCAAGGGAGTAAAAACCAGTTTTAAGGATATTCCTCCCAGTACCAAGTGACTGAAGAGTTTTTAAAGTCTTTTCTCACCAACTCTTCATGTTTGCATTGATCTCACAAATTCCATTTATTACTTCTATTTATTATTAGCAGGAGAGACAGAAATTTGCTCCCTGTATTAAATTATTTTTGTCACTTGACAGTTTTTGCTTCAAACTCTGTTATCAAAGAGTTTAAGGGAGCTCTGAAAATGTTTAAGAGAATTGGGAAATGGGTTTTCATCCTCATGCAAAGAGTGTAATTGTATTTGTGGGAAGGTTTTTTGTTTTTTCCCTGTTTCTCACAGCAATTTTTCTGCTAGCTTTTCACCAAAAATAAGCTGTTGGGTTTTTTTCCTAGCAATATCACACCTCCAAATGATGTTGGATAAATTCTGAGGTACAATTCTGTGCTGAGCATGTGGAATGGTGCAAATCAGCGCCTCAAGGGAGGGCACAGGGGATGGAATTTAGTTCCCAGCCTGGACGGACCCATCACAGAACATCTGTTTATGGAATCAGGCTGTGATTTGAGAAGTGATCTCTTCACTGGAGACAGAAAAATTTGATTTTTAACTGTGTATTCTTCATGCACAAATGGAACTTTTCTTGTGGTACCAGAGCTCTGCTGCAATTGAGGCATCAGCTTAAAAAATGAATAAAATCAACTCTTCTAGTTCATGAAGAGGCACTGCTGCAAAGAACTGAGGTGAAACCCAGAGGAAAATCTCTCAGCAGGAATGGTGTGTGCCGGGCATGGGGAGGGGGTTTAGGAGCATTTTAGGAGCCCCAGAGGAGCCGTGGCTGCCTCTGAATCCCTGAAGTGCCCAAGGCCAGGATGGAGCAGCCTGGGGTAGGGAAGGAGTCCCTGCCCCTGGCACAGATGAACTTTGAGGTGCCCAAAGCATTCCTGGGTCCTGTGCAAGTTTTGGGTGTGGAACCTGCTGCTCCCTGGGGCTCCTTCCCTGCAGCTCCTCTCCTTCAGGGTGACACAGCCATGGATTTCCCAGCTCCCCTGTGACCAAAGGTGCCACTCCAGCCGTGCCTGTGGCGGAGCAGCTCCTGCTCCAGGGCAGCTCCTGCCACCCACAGCTGGCACGGCCTGGTGAGCCCTGGGGTCTGGGCAGCTTTGCCAGGCCTGGCCTGGGTGAACCCTGGGGTCTGAGCAGCTTTGCCAGGCCTGGCCTGGGCGAGACCCAGGGTCTGAGCAGCTTTGCCAGGCCTGGCCTGGGTGAGCCCTGGGGTCTGGGCAGCTTTGCCAGGCCTGGCCTGGGTGAACCCTGGGGTCTGGGCAGCTTTGCCAGGCCTGGCCTGGGTGAACCCTGGGGTCTGGGCAGCTTTGCCAGGCCTGGCCTGGGTGAACCCTGGGGTCTGAGCAGCTTTGCCAGGCCTGGCCTGGGTGAACCTCAGGGTCTGAGCAGCTTTGCCAGGCCTGGCCTGGGTGAACCCTGGGGTCTGGGCAGCTTTGCCAGGCCTGGGTGAGCCCTGGCGTCTGTCTAGCTTTGTCAGGCCTGGTGTGGGTGAGTCCCAGAGTCTGCTCCTGCCACCCACAGCTGGCATGGCCTGAGTGAGCCCTGGGGTCTGAGCAGCTTTGCCAGGCCTGGCCTGGGTGAGCCCTGGGGTCTGGGCAGCTCTGCCAGGCTTACAGAGCTCTAGCTTGAAATACGGTCTTCTCCAGCCAGGTCTCACAAGCTCCTGGAGATCTATTTCACACCCAAAACAGCTCAGCTATCTCAGAAGGCATAAAATCAGCAGGATGGCTTCTGTGGCAGTATAGGAAAGAAAAAGGTTTTAATAAAAGGCAAAATAACAAAACTCTTTACAGAGAAAATCCAAGCCAGGTGCAAAAGGTCCTTGCCCCTGGTAAAACACCTCACAAAAGTGATTAGTTCCTTTGTTCTCTTCTTTTTTTAGTGAATTGCTCAGGGGGGACTTTTTGGCTCTGTGGAGGAATTTTGGATAGCTGACCAAGAATTGGGAGGGTAGCGGACCCAGCTAATCTAGGTCCCTGCACCTGCAAGGACACTGTAGCCTTGAGCATAGCTGTAATACAGACAAAGTGCTGTGGCTGAGAAAAAGTAGATGTAAGATTTAAAGAATGAAGAAGCAAGAGAGAAGCTGATATCTATAGTATAACCAATAGATTGCTAAGCTTACAGAGTATGTATGAGCTTATTACTTGTTCTGCATAAATGTCTGCTGCTCTCTTCAATAAACAAAGCTTGCTGATTCTCATATTGAGCGTTCTGAGTCTTCCCTCGCCGTGACACAGCTCCTGTCCAATTAGCTATACTCAAGTTTGAGGTGAAGTCCCCCAGGTCCTATGAGGGGTCTTTTTCACTAATTGAGGAAAGAAACTTCTTGGCTTTTTTCCTTTTTAAGGAGACAAAAGGTAATTTTGTCACTCCCTCAACAGAAGGTACATTCCTACACCAGCTGTGCCACAGAGGAGGGCAGGGGGACAGTGGCTGTGACAGCCTGGTCAGAGACAGAAATGGATTGCTTTACAGGCATCCTTCTGGGAAAACCTGTAAGAAGCTCAGAGAAAAGAATTAAACCCATGTGGTATTTTTGGGGTCCCCCATGGCAGGAAGAAAATGATGAATTTGACTCCATGTTCTTTGAAGGCTAATTTATTATTTTATGTACTTATATTATATAAAAGAATGCTATACTAAACTGTACTAAAGAATAGAGAAAGGATATTTACAGGTTTAACAAGATACTAATGAAACACTTCTGACTGACTCCTCAGAGTCCTGACACAGCTGGACTGTGATTGGTCATTAAGTAAAAACAATTCACATGTTGGATAAACAATCTCCAACCACATTCCAAAGCAGCAAAACACAGGAGAAGCAATCAGATAATTATTGTTTTCATTTTTCTCTGAGGCTTCTCAGCTTCCCAGGAGAAAAATCCTGGGGCAGGGATTTTTCCAGAATCGCACAGGTTGGGTCTGGATTCTGTCCCTTCAGCTGAGGCTGGAGCAGCTCCTGCCTTGATTTTTGCCCAGCCAAGTCTGGGAACTGGCCAGAACGTGGGGCTGTGGAGCAGCCAGGGCCCTGCAGCAGGAGTGGGGCATTCCCTGCAGAGAACTGGCCCAGCAGAGCAGAAGAGCACAGCTGGATCAGGGCTGGATCATTGCTGGCCCACAGCTGGATCATTGCTGGCTCACAGCTGGATCAGGACTGGCTCACAGCTGGCCCACATATGGATCAGAGCTGGCCCACAACTGGATCATTGCTGGCCCACAGCTGGTGCACAGCTCACTCACAGCTGGCTCACTGCTGGATCATTGCTGGCTCACAGCTGACTCACAGCTGGCTCACAGCTGGCTCACAGCTGGCTTTTAGCTACCCCACAGCTGGCCTGTCAGGACCCAGGACATCCCTCTGGCTGTCCTGAGCAGCCAAGACCCCTCCCACGGGTCTCAGAGACCCTGGAACTGAGCCCAGGATGCCTGTGTGGGTTTGATTATGACCCATGGAGCAAATTGCCAACCTTAGATGAAGATCTGCAAGCCATGACAAATTGGGTAGAATAATAGTGAATTTATCACAAGGTGAAAAAGTAGATTTTGGGGTTTTTAGAATGGGGATTCAGGGGGGCAAAATGGAAGAATCAGGGTGTGTCCAGCCTTTCTTCTTCTTCTTCTTGGCCTCCATCTTGTGCTGTGATGGTGGCATTTTGGGATTGGTTTAGAGTAGAAGCTCACTGTCTAACATAGATGATAGGTATTGGGAAGTAATTGTAAATATTGTACAGGTAGTTTTTAGTATAAAAAGATAATATCACCCTGGGAGCACGCAGAGTGCCTCTGACTGTCGTGCTGAGCAGACCTCAGCAGGACAAGAGAAAGAATTTTATAGATAAGAAACAATGAACAACCTTGAGACCAAGAAATTAAGAGCTCTGACTCCTTCTTCAAGTGCCAGGCTGGGAAAAGAGAATTTCTAACATTTCTTGGGGTCACTGTGAGCAGCAGAGACCCCAACACTCACCCACAGCTGGGTGAGGGCTGCCTCAAACTCCCAGCAATGAATGATCCAGCACCACAGCCCCACATGTTCATGAGCAAGGGGAAGCCAGGCTGGGATGTCCCTGGTTTCCTATCCCCAAACTGAAATTCCTGTCCCCAAACAGGGTCCCAGCAGCTGGAATTTGGTTTTGGAGAGACATTGACCCTGCCCCGGTTGGGTTGAACACCAGATGAGCAGCAGGAAAGGAAATCCTTGATAAATTCTTCTAAACTGACAGAATTCATTATTAAATCCAGTGTGCTCTTCAATTACCTGTTATTTTTATATTTTTAAAAATGTTCTGCCCCCATCCCTGGGCAATCCAAGCCTGCCATGAAGCAGAATTCATTATTACCTGTGCAACGTTTTCCAAAGCCCTCAGGAAGGGTTAAGCAGGGCAGAAGATTGATTTTGTGTTTCCAAGCCTGGAGTGTGTGTCAGCAACAAGGGATGGAACTTAATCCTGAATATTCTCGTGGCTGGCAAAGAGCAAAAGGAAAAATCAAAGGTGAGGACATGAGAGCTGTGTGGTCTTGCAAGGCAGCTGTAAACTGCTCTTTTTTCTTTAATGAAAAAGAGAAACCTTTCAAAGCAGCCCAAAAGAAAAGAGGACTTGGGGGAATGAGCTCTTTTCTTGTGTGAGTCACTCTCCCAGCAGAGGGAAATGCTGCAGCTCTGAGAAGTGGCTCAGTCCAACAACTGAGCTTGACTTTGGCTCCCATGAAGGCCCAGGTTAAGCTGGATTTTCCTTTGCAGCACACTCAGTCATTTAAGAAGTGGGAAAATACCTAAATTGAGGTGAGAAAACAGAGTTATTTCCAAAAAATGATCACTTTTTAGCACCTGAAGTTTGGAGCTGCTGCACTTCAGCACCTGGGTCAGCTTACCCAAAATATTTCTGACCTGTAGGAAATGATCCCTCTTATCCCCAGAGGAGATTGTCATGGATGTGGCAGGAAAATTGAATTTTTTAAGTCAGTGTAGCTATTGTAAAATTTGAACAATGGTTTTGTGCATTTTTGCTTTGGCAGCCACTACCATAAATTAAAAGAAGAAATTAAAGATCTTCAGGGCTGCAAATGATCTCAGAGAGAGACAAAACAAAGTCTCTAAGCTTGGGAAAAAGAACAGGAATTTCTTGTTTTCCTTCTTTGCTCAGGTCAGTCTGGGGAGGTGGGAGCAGAGCAGAGCCCAGAGCTGCTGGTCTGGGCCCCACAAAAACCCTGCTGGATTTAGAGACCTGAGCAAGCACTGCCAATCACAACAATAGCTCAATTAATGCACGTGTTAATGGCATTTGGAAAGTGATTTTGGAGCCGTGTGGAGCACAGGAGACGGAAGCTTTTAAAAATGCATGAGGAGCCAGAGCTGCAGGAGCAGATTGTGCTGATGAGGAGGAAAAGCAGAGTCACCCTCGGTGTCCTGAGAGCTGGGGCTGTGTCCTCACAGAGGATTTGTTACACCAATTGTTTCTCTAGCCCAGCACAGCTCATTAATAGCTCATTAATCATGCATTAGCCCTCGTTAAATTCCTTTAACTAAATATTGTTCTGGGCGCTGCTGGTGCCCAGGACATCCGGTGGAAAATCTGCTTTGTCCTCTCCCTGAAATTCATTGGGTGATCCCCCCCACATCATGAGGGTAAAAATCACAATTTTCCTGCTCCTGGGACACGGGGAGGGTTTGGGTTGGGAAGTTCAAGGTTTGCGTAGGGAGAGAGCCAGGTCCTGATTCCTCCCACCCCTGGTTTGGGAAATGGGGGCTCTGAACATCTCAGCTGCAGCAAAATCCTGTGATCAGGAGTGGGTTTAGACAGAATCCTTTTTGTTTGGGCATTTCTAGAAGGAGCAGAGTGGTCTGGGAGATGAGATCCACAGATGCTCCCAGTCAGGATGAGCCACTTAAGACAATTAAAGCAGAGTTTGCAAAAGCAGCTCAATTATGGTATTTTTCCCCCTGGAGAGGCACCAGACTGATTTATTTCCTTGCATCATCTGAAAAATGAGAGTATCACTCTCTCCAAATAATAATTAGACACTGCAGTGCCTCAGTGTGGGAGCAATTCTCAGGCAGCTCTGCTGACCTTTGGATGAAGGAGCGCCCAGAGTTCAGTGGCACAGCGACACCTCCAGAGGGGACTTGGGGCAGGAATGGCACCTCCAGAGGGGATTTCGGGCAGGAATGGCACCTCCAGAGGAGACTGGGGCAAGAATGACATCTCCACAGAGGATCTGGGGCAGGACTGACACCTCCAGAGGGGACTTGGGGCAGGAATGGCAGGAATGGCACATCCAGAGGGGATTTGGAGTAAAAATGGCAGAAATGATACCTCCAGAGAGGATTTGGGGCAGGAATGACACCTCCAGAGGGGACTTGGGGCAGGAATGGCACCTCCAGAGGGGATTTGGGGCAAAAATGGCAGGAATGACACCTCCAGAGGGGATTTGGGGCAGGAATGTGGCTCTGGAAGTTCAGAACCCAGGTTCAGGTAGAACAAGGTGGGTTCAGCACCAGATTTTGGTGCAGTTTCACCTTTCTCTGTGTGCCAGGTGATGAGGCAGCCCTTTGCTCCTCCTGCTGGAATGAATTCCCTCCAGGAGGGACCCTGCCATCCACAATGAATTGGGAGGATGCCTGAGGGGTGGAAGGGATCGATGTTTTAAGCAGAGATGTCTCCTTCAGGGCTTGTGTTGTGCTATGGTCCAAAGCTCCAAAGTCCCAGCTCAGGAAAAGCCCTGGTGGTGCTTTAAACAAAGTCTGGGATGTGGGAAAGGAGAGAAAACAATGTATGCAAAAGCTTCCTCAATTCCTTTTCCCTGAACATCTCTCTGTTGTTTTCATTCTGACTGATGTGGTGATCCTAGAGCTCTAGTGACAGAAAATGTTGTTTTCAGAATTTATCCAATTGCCGCTTGGCAAAACGCAGACGATGAGTCCTCAGCAATTCCATCTAATTAGAATAAAACCAACAACCCAAACACACATTTCACAACACCCCATTGTACTAAAAAATGGAATTTAGAAAGATGAACTCCCCAGCTGAGTCAGGCTGTGAGAAATTAATGCTTGGAAAGATGTTTCTGTTGTTACTTTTCAAGCTCAATAACATCCTCACATTTTGTTTTCCATGTGCTCATTCCAGCAGTTATTAATACTTGCAGACAATTAATTTCTAATTCCATTGGACTTTGTGAGATTGCAGAAATGCTGTTACTGTCTGTTTCAGTGAATGCTGCAATTTGCCTTTTCCTAGACAAAGACTCATTAATCTCAGTATCTAATCCTGTGAAATACTGATATGAAATACTCTGAGTAATTATTCCAGCTCCTCCAGTCCTGGCAGTTGCTTCCCATATTTTCCAGATGTTTTGGGGGTTTTTTGTGTATTTTAGGGTGTTGTTTTTTTCCTTCAGTAAGTTCAGAATTCAGAAAGCTTCAGGTGGAGTTGAACAGCAATTTCATTTCAAAGTGAGTTTTATGAAAATTCACTTTCTGTCACCCAAGTCTCAAAACATGTCACTCACTGAAATTTGACTTTTAGAACACCAGGGAGCATCGTTGTGGGGAGGAGCAGGATGTTTTGGAGAGGGGAAGCTTTGAAGGAAGTGTTTTCCTTTTTCTTTGAAAGGAGAACACAAGAAGAAAGTCGTGGGGTTTTTTTGCTGGCAAAAAGGATTTGCTTGGTTATCTGAAATAAAAACACGAGAAGAAAGTGGGTTTGAGGCACTCCAAAATCAGAAAGGTCCAAAATTTCTTATCCAGGCTGGATTTTTTTCCATTTCCTTGGGATTTGGCTGGTTGGAGGCCACAGGGGGGGTAAAGTTGGGAGTGCTGGGAGGGTCCTGACGAGTCGGGGTCAGGATTGCTTTGTAACCCTAACAAAGGGCTTTGGGGGCAGCCCAAAGTGCTGGGGGTGTCCATCCCGGCAGGCTCAGCTGGGTAAGGATGAAGGAACAATCTGCTACCCTAATTAACACTCGGATTAATGAGGTTTTCCAGGGAGGCTGTGGCTGCCCCATCTCTGGAAGTGTCCAAGGCCAGCTTGGAGCACCCTGGGATATTGGGAAGTGTCCCTGCCCAGGACAGGGGTGGGAAAAGATGATTTTCATCTCTTTTCTAATCCAAACCACTCCATGTTTCTATGGATCCTCATTTCCAGTCTGTAGGAGTGAGGGGGGTAGGATGGCTGGGATGGATGGAGATGAGAGATCTCTGCAGCCAGGGCTTGGAACTTGGGGTTTATTGCAGAGGGGCCCTGCTGGGAGCTGCCAGGCACAGCTCAGAGCAGCCCCAAACAGGGAGAGAGGGGTAGAGAGAGAGAAGGCAAGAGTGTGGTAAAGAGAGAATGAGAGAGAGTGAGGTTCCCATTACAATACAGTAAATAATTTTTTGTGTTGAATATTCTAATTCTCACTAACCAATCTAATAAAAGATACAAATCCTACAGCATTTACATACAGCCTGTAAGAATCATTACATTCCCATACTGTGTTACATTTTAAACCCTAAAAACTCCTCTTTGGGCCCTTCTGCCAAGCTGTAGGGTCTGCTCTGACCCTTGGAGCTGTCTGCAAGCAGAGGGTGTTGTTCCATCAAAAGGGGATCACCTTCAGCCAGCCACACCATTGTTTTCCAGTTGTTCAGTATCTGAGGGATCTCAAAGCTTGCTTTCATTTCAATCTCACTTGTAGTTTCCATATTCTCAAAATCTTTTGCCAAGCAATCATATTTGTAAGGATTTTCTCTTTCATCTTCCCCAACACCAGTCAAAACCTGCTGTGCTGCTTTAGTTCCAGAGGAAATGCTGCTTTAATTCCAGAGGAAATGCTGCTTTTAGTCTCAACTTTGGGGGGAACCATCGCAGGAACTCAGCGTTATCCATAAACCCCCAGCCCCTGGGGCTGCTCCCTGCACCAGCTCCAGCCTGGCCCAGGAATTTCTGGCTCTCTCCAAGCCTCACTGGTGCCTCTGCCCAGGACGAAATGAAATGAAATGAAATCCTGGGGAACTCCTCAGGGAAGGGATTATTTGGGTCAAGATGTCACAGCTGAGGCAGAACTGAGGCAGCCGCGAGGTTTTTGCGTAAGACTCTGCTTGGGGTTTTTGTTTTGATCAAAAGCTTTGGAGCTCTCCAATGGAAAGGCAATCTTTGGGGAAGCTGATTAAAGCCCAGCACTTTTTTATAGCTGGCAGGGATGAGGTTGGGGCTGCTTTTGGCTGCCTTTGATTTCCCATCTCGAGGGACCTGATACCCATTCAGGGCTAAGCAATCCTGGTCCTGCTGCTGCTGCTGCTGTTGGGAAATGTTTCCCATCCTTTGCTTTATCCTCTTTTTTCCCTTCAGAGAGGCCATGGCAAAGGTTTTTTCCAAGTGCATTGTGGGGACAAATCCAATTCTGGGGAGTTTTTCCCCTTTCCCTGCTCAGACAAGGAACTCCCTGGGGGTGGGAGCAAACCCAGTGCTGATCCTCCTCCTCCCGAGTTGGGAACGGCAAAATATTTTCACCACAATTATTCCTGATCTTCCAAACTCACAGGACTCATTCTTTGGATGTAGAGTGCAAGAAAAAACAGCACCAGACGTGGGTTTTTCCTAATGACTTCATTTTTTTGCTGCTTTTTATATAAATAAAAAAATATATAAAAATATTTTCCACCCTCCATTTTGTTGGTATTTTGGGAAGGAGCACTGGAAGATGATTCCTCTCCATCCCACCCTCACACCTGGTGTTATAATTACAGGTACAGGACAGTTCTTGTCATTATAATCAAACACCCCCAGATCCTCTCACTTGGTTTCTGAGCAGAGATTTCCAAGGTTTTCCAGAAGGAGACGAAGCCAGAGGTTTCCTGAACTCTCTGTGTTTCCCCTTGGTTTCCATGAGGAACAGTTTGTGTTTCTCCTGGGAGAAACGTCCCCAAAAGTGACATTACTTTGTCCTAATCAGGAGCTACTCCTTCCAGCTGCAGTGCACAGGCCTTTAATTAAACACCATCCTCTTAATCAAAGCCTCAGCTTTTGAGGTGTCACCTTGTGGAGCTTGATTGGATTTTACTCTGCTGAGGATGGGATCAATTTTTCTGCTGCTTGTTGGCAGAGAGGGTTTTTATTAATAACACAAATGGAGATTGCTCTTGGAAGAGCTCCTCCTTGGCTGGACCTGGCTGCTCGTGCCAGCTCTGTGTTCTTGGCTCTGGAACTGATTTGCTGATGACTTTGGCATGTTCTGGGCTTGGTTTTCCCTCCATCACTTTCCTGTGCCAGTTCCTCCCCTGTGGAACACCAGCAGCTCTTCCCTAAACTCAGAGCCGTGGAAACATGGGATGGGTTGGGTTGGGAAGGACCTTAAATCCCACCCAGCGTCACCCCTGCCATGGCATGGCCACCTCCCACACCTTCCTCCTCCAACCTGGCCTTGGTCACCTCCACGGCTGCTCTGGGAATTCCATCCCAGCCCCTCACAGGGAGGAAATTCTCCCAGATATCCAATCCAAACCTCCCTCCTTCAGTTTAAAGCCCTTCCCTCTTGTCCTACCACCAGGGAATGGCTTTTAACCTAAAGAGACACAGTTGAGATGAAACATTGGGAATTTTCAAAAAGCCTCTCTCCAGCTTCCTTTAGGTCCAGCAGCTTTTCCTGAACCCCAATCCCATGGAAAAGAAGTAAAGAGAAGTATGGATACCACCATGGATACCACCAGGCATCCCTCACAGCCAGTGTGAACAATGATTCCTGATCTTCCAAACAAATCAATTTTTGGAGAGATTTTCCCTTTCCCTGCTCAGACATGGAGCTCCCTGGGGGTGGGAGCAAATCCAGCGCTGGTCCTCCCCCTCCTGAGTTGGGAATGGCAAAATATTTTCACCACAATGATTCCTGATCTTCCAAACCCACAGGACTCATTCCTTGAATATGCAGTGCAATAAAAAAGAGCACCAGACTTGGTTTTTTTCCTAATAACTTCATTTTTTGCAGTTTTTCCATCACAGCAGCCATCCTGGCAGAGCTGCTTGGCTTCAGAGCTCATTTTGCAGCAGCCCAACGTGAGGGGAGATGGAAACCCACCCTGAGCCCACGCTGGCTGTGGGAGCAGCAGGGTCTCCTCGGGTCAGGGGAGGCAGCTGCCCTGCACTAAGTGGCTCTGACACATTGCGTGACTGCTCCTCCTGCAGCTCCCACTCACAGAGCCCTAAAATATTGATGGGCACCAGCAGCAGCCAGAGCTGGCCTTGGGTGGAGTGAAGCTGCTCAGGTAGAAAATGCAGCTCTGCAGCAGATCCAGGAGTGGATGTTCCTCAGGGACACCTGGAGGGCTGGGTTATTGTCTTGGTTTTGTTATGGAAATTTATCCACAAACGCCAAAGGTTTATGTCCGAAAAGGAGACAGAGGAGTCCTTTTACTTTATTCCAATAAAGGGAGAGGCCAGGGGGCATTCCTCTGAGATCCCTTGAATTTTTGGAGGATGCAGCCTCCTTTTTATCCCAATTTCCAGCCACATTTCCCTTCTCTCCCTATTGGCTGAGGTACTTGAGAGGTTCAGACTTCCCGAAATACCTGATACCAAAGATTCCCCTCTAAAGTATAACCCTCCCTTTTAATTTTTAATTCTTACAGAATTTAGGAGTTTTTCTTCCCCATTGTTTCCTTCATCTTTCAATGTCTAATTTCATTTATCAGCAAACCTAAATTTTATTTGTAAAAGCAAATATCTTTTTCCATTCATCAATCAGTGGAATTTTTCTCATTGTTTCTTTTATCTCACAGTGATGGTTTTATATCCCAGCAGATGCACAGCTTGCTTGTAAAGACAAATTCACTATTCCTCTCAGTTTCAAAAGCCAGGTATTTGCTAAGGAAGGCAGGAGCCTCCCCTGAAATGGAAAATGTAAACCCTCCTCCCCTTTTCCAAATTGCTATAAATTTTAAATTAAGGGGCTCAGGCAAAAGATATGGGAGCAGAAATAACAGTTCTTTATTAGGGAAGAAAATAAAAAGAGAAAATAAACAATGCAGTGAACTAAACCAACACTGACAGAGCCAGAACCCAACCTGACACCCTGTGGGTCAGGGTGTTGGCAGCAGTCCCATTGGAATTGTGGCTCAGCCCTCCTGCAGTGGCAGGGCTGGTTCTGCTGGAGCAGGGATCCTGGACAAGGGTGGAGTCTCCTCTGGAGATCCAGGGGCAGAGGCAGCTGCTGCTCCTCTGGGAAATCCAGTGGGGAAGCCATGCTGGTGTTCCAGAATCTCCAGATTATATCCAGGCAGGAATGCTTGGCTGGTGTTCCAGAATCTCCAGATTATATCCAGGCAGGAATGCTTGGCTGGTGTTCCAGAATCTCCAGATTACATCCAGGCAGGAATGCTTGGCTGGTGTTCCAGAATCTCCAGATTATATCCAGGCAGGAATGCTTGGCTGGTGTTCCAGAATCCCCAGATTATACCCAGGTAGGAATGCTTGGCTGGTGTTCCAGAATCCCCAGATTATACCCAGGTAGGAATGCTTGGCTGGTGTTCCAGAATCCCCAGATTATACCCAGGTAGGAATGCTTGGCTGGTGTTCCAGAATCTCCAGATTATACCCAGGCAGGAATGCTTGGCTGGTGTTCCAGAATCTCCAGATTATATCCAGGCAGGAATGCTTGGCTCCTCCCTCTGGGCTCCCATCTCCCAATGGGGTGCTGTAGTTCTTATCAGCCATGCAGTGACATTCAATGGCCTCTTATCAGCAGATGTCTCCCCAGAGGGAGGAGTGGCTGTGGAAGAGATCAGGAAAACTGCAAACAGAACAAAGACAACTGCCATGCAGATGGTGAATAGAACATGATTTGCTTGGCAATCCAGGACAATTATTGATGGCCCAGGTGCTGCTCCCACACCTCACATTCATGCAACTCCTTCCCAGCCCTCAGGGACTCTGGATCCCCGTGCTCTGAGTGGGCTGTGTGAGGTAAATCTGTCCTGTCAGCTCCTCTGGGACATGTTCCTGCTGCAGGGGATGGGAGGGAGCTTTCCTCTCACTCTCTGTAGTAAATCAGCTTTTGTTTGTGCTGGGGGATGTGTGAGGAGCAGGCTCAGCATGGGTGATGTCCTCAGGATCCAGGTTGGAGCAGTCTGGGACATGGGATGTGTCCCTGCCCATGGAACTGGAGCATTTGGAGCTCCCACCCCCCAAACCAGTCCTGTCCCTCTGGAGTTTGACACCTGAACCTCCCCGTGCAGCTGGGGCTGTGCCAGGGCCAACACCTGCAATATTCAAGGAGAAGTGGAGCAGGTTCAGGTGTCCTCTGGCTGAAACTGGGGGACAAAGTCACTGCAGGAGCTCAGAGTTGGAAACTGGGGGCCATTGCAGAAAAACTGGGGGCACTGCACAAAAAGAGCTTCCCTGGAGCTCCACTCCCATGGTGGCAGAGCTAGGATTGCTCTGATAAATCTCATTATGGCTCATTCACCAGCAGGAAATTCCACCTGATTATATCAAGAATTTATTAATTGGGTCAGAGATGGAGATGGCTCCCCAGTGGAGAAAGGCAATGGGCTCCCCCAAATCAGAGAAGTGCGAGGTTTAATTATCTCCTTCAATTATTTCCTTCTGCCAAAGCAAATGTCAGCTATTGATGAACATTTCGCTGACGATCTGATCATTGGGAAAGACAAAAACCCTCCAATGTTTCTCATCGATCCAATTAGCATTAGGAAGGGAAAGTTGTGGATGCTGCCATAAATTAACTGATTTATTTGTGATTTGGTTTTCAGGGTGCTGAGCACGGCTTTAGAGATCTGCTCCAAAGGCCAGCACTTGATCCTTCACTGATATTTCCATCCAGGAATTAGAATAAATCTATTTTTCCACTGAGGGTCTGTATTTTTGTTGATGAAATCTTTAATTTTAGTAAGAGATAGCATGAAATGGAAAGAAGCAAAAACCTGATTATGGCAGGAAAATCTGAGCGCAGCCACAACACAGATAAAAAATGGATCCTGATCTTCCAGTTTATTCCAGGAGGATGAAATTGTAGCTTTTTAAATTAATTTTTTTTAGTTCGCTCAGATGTGGAGCTCTGCACACGCTCTAAGCCCACCTGGCCGTGGGGACCTTGCCATGTGGCTGCTGTGACTGAAATATCAATATTGGGTTGGACTTCTCCATCTCTTTATCCCAGCTGAGGGCTCATTAAACCACAGCAAACAATCAATCAGATTGAAATGCTAAATTTGACCAGAAATTCCATGGGGGGACCCGAAGCAGGGAATCCTGGAGGAGCTCAGAGGCACAGGGAGCAAAGGGCAGGATCCAAACTCCCCTGGGATGGCTCAGGTGGGGCTGGAACTCACAGCAGACTGGAGGCCTTTGGGTCAAATTCGATTTCAAAGAGCAAAATAATCAAAATTTAATCTGCTTTTGTTCTGTTCTCTTTGAGATTTTTGGGAGATCAGCTCTAGCGCTCAGATCCCACAGAGAAAATTCAAAACATGGGGGGTGCTGATTGTCAGGGCTCTTCCAAACAGCTTTATTTAAAATGTACATTTATTAACTTAGTTTTTAATTAATTTTTAATAAATTTTGGTAGTAAGAATTAATACTTATAATTTGTAATAATTGATGTTAAATAATAATAATAATAATAATAATAATAGTAATAATAATCGTTGTTGTTGTTGTTGTAAGACTAAAATACATAAATTTTGATGATCACCGACATTTCTTTTGATTTATTCATAATCCAGGATCATGTTGAATTTTCCTATGGAAAATGTAGGAAATGTTGGATATTGGTGCAGATCTAAGTCTGCACTAGGCTGGAATTTGTCAGAGTAATCTAAAGGAAATTAATTGAACTTGTAGTGTTTAAATCCTGGTTTTATCTGTCTCATGCTCCATTTCATCTCTGTTTTCTGGGCACACTTCCTCCCCCTGGCTGCTGGATGCCAGATCCTCAGCTCAGCCCTTTCCTTCTCCTGTCCATAATTCTGCAAAAAGGGATTTTATTCCCTGCCTCAGAGGTGTGGGGGAGGTTTCCATGCTCCCAATCCATCTTTAAGAGCCTTTTAGGAGCCTCTCTGGGGTGCCCTGACCCTCACCTCCCCAAAACCCATTACCAGCATCCCCAGACAGCCCCAGAGCAGGGGCTGAACGCTCTGGACTCATTCCTCCCCAGGCTCCACTGGGGACGTTTTAAAGACAAATACACCCCAAAAAGCAGGTATTTCCTCATGGAAATAATGATGATTTTGCATCTTAGCATCATATTTTTGTTTCTTTTCTCCTCAGATTGTCAAGGCTGCTGATCTCTTGGGTTTCTATGGTTGAGATGACCCTGAGGTGTTGGAAAGTCTCTTTTTCCCAGCCCTGCAACCAAAGAAGTCGAGATTGGTCGGTTTTGCTTCTCAAGGTTGTTTATTTTCTCTTATCTGTTCCATTCTGTCTCTGACCTGCTGAGATCTGTCCAGCAGGTCGGGTTGTGGCACAGTCCCTGCCCTTGGGGTGCTGTTGGCTTTTTATACTGAGAACTACCTGTGCTTTATTTACAATAATCTTCCAATACCTATCCCCTGTGTTAGACAGTCTGTCTCTACTCTAAACCAATCCAGAAGTGTCACCATCACAGCAGAGGATGGAGGACAAGGAGAAGAAGGAGAAGGAGAAGGAGAAGGAGAAGGAGAAGGAGAAGGAGAAGGAGAAGGAGAAGGAGAAGGAGAAGGAGAAGGAGAAGGAGAAGGAGAAGGAGAAGGAGAAGGAGGACAGGACACACCCAGATTTCTCTGTCTTGCCTCCTGAACCCCCATTCTAAAAACCCCAAAATTCTACATTTTCACCTGGTGATAAATTCACTATCATTATACTCAGACTCTTGTGGCTTGTAACTCTTCACACAAAGTTGGGAATTGTTTCCATGGGCTGAAATCAAAGGCACAGGTGTTTGTGACTCCATGCCAAGGTCTCTGAGTCCCCTGCCAGGGTCTGGAATCACCCAGGGCAGCCAGAGGAATGTCCTGGGTTCTGACACCGATCCACTGGGTTGATTCTGGTTTCAAAGTGTGGTGGCATCCCAAAGGATGACCCTGCAGCTCCTTGGGATGATGTTTACCCATGGAAATTGCAAACCTCCAGGCTTTAATAATGCACAGGATTTGCTGCTCTGCAAGCCCTGCTGTAATTATGATAATAAATAGCTGGTGTAGATAAAGCACATCCTGGAAATAAATAGGAATTTCAGTGTAATTTCATTTTGGCTGGGAAAAGAAACACAACAAAAGCCAGAGATATCTTTATCCCTTGGTTTATTTGAAGCCCATGAATAAACAAAGCCTTTTTTTTTTTTTTAAATGCATGAAAATTGGAGACACAAATCTTCCCTTTTAACAACTTCAGTGGCACTTTGTCCCAGGAACCTCTATGTCAAAGGCACAGTAGATATCAGACAACCAAAATTTTTATTTCTCTTATTTCTTCCATGTATTGGGTCCCAGCTGTGGGTGAAACACAGCAGCTGGAGTTAATTGGCATTGTGCAATTAAATGCTGCCATAAATTAACTGATTTATTTGTGATTTGGTTTTCAGGGTGCTGAGATTTACAGATCTGCTCCAAAGGCCAACATTTGATCCCTCACTGATATTTCCATCCAGGAATCAGAATAAATCTGTTCTTCCACTGAGGCTCTGTATTTTTGTTGATGAAATCTTTAATTTTAGTCAGTGATGGGCATGAAATCTGAGGATGCTCTTAATCAAAGCCTCGATGCAATTTAAATGCCAATTAACAATTTCACTTTATTTGGATAAAATAATCAGGCATGGTCTGGATTCTACTTATCAATATTAACTTCTATTTAATTCTAATTTAAATTTGCTTTGTTCTGTGAGCTGCACAGCACAGACAGGAATGATGTGTTTATCACCCCTCAGCCTTTCCTGAACTACCCTCCAAAATGCAGAATTCCTTTTGAATCAGTGGGGTTCAAAGCAATCCCTGCATCCCAAGGTCTGCCCCCACAATTCCTTTATTTAAGGGGAATTTTCATTGTCCCAGGGATCAGTTTCTGCTCAGATCTCAGCACACAAAGCCTGCTGCTGCTACCAGAGGCTTCAGAGCTGCACAGCCACAAGGACAGGTTTTCCTGGGAGGGGAATAATGTTGTATTTGCAGGGTGCCCTGTGGCAGGAAGGAATGATGAATCTGACTCCATGTTCTCAGAAGGCGAATTTATTATTTTATAATACTATATTATATTAAAGAGTGCTATACTAAACTACACTAAAGAATACAGAAAGGATACTTACAGAAAACTAAAAAGATAATAATGAAAACTCCTGACTCTCTCCATAGCCCTGACATAGTTTGGCCCTGATTGGCCAAAGAATGAAAACAACTCACAGCAGAGTCCAATGGAACAATCCCCTGTGGGTGAACAATCTCCAAACACATTCCACATGAGCACAACACAGGAGAAGCAAATGAGGTAAGAATAGTTTTCCTTTTTCTCTGAGGCTTCTGAGATTCCCAGGAGAAAAATCCTGGGTGAAGGGATTTTTCCAGAAAACGCGACAGTGACAGGATAACTCCTATCCCTCCTTGGGAGACAGAAATCAGCTCCAGGAGAGGAACTGAAGGTTTGGAATCTGAAAGAAAGGCTGGAGGCTGCTGCTCTTAGGAGGTTTCCTGTGGTATTTTGGGGTCCCCAGGACAAAGGAGGAATTGAGAGTCTGATTCCATGTTCTTAGAAGGCTATTACATTATATTATATTATATTATATTATATTATATTATATTATATTATATTATATTATATTATATTATATTATATTATATTATATTATATTATATTATATTATATTATATTATGCTATACTAAAGAATGCAGAAAGGATACAGACAGAAGACTAAAAGATAATAGTGAAAAACTCATGACTGACTCCAGAGTCCCAACACAGCTGGACACTGATTGGTCATTAAGTAAAAACAATTCACGTGTTGGATAAACAATCTCCAGCCACATTCCAAAGCAGCAAAACACAGGAGAAGCAATTGAGATAAGAATTGTTTTCCTTTTTCTCTGAGGCTTCTCAGCTTCCCAGGAGAGAAATCCTGGCAAAGGGATTGGACAGACCCCAGGGGGATGCCCCATGGCCTCTGCCTTGATTGGAATAAAGTCAAAGGACTCCTCTGTCTCCTTTTTGGACATAAACCTCTGGTGTTTGTGGATAATTTCCCCAACACCCTGGATCCCTGGCAGTGCCCAAGGCTGGAGTACCCTGGGGCAGAGGGAGCTGTCCCTGTTCATATCAGAGGTGGGATGGGATGAGTTTCAGGTCCCTTCAGCCCAAAGCACTCCAGGATCCCGTGCTGGCCTCAATTCCTCCCCTCTGGGTTCTCTCTTTGCTTTTTCCTGGCCCTGCCATAGCGCTGCGGTGGGGGAGATGCCAGGGCCCAGCTCTGCTGCTGGGAAATGCTGCAGCTGAATCTGCTCTGCAGGAAGGGCAAACCCCCTGAGACACACACCAGGGGCTGCACAGGATGCTGCACCATGGCAATTCTGGATTTATTCATCTATAAATTACCTGTAGAGCAAAGAAATAAAAGGGGAAAGGCAGACACTCATCTCCCACAGGTGTCAGGCACATGCAGATAACGAATTATTCCACTTATCAAGCTAATTTCTGTAATGAAAAACAGCAATAATCATCCTTCAGCAGCCTGTGAGGCTGCTTGCTGACACATTGGGCATCCTTTAGTTTGCCACAGCTTTAATCCATATTCAGATGATGACAAAGGAGACACAACCCAGAGCTCTGTGTCTCCCTTTTATTGGGATAATTTCCCTCAGAGAACCATTTATTTCCCAGTTCCTGTTTGGGGGGTTTTTGTGGATTTTTTTTTTGTTTTGTTTTGTTTGCTTGTTTGTTTGTTTGTTTGGGGTTTTGTGGTTTTTTGTTTGGTTGGTTTTGGGTTTTTTTTTTTTGTTTTGTTTGTTTTTTTTTTTTTTTTTTGTTTTAGGGTTTTTTTTGTTTGGTTTGGGTTGGATTGGGTTTCTTGTTTGGTTTGTTTTTTGAGGTTTTTTTTTGGGGGGGTTTGGTGTTTTGTTGGGTTTTTTTTTTGGTGTTTTTTTTTCTTTTTGGTCTTTTATTTCCAATTCCTTTGTGCTGTCTGGGTGTTTAGAGGAGAAATAAATGTGGCTTTGAATCCTGCCTCCAGGCACAGATGGAAATCATGGAATTAAAACGACCCCAGCCAAAAATCCCCACTGTGCCCCAGGGGAATGACCGAGACAGGGTCAAACTCCACTGGAGCCCCCCAAAATCTGCTTCTGTTGGCACTGAAAGTGATTGGGGTTGTAATTCCATTAATGGACATTTCTTTCCTGCCTGTTCCCTGGGAGAGGGAGGAGTGATGGCCCTGGGAGTGAAATGCGACTGAAATTTGCGCTTCAGCCGCTGAAATTTGCGCTTCGGCCCCGGGAAACGGAGCAGAGAGCAGTGCTGAGTCAGCAGGGCTGGCAGGTGTGAAGTTCTCTGCTCCTGCTGTGTGAGGGCTTCCAGGCACATCTGTCACAGAAATGGGATGTGCATCTTCCGAGGGGCTGCTAAAAATAAACGGAAATCCCCAAATGGGAGAGCCAGGGCTGCTGTCCCTCCTGAAAGGAATGGTGGATTTGTGTTTCCAAACAAGCTGTGGGTCTGCTGGCGGATAAAACCGGCACTGGGAGAGGAAAGAAACAATGGGAAGGAGCCCACTGATTGATGAATGGGAAAATATATTTATCAGCACGCTTTAGGTTTGCTGATAAACGAAATTAGACATTGAAAGATGAAAGAAACAATGGGGAAGAAAAACCCCTAAATTCCATGAGAATTAAAAATTAAAAGGGAGGGTTGTACATCACAGGGGAGTTTTTGGGATCGGGTGTTTTGGGAAGTCTGAACCTCTCAAGTACCTCAGAAATAGGGGAAAAGCCCTAAATTCTATAAGAATTCAAAATTAAAATTAATTAATTAATTCAATAAGAATTAAAAATTAAAAGGGAGGGTTATACATTAGAGGGGAATCTCTGTTGTCAGGTGTATTGGGAAGTCTGAACCTCTCAAGTACCTCAGAAATGGGGAAAAACCCCTAAATTTCATAAGAATTAAAAATTAAAATTAATTAATTAATTCCATAAGAATGAAAAATTAAAAATTAGAGGGGAATCTTTCGGATCAGGTGTTCTGCGAAGTTTAAACCTCTCAAGTATCTCAGCCAATGGGGAAAAACCCCTAAATTCAGTAAGAATTTAAAAGGGAGGGTTATGCATTAGAGGGGAATCTTTGGGATCAGGTGTACTGGGGAGTCTGAACCTCTCAAGTACCTCAGCCAATGGGGAAAAACCCCTAAATTCCATAAGAATTAAAAATGAAAATTAATTAATTAATTAATTCCATAAGAATTAAAATTATTATTAATTAAATAATTCCATAAGAATTACTAGTTAAAAGCTAGAGGGGAATCTTTGGTATCAGGCATAACGAGGAGCCTGAGTCTCTCAAGTACCTCAGCCAATGGGGAAAAACACCTAAATACCATAAGAATTAAAAATTAAAAATTAATTAATTAATTCAATAAGAATTAAAAATTAAAAATTAGAGGGAAATCTTTGGTATCAGCTGTTCGGGGAAGCTTGAACCTCTCAAGTATCTCAGAAATGGGGAAAAACCCTTAACTTCAGTAAGAATTAAAAATGAAAAGGGAGGGTTACACATCAGAGGGGAATCTTTGGGATCAGGTGTTTTGGGGAGTCTGAACCTCTCAAGTACCTCAGAAATGGGGAAAGAGAGAAGGGAAATGTGGCTGGAAATTGGGATAAAAAGGGAGGCTGCACCCTCCAAAAATCTGAGAGACCCCAGGGGATGCCCCATGGCCTCTGCCTTGATTGGAATAAAGTCAAAGGACTCCTCTGTCTCCTTTTTGGACACGAACCTCTGGTGTTTGTGGATTAATTTCCCTAACAGCCCTCTGTGCCAGCCCTGAGCAGGCATGGAGCAAACTGGGAGCAGATCTGTGGGATGTCTCATTCCCCTGGTGTAAATGCCAGCGTGGGTGCAGGATCAGCCCCACAGCCTGCAGAGCCCGTAATTAACCTGATAAATCACTTTATTCCTGCAGAATAAAGGCAGGGTGGGCACTGGAGTGAGAGCTGCGCTGTTTTCCCTGTGAGGGCTGGCCCTGGTTTATTCCGGGAACCCAACCAGCAGAGGAAATGTCATTTCTGAGCCTGCAGCATCACAGTTTGTACTCATTGCTCAGCTCCTGCTGCTGTTTCCATTGCAGCCTGCCTGACCTTGACAGCAGCACACACTCCAGGCACCGCTTACCCAGGAAAATGGGATTTGCTCCCACTGCCTGGGGAGCAGTGCTGCAACATCCTCAGCAGAGCTCCAGAAATCACCGAGCCCTTCGTTAGCACCAGAGGCTGCAGGGTGGAGCCCTCCCTTAATTAGTGAAGTGCCTGAGATGGTTTGGAGCGGAGGAAGGAGCAGAAAGCAGGAATAAAGGAGAGAAAGCAGGAATTAGGAGCAGAAGTCAGGAATAATGGAGCAAAAAGCAGGAATAAAGGAGCAGGAATAGAGGAGCAGAAAGCAGGAATAAAGGAGCAGAAAGCAGGAATTAAGGAGCAAAAAGCAGGAATAAAGAAGCAGGAATAGAGGAGCAGAAAGCAGGAATAGAGGAGCAAAAAGCAGGAATAGAGGAGCAAAAAGCAGGAATTAAGAAGCAGGAATAAAGGAGAGAAAGCAGGAATTAGGATCAGAAAGCAGGAATAAAGGAGCAGAAAGCAGGAATAAAGGACCAAAAAGCAGGAATTAAGAAGCAGGAATAGAGGAGCAGAAAGCAGGAATTAGGAGCAGAAAGCAGGAATTAAGGAGCGAAAAGCAGGAATAAAGAAGCAGGAATAGAGGAGCAGAAAGCAGGAATTAAGAAGCAGGAATAGAGGAGCAGAAAGCAGGAATAAAGGAGCAGAAAGCAGGAATAAAGGAGCAGAAAGCAGGAATTAAGGAGCAGAAAGCAGGAATTAAGGAGCAAAAAGCAGGAATAAAGAAGCAGGAATAAAGGAGAAGAAATCAGGAATTAAACAGGAAAAGGCTCAGAAACAAGCGCTGATCTCCAGGGCAGGAGAGGTAGAACCAGTGGGATGGAGCTTCTCCAAGGCTCCACACTGAGGTGTGAAAAGGGAAAAATATGAAGGAAATACCTTTAACAAAGCCCCAGAATCATCAAGTGAGATATTAAAGTGACAGAATAATCTTGGCATGTACAATAAATGATTCCATAAGATCAGGCCCTGGAGCTCTGCTGGCTGTGGTTTGTGGTGTCAGAGGGGTTTTGTGCTCCCTGCAGCAGCTCCAGAACATCCAGGACAATCCAGGCTGCAGCTCCCCCTCTGCTCTTTGTGCCCTCAGGTGAGGCATTAAAATTTTTAAAAAATAAAAAATTAATTTGGTGATTATTGCAATGAATGCAGCAGAAAGAATCAGTTCTAGAGGCAGAGATTGGTTTTAGTGACATTGGTTTGAGTTTATTTATAAATTAGTTTATTTATGATGTCTGGATGTCCAGAGCCGGGTGGAGCTGAAGGGGGTGGATTTAGAAAAGATTCTGGAAGAAAATCCTGAGGTACCTCTGCAGCCAAAGCCTGGGGGCACTGAGCCCAGCCCTTGGGGCAGGGAGCACAGGGAGGGTTAAAAATCCTGCTGGAAATGCAAAATTCAGCCAAACTTCAGTGCCCTGAGCTTGGGGATCTCACACTGGTTTGTTTTCCTCATTCTCCTGAAACTCTGGGAGGGAGAAGCTGAATCTCCTTCTGTCCCTGGGCTGGGCTGGGGGAGGCTCTGGAGAAGGAGGATCCTGCAGGACTGGGGCTCTTCTGAGCCTTCATCCCTGGCATGTGCAGCCAGTTCCCATTCCAGGATGGGCTGGGGCTGTCCCTGACATCCCAGGAATCCTACAGCCAGTTCCCATTCCATACAGGGCTGATCCTGACCTCCAAATCCCAGGGATGCTGCAGGGCCAGTTCCCATCCCAGGTTGGGCTGTTCCTCATCTCAGGAATCCTACAGCCAGTCCCCATTGCAGGATGGGCTGGGGCTGTCCCTGATCCCCCCATCCCAGGGATGTGCAGCCATTCCCATCCCAGGCAGGGTTGGGGCTGTTCTGAGCCCTCATCCCAGGAATCCTACAGCCAGTTCCCATTCCAGGACTGGCTGTTCCTGACCCCCATCCCAGGGATCCTACAGCCAGTTCCCATTCCAGCCAGAGCTGTTCCTGACCCCCAAATCCCAGGGATGCTGCAGCCATTCCCATTCCAGGACTGGCTGTTCCTGACCCCTCATCCCCAGAAATGCTGTTCCTGACCCCCCCTTCTGAGGGATGTGCAGCCAGTTCCCATTCCAGGATGGGCTGTTCCTGACCCCTCATCCACAGGGATGCTGCAGGCAGCCCAGTTCCCATCCCAGGAATGCTGTTCCTCATCCCCAGGGAATCCTGCAGCCAGTTTCCATTCCATACAGGACTGCTCCTGACCACCCATCCCCAGGAATCCTACAGCCAGTCCCCATTTCAGGCTGGGCTGGGGCTGTTCTGAGCCCCCACCCCAGGGATGCTGTTCCTCATCCCAGGGATGTGCAGCCAGTTCCCATTCCAGGCTGGGCTATTCCTGACCCCCATCCCAGGGATGTGCAGCCAGTTCCCATTCCAGGCTGGGCTATTCCTGATCCCCATCCCAGGGATGTGCAGCCAGTTCCCATTCCAGGCTGGGCTATTCCTGATCCCCATCCCAGGGATGTGCAGCCGTTCCCACCCCAGGGCTGCTGTTCCTCATCCCCAGGGATGTGCAGCCAGTTCCCATTCCACACAGGGCTGTTCCTGACCCCCATCCCAGGGATGTGCAGCCATTCCCACCCCAGGGCTGCTGTTCCTCATCCCAGGGATGTGCAGCCAGCCCAGTTCCCATCCCAGGCAGGGCTGGGGAGGGATTCCCCCCAGGCCAGGGCACAGCAGAGCCTGCAGCTCCTGCAGCAGCCTCAGGAGTGACTCGGGTGTGCAAGGACAAAGCTCCTGCAGAGCTGCAGGAATTCCAGCCTGGGAGTGGCTCCTCTGAGGAGCAACCTTGGAGTTTCTTGTTGATTCTGCAATTGTTGCACCAGGG
This sequence comes from Ammospiza nelsoni, assembly GCF_027579445.1. Taxonomy (NCBI): domain Eukaryota; kingdom Metazoa; phylum Chordata; class Aves; order Passeriformes; family Passerellidae; genus Ammospiza; species Ammospiza nelsoni. The sequence goes on from NC_080662.1 coordinate 3,890,075, forward strand.
TCTGGGTTTGGTGTTGCTGGCACATTCTGAGGGGATGCTGAGGCTGAAACCCCAAAATAAAAGCAGGTTTCTCTTGCAGGCTTGGCTCTGGCAGGGCCCCTGAGCAGCAGAAATCGTTCCATGTACATTCCGGTGAAATTTTACCCACGCAGAGCAGTTTTCTTGCTGATCCCTGCTGCTGTGTTATTTTTAAATCTTCCTTGTGTCGTGGCAGCGAGGGAGAAGCTGCCTTAATTACTGCAGATAAAATAAATCAGGGGAATCTCATTGCAAATGCAGGGAGCTGAGAGGAGCCCGGCTCCAGCTCCCTGAGTCATCCTGCCAAGGAGATGATGATGAATCTCAGGAACAGGATGCACATCCAGGCACTTTGGGGAGGCTCTGCAGCCTTTGGGCTGTTTGTGCTTCCTGACGGCTGCAGGACCCAGACAGGTGATGTCATCCTCTCCTGGAGGAGCTGCCAAAAGAAAGGGATGTGGGAAGACTCCTGAGCAGGTTTTAAGCCTGGTTTTACTTTGTGGTGAGACAGACTCGCTCCATCCAGCACGTGTGTGTATCTTTAGAAACCCTCTTTGTGAAATGCAGTTATTGGGAGGGGATCTGGCAGCCCTTGGGTTCAAAGGTGGTTTTTGCTAATTTGGGTGTGCAAAGAAAGGAATCTGAGGTTGGGGAGCTCTGACTGGAGCAGGGATTCAGGAATAAGGGAGTCTGTGCTCATGGTGCCTGGGGAAGTCACTTTCTCTCTGACAAAAGTCACTTTTGCCTGTCCTTGAGATGTAATAAACCTCCCTGGAGAGTCACAGTGGTCCTAAACCTTGTCCTTGGTGATGTCGTCCTCTCCTGGAGGAGCTGCTAAAAGGAAGGGATGTGGGAAGACTCCTGAGCAGGTTTTAAGCCTGGTTTTACTTTGTGGTGAGACAGACTCCCTCCATCCAGCACATGTGCGTATCTTTAGAAACCCTCTTTGTGAAATGCAGTTCTGTCGCAGACATCCTTTATGAAAAATCCTTTCCTTAGGATTTTTCCTCTTGAGGAGCTGGGAGGCCTCAGGAACAAAATGCAAACAATGATTATCTGCTGCTGTGGAATGCAACAGGTGCATCTGTGATTGGTCTCATGGGGTTGTTTGTAATTAATGGCCAAGCACAGTCAGCTGGCTCAGACTCCCTGTCCGAGACAAAAACCTTTGTTATCATTCTTTCTTTTCCTATTCTTAGCCAGCCTTCTGATGAAATCCTTGCTTCTATTCTTTTAGTATAGTTTTAATATAATATATATCATAAAATAATAAATCAGCCTTCTGAAACATGGAGTCAGATCCTCATCTCTTCCCTCATCCTCAGACCCCTGTGAACACGGTCACACAGTTATTGTTAGATCTGGCAGTCCTTGGGTTCAAAAGTGGTTTCTGCTAATTTGGGTGCAAATAAAGGAATCTGAGGCTGGGGAGCTCTGACTGGAGCAGGGTTCAGGGATGAGGGAGTCTGTGCTCATTCCCAATGCTGGTGCTTGGGGAAGTCACCTTCCCTCTGATGATCTCACTTTTTGCTCTTTCCCTGTCCCTGAGATGTAATAAAGCCCCTGGAGAGCCACACTGGTCCTAAACTGTGTCCTTGTCCTGGCCCCAGCTTGGAGAGCTTTCCTGAGCTCCTGCACAGTCCAGTTTGTTCTGGGACCAGGTTTGGGTTCACAGAGCTTTGGATGCTTCAGCCAGCAGGAGGGATGATGAATCTGCTGTGAGAACCTTGAGTTTTTACCTAACTGAAGTTTAGGGCCAGGAAAAGCAAGAGACAGTGGAAAACAAAGGCTGGAGGCAGCAGGGAGTGCCAGAGCCAGGATCAGCTCTCCTGCTTTGCTCAGGGCTGGAGGTGTCAGAGGTCCTGCTGCTCGTGGTGGCAGCAAATTCCAGGAGCCTCCTGCTCTGGGCACCAGCAAATGCAGCCTGGCCATGGCTGGGGTTCCTGGAATCACAGAATGAGGCTTGGAAAAGCTCTCCCAGCCCATGGAGCCCCAGCTGTGCCCAATCCCCACCTTGTCACTGAGTGCCACCTCCAGGTGCCCCCTCCAGGGATGGGCACTCCAACTCTCCCTGGGCAGTTCCTGAGCCCCCTTTCCATGGGGAAATTCCTGCTGTGCCCACCCTGAGCTGCCCTGAGCCCCCTTTCCATGGGGAAATTCCTGCTGTGCCCACCCTGAGCTGCCCTGAGCCCCCTTTCCATGGAGAAATTCCTGCTGTGCCCACCCTGAGCTGCCCTGAGCCCCCTTTCCATGGGGAAATTCCTGCTGTGCCCACCCTGAGCTGCCCTGAGCCCCCTTTCCATGGGGAAATTCCTGCTGTGCCCACCCTGAGCCTGCCCTGAGCCCCCTTTCCATGGGGAAATTCCTGCTGTGCCCACCCTGAGCCTGCCCTGAGCCCCCTTTCCATGGGGAAATTCCTGCTGTGCCCACCCTGAGCTGCCCTGAGCCCCCTTTCCATGGGGAAATTCCTGCTGTGCCCACCCTGAGCTGCCCTGAGCCCCCTTTCCATGGGGAAATTCCTGCTGTGCCCACCCTGAGCCTGCCCTGAGCCCCCTTTCCATGGGGAAATTCCTGCTGTGCCCACCCTGAGCTGCCCTGAGCCCCCTTTCCATGGGGAAATTCCTGCTGTGCCCACCCTGAGCCTGCCCTGAGCCCCCTTTCCATGGGGAAATTCCTGCTGTGCCCACCCTGAGGTGCCCTGGCCCAGCCTGAGGCCGTTCCCTCTGCTCCTGTCCCTGTGCCCTCCTGGCAGGAGCTGGGCAGAGCCACAAGGGCCCCCTGAGCCTCCTTTGCTCCAGGCTGAGCCCCTGCCCAGCTCCCTCAGCCTCTCCCAGGGCTCCAGCCCCTTCCCAGCTCCGTTCCCTTCCCTGGATCCCCCCCAGCCCCTCCAGGTCCTTCCTGAACCATCCACAGCTTCTCCTTGCACAGCCACACGTGGACGCCTTCTTGCTTACTCCTGTTTTTTAATATTTTTTCTATATTTTTTTCACTGCTTTGTAAGTGTAAATTGTCACCAAGTGTTTTTTCTTTTTTATTTTTTTCTCTCTAGTTGCTGTTTCATTTTTCATTTTCTCCCCTCTCTCCCATGGCTTACAGGAAGTTCCCTCCCATCTGTTCCCTCCATATGTTTTGGGTGGCAATTTGCACACTGAGTTGGAACATGGGGATGGTTGGGATGTGGCGTTGAAATTAAAAAAAAAAAAATCTTTTCCCTTGGCCAAGTGGGGTTAAGATGCACCCAAAAAAACCCCAAAACCCACAACCAAAAAAAAAACCAAAAAAAAAAAAACCCAAAAAAAAAACCCCAACAAAAACAAAACAAAACAAAAAAGAATTAAAAATGAAAAGGGAGGGTTATACATTAGAGGGGAATCTTTGGGATCAGGTGTTCTGGGAAGTCTGAACCTCTCAGGTACCTCAGAAATGGGGGAAGAGAGAGGGAAAGTCAAAGGACTTTATTCCAATAAAAAACAAAAAACAAACAAACAAACAAAATCCACAAAAAAAAAAAAAAAAAAAAAAACCACAAAAAAAACCCACCAAAAAACCCCAAAGAAGCAAGGAAAAAAGCAAGTTTGATGTTTTTCATGCACCTGCCCAGTTCTTTCACACATCCAGTGCCATGGCAGGGACACCTCCCACTGTCCCAGGCTGCTCCAGGCTGGCCTTGGGCACTGCCAGGGATTCTCTGGAATTCCAGCCCAGCCCCTCCCCACCCTCCCAAGGGAGAATTCCTTCCCAATTTTCCCAATTTCCCCCCCAGATTTTTCCTCCTGCACCCCCACAAGGCTCTGGATACCCAGCACTGTGAATAACCCACTGCAGCTGCATGAATTGCAATAATCACCACGTTAATTAATTGCAATGATCATTTTTAAAGCCTGGTTGAGGGCAGGCAGCTGCAGCCTGGTGAGTGAATTCTGGCCATGCTCTGCACCTGCTGCATCCCTCCCGCAGCAGCCTCAGCAGGGATTTGTCTGCAGTGGAACAGAAAAGCCTCAATCCCCACCCTGCTCCTGCCCAGCCCCACTCTGCAGCTTTTCCTGCCACTTTTAATGAGGATTTCCACTCGGCGCTGCTGGGAATTTCTGCTCCTTTCCCTCTCTCCATCCCCTGATCCCGGCTCAGCCTGGGCCAGTTTCTCTTGCTCACATTTTGTTTTTCTGAAGCCAAAATGCAGCGGGAGCATTTCCAGGTGCTAAAACCCCGGCTGGGGGTGGGATGGGGCAGGAGCACAGAGGCAGCCCAGTAATTATGCTAATTATCCTAATTAGCACTGCAGAGCCCTGCCAGGGACCCCTCCTGGGCTGGGCTGCCTCCTGAGTCCCAGAGAGAAATTTGGGTTTTTTTGGTAAAATAAAGCCCATTTTGGGGCCAGGTGTTGCTTCTGTAGGCAGGGTGGGGATTTCTGCTTTAAATTGGGGCAAAATTCTCTCATTCTTGGGGTGAGGTGCCACTGGAAGCAAAAAAAGAGAGGCAAAACCCCCAAAGCAGGGAATGAGAAGTGGGAATTGGCCCACCAAGAGGCCTCATTTATTAATTTATTTATTTATTATAAAATTATAAATTATTATTAAACTATTTATGAAAATATTAAATTTATTTATTCTAATACAAACATTTATTTATTCTAAAACATTTCTTTATTCCCATTTATTCTAAAACAAACATTTATTTATTCTAAAACATTTCTTTATTCTCATTTATTTATTCTAAAACCAACAGAAAACCTCTTAAAAGTAGATTAAAAGTGAAAGCAAATTGTGCTGAAGCTGGAACTAAGTTTTTCTTCTGTGGGAAGAACATTTGGGGTTGCTAAACCCTGTTCTGCTGCTCTTGTTTGCTGAATGCCACCAGTTCATTTGGAGCTCTGTGAAACAGGAGTAGAAAATTGTCTCCAGAACCACTTTAAAAATCCATCTGCAGAACAGAAATATAAAAATAATCTGCATTTTCTCTCACTTGAGCACATTTCCCCAACCCCACAGCCTCTCTCAGGCTGGGCAGGGTGTGATTGTATCTCAAACCTCTTTATTCTCCAGCAGGAATTTTTTTTCCCCCCCCATCAGAAACCCCACCCATCTCTCTGCAGTATCTGCAGCATGAATTGGAGTCCGTGGGGACATCTAGGTCAGCATGAGCAGATCTGACATCAGCCTGCAGATGATGCCCACGACCAGCAGTGCTGCAGTTGTTTTTCTTTCCTCCCTCCCCCTCCTTGTACCAGGAAAGAAAAAAACCCAAACCCTGATTGTCCGAGGGGACCGGGGAGACGGGAGAGGCTTCTCGCACAGCCCAGGGCCACTCCCTGCTCCGGAGGGCAGGGATTTGGGAATGCAGCATCCCCTGGGCTGGGATGGGGAGGAAGGCTGAGGAGGAGGATGGTGCAGAGAGGAAGGACGAGGCTGGTCCTTCAGGGGTGGAAGGGGAAGGAAATGGGAGAGGAGGAGGATAGAGAGGAAGAGCAAAGGTGATAATTCAGGGCTGAAGGAGAAGGGAGATGGGAGCTGAGGATGATGATGATGAGGAGGATGCAGAGAGGAAGAGGAGGAAAGCTGATAACTTGGGTGGAAGAGGAGGGAGGTAGGAGATGAGGATGATGATGAGGATGCAGAGAGGAACAGCAAAGTTGGCAATTCAGGGGTGGAAGGAGATGGGAGCTGAGGATGATGATGATGATGAGGAGGATGCAGAGAGGAAGAGGAGGAAGGTAGGAGATGAGGATGATGATGAGGATGCAGAGAGGAACAGCAAAGCTGGCAATTCAGGGGTGGAGAAGGAGATGGGAGCTGAGGATGATGATGATGATGAGGATGCAGATAAGGAAAGCTGGTAACAGGAGGAGGAGAAGATGGAAGCTGAGAACAATGATGATGATGATGATGATGAGGATGCAGAAAGGAAGAACAAAGGTGATAACTTAGGGTGGAAGAGTGGGAGGTAAGAGATGAGGATGATGAGTATGGTGCAGAGAGGAAGGACAAGGCTGGTCCTTCACGGGTGGAAGAGGAAGGAAATGGGAGAGGAGGAGGATGATGGTGATGATGATGAGGATGCCGAGAGGAAGAACAAATCTGGTAACTTGGGTGGGAGAGGAGGGAGGTGGGAGCTGAGGATGATGAGGATGCAGAGAGGAAGAGCAAAGGTGATTACTCAGGGGTGGAAGAAGAGATGGGAGCTGAGGATGATGATGATAAGGATACAGAGAAGAAGAACAAAGCTGATAACTCAGGAGCAGAAGAGGAGGGAGGTGGGAGCTGAGAATGAAGATGCAGAGAGGAAGAGCAAAGGTGGTAACTCAGGGGTGGAGGAGGGGGGAGATGGGAGATGATGATGAGGAAGATGCAGAGAGGAAGAACAAAGCTGATAACTCAGAGGTGGAAGGGAGGAAGGTGGGAGCTGAGGATGATGATGAGGATGCAGATGAGGAAAGTTGATAACTCAGGGGAAGAGAAGATGGGAGCTGAGGATGATGATGAAGATGCAGATGAGGAAAGTTGATAACTCAGGGGAAGAGAAGATGGGAGCTGAGGATGATGATGATGAGGATGGTGCAGAGAGGAAGAACAAGCTGGTAACTCAGGGGTGGAAGAGGAGGGAGGTAGGAGATGAGTACGATGAGGAGGATGCAGGATGAAGATGCAGATGAGGAAAGCTGATAACTCAGGGATGGAGGAGAAGATGGGAGCTGAGGATGAGTATGGGGATGAGGATGCAGAGAGGAAGAACAAAACCGATAACTCGCGTGGAAGAGGAGGGAGGTGGGAGATGAGGAATGTGAGGATGAAGAGAGGAAGAACAAAGCTGGTAACTCAGAGGTGGAAGGGAGGGAGGTGAGAGCTGAAGATGATGATGAGGATGATGCAGAGAGGAAGAACCAAGGATAATCAGAGTTTTTAGCAGCAGAGCAGGGCCAGGCTCAGAGCTCTGTGGCTTTGCCATCCCTGAGGCTCCCCAGCAGCTCCAGCAGGGAATCTGCCCTGAGTGCCTAAACCTGCCCCAGCCCTGCTCTGCCTCCTCTCTGCCCAGCAGGCCCTGCCCACATTTCCATTTTCTTTTCCTCCCAGAAATTAGGATATAGTCTGCGTATACATCTGATATATTAAGGTATAGTCTGAATTCTCAATTTCCTGTGCTTTCCCCACCCTGGGGCTGGCTCCTGCCTCCTTGTGCTATTTTTACAGCACTCCAATTATTCTGCTCCCGATGGAATTCCTGAAATGTCCTGGGGTGAGGCTGCAGCTCCCCAACTCCAGACCCAATTAGACATTGGTGTAATTCCCCAGAATTAACCTGAATTTCCCACATTCTGCCTTGGAAGAGCATTTATCCCTCAGGATGTTGTCAAACCAGCAGGGAAACATTTTGCAGAACTTTGAAGTGAGGTGGGAAATTTCAGATTTCTGTGTTCCCTGTAAGTGGGAATTGGGTTTGTACCTTCAGGATGGGACAGCCAGAAATGGAGTGAGGGAGAAATTCCTGCCTGGGAGGGTGGGGAGGGGCTGGGATGGAATTCCCAGGGAGCTGTGGCTGCCCCTGGATCCCTGGAGGTGCCCAAGGCCAGGCTGGAGCCCCCTGGGACAGTGGGAGGTGTCTCTGCCCTGGCAGGGGTGGCACTGGGTGGGATTTAAGATCCCTTCCAACCCAAACATTCCATGGTTCCCATTCTGTGATGAGTTCGAGACATGCCTGCATTTGCAGTGACCCTAAATCCTACTGATGGGCCATAAATCTGCCCTGAATTTGGGCACAAGTGAATTGTATTTCATTTAAATATGGATTATTTAATTTTGCAGCATCCAGTTTAGGGCTGCAATCAGAACAAAGTGCCTGGAGTTACATGAAGCTTTGAGCTGTGCTGCAAACTCTTTGTCTTTTCTTTTCTATTTTTCTTTTCTATTTTTCTTTTCTATTTTTCTTTTCTTTTCTTTTCTTTTCTTTTCTTTTCTTTTCTTTTCTTTTCTTTTCTTTTCTTTTCTTTTCTTTTCTTTTCTTTTCTTTTCTTTTCTTTTCTTTTCTTTTCTTTTCTTTTCTTTCCCTTGTTCCCTCTTTCTCTCTCTTTCTTTCTTCCTTTCTTTCTTCCTTCCTTTCTTCCTTCTTTTCCTCCTTTTTTTTGCCTCTCTGTTACCATATTTACCACATATCCCTCTCCTCTCCTCTCCTCTCCTCTCCTCTCCTCTCCTCTCCTCTCCTCTCCTCTCCTCTCCTCTCCTCTCCTCTCCTCTCCTCTCCTCTCCTCTCCTCTCCTCTCCTCTCCTCTCCTCTCCTCTCCTCTCCTCTCCTCTCCTCTCCTCTCCTCTCCTCTCCTCTCCTCTCCTCTCCTCTCCTCTCCTCTCCTCTCCTCTCCTCTCCTCTCCTCTCCTCTCCTCTCCTCTCCATCCCACAGCCTGAATATCATTAATTAAACCCCTTTTTTTCTCTGAATTCAAAGCAGTTTGTGCTATTGAAAGACTGACTATGGACCAAAGCTGAGCTGAATCCACCCAAAGATTCTCTGTTGATGAATATGACATGAAGGATGTGATTAGGTTATTAATTAGGTTATTAATTAATGATTTCCTCCTGGAAAGCCCAGAAAAGTGAAAAGCCCAGGGTGAAACAGCCCTGGCTTGGGGAGGTTCACCCCGGAGCTGCTGGGAGCTGCTCTGGAGTTTTTCCTCCTCCAGCTGGGAGGGCAGAGATGACTGAGGATTTCAGCTTTTCTATGTTCCATCTCTCTGTAACCCTGCAGTTCTTTAGGGCATAACTCTGAACTCCACACCCAGTGTGAGCTGCTGCTCTCCCATTTGGGGCGGACACAACAATTCCTCTGCAGGCCTGGCAACCAAGGACACCTCACTGCCTCAGGGCCCAGAGATGGGAACAAAAGGGAGTTGGGGGCAGCAAACTTGGGGTCAATGACTTCATGACCTGCAGCTGTAATTGGAAGATCAACCCCAATATGGAAATGGCCCAAACCTATTTTCTCGGTTTGGAAAGCCAGGTGTCTGCTAAGGAAGGCAGGAGCCTGCCCTGAAATGGAAAATGCAAACCCCCCTCCCTCCAAATTGCTATAAATTTTAAATTAAGGGGTTCTCAAGCAAAAAAAATATGAGAGCTGGAAATAACAGTTCTTTAATAGGGAAGAAAATAGAAAGATAAAATAAACAATGCAATGCACTAGAACAACACTGCCAGAGCCAGAACCCAGCCTGACACCCTGTGGGTCAGGGTGTTGGCAGCAGTCCCATTGCAATTGTGGCTCAGCCCTCCTGCAGTGTCAGGGCTGGTTCTGCTGGAGCAGGGATCCTGGACAAGGGTGGAGTCTCCTCTGGAGATCCAGGGGCAGAGGCAGCTGCTGCTCCTCTGGGAAATCCAGTGCAGAAGCCGTGCTGGTGTTCCAGAATCCCCAGATTATATCCAGGCAGGAATGCTTGGCTGGTGTTCCAGAATCCCCAGATTATATCCAGGCAGGAATGCTTGGCTGGTGTTCCAGAATCCCCAGATTATATCCAGGCAGGAATGCTTGGCTGGTGTTCCAGAATCTCCAGATTATATCCGGGCAGGAATGCTTGGCTGGTGTTCCAGAATCTCCAGATTATATCCAGGTAGGAATGCTTGGCTGGTGTTCCAGAATCTCCAGATTATATCCAGGCAGGAATGCTTGGTTCCTCCCTCTGGGCTCACATCTCCCAATGGGGTGCTGTGGTTCTTATCAGCCATGCAGTGACATTCAATGGCCTCTTATCAGCAGATGTCTCCCCAGAGGGAGGAGTGGGTGTGGAAGAGATAAGGAAAACTGCCCACTGAACAGAAGCCAGCTGCCATGCAGATGGTGAATAGAATACGTCTTGCCTTGCAATCTGGAACACCTATACAAGTCTGAAACCCATGAGTCCATTTTGGGTGGCCCTAGGGGGCTTTGTCTGCCCTAAATGAACCTGAAGGCACTTCAATAAATAGAAATGGTTTTTATTCCCTTAATTTTGTCTGGTCTCTGCTTTTAGGCAACCCCAAAAGGCACGAGCAGAGCCCGGCTGGGCTGTGGGCACTGCTGGGACTGTGGGGAAAGGACAGGCGGAAACCAAACTCAGAGGAAGAAACCAAACCCATGGGGGGTGTTGGGAAGGATGAAAGTTTGACAAGAAAGTCTCACAGATATGTGTGCTTGGCAGAAAGATTTTTAAATGTAGAATCTGAAGAAGGAATAGAAATGAAAGCAAATTTTGATATAGAAGAAAAAAATTGCTGAGCCAGTCTTACTGGATAACCAAGGAGGCAAAGGGTGTGTGAGTTAGAAGGGTTTTTATGGCTTAGAGCAAAGGATAAACCCACCTCAAACAAGAAGATGTTTTTACCAAGCAGAAAGAGAGCACAGGCAAACAAGTCAGCAAATGTGGCAAGTAGAAAAAATGTCTCAGAATTTTCCACTGCAGGAAAACTGAAAAACAACTTCTAGCTTAAACTGTAATGTACTGACTTTGAGTGATTGGAGAACAGTAACATGAACATGGTAATCGTAGCAGTTATGATAGGCTATAGATAATAGTTAAGGTATAGATTGGGTCTACTGTATTAAGGTGCTCAGCAAAGAGCAGTAAATAATGCAATGGAACCGAAACCAAAGGGTCTCCAGGCCTGCCTGCAGCTGGAGCTGACAACTGTGGGCACAGCTCTGTCACCCACAGCCCTGGGCTGCTGTGACCTCTTGGAGGTAATAAAGTGCATTTTGGATACAATAAACTACATTTTGGATTCAATAAACTACATTTTGTATACAATAAACTGCATTCTGTATTTTTTGTATATAATAAATTGCATTTTGTATACAGCACACTGCACTTTGCATACAATAAACTGCACTGTGTATACAATAAACTGCATTCTGTATATAATAAACTGCACTTTGTATACAATAAACTGCATTTTGTATACAGTAAACTGCATTTTCATATAATAAACTGTATTATGTATTTTTTGTATACAATAAATTGCATTCTGTATACAATGAACAGCATCCTGTACACAATAAACTGCATTTTGTCTACAATAAACTGCCTTTTATATTTTTTGTATACAATAAACATTGTATACAAAAAAAGCATTCTGTGTACAATAAACAGCATTTTGTGTACAATAAACTGCATTTTGTATTTTTTATGCAATAAATTGCATTCTGTATACAATAAACTGCAGTTTGTGTACAATAAACTGCATTTTGTATTTTTTATGCAATAAATTGCATTCTGTACACAATAAACTGCAGTTTGTGTACAATAAACTGCATTCTGTATGCAATAAATTGCATTTTATGTACAATAAACTACCTTTTGAAGAGCCACCTGGAGTCCCACATCTCATTCAGGCTCTTACAGAGGGGATTTCTCAGTCAAGGGCCAGAGCCCTCCTGTCCCCTGCAGGGACAGCCTGGGATGGCATCCAGGGCCCCCTGTCCCCTGCAGAGCCCCATTAGCTCCCCGTGGGCAGAGCATTCTCTGGGGGAGCTCCTGGAGATGCTTCCAAGTGCTTTCCTGTATTATTTGCCTGATTTGAACCCCTTCCAGTGCTCGAATGCAGCAAAAGTGACATTTAGGAAGCAAATTGGGACATAACTCTGAGGTTCTGAAGTCTCCTGGAACAGAGAGCTCTGTGGAAGGACAGGGGAAAATTTATTAAATGTTCTTCTAAAAGCCATAAAAAAAGCTGTGAGAACACAAATATTATAAAGTTCCTCTGTGTCTATAATTGCAATAAACTGATTTTTTTGGTCTTTTTTTTTTCTCTTCTGGAAATTGCAGCGTGACCTGAGGAAGGTGGAAAATAAAGATCAGGTGGAAATCATTCCAAACCTTCCACCTCCTTTTGATTCAATGTTTTAAGGGGGGGAGCAAAAGCTTTGAATATCACTGTGGAAGAGTTTAATTTTTTTATTTAAATAGGAATCTGGGGGTCTCAGGCCTGAAGTGAATTTCCCCACAATAAAACAGATTCTTTAATTTGGCAGCATCCACTTTATGGTTGCAATTAGAACAAAGTGCCTGGGTTCACCTGGAGCCTTGAGCCATGCTAGGAACTCTTCGTGTTTGCTTTTATTTTATTTTATTTTATTTTATTTTATTTTATTTTATTTTATTTTATTTTATTTTATTTTATTTTATTTTATTTTATTTTATTTTATTTTATTTTTTCCATTCCCACATCCTGAATCCCCATTAATGCCGGCACTTTTTTTGTGGGAATGCAAATAAATTTGTGCTATTAAAGGACTGAATCTGCCCAAAGAAGGCGCTCCATGGACACACACAACATTAAGCACCTCATTAGGTTAATAATTAGTGATTTTCTCCCAATTATTGAGCTGATACTGAGGAGTTCCAAGGCATGGGGTTGATCCCAGCAGCCCTTCCCGAGCTCCAGGAGGCTCTGGGAGCTTCCCTGGAAGTAAAGGAGGAATAATTCAACCCCAAGAACATCAATTCAGCCCTGAGAGCATCAACTCAGCCTCAGGAACATCAGCTCAGCCCCAGGTGCATCAATTGAGCCCAAGAAGCATCAACTCAGCCCCAAGAACATCAGTTCAGCCCCAGGCAAATCAACTCAGCCCTGGGAGGACCCATTCAGCTCCAGGAGCATCATCCCAGCTCCAAGAGCATCAGCCCAGCCCCAGGGGGATCAGCTCAGCCCCAGGAGCATCAATTCTGCTCCAGGAGCACCAGCTCAGCCCTGAGAGCATCAATTCTGCTCCGGGAGAATCAATTCAGATCCAGGAGCATCAACTCAGCCCCAGGGGGATCAGCTCAGCCCTGAGAGCATCAATTCTGCTCCGGGAGAATCAATTCAGATCCAGGAGCATCAACTCAGCCCCAGGGGCATCAGCTCAGCCCTGGGAGCACCAATTCAACCCCAGGGGCATCAGCTCAGCCCCTCCTACCCCAGAGCTGGGTCCAGCACAGCCCAGGCCAGCAGGAGCTGGGGATGATATCAGACACTGCAGACACCCCAAAGTCACTCCAGACACAACTCCTGGCACCCCAAAGTCACTCCAGACACCCCATGTGACACCCCAAAGTCACTCCAGATGCCAGATCTGACACCCCAAAGTCACTCCAGACACCCCATGTGACACCCTGAAGTTCCCTGGAGCCGTTCCTGTCCCAGGGCACTCAGGGCCCGGCTCACCCCGGGATCAGAGGGGATTCATGGGCTCTGCCTCCCCCTCCAGCTCCCGTTTGGAATCAGAGCTGGAGCAGGAGCTGAGTGAGCTGCAGGAGGAGGAGAAACCACGGCAGCTTCTCCTGGATGCTCCGTGTGTGCAGTGAGGGCAACCACGGAGCTGGACTGGAGATTCATCCACAGGAATCCCAGATCCCGGGCAGGTCCCCAGCCTGGTAATGATCAGCACTGACTCCCTGAACCAGAAGGCAGGAAAGACACTTTGTTATTAGAAATCCACAGTTCTTACAGAAACAGTGGTGGACCTGATTGGTCTCAAAGTGAAAACCTCTCACACACTATTGGTGGTATCAATAACACACTCTAGAGAACCATATCTATAAACATTTTATAAAAATGAGTTCAGCAGTGATGTAGAGATGTCCCAGATGGAGCAGCACAATTCAGTGGGTCAGGAGCCCCTTTTAACCCTGTTTTTTGTCCCTTTGTATTGGTTTCTCCTTGGATCCTTCATTTGCATGAAGGTTTAAGGCCTTGATTGGCCATTACAGCATTCCCCAGGCTGGCTTATTTCCCTTGGAGGGTGCTGCACTTTACTGAGGTGTCACTGTGATATTTTCTGAAAAATCCCTTTGCCAGGATTTTTCTCCTGGGAAGCATATAGGCCTAAGAAAAGAATAAAAACAATAATTATCTAAGTGCTTGGAATGTGGTTTGGAGAATGTTTACCAACAGGTGCGTCTTTGATTGGTTCCATGTGAATTGTTTTTAATTAATGACCAATCCCAGTCCAGCTGTGTCAGACTCTGAGCAGTCAGACATGAGTTTTTCATTATCATTCTTGTCTAGGCTTCTGATGTCTCCTTTCTCTTTTTTTAGTATAGTTTTAGTCTAGTATATAATATGATATGATGTAATGTAATATAGTGTAATATAATGTAATATAATGTAATGTAATGTAATATAATGCAATATAATAATATAATATAATATAATATAATATAATATAATATAATATAATATAATATAATATAATATAATATAATATAATATAATATAATATAATATAATATAATATAATATAATATAATATAATATAATATAATATAAATCAGTCTTCTGAGAACATGGAGCCAAATTCTCATCTCTCACCTCATCCTGGGGACCTCACACCACCACAACTGATTGGTCCCAGAGTGAAAACCTCTCACACACTATTGCTGTAACACACTCTAGAGAACCACATCTATAAACAATGGTTACAGAAAGAGAGATAATAATTGTTAGAAATCTTCTCCTCTGAGGTTCCCACAGCTTCTACACAGCTTCCCAGGATTTTTCTGGGAAAGTCTGTGCCTGCTGCCACACAAAGCTGCCCCTCCGTGCTCTGCTTCCCCTCTCAGCTCTGAGCTGAACCTTTTCTCTCAAGAACTCTTCAATATGAGCAGATTTCCATTAAAGAGATGAGCTTGGCATCCGTGGCACTGTTCTTTCTTTGGCTCAGAGGTCACAGAATTCAATTAAAAGCTGCCCAGTGCTGCAGGAGGGAGCTGGGCTGTGCTCAGAGAGCTCCAAGGTGCCTCTGACATCCTTTAGGTGTGCAGAGAAGGGGAACGTGGCCACCCCTGGCATATTCCAGCAGCCACATTCCCAATGAATGCATTCCCAACACCCTGTCCTGAAGGGACATTTCCTTCCCCCAGGGCTGCAGGAGAGCCGTGACCTCCTGATTTATGCCTAGAATTTTGTGTTTTCCACTGTTCCTGCTCCTCACTCCATGGCAGAGTTGAGGCCTTTTTGTTTTTCACTTTGAGCGTGAGGCCCATTTGCATTTTCAGAGCTGAAAATAAATCAGCTTGGATGGATGGATTTTTTTTTCCCCTCTCTGGCCTGAGCCCCTGAGTAGAGAGCTCTGGTAGCTCAAAACTTCTGAAATTGCTTTGAAAATGAGGCCAGAACTAACGCGGAGCAGCAAAACCCCCAGGAGGAAAATGTGACATTAATTTGTGGTTGCGTCACACACTGATTTCATCACTGCAGGGTTTGGGAGGGGTAGGGAGTTAAAATGAAATAGTGGATGTAAAACTTGGCCTCTGCATCGTGGATTCAAGGGCAAGAGCAAATCATCTCCCAGCCACTGCCACTGCCAGCCCTGTGGTTGTCACGCGGGAGGCAAATCAACCTCAGCTCCATTCAGCACTAAATAAATTTTCTCTTTGAGAGGCTCAGCCAAAGTCTGGGGAGATCTGGGGTTGTCTGGGCTGGTGCTTTCAGTTTAATGCTTGTCAAATCCTGAAGTTAATCAAGGATTACATGGTTCTGACCCCTGAACCCCAGCCCTGCCCACAAATATCTCTGTAATGAGGGTGTCTTGGCCATGGAAGACGGGTGGATTGATGGGAAATGGGTTAAATTAAAATCAAAATATAAACAGTGCATCAAAGTAAAATAACCCTAAAATTCCAGAATGGTTTGGGTTGGGAGGGAATTTAAATCCCATCCAGTGCCAGGGCAGGGACAGCTCCCACTGTCCCAGGGGGCTCCAGCCTGGCCTTGGGCACTGCCAGGGATCCAGGGGCAGCCCCAGCTGCTCTGGGAATTCCATCCCAGCCTCACAGGGAACAATTCCTGCCCAACATCCCATCCATCCCTGCCCTCTGGCAGTGGGAGCCATTCCCTGTGTCCCATCCCTCCATTCCTTGTCCCCAGTCCCTCTCCAGCTCTGCTGGAGCCCCTTCATGCCCTGGAAGGGGCTCTGAGCTCTCCCTGGAGCTTTCTCTTCTCCCTTGGGCACTGCCAGGGATCCAGGGGCAGTCACAGCTCCCTGGGAATTCCATCCCAGCCTCAGAGGGAGGAATTCCTTCCCAATATCCCACATAACCCTGCCCTTCAATGTTCAAACCCATTCTCCCTTTCCTGTCCCCCCATCCCCTGTCCAAGGTCTCTCTCCCCCTCTCCTGTCACTCCTTCAGGCCACAATTACATCACCTCCCCCTTCTCTTCTCTGGCTGAACATTCCCAGTCCATCCTCTGGATGAAGCGTTTGGAATGGTTCCCAATTCCCTCTGACTTTGAATGAGTCAAAGAGAGAGTGAGAACTGGGAATGATTCCTCTGGAGCAGGGATTGCCAGACAACCCCCAGCCTTCCTCAGCTCCTGACTAAGCAGCTGAATTGATGATTTTTTTCCTTCTCACAGATTTTTCCCATTTTTCTCAGCCCAGCTGCTGTGTCTGCTCTCTTTAGCAGTGTGAAAAATGTGTATTTTATGATGGGCTTTTCACAAATATTAAAATGAATATTATATGTGTTATGTTAGAAAGTTATGCTGTGTTAATTTTCTTAAGTAGTGTGTTAAATATAGTTTCAGGTTATAACAAAATGTTAAAATAGAAACTATGCTATGTAAGATACTTTTTTTTAAAAAAGGACTCGCAGTGAGATAGCAGTCATAGGACACCTAAATCCTTCAAAGAAAGAGAATGTATTGCTTCATTATCAGGAGAAATGAACTTCTTCCCACCTTGCTCAGCCCTGAGGACACTGTCAGGATTCAGAGGAAGAAGCTGACACTGCCCAGACAGAATCCTGTGTTTGAGTGGGATTTATGCATCATGGATGAGGTGTGTGAATATGCAACAGGCTGTTGTTTTTAAGGGTTAATCCTCTGTTAATGTGGGTCCTTTTTCAGGCTTATTTTGCCCAGAAAGACATACCCAGACTGTAACTCTTTGTTTCTATTGTCTCATATTGTCCTAATCTCAATTGTTCAAATTTTTATTATTCTAATTATATTACTGCTTTTATAACTATTAAACTTTAAAAATTTAAAACAAAATGACTGGCATTTTTCACAGCAGGACCCAGTACAGGGATTCCCCAGCCCAGGCAGGGCCCAGCCTGTGGAGCTGCAGCTCAGGGTGGAAATCAGCAGGGCTGGGGACAGGGCTGGGTTTGGGGAGGGGGTTTGGGAGCCCTGACCTTCAGCCTCTCCTCAAGGAGTGCAGCTTGAGGGAGCCCAGGCTCCTGGAGCTCTGCCTCCTTCCATGTCACTGTCACATTCTCTGAAAAATCCCTTTGCCAGCATTTCTTCTCCTGGGAAGATGAGCAGCCTCAGAGAAAAAATAATATTATCTCATTTGCTTCTCCCTGTTTTGCTGCTTTGGAATGTGACTGGAGATTGTTTACCAGCAGGTCCATGTTTGATTGGTTTCATGTGAATTGTTTTTAATTAATGACCAATCACAGCCAGCTGTGTCAGACTCTGAGGGGTCAGTCATGAATTTTTCATTAGCATTTTTTGTAGCCTTCTGTCTGTATGCTTTCTCTATTATTTAGCATAGTTTTAGTATAGCGTAATATGATATGATATGATATAATATAATATAATATAATATAATATAATATAATATAACATGATATGATATGATATGATATAATATAATATGCAATACAATATATAATATATAATATATAATATATAATATATAATATATAATATATAATATATAATATATAATATATAATATATTATATATTATATATTATATATTATATATATTATATAATATATTATATAATATATTATATAATATATTATATAATATATTATATATATTATATAATGTAATGTAATGTAACAATATATTCTATAATATTTTATATATCAAATAATAATGTGTATTATATAAAATATATATTATATCATGTAATATAATCATATATTACATTACATTACATTACATTATATATTAGCCTTCTAAGACCATGGAGTCAGATTCACCTCATCCTGAGGACCCCTGCAAATACCACCCTTCCACACAAATATTGACTCGTTAGGGAAATGAGAGCTGATTACATCTCCAAAATCCAGCCAGGCCTTGTCTTTGAAGCAGCTCCTAGTCCTGACTTTTCTTTGGACAAGCTTGGAAAAGCTCCAGAAGCTCTTAATTAATTAATTGGCTTCCTTGGAATCTGCAGGGTTCCTTTGTGTCCTGAGCTGAGTTTCTCCCTGGAGCAGCAATAACGTCCTGAAGGGACATTTCCTTCCCCCAGGGCTGCGGGAGCTGTGACCTCCTAAATTGTCCTGAGAATTTTGTGCTTTTCACCTGGACTTTTTCACTTCACAGGGGAAGCTGGCACCATTTGGAATCCAAAGCCCATCCTTGGAGTGATTTTTTTTTAATATTTATTTTTATTAATTTTATCTTCATTTTTAATTATTTTTATTTTTAATTCTAGCTTTATTTTTATTATTATGATTTATTTTTTTATTTTTCTTTCTAAGTTTTATTTTTATTTAATTTTAAATATTTATTTTAATTGAAATTTTATTTTTATTTATTTTAATTTTTATTTATTTTTATCTATTTTTAATGTTTTTTTAATTTTAATTTTTAATTGTGATTTTACTTTTTTTTTACTTTTATTTTTATCTTTTTATTTTCTTTTTATTTTTATTTACCATGTTCTATTTTAATTTTATTTACCTGTAGCTGGAGCAGCCTAAAACACCTGTGTGAGCCTGAGCAGGCAGTTCTTCCACTCAGATGTGATCCTGTATCCTCACATCCTATATATCCCCCATTATTATTATTACAAATAAACTTTCTGAGAAGCCATAAATGGGATTTTGTGGCTTCTCCACTCAGCTGGATGCACTGAAGCTCTCTGCTTCCTTCCCAGGCCTTCCACACTCCCTAAACACCCAAATCCTGGGTTTGCCTGGACTGGCAAAGCTCTGCCTTGCCCAAAACTGGCCTTGGGGCTAAAAAACCCCTTGAAATTATTTGGGGAACATAGATTAAAAATAGAGAATAAGAGTCCTGCGGGCAATGCCCAAATCCCTCAGGGGAAGAATTTTCCCTGCAAATCTTGGAGGATGAAAGCAGCGAGCGCTGGTGTTGTGATTGCGGGGTGCCCCGTGGCAGGAGGAATGATGAATCTGACTCCATGTTCTCAGAAGGCTGATTTATTATTTTATGATACCATATTATACTGAAGAATACTATACTAAACTATGCTAAAGAAAGGATACTTAAGGAATGCTAAAAGATAATAATGAAAACTCCTGACTCTTTCCAGAGTCCTGACACAGCTTGGCCCTGATTGGCCAAAGAGTGAAAACAACTCCCAGCAGAATGCAATGGAACAATCCCCTGTGGGTAAACAATCTCCAAACACATGGGCACAACACAGGAGAAGCAAATGAGATAAGAATTGTTTTCCTTTTCTCTGAGGCTTCTCAGCTTCCCAGGAGAAGAATCCTAAGCAAAGGGATTTTTCCAGAAAACGTGAATGCCACGCACTGGGGAGATTTATGAGGGCTGGGCTCCTGTGGGATGGGCTTGGGGTAATTATTTGTGGGAAATGAAGTTGTAGAGAATTCTTAAAGTTTGACAGAAAGTTTCATTTGTCTCTCAACAATATCTATACTATTCTCGACCATTTCTAAATCAACACTTCTCAACTTCTCATCTCAAAATTAATATACAAATGCACACTATGTAAACCTTTTGTCAAGCTTTAAGAATTCCCTATAAATTCATTTACACAGAGTTTATAAATTAATTTCTCACAGTTGTTAACAGCCTGATGATGTGTTTGATGTTCCTCCTCTGTTATCAGCATGTTCAACACCCACGGCTCTTGTCGTGCTTTGTGCAACTTTCATGCTCCATAAAACGCCTGGTGAGTGATCAGGGGGCCAATCAGAATGGCTGTACAACTCCCTTGGGTTTAAAAAAAACATGGGATAAACTTGTTTTAAACAAAAAATATGGGAAAAAATTATTTTTATGTATATTATGCTATTTATATTTATATTATTCATAATATTCATATATTATTTTTAAATTTAAACTAATTAAATTATTATTTTTTAAAATATTCTAGAAATAATTATTATATTTATATATTTATATGTGTATTTATATTAATATTATTTAGTAATATTTAATTGAGTTTTAATTACTTAAATTATTTATTTAAGAATATTTATATTAATACTTATATTTATATGTCTTTTATTCCATTTAAAAATTATGGAACCGTCTTCCTTTGACAGGAGGGGAGAAAGCAGCTGCTTGTTGTTAGAGAAAGGAGTTTGAAATAATAATTAAAAGGAGTAAAGCAGCTTTAATTTCCAGTCAGATTGGAGCACAACAAAATAACAGCAGAGCCTGGGATTCCTGTCCCATGGACAAGTGAGGGTTTGTGGTGAGCAACAATCCCTGACTGAGCAGTGCAGGCCCAGTTCAGTCCTCATGGAGAGCAGGAGCGATTCCTCCTGGGAATTACAAATCCATGGAGAGCAGGAGTGATTCCTTCCAAGAATTACGAATCCGTGGAGAGCAGGAGCACGTCCTTCCAGGAATTAAAAACCCATGGATGAGTGATTTCTCCTGGGAATTACAAATCCATGAATGAGTGATTCCTTCCAGGAATTACAAATCCATGGACAGAGATTCCTTCCAGGAATTACAAATCCATGAATGAGGGATTCTTACCAGGAATTACGAATCCATGGACAAGTGATTCCTTCCAGGAATTACAAATCCATGGAGAGCAGGAGTGATTCTTTCCAGGAATTACAAATCCATGGACAGCAATTCCTCGTGGGAATTACAAATCCACGGACAAGTGTTTCCTTCCAGGAATTACAAATCCATGGAGAGCAAGAGTGATTCCTTCTGGGCATTGCAAATCCATAGACAGCAATTCCTCCTGGGAATTACAAATCCAAGGACAGCAATTCTTCCTGGGAATTAAAATCCATGGACAAGTGATTCATTCCAGGAATTACAAATCCATGGAGAGCACGAGTGATTCCTTCTGGGAATTACAGATCCATGGGGAGTGATTCCTTCCAAGAATTACGAATCCATGGAGAGCAGGAGTGATTCCTTCCAGGAATTACAAATCCATGGACAGCAATTCCTCGTGGGAATTACAAATCCACGGACAAGTGTTTCCTTCCAGGAATTACAAATCCATGGAGAGCAAGAGTGATTCCTTCTGGGCATTACAAATCCATAGACAGCAATTCCTCCTGGGAATTACAAATCCAAGGACAGCAATTCTTCCTGGGAATTAAAATCCATGGACAAGTGATTCATTCCAGGAACTACAAATCCACGGAGAGCGATTCCTTCTGGAAATTACAAATCTATGGATGAACAATCCTTACCAGTAATTACAAATCCATGGACAAGCAATTCCTTCCAGGAAATACAAACCCAAGGACAGGGATTCCTTCCAGGAATTACAAATCCATGGGTGTTCCAGGAATTACAAATCCATGGATGAGTGATTTCTCCTGGGAATTACAAATCCATAGAGAGCAGGAGCGCATCCTTCCAGGATTACACATCCATGGAGGTCCTCATTTGGCCCTGGCAGCGCTAATTTGGGATAACTGGTAATTTGTCACCTTTAAACTCCTCATTGACCAAAGAGCTGCGCAGGGGCCTCCTCAGGGGCTGAGCAGTGCGGGGTGCCCTGATCTGAGGTGGCTCAGATCATCACAGCAATTTCATGGCCCAGTGGAACCCACAATTCCTCATTCCTCATCCCTGCTGCTCCTTGGAGTAAATCAATACGGAGCTAATGGCAGGCAGTTGAACTCCGTCCCTAATGGATCGCTGCCCTCTTGTTAAATGGGTACAAATTGACAATCCAGCAGCAGCTGATCATCAAAAAAAAATAAAAAAAAATAATCTTCTCTGAGGGTTGGTGGGCCCAGAACTGCTGGAAATCCAAGATGTAATTTAGCATTATTGTCTGGTGTAAGTGTTTGGGATGGATTTTTTTTTTTCCCCCCCAATGGATTTGTTAAAGGAGCTTTTGGATGTGGAACTCAAGGCTCTGGTCTGGTTAAAAAGGTGGGATTTGGGCAAAGGTTGGGTTCGATCTTGGAGGTTTCTTCCTCCAAGCATCAGTGGGAAGAGTTTTAATGCAAGTTAAGGAGTTTAAATGCAAGACAAGGGTTTCTAATAATGAAAATATAAAACTGTGGAAGGCTGTCTGGATCCAGGAGAAGGGAAGGGAAAAGATTCTTGGGGTGCCCAAGGAGACGCCAGGAAAGAAAGCAAAAAAAAAAAAAATTCAGGTCTAAATGCTGAAGTCCATCAGTGCTGCAATAATTTGGGTAAATATAATCCTGAGAAAGTAAGAAATATTTTGCTTTAATTCCTGGCTATAATTTGATTTTTCAGCATTTCCATCCAGCAATTTCTGTGTTCAGCTGCTCCTGCCAGGGTTTGATTCTCGGTTCTCCCCTTTGCCCTGTAAACACACAGAAATACACCGAGCCTTTGTTCGGAACATGTTGTTTTATAAATATCTCTATGGATTCACCAGCGTTTCCAGGAGGCTCAAATTAGCAGATCAATGGATGCAGAACTGAAATTCTGCTGTGCTGTCTCAGAGTTCAGAGCTGGCAGCAAAACCTGCCAGCCAAGTTTGGGACTGAGGGGATATTTCAGAGACACTGCCCAGTTTGGGGGATTTCACCTGGAGCAGGAATGGAGCTGTCCCAGGTCAAATATTCCCCACTGCAGGGTATTTGTTCTCCTTTTCAAATTCCTTTTGGAATCAAAAATGCTGGGGGAAGTTGTCTCATTTGTCCACCTCTCCAAATCCTGCTGTTTCCTCATGCAAACAAAGCCTGGCTTTGTACTTTTGCCTCTTCCAGAGGAACTGCTCAATCTCTTTAATGAAAAAATAAGGGGGAAAAAGCCAACAAAGTGACAAAATTCCCAGTGATTTCTGTGGCTCGCTGCCACCAGCACTTGCACCAATCCATCTCAAAGGCTCAGCTCATCCTTGAGGCTCACTCTCCATCCCCTGCCAAGCAGGAATGATTTTTCCCTGCTTTTCTGCAGACAAAGCTGTCTGTGCAGCAGATTTGGGATGGCTGAGCTGGCATAGGCAAAATGGGAATTTTGCATGCACGTGGTTTCTCCAGACTGTGTTTGGTGACACCCACTTTAGTTTCATTAACATTTGATTGTTTGTGCTGTAATGAAAAGGTTGTCAGAGCCTGAACCTCACTTTTTCCTGCTGGAATCCCAAGTTTTCACTCAATGGAGATTTGCAGGTGGATATTTAGCCAACAATTGAATTTAGAGTGATGATGATGTAAAAGAATTTAAAGGGGGGAGGAGGATGTGATTTCACAGGCTGAGCATGTGCTGGGTCAGCTTTGCCTGGGGATTGGACAAATCCCAGATGGGCTGTGAAGAGAGGGGAGAACTCTTGGAGATCTGCTCTGAGTGTTGGACAGCACCTGTTTTTCCAGGCTTGTGAGATGTGCTTTGGGGTGTGTGTTCAATTCCCATCTGTCAGAGCTGGGACAGTTCTCCTCTGTTCATTGGGCAGTTTATCTCTTCATCACCCAATCCTCCCTCCAGAAGGTCTCTTTTGTTCATGGGCCATTAATTATTAATTATCTCCCGTCCATGGCCAGTGAGTGTCCCTGCATGGCTGATCCAATTCCATCATCCCTTGGGGAGATGCTCTGCCCAGGGGAGGAGCCAATCATTCCTACCTGGATACAATCTGAGGTTTCAAACATTCCTGCCTGGATACAATCTGAGGTTTCAAACATTCCTACCTGGATACAATCTGAGATTTCAAGCATTCCTACCTGGATCCAATCTGAGCTTTGGGACACCCCAGCAGCCTTTGCCCACTGCATTGCCAGAGGAGCAGCTTTGTGCTGCCCTGCATTGCCAGAGGGAGCCCAGGCCCATCTCCAGCAGCCCTGGAGCTGCAGAGGAAAACTCCCCCCTTGTGCAGGATCCCTGCTGCAGCAGAGCCACAGCTGGCACTGCAGGAGGGCTGAGCCCCCCTGGGATGGGGCTGGGACACCACCCTGACACACAGGGGACAGGGCATGGTCTCACTCTGGCAGTGCTTTGTTTTCTTTATTTTTTTGTACTATTACATTCGTATTTTTAATTTTCCTAGTAAAGAACTGTTATTCCTACCCCCGTATCTTTGCCGGAGAGCTGTCACAGACATCTTTTCATGAAAAATCCTTTCCTTAGGATTTTTCTTCCTGAGAAGCTGGGAAGCCTCAGGAACAAAATGTAAACATTGATTATCTGCTGCTGTGGAATGCAACAGGTGCATCTGTGATTGGTCTCATGTGGTTGTTTCTAATTAATGGCCAACCACAGTCAGCTGGCTTGGACTCTCTGTCCCAGCCACAAGCCTTTGTTATCATTCCTTCTTTTCTATTCTTAGCCAGCCTTCTGATGAAATCCTTTCTTCTATTCTTTTAGTGTAGTTTTAATGTAATATATATCATAAAATAATAAATCAAGCCTTCTGAAACATAGAGTCAGATCCTTGTCTCTTCCCTCATCTTAAGACCCCTGTGAACACCATCACAGAGAGCCCCTTAATTTCAAATTTATAATAATTCATAGGGAGGGGGTTTGCATTTTCCATTTCAGGGGAGGCTCCTGCCTTCCTTAGCAAACACTTGGCTTTTTAAACCAGGACACTGCTGGACTCCTCCCAAGCCCAAACCCTCCCTGCACTCCCCATCCCTTCCTCAGAGCACAGCTGCTGTCACTCAGCTCTCCTCAGCCTTCAAATCCCATCAGGAGCACCCAAAATTAGGGCAGAGTTCTGTGCTGTCCTACTAATGGGCTGGAACTTTTGGGGTCCCTTCCCTGCCAGGCTCAAACCTCTCTGTGGGTGTAGCAGCCAAGGGTCAGCGCCCAAATCCCGGCAGATTGAGGAATCTGGGAGGAAAAGTAATTGCCCGGGGGTGTGCCAGGTTATTTGGGTTGAAAACTGGAGGTTCCTGGGTGTGAGAGGCAAAATCCCCCCACAGGGTTGGGTGTGGCTCTGACCTTGCTGTGGTTTATCAGTGAGGAATTGAATAATTGCAGCTCGTTAATAAATAAAGTTTATCACTCGTGACTCCTGCTAATTTGGAGATTCTGACTTCCCAAATCAGCAGGAGAAATTTGGGAAATGGAGAAAATTTTCCAAGTTTCCTGATGAGAACCATGTATGGACAGTAGTGACATCCCTTCCCTTCCCAGGCGTGCCTGCTGCCATCAGCCTGGTCCAGACAATTTCCATAATTTCCATAATTTCCACAATGAGCTTTTCTCCTCTGTTTTCCCCACTTTTCCTCCCAAGCCTTCCCATCTTTTCAGAGCTGTCACTTCTAATCCAATCCCCTGCAGTGTTTATTTTCAGCGTGGTAAATATTTATCATATTTATATGATGCACACAAGGAAGCTGCAGCAGGAAGGGAGCCTGAAGGGAGCAGGAAGGGAAATATTTAGGTGGGGACTGGATGTGTAAAGATTTAATGAACACACAAAATTTGGAATAATTTCTCTCACAGCAAGAGAAATTCAAGTGCACAGCCAGATCAAAACACTTTTATTTGGTAGGACCCCACCCTGCTCAGAGGGAAAATGAAGTTCAGTCCCTGCTTAGAGCATTCCAAAGGTAAATGTTGATTTTTGCCCTGCAGGCCTCGCTGTTATTTCTGGAATTTATCACACAGCTGATTCATGAACTTTAAAATACTTTTGTGTGTATTTCAGAATTAATATTTGGCTGTTGGTGGTTGACTCCTAATTAAAATGTTGTCTCTAAATGCCATTAAGGATATTAATAATTAAAGGAACAGCTGGAGTTTCAGTGTAATGAGTTACAGCAAGGATTTGGCTGCAATGCAGAACGAAGAAAATTCTGTGGAGGGGGATCCCTGATTGGTATTTTATTCAGAATTCACTTCCATCTCTATGCACAAAGCTGAATATTTCAGTTCATGCAACCCTGACATCAGCAGGGATTTTCCCCTGTTTTGAGAGAAGGAAAAACTGGTTTTATTGGAGAATAAAAAGTGGTTTAGAAGGTCAGGCTGTGACAATGTGATGTCATTTGTCCTTTGGGTGGGGACACAGCCGCTGGTGCCATCACTGCTGTCCCTGCAGGGCTGCCAGGGGATGAGGGGGAGATAAAACTGGGCTAAATGAAAGGCTGGGTCCACACTGAGCCCCTGCTCCAACTGGAGAAATTTCAATTTAAACCTGAAAAACCTCAGGCTGTGCTCAAGGGCAGAGAAATGCTGAGCCCTGGGAAAATCAGGGAGGGGAATCAGGGAACTCCCAGGGGTTTGGGATGGAGGGCACCTTAAAGATCACCCAGTTCCTATCCCCAGATTAAAACCAAATCTGATTTCCCTAAATCAGGCAGTTTTAGGGAACTGGAAGGATATTTGCAGCCAGTGGTTTGGATTTGTAAACCTTTGTCTCCACCAGCAGAGAGTGATGCTAAATGGGATATTTCTCATGGGATATTTCTCATTTTCCAGCCAAAGCAAAGTGCCTGAAATTCAGGAATTGGCTGATTTCCACTCACACCCATGGATGCCATGGACACAGGTGGAATTCTGCACCAGGGCTGGTCCAGGCCCTGAGTTCTGCCCTCCCTGTGCCTGGGGGCTCTGGCAGGGCACAGGGGCCTGTCTGTGAGGAACACGGGGTCCCACTCACATGTGAGCCCAGGAGGCAGTTCTGGGTGTGGGAATGTGAGACAACTGCTCACTTTGAAAATATAAAAAGTCTTATTAAACCTTAAAAAAATACAATAAAGGACTACATAAGGAAAAAGCTGCAGCGCTGGGAACTGCCCTCGTGCAGACCACATGGCTGGTTCATCTTCAGGACGGATGCTCAGTCTTTTACACCCCTGGGGGCTGCATCAGCCAGCCCTGGCCCCTCCCAAAGTCTGTCACTCAGTTCTTCTGTGCCATTTATCAGTGGAAACTGCTTTGTACCTGGATTGGAGGGCAGGTGTTGTCTGCCACACCCCCTAAGAACCCCCAAGCTTTTCCATTCCCACCTGCCTCAGGTAAGGGACACGTGTGCACACCTTCTTTTCGTCTCCATCATATTTTCTAGAAAAATCCCTTTGTCAGGATTTCGCTCCTGGGAAGCTGAGAAGCCTCAGAGAAAAATGAAAACAATAACTATCTGATTTGCTTTTCCTGTGTTTTGCTGCTTTGGAATGTGGTTTGGACATTGTTTACCAACAGGTGATTGTTTCATTGGTTTCTGTGAATTGTTTTTACTTAATGACCAATCACTGTCCAGCTGTGTTGGTGCTCTGGAAAGAGTCACAAGTTTTTCATTATTAGCTTTTAACCTTCTGTCTGTATCCTTTCTCTATTCTTTAGTGTAGTTTAGTATAGCATTCTTTAATATAATATAGATATATTAAGATATATTTTAATATATTAAGATAGATAGATTATATATTATATAGACAATATATTAAGATATAATATAAATATAATTTATCATAAAATAATAAATTAACCTTCTGAGAACATGGAGTCAGATTCTCATTTCCTCCTCCATCTGGGGAACCCCGAAAATCCCACACTTTGTACCTGTCCCAGACACCCCAGGCTGTCTGATGGTCACAATATGGGGGGAAAAGGGAACTATGGGGAGAACAGAGGACATCTAAACTACAATAACATAACTATACATCGCAAAAGTTTTTATTGATATTCACACAATAATTATCTTTTAATTGTGATAGCAATAATCTCATTATCCATCTGTAACAGGAGTCAATCCCAGCCTGTTCCCATCCCACAGATTCCCTTCCATCAGGCAAAGGCTGCAGTGGCTCTGTGACTGTGCCTGGCTGGGTGAGGTTTGCAGCCAAATCGCTGCCAATTAACCAGCCCTGTTCAATGGGATGTTGGGAAACATTTCAATTGTCGGCTCGCCTTTGATTAATGCAGAAAACAAAGCAAACACTAGGGCAGAGCATTCCTGCTGGGTTTGCCTGGCTGATTTTTCATCCATCTCCGCTGGAATCAAGTGCCATAAATTTTCTAAGGAGGTAATTGGAGTGTGCTTCCATTTAATCCTGCCATGATTTTTAACCTTGACATGAAGTTTCTTGATGATGCTCCCTCCCCTACACACTTTTTTTCCTCCTGTTGGTTTTTCTTAATTGCTTGTCTTGGCAGCAGGACATTTCAGCTGTCCCAGTGTAATCTCCAATTCCCTCTGGGAACGTTCCAGCAGAGCTTTCTGCAGAGTCAGCCTTTCTGAAAATAAAGCAGATCCCGAGGTTAACACGAGAGGAGCGTGCCTGGAGGTCACATTGGAAGGGTTATTTTTTGTTCTCAGCATGTAGGAAGGACAAGTTTGCCTTGAAATCCCTGTGTACCTTGAAAAGGAAATTATTTTAAAGAATCGTTTGGTTGTTTGAGTCTAATTTTTGTTTCTAGAGTTATAATAGGGGATAGTAATAATAGTGATAGAGATAATAATAACCTTGTGTAATAATCAAAGGTTTCACCTTAAATCCTGAATTTAATGTGAAGAATAAATGGTTTTATCCTATTTGGAGATATTAAATCACTTTTCCTTGTAAAAATAATACAGTTATAAAGGTGAGCTGTGTTTAAAAAGGAGCAGAGGGTGACCCAGCCCTGAGCAGCACCAACATCCCCAGCTCTGACACCAAACACAATAAAATTCACAGAGATGAATCCTTTGAGATGAAGCAGCTTCTGTGCCAGGGCCCTCATCAGCCAGGCTGCTTTGAGATGTTGATAAAGAGATTCCAGGGATTGGATTGAAGTTGGGAATGTTTTGTGGAGCAGGCTGAGGTGTGGGCAGGGCCCTTCTCCCTGCAGGCAAATCCTCCTGGGCAGGTTCAGAGCTCAGCACTGTTTGTCACAGAGGCCCCTGAGAGGGAAGAGGAGTTACCCAGAGCACGGGGAATTAACTCCAGCCTGTCCCCACTCCTGCTGCAGGGCTGGGGAACCCTTGGGGTGTGGCAGTTCTGGGGACACAGTCTCAAGTTCGAGGACACAGCCTCAAGCTACCTCAGGGAAAGTGTAGGTTGGATATTAGGAAGAAATTTTCACCAAAAGAATAATAAAGTACTGGAATGCTCTTCCCCGGGATGTGATAGAATCACCATCTCTGGATGTGTTTTAAAAAAGCCTGGACATGGCACTGGGTGCTACAGTTGAGGTGTGAGGGCACAGGTTGGACTCAATGATCTCAGAGGTCTTTTCCAACCTCATCATTCTGTGATTCCTGGACATCAGCTCTCCTCCCACTGAGATTTGCCACAGGACACTGTGGAGATCCAGAGCTGCAGTGGGATAGGTGTTTATTGCCAATAATGAGCACTGGTCAGTGTGGGAGAGGCAATTGCACCTCCCAGGGCCTGAGGGAGCCCACAGGAAAGGTGGAGAGGGAAGATTGGAAGGGATGGAGGGACAGGAGATGGGAAAGAGCTTCAAATGGGGAGAGGGGAAGGAATTCCTGGCTGTCTGGGTGAGGAGGGAATTCCCAGAGCAGCTGGGAAAAACTGTGGTATTTTCAGGGTCCCCTGGACAGAGGAGGAAATGATGACTCTGACTCCATGTTCTTAGAAGGCTAATTTATTTTATGTACTTATATTATAGAATACTATACTAAAACAATACTAAAGAATAGAGAAAGGATATTTACAGAAGGCTTTACAAGATACTAATGAAAAACTTGTGACTCCAGAGTCTGACACAGCCGGACAGTGATTGGCCATTAAGTAAAAACAATTCACATGAAACCAATCAAACAATCACCTGTTGGATAAACAACCTCCAATCACATTCCAAAGCAGCAAAACACAGGAGAAGCAATCAGGCAATTATTGTTTTCATTTTTCTCTGAGGCTTCTCCACTTCCCAGGAGAAGAAATCCTGGGGAAGGGATTTTTCCAGAAAAGATGACAGTGACAAAAAACACCAATCACTTGTTTTGAAATTTTAAAAGTTTTATAGTAATAAAATGGTTATAAAAATAGTAATACAAATTAGACCAACAAGAATTTGGATGATCAGAGTTAGGACAATAAAGGACAATAAAAAAGCAAAGAATTATGAATGTTTGGATGCTTTCCCAAAAAAAGCACACCCACTAACAAAGGGCTGACTCTTAAAAGCAACAGCCTGCTGTATATTCATATATCTCATACATGATGCAGAAATTCTCTTCAAACAAAGGTTGTTCTCTGGTTATTGTCAACTCCCCACCCCCCTTAATCTTCCTCAGTGTCTGGAAGGAGCTGGAAGAAAGTTGGTCTTTTCTGATAAGGGGGCAATAATTCTTCTCTTGGGGATTCAGGTGTCTTGTTGCTGTTATCTCTGTGCAAAGAATTTATTGATTATCTCATCCCTTTCTTGAGCTAGTTAAAAAAATATCTTACATTGCGTAGTTTCTATTTTACCAATATGTTATAACCTAAAAGTCTATTTACCACACTACTTAAAAAAATACTAATTAATGCAACATAACACATCCAGTATTCCTTTTAACATCTGCAAAGAGCCAATTGTGTCATATGCACTTTTCACACCCTGCCCAGCTCTGCAGAGGTTTCTGAGGAGCAGATTGAACATTTCCCTGGATTGTCCAGATCTTTGCAGGATTTTTGGCTTCAGGCTCCTTTGAGGGCTGTGACTGGCTCAGGGCTGACAAATCCAATATTTCCAACCCATCTGCCTTCCCAGGAAGCCTGGTGTGTTCCACCTGCCAGGCAAGGTGTGAGGCTTCTTGGGGAACCTCTGATCCAGGGGTGTCCTTGCTGGAGCAGCCCCCCAGCCCCAAGAATGTTCAGCTGCTCCTTCCCCTTGTCCTCACGATGTAACAGCAAAAACGTGCAGGGGAGTTTGTGAAATTGAGCTTGGGCAAGCTGGGAAATCGATTCTGGGCTTAAATGAGACTTGTTATTTAAATGAAGTTGGTGTGTGCAGCCCTGCATGGGAATAAATTCAATCAATAATTTAAACAATAGGGGTTTTTTGGGTGGGAGACAACTGGGAAAATGGAGCTGCTGCTGCTGCTGCTGCTGCTGGTTTGGTGCTGGGCTGTGTTTGGGAGGATCTCACCCTGCACAGGCTGTCATACCTGGGCTGGAATAATTCAGTAAATAATTTAAACAATGGGATTTTGCGGGGATCAGAGACAATCAGGAATGATGGAGCTGTTGCTGCTTTGACACTGGGCTGTGTTTGGGAGGATGCAGTCCTGCACAGGCTGTCAGACCTGGACTGGAGTAATTCTATCAATAATATAAATAATGGCATTTTTTGGGTGGGAGACAACTGGGATCAATGGAGCTGCTGCTGCTTCTTGGGAGGATCCAGTCCTGCACAGGCTCTCAGACCTGGATTGGAATAATCCAGTAAATAATTTAAACAATGGGATTTGGGGGGGTCAGAGGCAATTGGGAACAATGGAGCAGCTGCTGGTTTGGTGCTGGGCTGTGTTTGGGAGGATCCAGTCCTGCACAGGCTGTCAGATCTGGGCTGGAGTAATTCAATCAATAATTTAAACAATGGCAATTTTTGGGTGGGAGACAACTGGGAACAATGGAGCTCCTGCTGGTTTGACACTGGGCTGTGTTTGGGAGGATCTCACCCTGCACAGGCTGTCATACCTGGGCTGGAATAATTCAGTAAATAATTTAAACAATGGGATTTGGGGGGGGTCAGATCCAATTGGGAACAATGGAGCTGCTGCTGCTTTGACCCTGGGAGGATCCAGTCCCGCCCAGGCTGCTCCTGGGGATGATTCCCAGTCTGGATAAGGGCTGGAATGAGCAGGGAAGAGCAGATAAAGCTGGGCTTAGGCTTGGGCATCCCTCAGCAGTGATTTATCCCCATGGGCTGAGCCCATCTGACAAGGAGAGGTCACCACAATGGTCCCCCAGAACTGGGTTTGGAGCACCCAGGGCTGGCTCCCTGCAGGGCAGGATAAATCCCTCCTCAGGGATGATTCCCTGCCTGGGCCAGGTGGTGAAACTCACAGCTTTGCTTTGCCAGGAGTTCCCTCTGCAGGCTCCCCTCATGGCAGATCAAAAGGATTCCTCGTTGTGTGTTTTAATTTAAATACAGCAATAATAAAATCATTCTTGAACTCACAATATTTACTGGTGCCTGCAGATATGATCAGCTCCCAATATTTCCCCGACATCACACCAAAAAAATCCATCCTTGCACTGGGGTCACTGCTTGGAAAACAAAGCTAGTGCTGGGGCCTTGCTTTTCCTTTTTCCTTTTTCCTTTTCCTTTTCCTTTTCCTTTTCCTTTTCCTTTTCCTTTTCCTTTTCCTTTTCCTTTTCCTTTTCCTTTTCCTTTTCCTTTTCCTTTTCCTCCCAAACCTTCCCCCTCTCCCAACCAAAGCCTCACTGCACCTTTTGGGTGGATTTTAGGCATTTTTAGAGCATCTCCAGAAACCTTTCCAGGCATTTCTCTCGTCCCAGAGCTGCTGGTGCTGAAATCCCCCTCAGGGCTGTGTGGGGATGGCTGGAGAGGCTCCCCAGGGCCCTGGGCAGGTCAGCAATTCCCAGAAAAGCTGAGTTTATGGAAAACTCTCCGGAGCACAGCACGAGGCACAGCCCAGCTCAGCACCTCTGTCCCCCCAGGCCCTTAAAGGGATTTACAGAGGCTGGTTCATGGGAGCAGCTGTGAGTGAGAGCCAGAGACACTGAGCAGCCAGGGCCTGCTCCTGCCCAAACTCACTCACAGGCCTGAAATCCATGGAAAACCTCAAATTCACACAGCCCCAAATTCACTCATAGTCCTGAAATCCATGGAAAACCTCAAATTCACACAGCCCCAAATTCACTCACAGGCCTGAAATCCACGGGAAACCTCAAATTCACACAGCCCCAAATTCACTCACAGGCCTGAAATCCACGGAAAACCTCAAATTCACACAGCCCCAAATTCACTCACAGGCCTGAAATCCACGGAAAACCTCAAATTCACACAGCCCCAAACTCACTCACAGGTCTGAAATCCACGGAAAACCTCAAATTCACACAGCCCCAAACTCACTCACAGGTCTGAAATCCATGGAAAACCTCAAATTCACACAGCCCCAAACTCACTCACAGGTCTGAAATCCATGGAAAACCTCAAATTCACACAGCCCCAAACTCACTCACAGGCCTGAAATCCATGGAAAACCTCAAATTCACACAGCCCCAAATTCACTCATAGTCCTGAAATCCACGGAAAACCTCAAATTCACACACCCCCAAATTCACTCACAGGCCTGAAATTCACACACAATCCCAAATTCACACATAATCCCCAACTCACACACAACCCCAAACTCACATACAGCCCCAAATTCATGCACAATTCCAAATTCACTCACAGGCCTGAAATTCATGCGCAACCCCAAATTCACACAACCCCAAATTCAAAAAATCCCAAATTCAAACACAGTTCCAAATTCACACACAACCCAAATTCACACACAGTCTCAAACTCACACACAGTCCCAAATTCACACAACCCCAAATTCATGAGCAATCCCAAATTCACACAATTCCAAATTCAGACACAGCCCCAAACTCACAAACAATCCCAAATTTGTATGCAGTCTCAAATTTACACACAACCCCAAATTCACAAAATCCCAAATCACACGCAACCCCAAATTCACATACAGTCCCAAATTCACACAACCCCAAATTCACACACAATCCCAAATTCACATAATCCTAAACTCACAAACAATCCCACATTCACACACAGTCCCAAATTCACACAATCCTAAATCCACACACAATCCCACATTCACTCTTTTCCTGTCCTCAGTTTAAACCCTCCAAACATGAGTTTAGTTTAAAGTAAATATTCATTTTTAATTCCCATATTTCTGTATTTCCCTGAGAAATCCCTGTGGCCCTGGGATGTGCCTTGGTGGGTGGTACCAACCAAATTGAACCCTCCTCATTGTGGTCAGGTATTCAAAAACACCTAAATGATTAAACACCATCATAAATATTCTGATTCATCCAAACACCTTTGATTTGGATTTTGTAAGACTTTAGTATTTTGTTTTTCAGCTAAAATAGGACATTTCTTCTTATTGCTCACAAAATAATCCCCATACACTTTGAATTATTTATTCCTCTTCATGTCCTTTCAAGTTCCTTTCTCAGGAAGGGTTGAATATTTTTCTTTTTCAGGAGTTCTGTCCCCACCTGCTCAAATTCAATACAAATTCCCTGCCTGTCCTTGCAGATTGCATTAAGCAGTCTGGGGCTGATGGACTCTTTAATAAAGTGAGTATCAGAGGCAGATTTGATAAAAGACATGCCACTGCTAACGATGCTTAATGAAAATAAAAGCTTTGGGGTTTGGTGTGCTGCCCATCCAGTTAAGTGGGATTGTATTTATTGGCCATCAGGCAGCTTGGGCAGAAAATGGAATTTTAGTGTTCCAGTAAAAATAGAAAACAGGCTGGGGCTGGGGGACAAACAGGGATTGTCAAGGGCACATAAATCCATGGAATTATTGCCTCTGGCTCCAGCAGGGATGTGGCCAGGCCAGGAGCAATGGATGCTGCAAATATTCCTGCTGCTGCTGCTGAAGGTTTGATGTGGAACAGGATCCTGGTGGTTTCCCCAGTGTTCCTCACCTGATTCTGGGGAAATGGGGATGCTGGACATGGACTTTCCCTGTTCCTGTGAGGCTTTCCTGGCTGTTTGTGGCACTTCCAGCTGTGTGACACAGGTGCACCTTCATCTCCCTCACCAAAGTATTCCAGAAACCTCAGAGCTTCCTTTGTGTGCTCTGCACAAATCCCTGCACAAACAGGAATTAAATCCATGTCAACCCATAAATCTGAACCTTTCAAACCCTGGGGCTCTCCAGAACAGAGCAATACTTACGATTTCCAAGAGAAATGTGTCATTCCATGACTTTATTCCCTGAACAGAGACAGCAGAATTCCTTCCCAGTATCCCATCCATCCCTGCCCTCTGGCAGTGGGAGCCATTCCCTGTGTCCTGTCCCTCCATCCCTTGTCCCCAGCCCCTCTCCAGCTCTCCTGGAGCCCCTTCAGGCCCTGTGAGGGGCTCTGAGCTCTCTCTGGAGCTTTCCCTGCTCCAGGTGAGCATTCCCATCTCTCCCTGGAGCCTTCCCTTCTCCAGGAGAACATTCCCAGCTCTCCCAGCCCAGCTCCAGCCCTTCCTGGCAGGGATCTGGGTCAGGTGAGGCTGCTCAGGGTGGGTGGATTTGCAGAGCAGAGCCTGGCTGGGGTGTGGGAGGTGCCCTCAGTGACAGCCACAGCTCCGGGAGGATGAGCAGTGCCAGCCTGGATGGCTCCTGTGCCAGCTGGGGTGGCTCCATCCCAAATCCAGCACAGGCAGAACCTCCCACCTCATCGGGGAGCTCCAGAGCCTCAGATTCCCTCTGAGCCTCCCACTCCCTGCCTGGCTGCAGCTCCTGAGGGGAGTTTGTACAAATAATCTGCTCAACCTGTCAAAGCCCATCTGAACAAAAATAACAACGCGAGAGACACCCAAAAACCCCAGCCTGCCTTCCCTGAAAAAACACCATGTGGCAATAGGACACGAAATAAAACGATGTGGACACTGGAACTTCTAAGGTGAAATAAAGGGAAGTTTAATGTGAAAAACGCCAATCACTTGTTTTTAAAATTTTAAAAGTTTAATAGTAATAAAATGGTTATTAAAATAGTAATATAATAGAGTAATAATACTTTGGACAGTTTGGGTTAGGACAATATGACACAATAAAAGCAAAGAGTTAGGGACAGTCTGGGTACCTCTTCTGGGCAAAATAAGCCTGAAAAAGGACCCACGTTAACAGAGGATTAACCCTTAAAAACAATAACCTGTTGCATATTCATAAGCCTCATCCATGATGCATAAATCCCATTCAAACACAGGATTCTGTCTGGGCAATGTCAGCTTGTTCCTCTGAATCCTGACAGTGTCCTCAGGGCTGAGCAAGTTGGGCAGAAGTTTGTTTATCTGATAAAGAAGCAATAAATTCTCTTTCTCTGAAAGATTCAGGTGTCCTGTGGCTGCTATCTCAGTGCAAGTCCTTTCTTTAAAGTATCTTACACAGCATAGTTTCTATTTTAACATTTTGTTATAACCTAAAACTATATTTAACACACTACTTAAGAAAATTAATACAGCATAACTTTCTAACATAACACATAATATTCATTGTGTGAATAGCCAATCATAAAATACACATTTTTCACATTTAATTTCTGACTCTAACATTTATAGACTTTCAAAAATGACAGTGGATTGGAGGGTGACAGTGCCACCTCTCCAATAACGCTGGACAAACCAACAGTCCATCAAATTTCTCCTCCTCCAGAAAAGAATGTAAAACCATAATTATTTAGAGAAAAGCTGTGAGAAAGTTCATTACAAGAATGTAAACATCAGAAGGCTTAGAAGGACTTAGAGGAACAGGGCAACAACACCAGGAAGAACCTCAGCAGTGGCCAGAAATTCCCTCCTTCCCCAACCCAGAGCAGCTTCCTCACAGGTTTATTTCAGGTGGAGAGAGGCCCATGAATTTTTTAAACCAATATTGAAGCCTCTCTTCTCCTCCTCTGTGCTGTGGGGGGCTCTGCTGATGGGCAGGAGATGGAGATGTGGAAGTGTTGGATTTTATCCTCCCCTCTCTTTTCCACTTGGACATAATTTGGAATGTCTTTCACAAACATCTCGTTTTAAATTAGTGATGAGGAGCCCCCACTGCTCTGATTGCAGCGTCTCTAATGATGGCAGTGATTAAGGAAACCACTCCAAACCCGGGTCAGGGCGGCTTTTAAGGCAAGGAAATGGGACATGAATAAGGAATAGGTGGGAAATGTGATCATTCCAGGGAAACCAAACCCGTGGTGTTGGTGAGAATCGGAGCTCTGCTCATTTCTGTCCCCACTCAGGCTGAATTTAAAGAGTTTGGTGTCAGGTTTCATCAGTGAGGGAGGCAAGTCTGGCTGCTGCTTTGTGGTGTCTGGATGGATGCTGAGATTTAGTGATAAATGCACCTCTAAATCCCCCTCCCTGCCCATTCCCAGTGGGCTTTGTCCTGCCCAGACCCACAGGAAGGAAATTCAGGAATTTGGCCCAGGGATGCTCATCCAGACAAATTGTGGCCCAGAAGCTCCAGTGAGATCCTGGAAGGTTCAGCTCACCCAGGCTCCTGCTGTGGCCTAAACCCAACCTCTGGACACCCCAAACCTGGAGTCTGGCTGTTTTCCTCCATTTTAACCCACCTGAATTTTGGCCAAAAAAGGGGCAGTGACTCCACGGGGCTGCCTGAGGTTGCCTGTCCTCATTTGCAGCTCTCTTGCTGTTGTGCTCTGCAGTGGGTCATAAATATTTCAGCATTCTCTTCCATCCGTGCGTGCCTGCAGCACCAGCTGATTGCAGCATGAAAAATTCAAAGTGCAGCAATCCCGGGCTGGGCTGATGGAGACCTGGGCTCCACTGAGGCTCCTCTTCTCACGAGCTGCAGCACCATGGAAACGGCCCCAAATCGTGCCATTGTGCCATTTTTAGGGGAAAATCCATTGTGGAAAGGTTTGGCCAGCCCTGGCAGTGGGGTCACTGCAGATGGAGGAAAAGTGGGGTGAAGAAAGGTGGGAAATTGGAAAATTGGGTTATTCCAGAGACATTGTGGATTCCCCATCCCTGGCAGTGCCCAAGGCCAGGCTGGACAGGGCTTGGAGCACCCTGGGACAGTGGGAGCTGTTGGGGCTGGAATTGGATCCTTCAGGGCCCTTCCAACCCAAACCATTCCAGGATTCTGGGGTTCTGTGAATTCAGAGGTTGAAAAGAAACAGGAAAAAAAGACATTTTTGTTTTCCCGTGGAGTGAGGGAGGAGGAGGAGTGGAATATTCACTCAAACCAAACAAACCTGTCAATAAATGGCTTTTTGGGGGGCTGAGAGCAGGGAAAGATGCAGCCCACAGCTGCTGGCCAGCAAATTCCAGCTGATTTGGGGATTTGTTCCTCCTGCAGTGGGAGTGGATGTGGCACTTGGGGACACGGGTGGCACTGCTGGGGGCAGTTGGACTCGATGGACTTTGAGGGCTTTTCCAGCCCCAGTGATTTTATAATTCTCTCTCTTTCCCCCTTTTTGGGGGCTGGGCTCTGCAGAGTCCTTGGAGCTGGGCAGGTTCTTGGTTTCCCATTGCAGGGATCACTTCAGGGGTGCTCGAAGATCAAATCCAGCAAAGCACCAGGTACTGGCTGAGGTGTGGACATCAGGGGGTAATGAATGTGCTTTGGGACTGTTCCTGCGAGTCCTTCTTGCTGTTACAGCCTAAAAACACCACCATGGGCCCCTATCATGGAATCACTGAGTTACTGAGGCTGGAAAAGCCCTCCAGGGTTAGCGAATCCAGGTTGGGCCAAATCCCACCATGCCCATAACCCACATCCCAGACTCTGACACTGCTCAGGGAAGGGAGGGGGAGGTCCCCCAGAACAGGGATCAAATACATCAACCCAAAAAAGGGGCTGAGCATCCCCTGTGCAGCCAGAGCAGCCCAGAGAGGGCTCTGAGATCTTGGACCTGATCCAGAGCAGGGATCAAATAAATCAACCCAAAAAAGGGGCTGAGCATCCCCTGTGCAGCCAGAGCAGCCCAGAGAGGGCTCTGAGATCTTGGACCTGATCCAGAGCAGGGATCAAATAAATCAACCCAAAAAAGGGGCTGAGCATCCCCTGTGCAGCCAGAGCAGCCCAGAGAGGGCTCTGAGATCTTGGACCTGGGCCAGGGGCAGAGGAGCCCAAATCCTCCCTGTGGACACTCCAAGGTGAGTCCTGAGGAACTGAGGCTGGGATGGAGCTCCCAGATTCCAGGGGAGTGAGCTGAACGTGCTGGGGGTGGGAATTGCTGGGTTCCTGTGCAAATCCAGGCCTTGCTGGCAGCTGCCAGCAATAGGAGCACTGGAATTTGGGAGTCAGCCACTCCTGTGGCACCATCCCACCAGGAAAAAGGTTTGTGGCCTTGGATCTGGCCACAGGAGCAATGTCCCTTGGGCAGGGGGGGGTTTTGCTGTTCCCAAGTGTGTTTGGGGAGGGAAGGCCTCCTGAAGGGCTGAATTGTGTCCTGAAGGGAATCGTGTCCCAAAAGGGATCATGTCCTGAAGAGAATCATGTCCTGAAGGGTGTAAATTGTGTCCTGAAGGGAATCATGTCCTGAAGGGAATTGTGTCCCAAAGGGAATTGTGTCCTAAAGGAAATTGTGTCCCAAAGGGAATTGTGTCCTGAATGGAATGATGTCCTGAAGGGAATTGTGTCCTGAAGGGTGTGAATTGTGTCCTGGAGGGAATCATGTCCTGAAGGGCATTGTGTTGTGAAGGGAATTGTGTCCTGAAGGGAATGGTGTCCCAAAGGGGATTGTGTCCCAGAGGGAATTTTGTCCTGAAGGGAATTGTGTCCTGAAGGATGTGAATTGTGTCCCAAAGGGAATTGTGTCCCAAAGGGAATGGTGTCCTGAAGGGAATTGTGTCCTGAAGGAAATTCATGTCCTGAAGGGAATGGTGTCCCAAAGGGAATGGTGTCCCAAAGGGAATGGTGTCCCAAAGGGGATCATGTCCTGTCCCAGTACTTCACTGGCAGACCCCACCACGGGGATTTTTCATTCTCTGCTAAATCACCTCGTGCTCTGAGCCCCATCACGCTCTGGAGCTGGGCAGGAGGGGTTTTTGGGGTGACCTAATTGAGGAGCACGTTCAGGAATTCTCAGCAGCTCTTTACCGTGCCTTTCCCACCGCTGGGATCCTGGGATTTTCCTCTCCGTGATGGCTGCAAAATGGAACATGAAAAGCACATTACTGCAGAGCACTCCAGGACAGGCAAAAATAGACCCTGATGTGGAGCAGCTCATCCCTGTGTCCATGTAAGAACAGCTGTAGCAGGGATGTTCTGTGTGGCTGCAGCCCCAAGCAGGCACCTGAGCTCTGTCCTCACGTGTTCTGGCTGGAAATCTCCTCCAGGTTTTCCCAGCACCTCTGTCCCTGCTGGAGGAGCAGCTTTTTTATTCCATTTCTAAACTCCTGCTGAAATTGTGTGGGGTTTGTAATTTCTCCTGTTACCTGGGCTGGGCACTCAGATGTGTTTTGTCCTCCCGGTGCCTTGGCTCAGCCCAGCCCCATGGAACCACTTTCCCTCCCCTAATGGCTCCTGCAGACACATCCATCAATATTTCAGCCTCTACTATTTTGCCCTGAGACCTTCTAAAGGCCGGGGCCACGCTTTTTGTGGAATTATTTATGGATCTCGTGTCAGGAGCAGCCTGTTAATCTCTGCCACTCTCCTGAGGGTGGCTTTGGAGGGATGCAGGGCCTGGAGGAACGCTGGGGCCTCCTGTGTGCTCAGCCCCAGAGGAGGCTGGAAGCATCCAGCAGTGCCATACTGGGGAAATTATCATTAAAGGGATGATTAATGGCACTTCTCAGCCGTTATTAAAGAAACTGAAGTGGCTGAGGTTCACATTTCAGCACAGGGTGGGTTCTTGGGGTGTCTGTGCTGGGCCAGGAGCTGCTTGATGATCCTGGTGGGTCCTTTCCAGCCCAGGATATTCCATGATTCCCTGGTTACTGATATTATTGTTACTGACATTATTATTAGTGATATTAATTATTAATACTGATATTGTTTCTGATGTTACCAGCACAGGCTGGCATGGTTAGAACCATTTTTTGGCAGCATTTTTTGGAACCATTTTTGGCAGCATTTTTTGGGGACCATGAAGCCCAGTTTGGTGGCAGACAACCAGCAAGGTGTGAGTTCAGGGAAAAAACCTTCCCTGTGAATTTTCCCTGTGAGTTTTCACATCAGTGGGCTCGTCCTGCTGCCTTTTATCTCCTCCTTTGTGCAGAAGGTGATGATTTGTGCATTGCTGCAAGGCTGCAGAAAATCTGCTGGCACAGGGAAGCAAAATCCTTAATTTCACGTTGTTACTACATGAATTATTCACCTGGACAAGGCTGCTAGGAAAAGGCTTGGGTTAAACCTGACTCAGTCAGAGCTGGCTCTGGCTGTGAGGAGCTCTGAGCCTGGCCTGGAGTCACGTTTGGAGGGCTGGGATCAGTTCATTCCCTGTCTGGTGCCTCTGTGTCTGCAGATCCAACGTTCCCTGGACGCAGCCCAAGGGCAGGAGGTGCTGGAAGTGCAGAATTGATCCCCCAGCTCCTCCTTCCCCACATCCCATTGCCCTCTAACGGCCAGCACGGAATGTGCGCAGCAAGAAGGGCCAAAATCCTCAGAAACCATTTAATGGACAACAAAAGAGGGAGGAAACCCCACCAGAGTGGCTGGGAAAATTGAGGAAAAATATGAGGAAATACTCAAGAAAGATTGAGGATAAATATGAGACAATACTCAAGAAAGATTGAGGGAAAACATGAGGCAATATTCAAATATCGACCCTGAAACAGCAGCCAGACAAATCTTACAAAAACCATATTTTGTCACCCAGGTGTGGTTTGATATACAGAGAAAATTGGAGAAATGAGACAATTGGCAAGAAAGGGGATTGGAGGATTTCTTAAGAGAAGCACAGAAAGTATACAACAGGAGGGGTGAAGAGAAAACAAAGGAAAAGGCCAGAGGGATGTTAACTGCCATTAGAGGAGGAAAAATTTGGTTTAATTGTAAGAAAAATGGACACTTCAAGAGAAATTGCCCCCAAAAGGAAGGGAACCTGACAGTTTTTAAGAACAAGCAAAGAGAGGAAGTAAAAGACTAAAGATGTCAAGGGCTTTGCCTCCTGGGGACAAAATCCATGAAAAACCCTTAAAAAATAAGTCCCCAAGAAGAAGAATTTTAAAAGTGTGCAATTCTGAGGGTGGGAGAGGAATTCCAGAGGAATTCACTCTGTTGGGATGCTCTGGATTTCCAGAACTCCCTGAAAACCTTCACAGAGAAGGTTGGGTTTGGGATGCAAGGGAATTCAGAGGTTGAAAAGAAACAGGAAAAAAGACATTTTTGTTTTCCTGTGGAGTGAGGGAGGAGGAGGAGTGGAATATTCACTCAAACTAAAAAAACCTATCAATAAATGGCTTTTTGGGGGCTGAGAGCAGGGAAAGGTGCAGCCCACAGCTGCTGGCCAGCAAATTCCAGCTGAATACCATGGAAACGGCCCCAGATATTGCCATTTTTAGGGGGAAATCCATTGTGGAAAGGTTTGGCCAGCCCTGGCAGTGGGGTCACTGCAGATGGAGGAAAAGTGGGGTGAAGAAAGGTGGGAAATTGGAAAATTGGGTTATTCCAGAGACATTGTGGATTCCCCATCCCTGGCAGTGCCCAAGGCCAGGCTGGACAGGGCTTGGAGCACCCTGGGACAGTGGGAGCTGTTGGGGCTGGAATTGGATCCTTCAGGGCCCTTCCAACCCAAACCATTCCAGGATTCTGTGAATTCAGAGGTTGAAAAGAAACAGGAAAAAAAGACATTTTTGTTTTCCCGTGGAGTGAGGGAGGAGGAGGAGTGGAATATTCACTCATACCACAAAAACCTGTCAATAAATGGCTTTTTGGGGGGCTGAGAGCAGGGACAGGTGCAGCTCATGGCTCCTGGCCAGCAAATTCCAGCTGATTTGGGGATTTGTTCCTCCTGCAGTGGAGCCTTTTGAGCAGCAGATGTCACATTTGTACAACACAACGAGAGGTTGTAGCTGCACACGGAGTAACCACGGGCGTCCCGGGGCAGGAGGGGCTGGAAATCAGAACCTGCTCTGGGTGGAATAAATCAGATATAAATTTATATATAAATTACAGAGAAATAGAATATTTTTCTACTCCAGGTCACTCTGAAGGAGGATTTTTGATCCCTGTCCAGGGCTCACCCTCTGCTCAGGGCTGGAATGAGAGTTCAGGTATGAGCAGGTGAGGATTTGGTTTTCTGCAGGAAAAGGCAGCCCAGGCTCCCGGTTTGGAGCTGAATCTCAGAAGATAATT
Source organism: Ammospiza nelsoni (assembly GCF_027579445.1). NCBI lineage: Eukaryota > Metazoa > Chordata > Aves > Passeriformes > Passerellidae > Ammospiza > Ammospiza nelsoni. The sequence goes on from NC_080662.1 coordinate 3,933,069, forward strand.
AATAAAAAAAGAAATGTCTAGGTTTGCTTCAAATCTCACTATTCTTAGAAAATTCTGGCATACTCCCAAAGGTTGGAAATCAGAAAGAAACAGATTTGAAGGTGGCAGAAAAGCTGTGTTGGTATATCCTGTCAAGCCTCATTATAAATGGAATTCAGCTTTCCTGGCTGACTTGGCAGGGCTGACAACACCTGGGAATGATCTTTTTACTGCAAATTGGGAATTTTAGGGCTCTGGCAATGTCAGAAATGACCCCACTTCACCCTGGTTTTCCTGTGCTTCATGATGGGTTTGAAAGAACACAACAATTGCTTCCTGTTCAGACAGAACTTTAATACAGAAATCTCTGTAAATACATTAATTACAGCTCATAAAAAATAACTTCTGGATTTTTACACCCCAGTCAAACCCAGGTGGAGATTCCAATCTGTTCCTGGCTCAAATAAAGCAGCAATTATCCAAAGAGGAAGGAAGCTCTGCTCTTCCAGTAACATCCATCCTCATCCAACACAACCTCAAAGGAAGAACTGAAATTCCAGCACATCCATGTTTTGCAGGGAATGGCATCCTCAACAGGGAATTTAAGGATTGTGGAGAGAATCCAGTGCAAAGGATCTTGCCAGAACCATTCCCAGTGTGTCTCATTGCTTTTTCCACGTCCAGCTCAGACCCTGGGGACACAACTTCTCTCCCCAGGGCAGGAAGAGTTTGTTTTTCTCCACAACTTGCACATGAGGGAGAAATCTTTGAGGGCAGAGAGGGCTGGAAAAGATCCAGAAATGGAGCCAAAAAAAAAGTTTGCAATTCCCAAACCTGGAGCAGCCACATTGTCCCTGCTGCCCTCAGCTCTGGCCCCAGAGGAGCAGAGGAGGAGCAGCCTCATCCACAGTGCTGGGGGTGTTCAGCAGCTGTTGTAACTTACTCCCAGTTTACACCTCAGTGCAAGTGGTGGCTCTGCTCTGCTTCCCTTGGACAGCAGCTCCATGTCACCACCAGGGCTCCTCACTGCCTGAAATCCCAAATCCTTCCAGTCAGTTCTCAAGGAGGAGAGGGAGATGGTCCAGGATGCCTTTGCCAGAAGTGGAGGAATCGAGGGATGAACTGTCCCTGGAAACTTCAGGTGGCCCAGCCAGCTCTGCTTGGGAAGCCTCAGACTCTGGGGTTCATGGGGGGCTTTAAAGCCTGCAGGGAAAAGGAGCAGTTAAATCCCAGCAGTAAAAGAATTCCATCCCCAGGGAACTGATGGGAATTCCATCCCCGGGGAACTGATGGGAATTCCATCCCCATGGAACTGATGGGAATTCCATCCCCATGGAACTGATGGGAACTCCATCCCCAGAGAGCTGATGGGAATTCCATCCCCAGGGAACTGATGGGAATTCCATCCCCAGAGAATTTATGGGAATTCCATGCCCAGGGAACTGATGGGAATTCCATCCCCAGGGGATTTATGGGAATTCCATGCCCAGGGAATTGTTATTCCCACCTGAATTACCTGGGGTGGAGGAGGGGGTTTGCCTTTGGGAAGGGGCACAGGAGGAGCTGTTCTCTCTGGAGCCTGGAACAAAATGGGGTTTCAATGTCACTGGGGTTCTCTGAGCAGCTGCAGAACCTCCCCAGCCCCAGCCACCCTCACCCTGCAGCATTTTCCTGCTGCAAAATCCCAGGAATTCCCACCTGTCCATGTGCAAGGGGGCAACAAAATACAAATACAAGGGGGCCAGGTCTGTTTCAGAAGACACTGAGCTATTCCCAATATTTAAATATTGATATCCAAGCTCACAGAGTGGGATTTAAATGTGGTTTATAACTGATACATGGAAATATTTTATATCTTATACTTTGTATTTACATTTTATATTGTCCTGACCCAGTATTTGTGCAGGCACCACCCCAGAGTTTTGTGACCAGAGTGAAGATGGATTTTACACCGTCCTGCCAGGGGGGCAGGGGCCTGAAATGCTGAAATGGTGAACATTTGAGGCAGGTATTTCCTTTTAATTAGGATGGTTTGGGTTTATTAATGAGAAATAGAACCATTCCTCTGAATTCTTACAAATGTAAGACCCAGCACATCTCTGCCACACAGGGACCCTCACAGGCACCTGCAGCAGCAGAGTTACTCATCATTTACTTTGTGTTTACACCTGAAATGCCTCTTGGCTTAAACTCCAGCTACTGAGTTTGTTTCTGATGCCTTGGAGGACCCCCTGGCTGATGAGGAATATTTGTGCAGTTTAGGATTACACAGCCAAAAATTGATTCCTACCCTAAAAACCTGTGCTTTGAATAGCTGTGATTTTAAATTTTCACTTTAAATCAGAAGCTGCAAATATGAATTGGGATCTGATAGAGATGTGTGAAGCTGCAGGGTTGTACTCACAAACTTCTCCTCGGGGTGGGAAGAGCCAGGTTTGGGGGCAGGAACGGGAGGTGGGGGACCCTTGGGCCTCAGGGCAGGCTGGAAAAAACAGAACATGAACCATTTAACCCTCTGTGTGCACCCACGTGTTCCTTGGGGATGTGCAGCCTGGAGCTGGACATGAAAATGCTTTAAGGGGCTGGGGGTGCAGGGATGGTGACTGAGAAAACAGAGCCCACTCCGGAGCTCAGGGATGTCCCTTTGGGATCAGGGGTTTGTCATGTTCCCAAATCCCGCAGGAAAGCAGGGACGTTCCCAGAAGTACTCACACTCTGAAGGTGCGGTTTGTTCTCCTGAGGTGGAGGCACGGGAAGAACTTTCTTATCAATTACCTGCGGACGGGAACGGTCACAAATGGGGCGGAGCCCTTATCTCACCTCCTGCCTTATCTCCGGCTGTCCCTGCCCTGCCCCGGCTCACTGGGGACCCAGAGCCCTCCCCATGCCGGCATTCCCAGCGCTGTCCCTCCCCTCAGCATTTCTGGGAATTCGTGCTGGAGTTCCCGGCGCTGTCCCCTCAGCATTTCGGAAATTCGTGCTGGGATTCCTCCCCTCATAATGTTGGGAATCTCGTGCCACCATTCCCAGTGCTGTCCCTCCCCTCATAATTTTGGGAATCTCATGCTGGGATCCCCAGCACTGACCCCTCAGCATTTTGGGAATCTCATACTGGGATTCCCAGCACTGTCCCTCCCCTCAGCAATTTGGGAATCTTGTGCTGGGATTCTCAGCACTGTCACCTCATAATTTTGGGAATCTTGTGCTGGGATCCCCAGCACTGCCCCCTCAGCATTTTAGGAATCTCATGCTGGGATTCCTCCCCTCAGCATTTTGGGAATTTCATGCTGGCATTCCCAGCACTGTCCCTCCCCTCAGCAATCTGGGAATCTTGTGCAGGGATTCTCAGCACTGTCCCCTCATAATTTGGGGAATCTTGTGCTGGGATCCCCAGCACTGCCCCCTCAGCATTTTAGGAATCTCATGCTGGAATTCCTCCCCTCAGCATTTTGGGAATTCCATGGCGGCATTCCCAGCACTGTCCCTCCCCTCATAATTCTGAGAATCTCATGCTGGGATCCCCAGCACTGACCTCTCAGCATTTTGGGAATCTCATGCTGGGATTCCTCCCCTCAGCATTTTGGGAATTTCATGCTGGCATTCCCAGCACTGTCCCTCCCCTCAGCAATTTGGGAATCTTGTGCAGGGATTCTCAGCACTGTCCCCTCATAATTTGGGGAATCTTGTGCTGGGTTCCCCAGTGCAGCCCTGTCAGCATTTTCAAAATCTCATGCTGGGGTTCCTCCCCTTTATAATTTTGGGAATCTCGTGCCGACATTCCCAGCACTGTCCTTCCCCTCAGTATTTTAGGAATATCATGCTGGGATTCCTCCCTCGGCATTTTGGGAATCTCATGCTGGAGTCCCCAGCGCTGTCCCTCTCCTCAGCATTTTGGAATCTCATGGTGGGATTCCTCCCATCATAATTTTGGGAATCTTGTGCTGGGATCCCCAGCACTGTCCCCTCAGCATTTTGGGAATCTCTCATGCTGGGATTCCTCCCCTCATAAGTTTGGGAATTTCATGCTGGCATTCCCAGCGCAGTCCCTGCAGCATTTTGGGAATCTCAAACTGGCATTCCCAGCACTGTCCCTCCCCTCAGCATTTTTGGGAATTCGTGCTGGAGTTCCCAGCGCTGTGCCTCCCCTCAGCATTTCGGGAATCTCATGCTGAGGTCCCCAACCTTGTCCCCTCAGCATTTTGGGAATCTCATCCTGGGATTCCTCCCCTCAGCATTTTGGGAATCCTGTGGAAATGCAGTCCCTTGGGCTGATGGTTTGAGCCCTGGGGACAGTCCCCAGCTGTCCCTGCTCTCACCTTCTGGGCAGGTGGCACCAGCACAGGCTGTTCCCTGCAGCTCTGCTCCTGATCCACAAACACCTGGTTGGTGGCTCCGGGTCCCCTCCTGGTCTGGTGGCTGTCAAAGATTTCAAATCATGCTCAATTTTAGGTAACTGAAGAAAAACCTCACAGCTGAGGCCCTGCCTTACTCCTGCTGGTGTTTTGTACCCATGTCTTTGATTTCTTTCTTCCCTTTATTCATTGGGATTCTTAAGGATTTATCAAGAGCTCCATTTCAACTCTTCCATCCCCTCCCAGCCATGGCATTTCTGATGCCTCCACAAATCTCATGGACCATCTTCCTTCCCTCCCAGGATCTAATTCCCCCCACCCCCAGTGCAAACTCTGCAGGGATTTCCTGGCTGTGGTTTGTGGGTTTTAGGTGGATGTGGGAAGGATTTACCTCTTGTGGGAGCCTCGGAAGCGGGTGAGCAGCACGGCTGCAACTGCAGTGACAGCCAGGACAGCCAGCACGCCAGCAGCCACAGCAATGCCTGGCAGGGACAGAAACAGCCCTTAAAAATCTGGGAATTACAGAGGGCAGGGACAGAAACAGCCCTTAAACACCAGGGATCACTGTGGGCAGGGACAGAAACAGTTCTGAAACACCAGGGATCACTGAGGGCAAGGAGAGAAAGAATCCTAAAACACCAGGGATCACTGAAGGCAGGGACAGAAAGAATCCTAAAACATCAGGGAATCACTGAAGGCAGGGACAGAAACAGTTCCTAAAAAATCAGCAGGGACAGAAACTGTTCCTAAACATCAGCAGGGACAGAAACAGTTCCTAAATATCAGGAACTGTGGGCAGGGACAGAAATAGTTCTGAAACCCCAGGGATCACTGAGGGCATGGACAGAAAGAATCCTAAAACATCAGGGAATAACTGAGGGCAGGGACAGAAAGAGTTCCTAAACATGAGCGGGGACAGAAAGAGTTCCTAAACACCAGGGAATCACTGAGGGCAGGGACAGAAACAGTTCTGAAACACCAGGGATCACTGAGCATTGGGACAGAAACAGTTCCTGCAAAATCAGCAGGGACAGAAACAGTTCCTAAACATCAGCAGGGACACAAACAGTTCTTAGAACATCCCAGAACCACTGAGGGTGGGAGACACCCAGCAAGATTCACCATTATTAAGAAGTTTCCCATCACCACTGATGAAGGAATTTTATTATCTCTGTTTTCATTCTATGGGTTCTTCTCCTGCACACAAATGGTGATGGAAAGGAGAGAACTCCTGCTGGTTTTGCCATGTTTGAAGTCAGTTGTTCCCTGAGTTGTCCCTGGGATAAACAAACCTTGAACAAACCCTAAACCATCCCTGCCCTTTCCATTGACACTCAAAGATCCTCCCCTGTCCTTCCTCTCCTCTGTCCCAGAGACTGTTACCCACAGAAGGGTGCAGACCTTCAAACTGCCCTCAAATAAAGTTTCTTCCACAATTTTCAACAAAACTACTCCAAAGCCTCAACCAAGTCAGAGGTTCAGAGCTAACAGCTCTGGAGAGGGTGAAGAGAGAACAAAAATATTCCATATTATAAATTAAATAAAGGCTTTTTTTTTCCCCTTAACATGTGAAAATCTGGACACAAATTATTTTCCCTCAGAGGTGGGTCAGTTAAGGACCATGCTGATGATAAATGAACTTGTCCAGCTCCCTCACAGCAAAGCCTATGGGATCCTGGCTCCACTTTGAAGGGACAGAGAACTCATTATTCCAAGAATAAACAGGAGAAGCCTGTTGGTCTCATCTCCAGGGGGAATCACTTGTCAGCTTAGAGAGGAAAACACCTTCTCTACTCCTCCCTGCAGGACTGAGGGGTGCTCAGAAATCAGCTCCCTGGGATACAGTGCTGGGATTTAGGTTGGATATGAAGTGAATTTTCTTCATGGAAGGGGTTGTGCAGTTCTGGGACAGGCTGGAGTTCCCAGCCCTGGAATTGTTCAAAAAACCTGTGCCTGTGGCAGCTGAGGACATGATTCAGTGCTGCTGGGCTTGATGAGCTTAATTATTCCAATTAACAATTGTATGAGCCACTCTGGTGCGGGGCTGCTCCCCTGGAGCTCCCCAGCTCCTTCTGGTGCCTTTTGGGGCAGATTCACAGAATTCCCAGAATCACTGGGTTGTAAGAGACCTCAAAGATCATCCAGTCCAACCCAGCCCCAGCACCTCAACTCAACCCTGGCACCCAATGCCACATCCAGGCTGGTTTTAAATCCTACAGGGGCTACACCCAAAATGGATGATGGGTCATGGGTTTCACACTTTTATAAGTTTGGCCAATTTGCATATTGGGGTTGATCTTCCAATTACAGCTGCAGGTCATGAAGTCATTGACCCCAAGTTTGCTGCCCCCAACTCCCTTTTGTTCCCATCTCTGGGCCCTGAGGCAGTGAGGTGTCCTTGGTTCCCAGGCCTGCAGAGGAATTGTTGTGTCTGCCCCAAAATGGGAGAGCAGCAGCTCACACTGGGTGTGGAATTCAGAGTTATGCCCTAAAGAACTGCAGGATTACAAATATATGAAAATGTAAAAGCTAAAATCCTGGAGAGGAATTGTGTCTGCCTAAAATGGGAGAGCAGCAGCTCACATTAATATGGAGTTCAGAGTTATGGCCTTGTCGCAGACATTTCTTCACAGAAATCCTTTCTTTCAGATTTCTGTGTCTTCTGGAGGCCAAAGTAAACAATTATTATCAAATGCTGTAGAATGTAACAAGAGTTTCCTGATTAGCTCATTTTCTATGTTTATAATTAAGGGCCAATCACAAAGTGCAAGCTAAGAGACTGAGTCCTTAGCCACAACTTTGTTGTAGATTCTTTCTATCTATTCTTAGCCTAGCCTAGCTGCTCTGCAAACCTCTCTCTATATTCTATTTAGTATAGTCTTAATGTATTATATATGATATATAAATAAATTCAACCTTCTAATCAAAATACAAAATTCACCGTCTCTCTCTCACCAGCTGCGACCCACTCAGGCACAGTAATAATGGCCTAAAGAACTGCGGGGTTACAGATAGATGGAAAATAGGAAACCTGAAATGCTCAGGGATCCCTTGCAGGCAGGAAAGGACACATTCCAAGTGTGGCACTCACTGGTGAGGGCTGAGGAGCTGTCACAGTTGGGGGGTGCCCACCCCTCCTCACACTGGCACTGCAGCTCGTGGTCACACACCTGGGGGCACAAACAGGGACACCAGTGAGTCTGGGGGCTCAGAAAGTTTCTGAGTGAGGATGCTGAGAGGTTTTTTTAATCTCTTCACTTATCTGAGCTAAAATTTAGCACAAAAAGGAGCAGTTTGGGGTGTTAAAGGACAGTCCTGATGTCATGCACCTTTTGCTTCTGCAGGGAAAGCTTCACTATAGAGTTAATCTATTTATCTGTAGGTCTCTGAATGGTCAAATGTGAGAAGAATTCTCCTCCCCAAACCAAAATAACCTAAAAGAGGAGAGCTGTGATACCATGGCTCAGGGGCAGGGTCAGACACAGGGGCTGTGTCCATCTTCTGGGCAAAAATATTGATGTTCCCTCAGATGAGATGTGTTTTCATAAAAATTTTTAAAGTTTCTGACTCCTCAAATTTGACAGATTTGTATCAATGACTTAAACACTGTCAGCAAGGAGGTCTGAGCCTGATCTGCATCATTTTCTTGGGGTTTTAAAGTGAACAACATCAAATGCTGGTGTCTTACAGCATGGCCAGGGCACTTGGCAGAGCAGTTGGTGGATCTGAAGACATCCTCAGCCTGGACACACTCCCCACGGCTGCACACCTGAAATGAGAGCAAACCACAGGGATTTGGAGCTTCTAGGACAGGCAGAGTTTGCACTTTATCCTGGGAGGGGATGGAGAACAGCTCTGGAAATCCCTCAGACCCCTTTAGGAGTGGGAGATGAGGGGTTGATTTTCCATTTGGGTGTTTTGTAGAAAGGAGAGTGACAGAGATGTGCAGACATCACTGCTCCCCACTCAATCCCTCATCCCTCCCTTCCAGGCAGGAATATTCAAGGGAGTGACTGGAAAAGAGCACCCAGTGATGAGGGACAGCCATTATGGAAATAATTAAATGCAATAATTAAATGCAGTAACATATTAATGATCTCCTAACCTCTCAGACAAAGCTGCGTTTCTGCTGCCACACATCTTTGTGTCAGTAAAGGGAACGAGGCAGCCGCCAAGCCTAAGGAAATGGGAATGCTGCCAATTGCTGTTTGCTTTGCTGCTGGGTTGGGATAAAAGTTGGGAAAACAGAGCAGCAGAAGTTTGGGGTCCACTCAGTCCTCCCTGTTTAAAATCTTCCCTGTACAGGACAGAATTATATCAACAAGGCTGAAAGAGGGGGAAGAACAAAGGAAGAGAGGATTCTCCACTCACCATCCCATTGCCACACTTGGTTCCATCCAGGATCATCCCTGGGTCGTCCCTCCCACCCCTGGAGAAGCTGCCTTTGCAGGCCCTGAAGGACAGCAGGCTCCCGTCCCGAGGCATCTCCCTGCCTCCAGAGCAGAACAGCTTCCCACACAGTTTGTCTCTGCAAGGACAACAGGAGCTGTCACCCCAAGGACAAGGCCCAGCAAACCCCCCGAGCTGGGCTCTCCTGCAGCCTGAATTCCAAGGAAATGCTGCAGCAGGGAATGCTGGTGTGGCACCTTGGCTGGAGCAGGTGGCAGGTTCTTAAATCCTGCTGAGCTTAGCAGGGAACACAAATTGATTCACAGAAATGAGCATTTAACTCATATTCCTTCACTTCTGAAGCTCAAATTCCCCATCCCAAAATCCCTGGAGTTCCCTGCACACCCTCACACTCATCCTCCCAAGCAGCCCTGCCCAGGTATAATATATTATATTATATTATATTATATTATATTATATTATATTATATTATATTATATTATATTATATTATATTATATTATATTATATTATATTATATTATATTATATTATATTATATTATATTATATTATATTATATTATATTATATTATATTATATTATATTATATTACATTACATTATATTACATTATATTATTACATTACATTACATTACAATAATATATAATGTAATGTAATGTAATGTAATGTAATATATGATAGGATAGGATAGGATAGGATAGGATAGGATAGGATAGGATAGGATAGGATAGGATGGGATAGGATAGGATAGGATATAATTGATATAATTGATATAATATAATATAATATAATATAATATAATATAATATAATATAATATAATATAATATAATATAATATATGATATGATATGATATGATATGATATGATATGATATGATATGGCATAATGTGCACACCTTTGCTCTCTCACCTCATGATTTAAATCCACTTTTCTTAGAAATTACTTCCCCCAGTTTTCAGACAGAACAAGAGGGAACACAGGGCTGTGCCATTCCTTGTTTCTGTCTCCTGATTAGAGTAGGAATGGCCTCCTCTCTTCCCAAATCCCAGCACATCCCACAGCCCAGTGCTTACTTTCTCTTGCAGGGGAGGTAAGTGCCCTGCTCCTTCCTGCAGTACCCGAAGTACTTCCCCATCTCGTTCACATTGTAGCAAGAGGCTTCGCCCTCTCTGGCCTCTGCAGGAGGAAAACAATAAATAGGGTGAGTTTGGGATCCCAAACCAGAACCGGGGATATTCCAGCTCCTTCCTTTGCTCTGGAAATGGCCTTTCCCAGCCACGTCATGGGCACAAATGAGTTTCTGGAGAAGAGAAAGTTCCAGGGACACCTCAGAGCTCCTTCCAGAGCCTGAAGGGGCTCCAGGAGAGCTGGAGAGGGGCTGGGGACAAGGATGGAGAGACAGGACACAGGGAATGGCTCCCACTGGGAAAAGCGAGATTGGGGTGGGATTTTGGGAAGGAATGAGTGTGGGGAGGGGCTGGGATAGAATTCCAGAGCAGCTGTGGCTGCCCCTGGATCCCTGGAGGTGCCCAAGGGAGAGGAGAAGGCTCCACGGAGAGCTCAGAGCCTGAAGGGGCTCCAGGAGAGCCGGGAAAGGACTGGGGACAAGGATGGAGGGACAGGACACAGGGAATGGCTCCCACTGCCAAAGGGCAGGAATGGATGGGATGTTGGGAATTAGGAATTGTTCTCTGTTGTGATATATGTTATAAAATAATTCGTGCTGAAGGAAATAAAAAACCACAGCATTTTGTGCACTAAAGGCAGTGTCGTGCACCAAGCAGTAATAGGCTAAGTGATGAGGATGGAGATTCAAACACCAGGAGGACACTGTCTCCAGGGATGGATATTTCAAGGGATTTTTCCTCTGACAAGACCCCAGCAAGAGGCATTTGATAGGCACCATATATAAGATAATAACACCAGAAGTTTATCTCAGAAGATTTTCACCTGACAGGATTTCAGCAGTTATTCACCAGTTCCGAGAAACGGGGCAGCAAGAAAGAAAACTGTGATAATATGCTAAAGAAGGGCCCCTTCCAGAGCCCAAAATGCTGTATTTCTAAATGATATTTATTTCTCAATTTTACTTATTTTATTTCTAAATGATATTTCTAAATATCATTTAGAAATAAATGATATTTGGAGACCCATGGGACTTTGGTGCAATAGAGGCCAAATCCTGGGTTTCCCCGACTCTGATTGCCTGGCTCAGAGTCGAATTGCTTGTGGTTTTTACCAAAATTCTACTTTGATTATTTAATAAATTTCCTTAATTATTAAATTGGAGTATTCATTTATAACACCATGAAGGTGGGAAGGGGCTGGGGTGGAATTCCCAGGGAGCTGTGGCTCCCCTGGATCCCTGGCAGTGCCCAAGGCCAGGCTGGAGCCCCCAGGGACAGTGGGAGGTGTCCCTGCCATGGCAGGGGTGGCGCTGGATGGGATTTAAGTCCCCTTTCAGCCCAAGCCATTCTCCAGCTCTATGAAATGCTGCTTTCAGAAGCACCAGATGTGCCAAATCTGGCTGTTAATTTGAAGGACAGTCATTTCCTTTTCCTATCTGGCCAAAACCACTTCCCCAGCTCCATTCCAACTAACTCAGACGTGTTCTGCAGAAGAGGAATGTGCTCCCCACTTCCCGTTTCCCTGAAAGCACAGAGCACGCCATGCCCTGAGGTCTGGCTCATGAGCTACAACCACTGACAGTAGGAAATAGAAAAATCATCATTAATTATGCTACAAAATGGAGATTATTTGTATGGATGGGCTGTCACTGTCATATTTTCTGAAAAATTCCTTTGCCAGGATTTCTTCTCCTGGGAAGATGAGAAGCCTCAGAGAAAAAACGATATTATCTCATTTGCTTCTCCCTGTTTTGCTGCTTTGGAACGTGGCTGGAGATTGTTTACCAGCAGGTCCATGTTTGATTGGTTCCGTGTGAATTGTTTTTAATTAATGACCAATCACCGCCAGCTGTGTCAGACTAAGGAGCCAGTCATGAGTTTTTCATTATCATTCTTGTTAAGCCTTCAGTCTCTATCCTTTCTCTATTCTGTAGTATATATATATATATATATATATATATATATATATATATATATAAAATAGTATAATTTGAATATATATATATACACACTATAGTATATATAGTATAATATATATACTATATATAATATATATAGTATATATATTATACTATACATTAGTATAGTATAATATATAGCATTACATAACATATTATTATATTCTATTATAAATATTATATTATATTATATTATATTATATTATATTATATTATATTATATTATATTATATTATATTATATTATATTATATTATATTATATTATATTAATAATAGTATAGATGTTGCTATATATTATATATTATTATAATACCTATTATATAAGTTATATATTATATATAATATATAATAAATTATTAATAAATTACTATTATATTATAATAATGTAATGTAATAATATAATATAATATAATGTAATATAATGTAATGTACTGTAATGTAATGTAATATAATATAATGTGATATAATGTGATATAATATAACAATGTGATATATGATATATGATATATGATATGATGTAACATAACATAATGTGATATGATATTATATGATATTATATGATATGATGCAATGTAATGTAATGTGATATAATAATAAATTAGCCTGCTAAGAACATGGAGTCAGATTCACTCATCTCTCACCTCGTCCTGGGGACCCCTGCCAATACCACAAAGCCTGAGCTGAAGAGCAGACCCACAGTTCCTGAGGTGCAGTGGATCTGAGGATGTGATGCAGAATTCCCTCTCCTGTCTCTCGTGCCCGAGCCAAGCCGATTTTCGGTGCCACGGGGAACTCACCTGGCCCAAAGACGTGTTTGCACTGGCTGTCACGGGTGGGACAGGTGCCCATGTAGCAGTAGCCCTCTCCAAATCTGCAGGGGTGCCCGTTGACACGGAAGCGATCCTCGGGGCAGCTGGGGGAGCGCCCCGTGCACATCTCAGCCAGGTCACAGTCGTCCTTCACCGGCCGGCACACCGAGCCCGACTTCTTGAACTGCGCAGGGAGCAAACGCCACACTCGGCACCCAGCTCCTCCACACTGCCCAAACCACCCAGCTGAGGGCTGGAACAGGCAGGAAAATCTCACTGCACAGGGGTGGGGGCAACAGCCTGGTCAGAGAGTGAGCAAACGGCTTTGTGTGCTCACAGTGGGCTTGGGAGACTTTTTAGGGAGTTGTAGAAGAACAATGATAACTTGTTAGTATAAACAACCTGTGTTTTCCTACTCTTTCTGTTCTTCTCAAGGACTGTTTGTGAGAAAGTTTTTGTTAATTAGCCAATCAAGTAGAAATCTAGTCAAATCTATCTATGAAAGAAGAGAATTTTCATATTAAAGCTGCTCTTTTGCAAACCAGCCTTGCAGTGAATCTGTGTCATTTCTTGCTCAATGGTGACACACAGGCTGTGTGAGGAGCAGGATCCATATCTCACTTCGTGTTGGATCTGTCAGTTCTCAGGGGTTGCCTCTTGTGCCACAGCTTTTATTGCCAGGAGAAAATGGCCAACCAAAGGGCTCATTTCTGCAGGGTGGTGGGAGATTGAGGGAGTTGATGGTGGGGGTTTGGGGTGGGCAGTGACAGCACCTGAGGGAATGTGAGGGAATGGCTGGAGCTGTGCCAGGGAGGGAATGGCTGGGGATCAGGGAAAGGCTGGATTTTGGGAAAGGCTCCTTCCCCAGAGGGTGCTAGCATGGCCCCGAGGCTGCCAGAGCTCCAGAAGTGTTTGGACAGCACTCTAGGGATACCCAGGGTGGGATTTTGGGGTGTCTGTGCCGGGCCTGGGGTTGGATCAGTGATCCCACAAGTCCCTTCCAGCCCAGGCCATTCCATGACTCCATGACAGTGCCCTTGGCAGTGCTGTCCAACACAGGGACCAGCGCAAGGTGAGTTCCTGCTTTATTGCAGCAGGGGTGAGGATCTGCAGAGGGAGGGTTTCTCACCCAGGAGTTCTCACAGGGGAGGTGAGGGGTCTCACCTGGCAGATTTTACAGGGGAGGGCAGGGGTCTCACCTGGCAGTTCTCTGAGGGGAGGGGTCTCAACTGGCAGATTTTACAGGGAAAGGGTCTCACCTGGCAGTTCTCACAGGGGAGGGCAGGGGTCTCACCTGGCAGTTCTCACTGGGGAGGGGTCTCACCTGGCAGTTCTCATAGGGGAGGGCAGGGGTCTCACCTGGCAGTTCTCACTGGGGAGGGGTCTCACCTGGCAGTTCTCACAGCACTCCCCGGAGGCACAGGCAGCTCCCGAGCTCAGCTTGCAGGTCTCAGGGTCACAGCAGTCGTTGGTGCACTCCTGGGACAGAAGCAGAAGTCAGAGCTGGGGACAGGGACCCCACACCACTGTCCCTGGCTGGGACGGAAGTCTGGCACCCACCCTTGGCTTTTTTGGGGAGCACCTTCCCTAAAATGCCTAGGTTTGCAGGGAACTGGGGCTTTGTGCTGAGCTGTGGGGATGGCTTTGTCCACTCTCAGTTCCTCTGCCACCCTCCTGACAAAACAGGGCTTCATCCTTCCCAGCACTCAGCACATCCCCAGTCATCCCAGCTCAGCAGTTTGATGACCACAATTTCTGCTTCAGCAAGAGCTTTCAGATTACAAGGAATTCATTTAGAATAATGAGAGACTGTGTAGAGTTTAAGCTTTCTAACTCCTTTGCCCGGCACTGTTTTTATATACCCCAAAGGGTCTTGCCAGCCATTCTGGATTTGCTGAGCAATGGCTCAATAGCAATTAGCAATGGCTCAGCAGCAGGGTTAATTGAGTAGCTGTGAATCCTACTGTTAATGTCCATTTTACCAGGCTGGCATTGCCAGTGTGGCCATGGGATCATGGTGTTATTAATGGCATTGAGATCTATACACAACAGAGAGTAGTCATGAGCCTACTGAGTTTAGAAAAGAGAAAGATGACTTAACATTTACTTGAGCAGGAACTTTCATTCCAAGTCTGTATTTTTTATTTGAAACATTGGGCAGCTCCAAATCACATGCAGTAACATGTGAAGCCAAAATTCAGCCTGTTTTAGTTTTACTGGTGTGAAAAATGCATGTATTTTATGATTGGCTTTTTGCAAATATTAGGATGAATATTATATGTGTTGTGTTAGAAAATAATGCTGCATTAATTTTCTTAAGTACTGTGTTAAATATAGTTTTAGGTTATAAAAATTGTTAAAATAGAAACTATGCTATGTAAGATGCTTTGTTTAACAAGAAGAGAGATAACAGCCACAGGACACCTAGACCTTTCAGAGAAAAAGAATTTATTGACTTCTTATGAGAAGAAACTAACTTCTTCCCACCTTGGAGGCACTGTTAGGATTAGAAGGAAGAAGCTGACACTGCCCAGACAGAATCCTGTGTTTGAATGGGATTTATGCATCACGTATGAAGTGTATGAATATGCAACGGGCTATTGTTTTTAAGGGTTAATCCTTTGTTAGCAGGGGTCCTTTTTCGGGCTCGTGATGCCCAGAAAAGGTACCCGGACGTCCCTAACTCTTTGTTTTTATTGTCTCATATTGTCCTTATTCAATTTGTCCAAATTGTTATTACTCTAATTGTGTTACTATTCTTTTTAACTATTTTATTACTATTAAACTTTTAAAAATTTTAAAAACAAGTGATTGGCGTTTTTCACCCTGGGACGCAAATTTTGCAGCAACAGTTGGAAGCCCTCATTCAAAAAAAATCTGATGATTAGAAGAGCTCACTGAAACAATATATTTTATGTTTATCTTTGGACTTCAATTGCTTCAGGGATACACCAGGGTTGCCAAACAGCAGCGTCCACCGCAGGGCCAGCCAGCCAGCAGCAGCCCAGCGTGGGCAGAGCCCCGTGCCCCCGCAGGTACCTCAGGGGTGCCGCAGTCGCACTCCTCGCCGCGCTCCACGAAGCCGTTCCCGCAGGAGGCGGGGGCGATGATGCTGCCCTGCTCGGGGACGTTGCTCAGGCAGCGGGGCATGTCGGCCAGCATGAAGGACTCGAAGCTCTGCAGGCTGCACGAGCTGAACTCCTTGGGGATCACCGAGCTGCGGGGACACAGGAGGGGTTATGGTGGGATGGGCCCGGGCAGGGAGTGAAACATCCTTGGGGAGAACTGAACATGAGACTGTCCCCACTGCTCTTGGGGGAAACATTGTTCTAAATACACATTTGACATATAATGTTTTATATATACTTATTATATATCTAACATTTTATATCTATATCTATATCTATATCTATATCTATATCTATATCTATATCTATAACTATATCTATACACACATACATATACATAACATTTTATATCTCTATCTATCTATCTATCTATCTATCAATTTAATAATATATATTTAATTATATATAAAAGTAATATTTAATATATATTTCTATATTAAATATATTATATATACTATGTATAATATAGTATATATACTATATAGTATACTATATAGTGTATATAGTATATTATATATACTATATATAATATAGTATATATACTATATAGTATACTATATAGTATATATACTATATAGTATACTATAGTATATATACTACTAAAAGTTATTTCTATATAAATGTAATCATTTATATCCATTATATATAAAAATTAATATTGAATAACATATTTATATATAGAATATATATTATTATATATATTCTATATATTATTATATATAGAATATATATTATTACATATAATAGTATATATCTCATATTATATTATATTATATACATATACATAACATTATATATCTATATCTATCTATCTATCTATAAATTTAATTATATATATTTAATTATATATAAAAGTAATATTTAATATATATTTCTATATTAAATATATTATATATACTATATATAATATAGTATATATACTATATAGTATGCTATATAGTATATATACTATATAGTATACTATGGTATATATACTACTAAAAATTATTTCCATATAAATGTAATCATTTATATACATTATATATAAAAATTAATATTGAATAACATATTTATATATAGAATATATATATTATTATATAGAGAATATATATTATATATAATAGTATATATCTCATATTACATTATATACATATACATAACATTATATATCTATATCTATCTATCTATCTATAAATTTAATAATATATATTTAATTATATATAAAAGTAATATTTAATATATATTTCTATATTAAATAAACAATATATACTATATATAATATAGTATATATACTATATAGTATACTATATATATATATACTATATAGTATACTATAGTATATATACTACTAAAAATTATTTCTATATAAATGTAATCATTTATATACATTATATATAAAAATTAATATTGAATAACATATTTATATATAGAATATATATATTATTATATAGAGAATATATATTATTATTATATATAATAGTATATATCTTATATTATATTATATTATATTATATTATATTATATTATATTATATTATAGTATATTATAGTATATTATAGTATATTATAGTATATTATAGTAGATTAGATTAGATTAGATTATATATATCATATATAATTATATATATAGAATATATGTATTATATATAGAATATATTCTATATAATATATATAGAAATATATTATATATGATTTATGAAAATTATTTTAGATATATAAAGATATAGTATATATTTTTAGATATATAAAAATGCAAATATATATTCAATTATATATAAAAATAATATTTAATAATATATTTATATATAAAATATATCTTTATTATATACATACAAATTACTTTTAGATATATATCTATAAATATATATAATATATATTAATTTAATAATATATTTTTAATTATATAAATATTATTATTAAATAATATATTTATATAAAGATATATTATAAATAGAAATTATTTTAGAGATATATAAGTATATATAATATATATATTTAGAGAGATATATCTAAATAATAATTTAACATTTTAAATGTTAAATGTACATAATGAAATAAAAGTAAATAATATAAATATAAATATAATATATATATTTAGATATATATCTAAATAATTTAGCATTTTAAATATTAAATGTACATAAAGAAATGTAAAGAAATAAATGTTAAAATAAAGAAATATATGCAAATAAATAAATGTAAATAAATATAAACTTTTTCCTAAATATACAGGGACTAAAGTAGTTTTAGGTTGGGTTTTTTGTGGGATTTCTGTCTGGGGATATCTGACAATGGCCTGGGACTTCACCCATTTTTTAAAACCGATTGGTTGGAATAACTGCATGGAACAATCTCCCCGGACAGCAGCCGTGCCCCAGCCCGGGGCTGGCAGCCTGCCCAGAGCCCCGTGTCAGCCCCGCAGTTGCCCCGGCCCCACCTGACGGTGTCGGTCATGATGCAGATGTCATCGCTGCACGAGCAGGCCTTGGTGTCGTGGCTCATGCCCAGGTTGTGCCCCATCTCGTGGGCCATCGTGGCTGCCACCGCGACCTCGTTCCTGTTGTGGTCCTGGGGAGCAAGAAAAGCTCCTTGTCATTCCCATGTGTGTTTTACAGCACCAGCAACAACAGAGAAAACAAAAAATGTGGTATTCACACACCCTGAGAACAGAGAGAAGCTGTGAGACGAGCAGAGGAGAAGGAAAACCCAATTCTGATCTCACTTGCTGTGCCTGTGCTGTGCTAAAGTAGAATGCAATGTGGAGATGGTTTAGCCACAGTGAGGATGCTTTGTTCCCTTGGCCTGTCAGGGCCAGGCGTGTGTGTGTGTGTGTGTGTCTGTGTGTGTGTGTCTGTGTGTCTGTGTGTGTGTGTGCATGTGTGTGTGTGTGTGTGTGTCTGTGTGTGTGTGTGTGTGTGTGTGTCTGTGTGTGTGTGTGTGTGTGTGTGTGTGTGTGTGTGTGTCTGTGTGTGTGTGTGTGTGCATGTGTGTGTGTCTGTGTGTGTGTGTGTCTGTGTGTGTGTCTGTGTGTGTGTCTGTGTGTGTGTGTCTGTGTGTGTGTCTGTGTGTGTGTGTCTGTGTGTGTGTCTGTGTCTGTGTGTGTGTGTCTGTGTGTGTGTGTTTCTGTGTGTGTGTGTCTGTGTGTGTGTCTGTGTGTGTCTGTGTGTGTGTGTGTCTGTGTGTCTGTGTGTGTCTCTGTGTGTGTGTGTGTCTGTGTCTGTGTGTCTGTCTGTGTGTGTGTCTGTGTGTGTCTGTGTGTGTGTGTCTGTGTGTGTGTGTGTCTGTGTGTGTGTGTCTGTGTGTGTGTGTGTCTGTCTGTGTGTGTGTCTGTGTGTCTCTGTGTGTGTGTCTCTGTGTGTGTGTCAGACTGTCACGGGACAGTCAGGAGAGAATCAGAGGTGAGTTCTGCTCTGAGCAGTTGCGAGTAAGAGTGAGGGCATGGCAGTTTCAGTTTAGATACAATGTACATAGATTAGTATCATAAAGTAATAAATGAGCCTTCTGATGATGGAGTAGGATACATCATTCTCTCTTGTCACCAGCACCAGAGGTCAGAGTCACCTTTCATTTACAATAAAAAAAACGACAGTTTTTCTTTTACCTATAGCCTATCATAACTACTGTAATTACCATATTCATGTTACTGTTCTCCAGTCACTCAAAGTCAGTACATTACAGTTTAAGCTAGAAGTTGTTTTTCAGTTTTCTTGCACTGGAAAATTCTGAGACTTTTTATGCTTGCCACATTTGCTGCCTTGTTTGCCTGTGCTCTCTTTCTGCTTGGTAAAAACATCTTGTCCGAGGTGGGTTTATCCTTTGCTCTAAGCCATAAAAACCCTTCTATCTAACACACCCTTTGCCTCCAGTAAGACTGGCTCAGCAATTCTTTTCTTCTATATCAAAACTTGCTTTCACTTTATTCCATCTTCAGATTCTACATTTAAAAATCTTTCTGCCAAGCACAGATACCTGTGAGACTTTCTTGTCAAACTTTCATCCTTCCCAACACAAGCGAAATTATCCTCATGATGCACGAGGGGTCACGTGGTGCTCACCCCATCTGTGCATCTATTTGGATTCTATTTTATTATTTAATATTTAAAGATATTTATAAATAGAAATATATTTATTTAAAATATATGTATTTATAAAATATATGTATTTCTTGTCAAACTTTCATCCTTCCCAACACAAGCAAAATTATCCTCATGATGCACGAGGGGTCACGTGGTGCTCACCCCATCTGTGCATCTATTTGGATTCTATTTTATTATTTAATATTTAAAGATATTTATAAATAGAAATATATTTATTTAAAATATATGTATTTGTAAAATAGACACCCTGGAGGTGTGTATATCACGTGTTTGCTTTCTTTACCCCCCCGCACTTAATTTAAAATAAAATCTCAGAATCCCAAATGGTTTGGGCTGGAGGGGACCTTAAATCCCATCCAGTTCCAGGGCAGGGACACTTTCCTCTATCCCAGGCTGCTCCAAGCCCTGTCCAGCCTGGCCTTGGACACTTCCAGGGCTCTGATTTTGAATTTTTACAGTCCAATAATGAACCAGAGAACTGAAAGTGCCCTAAACCCAACAATATTCACAAAGGTTTTTCACTGGCAGAGTGTAAAAAACATAGGAAAGGCTTTAAAAAATGAAATAAAAATGAATCAGACCTGAATAATACCTGCAGAAAATGCATCACTGCATATGGATTTCATGAAGGCCAATCCAATCGTGGTGCCCTCAAAGTCCAGGCCTCTGGAAGGAAGCACAAAGACACAGTGAGATCAGAGGGTGCCCAGGATGGGCTCTGACCTCAGGGATCTTCTCCAAACCAGGCTGGAGGTTCCATCCCCACCTCCAGACAGATTCTCACATCTAATCAAATATTTAATATCCCTGCAAATAAAAAAAACCAAAACAATTGAAGCACTTTTTGTTTTAATATTTACTTAAATTCCGTGGTGGTTCATCAGATTTAAAGCATTTGTGGGAGTGCAAAGAGCTCCAAAAGCAGCAAAGGGCTGGGATGAGTCAGGACCTCTGGACACAAGACAGAAAAGTGAGGTCAATGCTGGTTTAATTTGGCATTCCCTACATTTTTGGGGAAATTTAATTCATCATCTTTCTGGTAAACTTCATGTTATGACTCTTTAAGTTGTCAGACTTTGCTGAAGTCCACAGGCACTCAACTTTATTGAGTGAGCAAAACCAGAAGTGTCTTAGATAAGGGAAAAGTTCCCCTTCCCTGTTTTTGCAGGGATTCTGTTGGAAGGATTGGATGCTGTGTCCTGGCAGGAATTTATTTGCACACCAGGAAAAAAAAAAAAAGAAAAAAAAAAAGAAAAAAAAAAAAAAAAGAAAAAAAAGAGAGAGAGACAGCTTGGACTTATTTCTATTTTTTTTTTGTCCTGGAATTGGTACAAGGTAGTCCTGGAATGGGTGAAATCCGGGTCAGAATTGTGCCACTGATTGGTGACAAAAGAATAAAAAATGCCCTGACTGTGTTTGGTGAGCGATTTTTAAGGAATAAAATATGCCTGGAATGTGTTTGGCGACCATTTTTTAAGGAATAAAAAGGGTCTTGAATGAGTTTGGTGAGTGATTTTTAAGGAATAAAAACGACCTTGAATGTGTTGTTGACCAATTTTTAAGGAATAAAAAAAGGGGAAGAAAGGAAGGGGAGGGGAGGGGAGGGGAGGGGAGGGGAGGGGAGGGGAGGGGAGGGGAGGGGAGGGGAGGGAAGGGAAGGGAAGGGAAGGGAAGGGAAGGGAAGGGAAGGGAAGGGAAGGGAAGGGAAGGGAAGGGAAGGGAAGGGAAGGGAAGGGAAGGGAAGGGAAGGGAAGGGAAGGGAAGGGAAGGGAAGGGAAGGGAAGGGAAGGGAAGGGAAGGGAAGGGAAGGGAAGGGAAGGGAAGGGAAGGGAAGGGAAGGGAAGGGAAGGGAAGGGAAGGGAAGGGAAGGGAAGGGAAGGGAAGGGAAGGGAAGGGAAGGGAAGGGAAGGGAAGGGAAGGGAAGGGAAGGGAAGGGAAGGGAAGGGAAGGGAAGGGAAGGGAAGGGAAGGGAAGGGAAGGGAAGGGAAGGGAAGGGAAGGGAAGGGAAGGGAAGGGAAGGGAAGGGAAGGGAAGGGAAGGGAAGGGAAGGGAAGGGAAGGGAAGGGAAGGGACCCACGTGATGAGCTGAGCGTTGTCGTTCCTTTTCCTCTTGAGCAGATCCGACCGGCGCCACTTGGAGAAGGCCTCCAGGGTGAAGCCTGCATTCCTGGTCAGGGGACACTTGTCCCCATCTGTCCACACCTCCAGGCCAACCAGAGCCACGTGGGTGTTGATGGCTTTATAAACCTGCAGCAGAGAATTAATTAAAAATTAATAAAAATTAAACAAAGCCTCATCCTGGTACTTGGTCATTTTTCCACTCCAATATCCACTCCAGACCTAACAAAGCCTTTCCAAGCTCTGAATTCCAAAAAAGTCTCACCAAATAAACTGAAAATCTGATTTGTCATCACATTTCAACTTTAAAATGGGGTTAAAAATAATTGACTTGCAAAAGAAATGAAGAATCAATTTATTCTTTTGCAACAACCTTTCACTTGAGAAGTGATTAAAAAGCATCTTAAAGTATTGATAGAAATAATTGAAATAGGAGTATAAATAATTAAAGTAGGAGTAGAAATAATTCTTATTAAAAATCTCATCTCTGAAGGCAAAGAACAGGAGAATAAATTACCATGAAATTGAGCTTTCATTCATTCCTACATGTAACAATGGGAATTTATGATGCTTACATTAGAAAGAATTTATAAACCACTTGGATCCTGTGGTTTCCAATAGAAAAATATTTTAAATATTTTGGATTTCAATGGCTTTCAATAGAAAAAAACATAAATAATTTGTATTTCAATCTTTTTCAATAGAAAAAAATTACAAAACACTTGGATTTCATTGCCACTTGTTTGCTCTCACCGTGTTGATGTAGTTGACTATTCCAAATATCCTTTGTCTTATATTTTTAGCATCTTCATCATATTTCTTGTACTGAAAAGGCAAATACAGCATGTCAGGAAAAGGAGAGGGAAAAGGCGATTTATCAGGAAATAAATATCCCGCAGAAGATTGGTTTGCAAACCATGCCATGTATAAAATCTCATGCTTTATTTTATGTTTGATGTAGGATTTTATCAGATATTGGGTTTCAGTATCAGCCCCTTCCAAAATGTGAATTTCTGTGCAGGGTGCAGAGAAGGAGTTGGGCTCAATGATCCTTGTGGGTCCCTTCAAGCTCACGATTATCCCTTCAATTCAGGATATCCCCTTCAATTCAGGATATTCCCTTCCCAATCAGGATATTCCCTTCAATTCAGGATATTCCCTTCCAAATCAGGATATTCCCTTCAATTCAGGATATTCCCTCACAATCAGGATATTCCCTTCAATTCAGGATATTCCCTTCCAAATCAGGATATTCCCTTCCAAATCAGGATATTCCTTCCAAACCAGGATATTCCCTTCCCAATCAGGATATTCCCTTCCAAATCAGGACATTCCCTTCCAAATCAGGACATTCCCTTCCAAATCAGGATATTCCCTTCTATTCAGGATATTCCCTTCCAAATCAGGATATTCCCTTCCAAATCAGGATATTCCCTTCAATTCAGGATATTCCCTTCCCAACCAGGATATTCCCTTCAAAATCAGGATATTCCCTTCAATTCAGGATATTCCCTTCCAAATCAGGACATTCCCTTCCAAATCAGGATATTCCCTTCTATTCAGGATATTCCCTTCTATTCAGGATATTCCTTCCAAATCAGGATATTCCCTTCAATTCAGGATATTCCCTTCAATTCAGGATATTCCAGCAGGACAAGCACTGCAAGGTCTTTTCTGAATTCCTGCCATCTCCAGGTGGGAATTTCAAATGGAATCCCCTTTAGAAATCCCATTTCCCAGCCAGGCCCTCATAGCTCTTGTAGGAGCCCAGGAATACGAGTTGGGGTGCCCTGGGAAGCTCCTGTGGGGCTGATCAAACATGAAATAATAATTCCAAAACTCACCAAAGCATTGTCTGCAACAACATAGAGCTCCAGGTACTTCTTTGATTTCAGGTAGGCTTTCATCTAAAGGAATCATGGATTAAAAATTACTTTTAAGAGCTTTTCCTATCCCAACCTCTGCAGTTTCAAAGCTGTTTGTTAATTACTGAGGGGATTTCTTTGGCCAGGTCATTCAGAAGGGACTGGTTTGGGTTTAAATGATAAGAAGTAGGTTGGATATTTAAATTTTTATTCAGATATAGAAGGTAAAATAGATATTAATGGGTATTTAGGTGCTAAAGGTGCACTGGGCACCTGTTAATAAAGGCAGGAAGGTTTAACTCAGCTGGTGACTGTGAAATCTCAGATCTGGAACATTTTGTTCAGGTTTTTAGATCTGATCCCACTTCCCTGTGTTTAAACAGCTCCTTTGTGAAGGTGCCACCAGACCAAGTGGGATTTGGGCTATTTAGAGTTTTCCAGTGGCCACAAGTCCCCTTTTTGTGATGGGACAGCCATGTCCTTACCTCTGGGCTGTTGCTGGACCTGAAGATGGCCTTGATGGGGTCACTGGAGTCCTGTTCCCAGGAGTTGTTGACCAGCCCACAGGTTTTGATGGGCTCTTGTTTCAGGGCCTCGTATTTATAAACCACGTGCTCATCCCTGTCCGAGGCTCCCAGGGGCTCAATGAGGAACTTCTGGCCACGGGTCTCAAAATAGCCACTAAAAAATGGGTTGGAATGTGAGGTTTTGGATCAAGGGAGCATTTAGCCCAAGCACAGAGACCCTTGGAATATTCCAGCAGCCTGAGGCAGAATGCAACAGTTTAGAAACAGAAATTAATTATGGAAGATTTGGGTGCTCTCAGTCAAAGAGAAGCTGGGTTTGGAATTAATTTGATTTATTAATTTTATCAATTTTTATTAATTTGATTTAAATTTGGGGGGGGGGGGGTTGTGCTGACAGAAGTGGTTGAAAAGTGGATTTCATTCCAGTGGGAAATTCAAAGATGTTTTCATCCTGATTTGAAGTGAAAAGCTGAAATATTGTAAGGAACTAACAGTAATTATTTTTCTCCCTTCTCCCTCTGTTTTTCTTTGCGAAACAAGTTTCCCAAGCCTGAATAAAAGCTCACATGACTTCTTTCCATGCTGATCCTCTCCTATGGGAACATTTACCCCAGAAGCTGCACATTCTGCTCCTGGGACCCAGCCCCTCTCACCTGAGGCCTGTGCAGGTGCTGATGCTCGCCACAGACTCAGCATCACCCTCCACGTGGCCTCCATAGTAACAGTGATCCTGGTGGGAAAAAATCCTCAGAGTCAGCTTGGGGTGTCCATGGGCTCCACTGGATCCAGGGAGTTCAGAAAACAAATTAAACCATCTACAAATTACAATGAAGTGCACCACTTGAAGAAGTCTCCCATTAGGAAATGCTTAATAGGAATTTTAAAAGTTCATGACCATTTCCATGTTGGCTGTGGACTCATTATTTTTATCCTTCAACACACAAACTGTGACAAAAACCAACAATTCTGGGCTCTGGGCAAAGCACAGCACAGAAAAATAAGAATATTCCCACTCCCTGCTCCAAATTAAGCACACACTGCTGGGCTCTGCTCAATTAAAGGCTATGTCAAATTATTTCCTTGAGCCCAAATTTCAAGGAAAGGCTTTTTAATTACCCATCAATTAAATGCATTCATTTCAGTGAGATTAAAATACAGGTATTATATTAAACATGGATAGGAGAAATTGTTTTGGGACTTAATTGGCTGAAGGATTTATGGTTTCTGTTCCTGTGTTCAAAGAGACTTCAAAGTCACTGAGGGCTTGAGGAGAATTTTACCCCAGTGTTTTCCTGAATGGAATTCTTAAGAATCTGTATCCAAGCCTTCATTCCCTGTGCCTTTTGCTTTCTTGTGTGGATTTTGATTTAACTTTGTAATTTCTTTGTCTTCCACCACAAAATGCCAACTTTGTTACAGGGAAAAAGACATCCTCAAAGGGAAAGTTACTGGGGAAAAGAGGAGGATTTATCTCCATCCTTTGGGGATACAAGAGGAAAAACTCCTGACCACAATCCAACATCCCCAGGGTAGGAATTCCCTGTTCAGCCCAGGTAGGGCTCTTCGAGTTTGTCTTTATCCAGGTTTTGCACTGGATTCATCGTGGAAATAATTGGAGCACTCAGAAAAAAATAACCCAAAATAATCAACCCAGAGTTCTTTATGCACAT
The DNA here is from genome assembly GCF_027579445.1 of Ammospiza nelsoni. Lineage (NCBI taxonomy): Eukaryota > Metazoa > Chordata > Aves > Passeriformes > Passerellidae > Ammospiza > Ammospiza nelsoni. The sequence goes on from NC_080662.1 coordinate 3,959,091, forward strand.
TTATTTCATTCAGAACCCTCCTAATTGCACCTAACAGAGAAAACTGAGCTTTGAATTCCATATTGTGCTGTCAAAACCCATCTCATGAGCTTGGAGGAGAACTTCAGGTGGGAGCTTTGGGGAAGATCAGTGTGCAGTGAATTAAAAAATCCCTTCAGCAGCAAGCCCCGTTTGTGTGCAGGTGCAGAAGTGATTTGTCAGGGCTCAGAGAAGGCAGCTGGGCTCACAGAGCGTGGCTGGAAACGTGAGCCAGGAGGAAACGGGGCCTTATCGGGCTGGGATCTCCCTGGGATCGGGGCAGAAATGGAGTCACGGGGCTGGCAGGTGGACCCAAGTGTGCGTGGCAGAGTCGGGAGCTTGAAAGCTTTGGGATGGCCCTGGCTCCCAATCAAAGGCTGGAATTCAACCCAGACATTGTTCAGCAGCCACGGAGTGGTGCCTTCTTGGAAGCCAAACCGTGGAGCTGATTCCCAACAGGCACCGGTGACCAACCCCAACTTTCCCATCCTTCATCCTAAATGGCTTCAAACCTGGATTTCAAACCTTTCCTTTCTGTCTCATGTCTCCCATTATTTCACAGATCCATGAATCTCATGGACCTCAAGACTGGAAGCAAAAGGGAGAAACCCTTCCTGTATTACCTTGATGCGAGGAGTTGTCGTTATTTGTCGGCCGTCAGCAGAATAAAGAGTTTCAGAATAATCCCCAGCCAGGAGATCCCTGCAAGAGCCAAGCAGTCATTACTCCAAGGAAATAAATTGTTGCCATGTAGAAATGAGGTGATGACACAGCACAGCGAGTATGTGGGGAATTCAAACAATTACTCAGGTTATTCTTAGTATCGGAGAAACTCGGGAAGCAAAAGCTGCAGGGAGGGGAATTCTGCTTGCTCATAATCCTTACTCAAACAAAAAGACTTTCCTAAAAGAAGAAAGCAATTAAAGTCTGCTGATTGCATTGGGATGAACTCATCTCCTGGCAGATCTGGATACAAATGTATAATTACATATTGATTTTATTTTTTTTTTTTTGGCCCTTTTTACATCTTCCTAAAAGCAGCACATCTGCAGTGACTCCTGTTTGGGCAACTCTCTTCCACTGCCACAATCCCATTTCTCTTCAAAGAACGGAATTTAGTACAACACATTTCCCTCCCTCCCCCCACTCCAAATATTTGGATTAGATTAAAACAGGGGCGAGCAGTTAATTATAGACTATCTTTCATGAACTGATTATGGCACTACTGTATTTGCACAGCCTCTGGAAAAGCACCCATTAACCCAGACTTGTTGGAGTGTGTGTTAATGTTCTGCTGGAGCCAGACTTTCCATTTCCAGGAAGATTCGGTCAATGCCAGGTTATATTTGGTAACTCCAGGTTCAAGAGAAGTAGTGCTAAGGTAAACATCTGTATCAGTTTATCTGTCTATCTATCTATCTATCTATCTATCTATCTATCTATCTATCTACCCATCTATAATTTAACTCTCTATATATCTGTCTAAAATATAGGGATATATAAATATAGAGCCACAGAATGATTAAGGTTGGAAAACACCTCCAAGATCATTGAGTCTGCCCTAGAATCATGGAATGGTTTGAGTGGGAAGGCACCTGAAAGCTCTTACACTTCCATGGGCAGGGAACCTTCCACTGTCCCAGATTGCTCCATCCTGGCCTTGGACACTTCCAGGGATCCAGGGCAGCCCCAGCTCCTCTGGGAATTCCATCCCAGCCCCTCCCCACCCTCCCAGGGAGGAATTTCTTCCTAATCTCCAGATTAAACCCTCTCTGTCTCAGTTTAAAACCAACCCCCTTGTCCTGTCACTTCAGGCCACAATTCTATAACCCAAAGACTGATCACAGAAAACTTGTGAAATAATAGAAAAATATCAAATATGCATTGGATTTAACAATTTAGGAAGGAAATGGGGGGAGCAGAGGTAGCAGGAGGTGAAGTCCCTCCATCATGGCAATGTCTCATCCCAAGCACTTCTTCCACATTCCCAAAACAGTGACAGGATTCTTTCCCTCCCCTTTTCTTTCCTTGCCATTGAAATGTTGCATTTACCAAACCCCTTCTGTTTCACAGGGCCCTGATTGCTGGTTTTTGGCAGGAACACCCTGCAGTGGCTCCCAGTGAGGAATAAGGGCAGAGCTGAGCTGAACCTACCGATTTTTTTGGAGCTGCAGCACCACTTCCTCTCCATTGGCTTTGATCCCATACTTCACTATGTCATCATATTTGCTCTGTAAACAGATTCAAGTGTCAGAAAATCCTCTGCTGCAGCTCCTGGCCTCAGCAGTGGTGTTATTGGAATGCCAGCCGTGTTCTTTTCCTCCTCCTCTCACCAAAAACAAGGATTCTGCCAGGAGCAGGATAAGCAGGAGGTCGCTCTGTTTGAGGGGTTTTAATTAGAGGAGCAAATTTGACTTTGCAAATTCATTTCTGCCTCCATAAGCACAAATCCTGCGTGCTTGGGAAAGGGCTGAGGGTTCAGACACTTCCACAACACCTTCTGGAATTGCACAGAATTGCTGCTTTTAATTATTGGTTTCATTTAAGCCAAATTCAAGTGCCCACAGGTAATTAAAACTCTGAGTAGTATCAAACCCCACATCTTTGCAGAGACACAAGTTCAGAGATGGCCTTAGGGGTTCTCTTCTCTGAGGACACCTCAGCTCATCCTCACTGAACACCACATCGCTTCTCCATGTTCGTCTTTTGGAAGAGCAAATGTTTGTCCAAATTCTCTTACCCTTGAATCCCAAGGGTGTTTTCGTTCCAGAAATCCTTCCCCATCTCCCAGAATCATCCAAAATTTGATCGCCTACCTCTGAGCTGGTTCCTGCAGCTCTCCTGTGCACCGCGTGCAGTTTCTGCGGGTAAACGATTTCATAATGTTCAGCTCCAGAGAACTTCTCCCTGCTGCTCCCTGGGGATTGATGAAAACACCATTTTAATTTATTAAACACCCAATTTTATGGCTGGCCAGGTGATTCTTTGGGTTCTTGCAGCACCTTGTGCTCCCCTGCTTTGCTGCATCGCCTGATCCAACACAATTTCGGTGCATTTTGGAGGAGTTGCCCTCCCTGTCAACTTCCAGGTGTCCAAACATTTCTTGCAGTTCCCTTTGTGTTTCTTCCCCCAGCTCTGAGCCGTTCAAGTCCCAACAGGCCAGCCCAGCCATGCCAGTGCAGCCTTTCCCTCTGCATTTCCCAGTGACATGAATGGATGGATTTGGGTTTGTGGAATGAGCAATCTCCAAATCTCAGCACGTGACAGACAGGCCCAGACTGCCTCTGCACCAGCAGATAAACTTACACAATGCCAGGTCTGCAACAAGATTCCTGCTTTGGAAGGCTCTGGCACATAAATAACTGTGGCAGAACTCTAAGAGAGGTTGGTAATAAATAATTACAACTTTTACCTCTTGAATTGGGTTGAAGGAGGGACAGCAGAAGGCTGGGTGAGACATTTGGACATGGCCAGGTAAAATAATGGGAGATAGGGAGGAAATCAGGAAAATCTTGATGGTGCAAGGAATCCAGGAGGTTCCTTAACATCATTTTGAGTGGTCTTATAGGTCTGGAGGAGTTGTAAAGAGCTGGGTGAGGAAATGCAAGGCTGATATAAATCATTTCTTTTTGTTTTCTGCTCTGAAGCTCAGCAAATGTGGAGCAAAGTCAATTTGGGGCCTGCCCTGGGTACACCCTGCAGTCCATCCTGGCAGCTGGGGCCAGGTTTTGGTAAAACAGAGTCAGGAAAAGGATGGTTGGTTTGCACCAAGGCAACAGCAGCTTTTGGATACCCCTGAACTCTTTAATCTACAAATGGGAATTTCATCTGAATTGGTGAATCCTTGAGGGCCTGTATTTCAAAAATAAACCAACAACAAAAACCCCCCTCAGCTGCCCAGAAAGCCAATGAAATCCCACAAAAACAAAGGAGCAAAGCACCTCCCATGGTAATTCCTGCCCCAGGGCCAGGTTTTTCCAGGAGAGAGGCCTCCAATTACTGTAATTTTCTCTCTGGAACAGGAGAGCACACCCTCGTGCAAATTGTGGCAGTAAAACAAACGGATCCATTCTTTTATCACTGATTTATTTGATTCAACCCTTTCCAAAAGTAATTGCAGAGCAAACCTGGTTGTATCTTGATAAAGCTGTTGATTTAATGGTGCACAGGGATCCTGTGGCAGCTGAGCTGTTGCACCAAGCACGTGCTGGGAGCAGCTACCAGGTGTAACTTTACTCCTGCCACTCACAACAGTGGTTTATTTTTTTTTTTTAAGCAACTAATTATGTTTATTTTCCAAAAAAAATCTGCTGCTTTTCAGATTTCTCTGCACAGGCCTCAAGTGTGTCCTTGTGCAGCAATCTCAGGAATGTTTCAGGCCTCTTGGAACACAGATCCCCAATTTTATCTCTCCACACCCTTTGTGCAACTCCAGCCCAGAGAGTTCAAGTTAAGGCAAGGTTTAAAGGGAGGCTCAGGACTAAACTCATCCCTTCCCTGCAGTCTGATCCAGACAGAATTTCGAGGAAAACTGGTTGGTTTTGTTTGGAATGAATCCTTTCTTCGAGTTTCTTAACCAGTGCATTGTCTTTGCTGCCTTCAGGCTTTGTCTCAAGCTTGAAGGAGGAAGGAAATTCCTTGGGCCTCCTACAACAACTTGTAATAAGGAAAACATAATTGTGTGCTTTTCCAAGGGCTTCAACCAGCACAAAAAATCATTAAGGAGGATTTTATTGACAATGAAATTGTGGTTTTGTCAAGGCAAAAATGGTAACACCTTAATGGTGTGCACATTTTTGGATATTCTGTGCAAAAAACCAAATTAAAGATTTGTGCCTGAATGCTAATTCTATGTTTAATTATGGATATAAATGCTGTACATGTTTGTGCAGGCCAAGCCCTGAAAAATTCCATTCCCTGTCGACAGGAATCAAAAGAAATTGTTGGGAAAAAAAGTGGGATCTGTTCAGGTGGAGTCATTTGAACATAACCTGAAGAATCATATAAATAAAGGGTGATCAATACTTTAAATCAGGTAATTGCAATTGAATTCATACAGAAATCTGTTATTTTATGGCCAAAATGCTGATAAATTGGTGTAATTGGATAAATTGGCCTCTCACTTTCAGGGTAAGTATTGCTTTAGTGGCTCACAAAACCAACCAGTTGAGGGTCTTCAGGCAATTTATGGTCACCTTTCAAACAAGTAAATGCTGCTCTAAGTAAAGAATTACAGTGAATTGCTACAAGCAGAAAATCCCAAATATCCCTAACTCCATTTCCCAAAGGCTTTCACTCGCCATTGCTCCCTATTATCTCCCAGTTAATAATTAAAATTTCATACAGCATTATCCATAACAAAACTGGTGAAGGGCTAAAACAAAAAGTGCAGTACCTTGTTGGAGGAGATGCAGCAGAAGCGCAGAAATGAGGAGGATTTTCATGCTCTGGGGTTCCTGGGGTGGGGATGTGGCGATCCCAGCGTGGCCCTGTCCGTGAGCTGCTCTGGGCTGGGAGTGAGAGGCAGGGACGGGCTCAGCTTTATTCCTGCTCCTGCAGGAGGAAGTGTTTGCTCAAGGTGTTGCACAACACCCAAGGCACAGAGTGTTACGGCGAGAGGAGTTCCTGCTGCTGGGTCCCTGCCCCAAACATCGGGACAGGGATCGACCGCTGCTTGGATTGGCTTCCCTGAAAATGGGGAAAAGGAAATGATTAACACCAATCAATCAATAAATCAATAAATAGGGAGATAGGAGCTGTCATTGAGTTATAGAATGGTTGGGCTGGTCCTAGTTCCATCTGTTCATGGTCTGACTGGTAAAAGCTGAAATAAAACCAGTGGAATGTCAAGGAATGGGAGAATTCCCAGGATGTTTGGGGTAAAATAGGTCAGCAGGGCTGGGGGCAAAGCTGTGCTTTAATTCTGGGTATTTACCCCAGAATCTGCTCAGTGAATCACTGACAGAATAAACACTGAGCAGAGCCTCTGCTGCCCTGTCACCTCTGTTAGTAATGTTTGCTTCAGGCTCAGGTGAGTCAGTGGAGGAGGCAGAGCAGTGAATGATCCAGGTGAGGATCTGTCCAATAATAATCCAAAAATCTCTGCCAGAAAAGGACCCCACTGACTCAGTCAGCTGTAATAAAGGAGTGACAAAATTGCTCAGGCTACAAGTGTCAATGCAGAACTGCTTTAGGGAAGTTGAACTTTTTCTGGGTTAAAATAGGGGTTACAGAGTACAGAGAACTGGAGTGGATCATCTGGATATAAATTTATATTCATACATGGCAGTGCCAGCAATAAACATGACAAGGTAATTTATATATTCATAATTTATATTAGTTTATAAATGAGTAAATATATCTGCATAAATCTCCAGGGGAATTAAATCCACAGGAGAATTTTACTGCCATTACTCTTATCACATAAGCATTAGTAAATAACTATTTCTCTGTTGAAAAGTTCTGATTTTTTGAAAATTTTTAGGCCAAACTTTCCCCTCAGATTTTTGCCGGATCTCCAGACGTTCTGAGACAGATTGGGAGCTGCAAACAGATGGGTTTGGGCTTTTATTAAGTGTAGGATGGTGCTAATTGATAACAATTTTTGGCAGCTGCTTGTTTGCGACACTTCAGTCAAATATTTCAACTCATGTTGGCACCCCAGGTTAGGAAAGAGGCCTCCAGGGAAAGAATTCATGCAGGGTTTGGGCATCTCCCTGCCCAGGTGCTCATCTGAGTTGCTCAAAATCAGACAGGAGCTGTGTCATTAAATTTAGGTCGGTGCCTTTTAAACTCTGTGGAGATGAAAGGAGGACAATTCAGTGTTTTAAATGTTCTATGAATAAAAATAAGCTGGGCATTCTTGGACTGCATCCCTGCCTCGCAAAAAAATAAATAATTAAGAGAAATTACTGTGAACAACTGGTTTTAAAAACAAGTGGCTGCTGGCCAAGCATTGATCTCAGCTCATTCTCTCAGCATGACGCACGTGAAAATGATGTGTGACCCCTCCATCTCCAGAGTTAATGCTCTTAATAAACTCTGCTTTCCAGCAGGATGGAAGAGAGAGTTCCATCCCAACAAAGGGCTGGCAGGAAGAAGGGAATGTGAGGGGATGAAGGTCTTGGGGAGACTTGAAAGGGAATGGGATGTAATTTCCTTTAGTGACTGGAGAAGCTTTTGATGTTTCTGCCCTCGCTTCAGTGATTCTGGAATAATCTGATCCTGGCTTCTTCCCCTGGAGGTGCTCACAGAGCTGTCCTTGAGGTCTCAGATGGCTTGGGAATTTTTGAATCCACTAAACAACTGGGCAAAGTCCAAGTGAACAGTTTTCATGTTCCTAGGGGGTAAAACTGGATGGCAAGTTTGTCTCAACATTTAGTAGTTGAATATTGGTGGATTTAACACAAATGCTCCCAGTGCAATTAAAGAAGAAGCAGCAAAATGTGAATGTCACCCCTACACTGAGGATCTGCACGAGTCCTGCCTGGGTTGGAAGTAAAAGGAGAGTTGTGTGGGCAGCACTTGGCAGAGCTCAGGACAAATCCAGGCCTGAATCACTGCTCTGCTTCTGCCTCGTCCCAAAGTTCGTGGTGAACAAGATTTGGAAAGGTACTGAGGCACCAAACAGGGATTTTCAGGAGTAACCAGAGTCTCCTCCAGCAGACCCACGTTCAGCCACCCTGAGACAGAGCTGAGCAGCTGAGGGCCAGGACTGTGCTTGGTTCTGTTCCTGGTTCTTTTCCTGGTCCCCATCTACCCCAGGACCACATCCTTGTCCTCTGGGAGCAGGGAAGGGATGGGGGATTGCACAGGCAGCCACGGCTCTATTGTATCACTGCTCAGTCACCTGCCTTCCTCCTGCCTCCATTCCCCTCTCCCAAGCCTCCTGCAGGTTATTTTTCTCCAGAATACAAATAAAAGCACACGGCTTCACCTCTGTGTTCCACACCTTCGCTGCCCTTGGCTTCCTCCATCTATTCCCAGCTGCATTCCAGTGTCCCCACAACCTGCCTCTCCCTGGAGCCCCATCCCTTCCTCTCCACTTCCAGAGGGATCCAAAACCCATTGGAGTCAACAGAACATTTTCTGTGGCCTTTCAGGACCTTGGATCCACTCTTGGATAAGCTCCGTTCCTCTTTAAAAGCTCTTCTTTGTATAAAGCTTTCCCTTGTGCTTGCCTCTGTCGTCTCACACATTCCCAAAGTGAATAATCCTCCTCTTCCTCAATGACCAGCCCTCAGTGTTTTGCTTTCTGGTGTTTTGTTGAAGGAAATGATCCAATTGTTGCTTTTGACCTGAATGTTTGGAAAAGTTCTCTCCCTTGCAGCTGTTCATTACCAGCTCCTCAGCTTAAATGCAATGTTTGTACTACCAGGCTTTAATATAAAGTAAATATAATCTTTTCTCACTGAAATGATGATTGAAACTACCTTAGTAAGCAGCAGCTGAGTTGTTTTTGCTGTGTATTTAATCAGGTCACAGTCTGTCATCTGAGCCTGACTAATGAAACCTCATCACAAATATTTAACGTCTTGGCAGCACTTTTTGCTATAAGATCACAGACATGTTTGGTGTTACAAGTGTGTGGCTTCCTTCCTTCCTTCCCTTTTCTTTGAAATGAAAGGCCAAAAATCAGTTACTTCATCTTCCCCCTTCATTAGCTCCATTTTGCTTAATTAGCCTGCCCCAGGGTGATGGAGGCTGTGCAGCTCCAACCACTGCAGGCTGCGAGGAGTTAACTGAAGGCACGGGACCTTGTCATGGATTTCTCAAGAGTCACGAACTTCTTGTAAGTCCTTAACTGGATTAAAGTGATTTTTGAAGGTTGAATTCTCCTCAGAACACACCTGCAGCCCATTTCTGGCAGTGGCGCCTGTTGTGTAATTGTGTGCACACGTCCGAGCTGTTTAATGTTCTCCACAGCACGAGTCACAAAGCAGATCATGGTGAATTAAGGAGCCTTTTTGTTTTTTTGCAGGTGTTGCTTCTGGTATTGTTAATCCTGGTCCTACGTGAGGGCTGGCTCCCTTTTCCCAAGGGACGGGGAATTCTGCCTGCTCCTACGTGGGGTTGAGCACAATTCTCTGCTGGCTGGAGTCCACCAGGGCTCTGCTGGCCAGGCACGAGGGCTCTGTCCTCAGAATTCAGAGGGGTGTGGGCAGACCCAGAATCATGGAATGGCCTGGACTGGAAGGGACTTTAACCATCATCCTGCCCCAAACCGCCTTCCATGGGCAGGGAACCTTCCACTGACCCAGACTGCTCCAGCCTGGCCTTGGACACTTCAGAGATCCAGGGTCAGCCACAGCTCCTCTGGGAATTCCATCCCAGCCCCTCTCCACCCTCACAGGGAGGAATTTCTTCCCAATATCCCATCTAAACCTACTTTCTATCAGCTGGAGGTCATTTCCCCTTCTCCTGCCCTCCAGGGCCTTGTCAATAGTGTCTCCTCACCCTGTAGGCCCCTACAGTTAATCATGGGAGGCCACAGTGAGGCCACCCCAAAGCTGCTCCTCTCCAGGCTGGGCAATCCCAGCTCTCCCAGCAGAGCTGCTCCATCCCTCTGATCACCCTGGTGCCTCCTCTGGACCTCTCCAACACCTCCAGGTCCCTCCTGTGCAGGGCCCAGGGCTGCAGCAGCTCTGCAGGTGAGGCCTCACCTGAGTGGATCCAACCCTCGGCCTCCATGAGGAGAATCTGGCCAGGCTGGACAGGGCTTGGAGCACCCTGGGACAGTGGAGGTGTCCCTGCCCATGGCAGGGGTGGAATGGGATGGACTTTGAGGTCCCTCCCAACCCAAACCATCCCATAATTCTGTTTTCACATCTCTCAGCAGATGCTGCAGGAACAGCCCTGAACTCTGGGAATCTGCTGGGCAGGGAGGGCTGGAGGGACAAGACACAGGGAATCACCTGAGTGGATCCAACCCTCGGCCTCCATGAGGTGAATCTGGCCAGGCTGGACGGGATTGGAGCACCCTGGGACAGTGGAGGTGTCCCTGGCATGGTAGGGAGTGGCACTGGATGGGCTTTAATGTCACCCCAACCCAAATTATTCCACCATTCTGCCCATGCTCTCCCTCTCTCACCCCCACATTGCCATGGAAGGCTTTGCAGCTGCCTTTTCCCCTCACGTGGCTCTGCCTCAGCCAGGCACTGAGCTCCTCTCTGACCCCTCACAGGAGCTCAGGGAGAGCAGCCCAGCGTGTTTTGTGTCCTGGCAAACAAGAAAGGGGAAGCAGAACCCTCTCACCTGGATAATCTCAGTCTCCAGCCCGATGGAATCTGCTCTTCCCACACGGAGAGCAAACAGAGATCACCTCACTGAGTCATCCCTGCCCATGCTCAAGGCCAGAGCAGAACAAAGGAGCGACTGTCCAGCCTGGGCTCCTCTGCAGCACAGGCTCTGCCTGCCATGGCAACCAGTGACCCAAACCTGAGGCTCTGCCATGGCAACCAGTGACCAAAACCTGAGGCTCTGCCATGGCAACCAGTGACCCAAACCTGAGGCTCTGCCATGGCAACCAGTGACCCAAACCTGAGGCTCTGCCATGGCAACCAGTGACCCAAACCTGAGGCTCTGCCATGGCAGTCAGTGACCAAAACCTGAGGCTCTGCCATGGCAGTCAGTGACCAAAACCTGAGACTCTGCCATGGCAGTCAGTGATCAAAACCTGAGACTCTGCCATGGCAATCAGTGACCAAAACCTGAGCTCTGCCATGGCAATCAGTGACCAAAACTGAAGCTCTGCCATGGCAGTCAGTGACCAAAACCTGAGGCTCTGCCATGGCAATCAGTGACCAAAACTGAAGCTCTGCCATGGCAGTCAGTGACCAAAACCTGAGGCTCTGCCATGGCAATCAGTGACCAAAAGCCCCCTGTGCACAAGGAGCCACCAGCCAGGCTCTGCTTGGACCAGCTGAGAAGGTGCTTGAGGAAAACAGCCCTACAGGTCCAGGTGTCCATGGGGGGGTGGGACAGCCCCTGAGTGGCTCCAGGGATTCCTTTACACCGTCCTGTGAGATCTTGGGAACAGCTTGTCCAGAGCAGCTGTGGCTGACCCTGGATCCATGGAGGTGTCCAAGGCCAGGCTGGACAGGGCTTGGAGCCCCCTGGGATGGTGGAAGGTGTCCCTGCCCATGGCACAGGGTGGAATGAGATGATGTTAAAGTCCCTTCCAACCCAAATGTTCCAGGATTTCAAGATCATTTGCACTGAGCAGGTGCAAATGCAGTTAGGCCTCCCTTGCACCTCCCTCTTATTAACAAAAACCAGACCCCAGACTAACAGTACCCACCTTTAATGCAAAGCTTTATACACTTAAAAGCAGCACTTAAACCACTTGGACAATGGGGTAAATTTGAATATTTTGGCCTGTTGGAGCATTCCCATCTTAGGGATGAGTGAACTGGAGTTCAGATGGGGTGGGGTTCTCTGCAGTGCCCACCCAGCCTGGTGGAAATCCTGAAGGAGAGCTTTGGGCTATGTGGAACAGAGCTCAGGATGAGCTTCACCCCTTGAGAGGGGACACAGACTTAGGGAGGCATTTCCCAGCTGGGTTTGCTGGTTTGCCACTTTACTGAGCTGCTGGTTTGATGTTTCAGTGAGAGCAAATCTATTGAAAGCAAAATAAATGTTGAAAAAAACATGAGAAATGTAAAACTGAGAAAGCAAAGAGAACCAAATTGATTATTTCTTTATTTATCTATTTATTTATTTGAATCTCCTGGTCCCTATTATTTTTGTGGCCTGGTTGACAGCTGAAGACTGGGAGTTGGCAGTCCTGAGTCTTGACCTGAATATTTCTTTCCCCAAAGAGGCTGCAAGCTGTCTGAAGAGGGAATTAAAGGAGGGGAATTAAAGCAGGTTTACTGAGTGAGTGAGTTAATCCTGGTTTACTGTAACAGGACTTTGGAGAGCTCAGGACTAAAGCCTCAAAGCCTCCCAGGAAGTTTGTAGAGGCATAAGGAATTGTTCTGAGGCCCAAAGTCTTCTCTTCAATGAAGCAGCCTAAGGCCTCCTCTGATGATCTTGTGTTGCTTCTGGACATCTGAGAGAAAACTGGTTATAAAGGAAAAGGGAAAAATGAAAGGAAAAAAAAGAGAGGAAGGAAGGAAGGAAGGAAGGAAGGAAGGAAGGAAGGAAGGAAGGAAGGAAGGAAGGAAGGAAGGAAGGAAGGAAGGAAGGAAGGAAGGAAGGAAGGAAGGAAGGAAGGAAGGAAGGAAGGAAGGAAGGAAGGAAGGAAGGAAGGAAGGAAGGAAGGAAGGAAGGAAGGAAGGAAGGAAGGAAGGAAGGAAGGAAGGAAGGAAGGAAGGAAGGAAGGAAGGAAGGAAGGAAGGAAGGAAGGAAGGAAGGAAGGAAGGAAGGAAGGAAGGAAGGAAGGAAGGAAGTGTCGGAAGGAAGTGTCGGAAGGAAGGAAGGAAGTGTCGGAAGGAAGTGTCGGAAGGAAGGAAGGAAGGAAGGAAGGAAGGAAGGAAGGAAGTGTCGGAAGGAAGGAAGGAAGGAAGGAAGGAAGGAAGGAAGGAAGGAAGGAAGGAAGGAAGGAAGGAAGGAAGGAAGGAAGGAAGGAAGGAAGGAAGGAAGGAAGGAAGGAAGGAAGGAAGTGTCGGAAGGAAGGAAGGAAGTGTCGGAAGGAAGGAAGGAAGTGTCGGAAGGAAGTGTCGGAAGGAAGTGTCGGAAGGAAGTGTCGGAAGGAAGTGTCGGAAGGAAGTGTCGGAAGGAAGGAAGGAAGGAAGGAAGGAAGGAAGGAAGGAAGGAAGGAAGGAAGTGTCGGAAGGAAGGAAGTGTCGGAAGGAAGGAAGTGTCGGAAGGAAGTGTCGGAAGGAAGTGTCGGAAGGAAGTGTCGGAAGGAAGTGTCGGAAGGAAGTGTCGGAAGGAAGGAAGGAAGTGTCGGAAGGAAGGAAGGAAGTGTCGGAAGGAAGGAAGTGTCGGAAGGAAGGAAGTGTCGGAAGGAAGGAAGTGTCGGAAGGAAGGAAGGAAGGAAGGAAGTGTCGGAAGGAAGGAAGGAAGTGTCGGAAGGAAGGAAGGAAGTGTCGGAAGGAAGTGTCGGAAGGAAGGAAGGAAGGAAGTGTCGGAAGGAAGGAAGGAAGTGTCGGAAGGAAGTGTCGGAAGGAAGTGTCGGAAGGAAGTGTCGGAAGGAAGTGTCGGAAGGAAGTGTCGGAAGGAAGTGTCGGAAGGAAGGAAGGAAGGAAGGAAGGAAGGAAGTGTCGGAAGGAAGGAAGGAAGTGTCGGAAGGAAGGAAGGAAGGAAGGAAGGAAGGAAGTGTCGGAAGGAAGGAAGGAAGTGTCGGAAGGAAGGAAGGAAGTGTCGGAAGGAAGGAAGTGTCGGAAGGAAGGAAGTGTCGGAAGGAAGGAAGTGTCGGAAGGAAGTGTCGGAAGGAAGTGTCGGAAGGAAGGAAGGAAGGAAGTGTCGGAAGGAAGTGTCGGAAGGAAGTGTCGGAAGGAAGTGTCGGAAGGAAGTGTCGGAAGGAAGTGTCGGAAGGAAGTGTCGGAAGGAAGGAAGGAAGTGTCGGAAGGAAGGAAGGAAGTGTCGGAAGGAAGGAAGGAAGTGTCGGAAGGAAGGAAGGAAGGAAGGAAGGAAGGAAGTGTCGGAAGGAAGGAAGGAAGTGTCGGAAGGAAGGAAGGAAGGAAGGAAGGAAGGAAGGAAGGAAGGAAGGAAGGAAGTGTCGGAAGGAAGGAAGGAAGTGTCGGAAGGAAGGAAGGAAGTGTCGGAAGGAAGGAAGTGTCGGAAGGAAGGAAGTGTCGGAAGGAAGGAAGTGTCGGAAGGAAGTGTCGGAAGGAAGTGTCGGAAGGAAGTGTCGGAAGGAAGTGTCGGAAGGAAGTGTCGGAAGGAAGTGTCGGAAGGAAGTGTCGGAAGGAAGTGTCGGAAGGAAGGAAGGAAGTGTCGGAAGGAAGGAAGGAAGTGTCGGAAGGAAGGAAGGAAGTGTCGGAAGGAAGGAAGGAAGGAAGGAAGGAAGGAAGGAAGGAAGGAAGTGTCGGAAGGAAGGAAGGAAGTGTCGGAAGGAAGGAAGGAAGGAAGGAAGGAAGGAAGGAAGGAAGGAAGGAAGGAAGGAAGGAAGGAAGGAAGGAAGGAAGGAAGGAAGGAAGGAAGGAAGGAAGGAAATCCTTGAGTGGAATAGCTGAGAAATGAAGGTAAGTGGGTTGAGCCCAGAGATTTGGCCATGGAGTGCTCAGTTGTACAGGGACAGCTCCTGGACTCCAAACTCCCACAGAAAGTGATCCCTCACCTTGTGATCAGAACTGGTTTCTGTGGCTCACCTTCCTGGGCCACCTCCTGTGCCCTGGAGCAGGACAGGCCCCGGGCACCAGAGGAGGAACAAAGGCCAAGCTCAGCCCTGTTTGCTCACTCCACGCACTGTTGTCTTCCATCAGATAAGCCCCTGGCCAGAGGATGGAATATTTCCAGATCCAAATCAGGCAGAAAAGAAGTGAGACTGCCAGACAAACAGCAGAGCTCTCGAGTTTCATCTGTCTGAGGAATGTTCCCGTCATATGATGGGGACCAGGCTGCCATTCCCAGGCACTGGGAGCCTTCTGGTTCCATCCTGCTCCAGGCTGTGCCTCTTGCTGCAGGTGCATTTTCCTGCGGCAGGATTTTACCCATGAAACAGCACAAGCAAGGGAAACAGCAAGGGAAATTTAGATTGGATGTTAGGGAAAAGTTTTTTCCTGAAAAAGTGATAAAGTTCTGGAAAGTTCTGCCTGTGGAGGTGGTGGAGTTGCCATCCCTGGTGTGTTTAACAAAGCCTGGATGTGGCACTGGGTGCCAGGGTATAGTTGAGGTGTTGGGGCTGGGTTGGACTGGATGATCTTGAAGGTCTCTTCCAACCCAGTGATTCTGTGAATTCTGATTCTGTGAAACTGGCAAAGAGGGATGAAGGAATTGGGTGCTGGGAGGAAAAGCCACCCCTGCCCAGTTGTGGCTCTGGAACTGCCGTGACAGGAGATGTGGGAGGGCTACAGGTGACAGGAGCCAGCCCTGAGGGGACACTCTGGGGGCTGGAGACTGGCAGGTGACAAAATCCTGTGGTGGCTTTTTACAGCCACACATCCAGAGAGGAGCAGGAGGTTATTCCATTCACCTGCCCTGTCAGAGAAACACAAACTTTGCAGCTTTTGCCTTCATTTTGCTTTCTAAGCTGGAACAAAGCCAGGATTTAATGGATGCCATTCAGCCAAAATCTATTCACCAGCTTTTCCTGCTTTCCCTGTGACTTTTGGCCAGTTGGAGTATTTTAATTGGAGGCAAAGCAAAGACTGTTTTAAAGGGCTGTGGGTACAGGAGCAGTTTTTAACCAGCCTGTCCAGAGTGCCTGTGCTGAGAGCCAGCCCAAGTGTGCACAGGCACCTTCCAAAGAAAATCTCCTCCCCAGTTATTACCTGCAGAAGGCAACATTCTGAAAATTAAATGGAGTAAAACAAACTTTTAAAAGCATTTAATTGAATTTGGCCAGTTTTACAGAATATCACATTTATTATCTGGTTACTTTTGAGCTGTAAATCCATTTTTTCCTGTTATTTTTGCTGTTTTGCTGGAGAAAACAATGAACACCATTTTTAGAGGGCAGAGTTAATGAAGGATTTCAGAGAAAAGGCAGTGCACAGCAGGAATTTCACTCCAGCTTCACACATCTCACCAGCACTGCAGGGGATATTCCATGTGCTCCATGGCAGGAATTCCAAGGTCAGTGCCTCGTGCTGTCATTGTCTTTCCTTGTTTTATCCCAGCTCGTGGCTGTGGCTTTGTAAAGCCACCAATCTCCCTCAGCTCGTTTGTTTGAGGCTCTGACAGCAGCAGGAAAGGTTCCCAAACCCCTGCTCTGGATGAAGGTGCTGTCAGCAAGCACTTGGCTCGGCAAAAGTGGCAAAGTTCTTGGGGTGTTTGCTAATCCTAACACAGCCACAAAAGCATGAATAAAAAGCAGAGAGAAAACCTCAGGAATTCCTTTCCTGCTGCTCCCAGTCCAAAGCAAGGATGGCTTTGAATTTGCACCGCTCTGAAGGAGGAACACCAGAGGCTCTGCTGGATGTGGAACTTTGAATCAAATCAAAAAGGTTGGAAAGGTCTTCCAAGACCATAAAATCCAACCTTCAACCAAATCCCAACCTTCAACCAAATCTCACCATTCGTGAGAACTTTGCTTGAGTTGTGGACACTTTTTGGGCATTTTCTGGACACTTCTTCCCTTGGTGCCACCGCTGTCCCTAAACGGAGCTTTCTAAGGGTTTCCTGCTGCCAAGGATGAATTTCTCACATCCACAAAGAACATTTTTCACACACAGCCTATGAACTGGTTCTGTTGGCATTGCCCCTGCAGGGGAAGGATTATGGAGAACATTCCAGGGGAAGGGTGGGGAACAGTGTCAGGGTAAGAGGAAATGGCCTCAGGTTGCCCCAGGATAGATATTAGGGGAAATTTCTTCACGAAAAGGGCTGGAAAGCCCTGGAATGGGTGGTAGAGTCCCCATCCCTGGAGAAGCTGCAAAAAATGTGTGGATGTGGCACTGGGGGATGTGGTGCTGGAATTGATCATCTTAATGGTCTTTCCCAGCCTCAGCAATTCCACGATTCAATGGGCTTTGACTTGTACCGAAAGACAGAATGAAATATCAAAAGAAACCAAAGAAATATCAAAACCAACCAAAGAAATATCAAAACCAAGCAAAGAAACTTTAAAACAAACCCCCAAAAAAAACCCTGAATTTCTGCTGTGAACTTGAACCTGTGGCTTCTCACCTGACTCTTGGTTTCGTTGGATGCAGAGCCAACATTTGGAGCCTTCCTGGTGTGTCTGTGTTGATAAGAGAGGAGGAGAATGGCCTGAGAGGATTAAACCCCTGAGCAAATACCCTGGGCAGTCTCTGCCTTTGTGCCTCTGGCCATTCTGGGTTAAACATTTCCAAGCTCCTTTCTTGAAATAAATCAGGAAGAGATTTCTGAGCTCGGATCTGATTCCCACCAAAATTAATGTGGGGTTTTTTTTTTCCTCTTGTTTTCAATCATAAAAATGTGAGAAGGGCACGGTGACCTTGGAAGCTTTTCAAGTTATGAATCTGAAGCTAGACTTTTTATTTTTTTAAATTTCATAAAACTTCATGCAAATATTTTTTTAAAAGAATATTTTGGTTTTCTTCTGAGCATCTTGGCCTTGGGCAGTCCTGGGCTAAAGAGTTCCAGAATGCTCCAAGAAAAGCTGATTTTGTTGTATTTCCACATTTACTGGTGCCATGAAGTGGTAAAACAGAGTTAATGAGAAAGAAATATTAAGGAATAAGATGTTTGGAGATGAAATTGCCCAAGTACTTACTAAATCAACCCTGTAACTTTTAAGGACTCTTGTCAGCTATGGAACACAAAAAAAAGGAATAAAAATTTTATATTGTTTATTCATGTTACAGGCACCCAATTTCCTGATAGATTCCAGGGTGAGTCCAATAAAGACATGAATAAAAGTAGAAAAATATCAGAGGAAATTCTATTTTCTTGAATTGCAATGGGTTCTTACTCTTTAATACATAAATAACTCCTAGGACTTTATTCCTCACTATAGGCTTTGATTTATTTTGCACTTAATTTTATATTTATATTACATTTAACTTTTTATATTTTTATTGCATTTTAAAAGCAAATAAACCCCACTTTTTAAATTTCCTCAGTATGAAATTTTACTGCATGTAATGAAACAGCATCACCAAAAGTTCCTCTGTGTGTTTAACCGTCATGGCTGCCAACATTCAGGAGAATTTGCAATCAAAGGTTGGGATTTGTTATGGCAGTTCCTCAGAAACTGGGTTGTGGCACTGGGATCCTTCAGGGGAATTGCTGTGGCTGAGCTCAGAGATAACCCAGCACCAAGAACAGGACTTTGGTCATGTTGGAAAAGGGGCTGGGCCACGATGGAACTGAAGTGGGAAAAGCCAAGGGATGGTGGGAAAAATGAAACTTCTGGGTAATTTATATCCATATTTGGGAAAACTGGTGTGAGTTTTCATCCCCAACTCCCACTCGTTTCTGTGGCAGCCAGATGTGTCACTCCCAACCACTGAGTTCTCTAAAATCTCTGGTTTCTGCTCTTTGGGGTGTTTTATCACTGCTGGAGGAGCAGTTTGGGGTCACGGAGTCACCAAGGCTGGAAATGACCTCCAGGGTCCCATCCCATCCAAACTTTGCCAAATCCCTGTTCCAAAGCTCCACATCTGCTCCCTTTGGTGACTCCAGCACCACCCTGGACCAGGCCTAACCCCTCCTCAGTGAAGAGATTTTTCCTAATATCCAGCCTGAACTCCCCTGGCACAGCTGGAGGCTGATTCTTGTTGGACTAAGCCCTTTTCTGACCCAGAGATAGAGCAACTGAGAGGCATTTTAAACACTTTTATTCCCTTTTCAGTCTCATGAGAAGGATGAGACAATACAGGCGTTATAATTCAACTATTTCCTAATTACAATACACTATAAGTGTAAGTATCCCACACCTCATCTCCTAGAAGAGCCTGACCCCCACCTCAAGCAAAATCTGGTTGCAGGGAGCAGCCTGGATCAATCCAGAGCTCTCAGGACATTCCTGCTTCCAGGGAACAGGGAATGAACCTGAACTGAGAATTAATTTCTATTGGATTTGCTGGGGGATGCCCTGGTGAAGGCAGGAATGATGAATCTGACTCCATGCTCTCACAAGGCTAATTTATTACTTTTTGGTACTATATTATATTAAAGAATACTATACTAAACTATACTAAAGAATACAGAAATGCTAAAAAGATAATAATGAAAACTCCTGACTCTTTCCATAGTCCCAACACAGCTTGGCCTTGATTGGCCAAAGAATGAAAACAACTCACAGCAGAATCCAATGGAACAATCCCCTGTGGGTAAACAATCTCCAAACACATTCCACATGAGCACAACACAGGAGAAGCAAATGAGGTAAGAATTGTTTTCCTTTTCTCTGAGGCTTCTTAGCTTCCCAGGAGAGAAATCCTGTGTGAAGGGATTTTTTTTCAGAAAATGTGAATGCCACAGATTTCTCTGTCATTATTCCAGGGAATGGGGAATGAAGCTGAATTAAGAGTTGATTTCTCTCTTGTTATTCCAGGGAAGGGAGAATGAACCTGAATTAAGAGTTGATTCCTTTCTTGTTATTCCAGGGAATGAACATGAATTAAGAATTGATTTCTCTCTTGTTATTCCAGGGAATGAACCTGAATTAAGAATTTATTTCTATCTTGTTATTCAAGGGAATGAACCTGAACTACGAGTTGATCTCTCTCTTGTTATTCCAGGGAATGAACCTGAACTATGAGTTGATTTCTCTCTTGTTATTCCAGGGAATGAACCTGAATTAAGAGTTGATTTCTCTGTTGTCATTCCCTAACCAGCAGAGACACAGAGGGGAAAGAGCCCAGGGTTAAACATTTCCCTTTAACCTCACATAATGAGCTTTTTGTTGGTGTTACTGTCATGTTCTGAGTAATCTCCTGCCCTGGCACCCCACCTTTATCCTGAGGAAAGGAAAAGCCTCTCCTTGGAAGAACAGGAGCTCGAGTGAGCAATGCCAAGTGCTGTCTGTGCTCAGCATCTCTGTAAGGGCTGGAAAATTCCAACAAAAGCTTTTGTGTGAGGGGTGTGGGAAAGCCCTGTGCTCGTGGTGACATCTGGAAAGTGAACCTGTGGCAGTTTATCCCATAACAAAGCAGGAACATCCCTGCAGTGACACTGGCTGCTCCTGATCTTTTTTTACACCCATTAGGGCAGAAATGTCAGGGAATCCTGTGTGGTATTTGCTGGGGTGCCCAGGACAAAGGAGGAATTGAGAATCTGATTCCATGTTTTTAGAAGGCTAATTTATTATTTTATGTACTTATATAAAAGAATGCTATACTAAACTATACTAAAGAATAGAGAAAGGATGCAGACAGAAGGCTTCACAAGATACCAACTAAAAACTCAAGACTGACTCCTCAGAGTCCAATACAGCTGATGGTGATTGGTAATTAGGTAAAAACAATTCAGATGAAACAAATCAAACAAGCACCTGTTGGATAAACAATCTCCAGGCCACATTCCAAAGCAGCAACCACAGGAGATAAAAACAAGATAATATTGGTTTTCCTTTTTCTCTGAAGCTTCTCAACTTCCCAGGAGAAGAAATCCTGGCAAAGGATTTTTCCAGAAAATATGACAGTGACAATCCTGGAATGGTTTGGGCTGGAAGGGGCCTCAAAGCCCATCCAGTGCCACCCCTGCCATGGGCAGGGACACCTCCCACTGGCCCAGGGTGCTCCAAGCTCCAAGCTGACCTGAATATCACCTCAGACTGGGGCAGGTTGGGCACTATTGATCATTTTTCCCCCATTCTTGACCTTGTGCAGCTGGATCTGGTGTGGGAAATCCAGGACTCCTGAACAACTGACCAACAGAATCAAGCAGAAGCCATTTATGGTTTACATTATCCACATTTTTAATAGGTTCTACAAACTACTAAGATCACAACTGTGGCATTCACATTTTGTGAAAAATCCCTTTACCCAGGATTTTTTTCTCTAGGAAGCTGAGAAGCCTCAGAGAAAGGGAAAACAATTCTTATCTCATTTGCTTCTCCTGTGTTTTGCTGCTTTGGAATGTGTTTGGAGATTGTTTATCCACAGGTGATTGTTCCATTGGATTCTGCTGTGTTTTCACTCTTTGGCCAATCAAGGCCAAGCTGTGTCAGGACTCTGGAAAGAGTCAGGAGTTTTCATTATTATCTTTTTAGCATTCTGTATCCTTTCTGCATTCTTTAGTATAGTATAGTATAGTATGGTATAGTTTAGTATAGCATTCTTTAATATAGTATAGTATTATAAAGTAATTAATTAGCCTTAATTAGAACATGGAGTCAGATTCATCATTCCTCCCTGCCACAGGGATCCCTGCAAATACAACACACACTTCCTGATCCCTGCCTTTATTTTGCCCCCTCGTTCTCTGCCTCCATTCTCAGCATCTGTGATTGGTCACAGTCCAGGTCTTTCACAGACCTCTGTTATCCAGTTCTTGCAATCCTGGTATTTGCTTTCTCAGCTTCGTCATTCTGATTTTAGCACAGATTCTGTCTTAGTAACCTTGATGAACTCCACAGACCCCTGAGAAGATTCTGATTAAGAACAGTCATAGACAGTATTATTGAATTTGCAGGCAATCCCCAATGAGGGGAGAGAGAATGATGCATCTGACTTCATTTTATCAGAAGTTAATTACTTTATTATACTATAATATTCTATACTGTATTACATTTTAACTGAATCTTCCAAGCACTCTACTCTGCACACAACTGCCCAGAATCTCGTGACTGTCAGCTGACAGTCCCAACACACACACACACACACACACACACACACACGCACACACACACACACACACTTGGCCTTGATAGGCCAAAGAAACCAAACACCATCACTCTGGGTAAAAAATCTCCATATTGCCTTCTACTTTTGCACAAACACAGGCACAGCAAATGATAAGAATTGTTTTTTCTTTCTCTGATGTTCAGAGAATGTGAATCCCAGAAATATTCTTGGGAAGAATTGTGCCTTGCTTTTCTCTGTGAAGAGAAATGTGGCAACATGGAATGGCAGGTGCACACTGAGTTGTTCAGATGCATTCCTGTAGTCTGGCATTCCAGGGAATGCTGCAGCCCTCAGTGGCTTTTCTTGGAGCATTCTGGCACTTTTTACTTACACCAGTGCCTGTCCTGAGCCATGGACAGGCAGTGGAACTCACCAAGCCTGGAGTTATCCTAGAAACCTCATTTCCACTGTCAGCTTTCCCTGATAAACCCCCTGTGATGGGAGGGAAATGAGCAGCCAGGTCACCCAGAGAGCTGCCAAGATAAGGATTTCTCCAAACAGCTCTGTTTGTCCTGCAATTTATCAGCAAATTGCCCTGTCTGAATGGAAGTGATGGGATATGGATCACAGCTTGCAGCGTGTCCCCAGCTGCCACGGGTGCCCCTGGTTGAACCAGAGCAAACCTGAGCCTCAGGAGGTGATTTTTGAAATATCTGGAATTTATTCAGCACAGCTCAGAAAATCAGTGCTGAGAGCAAGCTGCCATGACAGCAGCATTGGCCAGAAATTCGGGCCTCGACTTCTCTGCCACCTCGTTGTTATTGGCACTTGTTAGAGTTTCTTTGGATTTATAATTCCCTGGAGAAGTTTTGTCAAGAAATAGTGAGGTCATGGAGGTCAGTTTCTGTCATTCTTTTTGTTAAAATCCTAAACTTTAACCCCCACTTCTGTGCCCTTTTTAGAATGAACCTCAGGATTTTATCCTTCCAAAACTTTAAGGAATGGGTGGAGTTATTGTAGGGGATGAAGCATTAAAGAACTTTTTGTTCCAGTCTGGTGTCCTGTGCTCCTGCCTTGTCCTCACAACCACTGCCCATGGGCACACCCACCCAGATGGCAACAACAGGTCCCTAAAATCCATTTTTGGGGGCTGGGATGCACTTCCTGAATGTTTCCTTCCCAGTCCTTACTCCCATACACAGCAGGGACACACAAAGGCACCTTCCCAACCTTCCTCACTCACACTCTGCTCTGTTTCTCACATAAACTGAGCTTTGTTCATCAGTCTGTGAGAGGAAACATCTGAATTTCATCAATTATTTTCTGGCACAGAGCTGAGGTGGCAGGGAGCCTTGGGGACACACACCTGTGCTTGGAGGTGCCCAGGGACAAGAACAGGTGCACACAGAGAAGGGATTCATCATTTTCAACCTGAAAGCTCTCATTTCTAGGGCAAAAATAGAATAAAAGGCAATTTTTTTCTGATCAGGAATGTGTGTTTAATCCTTTCTGTGAGCATTTCTGAGTCAACCAGCTGAGCATCAAACTCCATGTTTTACCCAGGAGACTCCAAATGTGAGGCTTTGGTACCAGGCTGCAGCTTTTAAAGACCCTTAAAGCAGTTTTGGAGACATTGACATTTTCCCTGTGACACCAGAGCGCTCAGGCTGAGCTGCCTCAATTAGCAGTTTAGTAAATGATTAATTGCATGAGGCTGGCCAAGGCATTTTAAAAGCTGCATAAATATTAATAAACCTGTTTTACAAGGTGGGAAACAGAAGAGCCAAGCAATGTCAGAGCTCCAGGGATTGGTGCTGAATTCCAGGGGCAGGTCCTGGGGGGATCTGGAAGTGAGGATCTGCAGGGATCACTCCCCAACTTCCCTGGGAATACAAAGCCTAAAAGGAAGAACAAGTTTTGTGAGTTGGGGGAGGAATTAGGAGAATCAGGAGTGATTCAGAGGCCACATCATCCCTCTCGTGCTTCAAAGTGGAAGTGGCATTTCAGCTTCTCAGCACATCACGCTGTTAAAAATTTAGAAATTATTGTAATTTGAGGATTTCAGTGTGGCTGAAGCACTTCAGAGAAATTTTGCAAAGCTGAAATTGCATGAGGCTGGCCAAGGCATTTTAAAAGCTGCATAAATATTAATAAATCTGTTTTACAAGGTGGGAAACAGAAGAGCCAAGCAATGTCAGAGCTCCAGGGATTGGTGCTGAATTCTGGGGGCAGGTCCCAGGGGAATACAGAAAAGATACTTACAGAAGGCTAAAAAGATAATAATGAAAACTTGTGACTCTCTCCAGATTCTCGACACAGCTTGGCCTTGAGTGAAAACAACTCACCAGAATCCAATGAAACAATCACCTGTTGGTAAACAATCCCTTGCAGATATTTTGAACATCACTCTGGACTCCAACTTCCCTTTCACACGGGGCTTTGCTCACCATGGGCCAGGACAAGGTGAAACAGAGGAAAACAGAGGTTTCTCATTACCCAGGGGGATCTAAACCCCTGGAAAGGTCTCTCCTCCCTGGGATATTTCAGGCACAGAGGGAGGGATTCATTGGCTGAGGGCAAACTTTGGATCATTTCGTATCAGCCTAAAACTGAAGCAGAGGAAGTTGAATTCCCAAACTTCAATAGTTTTGTGAAGAGTGGGTTTACATTAAAGCATAAATTAGGAGAATTAGGAGTGATTCAGAGGCCACTTCATCCTTCTCATGCCTCAAAGTGGAAGTGGCATTTCAGCACATCATGCTGTTAAAAACTTAGAAATTAATGTAATTTGAAGATTTCAGTGTGGCTGAAGCACTTCAGAGAGGTTTTGCTAAACTGAAATTTACCCTTTTGAACACCACTCTGGACTCCAATTTCTCTTTGTTCACCATGGACCAGGCCAAGGTGAAACAGAGGAAAAGCCCAGGCGGAGAAGCTGAAGCGATGGCACAGAGTGAACGAAGCCAGGCCCCCACTCTCCACAGCCCCAAACATTTTTATCAAGTCCTTAAGATAAGGATTGATTGCAGCCCGGGCTGTGGGCTGAGCTGTGCCAGCTCTCACGTTGCTGACTAATTCCCCTCGCTGGTTCCAAGCCAGTGGCTCCAGATTTGCGTCACCAAAGGCTCTGAGTCCCAACGAGCGCGGAGGAACCGCAGCCGGAACGTTCCCTGTGTCAGGACAGGGCTCTGCTGCTCTCAGCTCTATTTATCTGCCCCCATTCCCACACCCACAGGCCCAGACCCACCTCCAGCCCCAGGACTGTCCCTGCTGAGAGGAGAACAAGGGACACCTGTGTGCTCCTGGAACATCTCCATTCCTCTGGAGCAGAGACGAGGAACTGGCCTTGAATGGCTCCTTTAATACCCTTTGAAGTCAGCACTTATGGCAAGAGGAATCTTGTTTACTTCACCCTCCCTGCGTCTTGGGCAATTGTCTCTGGTTTCCTCATTTTGGGTGTCTGACAGTGCTGCCCGTTTTCCTGGGGGGGCAGGAAAGAGGTACAGGACGTTTCATTCTCTTCTTTGTCATCCTGCTGTCCTGCAAGGAGAAATTCTGCTGTTGACAACTCAGCTGTGCTGTAAGAACAGCAGGAGATCCCATTGCTGTTGTTTGCCAGCAAAACTGTGCTCAATTTCATCTGTCCCTTTCCACAGATGCCAGGATTTAACCCTTTATTCATATTTTTCCTTTCAGAAAAGCAGATTTCATGCACATCTCACTCTTAAATACGGCAGATTTTCTGATAGCAAACTCTAGGAGTGTTAGGTAGTGCAAAGATGAGAGAACAAAAGTAATTGTGCTCCACTGTATCCATAACTCTCGACAAATGCCAGATTTTTAACCCTTGATTCATATTTTTCCTTTCAGAAAAGCAGATTTCCTGCACATCTCACTGTTAAATATTGCAGATTTTATGGTAGCAAACTCTAGGAGTGTCAGTTATTGCAAGGATGCGAGAACAAAAGTAATTGTGCTCCATTATATCCATAATTCTCAATAGATACCAGGTTTTTAACCCTTTATTCATATTTTTCCATTCAGAAAAGCAGATTTCATGCACATCTCACGCTTAAATATTGCAGGTTTTCTGATAGTAAACTCTAGGAGTGTCAGTTATTGCAAGGATGAGGGAACAAAATTGTAATTATACCAGTACCCATTACCAAGTAATTGTACTCCACTGTATCCATAACTCTCAATGGATGCCAGGTTTTTAACTCTTTACTCATATTTGTTGTGGCACTTTCAGAAAAGCAGATTTCCTCCGCATCTCACTCTTAAATATTGCAGATTTTATGGTAGCAAACTCTAGGAGTGTCAGTTATTGCAAGGATGAGAGAACAAAATTGCAATTGGGCTCCACTGTATCCATAAATCTCAATGGACGCCACGTTTTAACCCTTGAATCATATTTTTCCTATTGCTTCCAGAAAAGCAGATCTCATGCACATCTCACCCTTAAATATGCAAATTTTCTGACACCAAACCCATTGCAGGGCTGAGAGAACAGAACAGGAACACTGAGAAATGACTGCTAAAAATAGAGCAGTCGGGAGAGAGGAAGGATGTGGGAGGAAAGGAGATGAAAGAGAGATTATTTCAAAGCTTTTAGTGAGGCTTTGAGAACGAGCTGTAAATACCCTGCACAACAGAAGGTGAGAGCACCTCCTGGATGAGTCAATCCAAGGGAGATTTGTGCCCTCAGGTTTGGAGAGAGGTGAATCAGTTCCGTTAGAAAAAGCCACAGAGCCACCAAATGATGCCTGAGGATTTCAGGTTTTGTATTTTCCCTCAGATCCTGTCCCTGCCCACCAAACCACCACCATCAACTGCCTCAATCGCCCACCATGCTGGAGAAATGAGCCCTTTGGGTGGCCATTTTCTCCTGGCAATAAAATGGTTTTCCCATTTTGGGCAGACACAACAATTCCTCTCCAGGATTTCAGCTTCTCTATTTCCCATCTCTCTGTAACCCTGCAGTTCTTTAGGCCATAACTCTGAACTCCACACCCAGTGTGAGCTGCTGCTCTCCCATTTGGGGCAGACACAACAATTTCTCTGCAGGCCTGGGAACCAAGGACACCTCACTGCCTCAGGGCCCAGAGATTGGAACAAAAGGGAGTTGGGGGCAGCAAACTTGGGGTCAATGACTTCATTATCTGAAGATGTAATTAGATTAACCCCCAATATGCAAATGGATCAAACTTATAAAAGTGTGAAACCCATAAGTCCATTTTGGGTGGCCTTGGGGGGCCTGTTTGCCCTAAATGTACCTGAAGGCCCTTCAATAAATAGAAATGCTTTTTATTCTCTTAATTTGTCTGGTCTCTGTTTTCAGCTAGCCCCAAAAGGCATCACCGAGCTCCTGTGCCCTATGACAGTGCTCAGAGCTGAGCAGGGACAGCTGATGGCACAGAAGTCACTTCCCAACTTCCCAGGTGCTCCTGGTTTCTCGTTATCCAAGGGGATCTGAAGCCCCTGGAAAGGTCTCTCCTCCCTGGGATATTTCAGGCACGGAGGGAGGGATTCATTGGCTGAGGGCAAACTTTGGATCATTTCATAACAGTCTAAAACTTAAGCAGAGAAATTTCCAAACTTCCATGGTTCTGTGGAGAGTGGGTTTACCTTAAAGCATAAAATCTTGGATTCCTGGAATGGTTTGGGTTGGAAGGTGTTGGAGCCCTGGTTGTTGAGAATTTGAGATTTTCTGTGCTGACAGGCACTGACCCCCAGGAGAACTCTGCATTTGACCCACAGCTGTGGAGAAGCTTCCGAAACGGAATAGAAATGGGATTGTGGGTGTGGAGTTTGGATAGAAGTGTGTGACATCACATGGTGGAAAATTTAAAGTTTTAGAATATAGTGATGTATATAAAGCAAGATGGAGGTTTTGGGGCACAGGCTGGTCCTTCTTCTTCACCTTCTCCTTCTTCTCCCCCTTCTCCTCCTCCTTCTTCATCTTTTCCTCCTCCTTCTTCTCCTTATCCTTCTTCTTCTTCACCTTCTCCTTCACTTTCTTCTTTTCCTTCTTCTCCTGTCGGTTTCTCGGCTGTTTAGGTGGCCTGGAAAGGCCCAGGGATGGCCTTGAAGAGCCGACGCTTCAAAGGACGAGAAGAGACTTCTGATCTTTTCTCGGTCTCGGTGTTTATTAATTGTTTATCTAAAAGATTTTCTTTCAGCCCAACAGAGGTCTGCACAGCAAGCCAGCCATGAGCACACTGAGAGCCCCCGGGGCGGTCACTTATCTTTATACCTGAAGTTACGTGTACAATATTTATCATTTTTCCCCAATACCTTCTACCCTTATTAACCGGTGCACTTTTAGTAATAACCAATCCCAAAGTGCCACCACCACCACAGAAGATGGAGGCCAAGAAGAAGAAGAAGAAGAACAGGACACGCCCCAATTCCTCCATCTTACTTCTTTAGACCCCCCTGTACCAAAATCCTAAACCCTGTGTTTTACACTCTAATTAACCCATCCCTTCACCATTCACCCAGTGAGATCCTCCCATCCTCATACAGGTGTCGTCTCCTGTGCAGGATCAAAGTCCAGCCACCAGACACTTCTGGCAACATTCCAGGACTCCCGAGCCCCCCAAGGGTGGTCTCGGTCACTCTGCACATCAGTCCTGAAGCGCTGAGATCCCACATTCTCCTTCTTCTTCTCCTTCACCTTCTTCTCCCTGGGTTTGGGTGGTTTTGTGCAATTGGATAAAAAGTCCCCATTGCAGGCCATGGGTGGTTGGTTATTGGGTTAAAAGTAAAAATAATTTCGGTGTCATTTCTTAATTGGATAGTTTATCCTTAAAAGGCCTTGGAGAGGGAGAGACAGGGCTCTGTTTTTACCTTGTTAGAGAGAAGTGCTGCAGAACTCAGGGTTTGTGAGACTGTAATTTAGATAAGAACTAATAAACATCTGAGTCCCAACAAGAAAAACCGTCCTGATTGAATCCCAACCCTGGCAGAGAAAAGAAGCAAAAGAATCAACAGGAAGGGACCTCAAATCTCATCCCATTCCCCTCTCCATGGGCAGAGACACCTCCCACTGTCCCAGGGCACTCCAAGCCTTGGGCACCTGCAGGGATCAGGGGCAGCTCCGTGGTGTTCACAGGGGTCCCAGGACGAGGTGAGAGATGACAATCTTGACTCCTTGTTTCAGAAGGCTGATTTATTATTTTATTATATATATTATATTAAAAGAAAATTATATATTGAAACAATACTCAAAGAACAGAAGAGAGGATTTCATCAGAAGGAATAAAAAGGAATGAATGATAAAATCTTATGACTGACCAGAGAGTCTAAGCCAGCTGACTGTGATTGGCCATTGATTAAAAACAACCACATGAGATCGAAGATTCACCTGTTGCGGTCCACAGCAACAGATAATTATTGTTTGCATTTCATTTCTGAGGCCTCTCAGCTTCTCAGGAGAAAAACCCTAGCAAAAGGATTTTTTAATAAAATATGTCCGTGACACAGCTCCTGTGGGAAAGCTGTGCCAGCACCTTTTGTTTTGATTTTTTAAGGTTTTTTAAGCTTTTTGATGTTTACATTCTTGTAACAAACTTTTTACACACTTTATGTAAATAACTTACTGTTTTGTATTTTTTATGGAGGAGGAGAAATGTGATAGACTGTTTGTTTAGTGACATTGGAGAGGTGGCACTGTCACCCTCCAATCTACTGTTACTTTCAGAAATGTATGCATGTTAGAATCAAAAATAAAAAATGCTCTTTTTACCTTGAAAGAGCTGTGTCGTGTTATTTTGTATCCTATAACTCCAAGGGCCCATAAATCAGAGATAAAGGAGAGCACAGGGCAGAGATCAGGACCCAGCCCTCGCTCTGGACCGTTGTGTCCCACGTGGGAGTGTCCCGTGTCACTGTCGCTGCAGTTCCAACTGCATCTTTATTACCTGCTAATTAGGGCTAGACAGGAAATGCTGTTCCTGATAATCCATGTTCCACAGACCCTCCCTGCAACAGCCGTTGGAGTACGTTTGGGAAACGTGTGAAAAAAATAAATTAATAATATAAAATGAATTATAAAAATAAATATAAAATAATAAGAATATCAAATTAAATTAATAATATAAAATAAATTATATACATAAATATAAAATAATAATATCAAACTAAATCGCTAATAATAAATAATTTCTTTTTTGTGTTTGGCTCAGCTGCCTCGAGGGACAGGGGATACTGGAGCAGAGAAAACCCCCTTTGAGCAATTAGTGTGTAATTACTGTACAAACCCCTTCAAGGTCTTTCTCAACCTCAATAATTCCATTTTTCCATGTTAGTTTTGGTAGATTGGGACGGGTGAGGTGCTTGGGAGGGGAGCACTGGAGCTCCTACTTTCAGACATGCCTTGAAAATGCATTTTTCTGTCTGTCCATGCCTGTGGAAGGGAATTGAAGGGGTGCAGGCTGCCCTCACTGTAAGGTCTGGTTTTGATGGATCAATTAATGAGGGTATGGATCAATTAATGCGAGTATGGATTAATTATTGAGGGTATGGATTAATTATTGAGGGTATGGGTTAATTAATCCACCTGCTGCTGGTGTCTTCCAGCAGGTCTGGAAGAACAGGACAAATAACAAAGCGAAACCTCCTCTGTCCGTTGGCCCTTCAGTGTCAGAAAGGTGGCCCAGGGTGTGGGCAGGGCAGGGCAGGGCACAGCTGGGTCCCCTCGGTGTCCCTGTGCTGGGGACCTGTCCTGCCATTGTCCCCTTGGTGTCTCTGTGCTGGGGACCTGTCCTGCCATTGTCCCCTTGGTGTCTCTGTGCTGGGGACCTGTTCTGCCCTTGTCCCCTCTGCGTCCCTGTGCCAGCTCCTTGTCCTGCCATTGTCCCCTCGGTGTCTCTGTGCTGAGGACCTGTCCTGCCATTGTCCCCTTGGTGTCTCTGTGCTGGGGACCTGTCCTGTCACTGTCCCCTCGGTGTCCCTGTGCCAGCTCCTTGTCCTGCCATTGTCCCCTCGGTGTCTCTGTGCTGAGGACCTGTCCTGCCATTGTCCCCTCGGTGTCTCTGTGCTGAGGACCTGTCCTGCCATTGTCCCCTCGGTGTCTCTGTGCTTGGGACCTGTTCTGCCCTTGTCCCCTCTGCGTCCCTGTGCCAGCTTCTTGTCCTGCCATTGTCCCCTTGGTGTCTCTGTGCTGGGGACCTGGCCCAGCATTGTCCTCATCATTGTCCCCATGCCAGGTACCCGTCCTGTTGTTGTCCCTCCGTTGTCCTCGTGCTGGGTTCCTGCCCCAGCCTTGTTCCCATGTTGTCCCCATGCCAGGTATCTGTCCCACCATTGTCCCTGCATTGTCCCCATGTCAAGTATCTGTTCCAGCCTTGTCCCAGTCATTGTCCCCATGCCAGGTACCTGTCCCAGCATTGTCCCCTCAGTGTCCCTGTGCTGGGTACCTGTCCTGCTGCTGTCCCCAGGTTATCCCCATGCTGGGTGCCTGTCCCAGCACTGTCCCCATCATTGTCCCAATGCCATGTACCTGTCTCATTGTTGTCTCCCCATTGTCCTCATGCCAGGTACCTGCCCCAGCATTGTCCCCATCATCATCCCCATGCTGGCTCCCTGTCCCAGCATTGTCCCCAGGCTGTCCCCATGCCAGGTCCCTGTCCCAGCATTGTCCCCAGGCTGTCCCTGTGCTGGGGACCTGTCCTGCCATTTCCCCATCATTGTCCCCATGCCAGGTCCCTGTCCCAGCCTTGTCCCCAGGCTGTCCCCGTGCCGGGTCCCTGTCCCTGGTCCCTGTCGCTGTCCCTGTCCCATGGGCAGGGAAGGAGGGATGGCATCCGTCCGAGCTGTGCGCTGGGCGCTGCTGCCATCCAGAGCCTGCTCAGCTCAGCTGCACTCGGGCTCTGCTGCTGCTGCTCCTCCAGGTAAGGCAGGGAATGAGAGGTGCCATAAATGAGGTTCCAAAAAGCTCCAGTTCCCAGCCACAGCTGGAGCAGGAATGGTTTCATTTTGTATTTTCTGTCCTCCCCCAGTCTGGCTTCAATGAGGGCAACATGATCTCATCAAAGAGCTGCAGGAGATCCCTGCTCACAGACTTGCATTTTTATCACCTTATTATTAAATGTCTCGTTATTATAAAACCTATTATTAAATGTAAATTAAATGTCTCTTCTTATGAAATGTATGAAAAGCAGGATTAATTGTGGCGGAAGGGAAGGGAAGGGAAGGGAAGGGAAGGGAAGGGAAGGGAAGGGAAGGGAAGGGAAGGGAAGGGAAGGGAAGGGAAGGGAAGGGAAGGGAAGGGAAGGGAAGGGAAGGGAAGGGAAGGGAAGGGAAGGGAAGGGAAGGGAAGGGAAGGGAAGGGAAGGGAAGGGAAGGGAAGGGAAGGGAAGGGAAGGGAAGGGAAGGGAAGGGAAGGGAAGGGAAGGGAAGGGAAGGGAAGGGAAGGGAAGGGAAGGGAAGGGAAGGGAAGGGAAGGAAGCCCAGAGTTACTGTTGGTGTCATTCCATGACACTGGTGTGCTTTGCTCCATCCCTGCATGTGCCCCTGTCCTCACGGTGCCCTGTGCACGTTCCTGTGGCGTTCCTGGCAATCCTGGAGCTCAGGAAATCCCTGTGGACCCAGCGAGCCCCGGCTCTGCCAGGGAGGGGAGATCCAGCAGTAATTACTCCTCCTGCCGTGTCTAATCAGTGTTGGGGAATTCACAACGCCAGAGCCACAGGAGGGAGCCAAATACTTTGTTCTTAAGGAAGAAGAAAATCACCTTTGTGTTCGGTGCCTTCATCGCGTGTTGAGAGGTGAAAAGAAGGGAAAAGTGATGGCAACTTTTAAAAACATCCGTGGAGCTTCATGTGGAGGGAATTCAGATTTCTCCTGGAGATTAACCTGAAAGAACTCAGGGACAAAAGATCACCCTGAGATATTTTATACAATCACATCATGGAACCATGGAATCCCAGGATGGTTTGGGTGGGAAGGGACCTTAAACCTGCTGAGTGCCACCCTTGCCATGGGCAGGAACACCTCCCCTGTGCCAGAGGCCAGGAAAGCAGCCTGGGATCTGGGAACCTCCTCCTGGGCCTTGTTTGGATTTTTTCCCTCTAAACAAATCTCCAGTTTGGTTTGTGGCTGTTGCTGGATGAGGAAAGTACAGAGCAAGGAAAGCTTTCAACAGACTAAAAATAAACTCTGTTATTGTCATTTTTAATGAATATTTCACAGAAGGATGGGATTTCTTCAGCTTCACTGGAAACACTGGCACAACTTTTCCATATTAAAAGAAATCCACAATTTTTTATTTGTTTTTATTTTTTATTTGCTGAATGCCATGAGTTTTTCAGCTGTTGGCTGATATCTGACATTGCCTTGGGATCTTCAACAAGAGCTTGGGCACACACTTGCTTTTGCTTTGGGCTGGAGGGACCTTCCCAGCTCAAAAGCTGATCCCTGTTATCTGCATCCCAAAGTGATAACACCAAGGGACAATCCATCCATCCATCCCTCAGCCCCAGCTGGGATAACCACAAGGAGTGACCTGTTCTTGTTTGCTGTCACCATTAAAGAGGTGGTTGGAGCTGGAAGTTGGCAAATCTCCCCCTTCCCTCCCATCTCCCTGAGTAATGCCAGTGGGATTGAATTCCAAATCCATATTTCCTGAAGTGGATGGAAAATGGGATTGTGCCTCTCACTGGAGAGCAGCAAAAGCATCCCAGCTCCTCCAGGAACATCCACGGGATGCTGGGGAGACAAAACAAAGGGTGTTTCATCCATTTGATCAGTGATAATGAACTCATTTGGGACAGCCAAAGTACCCCCACACAAAAATGCATCAGAACAAACAACCAGGGAATATTCTGTACATAATTCAGAACAGCCACGGGATGGAAAAGAAAATAGACATGTCCTGGGCAATGTTTTTTCATATGTACAAGGAATACATTCCTTTCCCCTGTGCTGGAGTTATGAATTTGTCAGGGTTCACGTTTTTCCTTTTATTATTTCTCATCCTTAAAGGTCATCAGGCTCTAAAAGCCCAGCCTGGCTGTGCCTGTGCTCTGATCCAGCAAACCCCACAGGGCCAAGGACTCAACCCCTGAATGGGACCAGGGGGATCCCCCTGCTGTGCCCTCAGCTTCTGGGGTGGGGATTCAATCCTGAACAGGCCAAGATGGATCCTCCTGCTGTGCCCTCAGCTTCTGGGGTGGGGATTCAATCTTGAACAGGCCAAGATGGATCCCCCTGCTGTGCCCTCAGGATCTGGGGTGGGGATTCAATCCTGAACAGGCCAAGATGGATCCCCCTGCTGTGCCCTCAGGACCTGGGGTGAGGATTTCATCCCCCTGAACAGGCCAAGATGGATCCCCCTGCTGTGCCCTCAGCTTCTGGCGTGAGGATTCAAACCCCTGAAAGGGACCAGGGGGATCCCCCTGCTGTGCCCTCAGGATCTGGGGTGGGGATTCAATCCTGAACAGGCCAAGATGGATCCCCCTGCTGCGCCCACAGGATGTGGGGTGAGGATTCAATCCTGAACAGGCCAAGATGGATCCCCCTGCTGTGCCCTCAGGATCTGGGGTGAGGATTCCATCCCCCTGAACAGGCCAAGATGGATCCCCCTGCTGTGCCCTCAGGATCTGGGGTGAGGATTTCATCCCCCTGAACAGGCCAAGATGGATCCCCCTGCTGTGCCCTCAGCTTCTGGCGTGAGGATTCAAACCCCTGAAAGGGACCAGGGGGATCCCCCTGCTGTGCCCTCAGGATCTGGGGTGGGGATTCAATCCTGAACAGGCCAAGATGGATCCCCCTGCTGCGCCCACAGGATGTGGGGTGAGGATTCAATCCCCTAAAAGTGACCAGGAGGATCCTCCTGCTGTGCCCTCCCCTCAGGTTCTGGGGTGAGGATTCAATCCCCTAAAAGGGGCCAGAGGGACCCCCCTGCTGTGTCCTCAGGTTCTGGGATGAGGCTTTAACCACCTGAACAGGACCTGATGGATCTTCCAGCCCTGCCCTCAGTTTGTGGGGTTTGGATTCAAACCCCTGAAAGGGACCAGGGAGATCCTCCTGCTGTGCCCTCAGGTTCTGGGGTGAGGATTCAACCCTGAACAGGACAAGATGGATCCTCCTCCTCTGCCCTCTCCTCAGCTTGTGGGGTGAGGATTCAATCCCCTGAACAGGACCTCATGGATCCTCCTGCTCTGCCTCAGTTTCTAGAGTGAGGATTCAATCCTGAACAGGCCAAGATGGATCCTCCTGCTGTGCCGTCACATTCTGGGGTGAGGATTCAATCCCCTGAATGGGAAAAGATGGATCCTCCTGCTGTGCCCTCAGGATCTGAGTGAGGATTCCATCCCGCTGAACAGGCCAAGATGGATCCTCCATCTCTGCCCTCAGGTTCTGGAGCGAGGATTCAACGCTCTGAAAAGGACCTGATGGATTCTCCTGCTGTGCCCTCACATTCTGGGGTGAGGATTTAATCCTCTGAGCAGGACTGATGGATCCTTCTGCTCTACCCTCAGGTTCTGGAGGAGTGGCAGGATGGATTCTGGGAACAGCAGGGCTGGGATTCCATGGAACACATGGCATCATTCATGGCAGAATCGTGGGATATCCTGAGCTGGAAGGGACCCCTGGGCTCATTGATCCCACACAGACACCCCAAAATCCCACCCTGGGCATCCCTGGAGCAGTGTCCAAACCCTCCTGGAGCTGTGGCAGCCTCGGGGCCGTGCTCATTCCCTGGGGAGCCTGGGCAGTGCCAGCACCTCTGGGGGAAGAGCCTTTCCCAAAATCCAGCCTGACCCTCCCTGGCACATTCCCAGCCATCCCTGGTCCTGTCCCTGCCCCACAGAAGGAATTCCTTGGCTGCTCCAAGGTCTCCCCTGTCTGGGGCTCTCAGCAGGGTGGGGAAGGAGCTCTCATGTCCCAAATCCCTGAGCACAGAGTCCCCTCAGCAGTGTCACAAGCTGCCACTGCAGGGATCTGAGGACTGTCCTGCAGCAGGTGCTTCTTGCTCAAAGAAATGAATCCACAGGGAGTTGCTTTATTTTAAAGACACATTAAAGAGCCAAATTTGATTTTTCTCTGAGCAGCAACGAGTTCAGCCTGCACAAAATGTGCTCCAATACTTTAATTAAGAAGAGGGAGTGAGTTGAAATGAGCTCTAATCACCCAGTGCACCCAGAGCAAGTTTTTTTTTCCTATTGGAAATTTCACCAGGCTCCTCTGGGGGAAGAGCCTTTCCCAAAATCCAACCTAAAACCCCCTGGCACAGCTCCATCCATTCCCTCAGGGGCTGTCACTGCCCACCAGCCCACCCCAAACCATCAACTCCCTCAATCTCCCACCACCCTGCAGAAATGAGCCCTTTGGTTGGCCATTTTCTCCTGGCAATAAAAGCTGTGGCACAAGAGGCAACCCCTGAGAACTGAGAGATCCAACACGAAGGGAGATATGGATCCTGCTCCTCACACAGCCTGTGCAGTGCAGTGAGGAGATTTTCCTGCCTGTTTTCAGCCCTCCGATGGGAGTTTTTGAGCAGTGTGGAGGAGCTGGGTGCTGAGTGTGGCATTTTCTCCCTCTGGGGGAAGAGCCTTTCCCAAAATCCAGCTTTTCCCTGATCCCTAGCTATTCCCTCAGGGGCTGTCACTGCCCACCAGCCCACCCCAAACCCCCACCATCAACTCCCTCAGTCTCCCAGCGTGCTGGAGAATGAACTGACAGATCCAACATAAAAGGAGGATCTGTATAGATCCTGCTCCTCACACAGCCTGTGTGTCACCTTTGAGCAAGAAATGACACAGATTCACTGCAAGGCTGGTTTGCAAAAGAGCAGCTTTAATACAAAATTTCTCTTCTTTTATAGATAGATTTGACTAGATTTCTACTTGATTGGCTAATTAACAAAAACTCTCTCACAAACAGTCCTGGAGAAGAACAGAAAGAGTAGGAAAACACAGGTTGTTTATACTAACAAGTTATCATTGTTCTTCTACAACTCCCTAAAAAGTCTCCCAAGCCCACAGTGAGCACACAAAGCCGTTTGCTCACTCTCTGACCAGGCTGTTGCCCCCACCCCTGTGCAGTGAGGTTTTCCTGCCTGTTCCAGCCCTCAGCTGGGTGGTTTGGGCAGTGTGGAGGAGCTGGGTGCTGAGTGTGGCGTTTGCTCCCTCAGTTCCAGAATTCAGGCTGGGTGGTGGAACACGACTGTGCCCTGGCTGAGATGTGCACGGGGGCTCCCCCAGCTGCCCCCGGATCCATCCCAGGTGAAAATGGAGCTGTGTAAATCCAGGCCTTGCTGCTGCCCCAGGAAAAGCCCTGGATTCACCAGATTTTTACCAATTCAGTGCTGCCCAAGGGTGATTTGCTGTAGATGATGTTCCTTTGCTGAGACTGAAAGAGGTTCCAGGCTGCCCCATCCTTCCCCAGGAGCCTCAATCTTCAGATCCAGCCAGGGGAGGCCACACAGGTGGTGGCTTTGCCTTGGAGCTCCATCTCCACTCTTTGTATCCCACTCTGACACCAGCACTTGGCCACTGATTTATTTTTCTAAACATTCCTAATGGACATTAAAGACAATTAATGGACATCAATGGACATTATTAATGGACAATTAATGGACATCAATGGACAATTTTTAGGAAAGTGTGGGTGCTCTGGGCATCTCCACAAAGGCCAGACCGCCCAGCTTGCCCAGGTCCCCTGTGCTGCTCCTGTTTGCAGCTTTATCCTGGAGTAAACCCTCTTTACAAACATTTTGTGAGCCCCAAAGTCCTCCCCTCTAACTGGGAGGGAGGAAAAGGGGTTTTAAGCCCCTTGCATGGGTTTGGTTGTACTTTTTTCCTAAATCTCAATGATTTTGCTTTCAGGTCCCTGCTGGAAGCCGCTCTGTGCTGAGGGTGGCACAGGTGGTGTTGATCTGCAGGTACTTCCAGCCATCCCCAGCAGTGCAAGATCCATCCCTGTGCCCCTGGAGTTTGCTCTGTGGTGGTGGGGATTCTGGAGGGGGAATCCACATTTTCCAGCGAGGTCTGGATGCACCCCTGGGCTAAAATCCCCTCTGGAGAGAAAACTGTGCTGTGCTGCCCCTCACTTGTTATTAATCATCTGCCTGAGTCAGAAGTGCAACCCTGAGCCTCTGCTCTGACAGCAGATAGAGTGAGCAGCCTTACAAGAAGGAGCTTGTGTAAGAGGAGGAGGGATTTGGGAACTTTTTGGCCGAGTTGATTTGTCCAAAAAACGCTTTGGACCAGAAGGTTTCAGGGAAATGGCACCTTCTGGCCCAAAAAAGCTCAAATCCCATCCCAAATTCTGGGATGGCTGAGCTC
The DNA here is from genome assembly GCF_027579445.1 of Ammospiza nelsoni. Lineage (NCBI taxonomy): Eukaryota > Metazoa > Chordata > Aves > Passeriformes > Passerellidae > Ammospiza > Ammospiza nelsoni. The sequence continues at coordinate 3,996,727 of NC_080662.1, forward strand.
AGGTTTGATAGTAAATCCCAGGTCCAGGAGTCTCCATCTTGTTGTGATTTCCAGGGAGACACAAATCAGAGAGGGACTCGTGTTCCTTTGAGCAGGGTCATGTTTGTTGTTTGAAGCCAGCTAGAATGTGCTGTAATTCATTTGCTTCATTGTTCTGGGCTTTGTTTGCCCTCCTTTTTTCATTTTATTCTCTCTCCCCAAAGCAAAAGCAAACACTCGCACTGCTGTGTGAGGCACTGGGAACGTCCTGTCCCCTCGAGGCACCAATAAGACCAAGATTAATTTTTATCCTGACTCTACAGAGCCAGAATCCCAAAAGTCATCAGCTGGAGAGCCACACTGGGCTTTTTTCCCAGTTTAAGGAATAACAAGGTGTGTCCAGGCCTAAAATAACTCTTTTATTGCAGTTCTAGAGCACAAAACCAGGCTCAACCCTTTCTTGCTTTGGTTTTGAGGCTCTCCCAGCGAAACCATGGCTGGCCCAGCTTTGGATATTGGACTGTGCAGTGTCCAATTTTTATGGAACATCCCCATGGAAGAACTGGGGATGATAAAGGACATTAAAGACAACTTTTGGTTGATGGCAAAATGCCCCAAGAGCTCAAGAATTGGCCCTAAATTGGTCACAGCTGAAGAAGAGATCTGAGTTGGAGCTACAGAGGGAAGGGAATTGGCTGGAAATGGGGTTTGTGCTTCCAGAGTGGGGGGTCCATCCATGTGCTGAAAGGCTCTTTGCTCCTGGGAATCTCAGATATTTCAGGGATGAGGGGGAGGCAGGGAAGCTTCTGGTCCCCCCCATCATCTGTTGGGAGACTGGGAATAAAACACAGCCAAAGTCACTCAGAAAACTGGTGACAGCAACTAAATTTGGGTTCATTTTCTCCCTTTTTGGTTTAAAACTGGTGAGGCTCTTCAGAAGTTTCTCCTCTGCTTTAGAATTTGGGGTTGGGAGGAGGTGGAAAATGGGAAGTCAGCAAGGAGAGGAAAAAGTTCTGCCTAAATCCCCCAGATTAATTGTTGGGCTTCTCTGTGGGGTTTAAGTCCGTGGTTACAACTCAAAGCTTTTCTACTGGAGGCCAAGATATGAGATAGAAAGATGATCCAAAGCATTAAAAGAGAGGATGGATTAAATGGAGAATAAAAAGGGAAAGAAATGAGGAACTTGTGTGGTTGCGTGCTAGGAGCTTTGGAAAATCACGCTCAAATTGGAAGCATGTGCTCTAGAAAGTTACAACATAGGTATTGCAAAAAATGCATTTTTCCCAGAGGAAAGGGAGGAATTGGGATTCAGAATTATGAAATTATCTGGGGCACAGCTCTGGCCCTGTGCACAGGAGAGCAAAGTGTGGATGGAGATCAAGGAGGGGATGGTCCAGCACAGAGGTAACCTGGGCAGCTCCAGTGGGGAGGAGGCATCACTTCCATGGAATAGGAGAGAGCTGGGATGGAGAAGGACTCAGGTTCAGGGCTCAAGGGGGCAATTCCTGGTCCAATTCCCAGTTTAGAGACATCCCCAGTGTCTGTTTGAGTCCCTGCTGAGGCTGAGAGTGGCTCCCACACAAGTGAGGTTGGAATGATTGTGGTTATTCCTTTGGTTCCCTGTGTGCCATGCTCAGGGCACAGAGCATGTATGTATCAGTGAGAAGAGAGGGAGCTGGGGCCTTGGGGATGCAGAAATCCATGGCTGGGAAGGGCCCTGCCCTCCTTCCTGTCAAAGAAATGACCAAACTCAGCATCTCCAGCTCCAGAACATACCCTGGGCTAAAATTCGGAGCCACCTGTAGCAAGTTCTGAGCAGGAGGATTGGGGAAGGAGGAAAGAATCCAGAGCTGGATCTGGAGATTGAAACCAAGAATTGGGAACATCTGGAAGGGGCTCTCCCATCCCTTCCCCATGAGCAGAGCTGGAGCAGGAGCTCCTGTCCGTGTCTCTGTCCAGCACTTCCCTCCAGCACAGATATTCCTGCTGTGCTTTGGCAGCCAGGATTCCCAGGTAATTTTTGGTGTTTAAAAACACCACAGAAATCTGTGTCCATGCTATTCCCAACCTGGAAGAGGCAGCTGACTTGGGAGGAATAAGGAATGGAAAGTGGAAAGCAAAATGGAGAGATTTCCTGGAGAAATACACATTTCAGGATGTATAGGGAGCTCGTGGAACCCCAGGTTTGGGTAGGAAGGGACCTCAAATTCACCCAGTTCCAACCAGGGACACCTTCCACTGTCCCAGGCTGCTCCAAACCGTGTCCAGCCTGGCCTTGGGCAGGGAATTCTGGAATGGTTGGGGTTGGAAAGGACCTTAAAACTCATCCCATTCACCCCTGCCATGGCAGGGACACCTCCCACTGTCCCAGGGTGCTCCAGCCTGGCCTTGGACACTGCCAGGGATCCAGGGGAGCCACAGCTCCCTGGGAATCCCATCCCTCCCTCCCCACCCTCACAGGGAGGAATTCCTTCCCAATATCTCATCATCAGCTCATGTACATCAGCATTTCTCCGGTGGAATCAACAAACCCAGAGACCTCAGCTCAATCCCAGGCCATGTTTCCAAGTCAAAAGCCTTAAAAATGGAGCTGTCCCCTAATCTGAAGATGGTGAGTTTGATCCTCACACAGGGCGCCCAATCCGCTGAAACCTCCCTTGTGGGTCCCCCTGATGGGGAGACCCCTAAAAAGTTCTGTGCCAGCAATGAGAGATGGATTCTTGCATTTTTTGGTCTTCAGGTTGTTGTTTATTCTTCCCTTATTAAAATCTCAGCACTGTCTGCACCTCAGGGTACAGAGAAGGCACCAAAAGTCACCAGACCCAGATTCGAGCTCTTTTAAAGCTGTTTTGTCCAATTAACTCTTGGATGTGTTTTATTTCCACCTCCCTACCAATAACTCATTATTTGTCTGTCCAACATCTGCACTGAGGTTCTTTCCAATGCATCCCCTGTGCCCCCAGCACTGCAGGAAATGGAGCAGGTGAAGAACAAGAAGGGGATCAGACAGTGCCCAAAATCCTCCAGCTTGGCTCCTGCCCGCCTCCATTCTAAAAACCCAAAACTTTTTCCATACTAAACTTTTTCTTCCATCCTAAACTTTTTCTTCCATACAAAGCTTTTTCCATACTAAAAACCCGAAGTTTTTCACCCTGTGCTAAACTCCACCACAACCCATTTCACACACTCGCAGATTCCCATTCATCCCAAAGTTTTGAGGCTTTCTCCATGGATGAAGGTTAAAAGCAGTTTTCTCCTGGAGGTCAGGACACCTCAGGACAGGCAGAAAAATCTCCCCTGTGCCCTGGGTTCCAGCATTTGGACGTTTTTGGGGGGAAGTGACAGAGAGGGAAATGGGGAGGGAAATCCAACCCTGGGCAGGCAGCGGGAAAGGGGGAAAAGAACCAAGAGAAGAGGCAGAGACCAAAGGAAAAGGATGGAAAAAGTGAGAGATGCTCAGAATTCAAGTACAACAGCAGGAGAAGAGTTTTGCCACATGTTCAGTGGAGCTGATGCCATGAAAAAGTAAAATACTTTTAATTAGGAATCAAAATTAGAGCAATTAATAAGGAGGGAGTTCATTTAATTGGAATGTTCAAAGTTCTTAGGGTGAATTATGGTCACAGACTCTGCAGCATCCTGGCTGGCAGCTCAGGTTTTGCTATAAAATCATTTAAATTCTTCCACTTTATCCCTGGGAGCAAATCTACCTTGGGGGACCTTGGAATCCTTGAGGAATCCAGGAATTTGCTGTGATTCCCATTCCCCGCTGGCTGTTCCCAGCACTGCCTTCAGGATTTTCCCCCGAGCCCAAGTCCAAGGTTGGATCCAGGTCTTTCTAATTTTAGCCCAGTGGAATTCCTAGAAGCCAGAGAGAATTGACTTTCACACAAGAATCTCCTTTGTTTACACACCCGGCTTCTCTGTTCAGTCAACAAAACCTGGTTTTTATTAAGTTCTCCTGGAAAAATTAAAAGGAAAAAAGAGAGAGACATTTAAAATTAAAGGAAAAAATGTTTGGTTTGAGTGTTTGGGTGAAATCTGGGGGTGGGATGTTGGTGAGCTCAGAATGTTAATGAGAGATCAAAGCTTTTATTTTTAATAAATTAAAGGTTATCAAATTCCACAGAGTTTTCTAGGCTGAGAGTACCAGAGGATTCCAGGTGGGAAGGGACATGTGCAGGGTTCTATTCTCACATAAAAGGATAAATAACAAGTTGCTCAGGTGGAATTCCAAGTTCAAGTTCAAATTTGATTTTTCCTTGTTTTCTGTTACCAGGTGCCTTTTGCCCTAGCTTTAACTTATGGAGTCAATACATTCCCATTAGTGGGATTTATCTGCCTCAATCCCCATTAAACAGTGGGGTTTTCATGTGGCTCCTTCCAGATGGGTAAAAAGGAAGGACAGAGGAGAATTCCCAAGGATCTGCCTGGCTGTATAAACCAGGAATTCAAATCCCTGGCGCCTTCCAGATGGGTAAAAAGGAAGGACAGAGGAGAATTCCCAAGGATCTGCCTGGCTGCATAAACCAGGAATTTCAGTCCTGTTACACTGGGTAAATGAGCACAGATGGCAGAAATCAATGAGGGAGATCATTATGGGATTAAAGATGATCCCATTCCACCCCTGCCATGGCAGGGACACCTCCCACTGTCCCAGGTGCTCCAAGCCCTGTCCAGCCTGGCCTTGGGCATTGCCAGGGATGGGACACCTCTTCCATTAACCCATAGGAAGCAAGAAAGGGAAAAAAAACCCAAATCAAAATGGAATTATCATTCCCAAATAGCCAGGGTGACCCTGGGATCAGCCACACCATTCCAGAGCATGGACTTGCGGTTTCCACCTTCCCTTGTGGAAGTGAAATGAGCTGGGGCAGAGTGGTGCTGGATGGGAGGGAGGGAGGAAATAAAGAAAATAAAGCACTGCAGGAGGAGATTTCAAATCCAAACAGAGAAAATGGATTTTGGTTCAAACCTGGTGATTCCCATCTGGGCTGCTGGAGCATTACCTGAGTTCAAGTTTCACTTTCACAAATGTCCCTTTTGTGACATCAGCAACTAAAGGTCAATTACCTGAGTGTGCCTAATTGCAGGGGTCACACTCAGGGCTGGGCTTTCATTTTCCACCCAGCTGTTATTTGTGCCTCTTTTATTTCCCCTTTCTCCTTCAGCAATGGCATTTGCATTCCTTTTAGCCAAATACCAAGGTTAAACTAAAAATAATCCTGCCCATCAGTTTTAGATTAGGCCCAGCTTTACAGAAAACGTGGGGGTCAGGGTTGCTCTGCTCTGCCAGGAACTGCTCCAGTTTCAGCAATGACATTAATGAGCTTTTTAGCAGCATCTGAAGGCATTTCTGATTGCCAAGTGACTGTTATTAATCACTGCATGAATCCACCTTCTATCAGGAAAAATGAGGGTGTTTAGGAATGGTTTCCTCTCCTGAAGCTGAGGAGGGTTTGAAACTTGTGCCATTCTCAGCACATCCTCAAATCCCAGTTCCTTTGAAAACAGTGGGATAATGCTTGTGATAATGCTGGGAGTGTCCAAGGCAGCTTGGGCAGGGCTTGGAGCAACCTGGGACACTGGAAAATGTCCCTGACCATGGCAGGGGAGGGGTGGGATGGTCCTTAAGGTCCCTTCCAGCCCAAACCTTTCTGGGATTCTGGGATTCTCTAATTTCGGGATTTTCTGATCCTGGGATTCTCTGATTACCTAAATCTCTGATTCTGGGATTTTCTGATTACCTAAATCTCTGATTCTCTGATTATCTAAATCTCTGATCCTGGGATTCTCTGATTACCTAAATCTCTGATTCTCTGATTATCTAAATCTCTGATTCTGGGATTCTCTGATTACCTAAATCTCTGATTCTCTGATTATCTAAAACTCTGGTTCTCTGATTATCTAAATCTTGATTCTGGGATTTTCTGATTATCTGACTCTTGGATTCTGGGATTCTCTGATTCCCTGATTCTGGGATTCTGGGATTTTCTGATTCTGGAATTTTCTGATTCTGGGATTCTCTGATTATCTAAATATCTGATTCTGGGATTCTGAGATTCTCTGATTCTGGGATTCTGGGATTTTCTGATTCTGGGATTCTCTGATTACCTAAATCTCTGATTCTGGGATTTTCTGATTATCTGACTCTTGGATTCTGGGATTCTCTGATTCCCTGCTTCTGGGATTCTGGGATTTTCTGATTCTGGAATTTTCTGATTCTGGGATTCTCTGATTCTGGGATTCTGGGATTTTCTGATCCTGGGATTCTCTGATTACCTAAATCTCTGACTCTCTGATATCTAAATCTCTGATTCTGGGATTTTCTGATTCTCTGATTCTGGGATTTTATGATTCTCTGAGTCTGAGATTCTCAGATTCTGGGATTCTCTGATTCTCTGATTCTGGGATTCTGAGATTCTCTGATTTTGGTATTCTCTGATGATCTAAATCTCTGATTCTGGGATTCTGGGATTTTCTTAGTCTGGGTTTCTCCGATTCTCAGATTCTGGGATTCTGGGATTCTCTGATTCCCTGATTCTAGGATTTCCTGATTCTGGGATTCTGGGATTTTCTTAGTCTGGGTTTCTCTGATTCTCTGATTCTGGGATTCTCTGATTCCCTGATTCTGGGATTTCCTGATTCTGGGATTCTGACATTTTCTTAGTCTGGGTTTCTCTGATTCTCTGATTCTGGGATTCTGGGATTCTCTGATTCCCTGATTCTGGGATTCTCTGATTCCCTGATTCTGGGATTCTGACATTTTCTTAGTCTGGGTTTCTCCAATTCTCTGATTCTGGGATTCTCTGATTCTGGGATTTTCTTAGTCTGGGTTTCTCCGATTCTCAGATTCTGGGATTCTCTGATTCCCTGATTCTGGGATTTCCTGATTCTGGGATTTTCTTAGTCTGGGTTTCTCCGATTGTCTGATTCTGGGATTCTCTGATTCCCTGATTCTGGGATTTCCTGATTCTGGGATTCTGACATTTTCTTAGTCTGGGTTTCTCCGATTCTCTGATTCTGGGATTCTCTAAATCTCTGATTCTGTTTATCACCTTTGTGTTCCCAAGGTTGGAATCTCTAATCCTTGTGAATCCGAGTCACCTCCTGCAGGTTTATGAACATTCCTTTGCTTTTTCCCAGTGCAAGCCCAGATTTGGTGCTTTGGAAGCTCAGCCTGCAGGGCTGGATTTTACATTTTAAATTTTCTCTACTAACAAACTCTGACTCCCAAGAGAACACCACATTTGACCTAAAACTGTAGAGAAAGCTTCCAAAATTAATTAGTAACACTAAGGTTACAAGTGTGTAGCTAATTAAAAATATGTAATGTCACAGAGTAAAAAACTTAGAGTTTAAAGTTTTAGAATATAGTAATATATACAAAGCAACATAAAAATTTTAGAGGAAAAATTAGTCTTTCTTCCTAACCTTCTTCCTTCTTCTCCTTGGGTTTGGAAAGTATTTTATAATTAAATAAAAAATTCTGCATTGCAGACTTCAAGTAATTAGTTATTGAGTTAAAAGTGAAAATACTTTAAGTGTAATTTCTTAATAAAATAGTTTAACCTTTAAAAACCTAATAAAAATAAAAATATTTATATATGCTATTACCAAATACTTTATATACTATAGACATATATATGGTTAACTATAAAAATAGTTAACCATTTTATGCCTTGTTAACAAAATACTAGAAAACTCACAACTGTGACACTTTAACATGAATTTAAAAAATAAATATCTAAAAAATAAACAGCCAAAAAAAAAAAATTCTAACTATAAAAATAGTTAAACATTTTAAACCTTGTTAATAAAATACTAGAAAACTCACTACTGTGAGACTATAACATGAATTTTTAAAAAATAAACCTCTGACTATAAAAATAGTTAACCATTTTAAACCTTGTTAAAATACTAGAAAACTCACTACTGTGAGACTATAACATAAATTTTAAAAACATAAACAACTAACTATAAAAATAGTTAACTATTTTGAACCTTGGTAGTAAATACTAGAAAACTCACTGCTGTGGGATTTGAACATAAATTTTAAAAAAATAAACATTTAAACCTAAACACAAAATCCTATCTCAAGAACTTCATTCCCTACCTCAACAAAAATAAAAAATAGAAAATAAAAAAAATTAAAATATAAATACATAAAAATTAAAAGGGAAATATAAAATTAAAATTAAGGATAAAAAATAAAAATATTTTAAATTAAAATAAGAAATATAAATGGAAAATAAATATTAAAAATAAAAATTAAAGATAAAAAATAGAAAATAAAACATAAAAGATAAAAAATAAAAATTAAAAATTAAAAAAGAAAACATGAAAATTAAAAAAGAAAAAATATAAAATTAAAGATAAAAAATATAAAATAAAATTAAAATAAAATATTTTTAAAAATTAAGGAAAAAATACAAAATAAAAACAAAAAATAAAATATAAAAATATAAATAAAATAAAATATAAATTTAAAAAAATTTTTAAACCAAAGCCCAGCAGCTGGGCCCAGGAGATTCCATAGGGAAGTGCTAATCCCCTCCTGCAGAGTGCAGGGGTTCAAAGGAAGGTGTCACCAGGTGTGGCCCCACAAGGGAATTAAACCCAGCTCCAGTTCTGAAACCAGACTCTCCTTCAAAGGCCCCCAGGCCCGGAAGGCCGGAATCCCTGGGAAGGAATTGGTTTCACTGGGGCTCTTTCAAAAGGTCTCAGGATCCAAAGGATGAGATTATTTCTGATCCCTGGGGGTGAGAGAAAAGCTGAAACCTGGCTCTGGTTTAAAGGGGCTCTGTCTGTGAGGCAGGGCCAGACCCGTCCTCTCCCCTCGGCTTCTGCACTGGAACCAACCCAATTCCTGGTGCTCCGGCATCCAGGGAATCACAGAGTCACAGAGTCACAGAATTCACAGAATTCACAGAGTCACAGAGTCACAGAGTCACAGAGTCACAGAGTCACAGAGTCACAGAGTCACAGAATTCACAGAATTCACAGAGTCACAGAGTCACAGAATTCACAGAATTCACTGAATTCACAGAATTCACAGAGTCACAGAGTCACAGAATCACAGAATGACAGTCACAGAATTCACAGAATTCACAGAATTCACAGAGTCACAGAATCACAGAATCACAGAATTCACAGAATTCACAGAATCACAGAGTCACAGAGTCACAGAGTCACAGAATCACAGAATTCACAGAATCACAGAATCACAGAATTCACAGAATCACAGAATCACAGAATCACAGAATTCTCAGAATCACAGAATCACAGAGTCACAGAATCACAGAATCACAGTCACAGAATTCACAGAATCACAGAATCACAGAGTCACAGAATTCACAGAATCACAGAATCACAGAGTCACAGAGTCACAGAGTCACAGAATCACAGAATCACAGTCACAGAATTCACAGAATTCACAGAATCACAGAATTCACAGAATTCACAGAGTCACAGAATCACAGAGTCACAGAATCAGAATCACAGAATTCACAGATTCACAGAATTCACAGAATCACTGGGTTGGAAGAGACCTTCAAGCCCATCGAGTCCAACCCAGCCCCAACACCTCAACTCAACCCTGGCACCCGGTGCCACATCCAGGCCTTGTTAAACACACCCAGGGGTGGTGACTCCACCACCTCCATGGGCAGAACATTCCAGAACTTTATCACTCTTTCCATAAAATCTTTTCCCGAATATCCAGCCTGAATTTCCCTTGGTGCAGCTCGAGGCTGCGCGCTCTGGTTCTGTCAGTGCTGCCCAGAGAAAGAAGCCAAACCCAGCTGAGCACACCCTAGGGAGCTGTGGAGAATGACAAGGTCACCCCTGAATCTCCTTTCCTCCAGGCTGAGCACCCCTGTGGGAACCCAGGACATTCCTCTGCCTGCTCTGAATGGCTCCAGCCCCTGCCAGGGGGCTCAGAGACCTTGGCACAGAGTCCAAGACCCCTCTGACTTGATTTTGACCCATGGAGCAAATTACCACCTTTGTGTGAAGAATTACAAGTCAAGAGAGTTTAAGTAGAATAATAGTTAGTTTGTCAGGGGGTGAAAAGTAGATTTTTGGGGTTTTTGGAATGGGGGCTCAAGGTCCCGAGATGGAGGAATTTGGGCGTGCCCTGTCCTCCTCCTCCTTCTCCCTAGCCTCCATGTTCTGGGCGATGCTGGCACTTTTGGATTGGTTTAAGGTAGAAGCTCACTGCCTAACATAGGTGATAGGTATTGGGGAATTAGTGTAAATAAAGTACATGTAGATTTTAGTATAAAAAGCCAACACCACCCCAAGGTGGTCAGTGTGCCTCAACCCAACCTGCTGAACAGATCTTGGCGGGTCGGAGAAAGAATGTTCTGGATAAGAAACAATAAACAACCTGGAGAACAAGAACAGAGGAACCAGTACCATCCCCAGGGCAGCTCTGACTCTCTATAAAAGGCTGAAAACCGGGGTAAACTGCTTTAGAAAGGGCTGAAACCAGGGGATGAACCATCCCCAGGGCAGCTCTGACTCCTTAGAAGGGCTGAGACCAGGGGTAAACCATCCTCAGGGGAGCTCTGACTATTTAGAAAGGGTTGAAACATCCCTGATCCAGAATTTTGGCTGAATATTTTATTAAACCATCCCCAGGTTAGCTCTGACTCTCTAGAAAGGGCAGAAACATCCCTCACCCAAAATTTGGCTGAATATTTTATTAAACCATCCCCAAGGCAGCTCTGACTCTTTAGAAGGGCTGAAACATCCCTGATCCAGAATTTTGGCTGAATATTTTATTAAACCATCCTCAGGTCAGCTCTGACTCTCTAGAAAGGGCTGGAACATCCCTGATACAGAATTTTGGCTGAGTTTTTTTATAAAACCATCCCCAGGGCAGCTCTGACTCTTTAGAAGGGCTGAAACCAGGGATAAACTATCCCATTGCAGCTCTGAGTCTCTAGAAAGGGCTGAAACCAGGGATAAACCATCCTCAGAGCAGTTCTGACTCTTTAGAAAAGGCTGAAACCAGGGAATAAACCTTCCCCAGGGTAGTTCTGAGTCTTTAGAAAGGGCTGAAACATCCCTGATACAGAATTTTGGCTGAATATTTCACTAAACCATCCCCAAGGCAGGTCTGACTCTTTAGAAGGGCTGAAACACCCCTGATCCAGAATTTTGGCTGAATATTTTATTAAACCATTCCCTGGGCAGCTCTGACTCTTTAGAAGGGCTGAAACATCCCTGATCCAGAATTTTGGCTGAATATTTCACTAAACCATTCCCTGGGCAGCTCTGACTCTTTAGAAGGGCTGAAACATCCCTGATACAGAATTTTGGCTGAATATTCTAAATATTCAGCCAGAATGGAGCTCCAGGCAGCCCAGGCTGAGTGTGGAGAGTTCAGTCTGGGCTCTGCTCTCGGTGCTTTCTCACAGATCCCAAAGAGGGACAGGAAAACGTGTCCAACGTTTCTTGGTGTGCCTGGAAAACTTCATCTCCTTCATCTCCTTCATCTCCTTCGTCATCTCCTTCATCTCCTTCGTCATCTCCTTCATCATCTCCTCCATCTCCTTCATCTCCTCCATCTCCTCCATCTCCTTCATCATCTCCTCCATCTCCTTCGTCATCTCCTCCATCTCCTTCGTCATCTCCTTCATCATCTCCTCCATCTCCTTCATCTCCTCCATCTCCTTCATCATCTCCTCCATCTCCTTCGTCATCTCCTTCATCATCTCCTCCATCTCCTCCATCTCCTTCATCATCTCCTCCATCTCCTCCATCTCCTTCATCTCCTCCATCTCCTTCATCTCCTCCATCTCCTCCTTTGGTGAGGGCAGAGGAGGTCTCAGAGATGTGGGGACGAAGGCTGGGAGATGTTCCCTCCTCTCCTGGCTATTTTCAGTCTGCTGCAGCCTTGCCTTTCTTTCACTGAGGTGCAGGATGTTTTCACAAGTACTTGCTAAAAGATCTGAGTAATTCAGTGTATTAAATTAATGTGGAAATCTGTGATGGATTTCTCAACAATAAATGCACTGCAGAGACCAAAGTGCCTGTCCAAAATCCTCTCTGGGACTGTCTGACCTGTTCTGCATCCTCCTTCCCTCTCAGGCTGCTCTGGGACCCTTAAAACCTTTCACATTTCTATTTTGAGTTAATTCATGTCATACCTTTGTGATCCTCAGTGCTTCCAGTGTGTGTTTTTATCCAGGGCCTGGAAATATCAATTATTGAGGGGTTAGAAAGAAATGCCAACAATTGATTGATTAATTTTCAATATTCAGGCAATTCCTTGCCTAGCAGTGCTTCCAGCAATGTGTTTATGAGCATTAATGACTTAGGGAAGGATGTGCTCAAACCAGGGAATGAATATTTCTATTTTTCACATTCTCTTCCTCAGTTTTTAACCTTTTACAAATCGCTTCTCCATGCCACTGCAATATAAAACAGGGCTGAGATAATTTCCAGTCAGAATCACCTCCTGTCATTTGCCCTGGGATGAGCTCAAATATTCTGTGAAATGGAGCTTTTAAAGAATTCCCCACTTCCTTTGGCTGGGAGGAAGGGAAGTTGTAAATTGGATTTTGGAGCTGTTCAGATCTGGAGCTTTTAAAACATTTACTGGAGGTTTAAAAAAGGGTTTTGGAGTGGAGCTATTGTGATTGTTTTTACATCCACTTTGCATCTATTTCTTCCTTAGGGGAGTGGAATGAGAGCAGAGGAGAAAAATCACAAAATTAATTTATGTTGCAAAGTTTCTCTGCTACAATACAGGAGCAGAAAACATGACCTTAAAGAAAACAGTTCCTGAAAAAGGAGAAATCTTTCCATTCTTTCAGCATCCAACGTGTGTTTGCTCATGTGCTGCCCACAGCTGACGTTCTCTCTTAGCTAATTACCACTGACATTTAGTTCAAACTGAAAGGAGCCCAGGGGTCTAAAAATAACCCCAAAGCACAAGAGAACAAAGCACTTCTCTGCCTCTGACCTGGCAGCACCACAACACAATCTGGGAATGGCAGGGGGAGCAAATCTCTGCATTTGAGAAAAATCTCTGCAGCTTTTTGGGGCCATTTGCTCATTTGGGGTACCTTGGGATTGAAGGGCTGGAAGTGTTGGTGTCAGACCAACAAACAGAGCAGTCCAGGAGTTCCAGGCATTAAATTCCATTTTGGGTCTTGTTTGAATCTTCCCTTGGGTTCTGGAGGGGAGATTTGGTGTCCTGAAGAACTGGAGATGTTTCTCCACGTTGTTACCTCTGCACAAGGAGTTGTGCCTCGTGTTTATTTGGATTAATTCCAATTAATTAAACACAAGAGAGTTGTGCCTCGTGTTTATTTGGATTAATTCCAGCCCTTTTACATCTCCCAGGAGCGCAGCTAAGTGCTGAAATAGATTCTTTGTCTCTTTTTTTCCTCATCTCCAAAAAAAAATCAAGCTGATTTCTAAAAAAAATCACAACAAAGTCTGCGAGAGATGTTCTCTCACCCTCTTGTTTGTGTTCAATCTCCTGCAGCCTTGCCTCTCCTCACGGAGGTGCAGGATGTTTTCACAGGTACTTGCTAAAATATCTGAGTAATTCAATGTATTCCAGTGGGATGGGCCATGTGGAAATCTGTGAATGGATTTCTTAACAATAAAAGCAGAGCCCAAAGTGCCCGTCCAAAATCCTCTCCGGGACTGTTCTGCCCCCTCCGTCCCTCTGAGGCTGCTCTGGGACCCAGCCAGAGCCTTTAAAACCTTTCACATTTGTCCCCTGGGAGGGTGGGAAGGAATTCCCAGATGGAATTCCCAGGGAGCTGTGGCTCCCCTGGATCCCTGAAGTGCCCAAGGCCAGGCTGGAGCCCCCTGGGACAGTGGGAGGGTTCCTGGGCATGGCAGGGGGGCACTGGGTGGGATTTAATGTCCCTTCCAAACAAACCATTCCAGGATTCTGCGACTCACCCATCCCTGTTTTTAAGGAGTGAGGTGTGGGGTCAATCCTTTGTCATTCCTCAAAGGCAACGGTGGCACCCTCAAGGAGGGGCTGCTCTGCTGGCAGGGCAGGAATGAGACTGGACCATTTCCATAACCTTGGGCTTAATCCCTGTTTGATTTCTGAGCTTGAATTTGGAACCTCAAATTCTCTCTGACTTTTCCCATTGCCTGTAACTCAGAGAATGGGATCAGCCAGTGTTATGGGATGGCTTTGGTTAAATTCCCAATCCCTCCTGGATGCAGAATCCATTACCAAGAGGATAAGGGAAAAGGAAACCTTGTGTTGTGTGGGATGAACATCCCAGCCTGGAGACACAGAGCTTGGAACGGCTCCACCTTGAGCTGGAATCTCCACCAGGGATCAGTGGCAGCAGATTCCCAGCGGATCTCGAGTTCCAGACTCCTGCAGAACATCCTCTTCCACGTCCTGCAACACCTCATTACAGGTTTGAAGCACAAGGAATTTCCTGCTGGTCACATCAAACCAGATGGCAGAGCCTTTCCCACTGCAGGCTCCACCTGGAGCTGGAATCTCCACCAGGGATCACTGGCAGCAGATTCCTGGTGGATCTCAAGCTCCTGCAGAACATCTCCTCTTCCACGTCCTGCAACACCTTACTGCAGGTCTGGTGCACAAGGAATTTCCTACTTCTGGGATTTCTGCTGGTCACAGTGACTCTGAGATATGTACAGGTCTCTTTTCCCAGCCTGGCAATCGAAGAAGGAGTCAGGATTCTTCTGTTCTCATTCTCAAGGTTGTTTATTGTTGCAGTGTGATGTCAGGGTTTGCCTCAGACACCCCATCTCAGACATCTTTAGGGTTTCTCCTAAAGATTCCTTCCCCAGGTGTGTCAGTCACCTCTCCTTCCTCCTCCCAGCACTGTCTGTCAGTCCTGGCATTCCAGAATTGGCAGATCCAAAGGATGCCCTCTACCCCTGGGGGCATTGGGCCATCCAGGTGTCCTTTGTCCCTTTGTCCCTCCCCTCCTGTCCCTGCCTGGTGGCTCCCTGCCCCTTCCCTGCCCCTCTCCCTGGGGTTCAAAGGAGCAGCAACCACGGGCTCAGGGAGTTCTGTTGGAGCTGGTGCTGCATTCAGAGGCCTGTGGGCCAGAATAAAGCTCTGGGTCCAAACCCTCCATCAGAACCGACTCCTTTCCTTCACCATCGCCTCAAAGCTTCTCCACAGAGGGAAACCTGAGGAGCAGCCCCTGTTATGGGGGGCAGCTCCATCCCAGCACCACCAGAGCTCCTGCAGGCCTGCACTTGTCCCCACAGGCCCAGTGCAGCACCCAGCCAGCCCAAAGTGTCTGTGGGGTGAAAACACCACACACCCACAGCCCAAAGTGTCTGTGGGGTGAAACACCACACACCCAGCCAGCCCAAAGTGTCTGTGGGGTGAAACACCACAGTGCTGCTGTTTGGTTCAGCAGCAAGGCCAGAGAAGCTCAGGCATGTCCCATCCACAATATTGGTAATTATTCCAATAGTTTATTGTTTCTTATTTAGAACATTCTTTCCCTGGCCTGCTGAGGTCTGTCCAGCAGGTCAGTCAGAGGCACACTGCCCACTCTTGGACATGGTGTTATCTTTTTATACTAAAAACTACATGTACATTATTTACAATATTTTCCCAATACCTATCACCATGTGTTAGACAGTGAGTTTCTACTTTAAGCCAATCTGTAAGTGCCACCATCACAGCAGAGGATGGAGGCCAAGAAGAAGAAGAAGAAGGAGAAAGGCTGGACACGCCCAGATTCCTCCATCTTTCCTCCTGAACCCACATTCTAAAAACCCCAAAATTCTACATTTTCACCTTGTGATAAATTCACTATCATTCTACTTAAACTTTCATGGCTTGCAGATCCTCATATAAGGTTGGTCATTTTTCCAAGGGCTAAATCAAAGGCACAGGGGTCCTGGGCTCTGTGCCAAGGTCTCTGAACCCTCTGGCAGGGTCTCGAGTCCTGCAGGGCAGCCAGAGGAATTTCCTGGGTTCTGACACCTGCTGGTCACATCAAACCAGCTGGCAAAGACTTTCTGATTGCAGGACCAGGATTGTTTAGGTTGAATTATTGGGGACACACAAAGAGTTATGGGAATCTGCCAAACCTCGTTCCTGTCCCTGCCCTGGATTCAGGGTAGGGATGTTGTCCTTTGAGAGGCTCCACATGGCACAGCATATTCCAGAGTGCCATGGAATGGAGCTCCAGGCGTGCCTTCCCAAGGGGCTCAGCCAGTCCTCAGTCATTTTAACCCCTGGCCTTTGGTAATTGTTGTTTGTGGATCAGATTTTCCTTGGCCCGTTCTCTGTGGGATGTGAGAGTGGTTGGTGTCTCCAGCCCGGTTCAGGCTGTGTCTGGCTGCTTCTATTCCACAATCCAGATGTTTGTTTGACCATAGGCATTTTACAAAAGCCTAAACCAAATAAATACCCGATCCTATCCCTTCACCTCCCTTTGGATTGAGCATCCCCAGAGTCTTATTGAGGTTAATGAGGGTTTTCCTCTCTTCAGCAGCAAACTCAGATCCACAGCAGGGCTGGACACCACAGAGCCAGATCCACCTGGGGGTCCCTGGGACCCTCTCCCAGTGCTCCTGGCAGAGCTGATGGAAGGGACCAGGAGGTCAGGATGAAAGCCACCCCTCCAGAGCCTGGCATGTGCAGCACAGAGAGCAAAACCAGAGAGAAAACAGCTCCTCCCTTCCTCCTCTGCCCCCTTCCCACCCCCAGCCACCATTTACAGGGATGATTGTTAATGAGTTGATTTGTAGCTCCATCCGTGGAACTTTCAAACAAGCCTTTCCCTGGCAGATTCCTTTGAAATTCCGAGTGGTTTTTTAATGGGAAAAATGAACCAAGAGCTCTTCCATTTGTGTCCTGTTGTTGTTTATAATCAGGGCTGGCAGAAATGTCAGCTCCTAATGCTTCGCCCACTGCTCCTCCACAGGATTATTCATCCCAGGAGTGGGGATGGGAGGCAGAGGTTCCTGTGATGGTTGTTTTGTAACCTTCTCCTATTTTTAAAAGGGACACAGTCCAGAACCAAACTGTGGATTTAACTCGGCCCAAATCACCTCATGGCCAGCAGGACCTTTGTTCCTGCTACCAGGTCCTGAGTGTGTGGCTAGAACAACCTGAGCTGTGCTCCCTGGGGCATTCTGCTGCCCTCTCCAGCCAAGCTGAGCAGGGATCAGGATGCTCTCCATCATTTTCCTGTTTGCTGGAAAGTTTAGTGAAGTTAACTGTGAGCTGCTTTGAAGTCTGGCTTTGTAAACAAACATACCGAGAGAATTATTTACCACC
This sequence comes from Ammospiza nelsoni, assembly GCF_027579445.1. Lineage (NCBI taxonomy): Eukaryota > Metazoa > Chordata > Aves > Passeriformes > Passerellidae > Ammospiza > Ammospiza nelsoni. The sequence continues at coordinate 4,013,978 of NC_080662.1, forward strand.
ACGACTTTTAGGAATTTGCAGAATCCCAAGCTCTTCAAAACACACTTCTGTCACTTGAACATTGTTTATAAATGTCTCCAAGAGCTGCCAGTTCAAATCAGGCCCCAGTGACAGAAGGCAGTGGTCACCGGACAGGGTCACTGAGGTTGGCATGACCTGGGGGAGGCACCAGGCTGGTGAGATGAAGTCACAGTGTTAATGAGCTGCACGCTCGTTAATGCAGCTCTTTCCCAGGAGTGCCTTCCCAGGAGTTGGGGAGGGTGAAACAGGAAAGCCTTATAAATATGATTGTCTGGCAAAAGATTTTGAGAATATAGAAACCATAAGCGAGATTGAAATGAAAGCAAGCTTTGAGATCCCTCAGTTACTGAACAACTGGAAAACAATGGTGTGGCTGGCTGAAGGTGATCCCCTTTTGATGGAACAACACCCTCTGCTTGCAGACAGCTCCAAGGCTCAGAGCAGACCCTACAGCTTGGCAGAAGGGCCCAAAGAGGAGTTTTTAGGGTTTAAAATGTAACACAGTATGGGAATGTAATGATTCTTAGGCTGTATGGAAATGCTGTAGGATTTGTATCTTGTACTGGATTGGTTAGTGAGAATCAGAATATTCAACACAGAAGAAGATTTATGGTATTGCAATGGGAACCTCGCTCACTTGCTCCTCTTAGCTCTTGCCTCTTACACTGTTTATTCTCTTACCCCTTTTGTTCTCTTGCCCTTTTACTCTCTTTCTCATCCTCTCTCCCCCTCTCTTCTCTCAGCCTGCTCTGAGCTGTGCCTGGCAGCTCCCAGCAGGGCCCTTTGCAATAAACCCCAAATTCCAAGCCCTGGCTTCAGAGATCTCTCGTCTCTGTCCATCCTGACCGTCCTACCCCCCGACGCTCTGACACCTTCCCATTGGGAAATTCTCCTTGTGGCTGCCCTTGGAGCCCCAGCAGCCTCCAGATGCCATCCCCTGGCTGCCAGCACTGGGTGAAGCTGTGCAGAGCTGTCCTTGGGAGCTCAGGGACACGAGTGGCATGTGCTGTGATATCCCTGGAGGACATGGTGGGGCTGCTCCCAGGGCTGTGAGGGCCTTGCTGTTGCCTCTGGAAAGAGAATAATCCCTGTTTTCTGGGCTGGAAGGGTTCTTTATCTGGGATTTGTGCTCTCTGGCAGCTCACAGCCCTTGTGAGCAGAGTCTCTCTCGGGAGGTTGCAGTTTATTGAAAAGTCTCTGTTTCAGCCCGCACGTTTGAAGAATGAGTCGGAGTTCTTCAGTTCTCAGTCTCACAGTTGTTTATTGTATCTTATCTATCAAAATTTTTCTCCTGTCCAGCTGAGGTCCACTCAGCAAGACAGTCAGAGGCACTCTGCCTGCCCCTGGGGAAGTGTTATGTCTTTATACTAAAAACTACGTGTACAATGTTTACAATTACTTTCCAACACCTATCACCTATGTTACACAGTGAGCTTCTACTCAAAACCAATCCAAAAGTGCCAACATCACAGCAGAAGATAGAAGAAGAAGAAGAAGAAGAAGAAGAAGAAGAAGAAGAAGAAGAAGAAGAAGAAGAAAGGCTGGACACACCCAGTTCCCTCCATCTTGTCCTCAAAACCCCAATTCTAAAAACCCCAAAATCTACTTTTTCACCTAGTGATAATTTTATTATTACACTACTTAAACTTCTATGGCTTTCAAGTCTTCATACAAAGCTGGCCATTTGCTCCAAGGATCATAATCAAACCCACAGGTGTTCTGGGCTGTGTGCCAGGGTCTCTGAGCCCCCTGGCAGCTCTGGACACCCAGAGGAGTGCACTGAGTTCTGACAGGTCTCCTTCACCAATAACTCATTGGAGGCAGCTCCATGGTCCTGCAGCTCCTCCAGACCGGGTAATTATCCCCAGCAGCACCATCTGCTCTGGGGTTTAATGGCTGGGCTTTCAATTTGCCTTTAAATTACACCTTGGAGTAAGGATCACAGCAGGCATTATGGGATGCTGTGGAAAGGATGGAGTGGATGTCTGGGGTGACACAGAATGACATAGAGTGACACAGAGCAGCCACTGATGGGGCTTCCAGAGAGACACAAGAAGCCAATTAAGGGAATCTGGAACAAATCCTCCCCAGAGGAGCTGCTGATGTGATGGTGACTAGGCCAGCTGAGCAGCCACTGGAGCTCATCAAAGCTCTGGGGTTATTGAGTTAAAAACTACTAAAGGTGAATTTTCACCTGCAGCTGATAAGGAGATGGATGCTCTGCCTAATTACCCTGCTCGTTTGGAATAAAGAGATAAGCTCTGATGGATCTGGAGTTCAGTGGGCTGCAGCCTCTGCACTGATGAGCTCAGAGGTCTTTTCCAGCCTAATCTGTGATTCTGGGAATCTGTCACCAACATCTTGCGCTTGTCTGGCTGTAGCTGGGCTGGGAGCTGCTTCAGCTGCAGAGGGAGGGACAGAACACCCAGAGCTGATGGCACAGCAGTAAAACTGAGCCTCCCTCCTCGTTGGGATCCTGCTTAATTAGTGTGCTTCAGCATCAATTCCACTGCAGAGGGGCTCCATTTGCTTCTGCTCTGATGGGGAAGGGACAAATATTGGGGTAGAGAAAGAAAGAGTGACTTCAATAATGACCTCTGACAGTTCTTCCATTCCTTCACAGGTTCACAGCCCACTTTCTCCTCTGGGAGAGGAAACACAAACACCCCAGCAGCTCATGAAATGATCATTTGAATGGAAAAAGGGGGGAAACAGAGTTAAAATTGTATAGGTCTGTTTAGACCTGTACTAGGAACAGGTCCTGGTTTTTCCCTCAGTGGAAATGGAATCAGCTTTTCAACTCCTTAGTTTTAAATAAGAGCACAACACTTGTCTTGGAGCAGGGAAACATCCAGCTGCAGGGAATGTCCAGCTGCAAGAATATATTCAACTGCAGGAATATCCAGCTGCAGGGAATATCTGAATGCAGGGATATATCCAGCTGTGGGGAATGTCCAACTGCAGGAAATGTCCAACTGCAGGAAAATATCCAACTTCAGGGAATATCTAACTGCAGTTAAATATCCAACTGCAAGGATATATCCAAGTGCAGGGAAATATCCAACTGTAGGGAATATCTGTTTGCAGGGATATATCCAGCTGTGGGGAATGTCCACATGCAGGGAATGTCCAACTGCAGGGAATATCCAGCTGTGGGAAATTATCCAGCTGTGGGGAATATCCAACTGCAGGGAATGCCTAACTGCTGTTAAATATCCAACTGCAGAAATAGATCCAACTGCAGGGAATATCCAACTGCTGTTAAATATCCAACTGCAGGGAATATCCAACTGCAGGGAATGTCCAGCTGCAGGAATATATTCAACTGCAGGGATATAACCAAGTGCAGGGAATGTCCAGCTGCAGGGAATATCCAACTGCAAGGAATGTCCAGCTGTGGGGAACATCCAGCTGTGAGAAATATCCAGCTGCAGGAAATATCCAGCTGCAGGGAATGTCCAACTGCAGGGAATATCTGACTGCAGGTATATATCCAGCTGTGGAGAATATCTGACTGCAGAAAATGTCCAACTGCAGGGAATATCTGACTGCAGGTATATATCCAACCGTGGGGAATATCTGACTGCAGAAAATGTCCGGCTGCAGTTAAATCTCCAGCTGGAGGGATATATCCAGCTGCAGGGAATATCCAGCTGCGGGGAATGTCCAACTGCAGGGAATATCTGACTTCAGGTATATATCCAGCTGTGGGAAATATCTGACTGCAGGAAATGTCCAGCTGTGGGGAATATCTGACTGCAGAAAATGTCCGGCTGCAGTAAATCTCCAGCTGGAGGGATATATCCAGCTGCAGGGAATATCCAGCTGCGGGGAATATCCAACTGCTTCCACTCAGCAGTGTCTGCTAATTGAGACATTCATTGTCTTGGTTTGCATTATGGATTTAAACAAGTGCTCCAGACTAACCAGGGGCTGTTTCTCATTTCCCTTTCTGCCAGGAATCACAACCATCCCTCCCTGAGTGCAGCCTGGAGAAGGTTGGAGGAGCCAGGGACACGTCAGGGCAACCCCTGCCTAAGTGTGAAAGGTGAACTTGGGACATACCTGGAACATCTGTCAAAAATGGCTTTTGGGATTGACAAAATTCATCAGTTTTAAACAAATTTGTGGGGCTGATGCTTCTGTGACTTCTCCCAAACCTACATTCAACTTCCCATCTCCCAAAATGATTTTCAAGACTGGACAGGAGAACTGAAGCAGAGAATATTGACAAGGGCCTGGAGTGACAGCACAAGGGGAATGGCTTCCCACTGAGAAAGAGGGTTAGATAGGATATTAAAGAAAAATCCTTCCTTGTGATGGTGCTGAGGGGCTGGATGGAATTCCCAGAGGAGCTGTGACTGCCCCTGGATCCCTGGAAGTGTCCAAGGCCAGGCTGGACAGGGCTTGGAGCACCCTGGGACAGTGGGAAGTGTCCCTGCCCAGGGCAGGGGTGGCACTGGGTGACTTGAAGGTTCCTTCCCACCAAAACCATTCCATGATCCTATGAAACAACTCCCATCACAAGACCCCTTTCAGGAAAAGAAACATTTCAGCTTTTTTCCCAAGGATCTCCAGATGATCTCCAACTTGCTTGGAAGGAACAGCAGCCCCTCACCAGCTCACTGATGATTTTCCAGATGATCTCCAGCTTGCTTGGAAGGAACAGTGGCCCCTCACCATCTCGCTGCTGATTTCATTTCTGCCTCTGCCACTTTAACAACAAAGGACAAAGAAATCAATCCCGTGCCTGGGTGTGCAGATTCTCCCTGGGATTCTCCAGTTCTGAGGGATGAGTTAATTCTGTTTCCCTCTCCAGTGGCACTGCAGGCATTGCATGACGAGGCACATCTGCTCGGTGACTCACGGCAGGGAACGTCCCATGCGTGCCAGCGGCACAGCCTGCCTCACTCTCAGCCTTTGGGAGCCTCTTTGCAGGCCCAGTTATGCAAGAAATAAAAGGGGACAAATTCATGCCAGGGGAAGAAATTTGAAAGCTGCAATTTGGCCTGGAAAAATATCCAGCATCAAGATATTAATAATGAGAGCGTGCTCCTGCTGACAGTCCTGGAGACAAGAATTCTCTGAGCATCCAGAGCCAACTTCTCCAGATCCTTCAGATCTCTGCCCTTACACATGGAAAACCCCCAGTGGAGGGTGTGGAGCAAGGGATTGGGAAGGGTTTGGAAGATGAAATGTCCTGAGATTTGGGTTTCCTTGGATGGAGATGCCAAGTCTTTAAAAGAGGGTGAGGACATTGATGGCGGAGCCCAAGGGATCCCTCGGGGAAAGAGGAGGGAAGGAAAGAGGGGCCATTGATATCTCTATTGAATTAGAGAATTTTTAAGGGTGGAAACGACCTCCAAGAGGGGTTATTGATATCTCCATTGAATTAGAGAATTATTAAGGGTGGAAACAACCTCCAAGAGGGGCCATTGATTTGTCCATAGAATTAAAGCATTATTAAGGGTGGAAACGACCTCCAAGAGGGGCCATTGATGTGTCCATAGAATTAATAATTATTAAGGGTGGAAAAGTCCTCCAAGAGGGGTTATTGATACCTCCATTGAATTAGAAAATTATTAAGGGTGGAAAAGACCTCCGAGAGGGGCCATTGAAGTGTCCATAGGATTAAAGAATTATTAAGGATGGAAAAGATCTCCAAGAGGGGTTATTGATGTGTCCATAAAATTAAAGAATTATTAAGGGTGGAAAAGACATCCAAGCCAAGGGTCTTTTTCCCTCCAAGGAGGGGTTATTGACATCTCCATACAATTATAAAATCATTGTAGGTGGAAAAGACCTTCAAGATCATCAAGTCCAAGCATTGACCAAATCCCACTATACCCACTAATGATGAATTGCCACAACTGCTCAATTTTTGTTCAACACTTCCAGGGGTGGGATGGAGAGCCTGTCCCAATGCTTGGCCACTCTTCCAGGGAAGGAATGTTCCCTGATATCCAACCTGGAGCTTCCATGGCACAGCTTGAGGCTCGTTTCCCCTTGTGCTGCTTGAGGTGCCAAGAAAACAGCAGGAATTTTCCTTTTGCAATCCCCAGGATTGTCAGGATGTCCCTTTAGGCCTCCCAGCATCCAGCTGAAGGGAATGACATCTGTGCCATCTGGAATTGTCAGTTTAATGCTGCAGGATTCTGGGATAAGGCATTCGAGGCATTTTGCCCTGGCATTCCTTGGAATCTGCAAGGCTTTAAAGCAGTTGTGCAACAAAGAGGGAAATAGGAACAGATTGAAAGGGAATCTCACCAGCTGGAGGCTGGAGAATGCAGCACAGAGAGCCATGGAGGTCATGGATCTGCTGCATTTGGCTGCACTTTGGGATTTGTTTTCTTTTTTATTTTTTTTCCTATTCCCAAATTGTTCCTCTGCAATTGTGCTCCAAGGCTTCCGATGGGGTAGAGGCACCTCATGCAGCAAAAGTTTGTGACCCAGTGTCACCAGTGGAGCTCTGCTGCTTCCACCAGCTGAAAGCTTGGCCTTTTGTGTGTTTTCCTGACCTTTCTCATTATTCCTGATTGTTGGATGATGACAATGTATTCCTTCCTTTTTCTGTGAGTGCCCCGCCACGGCTTTTGTTCTCCTTTGGACAAATGAAAATTTGGAATGGAATTAATCAGTGGCTTTGGGGTCTCCTGGGACAGGGGAGGGGAGTCCTCCAGGGAGGGAGAGCAGTTACAGGGTCACAGAATGGTTAAGGCTGGAAAAGTCCTTTAAGATCATCGAGGCCAACCTTTAACCCAGCACTTGGGTGGCCAAATCCACCCTTGATCCATCCCCAAGCTCCAGGCTGAGCTGGATCTGTGTGTGAATCCCATGGATCCCCATCCATCCCAGGGAAAGCAGATTTATGGATCTGTCCCCACCATCCTGTGCTCCAGCATGGACATTTGGGGACACCAGCGAGCTCTTGGTGGCATTGCTGGTGGGAATGGCAAAGCAGAAGGAAACTGGAGAGTTTGAGAGCTGGGACTTCCTTCCTCTCCCAAGGCAAGACACAAAGTTAGGTGCTGAGTAATTTGCTGAAATAATTTGGGCAGTTCTTCACCTTCTCCTCCCATGGGTGAGTTTGAGTGTTCTGATATTTGAATGTTCTCGTGTCTGAATGTTCTAATTTGGGGGTTATTTTGACACCCTCCCAGCAGAGCTCTTGCCTATTCAAGTATTTAAATGCAATTTGTTGTAAATCATACCCTGCTTCTCTGCACTTGTTTATGAAGGGGATTTTATCTAGCTGAGTGGTTCCCATTAGAACTTTTAATTTTTAATGAACTATTTTAACAGCTCTAATGATTATTAGCCAGGAGCTGTGGGTGAAGCAACTCCACCACCCCTGTGCCAGCCTGTGCCTGAAGTAAAGCTCAGTTTAAGCCCCCGGCCCTGAGGATTTGCCCTGCTCAGACCCTCCGTGGAGGCACCCAGGCCTCCTTCCCACGTCCTTGGGAAGAGGAGGGGAATATTGTGATTGGCAAGGTGCCAGCTCTTCCCAGCAGAAGCCGTGGGATGATGATTGCCTTTTGTTTAAATGTCAGAGGATCAGGGACATCCGAGGGAAGAAATGGCCTTTGAGATCATCAAAATCTGCATCACAACTGGTGCAAAACGGAGGAAAAGCAACGTGAGCATCAGGATTATCCTGCTGGAATGGCCATGACTCAGCAGCACTGCCTGGCATCCCAACCCGTGCCAGGGAGGGCACAGGGCATGCAGCTTTCCCTGCAGGGCTTTGCTGAGCACAAATAAATGATTAATAAAAATAATAATTAATAAATAACAATAAATAAATAATTGAATAATAAATAAATAAAATAATTAAATAATTAAATAACTAATTAATTTTTACTAGATAAAGTAACACATTACTAAATAATAATTACTATTCGTAGGGTAATGTGAATTATGTCAGGAATTATAGGAGGAAACCTGGAGGCCAAGCTGATCCCAGTTTTTAAATGAACTGAACCATAACCTGGATATCAGTGATTTCCCAGCAGCTCCAGAATATCCCAGGGATATTCTATAGGGAAGATTTTCTGCTTTTGGGATATTCTATAGAGAATATCTTCTTCCTCTGGGCTATCCTATAGGGAATATCCTCTGCTTCTGGAATATTCCATAGGGAATATTTTCTGCTTCTGGGATATTCCATAGGGAATATTTTCTGCTTCTGGGAGAGTCCATAGGGAATATCCTCTGCTTCTGGAATATTCCATAGGGAATATTTTCTGCTTCTGGGATATTCCATAGGGAATATCTTCTGCTTCTGGGGTATTCTATAGGGAATATTTTCTGCTTCTGGGATATTCCATAGGTTGCAGGCAAAACCTTGGCTCCCTCCTGCCAAGCTCGGCATAAATATTTTGCAAGATCCTGAATCTTCTCCAAGGAGCCTAAAACAGGCCAGGGAAGGAGTTGGACAGAGCAAGAATTGTTAGTTAGTGTCCACAAATGGAAAAACAGGCAGAGGAGGAGGAAGTGGCTTGCCAAAAATCTCTGTGTGTAACTGGGCTGATCCCCCAAAGCCCAACCCAGTGCTTTTCAATCAGAGCCTCAAAATCTGTCAGCTCAGGTGCTGGGGTGGGAGGACAACAAAATTTGAGAGGGAACAGAGTATGAGGGTGCAGAATTAGTCAGGTTTTATTGTCCCCTTGGAAAAACATGACCAGATATTATTGTGGCAGTGCTGAGTGTTGGATTTGCAAGTGTTGACTGTTGGATTTGTGAGTGTTGGATTTGTGAGTGTTGAGTGTTGGATTTGTGAGTGTTGGATTTGTGAGTGTTGAGTGTTGGATTTGTGAGTGTTGGATTTGTGAGTGTTGGATTTGTGAGTTTAAAGTGTTGGATTTGTGAGTTTTGGATTTGTGAGTGTTGTATTTGTGATTTTAGAGCAGGCTCAGACACTCCCCTTTGCAATCTCTGTCTGCACAGACCATTTCAGACTCATCCATGGAATTTTGCTGCCCCAGTCCTGCTTCTCTTCCTCATTCCTGACTTCCTCTCAAAGCTCCCTTCACCCTGACACGTACAGGGGACTCTCAGGCTTGAATTCCTGACAAAATCCTTGGACATTCACTATTTCAATTCATTATCCCATTCATTCTGATCCAGCCTGGACAACCAAGCTCCTGTTCAGCTGCTTCAATGCACGTTTTTCTTGGGAAGGAGGATGGACTTCCTGCAAAGTGATTCATAGGTCACTGCCTAAGCTGTGCTGATTATCCCAGAGGCTCCTTCCTTCCCAGCCCCGTTCATTACACTCAGAGTGACATTTGAAGGCTCTGTGGTAAATCTTTGATGACTGCAAAGTCGGGATTGGAGCTGCTTCGGGAGCTTTTCCATTATTTCAGGCTTTGTAAATGTTCCAGCTTGGTCCTCCTGTCCCACAGTGGGAGCTGTGGGAGCCGAGGGTTCATGGGATCTGCAGGAGGAGCTGATGGCTCTGCTGGGCTGGGAGAAAGTCTGGGATACAGGGATGGGGCTTACCCCAAAGATGTGGGGTCACAGCGCTGCAGAGAGGGGGCTCAGGGCCCTTAGGGGTGATGGGAAGAGGTGGAGTTGCCCATGGAAGTGGTGGAGTTGCCCCCTCACACATGTGGGGATGGGGCACATGGGGCCGTGGTTGATGGCTGGACTCTGTGATCCCAAAAACCTTTTCCAGCATTAAGGATTCCACCTTTTTATGGGGCTGGGAGGTTTTGCTGCCTGCTCTGTCCCTTTGCATTCCCGTCCTTATCTCAGCAGTGATTTCCTCCCCTGCCTCATCCCCGATAATGCCAACATTGTCAAGTGCCCTTTGCAAGAGTGGCAGCGTTTGAGTCACAGCCCTGCTGAATCAGAGCCCTTTCCTCCCTTCCCAGGGCTGCCTTCCTCCGTCCTGGGCCCGAGCCCTGCCAGCTCCAGGAACAGCAGGAAGCCTTGTTTTAAAACAAGAGCTTAAAGGGACAAAAAACCGACAAAAAAAAAGAGGAAAAATTCAGAAAGCAAAGCTAGAAAAGCAAAGGATGCTGCCTCTTTGTGCATCCTCCCCCTTCCTCCTGGGAGTTAGGAGTGAGGAATCCCCGGGAAAAAGAAAGAAAGAGAAAGAGAGAAAGAAAGAAAAAAAGAGGGAGAGAGAAAGAGAAAGAAAGAGAAAGAAAGAGAAAGAAAGAGAAAGAAAGAGAAAGAAAGAGAAAGAAAGAGAGAGAGAGAGAGGAAGAAAGAGAAAGAAAGAGGGAAAGAAGGAAGAGAAGAGAAGAGAAGAGAAGAGAAGAGAAGAGAAGAGAAGAGAAGAGAAGAGAAGAGAAGAGAAGAGAAGAGAAGAGAAGAGAAGAGAAGAGAAGAGAAGAGAAGAGAAGAGAAGAGAAGAGAAGAGAAGAGAAGAGAAGAGAAGAGAGAAGAGAAGAGAAGAAGAAAAAAGAAAAGAAAAGAAAAGAAAAGAAAAGAAAAGAAAAGAAAAGAAAAGAAAAGAAAAGAAAAGAAAAGAAAAGAAAAGAAAAGAAAAGAAAAGAAAAGAAAAGAAAAGAAAAGAAAAGAAAAATAAGAAAAACCATGAGGGACAAAGGCAGCTCCAAATGGTCCAGGGATTGGTTTATCAAGCATAAAATGTGGAATTATTTGGGTTGGAAGAACCTTAAAACTCATCCCTGCCATGGCAGGGACACCTCCCACTGTCCCAGGGTGCCCCAGCCTGGTCTTGGGCACTGCCAGGATCCAGGGCTGGGCTCAGCTCCTCTTGGAATTCCCTCCCAGCCAGCACAGAGCCATGGCCGGGATTGAGCGGTGCCCCTGGATAAAGGAGAGGTTCTCCAAGGCCTGTTCCCCTCAAACCCCTCCAGGATCCCACGAGATCCAGCTGGGAGCACTGGGAAGCAGCAGGCTCAGAGGAAATCGGAACCAGGGATGATGCAGAAGGCCCAGGAGGTGACACAGTGGTGACATCAGCGCACAAAGCACAGGCAGGGGCTGCAGGGGACACAGCCTGGGGGCTGCTGTAAACATCCTGCCCAGAAAGAATCCTGCTTTGCAGATATTTCATTGTGAAACCGGCCCTGCCGTCATCGCCCCAAATAACAACGGTCACCCCATGGCTGACCCCCCTGCCCATCAGCATTTTGGCCAAGCATTTTTAGGGTTTCTCCCCTTTCCCTAAAGTTATTACAACTACATTTATGTTTCTTATTACAACTACATTTGTGTTATTACAACTACATTTGTGTTTGTAACTACAGCTACATTTGTCTTTGTTACTACAGCTACATTTTTAATAGCTTTTAATGCATCTTTTTTAACCACTTCTCCAACAATTCAAAGGAAATCCTCATAAACTCCCCGTCAGCCAGAGGGGGTTGGGTGGATTATCCAGGCACATTTTATTGCTTTATTTACTTTAAAAGCTGTGGTCACCAATGGCTGGGAAGCCACGAGCAGGATTTTCCTGGGATGCTCAGCTGCCTGCCTCAGTTACTCTCAGCTCTCTGAGAGTGCTTATTTCTGTGTCTGGACTGAAATAGCTCCCTATTTTTATTTCCTTAGAACTTCTAGACAATGGAAAGGGTTTGCTTTTAAATCCAGGGCTAGGAGATGTGAATATTTGAGGATTTAGAGCTCCTTTTTCATTCCTGTCTGAGCAGTGACTCTCAGGAGCTTTACCAGTGACTTATGTCCAAAATAAACTGTTCCTGCACTGCTTCCCACTGGACAGGGTTATGAACACTCGTAAAATTGTCTTATAATTAGAAATTGTCCACATTTCATGTTCATAAGCCTGGCAGGGCTCCCCTGACAGAGGTTAAGGACAGGTGCTCACCTTCCTGCTCAAAAATTGTGATTTGGCACTAAAGTAGAAGAAATCCAAATTTCTCCTCATGGGCAGCTCAGGGAGAGCTTGAGGTTCAGTTGAGATTGTGTTCCTGAGATGCCACCAGTCCATAATCCCCTCTTGCTTTAGGGTTGGGTGTCCAGTTTTGGGGCTGGGCACTCAAATCCATCAAACTTAGCACTTTGAGCTGCCTTTTGATGGAAATAACTTGAATTCTAATACCAGGATCTGGGATACGGCTTCCTCCAAATGTTTGCAAATTATTTCATGGTGGAGCAACCTGGGATAGTGAGGGGTGCCCCTGCCCAGGGCAGGGCTTGTGTTTAAGGATGGGATTTAAAGATGGGGTTTAAGGATGGGATTTAAAGATGGGGTTTAAGGATGGGATTTAAGGTCCCTCCCAACTCAAACCATTCTGCAATTCCAAGATTCTGTGTTTAAATTCTGTCAACAAATCCCTGCCACAGCCTCTCTCACAAAGCTTGTGCTGCAGCAGGAGTGACTCAGGCTCAAGAGGAGGAAAAAACATCCCAGCAATAAAGAAACAAAGTTTTCAGAAGAAGCTCCACTTCACAGAAGTTTACAGTGAATTTTTGCCTCTCCAGAGCAAATTCCAGCCCCAGCAGGAATGCACAGGCCTAGCAGAAAATGCTTCTGGAAATGACAGGGACAAAACCACTCTCATTTTGGAAGAGGGGCCTGGAGTTGACCTGGAGTTCCCCTCTGGCTCAGCTTTTTCTGAATATCCCCATTTATCCCTGGGAAACGAAGGCTGGGAGCAGGGAAAGGCCATGGCCAACGTCACAAAGCAAAACTGCAAAGTGGGACTGAGGTCTCTTCTCTGGGGGGGCAAGAAGAAAGAGGGAAAATAAACAAAGCAGAGAAAGAAAAGCAAATAAAGGCTTCATTCCAATCTTTCCCTGACTCTTCATCCAAGGCTTCCCTGCATTTTTCAGATGTATTTGAAAGAATATTTTCTTTCAGTTCAAGAGTTTATCAAAGCCAGCTTATTTTCTACCTCAGGCTCTCAAAATGTCCAGGTCTGGATCAGAATACTCACAGATCCCAGAATCAGAGGGAATGCTGGCCCTGGCAGTGTTAGTGGTTCTCTCTCATTAAGGAACAATCTCAGCCCAAGGGTGCAATAATTTAATTCAAGAGCTCTGTTCCCATGTAGAAGTTACAGTCACTGTCCTCCTCCAGCTTTAGAGTTAAAATTCAGACAAACCCTGCTGGTTTGAACTGGTTTCCAGCCAGAAGTCACTGGTGAGACTGGGCTCAGACAATCAGACATTCCCTCTGCGCCCAGACCTGGTGTCGGTGTGCAGCTTATAAAGAATTTATTCAGATAAAGCTCCCTCCCAGTGAATCCCAGATTCTTTGGATGTGGAGGGGTTTTGTTCCTTGGATGAAATTCCTGCTGGGATGAACCCAAACCAACCCCCAGATTCAGAGGGGGAAGTGACAAGGCCCAGCCTGCTCCCCTCACCTGGATCTGGTTCCAAATCCAACATTTCCTCACCCCTGTGTGGGTTAAACCAGAGAATTCCAGGCTGTGGGGCTGGGAGAAAATTCCTTTGATACTTTCTTCTCTCATCTCCTTGTATAAACTGGAGTTTTGACACTAAATTGAAACCACGCACGCCAGGCCTGCCTGACTCGAGGTTTTCGTGTTTTCACCAGAGAACAGCAAACCCAGGCTGATCTGTAAACAAAGGCCATCAACCCCTTGTCAAAAAGAAAAAAAAAATCATAATCATGAACTGGAAAATAATCAGGTTTTGATAAAAAGTCATAATTTTCCATGGGAAAAGCTCCAAAATTCCATGGCAGTGTATGTCAGCTGGGGAAAGGAGATGCAGGCCAGCCCCAAACCAGCTCACACCGGTACCAGTGAGGGCCAGGCCTGGCTGTATCAGCCCAGCTTTGACTCCTCTGCCCTTGTTTAGACACAAATCAGCCTCCTATTAAAGCCACATTGGAGAATGACTCTGCTCCCTCTTTTCCTTTGCCTCTGGTCAATGTCCTCCCAAAAGCATTGATGGATTCACTGATCCCAGCAGCTCCTGGTGTCCCCTCCTGCCTCGGGAGCAGAGATGGCCCTGGGTGGGCTTTAGGGTCCCTTCCCACCCAAACCATCCCAGAGTTTCCTGGTTTTATGGAGCTGGTGAAGAAAATTTACAGTTTTTACCCCATTGAAGAGCTGAATTCTGCACCCAGTCCCTTCCAGAGCAGAGAATCAGCAGAAGGACTGACCCAGGGGTTTGCCTTGGGTTTCCATGGAGCTGTCAACATCCCTGTGGGGGGAACCCAAACCTGCTTCATTTAATCCAAACCTGCCTCATTTAATCTAAACCTGCCTCATCTAATCCAAACCTCCCTCAATTTATCCAAACCTGCTTCATTTAATCCAAACCTACCTCATCTAATCCAAACCCACCTAATTTAATTCAAATCTCCCTCATCTAATCCAAACCTGCCTCATTTAATCCAAATCTCCCTCAATTAATCCAAACCTACCTCATCTAATCCAAACCCACCTAATTTAATTCAAATCTCCCTCATCTAATCCAAACCTGCCTCATTTAATCCAAATCTCCCTCAATTAATCCAAACCTGCCTCATCTAATCCAAACCCATTTTATTTAATCCAAACCTCCCTCATCTAATCCAAACCTCCCTCGTTTAATCCAAACCCATTTCATTTAATCCAAACCCGCCTCATTTAATCCAAATCTCCCTCATTTAATCCAAACCTGCCTCATTTAACCCAAACCTCCCTCGTTTAATCCAAATCTCCCTCATTTAACCCAAACCTGCCTCATTTAACCCAAACCTCCCTCATTTAATCCAAACCTGCCTCAGTTTCAGCCCCTCAGGAGGGATCTGGGTGAGGAAAGGACCCAGATCTCCACCACCTCCCATCACTAAACTACAAAGTGATATTTTCACCATGTAAGAAATTGGATTTTGGCTTTTAGGGATTTTTGTAGGGATTTTTAGGGGTTTTTTTTAGTTTTTATTTAAAGAGATTTTTAAGGGATTTTTGTAGGGATATTTTAGGGATTTTTGTAGGGATTTTTTTTAGGGATTTTTGTAGAGATGTTTTAGAGTTTTTTTAATGGATTTTTGTAGGGATTTTTTTAGGGATTTTTGTAGGCATATTTGTAGAGGATTTTTTAGGGAATTTTAGGGTTTTTTTTGGGATTCCAGTGAGCATTTCCCTCTGTCTTGGCCAGCCCTGTGCCTGTAAAAGCTGGGATTAGGCCCGGAGAGCAGAGGATGGAAGATTTTCCCCGTGACCTTTGCGAGCTCCTGTTGGTGCTGCTGGAGGCTGAGGCATCATTGTTCCAGAGAGAAATCCCTGTGGCCCATCCTGGTGGATCCTGGTGCTGTTTGCTTAAGGAAACGGGGTCATCACCGGGGTTATTTTTATTGGGTGCCATCGTTTTTAGCATCCCCACGTCAATGTGTGTCACTAACAATGACTTGTAAAAGGATACAGGGGTTGCTAAGGAAACCTCTGCAACACCAGAGCCAAACAAAAAACAGAGCAGAGGCCGCCCAGGGCCTGGGCCTGCACAGCCTCACCCTCTCAGGCAGCAAAACTTTGTGGTTTTCAAGCTGGGAGATGCTCAACCTGCTGCATTTTGGGGCCGTCTAAAAACAGAGGCCAGAGAAAATTAATAAAATAAAAAGTATTTCTATTTATTGAAGAGTTTTCAGGTACATTTAGGGCAGACAAAGCCCCCCAGGGCCACCCAAAATGGACTCATGAGTTTCACACTTTTATAAATTTGGCCCATTTGCATATTTGGATTAATCTAATTACAGCTGCAGGTAATGAAATCATTCACCCCAAGTTTGCTGCCCCCAGCTCACTTTTATTTAATTTCTGGGACTTGAGGCAGTGAGGTGTCCTTGGTTCCCAGGCCTGCAGAGGAATTGTTGTGTCTGCCCCAAAATGGGAGAGCAGCAGCTCACACTGAGTATGGAGTTCAGAGTTATGCCCTAAACTGGATTTATGCCCAGAGTTATGCCCATAAACAGCAGGATTACAGAGAGATGGAAAATAGAAAAGCTGAAATCCTGGAGAGGAATTGTTGTGTCTGCCCAAAATGGGAGAGCAGCAGCTCACACTGAGTATGGAGTTCAGAGTTATGCCCTAAAGAACTGCAGGATTACAGAGATGGGAAATAGAAAAGCTGAAATCCTCAGGCATCAGACCCTCACCAGGGAAAAGTCTGTGTGGCAGAGAACTCCTCCAAGCTTTGTGTTCCCCACATGAGAGCAGCAGCAGGAGCACAGAGCTATTTCTGGGCTCTGCTGATCATTAATTACCAAAAGCAGCCCTGAATCTCTGTTGGGATATTTCATTTCACTGGGAGAGCAGGAACCAACAATGGCCTTCAATCCCTGCTAATCTGCAGGAAATGCAGGGCAGATCAGCCTCCTGCAGGCACCGATGGCCCCAGCACTGCCCAGGTGCCCCAGGGGCTTCCAGGGCCTGGGACATCTCCAGGAAAGCTGCTGGGGGTTTATGCCATGGATTCTGGGCTGGGTGGATAAATCAGGAGATATTCTTTCCAAAGAATGCCAGCCCAGCCTTGCAGGAGTTCTGCAGAGAGGCTTTGGCACCCCAGAACCAGGGAATTCTGCAATGGTTTGGGTTGGAAGGGACCTAAAAGTCACCCAGAGCCACCCCTGCCATGGCAGGGACAGCTCCCATTGTCCCAGGGGGCTCCAGCCTGGCCTTGGGCACTGCCAGGGATCCAGGGGCAGCCACAGCTCCCTGGGAATTCCTTTCCAGTCCCTCCCCACCCTCATTCATTCCCATATCCCACCCAATCTCCCCTTTTTCAGTGGGAGCCATTCCCTGTGTCCTGTCCCTCCATCCCCTGTCCCCAGTCCCCCTCCAGCTCCCCTGGAGCCCCTTCAGGCCCTGAAGGGACTCTGAGCTCTCCTGCATCCTTCTCCTTTCCAGGTGAGCACCCCCAGCTCCCCCATCTCAGCTCTCCATGGTCTCCTCTGGATTTACCCCACCAGGTCCCTTCCCCAGTGAAACAGAAACCACCACAGTAACTCAGCAGATCCTCCTCTCCATGAAAAATCCCATTTTTTCCAGAGGCCTCTGATCCCCCACAGTGACTGCACAGGCTCAGCCACCAGAGCTGATCCCACCAGAACCCAAATTCCACTCCAGCCTTGTCCTGCTGGGATCCCTGCAGCTCTACAGGACATCCCTCACCTCCAGGAGCTCCCCCAGCAGCAAACACGGGGTTTGTAACAAAGCACAGGAATTTAGAACCGGAATATTATGGAAATGAGCTCAGACAGGAGGGGGGAGCCCTGCAAAGTCAGGATTTTGTTACAATCAACTGGGCCTTGGAACTGCTGGAATTGAACACCAAAAGAAGCATTTCAAAGTCAAATCCCCACAAAGTCTCTGCTGATGAAGGAACAGCTTCACTCCACTCCAGGGAGTTCCAGCACTTTGCTGGAGCTGAGATTTTTAAACCGGTTCAGTCCAAGGGCTACAAATTGCTGAGTAAATATTGATTCTTCCACTCCAACCCAAGTGAGATGGAGCCAGGAAGGAGCAAGCTCAGCCTATCTGGGCTGAAGCACCAAAAGAACAGTGCCCACAATAAACTTGTGTCAGCTGGAGTGAGGAGCTGAGAGATCTGCAGATTAAAGGTCTCCCTTGTGAACATTTGCACGGAACCCAGGACAATGGGACCAGGATTCCAGGGTGTTACCATGACACAAACGAGACACAGCACGGAGGACAACAAGGGTTGCCATGGAAACAGCTGATAAATGGGCACATGCACAAAAAAATTGGCTTACTTTGCTTGTTTAAGTGGGAGGGGAACTGTTTTGATCCTGCTTAATTGCAGCTGATCTCCTTTAATTGCATTTTCTTCCATCAAGTCCGGTGTCACTGCCAGAGCAGCAGCTCCAGTGATCTTTGTCAGGGGGAAACTGAGGCAAGGAGGGATGGCTGGGATAATTCCCAGCGTTTTGAGTTCTCCCTGCTCAGATTTAACCCTTGCAGGGAAGTGAGTGGTGCAGGAAAATTCCAAACCACAAATGCACTGGGGGGAAAAGGGTTTGCTCGCCTGCTTTGCTGAGGGGGAATAAATCAGTTTTATTTATTAAATCAGATTTATTTAGAGAGAGGGGGTTTGTATTCTCCTCAATGTCCTTCCCAAGGTGCTAATGCTGATTTTGAGGCTGCAGGGTGGAAAAGCAGCAGCCAAGTGTGGAGAATCAGAAACCTGATTGGAATAAGAGCGACCAGATTGTGGGGCCTTGAAACAGAACGGCAGCAAATGCAATTAACACGGGCTCGTTAAGGGCATTAATGGGCACGGAGGGAATTCTCCTCTGCTTTTATACCCAGGGTGCTGAAGGTGAAAGGAGCAGGGGCCAGAAAAGCTGCACTTTTGGGATGGGTGCGAGGTTCAGGCATTCCCTGCAAGGTTTGGGTGTTTTGGGGACGTTTGGAATGGGAGAGGATCTGGAATGAGCACCAGGAATGCTCAAATCTCTGAGCAGAGCCACGGGGCAGCTGCACAGAGCTGCCTCTGCCTGCAGGGTGCACCTGGGGAGGGTCCCGTGGCACACCAGGGAGGGAAATGGGCAAAGGGAGCAGGGGAATGGGCAAAGGGAGCAGGGAAATGGGTAAAGGGAGCAGGGAAATGGGTAAAAGGAGCAGCGAAATGGGCAAAGGGAGCAGGGGAATCTCAAATGGAGAAAGGAAATGTCCAAATGGAGCAGGGAAATGGGTAAAAGGAGCAGCGAAATGGGCAAAGGGAGCAGGGGGATCTCAAATGGAGGAAGGAAATATCAAAAGGGAGCAGGGAAATGTTCAAAGGGAGCAGGGAAATGGGTAAAGGGAGCAGGGAAATGGGTAAAGGGAGCAGGGGAATCTCAAATGGAGGAAGGAAATGTCAAAAGGGAGCAGGGAAATGGGTAAAAGGAGCAGGGGAATGGGTAAAGGGAGCAGGGGAATGGGTAAAGGGAGCAGGGGAATGGGCAAAGGGAGCAGGGGAATGGGCAAAGGGAGCAGGGAAATGGGCAAAGGGAGCAGGGGAATCTCAAATGGAGAAAGGAAATGTCAAAAGGGAGCAGGGGAATCTCAAATTGAGCAGGGGAATCTCCAAATGGAGCCGGGGAATCTCAAAGGGAGCAGGGAAATGCCCAAATGGAGCAATGAAATTCCCAATAGGAGTGGGGAAATGTCCAAAAGGAGCAGGGAAATGTCCAAAGGAGTTGGGAAATCCCAAATGGAGCAGGGAAATGTCAAGATGGGGAAAGGAAATGTCCAAAAATAGTTGGGAAGTGTCCAAATGGAGCAGGGAAATGTTCAAAGGGAGCAGAGAAATGCCCAGAGGGAGCAGGGGAATCTCAAATGGAGCAGGGAAATATCCAAAAGGAACAGGGGAATCTCAAAGGGAGCAGGGAAATGGGCAAAGGGAGAAGGAAAATGCCCAAATGGAGGAGAAAATGTCCAAAAGGAGCAGGGAAATGCCCAAATGGAGAAAGGAAATGTCCAAATGGAGCAGGGAAATGGGTAAAAGGAGCAGGGAAATGGCCAAAGGGAGCAGGGGAATCTCAAATGGAGAAAGGAAATGTCAAAAGGGAGCAGGGAAATGCCCAGAGGGAGCAAGGGAATCTCAAATTGAGCAGGGGAATATCCAAGTGGAGTGGGGGAATCTCCAAATGGAGCCGGGGAATCTCAAAGGGAGCAGGGAAATGCCCAAATGGAGCAGGGAAATTCCCAATAGGAGTGGGGAAATGTCCAAAAGGAGCAGGGAAATGCCCAAAAGGAGCAGGGAAATTCCCAAAAAGAGCAGGGGAATGGCCAAAGGGAGCAGGGAAAATGGGCAAAGGGAGAAATGAAATGCCCAAATGGTGTAAGGAAATGCCCAAATGAAATGCCCAAATGGTGTAAGGAAATGCCCAAATGAGCAGAGCAGCAATGTCCAAGGGGAGCGGGGAAATTCCCCGATGGAGCAGGGAAATGGGCAAAGGGAGCAGAGCAGTGTCCAAAGGGAACAGGGAAATGGCCAAAGGAGCAGAAAAATGTGCAAAGAGAGCATGACAGTGTCCAAATGGAGCAGGGAAATGCCCCAAGGAGAAATGAAATGCCCAAATGGAGCAGGGGAATCTCAAAGGAAGCAGGGAAATGGCCAAAGGGAGCAGGGAAAGGGCTCTGTCCTGTGGTGGCTGCTCTGGAAAAACAGTGCATTCAGCTCCCCAGAACCCACCTGCAGGGAATTTCCTTCCCAGATTCCCTCTGTGGATGCCTCCTACCAGATGATCCCCTCAATCCATCTCCCTTTCCGCACACATTGTTTGGTTTCAGCAGCTGGAGGGGGGATGACATGTTCTTGGACTCTGGGACGGCACTGACAGCATGGCTCTCCTAACATCATGCCAAGCTTTGGAAACCAAACCAAATGAAAGAATTCCCATTACACATTCTGCTTTCTGCACTGGGGAGGATTAAAAGCAGCTCTGGATGTCCTAATTAACTCCTTCCCTCATGTGAGGGGTTCCTTCCAGCTCCCTGAGCAGGGATGGAATTCTGCAGGGATATCACTCCAGGCAGGAGCACACCTCAGGCCACCAGGGGATTTACAAACTCCAGGATTTCAGCTGCACCAAGGGAGAAGTAATTGGTGAGAAAGGGAGCAGGAAATGGGAGATGGATGAAAATTCTCCTGGTTGGGAATGTTTCTGTCTGGAGGTGTCGTGGTCACCTCTGCAGGTGACAAACACATCACACTCGCTTGGACCCACACCCAGGCTCCAAATATTCCCATTCCAGAAAATTCCCATTCCAGATTTTTCCATTCCCTGACTCCAGAGGGGCTCCAGCTCTCCGTGGCCTCCTCTGGATTTATTCCAGCAGGTCCATTTCCCTCTGAAAGACAAATCACAACATTAACTCAGCAAACCCTTTCCTCCATTCCCATTGCAAACATTCCCATTCCCAGGGGAGGGATTGGGGTTTTACACAGTGGGTTCCACATCCAGGAGCAGCCACAGGGGATTTAATTCCAAATTAAAGGCTTGGGTTCCTCTTGCACAGTGCAAACAGCACTTGTCCCACCAGAGCCCTCCTGTCCCTCCTCGAAGATTTTTGGAAGTTTTTGGGACCTTGTAGAGCTGCTGGCACATTCTGTTTTCCCAGGATTGCTGGTTTAACTCCCCAAAGCAGTGGATAAGTGGTTTCATTCTCAGGACATCATTCTCACACATCAAAGCACTGCACTCAGTGTGGAACTCTGAAATATTTGATTCCTGTGCTCTTCTTCTTTCCTTTTGGAAAGGAAATCTTTAAAAAACCCAAACCCTGCATTTCCAGTCCCAGTGGAAGTGGTTTCCTACTAAGATAAATAAATAAATGTGAGAATAGAAAACTCTGCCCCATCCCAGCCCCACAGCAGGGTTTGTGTGTGGCAGCTCCAGCTGCAGCTGCTCAGGGAGGAGGAACCTCCTGGGTTATCAAACAGATTCAGGCAGCAACCTGAAAAGTCCATCCCCAGCTTCCTGAAAATGGGACCCTCAGGTGGAAATGGGACCCTCGGGGTGCTGCCCACCAGGTGGGAAATGCTCAGGTGGGAAATGGGACCCTCAGGGTGCTGCCCACCAGGTGGGAAATGGGATTGTCAGGTAGGAAGTGGGATCTCCAGGTAGAAATGGGATCCTCAGGTGGAAAATGGGAGCCCCAGGTGGAAAATGGGATCCCCAGGGTGCTGCCCACTAGGTGGGAAATGCTCAGGTGGGAAATGGGATCCTCAGGTGGGAAATTGGATCGCAAGGTGGACAATGTAATCCCCAGGTGGGAAATGGGATCCTCAGGTAGAAAATGGGATCTCCAGGTGGGAAATGGGACCCTCAGGTGGGAAATGGGATCCCCAGGGTGGGAAATGGGATCTCCAGGGTGCTGCCCACTAAGTGGGAAATGCTCAGGGGGGAAATGGGAGCCCCAGGTGAGAAATGGAATCCTCAGGTGGAAAATGGGATCCCTGGGTGGAAAATGAGGTCCCCAGGGTGGGAAATGGGATCCCCAGGGTGCTGCCCACCAGGAGGGAAATGGGACCCTCAGGTGGAAAATGGGATCCCCAGGTGGAAATGGGACCCTCAGGTGGAAAACGGGATCCCCAGGTGGAAATGGGACCCTCAGGTGGAAAACGGGATCCCCAGGTGGAAATGGGATCCCCAGGGTGCTGCCCACCAGGTGGGAAATGGGATCCTCAGGTAGGAAATGGGACCCTCAGGTGGAAAATGGGATCCTCAGAGTGCTGCCCACCAGGTGAGAAATGGGATCCTCAGGTAGGAAATGGGATCTCCAGGTGGAAATGGAATCCCCAGGTGGGAAATGGGACCCTCAGGTTCAGCCTTTCCTCAGGGTGCCTTGGATGATCCCACTCCCTTCCAGCGACCTTTCCTGCAGCAGATTTGGGATTTTCAGAAGCCCTGGATCGGGCAGAGCTGTTCATCCCTGCAGCCAGGGAGCTGGGACCCAGCCAACTCCAAGCAACTTTTTCATCGGGGTTTTGGGTTTTTTTGCTCTTTTCCTTTATTTTCCCACGCCGAGCGCGATGCCAAGAAATTAGAAACGACAATCGGCCTGGGAGGCAGAGGCAGAGCAGGAGACAGAGAGGAGTGCCTGGACAAACAGAGGAGCCCCTGCTTGCCCTGCAGGGTCAGGGCCAGGGGCTGCTCAGCCCCGAGGGTGGGGATGGGTCAGTGCCGGGTGCTCTGCATCCCACGGACCCCACCTCTGCTGGCAGTGGGAAGAGAGAGCTCCAGCAGCCTCTGACGTGCGAGGTGACGGGAATGGAGCAGGGTGAGGGCAGCCCCAGCTGCCTGGAAGTGATTTCCCAGCTGGGGAGCAGCAGAGGCCACGGCCGCTGGAGCTGATCGCGGCTCTGGAGCTGTGGCGGCTTCCAAGGGATTCCCAGTCCCAGGGATGCTCCCTGGTGAGTTGGACGTTTAAACCAGGATGTTTAAGGCAAATTTGGGAGAAAACCCCCAAAGGGAGCCCCTCCAGAAAGCAAACCCACACAGCCCCTCCCCACAACCGGGTCAGGAAGGATTCCTTGGAGAGAAGCGGAAAGAACTGTCACAGACATCTTTTATGAAAAATCCTTTCCTTAGGATTTTTCCTCCTGAGAAGCTGGGAGGCCTCAGGAACAAAATGCAAACAATGATTATCTGCTGCTGTGAAATGCAACAGGTGCATCTGGGATTGGTCTCATGGGGTTGTTTCTAATTAATGGCCAATCACAGTCAGCTGGCTCGGACTCTGTCCCAGCCACAAGCCTTTGTTATCATTCCTTCTTTTTCTATTCTTAGCCAGCCCTCTGATGAAATCCTTTCTTCTATTCTTTTAATACAGTTTTAATATAATATATATCATAAAATAATAAATCAAGCCTTCTGAAACATGGAGTCAGATCCTCATCTCTTCCCTCATCCTCGGATGAGGATTATTAATTATGGCATGGAATTATTACGTGGAATTATAGCATGGAATTATAACATGGAATTATGGCATGGAATTAATCACACCATGGAATTATAACATGGAATCATAGCATGGAATTATAGTGTTGAATTATAGCATGGAATTAATCACACCATGGAATTATACCATGGAATCATAGCATGGAATCATAGCATGGAATTATAACACGGAATTATAGTATGGAATTAATCATACCATAGAATCATAGAAAGGAATTATAGCATAGAATTAATCACATCATGGAATTGTAGTATGGAATTATATCATTGAATTATAGCATGGTATAAATCACACCGCGGAATCATGTCTTGGAATTATAGCATGGAATTATGACATGGAATCATGGCATGGAATCATGGCATGAAATTATAGCATGGAATCATGTCTTGGAATTATAGCATGGAATTATAGCATGGAATCATGACATGAAATTATAGCATGGAATCATGTCTTGGAATTATAGCATGGAATTATGGCATGGAATCATGGCATGAAATTATAGCATGGAATCATGTCTTGGAATTATAGCATGGAATTATAGTATGGAATTATAGCATTGAATTGTAGCATGGAATTAATCACACCATGGAATTATACCATGGAATCATATCATGGAATTATACCATGGAATTATAGCATGGTATAAATCACACCATGGAATCATGGCTTGGAATTATAGCATGGAATTATGGCATGGAATCATGGCATGGAATTATAGCATGGAATTATAACATGGAATTGTAGCATGAAATTAATCACACCATGGAATTATAGCATTGAATTACAACTTGGAATTATAGCATGGAATCAGCATGGAATAAATCGCACCATGGAATTATAACATGGAATCATGGCATGGAATTATAGCATGGAATCAATCATACCATGGAATTATAATATGGAATTAATCACACCACAGAATCCTGGAATGTTTTGGGTGGGAAAGGACCTTAAGTCCATCCAGTGCTGCGCTGATAACATTTCTTATCTCAAAGTTTCCATACAAATACACACCTGTGGGAGCCTTCTGTCAGACTTTGAGAATTCTCTACAAATTCATTTCCCACACAATGCTCCCGAAATTTTCCACTCAATTCCTCTGTGCTGGAAGACACCAGCATTTCCCAGAAGTTTCTTCTCAAGCCTTTCCCACCACTGTGAGCCTAATGCTGCATTCAGAAAAACAGAAAGGTGATCCTCGTGTTGGAATGGCAGATAATTCAAGTAATTTCTTTTATTTATTTCAAGTATATTTAACCTTGCAAATGAAGTTTCAGGTTCACAGACAAATAACCCTGGTCTGACAGAAACAATTGATGATCAGAGAATGAACATTCCATCTAAGGAAAATAACAGGCAAATGTTAAGGATGACAGTGGCAAATATTTTTGCCTTCCTTTACAGACATAGTCTGGAATGTGCACTTGAGTAGTAAAGCAGCACTTTCACAAGTATATTTTGCACACTCATGCTGTGAAAAATGCCAATCGCATGTTTTTAAAATTTTAAAAGTTGAATAGTAATAAAATGCTTATAAAATAGTAATAAAATTAGAGTAATAAAAATTTGAACAATTGAGGTTAGGACAATACTAGACAATAGAAACAAAGAGTTACAGACAGTCTGGGTCCCTCTTTCTGGGATGAGCCCAAAAACGACCCACGTTAAAAGAGGATTAACCCTTAAAAGCAACAGCCCGTTGCATATTCATACACCTCATCCATGATGCATAAATTCCACTCAAACACAGGATTCTGGCTGGGCAGTGTCAGCTTCTTCCTCTGAATCCTGATGTGAGTGAGGTGGGAAGAAGTTTCTTCGGATAATGGAGCAATAAATTCTCTTTCTCTGAAAGATTTAGGTGTCCTGTGGCTGCTACTAGGTGGAAGTTCCTCATTCCTTTCTTTAAAAAATATCTCACATCCATAGTTTCTATTTTAACATTTTGTTATAACCTAAAACTATATTGAACACAGTACTTAAGAAAATTAACACAGCATAACTTTGTAACAGAATACATATAATATTCTTTTTATATACATATATATATAAATGAATTATATCTTTTTAATAATTATATCTTATTAATTATATATATTATGAATAACATATTTTATATATACATATATAAATGAACATATACTATATATATACATATATATACATTTTATGTACATATAAATATAATATTCCTATTTCTAACATAACACATACAATATTCATTTTTATATACATATATGTGAAAATGAATGATATGTGTCTATGAATTATATATATATTATGAATTCTATATATTTTATTAATTATATAT
The DNA here is from genome assembly GCF_027579445.1 of Ammospiza nelsoni. Taxonomy (NCBI): domain Eukaryota; kingdom Metazoa; phylum Chordata; class Aves; order Passeriformes; family Passerellidae; genus Ammospiza; species Ammospiza nelsoni. The sequence continues at coordinate 4,039,673 of NC_080662.1, forward strand.
TTGATAAATATATATATAAATGAATATTTATTTTATACATATATACATACATATATATACACTTTATATGCGTATAATATTAATATTTCTAACATAACATATATAATATTCATTTTAATATTACACATTTTTCACAAAGGGATGAAGGGAAGGAAGGGAAGATGGGAAGAAGAGAAGAGAATTAATACAGCATAACTTTCTAACAAACCACATATAATACTCATTTTTATATACATATATTTTATATATTATAAAATATATGGATATATGTCTATATATATAAAATATATTATTTATACACTTATATTTTATATATATACATATACATTTTATATACATATGCATATAATGTTCCTATTTCTCACATAACATACATAATATTCATTTTAATATTTGTGAAAAGCTAGTCATAAAACATGCATTTTTCACAAAGGGATGAAGGGAAGGAAGGGAAGAGGGGAAGGAGAGAAGAGAATTAATACAGCATAACTTTCTAACATAACACATATAATACTCTTTTTTATATACATATATTTTATATCTTCTAAAATATACGGATATATGTCTATATATATGAAATATATATTATATATACTTATATTTATACATATACATATACATATACATATACATATACATATACATATATATACATACACATACATATACATATGCATATACATATAATATTCCTATTTCTAACATAACACATAATATTCATTTTTATATACATACATATATATATATATTTTTATATTATAAAATATATGGATATATGTCTATAAAGATAAAATATATATACATACACTTATATTTTATATATATACATATAATTAATATACATACGCATATAATATTTCTATTTCTAACATAACACATATAATATTCATTTTAATATCTGTGAAAAGCCAGTCATAAAATACACATTTTTCACAAAGGGATGAAGGGAAGGAAGGGAAGAGGGGAAGGAGAGAAGAGAATTAATACAGCATAACTTTCTAACATAACACATATAATACTCTTTTTTATATACATATATTTTATATCTTCTAAAATATATGGATATATGTCTATATATATGAAATATATATTATATATACTTATATTTATACATATACATATACATATACATATACATATACATATACATATACGTATACGTATACGTATACGTATACGTATACGTATACGTATACGTATACATATACATATACACATACATATACATATACATATACATATATACACATACACATACATATACATATGCATATACATATAATATTCCTATTTCTAACATAACACATAATATTCATTTTTATATACATACATATATACATATATTTTTTATATTATAAAATATATGGATATATGTCTATAAAGATAAAATATATATACATACACTTATATTTTATATATATACATATAATTAATATACATACGCATATAATATTTCTATTTCTAACATAACACATATAATATTCATTTTAATATCTGTGAAAAGCCAGTCATAAAATACACATTTTTCACAAAGGGATGAAGGGAAGGAAAGGAAGAGAGGAGGGAGGGATGTTTTCTGGATGTTTTCTCAGGTGCAGGGGAGGGTGACGCGTTCTGGCCAAGGACATCAAAGCAGGAGACCCTCCCCAGGCTGCGGGGCCGGGTGGGGCCGGGGCTGACTCACAGTGACGGGAGCGCTCTCTGTGTCAGCCGGAATGGGAAGGAGCCTTTCTTTGTCTGGGAACCTTTGCAGCTCCCCGGGTGAGTTCATCCCGGGAGCTCAGAGGGCAAAACGCATCGGGGCAGGTGGAGGAAATGGAAAAGCCTTTCAAACTCTGGGTTTGGGGTTGGTGCGTGCTGGGAGCGGTTCTTTCCCAGCAAGGGGATGCTGAGGGCAACCAAATCCTAATTCAGGAGCTTTCCTTTATGGACTCGAGTCCTTCCATCCCAAACCTTCATTCACACAAGGGCAGCACCTCCAGAAGTGCCCTGTTGGGGTGTCTATATTCCCTGCAGAAATGTCCTGTTGGGGTGGCCACAGTCCCTCCAGAAGTGCTTTTTTAGGGTGCCTGCAGTGCCTCCAGAGGTGCCTTTTCAGGGTGCCTGCAGTCTTTCCATAGGATCTTTTTTAAGGTGCCTGCAGCCCCTCTAGATGTGACTTTTTAGGGTGCCTGCAGTCCCTTCACAGGTGCCCCCGTTGTGGTGCCCACGGTCCCTCCAGAAATGCCTTTTTTGGGGTGCCTGCCGTCCCTTCAGGAATCCCTTTTTAGGGTGCCTGCAGTCCCCCCAGGGGTGCCTTTTTGGGGCACCTGCAGTCCCAGCTCCTGCTGGAGCCAGTGGTTAATTAGGAGCAGGCAATAACAGCCCCACATTTACCCCCAGATGGGTGCCTGGGAAGGGAATCCCGCTCCCCACACAGACAGGCTGAGGGTTTGGGATGTGCAGGAGGTTGGGTGGCACAGCAGGGAATGAAACCTGGGAACAGAGAGTACCCTCTGCCTGTCCCTGTGTCCTTCTGCCTGTCCCCATGTCCCTCTGCCTGTCCCTGTGCCCCTCTGCCTATGCCCATGCCCCTGTGCCTGTCCCTGTGTCCCTCTGCCTGTCCCCGTGTCCCTCTGCCTGTTCCGGTGTCCCTGTGCCTGTCCCCGTGTCCCTGTGCCTGTCCCTGTGCCCCTCTGCCTATCCCCATGCCCCTGTGCCTGTCCCTGTGTCCCTCTGCCTGTCCCTGTGTCCTTCTGCCTGTCCCCGTGTCCCTCTGCCTGTTCCGGTGTCCTGTGCCTGTCCCTGTGTCCCTCTGAATGTCCCTGTGTCACTCTGCCTTGGGGACTGCCACTGCCAGCACTGGGAGGGAGATTGGGAATCTTGAAGTGAGGGTTTGGGGTACTCTGGGAAGGAAATTGGGAATTCTGGATTGAGAGTTTGAATCATTCTGGGAGGGATTTGGAATCCTGAACTGAGGGTTTGGGGTTCTCAGGGAGGGAGATTAGGAATCCTGCAGTGAGGGTTTGGATCACTCAGGGAAGGAAATTGGGAATTCTGGATTGAGGGTTTGAATCACTCAGGGAGCGAATGGGAATCCTGCAGTGAGGATTTGGAACACTCAGGGAGGGAGATAAGGAATTTTGAAGTGAGGGCTTGGGATACTCTGGGAAGGAAATTGGGAATTCTGGATTGAGGGTTTGGGTCACTCTGGGAGCAAATGGGAATCCTGAATTCAAGGATTTGGAGCACTGAAGGAGGGAGATTGGGAATCCTGAAGTGAGGGTTTGGATCACTCTGAATAGGAGATTTGGAATCCTGCAGTGAGGATTTGGAAAACCCTGGGAGAGACTGGCAATTCTGAGGTGAGGGTTTGGATCACCCTGGGAGAGATTGGGAATCCGGCAGTGAGGGTTTGGAGTACTCAGGGAAGGAAATCGGGAATTCTGGATTGAGAGATTGAATCACTCAGGGAGGGATTTGGAATCCTGAATTGAGGGTTTGGATCACTCAGGGAGGGATTGTGAATCCTGCAGTGAGGATTTGGATCACTTCAGAGGGATTGGGAATCCTGCAGTGAGGGTTTAGATCACTCAGGGAGGGATTTGGAATCCTGAATTGAGGGTTTGGGGTACTCAGGGAGGGAGATTGGGAATTCTGGATTGAGGGTTTGGATCACCCTGGGAGGGACTGGGAATCTTGAATTGAGAGTTTGGATCACTGAGAAGGAAATTGGGACTCCTGAAATGAGGGTTTGGAGCATCCTGGGAGGGAAATTAGTGAAGGTTTGGGGTACTCTGGGAAGGAAATTCTGGACTGAGGCTTTGGAGCACACTGAGAGGAAGATTGGGAATCCTGAATTGAGGGTTTGGGGTACTGTGGGCAGGAAATTGGGAATCCTGCAATGAGGGTTTGGAGCACTCTGGGAGTGATTGGGAATCATGCAGTGAGGGTTTAGGGTACTCTGGGAAGGAAATTTGGAATCCTGCAGTGAGGGTTTGGATCACTCAGGAGGCAGATAAGGAATCCTGCAGTGAGGGTTTGGATCTGGGAGCAATTGAGAATCCTGCAGTGAGGGTTTGGATCACCCTGGGAATGATTGGGAATTCTGAAGCGAGGGTTTGGATCTCTCAGGGAAGTATTAGGAATCTTGCAGTGAGGGTTTGGATCCCCCTGGGCCTCGGGCTGAGGCAGGGAACAGTTTGTGCTCTCTGGGAAGTCAGGGTGGGCCTGGCTGTCCCTGCCCCTGTCCCAGGCTGATTGCCCATTGTGTGTCCCGTTGTCTGTCCCATTGTCTGTCCCGTTGTCAGCGAAAGGTGAAGCTCCTGGGGCACCATCGCTGTTTACACACAGGGGCCCCGATTTCCAGAGCGCTCCGTTAATTACCCGGCACAATTAATCCCAGAGATTAATTATCCAACACAAATAACCCCAGGGGTGGGACCAGGCCTGGCTCGGGGCTGAGCTCCTCACCCCTTGCCCTGCTGGTGACTTCACTTTGAAGAAACACAGGATAATTAAATCCTTTTTCTTTAAATATAAAACCTAAATGTGAAAAACGCCAATTACTTGGGTTTTTTTTAAATTTTAAAAGTTTAATAGTAATAAATGGTTATTAAATAGTAATAAAATTAGAGGAATAATAATTTGGAAAATTTGGATTAGGACAATACAAGACAATAAAAACAAAGAGTTACAGACAGTCTGGGTCCCTCTTTCTGGGCAAAATAAGCCCGAAAAAGGACTCACGTTTACAGAGGATTAACCCTTAAAAACAACAGGCTGTTGCATATTCATGCACCTCATCCATGATGCATAAATTCCATTCAAACACAGGATTCTGTCTGGGCAGTTCTTCTCACTCAGGTTAGGATTCAGCTTCTGAGTGAAGTGGGAAGAAGTTCATTTCTTCTGATAATGGAGCAATAAATTCTCTTTCTCTGAAAGATTCAGGTGTCCTGTGGCTGCTATCTAGCTGCAAGTCTTTCTTTAAAAAAAGTATCTTACATAGCATAGTTTCTATTTTAACATTTTGTTGTAAAACTATATTTAACACAGTACTTAAGAAAATGAATGCAGCATCACTTTCTATCATAACACATATAATATTCATTTGAATACTTGCAAAAAGCCAATCATAAAATACACATTTTTCTCACTAAATGTCCAATAACCCCAAGCATCTCCAGCCCTTTCCTTCAACCCAGCTGCTGCATCCTCCTGTAAATGCAGATACTCCAACCCAACACCGAAACCTCAGTGCTGACTGGCACCTTTTCTGTCTTTATTCCTTCATTTTCCACAGCCCCTGCCATGGCCAGGAGTCCTGCTTTGGTTAGAAACGAGGAGGAAGAAGCTGCAGGAGAAAATCACTGGAAAGCTCCCCCAGTGATCTGGGCAGGGTTTGGGGCTGGGGCTGAGCTCTGCAGCCCTGCCCTGCTCATTGAGGGGTGCTCACAGACCCAGGGGCATCAAAACCCTCCAAAAAAAAACCCCATTTAAACCCCAAAATTCACCTTTTTCACCAATCCTGTTTTCCAGGGGGTGCTGGTAAAGTTCCCCCAGTGATCTGGGCAGGGTTTGGGGCTGAGCTCTGCAGCCCTGCCCTGCTCAATGAGGGGTGCTCACAGACTCAGGGACATCAAAATCCTCCCAAAAACCCCATTTAAACCCCAAAATTAACCTTTTTCACCAATCCTATTTGCCAGGGAGTGCTGGGAAAGCTCCCCCAGTTTTCTGGGCAGGGTTTGGGGCTGAGCTCTACAGCCCTGCTCTGCTCAATGAGGGGTGCTCACAGACTCAGGGACATCAAACCCCCCTCAAAAACCCCATTTAAACCCTAAAAATCATTTTTCTCCAATCTTATTTTCCTGTGCTAGAGCTGGAAAAGTGGAGCTGCACTGGATACACTCAGCTATAATCAAAGCTGGGATGAGCTGAGCTGGGCTGAGGCTGAGCTGGATGAGCTGGGGTGAGCTGGGACTGAACTGGGATGAACTGGGACAGAACTGGGATGAGCTGGGACTGAACTGGGATTGAGCTGGACTGAGCTGGGATGAGCTGGGACTGAACTGGGCTGAACTGGACTGAGCTGGGATGAGCTGGGACTGAACTGGGCTGAGCTGGGACAGAACTGGGATGAGCTGGGATGAGCTGGGATTGAGCTGGGACTGAACTGGGATGAGCTGGGACTGAACTGGGATTGAGCTGGGACAGAACTGGGATGAGCTGGGCTGAGCTGGGACAGAACTGGGATGAGCTGGGATGAGCTGGGATTGAGCTGGGACTGAACTGGGATGAGCTGGGACTGAACTGGGCTGAGCTGGGACAGAACTGGGATGAGCTGGGATGAGCTGGGACTGAACTGGGATTGAGCTGGGACAGAACTGGGATGAGCTGGGACTGAACTGGGATGAGCTGGGATGAGCTGGGACTGAACTGGGATTGAGCTGGGACAGAACTGGGATGAGCTGGGACTGAGCTGGGATGAGCTGGGACTGAACTGGGATTGAGCTGGGACTGAACTGGGATGAGCTGGGACTGAACTGGGATTGAGCTGGGACTGAACTGGGACAAAACTGGGCTGAGCTGGGACTGAACTGGGACTGAGCTGGGACTGAACTGGGCTGAGCTGGGACAGAATTGGGATGAGCTGGGACAGAACTGGGACAAAACTGGGCTGAGCTGGGACTGAACTGGGACTGAGCTGAGCTGGGACTGAACTGGGATGAGTTGGGATGAGCTGGGATGAGCTGGGATGAATTTCCTCTCTTTCTTTGCTCCTTTTTTAAACCAAGTGGATCATTCACAGTGATTTGGGGTTTGGGAACCTGTGGGAGTTCCCTCAGTTTGGATCCTGGTGCCAGTTCAGGGTCCTGGTGACATTTTATGGGTCTTGGTGGCATTCCAGGGATCCTGGTGACATTCCAGGAATCCTGACAGCATTCCAGTAGTCCTGGTGACATTTTATGGGTCCTGGTGACATTCCAGGGGTCTTATTGACATTCCAAGGATCCTGATGGCATTCCAGGGTCCTGGAAAGGGAATCACAGCAGCTCCTGCTGGGGCTGCACCTGCTCAGGAGGGAAGGCAGGGCCTGGGTTGGAACAGGAGGCCCCAGCAGGAGAAAATCCTCCTGAATTCCCAATGGTGCAGGATCCTCCTGAATTCCCAGCAGTGTTGGATCCTCCTGAATTCCCAATGGTGCAGGATCCTCCTGAATTCCCAGAGGTGTTGGATCCTCCTGAATTCCCAGAGGTGCAGGATCCTCCTGAATTCCCAGGGGTGTTGGATCCTCCTGAATTCCCAATGCTGGAGTATCCTCCTGAATTCCCAGAGGTGCAGGATCCTCCTGAATTCCCAGCAGTGTTGGATCCTCCTGAATTCCCAGAGGTGTCGGATGAGGGATGAATCAGCTGGTGAGCAACAGGAGGGTTTCAGAGCTCAGCTCTCCCTCCAAGCCATCAAACCTGCATTAATTCTGATCTTTTCCCTCCTCTTTCCTGCATCCTCTCATATTCAGCAGCTCCTGTTGGGAGCAGGAACAAACCCAGGCAGAACAAGGAGGAATCTCAATCAAAAATCCCAACACTTCTAGCTCTGGCAAAACCCTGATGAAGGAAATCAGTTTTACTTTAAAAAATCAAACTTTCAGGAGATTTCAAACCACACTCCAAACTCCTCAGCATTGGGGATGAAGGGCTGACATTGTCTTTATTTCATTTTCTGCCTTATTTTTGCTTTCTCAGGACATTTCTGAGAACAGATTCATTTCATGGCTTGGATAAAGGAAAACTCTCAGTGGAAGGAGCTCTGGGGGTGTGAGCAGCTCCATCCCCTCTCAGCAGCTGATCCTGATCCAACTGCTCCTTGAGGAAGCAGGAGAGGAACTGGAATCCAGCCGGGAGTGGCCTCACCTGCCCTGAACTCGCATTTTTCAGTGCAGGGTGGTGCAGTTTCGCTTTTTTTGGAGGGAATTTTTGCTGTGAGGTGCAGCCCCGTGTGCCAGGGGTGTTGGAGCAAATCGGGGCCCTGTGTGATTTCCCAGCTGGGGCCCTGTCACAGGCACAGGATAAGAATCCAGGATAAAGGGAAATGTTCCCTCCTGCCTCCTTTGGGGGAAAGGGGAGCCTGCTGTGCCTGCAGGGAATGTCCTGAATGAATTCCCTGAGCTCTTGGCTTGTACCAGCCTTGGAGTGAGCAGAGACCTGGCTGCTCCTGGAGCTGCTCCGGGGCTGGAGCCCCTCTGGGGCTGGAATGGGAGAGCTGGGAATGCTCAGCTGCATCCAGAGAGAGCTGGGAATGCTCACCTGGGGAAGGGAAGGATCCAGGGAGAGCTTCCAGCACATTCCAGGGCCTGAAGGGGATCCAGGAGAGCTGGAGAGGGACTGGGGACAAGGGATGGAGGGACAGGACACAGGGAATGACTCCCACTGAAAAAGGGGAGATTTGGGTGGGATGTTGGGCAGGAATACCTGGTTGTGAGGGTAAGGGGGCACTGGGATGGAATTCCCAGAGCAGCTGTGGCTGCCCCTGGATCCCTGGTAGTGCCCAAGGCCAGGCTGGGATAATCTGGGACGGTGGGAGATGTCCCTGTCATGGCAGGGGTAAATGTGATGAGTTTTAAGGTCCTTTCCAACCCAAACCTTATTCCCTGCCTCACTCCATCATCATCGCAGGCTGTCACAGACATCTTTTATGAAAAATCCTTTCCTTAGGATTTTTCCTCCTGAGAAGCTGAGAGACCTCAGGAACAAAATGTAAACAATGATTATCTGCTGCTGTGGAATGCAACAGGTGCATCTGTGATCGGCCCATGTTAATTGTTTCTAATTAATGGCCAATCACAGTCAGCTGGCTCGGGCTCTCTGTCCCAGCCACAAGCCTTTGTTATCATTCCTTCCTATTCTATTCTTAGCTAGCCAACTGATGAAACCTTTTCTTCTATTCTTTTAGTATAGTTTTAATGTAATATTTATCATAAAATAATAAATCAAGCCTTCTGAAACATGGAGTCAGATCCTCATCTCTTCCCCAATCTGAAAACCCCTGTGAACACGGTCACAGCAGGCCTCTCTCACTTCTCCTCCAGGCCCACCATGCCTTCCCCAGGAAAAGGGGGATCTGCAGGGGCCTGGGCTGGGGAGAGAGAATGGCACAGGATGAGGAGCAGTCCCATGTGGAAACCCAGGGCACCACAGGGAATATTTCTGTGTCTGCTCTGGGGTGCCCTGACCTCCAGGGGAGATCTGACGTTGCCCCTCATTCATGGAGAAAGTTTCCTGGACTTCAAGATAGACTGGAATCCACAAAAGTGTGAAATAGATTATGGAGAGCGGTGTGGGTGTGTCACTGGGTGAGAAATTGGTTTGGAGTTTTTAGTGTGTTGTGGGTGGAAGCAAGATGGAGAGCACAAGGCGCTGTCCTGGGTTTCTTGTCCTGGATTGCCAAGCAAATTGTGTTCTATTCCCCATCTGCATGGCAGCTGGCTTCTCTTCAGTGGGCAGTTTTCCTTATCTCTTCCACACCCACTCCTCCCTCTGGGGAGACATCTGCTGATAAGAGGCCACTGAATGTCACTGCATGGCTGATAAGAACTACAGCATCCCATTGGGAGATGGGAGCCCAGAGGGAGGAGCCAAGCATTCCTGCCTGGATATAATCTGGAGATTCTGGAACACCAGCCAAGCATTCCTGCCCGGATATAATCTGGAGATTCTGGAACACCAGCCAAGCATTCCTGCCTGGATATAATCTGGAGATTCTGGAACACCAGCCAAGCATTCCTGCCCGGATATAATCTGGGGATTCTGGAACACCAGCCAAGCATTCCTGCCTGGATATAATCTGGGGATTCTGGAACACCAGCCAAGCATTCCTGCCTGGATATAATCTGGGGATTCTGGAACACCAGCCAAGCATTCCTGCCTGGATATAATCTGGGGATTCTGGAACACCAGCACAGCGTCTCCACTGGATTTCCCAGAGGAGCAGCAGCTGCCTCTGCCCCTGGATCTCCAGAGGAGACTCCACCCTTGTCCAGGATCCCTGCTCCAGCAGAACCAGCCCTGACACTGCAGGAGGGCTGAGCCACAATTCCAATGGGACTGCTGCCAACACCCTGACCCACAGGGTGTCAGGCTGGGTTCTGACTCTGGCAGGGCTGGTTTAGTTCACTGCATTGTTTATTTTATCCTTTTATTTTCTTCCCCATTAAAGAACTATTATTCCTGCTCCCATATTTTTCGCCCTTAATTTAAAATTTATAACAATTTGGAGGGAGCAGGAGGGTTTACATTTTCCATTTCAGGGCAGGCTCCTGCCTTCCTTAGCAGACACCCAGCTTTCCAAACCAAGACACTTCTTCATGCTTCTTCTTCTTCTCCATGGGTTTGGGTGGCATTTTGTAATTGGACAGAAAATTCTGCATTGTGTGCTCCTTCAGATCAGTTATTGGGTTAAAGGGGAAATAATCTAGGTGCCCTTTCTTAATTGGATGGTTTAGTCCTAAAACACCTTGTACCAAGAGACAGTCACTCATTTTGTGCCTTCTAATGAAAGGTTGCAGAACTCATGGTTGTGATAAGGAATACTGATAAGAAATAATAAACATTTGAGTCTGAACATGAACTATCATCTCAAGTGCCTTCAATCCAGACCCAGAGAGTCCTGAGGGTCAGGGTGGATCTTTGTCCTTCTGCAGAGGATCTGGAGCTGCAGCAGAGTCGGGCTGAGCCCAGGTCCAGAGCTAGGGAGAGGAATTCCTCTCTGCCTCCTCTGCCCTTCAGGTGGGGCTGAAGGAACCAGCACAGCTCAGGTATTGTCTCTTTCACCTGACAGGGATTTTTTTATCTTTTCCCATCTCCTCGTTTCCTTTTCAACCAACCAACCCCATTACACAGTGACACCATTAAACCCCAAAATTCACCTTTTTCTCCAATCCTATTTTCCAGGGGGTGCTGGGAAAACTCTCCCAGTGATCTGTGCAGGGTTTGGGGCTGGGGCTGAGCTCTGCAGCCCTGCCCTGCTCCCACACAGGGTGCTTATAGGGACATCAAACCTGCCCAAAAAACTCCATTTGAACACCAAAATTCATCTTTTTCACCAATCCTATTTGCCAGGGGGTGCTGGGAAAGTTCCCCCAGTGATCCTGTGCAGGGTTTGGAGCTGGGCCTGAGCTCTGCAGCCCTGCCCTGCTCAATGAGGGGTGCTCACAGACCCAGGGTCATCAAACCCAAAAAAAAACCATTGAAACCCTCAAATTCACCTTTTTCACCAATCCTATTTTCTAGGGGTGCTGGTAAAGTTCCCCCAGTGATCTGTGCAGGGTTTGGGGCTGGGGCTGAGCTCTGCTCCCACCGAGGGCTGCTGAGCCCAGGCCTGGCCATGCCTAAGGAGTAGAGGCTGGCCTGTGTGTGCCGAGGGTTTTATGTAACAGGGAGAAAAGGGGAGCCCAGTGTGCAAAGCAGGAAAATTGCTCATTCCCTAATGACTGGGACAGGCAGGATAATTAGGGTTTCTTTTCTCTTTAATTAGGAAATGGCAAACATGGATGAATCAATTACAAATGCCTCTTTATCCTGCGGTGCACTGCAATTAACATTACTTAAATGTGTTCACAAAGTAGGAGGCCTGGATTTGGAAGGGCATTTCTCACTGGTTATTTTTTTTATTTTCCCGGTTTCCTGGCTCCAAACATGTCTGAACTCTTCCCATCTCCCCTTTCTCCTGCTCCTTCTGCAGGGATTTGTCCATTTTGGGCTTTAAACCATTTGAAATCATCAGCAAAATTTCCTTTTCCAAAGGAAAAAGCGCTTTTGGAGAGCTGGAGGAGTGGAAAATTGGGATTAGGATTTCACCAGGCTCACACCCCCCAAACAGGGGGAAAACCCAGGAAATACAATAACTCAATTCATCCCTGCTTCCTTGGGCTGCTGCCAAAAGCGTGATGAGGTCCTGGAGGGTTCGATTCGGGACACGGGGGAACAAAACCAAAGAAAACCAAAGAAAACCAAAGAAAACCAAGCAAAACCAAAGAAAGCCAAGCAAAACCAAAGAAAGCCAAACAAAACCCAACAAAACTAAACAAAACCCAACAAAACCCAACAAAACCAAACAAAACCAAACACAACCAAACCTCTCCTGGGCCAGGATGATACTCAGAGCACACCAAACCAATCCTCCTCTCCTGGGCTGGGGTGATTGCTGAGAACCCAGCGCTGCTCCTGCTCCAGGCAGGACAGAGCCAGGGGAGGCTCGGGGGAGGGAGCAGCGGCTCCAGGGCACGGAGAGCCGGGCAGGGAGCAGGGCAGCTCCGGGAGGGGCTGCTGAGATCCCAGGGATGCTCCAGGAGGGGCTGCTGAGATCCCAGGGATGCTCCAGAGGCCGCGGGCAGCGCATCCCAGGATGTTCAGAGGGCGGGGAGGGCATCCCAGGGATGCTCCAAAGGGGGAGGGCAGCACATCCAAGGGACGTTCCAAAGGCTCCGGGAAGCAAATCCCAGCCCTCGCTGCATCCCAGGGAGGCTCTAAAGGCTGTTGGAAGCAGCATCCAAACTCTCGCTGCATCCCAGGGATGTTCCAAAGTCAGGGAGCCCATCCCAGGGATGCTCCAAGGGCTGTGGGCAGGGCATCTGAACCCTCACTGCATCCCAGGGATGCTCCAAAGGCTCCGGGAAGCACATCCCAGCCCTCTCTGCATCCCAGGGCTGTTCCAAGGTCGAGCAGAGCATCCCAGGGATGTTCCGTGGTCGGGCAGTGTATCCCAGCCCTCACTGCATGCCAGGGATGCTCCAGGGCCGGGGCTCACCTGCGCCGGGCGCAGCGGGGCTGGAGCAGTGCCGGTCTCCTCCAGGCATTGCTGCCATCTATTGGGAGGAACGGGCTCGCTCCATTGCCGATCCCTGCCCGGGGTTTGGGAAGGGGAGGGCGCTCCCAGCCCCGCTGGAGCTGCTGCTGTGCCCGGCAGTGAGCGGCTCGGGGCATCTTCAACCCCGGCTGCTGCTCACGGAGAAAGTCCTGAAAGTTCCAGAAAGTCCTGGAACGGTTTGGGTGGGAAGGGACCTTGAAGCTCATCCCACCCCAGCCCTGCCATGGCAGGGACACCTCCCACCGTCCCAGGTGGCTCCAGCCTCGCCTTGGGCACTGCCAGAGATGGGGCAGCCACGGCTTCTTGTGTCTTTCTTTGTATTTTTAGGAATTCTGTGGCAGCCTCCTCGCCCTCCCAGACTCCCAGGTGCTGATGGCACAGCCTGGACTGAGGCCCTGCTTGATAATCTCAGTTCTGCGGTGTTAAATTCCAGCATTTCCAAGGCCCAGTTGATTGTAACAAAATCCTGACTTTGCAGGGCTCCCCCCTCCTGTCTGAGCTCATTTCCATAATATTCCGGTTCTAAATTCCTGTGCTTTGTTACAAACCCTGTGTTTGCTGCTGGGGGAGCTCCTGGAGGTGAGGGATGTCCTGTAGAGCTGCAGGGATCCCAGCAGGACAAGGCTGGAGTGGAATTTGGGTTCTGGTGGGATCAGCTCTGGTGGCTGAGCCTGTGCAGTCACTGTGGGGGATCAGAGGCCTCTGGAAAAAATGGGATTTTTCATGGAGAGGAGGATCTGCTGAGTTACTGTGGTGGTTTCTGTTTCACTGGGGAAGGGAAAATCCAGAAGCTGTGGAGAGCTGAGAGGGAGGAGCTGGGGGTGCTTACCTGGAGAGGAGAAGGATCCAGGGAGAGCTCAGAGCCCCTCCAGGGCCTGAAGGGGCTCCAGGAGAGCTGGAGAGGGGATGGGGACAAGGATGGAGGGACAGGACACAGGGAATGGCTCCCACTGGAAAAGGGGAGATTTGGGTGGGATATTGGGATGGAATGAGCATGGGAAGGGGCTGGGATGGAATTCCCAGGGAGCTGTGGCTGCCCCTGGATCCCTGAAGGGTCCAAGATGAGTTTGGAGCACCCTGGGGCAGTGGGAGGTGTCCCTGCCCTGGCAGGGGTGGCACTGGGTGAGTTTTATGTCCCTTCCAACACAAACCACCGCAGGCTGTGTTGTTGCAGTGACACCGGAGCCGAGCAGGCCCGGGGTGAGTGACCGGCTGAGCGGGGCCCTCAGGAAGGAGCCCCACGGACTCTCTGGACAGATTTTATTTGTTTAACCAGCCAGGATGTGCAGAGCTGGAGCTGGAGCTGATCAGGGTGCTCGTATCGAGTGTGTGCTTTCAATGTGGGATGTTCCTGGCCCTGCTCCCGGGAAAGGCTTTGAACTGCAGCAGTGGCTGTGGCTCCCCATGGCTCTGCTGACACAGGACAGAATTTTGGCTGCTGTGGGACAAAAGTGCTGCTGGGAGGGGCTGGTCCTGTCACAGGATCCTGGAATGGGCTGGGTTGGAAGGGATTTTAAACTTCATCCAGTGCCACCCATGCCATGGGCAGGGATACCTTCCACTATCCCAGGGTGCTCCAAGCTCTGTCCAACACTTCCAGGGATCCAGGGGATGCCTCAGGTTTGAGATTTTGTATTTTTCACATTCTGAGCTGCTTTCATGTTTGGGTCTGGGCTTCGTATTATGGGATGGCAAGCTCTGTGCACAGAGCAGGGAGACAAAATAATTCCTGCTCTAGCTGGGGACAAAGGACCAAATCTCAGGCCCAGGAGCACAAACACCATGGACTGAAGAGAGAAAAACAATGAGGATGGGGCTGCATGGGCCAAAGCTGGAATTGGACAATGAACTACAAGGTGCAAATGGAGCAGAACTCATAAAAGTGAGAGACCCTGTGACCTCATCCATTTTGGGACCATTTTGGTTCATTTTGTGACCATTTTCATTCATCTTGGGTTCATTTTGTGACCATTTTGGTTCATTTTGGGTGCAGCCCTGGCTGGGCTCCTGTGTTGCCCAAGGTGGATCTCATTGAGATCCTTTTAATAAATCTCTGCTTTATTCTTTAGCTCCGTCCAGCCTCTGTTCCAGGTCAACCTTCCCAAGGCATCACAGGGGCAGCCACAGCTCCTCTGGGAGAGCTGCTCCAAGAGGAAAATGTGTGAGGCTGCAGAGACCCCCAGGCTGTTATCACATCACCTTTGGGGCTGATAAGGCTGAAGCCGCTGGAGCTCCACAGAGCTGCCACTGATGGCTTTGGGGGCTGCCTGAAAACAGAGACCAGACTAAATTAATAAAATAAAAAGCATTTCTATTTATTGAAGGGCCTTCAGGTACATTTAGGGCTGACAAAGCCTCCCAGGAGCTGCGCCCAAAATGGACTCACAGGTTTCACACTTTTATAGGTTTGGCCCATTTCCATATTGGGGTTAATCTAATTACAGCTGCAGGTCATGAAGTCATTTGCCCCAAGTTTGCTGCCCCCAACTCCCTTTTGTTCCAATCTCTGGGCCCTGAGGCAGTGAGGTGTCCTTGGTTCCCAGGCCTGCAGAGGAATTGTTGTGTCTGCCCCGAATGGGAGAGCAGCAGCTCACACTGGGTGTGGAGTTCAGAGTTATGCCCTAAAGAACTGCAGGATTACAGAGAGATGGAAAACAGAAAAGCTGAAATCCTGGACAGGAATTGTTGTGTCTGCCCCAAATGGGAAAGCAGGAGCTGACATTGAACTTGGAGTTTATACGCTATAGATTATTATACGCTAAAGATTGATAAAGTTATACACTGCAGGATTACAGATGGATGGAAAACAGAAAAGCTGAAATCCTGGAGAGGAATTGTTTTGTGTCTGCCCCAAATGGGAGAGGAGCAGCTCACATGGATATGGAGCTCAGAGTTATGCACTAAGGATTGATAAAGTTATACACTGCAGAATTAAAAATAGATGGAAAATAGAAAAGCTGAAATCCTCAGGCATCACCACGAGGACCTGGGGGGAAGCAGAGCAGGAATTGGGATCCCAAGGAGCTGTTCCTGCCCTGGAAGGGCTGGGATGCAGCAATTCAATGGAAAGGACCAGGAATGGGGCTCTGAGGTTGCGGTGACCCCTCTGGAAAGGATTTGGATTCACTTGCTGGGTTCAGGCTGCCTGTCCTGGATCCTCATCCCATCCCATTGGAGCTGGCCATCAAGGACAGACACTCCCATTGGAAAAGGTTTGGGTGATGTCATTAACTGAGGGATGGAAGGTGAAAATCCCCTGAGTTCACCCCAATTTTCCACTGGGTGCTTGAGATTAACTGGTGTTGGGTTTATCCTCTTCAGAACTAAAGATGGAAAACTGAAGCGAAACTGAACTGAAAACTGAACTGAAACTGAAATTTTTTGGCCTGAAAGTCAGTGAAAATCCCATTTTCCTGCGTGTTCAGCAGGAATTTGTGCTGCCCATACCCCATAGCTGAGGTGTGTTTCTGTAATCTCTTAATTAGAAGGGAATATTAATGCTTGAGAGATTAATTTTCATGTTCTGAATGCCTTGATTTCGTGGAAATCTCAAAGCAGCACCTCCTGGTCAGGCCTTTTTTGGTTAAAAAATGAGCTCTTGGAGGCAAAATCCACTGAAAATG
Organism: Ammospiza nelsoni; assembly: GCF_027579445.1. NCBI lineage: Eukaryota > Metazoa > Chordata > Aves > Passeriformes > Passerellidae > Ammospiza > Ammospiza nelsoni. The sequence continues at coordinate 4,056,142 of NC_080662.1, forward strand.
CATTTTCAGGGTAATTTGTGAGAAAGGCTGGATTTACCCAGCAGAACCTGGGAACTGAGAGGCTTTTTGGGAGTTGGGAATTTTCTTGCAGGCACCTAAAAAAAAATCAGAATTTCTTAAAGAGGAAACTTCACCTGAAGTAATTTGCAAAGGGACAAACATAAATAGCCTTGCACATACCTCGAGTTCCATCTTCGTGTGCCTTGTTCACCAGGAATTTGTCAGACAAATGTCTGGGCTCTGACACATCCCAAAGAGGCTTCGAGGCACTTCCATCAGAAAGTGCAGGAAAAATTGGATTTGGGGCTTTTTTCACCAGAAATTCCCAGCCTGGTCCAGAGCTTCTTGTTTCCAGGGATTTGGAGCTGCCCCAGGATATCCCTGAGGGTTTGGAGCTGCCCAAGGCTGTTCCTGGGGGATCAGAGCTGCCCCAGGATATTCCCAGGGATTTGGAGCTGTCCCAGGATATCCCTGAGGGTTTGGATCTGCCCCAGGATATCCCTGAGGGTTTGGAGCTGCCCCAGGATATCCCTGAGGGTTTGGAGCTGTCCCAGGATATCCCTGAGGGTTTGGAGTTGCCCCAGGATATTCCTGAGGGTTTGGAGCTGCCCCAGGATATCCCTGAGGGTTTGGAGTTGCCCCAGGATATCCCTGAGGGTTTGGAGCTGCCCCAGGCTGTTCCTGGGTGTTTGGAGCTGCCCCAGGTCGTTCCCAGAGGTTTGGAGTTGCCCCAGGATATTTCCAGCAGATCAGAGCTGCCCCAGGATATTCCTGAGGGTTTGGAGCTGCCCCAGGATATCCCTGAGGGTTTGGAGCTGCCCAAGGCTGTTCCTGGGGGATCAGAGCTGCCCCAGGATATTCCCAGGGATTTGGAGCTGTCCCAGGATATCCCTGAGGGTTTGGAGTTGCCCCAGGATATCCCTGAGGGTTTGGAGTTGCCCCAGGATATCCCTGAGGGTTTGGAGCTGCCCCAGGATATCCCTGAGGGTTTGGAGCTGCCCCAGGCTGTTCCCACTGTCCCTCGGGATATTTTATGGGATTTTGTGCCTGAACCAGGCCCTTTCCCTGTTTCCCAGCCCCGCATTCCTCCCATCCTTGCCCAAATTTGCCCTTTATCTCCCGGAGCCGCTGCCTCCGGCTGGAGGGATGGGTGATTGTGCAGATTGTGCTGCCTGCTGGCTCTGTACCCTGAAATAACCAAACCCGGGGCTATTTTTGGAGGCAGAGCATTCTCCAAAGCTTCCTGCCTCGATTTCCCTGCCTCCCCCACTCGCTGTTCACTGCTATTCCAAGAGTGATCCCGAAATCCTACCTGCCCCAGAGGGGAAAATCCACCATTCCTCTCGATTGGACTCTTTAATTACATTTCTGTACCCACAATTCCTCCAGGCAGCAATTAAGCGCTGTTAATTAGCCAGCCTTCATCCTGCAGCTCCAGGAGATGTTTGCTACCCCCAATCCAGACCTTGGCAAGCATTTCCAAGTGGAAATTTTTCTTTGGAGAAGATCTGAGCAATTTTCAGTCATTATTCCAGGCCCTTTTCTCTCTCTGGTGAGCCAGAGGTTCCCAGCTCTGAAATCCCTGGAAATAACAGCTGGAAATCCCCATATATGAGGAGTTCTCCATGGGAAAAGCTGAAAAATCAGGAATTTCCTGCTGTAGGAGTGTCAGAACTTTTCCAGAGTCAATTCTTTGGGTCGGTAGCTACTCCAGTGGCCCCTGGGGAGAAATTCCCTCAATTTGAGGTGGATTTGGTGGTTTGATAATTCCCAATAATTATCAAACCACCAAATAATATTATAATATAATATAATATAATATAATATAATATAATATAATATAATATAATATAATATAATATAATATAATATAATATAATATAATATAATATAATATAATGTAATATAATATAATGTAATATAACATTATAATATAAAATAACATAATATAATATAATTTGATATAATGCAATAATAATATACTATAATAATACTATAATAATATAATTTAATAATAATATATTTCCCAAATAATTATATAATTATTATATATTTTTCCAATATATATATATATTGGAATAAATATACATAAATATATATATAAATAACGATATTTCCCAATATATTTTCCAAATAATAATTTCCTTTTGATAATTCTCTGCTGCAGCAGCTGAGATCTCCAAGCCTTGCCAGGGGTTTCTGCAGTGAAGGGCTGGGTTTAACCGGGGGGAGAGAAAGAATTTCCAAACCAACTCACCAAAAGCTGAGGTGGATTGAGAGGACAAATTGATGCTAAAATCCATCAGCCCATCCTTTGTGGCACAGGTTGGTTCCCAGCTTCCTCAGGCACTGTCCAGCCTGTTTTAAACATCACCAGAAAGACAAATTAGTCATATTAAATATTAAATAATAAATAATAAATAATAAATAATAATAATAAATAAATAAATAAATAAATAATATATATTTCAGGGAGCCCTGGAATATTCAGACCTGGAGGGAGCACTCAGGGAGCTCTGGAGGCTCCAAGGACCCCAAACACCCCCAGTCCCTGTGGGAAGGCAGCTGGCAGGAAGCAGCTCCTTCCTGGGGCAGGAATGGGAATTTCCTTGAGCACAGGGAGTAACAAAGGCTGGATTCCCACAGATCTGTGGCTGCTGGGAATCCCGGGGGAAGCTGTTCCCACAACTGGGATGTTGGATGTCCCCCTTCCCACTTCTTCCTCCATGGAGTCTCTGGTATCCAGGGCAGGTGCTTTAGGTTTAAATTGAGTGATTTTGGGGTTCTTTTCTACCAATCTGACACCCCGAAGGTGTTCCCAGTTCGTTTGGGTGGGTTTGTGTAATTGGATTAAAAGTTCACATTGTGGGGCACAGATGGTTTGGTTATGGGGTTAAAAGTAAAAAATAATTTTGGTTTCATCTCTTAATTGGACAGTTTATCCTTAAAAGGCCTTGGAGAGAGAGCGACAGGGCTCCATTTTTTATCTTGTTAGAGAGAAGTGCTGCAGAACTCAGGGTTTGTGATGCTGTGACAGAGATAAGAACTGATAAGAAATTCTATCCCGTGATTGAATCCCAACCCTGGCAAAAAGCAGTTGAGACTCTCCACCTTCCCACCCAAAGCATTCCAGGATCCTGTGACTGCTGCTCTTATCCCACCTCTTCTCCTTTCCCTTTCCAGGCTCCCAAAAACTTCACCCATTTGCCTCAACACCATTGGAGCATTTGAAATTCTGCTCTGGAAAATCTTCCCTGCTGCTGCTTTTGGGGAATAACACAGTGTCTTGGTTTGGAAAGCCAGGTGTCTGCTAAGGAAGGCAGGAGCCTGCCCTGAAATGGAAAATGTAAACCATCCCTCCAAATTGTTATAAATTTTAAATTAAGAGGCTCTCAGGCAAAAAATATGGGAGCAGGGATAACAGTTCTTTAATAGGGAAGAAAATAAAAGGATAAAATAAACAATGCAGTGAACTAAACCAACCCTGCCAGAGCCAGAACCCAGCCTGACACCCTGTGGGTCAGGGTGTTGGCAGCAGTCCCATTGGAATTGTGGCTCAGCCCTCCTGCAGTGTCAGGGCTGGTTCTGCTGGAGCAGGGATCCTGGACAAGGGTGGAGTCTCCTCTGGAGATCCAGGGGCAGAGGCAGCTGCTGCTCCTCTGGGAAATCCAGTGCAGAAGCCGTGCTGGTGTTCCAGAATCTCCAGATTATATCCAGGCAGGAATGCTTGGCTGGTGTTCCAGAATCTCCAGATTATATCCAGGCAGGAATGCTTGGCTGGTGTTCCAGAATCTCCAGATTATATCCAGGCAGGAATGCTTGGCTGGTGTTCCAGAATCTCCAGATTATATCCAGGCAGGAATGCTTGGCTGGTGTTCCAGAATCCCCAGATTATATCCAGGCAGGAATGCTTGGCTGGTGTTCCAGAATCTCCAGATTATATCCAGGCAGGAATGCTTGGCTCCTCCCTCTGGGCTCACATCTCCCAATGGGATGCTGTAGTTCTTATCAGCCATGCAGTGACATTCAGTGGCCTCTTATCAGCAGATGTCTCCCCAGAGGGAGGAGTGGGTGTGGTCACTCAAAGAGAGATAAGGAAAAAGCCCACCTGACAAAAGACAATCTGCTATACAGTTGATAATAGAATATGTCTTGCCTTGCAATCTGGAACACACAGAAAAGGAAAATCCTGCTTTAAAAGATGTGAACCCTAGAGCTGTCAGAAAACAGCTGGGGGTGAAAATTCCCTTGGGAAGCACAGAAAATGTCCAAAATCCCCTCAGGAAGGACAGAAAATGTTCAAAATCCCCTCAAGAAACACAGAAAATATCCAAAATCCCCTCAGGAAATGTCCTTGGAGGGAGAGGACAGCTCAGATCCTTTGTCACTCCCAGTGTCGTTTCTCCTTTTCCCTTTGGTTTGATCCCCTCCCAGGATTTCAGGTTCTTTCCTTCACTCCCATCCCCAGACCTCTCCTGTGGCTGCTTTGGGAACACTTTTCCTGCCTCTTTTCTTTTTCTGCCTCTTTTCCTAATAAATGAATTGGAACAGCCCTTCTGACTAAGCTAAAAATCAGCTTTTCCCTGCTCTTCTTCCTGCATGAGGCTCTCAGATATTCCTGCACACCTTTTCCTCCTCTATTTTATTTCAGTTTGGATCAAAAAGAGGGAGCAGGGAGAAAAAGGGGGGATTAAAAGGACATAAATCAACCTGGAACCCGTGGAATTTCAGCCAGACAACACAGAGGGGCCCCGTGCTCAGGGTGCAGCACCCAGAGCAGCAGATGGGAGCAGAGCAGGGTTGGGAACGAGCAGTTCCCAGCTATTCCTGGCCAGAGGAAGACAAAAATGAAAAGGCCAGACAAAATTAAGGGAATTAATTCATTAATTAAAGCATTTCTATTCATTGACGGGCCTTCAGGTACATTTAGGGCTGACAAAGCCACTCAGGGCCTGCACCCAAAATGGGTGACGGGTTTCACACTTTTATAAAAGTTTGATCCATTTCCATATTGGGGTTAATTTTCCAATTACAGCTGCAGGTAATGAAGTCATTGACCCCAAGTTTGCTGCCCCCAACTCCCTTTTGCTCCCATCTCTGGGCCCTGAGGCAGTGAGGTGTCCTTGATTCCCAGGCCTGCAGAGGAATTGTTGTGTCTGCCCCAAAATGGGAGAGCAGCAGCTCACACTGGGTGTGGAGTTCAGAGTTATGCCCTAAAGAACTGCAGGGTTACAGAGAGATGGGAAATAGAAAAGCTGAAATCCTGGAGAGGAATTGTTTTGTCTGCCCAGAGTGGGCATATAATATTGTAATATTATATTATTATATCATTATAATATATATTATAATCTTATATTATTCTAATATTATGACAATATAACTATTAAAATATATATTATATTCATCAGACACTGTTATATAAAATATAACCATATATATAGTTATATATAATATATATATATGGTTATATTTATATATATATAGTTATATATAATATATATATGGTTATATTTATATATATAGTTATATATATAGTTATAAATATGGTTATATTTATATATAGTTATATATATAACTATAGTTATATATGTATAACCATATATATATATTATATATAATTTATTTATGTGTGTATATATATAAACATTATATATATAAACATTATATATATATACATATATATATATATATATATATATATATATATATATATATATATATATATATATATATATATCACTATATTTTATAACTATAAATCTATAAAACTTCTCCTAACATCTACACAGGATATTTGCTTTTAATTGAGAGACTCAGCCATGGCATTGCTCCTCTGTCACAGAGTTACACACTAAGGAACTGCAGATGGAAAATGGAAAAGCTGAAATCCTCAGGCCTCACTGGGATTTCACTGGGATTTTCATACAAAAAACTTCCTTGATTCTCCTCTAAAACTCCCCAGTCTGTGCTCTTGCTGGGGGCACATGGGGATATTTTGGGATGGGGACTGGGACAAGAAGCTCCCTGATTATCCCAAAACCCAGGAGACCAAATGAATTCCAGGGATCTTCAGCCTGTGCAGTTCTGGGATTCCATCCCCCTCTTGCACAGCAGTTTTCCCATTTCCTCTGATATATTTTAATTATGCCCTACTCACTCAGCCCCTCTTACCTCACTGTTATTTAGGCCTTGGCAATTAATATTCCCTGAGAATTATCATTCCATCTTCTGAAAAATCACAGGGATAGAAGGATTCTCATCTTAAACAGCTTTTTGTCAGCTCAGCAACGAGAGTATTTAATATACCAACCTTAGGATCTGTGAGTTGTTACTTCAATAAAATTAAAAACCACAAATTGGCCTGCTTGGCAAACAAATCCCAGCAAGGCTGGGAAAGTTTGAAGGGACTTTCTCAGGAGTGGAGTGAGGAGGTTGCTGTGCCATTCTTTCTTTTTTTCTTTTTTTTTTTTTTTTAATTTCTTTCCCTCTTTTTAAAAATGTCTTTTTAGAGAGCTGCTCTGCTGTTTAGAATCCCAAATCCTGCCCCATTCCCCACCTGGGAAAGCTCCTCCCTGCCTGTGGAGAGGAGCCAGCTCCTCCCAAGGATCCTCCCACAGCTCCCACAGCAGGAAAGACAGCGAAGGTGTTTGGTCCTTCCCTGCAGCAGGTGGGGGAGCCAGCCCCATCCCCATCCCCATTCCCATCCCCATTCCCATCCCCATTCCCATTCCCATCCCCATCCCCATCCCCATCCCCATTCCCATCCCCATCCCCATTCCCATTCCCATCCCCATTCCCATTCCCATCCCTATTCCCACTCCGATTCCTGTTCTCATTTCCATTCCCATTTCCAGCCCCATCCCCATCCCCATTCCCATTCCCTGCCCCATTCCTGGCCCCATCCCCATTCCCATTCCCCATTCCCTTTTTCATTCCCATTCCCATACCAAGTCCTATTCCCTGCCCCATTCCCATTCTGACTCCCATTCCCCTTCTCATTCCCATCCCCATCTCCATTCCAGCCCATCCAGCAGCACACAGAGCAGGGAATTCCTCTTCCGTGGCTGGTGCCAGTGGATCCCTCATTCCCTGCCCCATTCCCTGCCCCATTCCTTGCCCCATTCCCTGCCCCATTCCCTGCCCCATTCCCATCCCCATTCCCTGCCCCATTCCCTGCCCCATTCCCATCCCCATTCCCTGCCCCATTCCCAGCCTCATTCCCTGCCCCATCCCCAATCCCATTCCCATTCCTATCCCCATTCCCATTCCCATCCCCATCCCCATCCCATTCCCATCCCATTCCCATCCCATCCCATCCCATCCCATCCCATCCCCATCCCCATTTCCATCCCCATCCCCAATCCCATCCCCATTCCCATTCCCTGCCCCATCCCCAATCCCATTCCCATTCCCATTCCCTGCCCCATCCCCAATCCCATTCCCATTCCCATTCCCATCCCATCCCATCCCCATTCCCATCCCATCCCATTCCCATTCCCATTCCCATCCCCATCCCCATTCCCATCCCCATTCCCATCCCCATCCCCATCCCATCCCCATCCCTATCCCCATTCCCATTCCCATCCCTCAGCACACAGAGCAGGGAATTCCTCTCCCGGGCCCGTTCCGTGGATCCCGCGGAGCAATGCCCGGCAGCCGGAGGGAACGGCCGGGTTTATTTTAACCTTTGGGAATCACAGCGATCCCAACAGCGATCCCGCAGCTGTCAGCGCTGCCAGGCTGCTCCAGCTCCGGCAAATCCGCCCCAAATCCACTCCGGGGCGGCTGCGGGGGAGGCAGGATCTCCATATTCATGGGGGATCTTTGTTCTGCAGGGTGAGGGATCCTGCTCTGCTCCAGGCAAGCCTTTGCAAGAAGCTCCCGAGATAAATTGCAGGAGTGCTTGGGAGCAGGGAGGGGAATTCCGGGATTTGAGGGGCTGGAAACTCCTCTGGGGGTGTCCCCTGTGCATGGGGGAGTCCCTGGAGATCCTGTCCCATTCCAAGCTCCATTTCCTGCCTCATTCCCAATCCCATTCCCTGCACCCTCCCCATTCCCATTCCCAGCCCAATTCCCATTCCCAGTCTCCTTCCCTGCCCCATTCCAGCCCCATCCCTGTTCCCATTCCCAGCCCCATTTCCTGCCTCATTCCCATCTCCATTCCCCTTCTCATTCCCCTTCTCATTCCCACTCCAAGCCCCGTTCCCATTCCCAATCCCAGTCCCATTCCTTGCCCCATTCCCAGTCCCATTCCCTGCCCTATTCCAAGCCCCATTTCCTGCCCCATTCCAGCCCCATCCCTGTTCCCATTCCCCGCCCCACTTCCTGCCTCATTCCCATCTCCATTCCCCTTCTCATTCCCATTCCAAGCCCCATTTCCTGCCTCATTCCCATTCCTACTCCCATTCCCATCCGTCAACCTCAAATTTGGGGTTGGGATCTCCCTGCTGGAGACTTTGGAGCTGCTGGGACTCCCACCCCACCGCTCTGAGATTTTGGGGGTTTTCCTTCCTCTTTTAATCTTTTTTCCTGCTTTTCCTCTGGGTGAGCAGCTCTGTCCCTGCACTCAAATCCTGGAGTTCTGTCCCCAAAATCCCCAGCTGGGGGTGGGGTGAGTTCCAAAGCCTTTTCCCGCCCTGGAAATGCCAATTCCCCACCCCCACAGGGCACATCCTGGTCCTGATCCTCCCCTTGGGCACTGCCCTGGGGCTGGGAACGGGGCAGGGAATAAGGGAGTGGAGCAGGGAATGGGAATGGGGCAGGGAATGGGGCAGAGAAGGAGATAATGGGGTCTGGAATGGGGCTGGGAATGGCAATGGGGCTGGGAATGAGGGAATGGGGCTGAGAATAGGAATGGGGATGGGGATGGGAATGAGGAAATGGGGCTGGGAATGAGGAAGTGGGGCTGGGAATGAGGGAATAAGACTGGGAATGAGGACATGGGGCAAGGAATGGGGATGGGGTTAGGAATGAGGGAATGGGGCTGGGGATGGGGCTGGAAATGGGGCAGGGAATAGGGCAGGGAATGAGGGAATAGGGCTGGGAATGAGGGAATGGGGCAAGGAATGGGAATGGGGCTGGAGATGGAGCTGGGAATGGGGCAGGGAATGGGAATGGAGATGGGAATGAGGTAATAGGACTGGGAATGAGGAAATGGGGCAGGGAATGGGAATAGGAATGGGGCAGGGAATAGGGCTGAAGATGGGGTTGGGAATGGAGCTGGGAATGGGAATGGGGATGGGGATGAGGCAGGAAATGGGAATGGGAATGGGGCTGGCTGCTCTACCTGCTGCAGGGAAGCATTACAAGCCCTCTGAGTCCATTTTAAGAGACAAACCCACCCAAGGCAGTGATCCCCGTGTTTGGCAAAACTCCCAGCAGTGCCTTTGAAGGACTTTTCCCTTTTCGGAGTGTTTTCAGTGCCTGGTGTAGCAGGAGCTGAGTGCTGGAAGTTCTCGATGTGTCTCATCCACGAGGCACATTTGGTTTGAATCAAAATCCCATTGCAGCAGGCACTGGGATTTCCAGCCCAGGATTATGAGTAATTCCAGGTTATTATTAGCAATCACTTTTCATCAGACTCTGCAGCTACAAGATGCAGAACAAGCCCAGCAAAAAGAGGCTGAAATGTGGGATTCCTGTTATTTGAAAAAAATCAAATTGTGCAATGCAAACCAATCACAATAATATGAAAAATCTTTTATTTTGCCTTCATTTATGTTGGCAATTCAAGTTCAGCAGAAGACAAAAGTTCACAGAATCATTAAAGTTGGAAAAGCCCTCCAGGATCATCAAGTCCAAGCTGTGACTGACCCAGCCCAGAGCTCTGAGTGCCACAACCAGTTGGGATGGGGACTGCAAACCTCCCTGGGCAACTCTTTCCTATATTTAACAGCCCTTTCCAGGAGGGAATTCCTGCTGATGTCCAGCCCTGGCATAACCTGAGGCCATTTCCCCTTGTCCTGTCAATAATTGCCCCCTTACATTGGGCATTAAACAATTGTCCTGTCAATAATTCCCACCTTCTATCAGACATTAAACAATTGTCCTGTCTATAATTCCCACCTTATATTGGCATTAAACAATCATCCTGTCAAAAATTGCCACCTGACATCGGGCATTAAATAATTGTCCTGTCAATAATTTCCACCTTATATTGGCATTAAACAATCATCCTGTCAAAAATTGCCACCTGACATCGGGCATTACATAATTGTCCTGTCAATAATTCCCACCTTATATCAGACATTAAACAATTGTCCTGTCAATAATTGCCACCTCACATCAGGCATTAAACAATCGCAGCTCCTCTGTGACACAGCCAAACCCACCACGACTTCCTGCACACAAAGCTGAGCTATTAAATCCCTGCAATAATCAGATTTGCAGCAGTTTTCTGCCAGGTTTATGGAGCCTGTAGCCAGATCCAAGCGGCTCTGTCGGGGCAGACTCCCAGGTAACTCCGAAATTGCATCCTGCCTTTTGGAACAAGTTCTGACACCCCTGCCCCGGCGCAGCCGGGGTTGTTCACCTGGGCTAAGCAAATTAAAAGGTTCTGCTCGGCCTCTCCCTCACTTTGCTGTTCTCCTGGCGGGTAATTGCAGCTGCTGCCGGCTCCCAGCCCCGGGATGGGGAATCGCAGCCCGGCAGCGTGCGGGGACGCGCCGCAGCCATGGCGGGAGGCAGAGGAGGAGGAGGGGATGGAATTCTGTGGTCGGGTTTAATGTGCACCTGCCGGGGAGCTGGTCCGGCGGGCTGCGAGGGCGGCTGGCTGCGGGCCAGGGCCTCCACACTGCCAGGTTTGATCCCTGGAAATCCTGGAGTGCTTCCCGTGTGTCGGAACTCAGTGCATCCCTCTGGGTGTCCAGAGTTGCCCAGGACCCTGTCAGGGGGCTTGGAGACCCTGGAATGCTGCCCAGAGCACCTGGGGATTTGATTTTGACCCCTGGAGCAAGTTGCCAGCTTTGTATGAGAACGTGAAAGTCACACAGGTTTGAATGGTGTAATAATAAAATATTCGCAGGGTGGAAATGTAGATTTTAGGATTTTTGGTGTGGGGGTTATGGGGACAAGATGGAGGAATCTGAGTGTGTCCAGCCTTTCTTCTCCTTCTCCTTCTCCTTCTCCTCCTTCTCCTTCTCCTCCTCCTTCTCTTCCTCTTTTCTTCTTCTCCTTTCTTCTTCTTCTCCTCCATTTTCTGCAGTGATATTGGCACTTTGGGATTGGTCTAGAGTAGATGCGCACTGTCTAACACAGGTGATGGGTATTGGGAATTAAGTGTAAATATGTTACACGTAGTTTGGAGTATAAAAGGACAACACAGAGTGCCTGTGGCTGCCCTGCTGAGCACATCTCAGCTGGGCAGAAAGAAAATTTTATAGATCAGAATTAATAAACAACCTCAAGACCGAAAAGTGAAGAGTCCAGACTCGTTCTTCAGTTGCATGGGCTGAAGCAGAGACATCCTGCACATCTCGGGCCAGCAGTTCACAACCAAAACCCGAGACCCGTGGGGCTGGGAGCACCTTCAAACCCCACTGAGCAGGAATCGCCTCGCCCTGTTGGACACGGGTCCGGCTGCCCGGAGGAATTGTGGATTCCCCGTCCCCGCGAGCCTGGAGGGCATCGGAGCAGCCCGGGCTGGTGGAAAGGGGCTGGAATGGGATCGTGTTCCAGTCCAGAGCACCGGGACGGCCCCTCGGGATCCTGCGGGGTCCCCAGCTCAGGGATTGGGGAGAGCTGGGTCTGGGGGAAGGGGAAGGGAATTGCTGGGAACGATCAGGGAGTGCTGGTTTTTGGGAAGGATCAGGGAAGGGTGGTTTGTTAAGAAGGATCAGGGAATGCTGGTTTGGTGGGAAGAATCAGGGAACAGTGGTTGAGGGAAGGGAAGGGAAGGGAAGGGAAGGGAAGGGAAGGGAAGGGAAGGGAAGGGAAGGGAAGGGAAGGGAAGGGAAGGGAAGGGAAGGGAAGGGAAGGGAAGGGAAGGGAAGGGAAGGGAAGGGAAGGGAAGGGAAGGGAAGGGAAGGGAAGGGAAGGGAAGGGAAGGGAAGGGAAGGGAAGGGAAGGGAAGGGAAGGGAAGGGAAGGGAAGGGAAGGGAAGGGAAGGGAAGGGAAGGGAAGGGAAGGGAAGGGGAAGGGAAGGGAAGGGAAGGGAAGGGAAGGGAAGGGAAGGGAAGGAATCGGGGAATGCTGATTTGATGCGAGGGATCAGGGAACGCTGGTTTCATGGGAAGGGAAGGATCAGGAAAGGATGAGGGAGCGCTGGCCTCAGGCAGCAGCCGCACGGGGCGCTCCACAGGCAGGACGTGCCGTGCCGGGCCGGGCCGTGCCGTGCCAATCCCTCGTGCCGGGGCGGTGCAGTTGCTCACGTCCCTCCGGAGCGCGGGGAGCGGAGGGTCCCGGCCGGGCACGGGGGGATAAAGGTGGGGAGGATCCAGTTACACAATGGGAGGGAAGCGGGGCCGCCCTCGCAGCCGTTCCCAGCGGGAGCAGCTGAGCAGAAACCCGGCAGGGGAGGGAGGGTCACTCACTTTATGTCCCCTTTCTCTTTTTCTTCGTTTCTTTTTGTTTTTTTTTTTTTTTCTTTTTTTTTTTTTTTTTTTTTTTTTCGCGGGAGGTTGGATAAAAATCTTAACACCTTGGGAATAGAGGAACAGAGGCACAAAAGGCCGGGCTGTGCAATTTAATCGGGGCCGTGAATGGGAATGGAAAGAAGGGGGGGATTCTCCCAGGGCTAACAGTGCCGTTCTTTTTTTCTCTTTCCACGCACCAGGCAGGAACAGAAACCCTCCCGCGTTTCACCTCCGAGGGAAGCCGCGGGGAAAATCTTCCAGCAGGCTGTGCCAAGCTCTTGGGAACAAATAGGGAAACTTTTTCTTTTGGTTTTTGTTTGTTTTGTTGTTTTTTTTTTTTTTTAATGAGCTCACTAGGCTGTAAAGCTGTCACCTGAGACAGGGAGGAAGGAAGGTTTGGAGGGAAAACCTTATCCCATAATGGGTGTTCTTGTATCCCTAAACCTTCTAACAACACTTTTGAAGGGCCCTTGAATGAGCCAAGCACCGATTAGGGGCAGAGGTTCCATTTCTGGCAGTTCCTTTTTTCCTTCAAAACCTGGGACAGGATTGAAGCCAAGATCCTCTGCCACCGAACCCCTGGAAATCCCACAGCCAGGGCAGAGTGGAAGTTTCCAGGGAATTTTGAGCCCTTGCTGCCTTCAATATGCAAAAGAAAAAATGCAAATGTGCTGTGGTAACACAGGACTCCGAGGTCTTGGGCAGAAGTTTGCTTGGGCAGAAATTTGCCAAACCTGACAGCGGCTCAGAGCAGGTCCCTCACTCCTGAAATCATCCTCCCACTCTTTTAGAGAAAAATAATCAAAGTTCTGCCTCCATGGGGTCTTTTTGGAGTCTTCTCAGGCTGGTGTTTTAATATTTGTGTCCTGATCCAACACATGGGGTCACCACGCCCATGAACCAAGCTGAGCCTCACTCACCTCCTGTTCCTACTGCTCATAATTAAAACAGGCAGCAGGTACAAATATCAAACATGGCCCTAAAGGAGCAAATCCCTGGGAAAACCATAGGAGGAAGAACAGAAAATGTGCTGGAATAATCTCAGGGTCCCCTTGGCTCAATTCCACCCCACACTTGGGCTCCCCTGGGTGTGGATGGGATCCTGGGGAGAGCCAGGCCAACCTGGCTGGGTCTGCAGCCTCAAAAAGCCAAAAAAAACCCAAAAAAGAACCCAAAAAAGCCAAGTGGGAATGTTCAAATTGGGGTGAAGGGGAGGGGAGAGGAGAGGAGAGGAGAGGAGAGGAGAGGAGAGGAGAGGAGAGGAGAGGAGAGGAGAGGAGAGGAGAGGAGAGGAGAGGAGAGGAGAGGAGAGGAGAGGAGAGGAGAGGAGAGGAGAGGAGAGGAGAGGAGAGGAGAGGAGAGGAGAGGAGAGGAGAGGAGAGGAGAGGAGAGGAGAGGAGAGGAGAGGAGAGGAGAGGAGAGGAGAGGAGAGGAGAGGAGAGGAGAGGAGAGGAGAGGAGAGGAGAGCTCTGGAGCCCTGAGTCAGCCCCCATTGAGGCGGCTGCCAGAGTTACTTTTGATTTAATCAGGATCAAACCCTCTGGGATTATTCTCGCTTCCAAACTGGACCGGGGCTCTGAAGTGGAGAAACCACAACGCTTTGTGGGGCTGCTGCTTCTTTTTCTTGAATTTTTTTTTTTTCTTCTTTATTTAATGAACTTGGCTCGGTGTCCCAAACCGGAGCCGAAACCCGAAACCCTCCTGTTTCAGGGCTTTTGGCGAGCGCTGGGAACATCTGGCACAGCTGTTCCTGCGAGCCCCGGGCAGCAGCAGCACAGCCCCGTTCCAAAGGGAGCCGACAGCGGCGGGGATGGGCAGCGCTGGAGAGAGGGGACACAGGGATGGGCAGATCCAGAGGGATCCCATTGTCCTAAGGAAAAAAAGGCAGGGATGGGGTAAAGCACCAGGCACAGCTTCCAGACCCCCATGGACAGAGCCTCCTCCTTCTCCTCTTTAAATTCTTATTTTGCCATAAACTGGACTAAATGCCCCAAAGTGGGGAGTTTTGCACCTCCATTTGAATGGGGTTTGTGGAACTGGAATTCTGCCCCCGGGTGGATCCATGGATTATCCAAGCTGGATTTCCTTGCCTGGCACCGCAGAGCTGAGAGTCCTCCCCCTCCCCAGCAAAAGGGGCGGCAGAGGGAGCCCCAAACGTGCTCTGATCCAAATAATCTCAGCTCGCATCAGCCAGAGCTGGTCTCTGAATCCTTGGGTTCATTCTAAGCTGCAGGAACTTGTAACTTTTTATCTGGAAATCTTTCTGCACTCACTTTTCCCGATTTCCCTACAGCTCTAAGGAGCTGCACTTTCATCCCTGAAACACCCGGAGCTTTAAATCGTCTCTGGGATGGGGGAGAATCCATCCTGCAGCGTGTTAATCCTCATTACGTGCCCATTAGAGCCGAGATTGAATCAGGCATTAGGCTGCCTCCTCCCGTTATGAAATCTGAAAAACAGGATTGAGCCGGGAGCAGGGAGAGGGGAGGGCGAGGAAAACCACGAAACACCTGAAAATTGGGGGTTGGGGCGCGGGCAAAGGGCGGGCTGGGTGATTTTGTGGGGGGAACGGCGCAGGTGAGGGGAGCGCAGGAGGGCTGGGCGAGGTTCGGGGCAGGCAGGGATTGATTTGATTTATTTGATGGATTTGCATGTGCCTACGTGAGCGCAGGGCTGCGTGCCGCGGCTCCCACGGGCTGGGGCGGGAGGGAGGCAGCGGCAGGGAGAGGTGAGAGCCGGGGCAGGGAAGGGGGATCCCTGAACAGCCCCAGAGAGGGGACAGGAGCCGGGGATCCCCGCCAGATCCATCCCCAGAGCGGGGACAGGAATGGGAGATCCCCGCCAGCCCCAGAGAGGGGACAGGGGTGAGAAATCCCTGACAGCCCCATCCCCAGAGCCGGGGAAGGAGCGGGGGATCCCTGACAGCCCCAGAGCGGGGACAGGGGCGAGAAATCCCTGACAGCCCCATCCCCAGAGCCGGGGATCCATGACAGCCCCATTCTCATCCTCAGAGCCGGGGCAGGAAAGGGGGATCCCCGCCATCCCCAAAGCCGGGGCAGGAGCGAGGGATCCCCCCCAGCCCCATCCCCAAAGCCGGGGCGGGAGCGGGGGATCCCCCCCAGCCCCATCCCCAAAGCCGGGGCAGCAGCGGGGGATCCCCCCAGCCCCATCCCCATCCCCAGAACTGGGGCAGGAGTGAGAGATCCCTGCCAGCCTCAGAGCGGGGACAGGAGGGAGGGATCGCTGCCATCCCCAGAGCCCGGCAGGAGAGAGGAATCCCTGCCAGCCCCATCCCCATCCCCAGAGCCGGGGCAGGAGCGGGGATCCCCGCCAGCCCCAGAGCGGGGGACAGGATCGGGGATCCCGGCCAGCCCCATCCTCAGAGCCGGGGCAGAATCCCCGCCAGCCCCATCTCCGCCCCCATCCCCATTCCCGAGCCCCTCAGAGCCGCCCCTTCCCCTCCCCAGCGCCGGGATCCCCTCGCACGCATGGGAGCAGCTTTGCCTCCAGGGCAGGTGATTTTCTGCTGGGGTGGGGGCGCTTTAGGACGGCGCTGTCATTTCCTCGAGCTCCGCCATCCATAGGAAGCGCCCCCCCCCCTCCATCCCCTCCCTTTCCCAGCGCTCCTCCGAGGATGAACTTTTCGCTCATTGTTCTTTGGCAGGTACTTTTAATGGGCTGGAAAATATTCTTCCTGTGAAGTTGCAGTTTTGCGGGGCTTGAATGAGTCCAGTCCTCCCCTGGCTCTGCCCAGCGCCACCGATTGGCTCGGCAGCCCGGGGGGGACCGATAAGGGCGGCTATAAAACGCTCGCAGCTCGCGGTCCCCCAGCGAGCAGCAGCCAGAGGGGCCACCCGGATCCTCCGCACATCCCTGCGCTCATCCCCGGCCTCGCCAGGATCCTCCCGCCTTCCTTCCCTCCCTCGCTTCCAGCTCCACATCTTCGCTCAAGCCCGAGTGCAAGAGGAGAGGCGCACACATCCAAAAAAAAAAAAAAAAAAAAAAAAAAAAAAAAATCAACCACTCAAAAAAGAAAAAGAAAAAAAAAAAAAAAAAAGGGAAAAAAACTAAACCAAGCCAACCCCACACTTAGCGGAAACTTGTCAAAGAATGCTCCTAAAGTCTGGTTTGCTGCTGCTGCTGCTGATCAGTGCATCCGCATCCCACGAAGCCGAGCAGAATGACTCTGTGAGCCCCAGGAAAGCGCGGGTGGCGGCGCAGAACTCAGGTAACGCCGCTGCCCTCAGCCGCCTCACATTTCTCTGCTGATGATTTTTCTGCTTCTTTTTAATTTTCCCCCTTTTCCTTCCCCTTATAAACTCACCGGCTGGCAGCAGAAATGTTCCTTGCAGGGCTGGAGCAGGAATCTCCCGGAGCAGCGAGGATGCGATCCGGGCTCTCCCCTCCTCCCGCAGCTCCCCAGGCAGTTCCGTGCACTTTTTATCATTTTTATTCTCCTGCTTGCATGCATCCCTGTCCCTCCCCCGGTGCAGCGCTGCTTTGGGGTTAAACCTTTGCTTTTTAGGAACTTGGTGGGATCCGCGGCGCTGGGACTGCCCCATTGTCCTGGAACATCTCTGTGTTCAAAGAGGCGCAGCCTCGGAGGAATGCAGAACCCAGAAAGTGTCACAAACCCATCGCTATCGGGCAGCTGCCGCCGTAAAAATACATCGGGGACATTTTCCAAACTTGCTTCCAATATGGAGAGAGAAAAAAAAAAAAATAAAAATCGCTTTGGATGTGCGGACTTTGCCGCTTAGATTAACTTGGAGACATTGCCTGGAACAATGGGAATTAAAAATCCGCCTCTACTGTACTGCAAAGATATTAACGCTCCGGTTCGGGGCTCATTAGCAGCTGCCTTATTTTAGCTCGGCGAGGCTCTGCGGCGCTGGAGCGGGGTGTTTGCTCCGTTCGCTTTTGTATTTGGTTGCCATAGGAACGTGGGGTCTCCCCTCGCACCGCGCCCGAGACAATCAGAGCGCACCCGGACCCCGCTGCCAGCGAAGTTCTAATTGGAACCTGTGGAAAGCTAATTACGGGGCTGGCTCGTGCTGCGGGAGGCTGTGAACCGGGGAGGGGATGAATTACCGAATATTCCTCCCTTCAGGCACGCCAGCAGCAGCGCGGAACGAGCAGGGGTTAATTGGGGGGATTTTTTTAATATTATTTCTTTTTTTTTTTTTTTTTTTTCCCGGGGAAAATCCCGGTTGTAAAGAATTCTCTTTAGGATGCGAGTTAGGTTTATTAAGGTGTGTTCTGTCGCAGTTAAGGCTCCCTTTCCCCCGCTCCAGGGGACCCCGGCCTCGCGTTTCTCCCCCAGGAATGTCTGGTAACCTGAGCCGCAGAGCAGCGAACGTGCCTTGCCCGTTCGCTGGGAGGGGACAGATGCTCGGCTCGCCCAGAAAGGTTAATCCCGGCTAATTTCAGGGCAATCATGTGGCAATTCTGCTGATTCATGGTTAAAATGCCCTGGATGTGCTCTGAGAACGCCGGGATGACACGGACACCCTCGCGTTTAATCATCCTCGGAGCGGCGTTACCTGAACTTTCCCTGCCCGAATTCCCCTTCCCCTCCCGAATCTCAGCAGAAATTCCCCTTTTTGGCTGTACCTGCGAGCTCCCGGGGCAGTTTAGCTCCAAGCTGCTGGATCGAGTCCTTTTGGGCGCTGAGAATTTAGTCTCAAGCTCAAATCTTCTTTCTAGGTAATTCAGCATTTTAGAAAAGCACAAATGCCTCCCGATCAGTGCAATTTCCTGCCAACTTGTTGGCATTTGCCAACACTTCCATCTCCTTTTCCAGTGGTTTTTATGAGCCAAGGCTGCTCCCCAAGGAAGAGCTCTCAGCACTCAGAGCTTTCCATGGCCCATCCTCATCCCTGCTCCTGCTTTAGAGGGAATTGGGATAAAGATGTGAATGCCTGAAGAGAGAATGAGGTTGGGATGGACATTTGGGTGCCCATCTCAGCAAGGAGGGTGAGGTGCTGCCTCTTCTAATCCTTGTGTGACCCTCGAGGGCTTTGGTAGCTGAAATTTCTGTTCTTTGGGGTGCTGGTCGTGTCCTCAGAGAATTCTGGGATTGTAGAATCCTGGAATTACAGAAGCGTGGAAGTGTAGAATTCTGGAATTGTGGGATTCTGGAGTTACAGAATCATGGAAGTGTGGAATTCTGGAGTTGTAGAATCATGGTATTGGAGAACCATGGAATTGTGGAATTCTGGAATTATAGAATCCTGGGATTGTAGAATCATGGAATTACGGAATCGTGGGATTGTAGAATTCTGGAATTATAGAATTATGGAATCTTGAAATGGTTTGGGTTGGAAAGGGACCTTAAAGCTCATTCCATCCCCAGCCATGGGCAGGGACACATTCCACCATCCCAGGGTGCTCCAACCTGGCCTGGGGGCACTTCCAGGGATGGGGAATCCTCAGCCTCTCTGAGCACCCTGTCCCAGGGCCTCGCTGCCCTCCAAGGATGGATTTTCTCCCTAATACCTGACCTAAATCTCTCCTCTTTTAGCCTAAAACCAATCCCAGCCGTTCTAGCACTGTGCATATAAAAACTCTCTCTCTTTCTTTTTTATAATCTGCTTTTCTGCACCAGGAGGGGCTCTGAGCTCTCCTTGGAGCCTTCTCTTCTCCAGGAGGAGCCTTCACTTCTCCAGCTGCTCCATCTCTTCTTCCAGGCAGATTTTGGGGTCTCAGAGAGGCTCTGAGCCTGGTCACGGTGCTGGAGCAGGATTTGGCCGGGGCTGAGCAGGATTTTGGGTCTGGGCCGGATTTTTGGGGCTGGGCAGGATTTTGGGGCTAAGCAGGACTATTGGGCCTGGGCAGGATTTTTGGGCCTGGGCAGGATTTTTGGGCCTGGGCAGGATTTTTGGGGCTGAGCAGGATTTTTAGGGCTGGGCAGGATTTTTGGGGCTGAGCAGGATTTTTAGGGCTAAGCAGGATTTTTGGGTCTGGGCACGATTTCTGGGGCTGAGCAGGATTTCTGGGGCTGAGCAGGATTTTGGGGGCTGAGCAGGATTTTGGGGGCTGAGCAGGATTTTGGGGGCTGGGCAGGATTTTTGGGTCTGGGCAGGATTTTTGGACCTGAGCAGGATTTTTGGGGTTGGGCAGGACTTTTGGGTCTGAGCAGGACTTTTGGGGCTGAGCAGGACTTTTGGGTCTGGGCAGGATTTTTGGGTCTGGGCAGGATTTTTGGGTCTGAGCAGGATTTTGGGTCTGGGCCGGATTTTTGGGGCTGGGCACGATTTTTGGCGCTGAGCAGGACTATTGGGCCTGGGCAGGATTTTGGGGGCTGGGCAGGACTTTTGGACCTGAGCAGGATTTTTGGGGCTGGGCAGGATTTTTGGGGCTAAGCAGGATTTTTAGGGCTAAGCAGGATTTTTGGGTCTGAGCACGATTTTGGGGCTGGGCAGGATTTTTGGGTCTGGGCACGATTTTTGGGGCTGGGCAGGACTTTTGGGGCTAAGCAGGATTTTTGGGTCTGAGCAAGATTTTGGGGGCTGAGCAGGATTTTTGGGCCTGGGCAGGACTTTTGGACCTGAGCAGGATTTTGGGTCTGGGCAGGATTTTGGGTCTGAGCACGATTTTGGGTCTGGGCAGGACTTTTGGACCTGAGCAGGATTTTTGGCGCTGAGCACAATTTTTGGGTCTGGGCAGGACTTTTGGGGCTGAGCAGGATTTTTGGTGGCTGGGTAGGATTTTTGGGGCTGGGCAGGATTTTTGGGGCTGGCAGAGCTCACTCTCCACGTGCTGATGTTCCTGTGCCCCTCTGTCGCAGCCGAGGTGGTTCGGTGCCTGAACAGCGCCCTCCAGGTGGGCTGCGGAGCCTTCGCCTGCCTGGAGAACTCCACGTGCGACACGGACGGGATGTACGACATCTGCAAATCCTTCCTCTACAGCGCTGCTAAATTCGACACTCAGGTACGGCCCGGGCACCGCGGGAATCCAACCCGGCCGGGAATGAATCAAACCCGGCCGAGAATAAATGGGAGCCGCCTTTTCATGGCCCGGACAAGTCCTGCGGGTTCTGAAGCACGTGCAAGGCGCTCTGCTCAGTGCCTGCCTTAATTTAAGCTGTGCTTTGGGCAGGATTAACCCTCCCCTCCCTGCAGCCCTTCCCGCTGCTGCTCTCAGCCCCAGTTCTGGCTCCAGGGCTCTTTTTCCACCCGCTCCCCGCTCCGGGTGAGGACTTGGCACGGAGGGTTCCGAGGGGTGGAGAGCGAGGTTTCCTCTCCAGGAGGAAATAGAAATGTTCTTCTAACAAAATAAATCTCCTGACTGTGTGACCTGGCACAGGGCTGGGCTTTGGCTTGGAAGCGTTCGGGTCTGGGAATGCACGGCCAGACTGGGATTGCAGGGAGAATAAACGGGATGATATTGGAGAGCTCTGCTCTGCCAAAATCCCATTCCCTCTGTGCTTTCCTCCTAAAATCCACACAGCCCCTTGTTCCCTGTGCTCCCAAGGACAGATTTAAAAGCTCATAAAGGCTCTTGAGGTCTGAACTAGGAGTGTTAAACTGCCGGCATTAAATTGATGTTGATCTGTGGGGCAGAGCTGCTCCATCTCTGGTCCTCGAACTTCCAGGCTGAAGATTCCCAATGCCTAAATCCTTTGGGAATGGGAGTTCAGAGCACCCCGACTGCTGAGAGTGACAACTCTGCAGTAATCGGGAACATTCAAATCCCATGCCCTGCCTTAATTGCAGGAGGGTAATTAGCACAGCCAGGCCCGGTGGAGTATCCACAACACTTCTCCTTCCTTTGGATTCTGTTAAAAATAATTTAGAAACTGCTGCAAAATAGTTGATAGATTGTTAAGCATGTACAGTTAGTTTGGTTATTCTATTGTAAAAGGGGTTCAAAGGGCAGTTGTAGGAAATCCGGTACTCAAGGTACCATAACACACCTCAGTGAATGCACCACGAGCCAGGCTGGAGAGAGCTGGAATGGCCAATCAAGGCCTAAAACCTTCATGCAAATGAAGGATCCAAACAGAAACCAATCCAAAGGGACAAAAAAACAGGATAAAAAAGGGTTTCTGACCCACTGAATTGTGCTGCTCCACCTGGGGCTGCTCAAGAAGCCCCAGAGCTGGCGCTGCAGCATCCTCGACGGGAACACTCCTGCCCCATTTCCATTTCCTGCCCCATTCCCCTTCTCATTCCCATTCCCATCCCCATTCCCAGTCCAATTCTCATCCCCTGCCCCATTCCTAGCCCCATTGCCATTCCCATTCCCAACCCCATTCCCATTCCCCTTCTCATCCAATTCCCAACCCCATTCCCATTCCCCTTCTCATCCAATTCCCATCCCCATTCCCACTTCTATTCCCCATTCCCATTCCCTTTCCCAACCTCATTCCCCTTCTCGTCCAATTCCCATTCCCCATTCCTATCCCCATTCCCAACCCCATTCCCATCCCTATGCCCATTCCCCTTCTCATTCCCAGCCCCATCCCCATTCCCCTTCTCATTCCCATTCCCCTTCTCATCCAATTCCCATCCCCATTCCCACTTCTATTCCCCATTCCCAACCCCATTCCCATTCCCCTTCTCATCCCATTCCTAGCCCCATTCCCATTTCCATTCCTCTTCTCATTCCCATTCCCAACCCCATTCCCATTCCCCTTCTCATCCAATTCCCATCCCCATTCCCACTTCTATTCCCCATTCCCATTCCCTTTCCCAACCCCATTCCCCTTCCCCTTCTCATCCAATTCCCATTCCCATCCCCATCCCCATTCCCCTTCTCATCCAATTCCCATTCCCCATTCCCATTCCCATCCCCATCCCTATCCCCATTCCCCTTCTCATTCCCATCCCCATTCCCAGCCCCATCCCCATTCCCACAGGCCCCCTTGCTTTAGGCCTTTCTTTTTTCGTAGTAAAAGCTGAAATCACTTTAGCACCGGGACCCTGCTCTCGTTTTTATCCCTGGAATTTATTCCAGACTCCCTGGAATTCAGCTGAAGTTGGTTTTCCTTCCGTGCGCAGGGAAAAGCGTTCGTGAAGGAGAGCCTGAAGTGCATCGCCAACGGGGTGACCTCCAAGGTGTTCCTGGCCATCCGCAGGTGCTCCACGTTCCAGAGGATGATCTCGGAGGTGCAGGAGGAGTGCTACAGCAAGCTGGACCTGTGCGGCATCGCCCGCCGCAACCCCGAGGCCATCACCGAGGTGGTGCAGCTCCCAAACCACTTCTCCAACCGGTACGGAACGGGGAAATCCCGGGATACGGAGGGGAAGTGAGGGGAGGAACCACGGGGGACGGGGGACAGACCTGTGCAGGGCCTGGGACATCCCAGCCAGGAAAGCTCCCTGCCTCTGCACGCCCGGCGCAGCTTCAGCAGCATTCTCCACGCTCTTTTGGGGAAATACATTTATTTCCCCTTTTGGGGAAAATACGTTTCCCTTTTGGGGAGAACACATTTCTTTTCCTTTTTTGGAAAACACGCTTGTTTGTTCATTTTGGGAAATGCATTTGTTTCCCCTTTTGGGAAAATTCCTTGTTTTCCTTTGTGGAGAAACACACTTGTTGCTCATTTTGGGAAATACACAAATTTCCATTTCAGGGAAAATACATTTATTTCCCCTTTTGGGAAAATACATTTATTTCCCCTTTTGGGGAAAATACATTTCCCTTTTGGGGAGAACACATTTCTTTTCCTTTTTTGGAAAACACGCTTGTTTGTTCATTTTGGGAAATGCATTTGTTTCCCCTTTTGGGAAAATTCCTTGTTTTCCTTTGTGGAGAAACACACTTGTTGCTCATTTTGGGAAATACACAAATTTCCATTTCAGGGAAAATACATTTATTTCCCCTTTTGGGAAAATACATTTATTTCCCCTTTTGGGGAAAATACATTTCCCTTTTGGGGAGAACACATTTCTTTTCCTTTTTTGGAAAACACGCTTGTTTGTTCATTTTGGGAAATGCGTTTATTTCCCCTTTTGGGAAAATTCCTTGTTTTCCTTTGTGGAGAAACACACTTGTTGCTCATTTTGGGAAATACACAAATTTCCATTTCAGGGAAAATACATTTATTTCCCCTTTTGGGAAAATACATTTATTTCCCCTTTGGGGAGAATTCCTTTATTTTCCTTTTTGGGAAACACATTAATTTCCCTTTTTGGGAAAATACACTTGCTGTTCATTTTGGGAAATACATGTCTGTCCCTTTCTGGGCCAATATATTTATTTCCCTTTCTGGGAAAATTCATTCATTTTCCTTTATGGGAAAATGCACTTGTCATTCATTTTGGGAAATACGTTTATTTCCCCTTTTGAGAAAATGCCTTTGTTTTCCTTTTTGGAAAAATACACTTGTTCATGTTGGGAAATACACACATTTCCCTTTCTGGGAAAAAAATATTTATTTCCCATTCTGGGAAAATATATTTATTTCCATTTTTGGGGAAAATACATTTATTTCCCCTTTATGGGAAAATTCCTTTATTTTCCTTTTTTGGGAAACACATTTATTTCCCTTTTGGGGGAAATTAATTTATTTTCCTTTTTGGGAAAACACACTTGTTTTTCAATTTGGAAAATACATGTCTGTCCCTTTTTGGGCAAATACCTTTATTTCCCATTCTGAGAAAATATATTTATTTCACTTTTTGAGAAAATTCCTTTCTTTTCCTTTTTGGGAAAACACACTTGTTTTACATTTTGGGAAATATACATATTTCCCTTTTTGAAAACATATTTATTTCCCTTTTTGCTTGTTTTACATTTTGGGAAATATGTGTATTTCCCTTTCTGGGCAAACACATTTATTTCTCCTTTTGGGATATATATTTATTTCTCCTTTGGGGAAATCCATTTATTTCTCCTTTGGGGAAATACATTTAAAAGAATTTCCAGAGGAGAACCATAAAATTATCCAGACGTCCCTTACTCCAAAGCCTGGAGTTTGTTTAAATGTTAATTTAATTTTTTTTGTTGTTGTTTGGGTGTTCTGTAATGGTCAATGATCCCAATCAGGTGGATTAATTCGGCATGTGTGGCACATTGAGCTGCTCAGGGAATCGTGGAATGGTTTGGGTGGGAAGGGACCTTAAACCCCATCTCATCCCACCCCTCCAAGCACAGGGACACTTTCCCCTGTCCCCGATTGCTCCAAGCCCTGTCCAGCCTGGCCTTCTCCATCCATTTCCATCATTCCCTTCTCCTGATTATGGGATCTCATACCCAGCTCCAGCCACGGCCTCTTTCCATGGTGGCCTTCTCCATCCATTTCCATCATTCCCTTCTCCTGATTATGGGGTCTCATACCCAGCTGCAGCCTCTTTCCATGGTGGCACACATCCCTCTCCTGCTTTGGGGGTCTCTGGGCTGGTTTTGAGCTCATTTTGCACCGTGGTGCCAGCTCCAGGTGACCAAACCATGCAGAGAGTTTGGTAAATCACGACTTAAAGGTGTTCACAGCCATGCCCTTCCTGGGGCTCATATGGCACTGGGAAATGAATCCTTGTCCTCCAGGATCCTTGTCCTCCAGGATTCTTGTCCTCCGGGATTCTTGTCCTCCAGGTCACCACACTGCTGCAAAACCCAGGGAAATGAAAAGAGCTGTTGCTCTTTGTTTGTGGTCCCTGGGGAGTCCCCTAAACTGTGCGTTCACTTGCAGCAGGCAGGCAAGGAGACTCCACTCCCCAGATGGATTCTGGGCGTGCTAATTACTGAGGGTGCTAATTATTGGGGGTCCCACCCTCGGGAGCAGCATGGTTTCTGAGGGAGGAGAGAGGGAGAGCCCAGGGAGAGAAGGACCAAGAGCAATCTCTGGTCTCCCCTCAAAGCTTAACAGGGAGATTCAAAGTGGGTGCAAATAAGCCTCGGGCCAGTGGGATTTCAGATCCATGATATTCCAGGGGAGGATCACAGGCTTGGATTAAACCCTACATTTTCGAGGGGTGAGACAGAGCGCACCATTTATCTAAAATGTGACACCACAATTCACCCTTTTTTTTTGTTAGGAAGAAAAGATTAAGAGAAATAAGTGCCAAAAGAGAATCTGTGATTTCCCCCTTACAGCTTAAGAGGGAGATTCAAAGTGGGCACAGAATCAGACTTGGGCCAAGGGGATTACAGATCCATGATACTTCAGGGGAGGATCACGGGCTTGGAATAATGAGGGGTGAGACAGAGTAGACCATTTAACTAAAATATGACACCACAATTCACCCTTTTTTGTTAAAAACAAAATATTAAGAGAAATAAGTGCCAAGAGAGAATCTGTGATTTCCCCCTTACAGCTTAAGAAGGAGATTCAAAGTGGGCACGGAATCAGACTTGGGTCAGTGGGATTTCAGATCCATGATATTCCAGGGGAGAATCACAGGCTTGGATCCTACATTTTCGAGGGGTGAGACAGAGCACACCATTTATCTAAAATGTGACATCACAATTCACCCTTTTTTTGTTAGGAAGAAAAGATTAAGAGAAATAAGTGCCAAAAGAGAATCTGTGATTTCCCCCTTACAGCTTAAGAGGGAGATTCAAAGTGGGCACAGAATCAGACTTGGGCCAAGGGGATTACAGATCCATGATACTTCAGGGGAGGATCATGGGCTTGGAATAATGAGGGGTGAGACAGAGTAGACCATTTAACTAAAATATGACACCACAATTCACCCTTTTTTCTTAAAAAGAAAAGATTAAGAGAAATAAGTGCCAAGAGAGAATCTGTGGTCTCCCTCACAGAGCTGAACAGGGAGATTCAAAGTGGGCACGGAATCAGACTTGGGCCAATGGGATTTCAGATCTGTGATATTCCAGGGGAGGATCAGGCTTGGATTAAACCGTACATATTCCAGGGGTGAGACAGAGCACACCATTTAACTAAAATGTGACACCACAATTCACCCTTTTTTTGTTAGGAAGAAAAGATTAAGAGAACTAAGTGCCAAAAGAGAATCTGTGATTTCCCCCTTACAGCTTAAGAGGGAGATTCAAAGTGGGCACAGAATCAGACTTGGGCCAAGGGGATTACAGATCCATGATACTTCAGGGGAGGATCACGGACTTGGAATAACGAGGGGTGAGACAGAGCACAACATTTAACTAAAATGTAACACCACAAGGAGCCAGCACCCCTGGTCCTGTATGACCCCCCTGTGCCAACCCCGTGTTCCTCGTCTCTGGTGTCCTGGTTTGAAAAGGAAGTGAGGTTTTTTGGAGTTTGTGGTCAAACCAATCAGAGCTGAAATTGGAATATTGGCACCTGGCGTGGCCACTGAGACCATGGATACACCTCTGAGAACAGAGGGGTTAAAAGCAGAGAAAGCGCAGGGGAACTTTCTCTTGGTTCTGCTGGGTTGAGGAGGTCAGAGCTCCTGCTTTGCTCCATGTCTGGTCACATCTCACAGCAGACACCAGGGAGAACAGATTTTCATGGGGGCACTGGCATTGTCAAACGTGGGGACAGCCTGGGGCTCTCACTGCTCTGCCTTGGGGCTGTCCCTGTGGGAATGTCACTCTGCTGCCTGGCACGTTCTCCTGAGCAGCACTGCCTTGTCCCCTGTCCCTGCAGGGATGGCAATGTCACACCAGGCACCTTCCCCTGGCTGCCCTGCCCTGTCCCTGTCCCTGCTGCCCATAGGGATGGCAATGTCACACTGGTGCCTGGCACCTTCCCCTGGCTGCCCTGTCCCTGTCCCTGCTGCCCATAGGGATGGCAATGTCACACCTGGCACCCTCCCCTGGGCAGCACTGCCCTGTCCCTGCAGGGATGGCAATGTCACAGCAGGCACCTTCCCCTGGCTGCCCTGTCCCTGTCCCTGTCCCTGCTGCCCATAGGGATGGCAATGTCACACTGGTGCCTGGCACCTTCCCCTGGCTGCCCTGTCCCTGTCCCTGCTGCCCATAGGGATGGCAATGTCACACTGGTGCCTGGCACCTTCCCCTGGCTGCCCTGTCCCCATCCTCCAAGGACAAGGGACACAGGGAGCCTCAGGGCTGCTGCAGTCACGCTGCAGGGCAGGGATTTCTTGCTCCCAGTCCTGGAACAATCAGTGCTGACTCTTGTGATCGGAATAAAAGGGACCTTTTGGAGAGGTTGGAGTAAATAACCCCAGAACTGGAGTGCAAACAGAGCACTGGGTCCTGTCCTCAGCTCCTCTGGGATGGCCTTGGCTGGGTCCAGGAGCAGCCCAAACCTCCAGACCTGTCCCAGGACAGGTCTGCAGGTGATGAATACATTTTATGTTACATCAAGCAGCATGAATTTATTCAGAGAATCCCAGAATATCCAGAGCTGGGAGGGGCCCACAAGGATCATGGAGATCATTTCCTATCACAGAAAACTCTCTTGTAGATAATTTTTTCTTGTCTATCCAGAAAATGGCAACATTGGGAAGGCAAAATTATACTGGGGCAGTAAAAATGGAACTTGTGCAGCAGATTTGGGGGGGAAATTGGAACCTTTCAAAGAGGATTTCTGGAGGACCGGGAGAGGAGCAGGCAGCTCTGTGGAGTCCTGGGTTAAACTGATGGGCTGGGCAGCTCAGCAGAAAGAAAAAACCTTTTCTTTCCATGTCCTGCTTTGGAAGGGGACATGGGGACACTTGGGCAGTGCTGGTTGTGCTCCTCTGAGAGGACCCAGCCCTGGAGCCTCTCCCGAGGCCCAGGAGCTCCTCCCCAGCCCTGCGGAGGATATTGTGACACGCTGAGGAACAAAAGCAGCAGGATTTCCCAGCTCCGAGGTGAGGCTGAGGGCTCGGGAGCATCCTGCTTTCCCAGCCCGGGATCCGAATGCGCCACTTGGCCCGGCCCCAGGGGAAGTCCTTACAGGTCATTGCATCCTGCTGCCATCCCAGCTGGGGCAGGGCAATCTCTGCTCACAGCCCAGCTCTGGAAGGTGTCCCGGCGTGGAAACCACGGGGCTGGACGGGCTCTGTGTCTGGCCCTGGTTTAAGCCGGGTTTGTGGCTGGCTCAGCTTTGCTCACCTCCACTCCAGACCCTCGCAGCCCTGCTCAGAGCGAGCCAGAGCCTGATCCCTTTGTGCAGCTCTGACCTCACCTGACCTCCCCAGGGCTGAGAGTTGGGAAAGGATTTTCAATGGGAACTCTCATTTCCCTCTTCCTTCCCCTCCTCCACCTGCAGGTTGCTCTCCTCTCTGCTCCTGTGGAAAAATGTCAGCGTGACCTTAAAGTGCTTAAAATAAGTTCCTTTCAGGCAGAAATCCCAGCGAGTGTGGGCCTGCTGCCCTTTTTCCCAGCTCTGTCTCCCTGGGAAGATGTTCCCTGGCACAGGGAGGTGCCAGGAGCTCTCCCAGCCCTAATCCTGGGGGAACATTCCTTGGGGGAATTCTCAGCAGGGTTGGGAATGCACAGCAGCACCCCTGAGCTGTCAGTGTGTGAGTCAGGCCTGGGGAAAAAGTGACCTGGACTCCCAAGGCATTCACAGAAAGTTAATTCAATTTAGTGACCTGGACTCCCAAGGCATTCACAGAAAATTAATTCAATTTATTGAGAAACCCATTGCTTTTTATACCCTAGTTCGCTACAGGTGGACCTGATTGGTCCTCTAACTAAAACACCATCACTATTGGCTAATGAACAATTTATAAACCATTTATAACAATCTTATGATTGCTATAAATGGTTTATAACATAAAATATAAATGGCTATACACCCATTTGTAAACAATCTTATGTTTATAACATATAAATGATTATACACCCATTTATGAACAATCTTATGAGAATAACAAGAAAACAGATACTAGAGAAACAACACCTGCAGGTTGTTTTTAATTATTGGATATCACTGTTTATCTACAGCTCCTCAAACCTTCCCAGGCTGATTCTGGGAAAACTTATTTAGCTTCTTTCTTTCTTTCTTTCTTTCTTTCTTTCTTTCTTTCTTTCTTTCTTTCTTTCTTTCTTTCTTTCTTTCTTTCTTTCTTTCTTTCTTTCTTTCTTTCTTTCTTTCTTCTCTCTTTCTCTCTTTCTCTCTTTCTCTCTTTCTCTCTTTCTCTCTTTCTCTCTTTCTTTCTCTTTCTTTCTTTTTCTCTCTCTCTTTCTTTCTTTTTCTCTCTTTCTTTCTCTCTTTCTTTCTCTCTCTCTTTCTTTCTCTCTTTCGCTGCCACCACACCTGGCTGCTCCTTTGACGAGGAATTTGTGCCCAGCGCTGCTGGGAGCGGAAGGTGCAGCTGGAGAGGAGGCAGGGGAGGCCTCACTTGGGCTGGAAGTGACCATGGATTGTCCCAAGGACTGTCCCCAGGGAATCCAGGGATCTGCCAGGCTTGGGCTGGGCCGCTCCTCCCTCTGGCCCTTGTAAGGGAAAGGGACAAGAGGGACAAAGGGAATGGAAGTGACAGTGGATTGCGTGTGCTAAAGATCTGTCCCCAGGAATCTGCCAGGCTTGGGCTGGGCTGCTTCTCCCCCTTCTGGTCCTTGCAAGGGCTGTGCAGGGAAAGGGACGGGAGGGACAGAGGGAATGGTGCCACGGGGATGGAGCAGTCGTGGCTCAGAGGCCAGGCCAGGCTGGGATCCCGGCAGGATCTGTTGCTGCCAACATCAATTATTTTCCTTCCCAAAGCTCCAGGAACTCTGGTGTTGAGCAGAGAGTAAATCACAGCCTTTAACCCATTCCTGATCTCTCAGCTCCTTGTTTTACCTTCCCGATCCACCAGGATCACTCCAAACCCACCGTGCTCACCCCTCCCCTCCCAGAGCTGGGGCAGCTGCTGGTTTAGAGCAATTAAATCAGAATTTTGGCCATGGTGTTCCTCTCCTGTGCCAGGGGCACAGCACCTCCATGCCCAGGGTGTGGAGTGGGGGCCCTGGGAGCCCTCAGCCTCCCCTCAGAGCTGGGAAGTCCTGCTGCTTTTGTTCCTCAATTTGTCACAATATCCTCTGCTGGGCTGGGGAGGAGCTCCTGTGCCTCGGGAGAGGCTCCAGGGCTGGGTCCTCTCAGAGGAGCACAACCAGCACTGCCCAAGTGTCCCCATGTCCCTTTCTAAAGCAGGACATGGAAAGAAAAGACTTTTTCTTTCTGCTGATCTGCCCAGTCTATCAGTTTAACCCGGGCCTCCACAGAGCTGCCTGCTCCTCTCCCAGAAATCCTCTTTCAAAGGTTCCAATTTCCCCCCCAAATTTGCTACACAAGTTTCATCTTTACTCCCCCCAGTATAATTTTGCCTTCCCAATGTTGCCATTTTCTGGATAGACAAGAAAAAAATACCTCCATCTACAAGAGAGTTTTCTGTGATAGGAAATGGATCTCCATGGTCCTTTCCCAACCTTAAAAATTCTGCCACAACACCGTCAGAAATCAGTTCCAAACACACTCTGGCTGAGTTAAAAACCCTGATTTTTGCAGTTTTTTCACCTGGCTGGGTGATATCCCAATTTCCTGCTGGGCTGGTTCGCCCCCAAGCAGGCAGCACTGGATAATTCAGTCCTCTTTTGGGGACAGAGTGTCTGAGTACCCAGGCTGCTCTTAGCCCCAGGCAACCTTAGCAAGCTTAAGGGATATCAGCTCTTTAGGGATTTGTCAGCTCTCTCATGATTTCAGCTCTTTGCTTGCTAAGGTGCTCATGAAGGCCGAGAATGCAGACATGAGAGAGGAGAAGGCAGTTCCACAGCAATGTCTTTACTGGGGATCTGTGAAGGGTTCCAGGGACAGCTCTTCTGACCAGAATGGGCTAAAACAACCCTTTATATGGGGTATAGGGGGATCCAGAATTGTCCAGTAGCAGGAGTTAAGGGAAAGTGACCTATGGGGTTACACAGAGATAAGCAGGGGTCTGAAAGGTGGAAGAGAGGGGCTTCTTGCTCTTTTGTGACGAGGATCTGACTCCATGTTTCATAAGGCTTGATTTATTATTTTATTATATATATTATATTAAAACTATACTAAAATAATAGAAGAAAGGATTTTATCAGAAGGCTGGCTAAGAATAGAAAAAGAAGAAATTATAACAAAGGCTTTTGTGTCAGACAGAGAGCCCGAGCCAGCTGACTGTGACTGGCCATTAATTAGAAACAACCACATGAGACCAATCCCAGATGCACCTGTTGCATTCCACAGCAGCAGGTAACCATTGTTTACATTTTGTTCCTGAGGCTTCCCAGCTTCTCAGGAGGAAAAATTCTAAGGAAAGGATTTTTCAGAAAATACCATGGCTACACTATTTCACCATGACTTGGCATTTCCTATCTTTAAGCCTCGGCTCTCCATGGAGCCCCAGCAAGCCCAGAGCCTGCTACAGGGTGACACCGTGGGCTAACCAGGTCCTTGTCCTGCAGGTATTACAACAAGCTGGTTCGGAGCCTGCTGGAGTGCGA
Organism: Ammospiza nelsoni; assembly: GCF_027579445.1. Lineage (NCBI taxonomy): Eukaryota > Metazoa > Chordata > Aves > Passeriformes > Passerellidae > Ammospiza > Ammospiza nelsoni. Next base: position 4,088,016 of record NC_080662.1, read on the forward strand.
CGAGGACACGGTGAGCACCATCAAGGAGAGCCTGATGGAGAAGCTGGGCCCCAACATGGCCAGCCTGTTCCACCTGCTGCAGAGCGACCACTGCGCCCAGGGCCACCCCCGCTCCGAGCTGCTGCGCAGGAGGCTCTCGGAGCCCCAGAAGCTGAAGCTGCTGCTCAGGAACCTGCGAGGTGAGGGCTCCACAGCCGCCCACGCCAAGCGCGGCTCCGCCGAGCGCGCCTGACCGGGCCGGGCAGGCCGAGCACGACCAAAGCTGAGGGCTCTGCTCTAGGAGTGCTGCACCCAAAGCCAGCGGACTGTAGGTGTTGTGACCCCCAGGAGCTGGGCTTAGTTCCTTAGGGCTCGTTTCGTTTGTTCATCTTCTTTGTTCCTCTCCAACAACACTTCTGCATGGGTCTGTGTTCGGTGTCGCGGCTTTCCCACCAGCCAGACGGCTCTGTCTCTTCTCTTCCCCACACAAAAATCTGTTATCCCAAAAAAACCTTAGTCTTTAGTAGATCCCTATAGTGGTTGGGCCTTCAGGCACCAAACTCCCAAGGTTTGGAGGCTGAGTTTGTCCCAAGCTGTTGTGCTGACACCAGCCAGGCCTGGAGGTTCGGCACTGAGGGGAGGAGCCGCTCCTCTCCTGCAGGTGATGAAAAATGCACTAAAAACTCTCACACACCCTAAAAGCTCTCACATATCCTAAAAGCTCTCACAAATCCTAAAAACATCCGTGGGATTCATGCCATGAATCTGTGCTGGCCATGGACGAGCATGGATGTCACGTTCCTGGTCCTGTAGTGTCACCCTCATCCCTGATTCCTTCCTGTGAATATGTTTAAGTCAGGATTTACCAAACTCACTGCGTGGTTTAATCACCAGGAGCTGGCACCACGGTGCAAAATGAGCTCAAACCACCCCACAAAGCCCAAAAGCAGGAGAGGGACGTATTCCAGCATGGAAAGAGGTTGTGGCTGCAGCTGGTCAGGAGGTCCCATAATCGTGTGTTGTATTTCAAAGCTCATATCTCTGTACTGTATTTAACTGCCTGAAGCTTTAAACCAAGCCTAACAGAAACAAAGCCTGTCTTAAGATTAGAGTATTAAAGGCCTTGCTCTAACTGTGGTATAAATAGTGCTAAAATCTGTCTGTACTGTACATAAACTCCACCAGAGTCTGCTCCAAAGGAGCAGAACAGAATAACTTTATTGCCTAAACTGAGTTTTGTAAGTTAGCTCTTTCTTTTATTATTATTATTATTATTATTGTTATTATTGTTGTTATTATTATTATTGCTTTCTTTTTCCTGGAAGCAGCACCTCTGTCGTAGTCAGGAATTCACATTCCACTCTGTGGCCTTTTAAGAAAGGAAGAGGGGGAAGGTTTAGAATGGGAATCACAGGACCAGGAACAGCCTTTCAGAGCTGAAATTGAGGCAAAATCCATTAAAAACCCAAGTTCAGGCTGGTCAGTCCTGTCCCCACTGGGCTGCCAGGAAATGCACTTAGAGCCAGGGCAGAGCTGCTGGGAATTCTGGAATTGTCAGATCCTTTGGGAATCTCACGGGGCAAAATTCCCCTCAGGATTTCTGGGGCAAGGCAGGGAAAATCTGTAATTCTCTCAAGCTCCAGCAGGAGAGCTGAGGACACAATGAATGCTCTGGGAGCTGCCCTTCCTCCACCCTCCTCCCCCTCCTCAGCGGGCTCTGGGAAGAGGAGCAGAGCTGGAGACCCCAAAGCTGCTCCACAGCACAGCCAGGCCCTGGTGAGCCCAAAAATGCCCTTTGGATCCACCCAATGCCCTTTGTGGTGGGATCAGAGGCAGAGGCCCTTTGTAGTGTGGGATCCACCAAATGTCCTTTGTGGATTGGGATCCACCCAATGTCCTTTGTGGTGTGGGATCCACCAAATGTCCTTTGTGGTGTGGGACCCACCAAATGTCCTCAGTGATGTGTTGTCCACCCAATTCCCTTTGTGGTGTGGGACCCACCAGAGGCTCTTTGTAGTGTGGGACCCACCCATTGCCCCTTGTGGTGTGGGATCCATCAAAGGCCCTTTGTGGATTCGGATCCACCCAACGCCCTTTGTGGTGTGGGATCCACCCAATGCCCTTTGTGGTGTGGGACCCACCAGAGGCCCTTTGTTGATTGGGATCCACCAAAGGCCCTTTTGTGGTGTGGGATCCACCAGGCCAATCCCAAATCCAAGCCTCAGAGTCCCTGCGGCGTGGGAGACTCTGCCTCAGAGCGTTGGAGAGCTGATACAGGAGGGATCTCTTTTTTTCTTCTGGAAACCTGAAGCAATATTATTTTACTTTTTGTGTTGTTTGGGAAACCACAAAGCCTTTAAACCAGAACTTGCTGCTAAAATATCAAAACCAGATGCAGTGGCAGCGTTTCAGATGTCGCTGTCTTCACGAAATGTAGAAGTGTTGGCAGAGAATTGGAAGCAGCAAAAAAAAATTGCTGATATTGGTGGAGGGTTGGAATTTGTAATTTTTTTTGGGATACTCTGAACAGAGCCGTGCAGGGCAAGGAAGATGCAAAGTTCCTGAATCAGGCAGGGATTGAGAGGCCAACACAAAGAAATTCTGAGAGGTGAAAACCAAAAGCTTCTGGAATATCCCAACCCTAAAATTGGGATTATATTTAGGAATTGATCCCAGGAGCGCATCCCTGACTCCCCACCCTGCAGCTGTTGGGAGCCAGGGAATTCTGCTGGGGTTTGTGCCTCCAGTCCGTGCTTTTATTTGGGAATTGGTCACAAAAAGTCTTTCCCTGCCTCGGGGCAGTGCTCCAGAGCTCCCACTGTGGGACCCCAAAGCTCCCAGGAGCTTTCCAAGGACACCTGGGCAGGGATATGGAAAGTGGCCTCTCCACCCACCCATTGCTCTGCAACCCCAAAAAGGCGCCTGGAGCAGATTTGGGGCTGGGGAGGAGCCTTGGGCCTCCCAGTCCCATCTTTTTTTGGGGTGCCAGAATGAAATTTCCCTTTCCAGCAGTAATTCCAACCTTGCTGAATGTGGGTGGGAAGAGGAGCGGGGAGATGATTGCCCCTGGTGGGGTTTGCTGTGGTGTCCCAGGGGATCATCCCTGGAAATACCCCAGGGAGCTCCCCCAGTGCCATCCCTGTCCCTAAAACCACAATTCCCAATTTTTGAGCTGCGTTGAGGCCACTTTTGTCCCTGTGCCGGAGCAGGGAGGAATTTGGGATCCCTCACGCGACCTGGACACTCCCAGCTCTCCCCATCCCTCAGGAGGGAAATTTGGGATCTCTTCTGAGGGGATTTGGGAGCTCTGCCCCTCCCTCAGGAATGAGGGAAAGGTTTGGATTCGGGGTGAGAGATCCCTCAGGGTGGGGAATGATCCCCACGACCAAGTCCAGCAATTTCACCCTGGAGTTCATCTCTGCTTCGTGGTTTTGGTGTCACAAAAGGATTTTTTTTCTCTCGGGGCGGGGAGGGGCTTCTCTGGGAAGGTTTGCATGAGTCTCGTGTTTGTTTGCACTTTAGACGTTTTTGTGCCATTTGGAATTTGCCTTATTTGTATTTATAATTTAAAGAGACCTAGGAAAGGGAAAAGGGAGAGAGTTTGGGGGTTTTGGGGGGGGTTTTGGGTTTTGGTTTTTTTTGCTGAGTACTGGAATAAACAGTGAGCATATCTGGTATATGTCCTTATTTATTGTTTCCATGACGTTTGTAAAGCTCCGTGTGTTCATATAAAGGTTATTTGAAACATATCATAGCGAGGAGAGAGAGGCAAGTTATTTTCTTTGCTTATTTTTATAATTAAAGATGCATAACGTAATGAGGCCCACGTTGGATTTTCTTCTGCAATGAAATAAAAAAGTCAAATTTAAAGGGTTTTGGTGTCCGAGTCTTTATTGGGCTGTTGATGACAATAGGATAAAATTTTCACTTTTATAAAATAAATTTATAAAATAAATATAACTATCATGTAAAGTTAATATAATTTAGAATTAATTTATGTAATTTTTTTTTCCTTGGTTTGAGTATCAGAGCTCTGCTATATCCTCTGGCTGTTTATGGCTTGACATGGTAATTGCATTTTATTCACCCTGCTTATTAAGGCAGAAGCACTTTTTAATGAATGCAGCTGCAACACCCCTGCAGGGAAATAAAACACCTGGAAACTGCAATTCCATGTGCACTTTATCCAGTCAGGAAATCTCAGATTTCCGCTGGAAGATCAAAATACATTTAATAATCTGCAGAGCAAAAGTGAGATCTTAACTCCAATTCTGCTCCAAAAGCTGCTGTGAAGTTTAAAAAATCATTTTACCATTGCATGAGAGTGTAAGAATAAATATTGGGAATAGAAGAGGATTATTAAAAGATTTCTTGCCCTAAAATCATGGAAAGGTTCAGATTGAAAGGACCTTAAAGCTGAACTCCTACTATCCCCTGCACTATTAGTGTTGCTGCATTATTATTATCATTATCAGTATCATTATCATTACCATTATCATCATCATCATCATCATCATTATTATCAATTTAATTTTCATTATATATTAATTATTATTATCATTGCATCATTATAAATAAAATTAATTAATTAAATTATTAAGATTACTAAAATAAGTATTAAAATAAATTAATTATAATTAATATTTATATTTCATTATTATAATTATTGACATTATTGACACCATTGGAAATTCCCTCAGACACTTCCACCTGGAGATCCCAACCTTGACAATATTCCAGAATTTTGATGACTTTTTAAGATTTGGGAATAAAATGGACACATTTAGGTCAGTGCTGGTAATGGAGGGAGCTGAATTCCCCAAAAAAAGAGCAGAAGCAGAGGGGTCAGATCAACCTGGGCTCTGTGGAGAGGAAAATCATCCTGGAAAAGGAAATTTTGGCTCAGTGATGAAGAAAATTGTGCTAGAAAAGGAAATTTACACTGGATGATGAAGAAAAGCGTCCTGGAAAAATAAATTTTGGCTCGGTGACAAAGAAAAAAGCCCTGGACAAGGAAATTTATGTTTGATAACCAAGACAAAAGTCCTGGAAAAGGAAATTTCAGCTCAGTGATGAAGAAAAGAGTCCTGGAAAAGGAAATCTGGGCTCGGTGGTGACAGAGGGGTTGGGAAGCTTTAAAATCCTGGTTGATTTTCCCCTGGAAAAAAACCCCAGGAGTTTTATTTGGCTAGGATCCAAAGGATTGACTGGATTTTCTTTTCTTTTCATGGAGGTTTTTGCAGTTTCGTGACGAAACAAAGGGAAAACCAATCCAGATTTTCCCAGTCCTCACCCTTCCTGCCAGCTCTGGGAGTGAGAGGGAAGGAGGAGGGAAGGGGATCCCTGACACTTCCAAAGGGCTGGGAATGAAATTCGGGACCAGACTTCCCTTCCTGCCTCCCAGGAACTGAGAAAAATAAAAAAGGAGGGGAAAAAAAATCCCCACAGAAATTAATGACAAGAAAAACTCCTGCAGAAATGAAGGACAAAAAAAGCTCCCACAGAAATGAAGAATATTGTCTTTGCTGCCGTGATTCAGCCATTCCAAGTGGGAATACGGAAGGAGTTCAAAAATTAAAAGGAGTGGAATTGCTAAAAATAGAAATCAAAGCTGAAATGGCCTGGATCCTGAGGTGATTCCCTTTGGGAGAGCTCGAATGGGTGAGGAGCAGAGGAAAAGGCAGGAGAAATGCAGAGGGATGAGGATTTGGCCAGGGAATTCTCAGATTCTCAGATTTTGATGTATTTTTATCAATTTCAGTGGAAAGCAGCTGCCAAAAATTAATCTGAGGGATTGAGAGCATGGCAGGTCTGGAAATCCCTGAAAACCATGGAGCCATGGAATGGGTTGGGTTGGGCTGGGTTGGGTTAGGTTGGGTTGGACCAGATCTTCCAGCCCATGGGATGACGGGGCTGGAAGTCCTGGAAAACCATGGAGTAACAGAATGGGTTGGGTTGGGTTGGGTTGGGTTGGACCAGATCCTCCAGATCCTCCAATCCATGGGATGGTGGGGCTGGAAATCTCTGAAAATCACGGAGCCATGGAATGGTGGGGTTGAGTTGAGTTGGGTTGGGTTGGACCAGATCCTCTAACCCATGGGATGGTGGGGCTGGAAATCCTGGAAAACCATGGAGCCAGGCAATGGGTTGGGTTGGAAAGGACCAGATCCTCCAGATCCTCCAACCCATGAGATGATGGGGTAGGAAATTCCTGAAAATCACGGAGCCATGAATTGGGTTAGATTAGGTTGGAAAGGACCAGATCTTCCAGCCCGTGGGATGATGGGGCTGGAAGTTCCTGAAAACCATGGAGCCATGGAATGGGTTGAGTTGTGTTGGGTTGGGAAGAACCAGATCCTCCTGCTGCAACCCATGGGATGGTGGGGTTGGAAATCCCAGAATTCCACAGAGCCATGGAATGGTTGGATTGTGTTGGGTTGGGTTGGGAAGGACCAGATCCTTCAGCTCCAACCCATGGGATGATGGGGTTGGGAATCGCAGAAAACCATGGAGCCATGGAATGGGTTGGGTTGGAAAGGACCAGATCCTCCAGCTCCAACCCATGGGATGGTAGGGTTGGGAAACCCTGAAAACCAGAGCCGTGGAATGGGTTGAGTTGGGTTGGACCAGATCTTCCAACCCATGGGGTGATGGGGCTGGAAATCCTGGAAAACCATGGAGCCATGGAATGGTTGGATTAGGTTGGAAAGGACCAGATCTTCCAGCCCGTGGGATGGTGGGGCTGGAAATCTCTGAAAATCACGGAGCCATGGAATGGTGGGGTTGAGTTGAGTTGGGTTGGGTTGGACCAGATCCTCTAACCCATGGGATGGTGGGGCTGGAAATCCCAGAATTCCACAGAGCCATGGAATGGTTGGATTGTGTTGAGTTGGGTTGGGAAGGACCAGATCCTTCAGCTCCAACCCATGGGATGATGGGGCTGGAAATCCTGGAAAACCACAGAGCCATGGAATGGGTTGGGTTGGGTTGGAATATCCAGATCCTCCAACCCATGGGATGATGGGGTTGGGAATCCCAGAAAACCACAGAGCCATGGAATGGGTTGGGTTGGAAAGGACCAGATCCTCCAGCTGCAACCCATGGGATGGTAGGGTTGGGAATCCCTGAAAACCAGAGCCGTGGAATGGGTTGAGTTGGGTTGGACCAGATCTTCCAACCCATGGGGTGATGGGGCTGGAAATCCTGGAAAACCATGGAGCCATGGAATGGGTTGGGTTGGATAGGACCAGATCCTCCAGCTGCAACCCATGGGATGATGGGGCTGGAAATCCCAGAAAACCACGGAGCCATGGAATGGTTGGATTGGGTTAGACAGGACGAGATCCTCCAGTCCGTGGGATGGTGGAGCTGGGAATCCCTGAAAACCATGGGGCCATGGAATGGGTTGGGTTAGGTTCTGGTCCAGATTCTCCAGATCCTCCAACACATGGGATGATGGGGTTGGAAATTCCTGAAAACCACGGAGCCATGGAATGGGTTGGGTTGGTTGGGTTGAGTTGGGATCTAGATCCTCCAGCCAATGGGATGATGGGGCTGGAAATCCTGGGAAACCATGGAGCCATGGAATGGGTTGGGTTACACCAGATCCTCCAGCCCATGGGATGGTGGGTTTGGGAATCCCAGAAAACCACAGAGCCGTGGAATGGGTTGAGTTGGCTTGGCTTGGAAGATCCAGATCCTCCAACCGATGGGATGGTGGAGCTGGAAATCCTGGGAAACCATGGAGCCATGGAATGGTTGGGTTGGATGGGACCACATCCTCTGGCCCCATGGTTTTCCAGGATTTTCAGCCCCATCATCCCATCATGGGTGAGTTTTAGCCCTGAACAGACCCAGCTCTCACCCTTTGGTCTGAAGGAGCCTCTTGCTCTTGGCAGCCTTTGGAAGATCCCAGCTTCTCCAGGGTTTTTCAATATTTTTTTTTAAATTTTTATTCAATTTCTGGGCTTTTTGGGGTGACCTCCAGCAGTCTCAGAAGTCTCCGTGGCCACAGATGGATTTGAAGTATGAGAGAGGCACAAAGACACCACAACTCCTGAGGCATTTCCCTGCCCTGGGAATTCTGGGGTTGGATTTAAGCTGGGCCATGCCCGGGATTTCAGCGTGGGATGACATCAGAGAAACAAAAATGAAGCAATTCTGGGTTTAGGAGTTTCTTTAATCCAGATATTTTCAGTTACGTTTTTGGGCCAGAATCCAAGGGACCTTTCCTCAATCTAAATAAATCTGTTAAAATAAAGAAACCCAAAAGCAAAACAATGCCCAAACCCAACAGATGTTGGGCCAGAGCTCCAGAGCTGGAATTAAGTCCCAGCACTTCTGCCATGGCTTTCAAATCCCAGAATTGTGGAATTCTGGAATAGTTGGGCTTGGGAGGGACCTCAGATCCCATCCTGTGCCCCAGGGTCACCTCCCCTGTCCCAGGGGCTCCAAGCCCTGTCCAGAGACACTGCCAGGGATGGAGGAATTCTCTGGGAATTCCATCCCAGGCCCATCGTACCCCCTGAGGGGGAGAGCTGTGCCTTTCCCACCGTGAGTTTGGGATGCTCCAAGGCATTATCCCAACGGGAATTTCTGAGAGATGTGGGTGAGGCTGGAAGGAACCCGAGGCTGTCATGGCGTGAAACACTCCAGGGGTTTTATCTTGGCTGGTTTGTTTTGTTTGGTTTGTTTTTGGGGTTTTTTTTTTTGGTTTTTTGGGGGGTTTGGGTTTTTTTGGGGGGGGGGGGGGGGTTGGTTTTTGAGGTTTTTTTTTGTTTGTTTGTTTTGTATTGTTGGTTTTTTGTGGGTTTGTTTGGTTTGGTTTGGTTTGGTTTTGGGATTTTGTTTTGTTTTGTTTGGGGGGCTTTGTTTTGTTTTTGGGGGTTTTTTTTATTTTTGGGGGTTTTTTTGGTTTTGTTTGGAGTTTTTGTGGATTTGTTTTGTTTGGTTTGGTTTTGGGGTTTTGTTTTGGTTTGGTTTGTTTTTTGGTTTCTGGGGGGTTTTGGGGTTATTTTTTTTTTGTTGTTGTTTTCTGGGGGTTTTATTGATTTTTTTTTAAATTTGTTTTGTTGGGGTGTTTTGAGTTTTTTGGATTTTTTGGGGGGGGGGGGGTTGTTTGTTTGTTTGTTTGGTTTGTTGGGGTTTTTGGTTTTTGTTTTTTTTCCCCGGGAGATCTTTATCCCTGTATTTTGTCGTTGTTTGGGGGTTTTTTTTCTTTTTTTTTTGTTTTATTTTTTCCCCACTCGTCTTGTGCCACCTGCTGACCGCAGCTCGGTGTCCCCGCAGCCCCGGAGCCTCCCCGCTCATTTTCCAGCATCTCCCGGTTTTTTCCTTCCCACACCCCTCTCCCACCGCCAGAATTATCCACGAGGCTTCACCAAAAAAAATCCCGTTAAAAACAACTCCGAGCACTTTGAACCCCGCTGGATTTTATCTCCCGCGACACCGCAAAGCCCCAAAAATCAACAATTCCCCCTCGCTGCTTTTATCGGGGGCTGGAGGAGCACAGGGGGATTTTCCCACCTTTCCAACCATCGATTTTGGGGATTTGGAGGAGCAGCAAAGCTGCAGATCCCGGCTGGCCAAGCAGAGGGCACTGCTGGCTCACGATTCCAGCCCGGGCTCTGCTCTTTGGGCCCATCCCAAGGTCCTGGCACAGAAATCCCAGGAGCAGCAGCTGAGAAACCAAACCTGTGTCCCCTTCATCGCCCTGATTCCAACGGGTCCTAAAAAATCCAGGAATAGTAAGTTGAAAATTGGGAATAACACCCAGTCGAACAGAGCAGTGATGGAGAGCACTGGGCAAGTGCTGAAAATAGGAAAATTGCGGGGGGAAAGAGATAAAATGGGCACAGGAGATGAGAGCCTGGCCCAGTTTGGGGCTCATCGGGACGTCCTGACACCCAGCTCCACCCCAGAGTCACAGAGCGGGTTCCTCACAAAAATCCACTAAACTTTCCTGTTTTTATCCCATGGATTCTGAAAAGGAAGATTTTTTCTTCTTTTCCCTGCTGATGTTTATTAGAAATCCCTGGGGAGGGAATCTCCTCCCCTCATCCCCCTGCAGCTCCTTCTCACTCCCATCCCCATCCTCTCCACTTTTCCTTTTATTTTGCTGATGGAAAAGGACAGAAAGCAGCCGGGAGGAAGACGAGGATGCAGAAAACCTTTTCAAGTTGGATTTCAGCTGTACCAGAGCATCCCCAAACCCCTCGGAGGTCCCCCCAGTCCCCCGTGCGCCACCTCATTACTCCATTTATTCATTCCTAATATTCCCAGTGTCAACATTCCCATTTTTCCCTCACTCCTGACCACTCCAAACCCCAAATGCTGCAGGGCTGAAGCTCTGGGGGGGGGGTGTTGGCTGTTCTGAGAGGCAGGTTCGGGTTTCCAGCGCTTCGGATGCTCCCGCAGCTCCCGATGCATCCCAGATATCTCGAAATCCGATACCCCCGGGGCTGCGGTGCTGCGGCTGCCATGGAAACGCCCCGGTGCCATCCCAAAATGGTTTTCTCCCTGTTTCACCTAACCTGGTTAGAGAGAGGAGTAATGGCCCTGGGGAGCCGTAACCGGATCAGCCCCGCGCCGGAGGGAGCCGGGATGGAGGGGAGCGGGCCGTGGATCCTGCCGGGATTCGAGATGGATCCTGCCGGGATTCGAGATGGATCCTGTCAGGAATCTGAGATAGATCCTGCAGGGATTCGAGATGGATCCTGCCGGGAGTTCGAGATTGATCCTGCAGGGAATTCGAGATGGATCCTGCAGGGAGTTTGAGATGGATCCTGCAGGGAATTCGAGATGGATCCTGTCAGGAATCTGAGATGGATCCTGCAGGGAGTTCGAGATGGATCCTGCCGGGATTCGAGATGGATCCTGCCGGGAGTTCGAGATGGATCCTGCCGGGAATCTGAGATGGATCCTGCAGGGAGTTTGAGATGGATCCTGCTGGGAATTCGAGATGGATCCTGCAGGGAGTTTGAGACGGATCCTGTCAGGAGTCTGAGATGGATCCTGCAGGGAATTCGAGATGGATCCTGTCAGGAATCTGAGATGGATCCTGCCTGGAGTTCGAGATGGATCCTGCCGAGAGTCTGAGATGGATCCTGCCGGGAATCTGAGATGGATCCTGCAGGGATTCGAGATGGATCCTGCCGGGAGTTCGAGATGGATCCTGCTGGGAGTTTGAGATGGATCCTGCCAGGAATCTGAGATGGATCCTGCCAGGCTCTCACAGGAACTCCCTGGGGACATCCCTGTCCAGCCCAGAGCTTTGGGAAGCACTTGGGAAGGGTGTGATCCCCCCTGGGAAGGATCTGATCCCTCCTGGATGGCACTTGGGAATGGCCCGAGCCCTTTGGGAAGGGCCTGAGACCCCTGGGAAGATGCTGAGATGCCTGGGAAGGATCTGATCCTCCCTGGGAAGGATCTGAATGGCACTGGATGGCACTTGGCAATGGCCTGAGCCCCCTGGGAAGGGTCTGGTTCTCCCTGGATGGCACTTGGAAATGGCCTTGGGAAGTGCCTGAGCCCTTTGGGAAGAGCATGATCCATCCTGGGTGGCACTTGGGAATGGCCTGAGCCCCCTGAAAAGAGTCTGATCCCTCCTGGATGGCACCAGGGAAGGGCCTGATCCTCTTGGAAGGGCCTGATCCCCCCCTGGGAAGGGTCTGATCCCTCCTGGACGGCACTTGGGAATGGCCTGAGACGCCTAGGAATGGTCTGAGCCCCTTGGGAAGGGCGTAATCCCTACTGGATGGCATTTCAGAGTGTTCTGATCCCCCCTGGATGGCCCTTGGGAAAAGCCTGAAACTCCTGGGAATGGTCTGATCCCCCTTGGGAAGGGTCTGATCCCCCTTGGGAAGGGTCTGATCCTCCCTGGATGGCACTTGGGAATGAACTGAGCCCCCTGGGGAGGGCATGATTCCCCCAGATGGCACTTGGGAATGTTCTGTTCCCTCCTGGTGACACTTGGAAAGGTCTGGTCCCCCTGTGAAGGGTCTGATCCCTCCTGGATGGCACTTGGGAATGGCCTGAGACCCCTAGAAGTGATTTGAACCCCTTGGGAAGGGCATGATCCATCCTGGATGGCACTTGGGAAGGGTCTGGTCCCCCGGGGAAGGGTCTTATCCCTCCTGAGCAGCGCTTGGGAAAAGCCCTGAGATTCCTGGGATTAGCATGAGCCATTTGGGAAGGGCCTGAGCCCCTTGGGAAGGGCATGGTCCCTCCTGGATGCACTTGGGAATGTTCTGATCCCTCCTGGATGACACTTGGGAAGAGCCTGAGACCCCCGGGAATGGTCTGAGCCCCCTGGTTGGCACTTGGGAATGGCCTGAGCCCCCTGAAAAGAGTCTGATCCCTCCTGGATGGCACTTGGGAAGGGTCTGGTGTCCCTGGGAATGTTCTGATCCCTCCTGGATGACACTTGGGAAGAGTCTGAGACCCCTAGGAATGGTCTGAGCCTCTTGGGAAGGGCATGATCCCTCCTGGATGCACTTGGGAATGGTCTGATCCCCCTTGGGAAGGGTCTGGTGCCCCTGGGAAGGGTCTGATCCCTCCTGGATGGCACTTGGGAAGAGCCCGAGACCCCTGGGAATGCTCTGAGCCCCTTGGGAGAGCATGATCCATCCTGGGTGGCACTTGGGATAGTTCTGATCCCTCCTGGATGGCACTAGGGAAGGACCTGAGACCCCTGGGAAGGGGATGATCCCCCCTAGCAGGGCCTGAGCCCCTTGGGAAGGGGATGATCCATCCTGGGTGGCACTTGGGAATGGTCTGAGTCCCCTTGGGAAGGGTCTGAGCCCCCTGGGAATGCTCTGATCCCCCCTGGGTGGCACTTGGGAAGGGTCTGGTGTCCCTGGGAAGGGTCTGATCCTCCTTGGATGGCACTTGGGAATGGTCTGATCCTCTTGGGACGGGTCTGGATGGCACGGGATGACCCTTGATGGCACTGGATCCCTCCTGGATGGCACTTGGGACGGGTCTGAGCCCCTTGGGAAGCGCCTGAATCCTTTGGGAAGGCTCTGATCCCTCCTGGATGCCGCTGGGAAAACCCCACAAAGGCTGCAGGAAGGCTCAGCAGCAGGTTTTGGCCTGCGAGGTGATTTAGGAGCCTCATCCAAGCCCCTGGGTGCAGCAGAGGCCACCAGCCAGCGAGGGAGGGCTGGATGTGCCCTGTGGGATGCACACGGAGAGGGGACGGGGCGGCCACACGGCCCCAGAGCCATCCCGGGACACCGATCGGGGCTGAAAATCCATTTGCCATCCCCGAGCCCAGCGGTGCCGAGAGCCAAACCCCGCCCGCCCATTAACCCCGGAGCCGGCAGGGCCGGGTGAAGCCGCTTCCCCCAGGTCCTTGCTGCTCGTCTGGATCCCAGCCAGGCGTTTCAGCTCAGCGCCGAGGTGTAAAACGAGCCCTGTCCGCTCGCAGCCCCAAACAAAGCGGCCAGAGCCGGCCATGGATCCCCGGGCACCGGGAAAGGGCTGGGGAGGCGTTTGGAGCAAGGGAAACTGAGGCAGGGCTGGCACCGCGGGGAGGATTCAGTCTGAGGAGGGGCTGGGGCAAGGAGCTGCAGCCTCGTTCTTCTGTGGGAATGGGAATTTTGGGGGTGGGCTGCCAGTATAATGACAAAAAAATGGCAAAAAATGGCCCAAAATTTACCAAAAACGGCAACAAAAAAAAAATGGGGGAAGGGAAGGGAAGGGAAGGGAAGGGAAGGGAAGGGAAGGGAAGGGAAGGGAAGGGAAGGGAAGGGAAGGGAAGGGAAGGGAAGGGAAGGGAAGGGGAAGGGAAGGAAGGGAAGGGAAGGGAAGGGAAGGGAAGGGAAGGGAAGGGAAAGGGGAAGGGAAGGGAAGGGAAGGGAAGGGAAGGGAAGGGAAGGGAAGGGAAGGGAGGAAGGGAAGGGAAGGGAAGGGAAGGGAAGGGAAGGGAAGGGAAGGGGAAGGAAGGGAAGGGAAGGGAAGGGAAGGGAAGGGAAGGGAAGGGAAGGGAAGGGAAGGGGGAAGGGAAGGGAAGGGAAGGGAAGGGAAGGGAAGGGAAGGGAAGGAAGGAAAGGAAAGGAAAGGAAAGGAAAGGAAAGGAAAGGAAAGGAAAGGAAAGGAAAGGAAAGGAAAGGAAAGGAAAGGAAAGGAAAGGAAAGGAAAGGAAAGGAAAGGAAAGGAAAGGAAAGGAAAGGAAAGGAAAGGAAAGGAAAGGAAAGGAAAGGAAAGGAAAGGAAAGGAAAGGAAAGGAAAGGAAAGGAAAGGAAAGGAAAGGAAAGGAAAGGAAAGGAAAGGGAAAGGAAAGGAAAGGGAAAAGGAAAGGAAAGGGAAAAGGAAAGGGAAAAGGAAAGGAAAGGGAAAAGGAAAGGAAAGGGAAAAGGAAAGGAAAAAGGAATCTCAGAGGAGAGTGTAAGAGGAAAGAAATCACTGAGCGGGGCCTGGGCTTCCCCCACCAGAGGGATTCAGGAGATGCTGAGCCCTGAGCCTGAGAAGCTGGGGAGGTGAGCTCGGTGATTCCCGTGGTGTGTCCAGCCAAAATTCCCACTTTAGACTGGAAAATGGGAATCGTGGAATCTCAGAAAGGCCGGGAAATCCCTCAGACAGGACCCCACGAGCAGGGATGTGAAAGCACCCGCAGCCAAACCCAGGGCTGGGAACGAGCCCGGCCGTTCCCCAGGGATCAGAACAGACCCGTGGGGGGCTCCGAGCCCTTTTCCCCCCCCCATCCCCTGGATTTATTTTCCCTCCTGCCGCAGCCTCTCCCTTCCCTGCCCGCTCGGGGCCGTTTATTTATCCACCCTCCCCTCGGGGCCGCTCTCCCTGGGGCGGGGGCACCGGCCCAGCCCGGCCCGGCTCTGTCAGGGCTGTCAGCGCACACCCGCCCCGAGCCCGGCTGGAATTTTAATTGCAATCGCCGCTCCCTGGGCTCAGATAAGGCGCAGCATCACCCCCGGCCCGAGGGGACCCCCTCGCTGTCCCACGGGGCACCAGACCCGAATCCATGGAGCACCCTGACCCCTGTCCATGCCCTGATAAGGCTCTGCCGGTGCGACAAACTGGGACAAACTGGGAGGAGCTGGGGCTGTCCCACGTCCCTGCGGCAGCGTCCCCTCCCCTCCCGCAGGAGCTTGGTGGTCTGCGCTCCTTATCAGCGCTTATCTGCCGCAGCCGCTCGCTAATGTGACCTTAATGGAGCTCAAATGGACTCGATTTGTTTTATTGCGGCTCAGCGCAGAGCCCGGCACCCCCTGCCCCCCTCCCTCCCTCCCTCCCTCGGCTGCCTTGTTTTGGAAACACGCAGGGAAGGGAAGGGAAGGGGCTGCTCCTTCCTCGGGCTCAGGGGGCAGCCGGAGCCCCCCGGATGGCAGGGGGGGGACCCCCGGCACTGTCCCTGCTCCCCCTGATCCTTCTCCTTGCTCCCCTTCTCCTGCTCCTCCTGCGCCCCCGAGCCGCACTGACCCCCCGAGCCGGGAGCGGGGCTGGCAGTGCCCGGTGCCCGCCGTGCCCGGAGATGCTGCCCACGCCCTTCTCGGTGCGGGACATCCTCAAGCTGGAGGCTCCCGGCGCTCCCCGAGCCGCGCAGGACGAGCCGCGGCCGCGTGAGTGCCCGCGGGACGGGACGGGACGGGACGGGGGAAGCGCCGGGGGGACCCCGCGGAGCCGCTGCCGTTCCCCGAGGGCAGCGCTGCATCCTCGCACCCTCCAGCCCCGCTGCTTCCCCTTTATCCTCCCTTTTCCCTTTATTCCTCTGGTTTTTACCCCCTGGTTTTTGGGTTGTTTTTTTTTTTTTTTGTTTGTTTGGTTTTTTTGGGGGTTTTTTTTTTTGGGGGGTTTTTTTTTTTTTTTGTTTGTTTTGTTTTGTTTTCTTTGTTTGTTGTTGGTTTGGTTTGGTTTTTTTTGTTTTGGGGGTTTTTTTGGGGGGGTTTTTTGTTTGGTTTTTTTTTTTTTTTTACGGTTGTTTGGGGCATTTTCCGGCATGCCGGTGCGCCCTCCGCGCATCCCCCGCGCATCCCCGCAGCTCCGTGTGCGCTCAGGGAAGCGGGACGTCCGTGGGTGGATGGAGCTTGGGGTTGGGGCTGGATTTGGGATTTTCAGGGGTTTTTTCCTGCCCGATGTCACCCCCGTGCCGCGCTCCGTGAGTTGGTCCCGCTGGGGACACGCCCGGCCCGGGAGCGCAGAGCAGCCCCGAGAGGGATCGGGGCTGTCCCGCTTCTCCCCGCAGCTAAAATCCCAAAAATCCCAAAATTTCCTCTGCTCGTGTTCCCTGAACAGGTGGGGAAACCAGTGGGGACAGAGCGGGAGCACCGGGCAGACCGGGAGGGGGGCCCGGGAAGGATTCTGTCCCCTCCACACCTTCCAGAGCTTTCCAGCACCCCCTGGAAATCCCAAATTCCTTCCCAGGGCATCCCAGAGCATCCCGGCCGGAGCTGGACCCGATCCCGGCCGCTCCTCTGCCGCACAAATTCCTAAAAAAAATAAATCAGAAATCCCCCAAAACAGCATCTCCTCTCAGATTTAAGGATTTCTCTCCCCTCCGCTCCCAGCTCCTTCGGGGGATTTTGTTTTGCCGAAATTCGGAGAAATGTGGGATTCTCCTTTCCTGGGCTGGGTGCAGGGATGGTGGGAAAGGGGATTTGGGGTCTGGAACGCTCGAATCGCGGTGTGCCCCCCCCTCGGACAACGGCGGCAACCCCAAAACATCCGAGGCGTCATTAGGAGGGGGGAAAAGGAGATTTTGTCCAGAATTCGTCTAACACCTTAATAAATTTCCTTTTTTTAAAATTTAAAAATTTTAAAAGGGAGGGGGGAATTTTATCGAGTTCTCATTAAATACCACAGGAAAATTCATATTAAATTTGCCAACTAAATTTACCAAACAGCTTAATAAAAAAAATTTTAAAAATAGAAAAAGGGGGTGGGAGGAAATTAGGAAATTTTATCCAGAATTCGTGGAACACCTTAATAAAAAATAATAAAAAAATTTTAAAAGGGAGGGGGGAATTTTATCGAGTTCTCATTAAATACCACAGGAAAATTCATATTAAATTTACCAACTAAATTTACCAAAGGATTACCAAACCGCTTAATAAAAAAAATTTTAAAAATAAGAAAAAAAAAAAAGGGAGGGGGAAAAATTAGGAAATTTTATCTAGAATTCGTGGAACACCTTAATAAAAAATAATAAAAAAATTTTAAAAGGGAGGGGGGAATTTTATCGAGTTCTCATTAAATACCACAGGAAAATTCATATTAAATTTACCAACTAAATTTACCAAACAACTTAATAAAAAAAAAATTAAAAATAGAAAAAGGGGGTGGGAGGAAATTAGGAAATTTTATCCAGAATTCGTGTAACACCTTAATAAAAAATAATAAAAAAATTTTAAAAGGGAGGGGGGAATTTTATCGAGTTCTCAATAAATACCACAGGAAAATTCATATAAAATTTACCAACTAAATTTACCAAACCGCTTAATAAAAAAATTTTAAAAATAAGAAAAAAAAAAAAAAGGGAGGGGGAAAAATTAGGAAATTTTATCTAGAATTCGTGGAACACCTTAATAAAAAATAATAAAAAAATTTTAAAAGGGAGGGGGGAATTTTATCGAGTTCTCATTAAATACCACAGGAAAATTCATATTAAATTTGCCAACTAAATTTACCAAACAACTTAATAAAAAAAAATTAAAAATAGAAAAAGGGGGTGGGAGGAAATTAGGAAATTTTATCCAGAATTCGTGTAACACCTTAATAAAAAATAATAAAAAAATTTTAAAAGGGAGGGAGGACTTTTATCGAGTTCTCAATAAATACCACAGGAAAATTCATATAAAATTTACCAACTAAATTTACCAAACCGCTTAATAAAAAAATTTTTAAAAATAAGAAAAAAAAAAAGGGAGGGGGAAAAATTAGGAAATTTTATCTAGAATTCGTGGAACACCTTAATAAAAAATAAAAATAATTTTAAAATTTTAAAAGGGGAGGGGGGAATTTTATTGAGTTCTCAATAAATATCGAGGGAAAATTCATATTAAATTTACCAACTAAATTTACCAAACAGCTTAATTAAAAACATTTTAAAAATAGAAAAAGGGGGTGGGAGGAAATTAGGAAATTTTATCCAGAATTCGTGTAACACCTTAATAAAATATAATAAAAAAAATTTAAAAGGGAGGGGGGAATTTTATTGAGTTCTCAATGAATATCACAGGAAAATTCATATTAAATTTACCAACTAAATTTACCAAACAGCTTAATAAAAAAAAAACTTAAAAATAGAAAAAGGGGGTGGGTGGGGAAATTAGGAAATTTTATCCAGAATTCGTGTAACAATTTACACGAATATTAAATATAATATTAAAATATAAAAATATATATAATATATAATATTAAAATTAATATATATATAATATATATAATATATATTATATATATGTATAATATATAATATATATATTATATATATAATATCTATATATTATATATATTATATATATTATATATATTATATATATATAATATATAATATATATTATATATATAATAATATATATTATATATAAAATATATATATAATATATATAATATATATTAAAATTAAAATATACATAATATATAATATTAAAATATTAAAATATAATCTTTTTATTATATTTTATTATATTAATAAAATATAATAAAAATAAAATATAATAGAAAATATAATAAAAATAAAAATAATAAAAATATAATAAAAATATAATAAAAAAATTTAAAAGGGAGGGGGGAATTTTATTGAGTTCTCAATGAATATCACAGGAAAATTCATATTAAATTTAGCAAGCGTCAACCTTTACTTCATGAACCGTCAGCCCTCCTCCACCCTATTCCCACGGGATGCCATTCCCCGCTTCATCCCTCCCTCCGGCCGGGAACGGAGCCGGATTTGGGGCTGATTTTGCTTTGTTCCCCCCCCGCCGCAGGGAAATCGCTGCTCGCCGCGAGCTTCGAGGCCGATGCGGAGCCGGGGGAGCCCCGAGAGGCGCCGGGGCGGCGGCGGCGGCCGCGCGTTCTGTTCTCGCAGGCGCAGGTGCTGGAGCTGGAGCGGCGCTTCCAGCGGCAGAAATACCTGTCCGGGCCCGAGCGGGAGCAGCTGGCGCTGCTGCTGCAGCTCAGCCCCACGCAGGTGAAGATCTGGTTCCAGAACCGGCGCTACAAGAGCAAGCGGCAGCGGCGGGAGCGGTGCCCGCAGCCGGCGGTGCCCGCGGTGCCCCCGCGCACGGTGCCGGTGCCGGTGCTGGTGCGGGACGGCGAACGCTGCCCGGGGGGCTCCCGGCCCTCCCCGGCTCCCTGGGGAGCTCCCGGGCCGTTCTCCTGCGGCTCCTGCCCCGGGGGCGGCGCTTGGTGCGGGTTCCCCGCGGTGCCACCCGGTGCCACCCCCGGCGGTGCCCAGCGCCAGCGCCAGCGCCCGGCCGTGCCCGCGGGGATCGGCAGCGGGAGCCGGGGATAGCGGGGACGGGCACCGGGATGGGCACCGGGACGGGCACAGGGATGGGCACCGGGATGGGCACCGGGACAGGCACCGGGATGGGCACAGGGATGGACACAGGGACGGGCACCGGGACGGGCACCGGGATGGGCACAGGGACGGGCACCAGGACGGGCACCGGGATGGGCACAGGGATGGGCACCGGGATGGGCACAGGGACAGGCACCGGGATGGGCACAGGGACGGGCACCGGGACGGGCACAGGGATGGGCACCGGGACAGGCACAGGGATGGGCACCGAGACGGGCACCGGGATGGGCACAGGGACAGGCACAGGGATGGGCACCGGGATGGGCACCGGGATGGGCACAGGGATGGGCACCGGGATGGGCACCAGGGTGGGCACCAGGACAGGCACCGTGGCGGGCACCGGGACAGGCACAGGGATGGGCACAGGGATGGGCACCGGGGTGGGCACAGGGATGGGCACCGGGGTGGGCACCGGGATGGGCACAGGGATGGGCACCGGGACAGGCACCGGGACAGGCACCGGGATGGGCACAGGGATGGGCACCGGGATGGGCACCAGGGCGGGCACCAGGACAGGCACCGTGGCGGGCACCGGGACAGGCACAGGGATGGGCACAGGGATGGGCACTGGGATGGGCACTGGGATGGGCACAGGGATGGGCACCGGGGCGGGCACTGGGATGGGCACAGGGATGGGCACAGGGATGGGCACCGGGACAGGCACAGGGATGGGCACCGGTACGGGCACCGGGGCAGGCACTGGGACAGGCACAGGGATGGGCACCGGGGCGGGCACCGGGATGGGCACAGGGATGGGCACCGGTACGGGCACCGGGGCAGGCACTGGGACAGGCACAGGGATGGGCACTGGGACGGGCACCAGGATGGGCACAGGGATGGGCACTGGGATGGGCACTGGGATGGGCACCGGGGCGGGCACCGGGACAGCGCCCCGTGCTCCAGAGCCCAGCCCGGTCAGGCAGCGGGCACAGCCAAGGCATTCCTGCCGGCCCAGAGGGTTTCGGCACCCAACCCCAAAGGGTTTCAGCAGCCGCATCCGGAGGATTCCGCCAGTCCCAAGGATGGCACATCCAGGTCCGGAGGATTCCTGCCAGCCCAAAAGGATTTCAGCATCCAAATCCAGATTTCTGCTAGCTCCAAGGATTTCAGCGGCCAAATCCAAAGGATTCCCGCCAGCCCAAAGGATCTCAGCCACATCCAAAAGATTTCTCACATCCCAAAGGATTTCAGCAGCCAAATCCAAAAGATTCCTGCCAGGCCCAAAGACTTCAGCAGCCACATCCAGAGGATTCCTGCCACCCCAAAGGATTTCAGCAGCCAGATCCAAAGGATTCCTATTATTGATAATATTTAATGTTTTGTGTTCCTGTAATGTCTAGATTTATTTTTGAAATCCCAAAGGATTTCAGCAACCAGATCCAAAGGATTTCAGCAGCCAGATCCAAAGGATTCCTATTATTGACAATATTTAATGCTTTGTGTTCCTGTAATTTCTAGATTAATTTTTGAAATCCCAAAGGATTTCAGCATCCAAATCCAGAGGATTCCTGCCTGCCCAGAGGATTTCAGCAGCCAAATCCAAAGATTTCTATCAGCCCAAAAGATTTCAGCATCCAAATCCAAAAGATTCTTGTCAGCCCCAAGGATCTCAGCAGCCACATCCAAAGGATTCCTGCCAGCCCAAAGGATTTCAGCAGCCAAATCCAAAGGATTCCTATTATTGACAATATTTAATATTTTGTGTTCCTGTCATTTCTAGATTAATTTTTGAAATCCCAAAGAATTTCAGCAGCCAAATCCAAAGGATTCCTGCCAGGCCCAAAGACTTCAGCAGCCGCATCCAGAGGATTCCTGCCACCCCAGAGGATTCCTGCCACTCCAAAGGATTTCAGCAGCCAGATCCAAAGGGTTCCTATTATTTATAATATTTAATGCTTTGTGTTCCTGTAATTTCTAGATTAATTTTTGAAATCCCAAAGGATTTCAGCATCCAAATCCAGAGGATTCCTGCCACTCCAAAGGATTTCAGCAGCCGCATCCAAAGGATTTCTGTCAGCCCAAAAGGATTTCAGCATCCAAATCTAAAGGATTCCTGCCAGCAGTCAAACACAAAGGGTTCCTGCCAGCCAAATCCAAAGGATTCCTGCCACTCCAAAGGGTTTCAGCAGCCAGATCCAAAGGATTCCTATTATTGACAACATTTAATGTTTTGTGTTCCTGTGATTTCTAGATTTATTTTTGAAATCCCAAAGGATTTCAGCAGCCACATCCAAAGGATTCCTGCCAGCCCAAAGGATTTCAGCAGCCAAATCCAAAGGATTCCTATTATTGACAATATTTAATATTTTGTGTTCCTGTCATTTCTAGATTTATTTTTTAAATCCCAAAGGATTTCAGCATCCATATCCAAAGGATTCCTGTCAGCCCAGAGAGTTTCAGCAGCCAAATCCAAAGGATTCCTGCCAGCCCCAAAGACTTCAGCAGCCGCATCCAGAGGATTCCTGCCACCCCAAAGGATTTCAGCAGCCAGATCCAAAGGATTCCTATTATTGACAATATTTAATGCTTTGTGATCCTGTAATTTCTAGATTCATTTTTGCCAGCCCAAAGGATACCAGCAGCCACATCCAGAGGATTCTTGCTAGCTCAGAGGATTTCAGCAGCCAAATCCAAAGATTTCCCTCAGCCCAAAAGATTTCAGCATCCAAATCCAAAAGATTCCTGCCAGCCCAAAGGATTTCAGCAGCCAAATCCAAAGGATTCCAATTATTGACAATATTTAATGCTTTGTGTTCCTGTAATTTCTAGATTTATTTCTGGTTTGTTTTTCTCAATAAGTCCCAGCACAGGTATGGATTTCTGCCTTTATTATTAATATTATTGTTACTATTATTATTATTATTATTATTATTATTATTATTATTATTATTATTATTATTATTATTATTATTATTATTATTATTTGCAAGTAAAAACTGAACAGCGCAATTGTGGTTTCGCTCTCTTGTCATTTCTCACTTGGTATTTTGAATTTTACCATCTGCAATTTGCACCTGAGCATCCAAACCTGAGCCAAAGAAAAATCAAAATCAAATCAAATCCTGATGGTCCAGGCAAAAATCACCTTTTAGTGCAAGTTTGGGAATTCCACGGGGAATTCCTTTTCCCTGCAATTCCACAAGAAATTCATTTTCCCTGATATTCTACAGTGAGTTCCTTTTCCCTTCAATTCCACAGGGAATTCCTTTTCCCTGAATTCCACAGGGTCCTTTTCCCTGCAGATCCACAGAAAATCCCCTTTTTCCCTGCAATTCTACAGAAAATTCCCTTTTCCCTGCATTCCACAGGGAATTCCTTTTCCCCGAATTCCACAGGGAATTCCCTTTCCCTGCAGATCCATAGAAAATTCCCTTTTCCCCTGCAGTTCCACAGGGAATTAATTTTCCCTGCAATTCCACAGGAAAATTCCTTTCCCCTTCAATTCTACAGGGAAATCCTTTTCCCTTCAACTCTATAGGGAATTCTCTTTCCCCAGCAACTCCACATGGAATTCCCTTTCCCCTGCAGTTCCACAGGGTCCTTTTCCCTGTAAATCCACAGGGAATTCTCCTCACCCTTGAATCCCACAGGGAATTCCCTTTTCCCTGCAATTCCACAGAAAATTCCCTTTCCCCTGCAGTTCCACGAGGTCCTTTTCCCTGTGATTCCACATGGAATTCCCTTTTCCCTTGAATTCCCTTTCCCCTGCAATTCCACAGAAAAATTCCTTTACATGCAATTCCACAGGGTCCTTTTCCCTGCAGTTCCACGGGCAATTAATTTTCCCTGCAATTCCACAGGGAATTCCTTTCTCCTGAATTCCACAGGGTCCTTTTCCCTGCAGATCCACAGAAAATTCTCTTTTTCCCTGCAATTCCACAGGAAAATCCTTTTCCCGTGCAATTCTACAGGGAACTCCTTTTTTCCTGCAATTCCACAGTGTCTTTTTCCCTTCAATTCCACATGGAATTCCCTTCACCTGCAGTTCCACAGGGAATTAATTTTCCCTGCAATTCCCCAGGGAACTCCCTTTTCCCTGCAATTCCGCAAGGAATTCCCTTTCCCCTGCAGTTCCACAGGGTCCTTTTCCCTGTAAATCCACAGGGAATTCTCCTCACCCTTGAATCCCACAGGGAATTCCCTTTCCCCTGCAATTCCACAGAAAATTCCCTTTTCCCTGCAGTTCCACGAGGTCCTTTTCCCTGTGATTCCACATGGAATTCCCTTTTCCCTGTGATTCCACATGGAATTCCCTTTTCCCTTGAATTCCCTTTCCCCTGCAATTCCACAGAAAAATTCCTTTACCTGCAATTCCACAGGGTCCTTTTCCCTGCAGTTCCACGGGGAATTAATTTTCCCTGCAATTCCACAGGGAATTCCTTTCTCCTGAATTCCACAGGGTCCTTTTCCCTGCAGATCCACAGAAAACTCTCTTTTCCCCTGCAATTCCACAGGAAAATCCTTTTCCCACGCAATTCTACAGGGAACTCCTTTTTTCCTGCAATTCCACAGTGCCCTTTTCCCTTCATTTCCACAGGGAATTTCCTTTTCCCTGCAGTTCCCCAGGGATTCCCTTTTCCCTTCAATTCCACTGGGAATTCCCTTTACCTGCAGTTCCACAGGGAATTAATTTTCCCTGCAATTCCTCAGGGAACTCCCTTTCCCCTGCAATTCCGCAAGGAATTCCCTTTCCCCTGCAGTTGCACAGGGAATTCCTTTTCCCTGTGATTCCACACGGAATTCCCTCTTCCCTTCAATCCCACTGGGAATTCCCTTTCCCCTGCAATTCCACAGGAATTCCCTTTCCCCTGCAGTTCCACGAGGTCCTTTTCCCTGTGATTCCACATGGAATTCCCTTTTCCCTTGAATTCCCTTTCCCCTGCAATTTCCACAGAAAAATTCCTTTACCTGGAATTCCACAGGGTCCTTTTCCCTGCAGTTCCACGGGGAATTCATTTCCCCTGCAGTTCCACAGGGAATTCCTTTCTCCTGAATTCCACAGGGTCCTTTTCCCTGCAGATCCACAGAAAATTCTCTTTTCCCCTGCAGTTCCACAGGAAAATCCTTTTCCCGTGCAATTCTACAGGGAACTCCTTTTTTCCTGCAATTCCACAGTGTCTTTTTCCCTTCAATTCCACAGGGAATTCCCTTCACCTGCAGTTCCACAGGGAATTAATTTTCCCTGCAATTCCCCAGGGAACTCCCTTTTCCCTGCAATTCCGCAAGGAATTCCCTTTCCCCTGCAGTTCCACAGGGTCCTTTTCCCTGTAAATCCACAGGGAATTCTCCTCACCCTTGAATCCCACAGGGAATTCCCTTTCCCCTGCAATTCCACAGGAATTCCCTTTCCCCTGCAGTTCCACGAGGTCCTTTTCCCTGTGATTCCACATGGAATTCCCTTTTCCCTGTGATTCCACATGGAATTCCCTTTTCCCTTGAATTCCCTTTCCCCTGCAATTCCACAGAAAAATTCCTTTACCTGGAATTCCACAGGGTCCTTTTCCCTGCAGTTCCACAGGGAATTAATTTTCCCTGCAATTCCTCAGGGAACTCCCTTTTCCCTGCAATTCCGTAAGGAATTCCCTTTCCCCTGCAGTTGCACAGGGAATTCCTTTTCCCCTGTGATTCCACATGGAATTCCCTCTTCCCTTCAATCCCACTGGGAATTCCCTTTCCCCTTCATTCCACAGGGTCCTTTTCCCTGTAAATCCACAGGGAATTCTCCTCACCCTTGAATCCCTCAGGAAAATCCCTTTTCCCTGCAACTCCACATGGAATTCCATTTTCCCCGCAGTTCCACAGGGAATTCCCTTTTCCCTGAATTCCACAAGATCTTTTTCCCTGCAACTCCACATGGAATTCCATTTTCCCCGCAGTTCCACAGGGAATTCCCTTTTCCCTGAATTCCACAAGATCTTTTTCCCTGCAACTCCGCATGGAATTCCATTTTCCCTGCCATCCCACAGGGAATTCCCTTTTCCCTGCCCTCACCTGAAATCCCCAACAACACCGGGATTTTCCTTGGAGCTCCAGCCACAAATCCCAGGAATCTCCCCCAAATGAAGGCAGAAATAAGGAAGGAATTATTTTCTTTTTTCCCCCAGGAATAAAAGCCTGGAATTGGGAATGGTGAGAGCTCCGGGCAAAGCCCCCAGGGACGGGCTGGGATTGTTGGGATCGCCCAGGGCACGATTTGGACTCGATGAGCCCGTGGGTCCCTCCCAGCTCAGGATTTTCCCAATTCCTCCATAATTCTGCCCAAAATTCCCTTTCTCTGCCCAAACCCAGGCTCAGCCACTGCAGCCCCTGAGCTTTCCCAAGCTTGGGGGGGGATAATTCCCAAACCAGAGGCTGCAGAAGGAAAAAAGGGCTGGAAAAGCCAAGTTTGGGGCGCGTTTGCACAAACCGGCGGCTGTAACCAAACACCTCCTGTAGAATCAACAAAGCCCGTGGGGGATTTGAGGAAAATCTTTTGTTTCCCTTTTTAAGGGTAAAAAAAAAAAAAGCCAGGCCGGGCTGAAGGGGATGGGTTTGGGAATTAAAGGAGGCAACAGGGCTGATATTCCAGCAGGAAAAGGGGTTTGGAGACAGCAGAGGTGGAGGAGTAAATAAATAATTTTTTTATAAATTCATATTTATAAATTCATATTTATATGAATTTATATTTAGATAAATTATATATTTAGAGATAATATTCATATTTAGAGATAAATTCATATTTAGAGATTTATTTAAATAGAAACTGTCCGCAATTCTCAGGGATTCTGCTCATGAGCATCCCCAGAGCTCCCACGGGACCTTCCCCAGGAGATGGATTTGCCTTGGGATGGCACCAGGTGAATTTTTAATCCCTTTTTTCCCCACATCCGGGGGATCCCGAGGCTGCTGGGGTTGTTTTCCAACAACCACAAACAAATCGGATCCTCAGGACAGGATCTGCTCCAGCAGGCGGCTCCCTCTGTGTTTTTATTTGGATTTTGCTCCTTTTGGGTGACCGAGACTTTGTTGTTAAAGGTGTTGAGGCTTCTTAAATGACCTGAGGGATTAGTCTGAGGTTCAGACTTGAACTTTCAGCCTTTTCCATGCCAGGATTTGCCTCTGGAGCTGCTCTCCCTGGCTTTTAAATCATCCCCAGGCAGCTTTGCAAAGCTTTGACATTTCCCCGTTTTCCGAGACGCTGGGAGTTCATCAAAGGGGATGCATTTGAGGAAAACCCACAAAATAAATTTAAAACCCACTTAACCCTTTTATTTCTCTGCTTTTCCCCGTGGAAGCAGCGTTTTCCCAAAGAGCTCAGGGGTGGAAATCATTCCCATTTGAGG
This sequence comes from Ammospiza nelsoni, assembly GCF_027579445.1. NCBI lineage: Eukaryota > Metazoa > Chordata > Aves > Passeriformes > Passerellidae > Ammospiza > Ammospiza nelsoni. The sequence goes on from NC_080662.1 coordinate 4,114,857, forward strand.
AAAACCCTCAAAATAAATTTTAAAACCACCCAACCATTTTATTTCTCTGCTTTTCCCTGTGGAAGCAGCACTTTCCCAAATAGCTCAGGGGTGGAAATCATTCCCATCACAAATTTAAAACCACCCAACCCTTTTATTTCCGTGCTTTTCCCCCTGGAAGCAGATTTTTCCTAAAGAGCTCAGGGGTGGAAATCATTCCCATCAGGGAATGATTTGAGGAAAACCCTCAGAATAAATTTAAAACCCACTTAACCCTTTTATTTCTCTGCTTTTCCCCTGGAAGCAGATTTTTCCTAAAGAGCTCAGGGGTGGAAATCATTCCCATTTGAGGAAAACCCTCAAAATAAATTTTTAAACCACCCAACCATTTTATTTCCGTGCTTTTCCCTGTGGAAGCAGCATTTTCCCGAAGAGCTCAGGGGTGGAAACGCTCGTGGGAGCGTTTTCCCAAATAGCTCCCGTGAGCGAGGGGAGCAGAGCTGGGACCGGGGTGATGGATGCAGAGCTCCTCCAAGGATGCTCTTCCAAAAAATCCCAGCCCGGACGCATTTGATCCCAAATCCACGCGCTCGTCTTCAGGTGCGGGGGGGGTTTGTGAGCAGAGAGAGCGAAGGAGGCGCGGAGGGGCGGCTGTGACCCCCCAAATCCACAGGAGGGACTCCGGGAGCGGGATGGGGAAGGCAGCGCCCCAAAGCCGAGCCCCGGGCAGGGGCGGGACCGTGCGGGCGCTCCAATCAGCCCCGGGAGGTTTGGCCCGGGCCGGATAAATGCGGGCAGGGCCGGGCGGGGCCGCAGCGAGCCCCGGGCATGAGCTCGGCCCGCACCCCCCCGGCCATGAGCGGCTCCCCCGGGCCCGGCCCCGCACGGCCCCGCAGCTCCTTCCTCATCCAGGACATCCTGCGGGAGCCCGAGCGAGCCCCGGGCAGCGGGAACGAGGAGCGGGGAGCGGCCCCCGAGGGGAGCAGCGCGGGCAGCGCGGCCACGGGAGCGCCCCCCGAGGGTCCCCAGCCCAGCGGAGCCCCCGGGACAGCGCGGGGAGCAGAGCCGGGTGAGCCGGGGGAACGGGAACGGAACGGAACGGAACGGGAACGGCTGTGCTGGGGCGGGAGGGAGGGAGCGGGAATCCATCGGGGATGGAGCGGGAATTGATCGGGAATCGATCGGGGATGGATCGGGAATGGCTGTGCTTGGGACAGGGAATGGATTGGGAATTGATTGGGAATTGATCGGGAATCGATCGGGGATGGATTGGGAATGGCTGTGCTTGGGACAGGGAATGGATTGGGAATTGATTGGGAATTGATCGGGAATCGATCGGGGATGGATCGGGAATGGCTGTGCTTGGGACAGGGAATGGATTGGGAATTGATTGGGAATCGATCGGGGATGGAGCGGGGATGGATTGGGAATGGATCAGGAATGGCTGTGCTTGGGACAGGGAGTGGATCGGGAGTGGATCAGGAATGGATCAGGTGTGGATCAGGAATGGATCAGGGGTGGATCAGAAACGGATCAGGAATGGATCGGGGTGGACTGGGGATGAATCGGGAATGGATCGGGACATCTGTGCTTGGGACAGGGAATTGATCAGGGATGGACCAGGAATGGATTGGGAATGGATCAGGAGTGGATTTGGGATGGATTGGGAATGGCTGTGCTTGGAACAGGGAATGGACTGGGAATTGATCTGGAATGGATCAGGAATGGATCAGGGATGGCTGTGCTTGGGACAGGGAATGGATCAGGGATTGATCAGGAATGGATCAGGGAATGGCTCAGGAATGCTGTGCTTGGGACAGAGAATGGATCAGCAATGGACTGGGAATGGATCAGGAATGGCTGTGCTTGGATCAGGGAATGGATCGGGAATGGATCAGGAACAGCTGTGCTTGGATCAGGGATGGATCACAAATGGATCAGGAACGGCTGTGCTTGGATCAGGGAATGGATCGGGGATGGATCAGGAATGGATCAGGGATGGATCAGGACAGTCTGTGCTTCGAGGGTGGATTTGGAAAGGATCGTGATTGGATCAGGAATGTCTGAGTCTGGGATAAGGAATGGATCAGGACAGCCTGCGCTTTGGTTGGGGATGGATTGGGAATTGATCGAGAATTGTCTGAGTCTGGAATAAGGAATGGATTGGGAATGGATTGGGCATGGATCAGGAATGGCTGTGCTTGGATCAGGGATTGATCGGGGATTGATCAGGAGTGTCTGAGCATGGATCAGGAGAGTCTGTGCTTGGGTCGAGGACTGGGAATGGATCAGGAGTGGCTGTGCTTGTTGAATCAGGGAATGAATCAGGGATTGATCAGGAATGGATCAGAGATGAATCAGGGATTGATCAGGAATGGATCAGGGGTGTCAGAGCATTGATCAGGAATGGATCAGGGGTGTCAGAGCATTGATCAGGAATGGATCAGGATCCAGACCCAGCTGCTGGAGCCACTCTTGGATTAAACTCCAGGAATGTCTGAGCTGGAGCAGAGGAGAATAAGGAATTCAGAGACTGAGTGAGAACCTTTCCCCAGTGCCCCAAAGGGCTCCAAGCTCAGAATCTGCCTAAAATGTTGCTAAAAACCCAATTTGATGCATTTCTACAAAAGCTTCAGTAAGAAATTCCCTTTCATCAGATCCCAGAAAAGGCACCTTGGGAAGGGGCTGCCCAGAGGGGGAGAAGCAGCATCCCAAAATCCCAGTGGGACACAGGAATCTGGGGACAAGATTTTTGGAGAGGGGACTCAGCCTTTCCCTGCCCAAACAGCCCCAAATCCCTTTGGAATTCTCCAGCACCGGCTCTGGCTCCGACAGCCCTGCCAGGGGAATTTTGGCTTTCCAGCCCAATTCTGTTAACAGGAATTCCGACATAAAAGCTCTGGGATTCCAGGGACAACCAGGATTCACAAACTGGGAATTCATTCAATCCCTTGGGTGTTTTCTCGAGCTTCTGTTCACACCTTAAGAAAATAAGCGGAGAAATGGCCAAAAGCCAAAAGAATTGGCTGATTTCCATTTGGATAACGCTCAAAAAGGGATTAACTCCGGAAATAAATTTATCTGAGGGGTTTTAGCTGTTGTGGGTGAGACTTCCCTGGAAGTGGGAATTTTTGTCCAGGTGGGAATTTGTGTCCAAGTGAGAATATTTTGTCCAAGTGGAGATTTGTGTCCAAGCGGGAACATTTTGTCCAGGTGAGGATTTTTTGTCCAGGTGTGAATTTTGTCCAAGTAGGAATTTCTGTCCAGGTGGGAACTTTTGTCCAAGTGGGAATTTTTTCCAAGCCAGGATTTGTGTCCAAGTGGGAATTTGTTTCCAAGTGGGAATATTTTGTCCAAGTTTGGATTTTTGTGCGGGTGGGAATTTTTGGACAAGTGGGGATTTTGTCCAAGTGGGATTTTTCCGCATGGGAATTTTTGTCCAAGTGAGAACTTTTGTCCAGGAGGGGAATTTTGTCCAGGTGGGGCTTTGTGTCCAAGTGGGAATTTTTGTCCAGATGTCCTGTCCTGTCCTATCATATCCTATCCTAAGTGGGAATTTCTCTCCCAGTGGGAATTTTTGTCCAGGTGGGAATTTGTGTCCAAGTTCGGATTTTTGTGCAGGTGGGAATTTCGTGTCCAAGTGGGAATTTTTGTCCAGATGTCCTGTCCTATCCTATCCTATCCCAGGTGGGAATTTCTGTCCCAATGGGAATTTGTGTCCAGGTGGGAATTTTTATCCTAGTGGGAATTTTTGTGCAAGTTGGGATTTTTGCCCAAGTGGGAATTTTTTTCAGGTGGGGTTTTTTATCCGAGTGGGAACTTTTTTCTGAATGGGAATATTTTGTCCAGGTGGGAATTTTTACCCAAGTGAGAATTTGTGTCCAGGTGGGAATTTGTGTCCAAGTGGGGATTTTCGTCCAGGTGGAATTTTTCTGCATGGGAATTTTTGTCCAAGTGAGAACTTTTGTCCAGGAGGGGATTTTTGTCCAAGTGGAAATTTATATCCAACTGGGAATTTTTGTCCAGATGTCCAATCCTATCCCAGGTGGGAATTTCTCTCCCAGTGGGAATTTGTGTCCAAGTGGGCATTTGTGTCCAAGCGGGAATATTTTGTCCAGGTGAGGATTTTTTTCCAGTTGTGAATTTTGTCCAAGTAGGAATTTTTGTCCAAGTGGGGATTTTTTTCCAGGTGGGAACTTTAGTCCAAGTGAGAATTTTTATCCAGGTGGGAATTTGTGTCCAATCCAAGTGGGGATTTTTGTCAGGTGGGAATTTTTGCACAAGTGGACATTTTTGTACAGGTGTGAATTTTGCCCAAGTAGGAATTTTTGTCCCGGTGAGATTTTCATCCAAGCGAGGATTTTCGTCCAAGAGGGAACTTTCGTCCAAGAGGGAATTTGCGTCCAAGCGGGAATTTTATCCGAGTGGGAATTTTTATCCCAGTGGGAATCTTTCCCCAATGGGGATTTTTCCAAGCGTTTCTTTCCCGTTTTTCCCTTCCAGAAGCGCCGCCGGGGCCGTTCCTGCCCGAGCGCGGCCCCTCCGCGGCCCCACCGCCCCCCAGGCCGGGCAAACGCTCCCGAGCCGCCTTCTCGCACAGCCAGGTGATCGAGCTGGAGCGCAAATTCAGCCACCAGAAATACCTGTCAGCCCCCGAGAGAGCGCACCTGGCCCGGCACCTGCAGCTCACCGAGACCCAGGTGAAGATCTGGTTCCAGAACAGGAGGTACAAGACCAAGAGGAAACAGGTGGTGGCCGGGATGAGCCGCTTGGACTCGCGGCAGGAAGCGCCAGAATTCCCGGGAATGTCGCTGCTGGCGCTCAGGGGCGCCTGGCCCTACCTGCCCTGCCTCTACTACGTCAACTCCTGGAGCCCCTCCTGGTAGAAATGGCTTTTGTAGGTAGAAAAGGTCTGGTTTCCATAAATTCAGAGGGTTTTGTAGTGGCAGCGTGAAATGGTCTCATCACTAACACTGAAATAACTAAAGAACATTTAATATCAGTTAATTCAGTGTTTGATTGCAGTGCTCTGGGAATTCCCAGGGAATCCATGGCCCCTCCATCCCTGGAAGCACCCAAATCCAGGCTGGATGAGGTTTGGAGCTGAGGGCACCTGACCCTACCTGCCCTGCCTGTACTATGTCAAATCCTGGAGCTCCTCGTGGTAGAAATGGCTTTTTTAGGTGACTTTTCATAAATCCAGAGGGGAAGGAATGCAGTGGCAGCGTTTTGTAGTGTCAGTGTGAAATTGTCTCATCACTAACATTGAAATAAGTGAAAAAAAGCCCAAAATCTTAATTGCAGTGCTCTGGGAATTCCCAGGGAATCCTTGGCCCCTCCATCCCTGGAAGCACCCAAATCCAGGCTGGATGAGGTTTGGAGCTCAGGGGCACCTGACCCTACCTGCCCTGCCTGTTCTATGTCAAATCCTGGAGCCCCTCCTGGTAGAAATGGCTTTTGTAGGTGGCAAAGGTCTGGTTTTCCATAAACCCAGAGGGGAAGGATTGCAGTGACAACGTTTTGTAGTGGCAGCATGAAATTGTCTCATCACTAACACTGGAATGACCAAAGAAACTTTTATATCAGTGTTTGATTGCAGTGCCCTGGGAATTGCCAGGGAATCCGTGGCTGCTCCATCCCTGGAGGTGCCCAAATCCAGGCTGGAGCTGAGGGTGCCTGGCTCTACCTGCCCTGACTCTACTACGTCCTTTCCTGTAGCACCTCTGGGTAGAAATGGCTTTTTTAGGTGGAAAAGATTTGGTTTTTCATTAATCCAGAAGGGAGGGATTGCAGTGGCAGCGTTTTGTAGTGGCAGCATGAAATTGTCTCATCACTAACACTGAAATAATTGAGAAAGAGCCCCAAATTTTCATTGCAGTGCTCTGGGAATTCCCAGGGCAACCCATCCCTGGAAGCACCCAAATCCAGGCTGGAGCTGAGGCCACCTGGCCCTTCCTGCCCTGGGGAATTCTTGGAGCACCTCCTGCCTTTTTGGGAGGAAAATATCCAGTTTTTCCTTAAATTCAGAGCAGAAGGATTGGCAGTAGTGGCAGCTCAAAGTTTGCTCCTCACTAACGCTGAAATAACCCAAAAAAGCCCAAAATTTTAATATCAGTTAATTCAGTGTTTGATTGCAGTGGTCTGGGAATTCCCAGGGAATCCGTGGCTGCTCCATCCCTGGAAGTGCCCAAATCCGCCCTGGATGGAGCTTGGAGCCCCTCCTGGTAAAAACCGCATTTTTAGGTGAAAAATGTAAATTTTTTTTTCCCTAAATTTGGGGTGTTATAACTCTGCGTTGCCCTTCCTAGAGCAGGTTAGGGGTGGGATTTTCAGTGGCAGCACAAACCTCTCTGGTCACTAATTCTGAAATAACCAAAACCAGCCCAAAATGTTAATATCAGTTAATTCAGTGTTTGATTGCAGTGCTCTGGGAATTCCCAGGGAATCCGTGGCTGCTCCATCCCTGGAAGTGCCCAAATCCGCCCTGGATGGAGCTTGGAGCCCCTCCTGGTAAAAACCGCATTTTTAGGTGAAAAATGTAAATTTTTTTTTCCCTAAATTTGGGGTGTTATAACTCTGCGTTGCCCTTCCTAGAGCAGGTTAGGGGTGGGATTTTCAGTGGCAGCACAAACCTCTCTGGTCACTAACACTGAAATAACCAAAACCAGCCCAAAATGTTAATATCAGTTAATTCAGTGTTTGATTGCAGTGCTCTGGGAATTCCCAGGGAATCCGTGGCTGCTCCATCCCTGGAAGTGCCCAAATCTGCCCTGGATGGAGCTTGGAGCCCCTCCTGGTAAAATCCGCATTTTTAGGTGGAAAATGTAATTTTTTTTTTCCCTAAATTTGGGGTGTTCTAACTCTGCGTTGCCCTTCCTAGATCAGATCAGGGGTGGGATTTTCAGTCCCAGCGCAAACCACTGACACTGAAATAACCAAAGACATTTTAATTGCATTTAATTCAGCGTTTGATTGCAGCGCTCTGGGAATTCCCAGGGCACCCGCGGCTGCCCCGTCCCTGGAGGTGCCCAGATCCCTTCCCCAGCCGGAGGTGCCCCGGGTGCCACCCTGGCAGGGACAATGGGACAATGGGACAATGACAGACGAGCTTTGCATATCCGGGTGTTTGCCCTGCGAGCGCTCCGGGACCTGCAGAGCAGCAAATCCCCACTGAAAATGCAATTTCGGGGTGGCGGTTGTGGTTTTCCAGCCCCAAATCACCCCGGGATTCCTTGGAGCTGCCCAAATCCCAGCGCTGGGGCACCACAACAGCAACGGGACAATCCCCACGAGTCGTTTTTAGGGGGAAATTTCCCATTTGCACTCAGAGAACAGCAAAAATTCAAAATTTCAAAAACTAATTATACTTAAAATCTCATCGATTCCACGAGAAAAGGAGATTTCCTTTATCGCTTCCTTTTGTAGATGGAAAACATCCTTAACATTGGACATTAAGGAATATTTCCTTAAATATTTCCTGAATACTTCCTTGAATGAATTTTAATGGATTTTCTCAGCTGGAAATGCATTTTCTCAGCTGGACTAACTCAGCAAAGCTCTGCTGGAGCAGATTTCATCTCCTGCAATTAAAATCCACCGAGGTTTCTTCCCTGGGAAGCTCCAGGAGTGTTCCTGTGATTCCTGCTCTTCCCATGAAAATGAAAATTCCCTCCTGGAGCAGCCAACAAAGAAGGGGAAGAACTGCCCGGGTTTTCCCCTTTTCCACAGGAATTTTTGGGATTTCTCTTTCATCTGCTGAATCCTCCGAGCTCCCAGGCAGAGGAGGCGAAAATTCCGTGGCAAAACTGCAGGGAAGGGAGGGCAGGGAGTGGAGGACGCCGAACTCGGAGCTGGGAATTTTTCTCTCGCTATCAGAATTTCTGCGCTCCGGGGGCCGAGCCGTGCCTCTGCGATTGGCGCTTTCAGGACAATAACTTTTCAGAAAAGTAACTTTTCCTATCTCCAGCTCCGTTTTTCTGCCAGGGCCGGGCAGCCCCCGAGGATCCCGGATTGCCGAGGGAAGGACAGAGGGAAGGACGGAGGGAAAATGTTACAAAATGTTCCCATCCCTGCTCTTGTCCGCTGGCAGCAACAAAAATCCCTTTATTCACCTCAGAAAAAAAAAAAAAATCCCTTTGTGCCCCCCCGAGGGCACCTCCTGCCCGGATCCCGCGGGGCTGCTGGAATCCAGCATGGACCGGGCTTAAACTAAAACCGGCTCGGACACCGAGTTTAAACTAAAACCGGCTCGGACACCGAGTTTAAACTAAAACCGGACACCGAGTTTAAACTAAAACCGGACACCGAGTTTAAACTAAAACCAGCATGGGCAGGCACCGACCTGGCTTCAGCCAGAGCCGGCTCGGAGAACGAGCCTAAACTAAAACCGGCTCGGACACAGAGTTTAAGCTAAAACGTGCACGGACACCGAGCTTAAGCTAAAACCAGCTCTGACAAGCACGGACACTGAGTTTAAACTAAAACCGGCTCGGACACCGAGTTTAAACTAAAACCAGCATGGGCAGGCACCGACCTGGCTTAAGCCAGAGCCGGCTCGGAGAACGAGCCTAAACTAAAACCGGCTCGGACACAGAGTTTAAGCTAAAACGTGCACGGACACCGAGCTCAAGCTAAAACCAGCTCTGACAAGCACGGACACTGAGTTTAAACTAAAACTGGCTTGGACACTGGGCTTAATCTAAAACCGGCACCGACACCGAGCTTAAACTAAAACCGGCACGGACACCGAGTTTAAGCTAAACCCAGCTCGGACAGGCACAGATACCGAGCTTAAACTAAAACCAGCTCTGACAAGCGCGGACACTGAGTTTAAACTAAACCCATCTCGGACAGGCACGGACACCAAGCTTAAGCTAAAACCAGTCGGAGGCCGAGTTTAAGCTAAAACCGGCTCGGACACCCGGCTTAAGCTAAAACCGGCACGGACACCGAGTTTAAACTAAAACCGGCTCCGACACCGAGCTCAAACTAAAACCAGCTCATGGAACGAGCTTAAACTAAAACCAGCTCGGACAGGCCCCAACACCAAGTCTAAACTAAAACCGGCACGGACGCCGAGTTTAAGCTAAAACCGGCTCAGACAGGCACGGACACCGAGCTTAAATTAAAACCAGCTCTGACAAGCACGGACACTGAGTTTAAGCTAAAACCGGCTCGGACACCGAGTTTAAACTAAAACCAGCACGGACAGAGTTTAAACTAAAACCGGCTTGGACACTGGGCTTAAGCTAAAACCGGCTCGGACACCGAGTTTAAACTAAAACCAGCATGGACAGGCACGGACCTGGCTTAAGCTAAAACCTGCTCGGACACAGAGTTTAAACTAAAACCGGCTCGGGGAATGAGCCTAAACTAAAACCGGCACGGACACCGAGCTTAAACTAAACCCATCTCGCACAGGCACGGACACTGAGCTTAAGCTAAAACCGGCTCGGACGCAGAATTTAGACTAAAACCAGCTCGAACGAGCATGGACCCCGAGCTTAAGCTAAAACCGGCTCGGACACTGAGCTTAAACTAAAACCAGCTCGAACAAGCATGGACCCCGAGCTTAAGCTAAAACCGGCTCGGACGGACACTGAGTTTAAGCTAAAACCAGCTCGGACACTGAGTTTAAGCTAAAACCAGCTCGGACACTGAGCTTAAGCTAAAACCGGCTCCCACAGGCACGGACGCCGAGTTTAAGCTCAAACTATCTCGGACAGGCACGGACCCTGAATTTAAACTAAAACCGGCTCGGACACCAAGTTTAAGCTAAAACCACCTGGGACATGCATGGACACCGAGTTTAAGCTAAAACCAGCTCGGAGCATCCCGCACGGCACGGGCTGGGATGGGAACGTTAAACTGGGAGGAATGGGATGGGAAAAGGGGATTAAACTGGGAATGAAACTGAACTGGAAAATGAATCTAAACTGTAAGTTAAACCTAAACTGGAATTTAAATCTAAACTGGAAATGAGAGCTAAACTGGAAAATGAGATCTAAACTGGAAAAGAGATCAAAAATAAAGTTTAGATTTAAACTGAAAATAAAATCTAAACTCAAAATGAAATCTAAACTGGAATTTAAATCTAAACTGGAAATGGGACCTAAACTGGAAAATGAGATCTAGATTGAAAAAAATCTAAGCTGAAAATCAAATCTAAAATAAAATTGAGATCTAAATTGGAAATGAGACCTAAACTGTAAAATGAGATCTAAACTGGAAAAGAGATCAAAAATAAAGTTTAGATTTAAACTGAAAATAAAATCTAAACTCAAAATGAAAGCTAAACTGAAATTGAGATCTAAATCAAATGAGATCTAAACTGGAAATGGAAAATAAATCTAAACTGAAAATTAAGTCTAAACTAGGAATGAGATCTGAAGTGAAAATTAGAACCAAGCTGGAAATGAGATCTAAAATAAAAATGAGATCTAGATTGAAAAAAATCTAAGCTGAAAATCAAATCTAAAATAAAATTGAGATCTAAATTGGAAATGAGACCTAAACTAAAAATGAGATCTAAACTGAAAATAAAATCTGAACTGGAAATAAAATCTGAACTAAAAATGAGACGGGAACTAAAAATGAGATCAAAACTGAAACTGAGACCTGAACTAAGATGAGCTCTAACCTGGATTTGCTGGGTGCTTTTTGGGCAATGTTTCTGTCCCAGCTGATTTTGTTCCTGCTCGGGGTCCCCAAGCCCAAATCTCCTGGTGGTGCTGCAGACCCCAAAAGCTCTGCCCAGACCCCACAGTTGTGGTTTTATCTCGGGTTTATCTCTGTTTTTATCTCTGTTTTTATCTCTGTTTTTATCCCTGATTTTATCTTGGGTTTTATCTCTGGTTTTGGCCCCATTCCTGCTGCTCTGGGACCCTCTGGAATAAAACTGCAGGAGCTGGGCCAGGAACGAGCGGCTGCCGAGGGTTTCTGTCCTGGGTTTGGGGTTTTTATCCCATTTGGGTTTGGGATTTTTGTCCTGGGTTTGGGGGTTTTATCCCAGGGTTGGTGGTTTTTATCATGGGTTTGGGGTTTTTATTCTGGGTTTGGGGTTTTTATCCCATTTGGGTTTGGGGTTTTTATTCTGGGTTTGGGGTTTTTATCCCAGGGTTGGGGGTTTTTGTCATGGGTTTGGGGTTTTTGTCCTGGGTTTGGGGTTTTTATCCCATTTGGGTTTGGGATTTTTGTCCTGGGTTTCGGGTTTTTGTCCTGGGTTTGGGGTTTTAATCCTGGGTTTGGGGCTTTTTGTCCTGGGTTTGGGGTTTTTATCCTGCCTTTGGGGTTTTTATCCCAGGTTTGGAAGTTTTGTCCTGGGTTTGGGGGTTTTTGTCCTGGGTTTGGGGGTTTTTGTCCCGGGTTTGGGGTTTTAATCCTGGGTTTGGGGTTTTAATCCTGTGTTTGGGGCTTTTGTCCTGAGTTTGGAGTTTTTATCCTGGGTTTGGGGTTTTTATCCCATTTGGGTTTGGGGTTTTTGTCCTGGGTTTGGGGGTTTTATCCCAGGGTTGGTGGTTTTTATCATGGGTTTGGGGTTTTTATCCTGTGGCTAGGGTTTTAGCCCAGGTTTGAGGTTTTTATCCTGTGTTTGGGGCTTTTCTCCTGAATTTGGGGCTTTTTATCCTGCCTTTGGGGTTTTTATCCCAGGTTTGGAAGTTTTGTCCTGGGTTTGGGGTTTTTGTCCGGGGTTTGGGGTTTTTATCCCAGGTTTGGAAGTTTTGTCCTGGATTTGGGGTTTTTGTCCTGGGTTTGGGGATTTTTATCCTGGGTTTGGGGTTTTTGTCCTGGGTTTGGGGTTTTTGTCCTGCCTTTGGGGTTTTTATCTCAGGTTTGGAAGTTTTGTCCTGGATTTGGGGTTTTTATCCTGGGTTTGGGGTTTTTGTCCTGGGTTTGGGAGTTTTACCCCAGGGTTGGTGGTTTTTATCATGGGTTTGGGGTTTTTATCCTGTGGCTAGGGTTTTAGGCCAGGTTTGAGGTTTTTATCCTGTGTTTGGGGCTTTTCTCCTGAATTTGGGGGTTTTTATCCTGCCTTTGGGGTTTTTATCACAGGTTTGGAAGTTTTGTCCTGGGTTTGGGTGTTTTTGTCCTGGGTTTGGGGCTTTTTGTCCTGGGTTTGGGGTTTTTGTCCTGGGTTTGGGGTTTTAATCCCGTGTTTGGGGCTTTTGTCCTGAGTTTGGAGTTTTTGTCCTGGGTTTGGGGTTTTTATCCCAGGGTTGGTGGTTTTTATCCTGGGTTTGGGGGTTTTGTCCTGGGTTTGGGGGTTTTATCCCAGGGTTGGTGGTTTTTATCCTGTGTTTGGGGCTTTTCTCCTGAATTTGGGGCTTTTTATCCTGCCTTTGGGGTTTTTATCCTGCCTTTGGGGTTTTTATCCCAGGTTTGGAAGTTTTGTCCTGGGTTTGGGGTTTTTATCCTGGGTTTGGGGTTTTTGTCCGGGGTTTGGGGTTTTTATCCCAGGTTTGGAAGTTTTGTCCTGGATTTGGGGTTTTTGTCCTGGGTTTGGGGTTTTTATCCTGGGTTTGGGGTTTTTATCCTGGGTTTGGGAGTTTTACCCCAGGGTTGGTGGTTTTTATCATGGGTTTGGGGTTTTTATCCTGTGGCTAGGGTTTTAGCCCAGGTTTGAGGTTTTTATCCTGTGTTTGGGGCTTTTCTCCTGAATTTGGGGGTTTTATCCTGCTTTTGGGGTTTTTATCCCAGGTTTGGAAGTTTTGTCCTGGGTTTGGGGGTTTTTGTCCTGGGTTTGGGGTTTTTGTCCTGGGTTTGGGGTTTTTGTCCTGAGTTTGGAGTTTTTATCCTGGGTTTGGGGTTTTTGTCCTGGGTTTGGGGTTTTTATCCCAGGTTTGGAAGTTTTGTCCTGGGTTTGGGATTTTTGTCCTGGGTTTGGGGGTTTTACCCCAGGGTTGGTGGTTTTTATCATGGGTTTGGGGTTTTTGTCCTGTGTTTGGGGCTTTTCTCCTGAATTTGGGGTTTTTATCCTGCCTTTGGGGTTTTTATCCCAGGTTTGGAAGTTTTGTCCTGGGTTTGGGGGTTTTTGTTCTGGGTTTGGGGTTTTAATCCTGGGTTTGGGGTTTTAATCCTGTGTTTGGGGCTTTTGACCTGAGTTTGGAGTTTTTATCCTGGGTTTGGGGTTTTTATCCCATTTGGGTTTGGGGTTTTGTCCTGGGTTTGGGGGTTTTATCCCAGGGTTGGTGGTTTTTATCATGGGTTTGGGGTTTTTATCCTGTGGCTAGGGTTTTAGCCCAGGTTTGAGGTTTTTATCCTGTGTTTGGGGCTTTTCTACTGAATTTGGGGGTTTTATCCTGCTTTTGGGGTTTTTATCCCAGGTTTGGAAGTTTTGTCCTGGGTTTGGGGGTTTTTGTCCTGGGTTTGGGGTTTTAATCCTGTGTTTGGGGCTTTTGTCCTGAGTTTGGAGTTTTTATCCTGGGTTTGGGGTTTTATCCTGCCTTCGGGGGTTTTATCATGGATTTGGGGTTTTTATCCCACATTTGGGAGTTTTATCCCAGGTTTGGGGTTTTTATCACGGATTTGGGTTTTTTTATCCTGGGTTTGGGGTTTTTATCCTGCTTTTGGGGTGTTTATTTTAAGTTTGAAGGCTTTTATCCTGGGTTTGGGGTTTTCATCCCAGGTTTGGGATTTTTATTCCAAGTTTGGGATTCTTTCCATGCCTGTTTCTGCTGTGAGTGACCCCGGGTGTCCCAGCAGCACCAAAAACTGGGACACAACTCCCTGGAGTGAGGTTTGAGTGAGGAATCACCCCAAAATCTTCACCCATCCCCATTTCAGGTGCTCAGCACCCAATCCTGCCCCAACCCTCCTCCAGCCAGGCCAAAATCATCCCTGAGCACCCTTGATCCCATTTCCAGATGATTATTCCAGAAAGTTGGAATTTATAAGTGAAATCCTTTCCTCATCACCCCCAAACCCCACAATTTCAGCACAACATCCCTGAGCACCCCGATCCCATTTCCAGATGATTATTCCCCAAAATTCACAGTTTTCAAGTGAAATCCTTTCCTTATCACCCCCAAACCCCACAATTTCAGCACGACATCCCTGAGCACCCCTGATCCCATTTCCAGCTGATTATTCCCCAAAATTCAGAGTTTTCAAGTGAAATTCTTTCTTTATCACCCCCAAACCCCACAATTTCAGCAATCCAGGGGTTTGGAAGCCCCATCCTGGTTATTTCTACTTTCCATAGTCCTGGAATCCCAGGCAGGGGCAGGTTTGGGTTTTTTTTTAGGACCATAAATTCAGGGATTTGTGCTGGGAATTCCCATTTGTCCTGGGAATTCTCACCGTGTGTGTTCCTCCTCGGAGGGTGGGGAGGGACTGATTTCAATCCCACTTCTCCCCACACTCCCTCCCTCCTTCCCAGATGGAAAATCAGCCCCAATCCCGTCCTTATTGCCAAGTTCAATTTCTATCCTGGTAAATGCAAAAAAAAAAAAAAAAAAAATTACCAAAAAAAAACCCAAATCAGGAATAAAATGGGAAAAAGGAGCTGGGGATGGAGCCCAGCCCAGCAGATCCCATCAGGGGATGGGAAAAGCTCCTCTCCAAGGGCTGGTTTGTCCCAGAACAGCCTCGGCCCCACAGCCAGCCTGGATTTGGGATTTCCTGCTGGATAACCCTGCTGAGCTCCCCCTGCTCCCCAACCCAGCCCCATCCCAAATTTTCCTGCCAAACAGCCAAATCCAGGTGGGATCCTGCCAAAATCTTCTGGGACGGAGCAGGGATGAGGCAGCAGCTCCAGATCCAGCCCAGCTCTGTTGGGAGAAACCCCTTGGGCAGCTCAGCCCTGCCCTCCCCGCTCCCCTCCCGTCCCGTTGGGGTTTTATGGACATTAATCACACTTCCAGTCAGTTCTCCCTTTATTTTCCAAGCACACAACAGCAGGGCAAACAAAAAAGGGGCTGAGCTGTTTGAGAAGGAAATCCCTGCGGAGCGTGAAGGCATCAGTCATTCCCAGAGATAAATATCCCATTGATTAATGGGAACTGGGGAAAATCCCACACCTGACCCCGGAGCCAGGGGGTTCCTCCAGCCCCGGGGAAGCAGAATTCCTGTTCGTGCCCGAGGGAAGGGGAAATATCCTTTAAATCCCTCCTGATCCGTGGGATTGTCCCAGGGCTGGCGCTGGCACAACGCTGCCCCTGCTCGGGGCCAAGGGCGCTGCTCCCACCCCGCTCTGCCCCTGCCGGGGGTGCCAGCCCGGCTGTGGCATTGGTGGCACCGCTGCCCCCTCGGGGCCGGGCATGGCTGGGCCCTGGCAGCTCATGGGACATTGGGAACCAGGACAAATCCACGGGTAAACATCCTTGGAAGGGTTTTTATGGGGTTTGTTCATCCCAGACACTCCAGCAGCTCCTTGGAGCCACAGGATTCCCCAGGGAAGGTCGGGGAGGGGCAGAATTCCCTGAGGGAGGGCCCGGGAAAGACAGAATTCCCTGAGGGAAGGTCGGGGAGGGGCAGAATTCCCTGAGGGAAGGTCGGGGAGGGGCAGAATTCCCTGAGGGAGGGCCCGGGAGGGGCAGAATTCCCTGAGGGAAGGTCGGGGAGGGGCAGAATTCCCCAGGGCTGCTTCTCCTGTGGGGCTGGAGGGAAACAAGAGGGGAAAATGAAATAATGGCTGTAAGAACTCCAGGCTTGAGGGGTGGATAAAAAACTCCCGAAAAACACGGGAGGGAGGGAGGGAGGGAGGGAGGGAGGGAGGGAGGGAGGGAGGGAGGGAGGGAGGGAGGGAGGGAGGGAGGGAGGGAGGGAGGGAGGGAGGGAGGGAGGGAGGGAGGGAGGGAGGGAGGGAGGGAGGGAGGGAGGGAGGAGGCTCCCGTGGATAATGGAGCTGCTGAGGAACATTTGCATGGCCTGAACCACATCGCTGGCAGAAACCCAGGGACTGCAGCCAAGGAAAGGCCGGGCTGGAGGGGTGGGAAGGGCAGGGAACGGGTTTGGAGCTGCGGAGGGGTGGGAAGGGCAGGGACAGCCCTGGGGCTGCAGGGAGGCAGGGAAAGCTCCTGGGAATGGGAATAAATCCTCTGGGATGTGGGGGTACTCCAGGGGAGAGGGGGAATCTGTCAGGAATGGGGATGTGTCCTTTGGGATGTGGGGGTGTTTCCCAGGAGAAGAAGTGGGAAAGCTCTCGGGAATGGGAATGGATCCTTTGGGATGTGGGGATACTCCAGGGGAGAGAGAGAAAGCTCTCAGGAATGGGAATGGATCCTTTGGGATGTGGGGGTGTTTCCCCAGAAGAGCAGGAAAGCCCTTGGGAATGAAGATGAATCTGTTGGGATGTGGGGATGTTCTCCCAGGAGAAGAGCAGGAAAGTTCTTGGGATGGGAATGAATCCTTTGGGATGTGGGGATGTTTTCCAGAAGAGCAGGAAAGTTCTTGGGAATGAGGAGGAATCGTTTGGGATGTGGGGATGTTTTCCAGAAGAGCAGGAAAGCCCTTGGGAATGAGGAGGAATCGTTTGGGATGTGGGGATGTTCTCCCAGGAGAAGAGTGGGAAAGCTCTTGGGATGGTAATGAATCCTTTGGGATGTGGGGATGTTGTCCCAGGAGAAGAGCAGGAAAGCTCTCGGGAATGGGAATAAATCCTCTGGGATGTGGGGATACTCCAGGGGAGAGAGAGAAAGCTCTCGGGAATGGGAATGAATCCTTTGGGATGTGGGGATGTTTTCCAGAAGAGCAGGAAAGCCCTTGGGAATGAGGAGGAATCCTTTGGGATGTGGGGATGTTGTCCCAGGAGAAGGGAGGGAAAGCTCTCAGGAACTGGAATGGATCCTTTGGGATGTGGGGATGTTCTCCCAGAAGAGAAATGGGAATGAGGGTGGATCCTTTGGGATGTTTCCCAGAAGAGCAGCAAAGCTCTTGGGAATGGGAACAAACCTTTTGGGATGTGAGGGTGTTTTCCCAGGAGAAGAGCAGCAAAGCTTTCAGGAATGAGGAGGAATCCTTTGGGATTTTTTTCCCCCGGAGAAGAGCAGGAAAGCTCTTGGCAATGGGAATGAATCCTCTGGGATGTGGGGATGTTCTCCCAGGAGAAGAGAGGGAAAGCTCTCAGGAATGGGAATGAATCCTTTGGGATGCGGGAATGTTTTCCCAGAAGAGCAGGAACAGTCTCAGGAATGAAGAGGAATCCTTTGGGATTTTTTTTTCCCCGGAGAAGAGCAGGAAAGCTCTCAGGAATGGATCCTTTGGGATGTGGGGAGCCTCCAAAGGAGAGAGGGAAATCTCTTGGGAATGGGAATGGATCCTCTGGGATGTGGAGATGTTCTCCCAGGAGAGCAGGAAAGCTCTTGGGAATGAGGAGGAATCCTCTGGGATGTGGGGATGTTCTCCCAGGAGAGCAGGAAAGCTTTCAGGAATGGGAAATCAAGGGAAAGTGGTGGAAATCAGGGAAAGAGGGTGAAAATTAAGGAAAAATTTGGGGAATTAAGGGAAAGGGGTGGAAATTAAGGGAAAGGGGTGGCAATCAAGGAAAGAGGGTGGAAATGAAGGAAAATTGTGGAAATTAAGAAAGAGGGACAGAAATCAAGGAAAAGGGGTGAAAATCCAGGAAAGGGGGTGGAAATTAAGGAAAATAGGTAGGGAATCAAGGAAAAGGGACAGAAATCAAGGAAAAGGGGTGGAAATTAGGGAAAGAGGTAGAAATAAAGGAAAAGGGTTGAAAATAAGGGGAAAATTTCAGAAATTGAGGGAAAATTGTGGAAATTAAGGAAAGGGGACAGAAATCAAGGAAGAAGGGTGGAAATTAAGGAAAGGGGGTGGAAATCAAGGAAAGAGGGTGGAAATGAAGGAAAATTGTGGAAATTAAGAAAGAGGGACAGAAATCAAGGAAAAGGGGTGAAAATCCAGGAAAAGGGGTGGAAATTAAGGAAAATAGGTTGGAATCAAGGAAAAGGGACAGAAAACAAGGAAAAGGGGTGGAAATTAGGGAAAGAGGTAGAAACAAATGAAAAGGGTTGAAAATAAGGGGAAAATTTCAGAAATTGAGGGAAAATTGTGGAAATTAAGGAAAAGGGACAGAAATCAAGGAAAAGGGGTGGAAATTAGGGAAAGAGGTAGAAATAAAGGAAAAGGGTTGAAAACAAGGGGAAAATTTCAGAAATTGAGGGAAAATTGTGGAAATTAAGGAAAGGGGACAGAAATCAAGGAAGAAGGGTGGAAATTAAGGAAAGGGGGTGGAAATCAAGGAAAGAGGGTGGAAATGAAGGAAAATTGTGGAAATTAAGAAAGAGGGACAGAAATCAAGGAAAAGGGGTGAAAATCCAGGAAAAGGGGTGGAAATTAAGGAAAATAGGTAGGGAATCAAGGAAAAGGGGTGGAAATTAGGGAAAGAGGTAGAAATAAAGGAAAAGGGTTGAAAACAAGGGGAAAATTTCAGAAATTGAGGGAAAATTGTGGAAATTAAGGAAAAGGGACAGAAATCAAGGAAAAGGGGGTGGAAATTAGGGAAAGAGGTAGAAATAAAGGAAAAGGGTTGAAAACAAGGGGAAAATTTCAGAAATAGAGGGAAAATTTTGGAAATTAAGGAAAAGGGACAGAAATCAAGGAAGAAGGGTGGAAATTAAGGAAAGGGGATGGAAATCAAGGAAAGAGGGTGGAAATGAAGGAAAATTGTGGAAATTAAGAAAGAGGGACAGAAATCAAGGAAAAGGGGTGAAAATCCAGGAAAAGGGGTGGAAATTAAGGAAAATAGGTAGGGAATCAAGGAAAAGGGGTGGAAATTAGGGAAAGAGGTAGAAATAAAGGAAAAGGGTTGAAAACAAGGGGAAAATTTCAGAAATTGAGGGAAAATTGTGGAAATTAAGGAAAAGGGACAGAAATCAAGGAAGAAGGGTGGAAATTAAGGGAAAGGGGTGGAAATCAAGGAAAGAGGGTGGAAATGAAGGAAAATTGTGGAAATTAAGAAAGAGGGACAGAAATCAAGGAAAAGGGGTGAAAATCCAGCAAAAGGGGTGGAAATTAAGGAAAATAGGTGGGAATCAAGGAAAAGGGACAGAAAACAAGGAAAAGGGGTGGAAATTAGGGAAAGAGATAGAAATAAAGGAAAAGGGTTGAAAACAAGGGGAAAATTTCAGAAATTGAGGGAAAATTGTGGAAATTAAGGAAAGGGGACAGAAATCAAGGAAAAGGGGTGGAAATCAAGGAAAGAGGGTGGAAATGAAGGAAAATTGTGGAAATTAAGAAAGAGGGACAGAAATCAAGGAAGAAGGGTGGAAATTAAGGAAAGGGGATGGAAATAAAGGAAAAGGGGATGGAAATAAAGGAAAAGGGGATGGAAATAAAGGAAAAGGGGATGGAAATAAAGGAAAAGGGGTGGAAATGAAGGAAAAGGGACAGAAATGAAGGAAAGGGGGTGTAAATAAAGGAAAGGGCATGGAAATTAAGGAAGAGTGGTGGGAACCAAGGATGGGACCCAGGCTCTGCCACAGATCCCCTGAGCGCCAGGGACGTTTCCCAGCCGGATCCCAACCATCCCCTCCGTGCTGGGCATTCCCAACCCAAACACTGCAGAAATTCCCATTTTTCCCCCTCTGGAGCCGCCCCGGGCTCCCTTTGCCAGTCAGAGCCGGATGGTCCCGGGGGAGTTGGGGACACCAAGGGCAGTGCCAGGACACCAAGGACACCGGGGAGGCTCCGGGAATTTCCTGCTGGAGGCACGGGAGGATCCTCCCGCTCCTGTTCCCACCGAGGGCTTTTCCCAGAGCTGATTCCAGGGTTTCCAAGAGAAGAAAACCCCAGGAATTTGGCCCCACAACCGGGGCTGGATTTGGGGTTTCCTGCCGAGCATCCCCAGCTCCCCAATCCCGCTGCACCCCAAATTTTGCTGCCAAACAGCAAAGGGCGGCTGGGCTGGGTTGTGGCTGTTCCAAAAAACTCATCCAGGGGGTTTGGGACGGATAGATTTTAAAAATAAAGGTGGACAGATAGATTTAAAAATAAAGATTTTAAAACTTCAGAGAGTTTGGGGATTGGCATTCCCTCCAGCCCTGGTTTCCCACATGGAGATTCCAAAGGGATATTCCCAGATTTTCCAGCACAGTTTGGTTGGCCATGAAGGGTTTGAATGTCCCAAAATTCGTGAGGCTGGAGCAGGAGCTCAAAGGAGGAGAAAGGGAAAGGGATCCTGTCCAGGGAATGGGATCCTGTCCAGGGAATGGGATCCTGTCCAGGGAATGGGATCCAACCCTGGGAATGGGATCCTGTCATAGGAATATGGGATCCTGTCTAGGGAAAAGGAACCTGGCCCTGGGAATGGGTTCTGGTCCCGGGAAAAGGGATCCTGTTCTGGGAATGGGATTCTGTTTTGAGAATGGGATCCTGTCCTGGGAATGAGAGCCCATCCTGGCAAAGGGATCTTGCCCTGGGAATGGGATCCTGTCCTGCAGAGCCCGTGGTGCTGTAGGGGTAAAATCAGGGATCTTCCATTCCCAGATTCCAAGATTTCTCTTTCCACCCCTCAAGCCTGGAGTTCTTACAGCCATTATTTCATTTTCCCCTCTTGTTTCCCTCCAGCCCCACAGGAGAAGCAGCCCTGGGGAATTCTGCCCCTCCCGGGCCCTCCCTCAGGGAATTCTGCCCCTCCCGGGCCCTCCCTCAGGGAATTCTGCCCCTCCCGGGCCCTCCCTCAGGGAATTCTGCCCCTCCCAGACCTTCCCTCAGGGAATTCTGCCCCTCCTGGGCCCTCCCTCAGGGAATTCTGCCCCTCCCGGGCCCTCCCTCAGGGAATTCTGCCCCTCCCCGACCTTCCCTGGGGAATCCTGTGGCTCCAAGGAGCTGCTGGAGTGTCTGGGATGAACAAACCCCATGAAAACCCTTCCAAGGA
This sequence comes from Ammospiza nelsoni, assembly GCF_027579445.1. Classification (NCBI taxonomy): domain Eukaryota; kingdom Metazoa; phylum Chordata; class Aves; order Passeriformes; family Passerellidae; genus Ammospiza; species Ammospiza nelsoni. Next base: position 4,135,669 of record NC_080662.1, read on the forward strand.
TGTTTACCCGTGGATTTGTCCTGGTTCCCAATGTCCCGTGAGCTGCCAGGGCCCAGCCATGCCCGGCCCCGAGGGGACAGCGGTGCCACCAATGCCACAGCCGGGCTGGCACCCCCGGCAGGGGCAGAGCGGGGTGGGAGCAGGGCCCTTCTCCCAGTAAGGGATCCCATTCCCAGTAAGGGATCCCATTCCCAAAATAGGATCCTATTCCCAGGGCCAGATCCCATTACCAGGGCTGGATCCCTTTCTCCAGAGAGGGTTCAGTTCTCAGGACAGGATCTCATTCCCCTGACAGAATCCCATTCCCAGGACCAGACCCCATTCCATGGGTTGGATCCCTTTCCCCGACCAGATCCCTTCCCCAGGGCTGGATGCCATCCCCATGGTAGGATCCCATTCTCATGGCAGGATCCCATTCCCTGGGTTGGATCCCATTCCCAGGACAGGATACTTTTCACATGACAGGATCCCATTCCCAGGACATGATCCCACTCCCAGACAGGATCCCTTTCTCCAGAGAGGGTTCAATTCCCAGGACAGGATCCCATTCCTTGGGTTGGATCCCATTCCTGGGGTTAGATCCCATTCCCAGGGCTGGATCCCATTCCCAAAACAGGATCCCATTCCCAGAACAGGATCCCATTCCCAGGGCTGGATCCCACTCCCAGATCAGGATCCCATTCCCAGGACAAGATCCCATTCCAAAGACCAGATCCTTTTCCCTGGGGTTAGATCCCATTCCCAGGACAGGATCCCATTCCTGGGGTTAGATCCCATTCCCAGGGCTGGATCCCATTCCCAGGACAAGATCCCTTTCCCAGAACAGGATCCCATTTCCAGGACAGGATCCCATTCCCCTGACATGATCTTATTCCCAGTACAGGATTCCATTCCTGGGGTTAGATCCCATTCCCAGGGCTGGATCCCATTCCCAGAACAGGATCCCATTCCCAGGACAAGATCCCATTCCAAAGACCAGATCCTTTTCCCTGGGGTTAGACCCCATTCCCAGGACAGGATCCCATTCCCAGGACAGGATCCCATTCCCCTGACAGGATCCCATTCCCAGGACAAGATCCCATTCCCAGGGCTGGATCCCATTCCCAGGGCTGGATCCCATTCCCAGGACAGGATCCCATTCCCAGGACAGGATCCCATTCCCCTGACAGGATCCCATTCCCAGGACAAGATCCCATTCCCAGGACAAGATCCCATTCCCAGGGCTGGATCCCATTCCCAGGACAAGATCCCATTCCAAAGACCAGATCCTTTTCCCTGGGGTTAGACCCCATTCCCCTGACAGGATCCCATTCCCAGGACAAGATCCCATTCCCCTGACCAGCTCCCATTCCCAGGACAGGATCTCATTCCCCTGACAGGATCCCATTCCCAGGACAGGATTCCATTCCTGGGGTTAGATCCCATTCCCAGGACAGGATCCCATTCCCAGGACAAGATCCCATTCCCCTGACAGGATCCCATTCCCAGGACAGGATCCCATTCCCAGGACAGGATCCCATTCCCAGGACAGGATCCCATTCCCCTGACCAGCTCCCATTCCCAGCGAGGGCAGGAACTTTCCAGGCCATTTCCAGGCCCCCTTTCCCCCCTCCCCAGGCTGCTCCACCCCCGAATTCCCCGTTCTGTCCCTCCCGCGCTCCGCCCTGGGTTTAATCCAGGATCTGGGCTGGGTTTGCTCTGTGTTTGTTCCCCCATCCGAGGTTAATCCCGCTTTGTGCTCAAACAGCGCCGCTCGTTCCGGCGCCTGACCCGCTCCTGGCCCGTTCCAGCCCCGGTTTGCCCTGCAGGGCTCCGGCAGGGAACGCTCGGGAGTTTTGGTTCCGGCCGCTCCTTCCCGGCGGCTCCTGCCCCGCTCGGCCACAAAGGGAACGGAACATTCGTGTTTGGCCTCGGATTTGGCTCCTCTCAGCAGCTCCGGGAGTGCAGAGTGTTTTCAGCGGGTGTAAAACCGCTCTGGAGCGGGGCCAGGAATGCTGAGCTGGAATTGCTGATTTTAGCCCAGTCTGGGACCCCAAATCCTGGATTTTAGTTCAGTCTGGGACCCAAAAATCCTGGATTTTAGCCCAGTCTGGGACCCCAAATCCTGGATTTAATTCAGTCTGGGACCCCAAATCCTGGATTTTAGCCCAGTCTGTGACCCCAAATCCTGGATTTAATTCAGTCTGGGACCCCAAATCCTGGATTTAATTCAGTCTGGGACCCCAAATCCTGGATTTTAGCCCAGTCTGGGACCCCAAATCCTGGATTTTAGCCCAGTCTGTGGTGCAGAATCCTTGATTTTAGCCTGGTTTCTGACCCCAAATCCTGGATTTTAGCCCAGTCTGGGACCGCAAATCCTGGATTTTAGTTCAGTCTGGGACCCAAAAATCCTCAATTTTAGTTCAGTCTGTGACCCCAAATCCTGGATTTTAGCCCAGTCTGTAACCCAGGTTCTTGATGTTAGCCGGGTCTCTGACCCAAAAATCCTTCGTTTTAACCTGGTCTGTGACCCCAAATCTTTCATTTTAGCCTGGTTAGTGGCCCCAAATCCTTGATTTCATCCCAGTCTGTGACCCCAAATCCTTTTAGCCCAGCCTGTGACCCCAAATCCTTTCTTTAGCCCACTCTCTGAACCAAATTCCTTAATTTTAGTCCAGTCTGTGACTCCAAATCCTTGTTTTTAACCTTGTCTGTGACCCCAAATCTTATTTTAGCTCAGTCTGTGACCCAGATTCTTGATTTTACCCCAGTCTGTGACCCCAAATCCTTGATTTTAGCCTGGTTTCTGACCCCAAATCCTGGATTTTAGCCCAGTCTGGGACCCAAAAATCCTCAATTTTAGTTCAGTCTGAGACCCCAAATCCTTGGTTTTAACCTGGTCTGTGACCCCAAATCCTTGATTTTAGCTCAGTCTGGGACCCCAGATCCTGGATTTTAGCCCAGTCTCTGAGACAAAAATCCTCAATTTTAGTCCAATCTGTGACCCAAAAATCTTTAATTTTAGTCCAATCTGTGACCCCAAATTTTGGATTTTAACCTGGTCTGTGTCCCCAAATCTTTCATTTTATCCCAGTCTGTGACCCCAAATCCTGGATTTTAGCCCAGTCTCTGAACCAAAAATCTTTAATTTTAGTCCAGTCTGGGACCCCAAATCTCTCATTTTAGCCTGGTTAGTGACCCCAAATCCTTGATTTCATCCCAGTCTGTGACCCCAAATCCTTTTAGCCCGGTCTGTGACCCCAAATCCTGGATTTTAGCTCGGTCTGTGACACCAAATCCTTTCTTTAGCCCAGTCTCTGATCCAAAATTCCTTCATTTTAATCCAGTCTGTGACTCCAAATCCTTGTTTTTAACCTGGTCTGTGACCCCAAATCTTATTTTAACTCAGTCTGTGACCCAGATTCTTGATTTTACCCCAGCCTGTGACCCCAAATCCTGGATTTTAGCCCAGTCTGGGACCCAAAAATCCTCAATTTTAGTTCAGTCTGAGACCCCAAATCCTTGGTTTTAACCTGGTCTGTGACCCCAAATCCTTGATTTTAGCCCAGCCTGTGACCCCAAATCCTGGATTTTAGCTCGGTCTGTGACACCAAATCCTTTCTTTAGCCCAGTCTGGGACCCAAAATTCCTCAATTTTAGTTCAGTCCGTGACCCCAAATCCTTGGTTTTAACCTGGTCTGTGACCCCCAATCTTATTTTAGCCCAGTCTGTGACCCAGATTCTTGACTTTAACCTGGTCTGGGACCCCAAATCCTTGATTTTAGCCTGGTTTCTGACCCCAAATCCTGGATTTTAGCCCAGTCTGAGATCCAAAAATCCTCAATTTTAGTTCAGTCTGAGACCCCAAATCCTTGTTTTTAACCAGTCTGTGACCCCAAATCTTATTTTAACTCAGTCTGTGACCCAGATTCTTGATTTTACCCCAGTCTGTGACCCCAAATCCTGGATTTTAGCCCAGTTAGTGACCCCAAATTCTGGATTTTAGCTCTATCTCTGACCCCAAATCTTTGATTTTATCCTGATCTGGGGTCCCAAATCATTGATTTTAGCTCAGTTTCTGACACCAAATCCTTGATTTTAGCCCTTTCTCTGACCCAATTCTGCCACTTCACCTGCCACAAATGGATTTTAGCCCAGTCTGGGACCCAAAAATCCTCAATTTTAGTTCAGTCCGTGACCCCAAATCCTTGGTTTTAACCTGGTCTTTGACCCCAAATCTTATTTTAGCCCAGTCTGTGATCCAGATTCTTGACTTTAACCTGGTCTGGGACCCCAAATCCTTGATTTTAGCCCAGTTAGTGACCCCAAATTCTGGATTTTAGCTCAGCCTGTAACCCCAAATCCTGGATTTTAGCTCTATCTCTGACCCCAAATCTTTGATTTTATCCTGATCTGGGGTCCCAAATCATTGATTTTAGCTCAGTTTCTGACACCAAATCCTTGATTTTAGCCCTTTCTCTGACCCAATTCTGCCACTTCACCTGCCACAAATGCACAGAGTTATTCAAGGCAGGATGAGGAACTTTTGCAGCTCTTAATCTGCTTTTTGTTTGTTTTTTTTTTTTTTTTTTTTTTGCCTTGGCCAAATAAAATAAATATTTTTTTTTAAGTGTTTTCTTTACTGCTTACCAACTTGGGATCCAGGTGGGAAATGCTGCTGCAGTTGTCACTGGAACCTGAGGAAATAAAAATACCCTGATGGAATTCCAGCCCTAATTTTGTCAATTTTGGGCTTTTTTCGTGCTGGGATTCAGCAGCTCCAACGCCCTCAGAGCGTCCCCACCTTTGCCTCACTCAGCTCCTGTGGGATCTCAGCACCTCAGGATGGAGGTGCAGAGAGGCCGAGACCACCCTTGGGGGGCTCGGGAGTCCTGGAATGTTGCCAGAAGTGTCTGGTGGCTGCACTTTGATCCTGCACAGGAGACGACACCTGTATGAGGACTGGGAAGGTTTCACTGGGTGAATGGTGAAGGGATAAGTTAATTAGGGTGTAAAACACCTGGAGTATTGTATCCAGTTCTGGGCCCCTCACTTTAAGAGGGACGTTGAGTTACTTGAGCGTGTCCAGAGGAGAGCAACGAAACTAATAAGGGGCTTGGAACACAAGCCATACGAAGAGCGACTGAGGGAGCTGGGGTTGTTCAGCCTGGAGAAAAGGAGACTCAGGGGCGACCTCATCGCTCTCTACAACTTCCTGAAGGGTGCCTGTGGTGAGCTGGGGGTCGGCCTCTTTCTCCGGGCGACAACAGATAGAACAAGAGGACACAGTCTCAAGTTGCGTCAAGTGAGATGTAAGTTAGAATTAAGAAGGAAATATTTCACAGAAAGAGTGGTCAGAAACTGGAATCATTTACCCAGTGAGGTGGTAGAGGCATCATCCCTTGAAGAATTTAAAAAAAGACTGGATGTGGCACTTGCTGCCATGATCTAGCTGAACAGTTAGAACATCGGCTGGACTTGATGATCTTATAGGTCTCTTCCAGTCTTGAAAATTCTGTGATTCTGTGATTCTGTTTAGGATTTCTGTACAGGGGGGTCTAAAGAAGTAAGATGGAGGAATTGGGGCGTGTCCTGTTCTTCTTCTTCTTCTTCTTCTTCTTGGCCTCCATCTTCTGTGGTGGTGGTGGCACTTTGGGATTGGTTATTACTAAAAGTGCACCGGTTAATAAGGGTAGAAGGTATTGGGGAGAAATGATAAATATTGTACACGTAACTTCGGGTATAAAGATAAGTGACCGCCCCGGGGGCTCGCAGTGTGCTCATGGCTGGCTGCTGTGCAGACCTCTGTTGGGCTGAAAGAAAATCTTTTAGATAAACAATTAATAAACACCGAGACCGAGACAAGATCAGAGGTCTCTCCTCGTCCTTTGAAGCGTCGGCTCTTCAAGGCCATCCCTGGGCCTTTCCAGGCCACCTAAACAGCAACACAGAAAAACCCTACAAGCTCCTGCTTTGTTTCCCACCCCAATAATCCCAATTTTGGCTGGGAAGAGGAAAACCAGGATTTCCTGCTCTTTTCTTTCCACCTGCTCCCAGGTTTGCCAAACAAAAATCAATTTTCTCATCATCACCTGCAGGAAGCTGAGCCCTCCAAAACCTCCCAGCCCAGCCCAATCCATCCATCCATCACCTTTATTTAAATTTTTATTATTGTTTTATTTGCTTTTGGCCAGGCCCCGGCGAGGTTTGGAGCAGGTGACAAGAGCAAGGTGCAGATTGATGCTCTGCCCAGGAGAAATGGGGATAAATAGTGGATAAATGTTGGATAAATAGGGAATAATCCCTCCTTTCAGCAGCTCCAAAGGGGCTGGGGAGGGAGAGGTGGCAGGGAAAATTTCCAGAAAAAATCTTGGAGGGAGGGGGGAAATATCGGACATTTCCTGAAGGATTTGTTGGGAGTGCGAGCACGGAAAAACGGGGCAAAGGAAATGAGGAAATGGGCGGAAATTGAGATTTTGGTGGTTCAAAGAAATTCTGCTTCCACACCCTGGGAGCTGCAGGCTCTGGGCAAGGAGAGGAATCTCCAGAAATTCCCAAATTCCCGCTCCAGGATTCTGGCAGTGAGATTTGCTCAGTGTTCGATGGAAAAACCTCCAATATTTCCATGGAGTTTCCTGGGAATCTGCAGCAGGAGCAGGGAAGGATTGGTGCCAATTTATCCCCATTCCTTCTTTTTTTCATGGAATTTTGGGGATTTGAGGACCTTCTGCAGGAGCATGGAAGGATTGGTGCCAAATTATTCCCATTCCTTCTTTTTTTCCATGGAATTTTGGAGATTTTGGGAATCTGCTGCAGGAGCAGGGAAGGATTGGTGCCAACTCATCCCCATTCCCTCCATTTTTAATGGAATTTTGGGGATTTGAGGATCTTCTGCAGGAGCTTGGAAGGATTGGTGCCAACCTGAGGGTCATCCCCATTTCCTCTTTTTTTTCCCTGGAATAAATAGGGAATAATCCCTCCTTTCAGCAGCTCCAAAGGGGCTGGGGAGGGAGAAGTGGCAGGGAAAATTTCCAGAAAAAATCTTGGAGGGAGGGCGGAAATATCGGACATTTCCTGAAGGATTTGTTGGGAGTGCGAGCACGGAAAAACGGGGCAAAGGAAATGAGGAAATGGGCAAAAATTGAGATTTTGGTGGTTCAAAGAAATTCTGCTTCCACATGCTGGGAGCTGCAGGCTCTGGGCAAGGAGAGGAATCTCCAGAAATTCCCAAATTCCCGCTCCAGGATTCTGGCAGTGAGATTTTCTCAGTGTTCGATGGGAAAACCTCCAATATTTCCATGGAGTTTTTCCCCAAATATTCCTGGTTTTTTATGGAAATCTGCAGCATCCCCAGCTGTGGCTCTGGATGAATCCCTGCAGGTTTTGCTGCTGGATTTCGTGGTGGATCCCCACGGAATTCCTGATTTGGGGTGGGGACGGTTGGAACCAGCCGGGATTTGGGGCCTCTCGGTGCCCGTTTCACCCGAGACGCCCCAATTTTGGGAATGTCGGGGAACTGAATCCCCTGGTGGGTTTTTATGGGACTTTGGGGGATTTTGGGAATGTGGGAATTTGGGAATGTGGGAATTTGGGAATTTTTTTGGAATTTGGGGATGTGGGAATGTGGGGATTTGGGGATTTTTTTGGGAATTTGGGGATCTTTGGGAATTTTGGGGGATTTGGGGGAATTTGAGGATTTTTGGGAATGTGGGGATTTTTGGGAATGTGGGGATTTTTGGGAATGTGGGGATTTGGGGATTTTGGGGAATTTGGGGATTTTTTTGGAATTTGGGGATTTTGGGGAATTTGGGAACTTTTGGGAATGTGGGGATTTGGGAATGTGGGAATTTGGGAACTTTTGGGAATTTGGGGATTTTTTTGGAATTTGGGGATTTTTTGGGAATTTTAGGGGATTTGGGGATTTTTTTTGGAATGTGGGAATTTGGGAATGTGGGAATTTTGGGGGATTTTTTTGGAATTTGGGGATTTTTGGGAATGTGGGAATTTGGGAACTTTTGGGAATGTGGGGATTTGGGAATGTGGGGATTTGGGGATTTTTTTGGAATTTGGGGATTTTTTGGGAATGTGGGGATTTTTGGGAATGTGGGAATTTGGGAATGTGGGAATTTGGGGATTTTTTTGGAATTTGGAAATTTTGGGGGATTTTTTGGGAATTTGGGAACTTTTGGAAATGTGGGAATTTGGGGATTTTTTGGGAATTTTGGGGGATTTGGGGATTTTTGGGAATGTGGGAATTTGGGAATGTGGGAATGTGGGATTTTTTTGGAATTTGGAAATTTTGGGGGATTTTTGGGAATTTGGGGATTTTTGGGAATGTGGGGGTTTGGGGATTTTTTGGGAATTTGGGAACTTTTGGGAATGTGGGAATTTGGGGATTTTTTTGGAATTTGGGGATTTTTGGGAATTTGGGGATTTGGGGATTTTTTGGGAATTTGGGAATTTTGGGGGATTTTGGGGAATTTGGGGATTTTGGGAATGTGGGACTTTGGGGATTTTTTGGGAATGTGGGGATTTTTGGGAATGTGGGAATTTGGGGATTTTTTGCAAATTTGGGAACATTTGGGAATGTGGGAATTTGGGGATTTTTGGGAATGTGGGGATTTTTGGGAATTTGGGGATTTTTGGGAATGTGGGGATTTGGGAATGTGGGAATTTGAGGATTTTTTGGGAATGTGGGAATTTGGGGATCTTTGGGAATTTTGGGGGATTTGGGGGAATTTGAGGATTTTTGGGAATGTGGGAATTTGGGAATGTGGGAATTTAGGGATTTTTTTTTGGAATTTGGGAATTTTGGGGGATTTTTGGGAATTTGGGGATTTTTGGGAATGTGGGATTTTGGGGATCTTTGTGAATTTTTGTGAATTTTTTGTGAATTTTCGGGAATTTGGGGATTTTTGCTGCCGCAGTTCCCGAGTTTGGGTCGGGAATTCGCGACCAGGAGAAATCAAAAACTCTGCAGCGGCTCCAGGAGGAGCTGCAGGCTGGAAAACTCCTCCCAAAATGGATTTTTCCCCACCCAAAATGGATTTTTCCCCTCCCAAAATGGATTTTTCCCCTCCCAAAATTGATTTTTCCCCTCCCAAATTAATTTTTCCCCCCCAAAATGGATTTTCTTCCTCCAAAATGGATTTTTCCCCTCCAAAATGGATTTTCTTCCTCCCAAAATGGATTTTTCCCCTCCCAAAATGGATTTTCCCCACCAAAATTGATTTTTCCCCTTCCAAAATGGATTTTTCCCCCTCCCAAAATGAATTTTCCCCTCCCAAAATGGATTTTCCCCTCCCAAAATTGATTTTTCCTCTCCAAAAATGGATTTTTCCCACCCAAAATGGATTTTTCCCCTCCCAAAATGGATTTTCTTCCTCCCAAAATGGATTTTCCCCTCCCAAAATGGATTTTTCCCCTCCCAAATTAATTTTTCCCCTCCCAAAATGGATTTTCTTCCTCCAAAACGGATTTTTCCCTCCCAAAATGGATTTTCCCCTCCAAAATTGATTTTTCCCCTTCCAAAATGGATTTTTCCCCCTCCCAAAATGAATTTTCCCCTCCCAAAATGGATTTTCCCCTCCCAAAATTGATTTTTCCTCTCCAAAAATGGATTTTCCCCCTCCAAAATGGATTTTTCCCCACCCAAAATGGATTTTTCTCCTCCCAGGAGAATTTTCCTTTTTCTAGAACGGATTTTCCTCCTCCCAGAATGGATTTTCCTCTCCTGGCACAGATTTCCCTCCCCCAAGGACGGACTTGTCTTTTCCCAGAAGGATTTTCACCCTCCCACAATGGATTTTCCTCCTTCGAGTCCAGATTTTCCTCTCTCCAGGAGGATTTTCTCCCTCCCAAAATGGATTTTTCTCCTCCAAGGATGGATTTTCCTCCTCCCAAAAGGATTTTCCTCCCCCCAAATTGGATTTTCCTCCTCCCAGTCCAGATTTTCCTCTCTCCGGGAGAATTTTCCTCCTCCCAAAATGGATTTTCCTCCTCTCAAAAGGATTTTCCTTTTCCCAAAATGGATTTTCCCCCCGAGGATCTCCGGCACCGCTGATCCCTCAGGGATCCCTTCCCTCATCCCCAAGGAATCACAAACCACAAAAATCACCACGAAAATTCCGATTTTTATTCCCTCGAGCTCCAGTGACACAACTGCAGCAGTAATTTCACACCCACACCCTGCATCGGTAAACAGTGAAGAAAACATTTTTTATTTTTACTTTTATTTTTATTTTTATTTTTATTTTTGGCAAGGCAAAAAATCCAAAGGGGAAAAAAAAAAAAAAAAAGGGGGATTAAGATTTGGAAATTTCCTCATCCTGCCTTGAAATCTTTGTGCGTTTGTGGCGGAATTGGGTCAGGCTGGGCTAAAATCCAAGATTTCAGCTCAGAATTGCAGCAAAACCCCAAAAGGCAAACGTGGATGGGATTTGGGATTTGGGATTTAGGATTTGGGATTTGGGATTCGGGATTTGGGGATTTGGGGATTTGGGGATTTGGGATTTGGGATTTGGGGATTTGGGGATTTGAGGATTGGGGATTTGGGGATTTGGGATTTGGGGATCTGGGATTTGGGGATTTGGGATTTGGGGATTTGGGGATTTGGGATTTGGGGATTTGGGGATTTGGGATTTGGGATTGGGGATTTGGGGATTTGGGGATTTGGGGATTTGGGATTTGGGGATTTGGGGATTTGGGATTTTGGGATTGGGGATTTGGGATTTGGGGATTTGGGATTGGGGATTTGGGATTTGGGGATTTGGGATTTGGGATTTGGGGATTTGGGATTTTGGGATTGGGGATTTGGGATTTGGGGATTTGGGGATTTGGGGATTTGGGGATTGGGGATTTGGGGATTTGAGGATTTGGAATTTGGGATTTGGGATTGGGGATTTGGGATTTGGGATTTGGGATTTGGGGATTTGGGGATTTGGGATTTGGGATTTGGGGATTGGGGATTTGGGGATTGGGGATTTGGGATTTGGGATTCGGGATTTGGGGATTTGGGGATTTGGGATTTGGGGATTTGGGGATTTGGGATTGGGGATTTGGGATTTGGGATTGGGGATTTGGGATTTGGGATTTGGGGATTTGGGATTTGGGATTGGGGATTTGGGATTTGGGGATTTGGGGATTTGGGATTTGGGATTTGGGGATTTGGGATTTTGGGATTGGGGATTTGGGATTTGGGGATTTGGGATTGGGGATTTGGGGATTTGGGGATTTGGGATTTGGGATTTGGGGATTTGGGATTTGGGGATTTGGGGATTTGGGATTTGGGGATTTGGGATTTTGGGATTGGGGATTTGGGATTTGGGGATTTGGGATTTGGGGATTTGGGGATTTGGGATTTGAGGATTTGGAATTTGGGATTTGGGATTTGGGGATTTGGGGTTTGGGATTTGGGGATTTGGGGATTTGGGATTTGGGGATTTGGGATTTGGGATTTGGGGATTTGGGGATTTGGGGATTTGGGATTTGGGGATTTGGGGATTTGGGATTTGGGGATTTGGGATTTGGGATTTGGGGATTTGGGGATTTGGGGATTTGGGGATTTGGGATTTGGGATTGGGGATTTGGGGATTTGGGGATTTGGGATTTGGGGATTTGGGATTTGAGGATTTGGAATTTGGGATTTGGGATTGGGGATTGGGGATTTGGGGATTTGGGATTGGGGATTTGGGGATTTGGGATTTGGGATTGGGGATTTGGGATTTGGGGATTTGGGATTGGGGATTGGGGATTGGGGATTTGGGATTTGGGGATTTGGGATTTGGGATTTGAGGATTGGGGATTTGGGGATTTGGGATTTGGGGATTTGGGATTTGGGATTCGGGATTTGGGGATTTGGGGATTTGAGGATTTGGAATTTGGGATTTGGGGATTTGGGGATTTGGGATTTGGGATTTGGGATTTGGGGATTTGGGGATTTGGGATTTGGGGATTTGGGATTTGGGGATTTGGGGATTTGGGATTTGGGGATTTGGGATTTTGGGATTGGGGATTTGGGATTTGGGGATTTGGGATTGGGGATTTGGGGATTTGGGATTTGGGATTGGGGATTTGGGATTTGGGGATTTGGGATTTGGGATTTGGGGATTTGGGATTTTGGGATTGGGGATTTGGGATTTGGGGATTTGGGATTTGGGGATTTGGGGATTTGGGATTTGAGGATTTGGAATTTGGGATTTGGGATTTGGGGATTTGGGGTTTGGGGATTTGGGGATTTGGGATTTGGGGATTTGGGATTTGGGATTTGGGGATTTGGGGATTTGGGGATTTGGGATTTGAGGATTGGGGATTTGGGATTTGGGGATTGGGGATTTGGGATTTGGGGATTTGGGGATTTGGGATTTGGGGATTTGGGATTTGGGGATTTGGGGATTTGGGGATTTGGGATTTGGGGATTTGGGGATTTGGGATTTGGGGTTTGGGATTTGGGGATTTGGGATTTGGGGATTTGGGGATTTGGGGATTTGGGATTGGGGATTTGGGGATTTGGGATTTTGGGGGTTTGGGGATTTGGGATTTGGGGATTTGGGATTTGGGGATTGGGGATTTGGGGATTTGGGGTTTGGGGATTTGGGATTTTGGGGGTTTGGGGATTTGGGATTTGGGGATTTGGGATTTGGGGATTGGGGATTTGGGGATTTGGGATTTGGGATTTGGGATTTGAGGATTTGGGATTTGGGGATTTGGGATTTGGGATTTGAGGATTGGGGATTTGGGGATTTGGGATTTGGGGATTTGGGATTTGGGGATTTGGGATTTGGGATTGGGGATTTGGGGATTTGGGGATTTGGGATTTGGGGATTTGGGGATTTGGGGATTGGGGATTGGAGATTGGGGATTTGGGATTGGGGATTTGGGGATTTGGGGATTTCGGATTTGGGGATTGGAGATTGGGGATTTGGGGATTTGGGGTTTGGGGATTTGGGGATTTGGGATTTGGGGATTTGGGGATTTGGGATTTGGGGACTGGAGATTGGGGATTGGAGATTGGGGATTTGGGGATTTGGGATTGGGGATTTGGGATTTGGGGATTTGGGGATTTGGGATTTGGGGATTGGAGATTGGGGATTGGAGATTGGGGATTTGGGGATTTGGGATTGGGGATTTGGGATTGGGGGTTTGGGATTTGGGATTGGGGATTTGGGATTTGGGATTTGGGGATTTGGAGATTTGGGATTTGGGATTTCCCTGCGGATCCAGCAGCAGCTGCAGAATTGGGAACATTCCTGTTGCGGGTGAGAGCTCTGCACTGGGTTTGGTGGGGACCCAGGGGATCCACGGGGATTTTCCTTTTCCCAGAAGGGATTTTCCTGCTCCCAAAATGGATTTTCCCCCTCCCAGGATTTTCCTCCTCCTAAAATGGATTTTCCTTTTCCCATAATGGATTTTCCCTTTTCCAAAATTGATTTTCCTTTTTTTCCAGAATGGATTTTCCTTTTTTCGTAATGGATTTTCCTTTTTCCAAAATGGCCTTTTCTTTTTCCAGAATGGATTTTCCTCCCCCTAGGATGGATCTTCCTTTCTCTAAAATGCATTTTCCTCCTCCCATAATGGATTTTCCTTTTCCCATAATGGATTTTCTTTTTTTCCAAAAAGGATTTTCCTTTTTCCAGAATGGATTTTCCTCCTCCCGAAACGTATTTTCCTTTTCCAAAACGGATTTTCCATTTTCCCAAAATAGATTTTCCATTTTCCAAAGTGCATCTTCCTTTCTCCAAAATGCATTTCCCTTTTTCCAGAAGGGATCTTCCTCCTCCCAAATTGCCTTTTCCTTTTTCCAGACTGCATTTCCCTTTTTCCAAAATGCCTTTTCCTTTTCCCATAATGCATTTTCCTTTTTCCAGACTGCATTTTCCTTTTCCCAACATGGATTTTCCATTTCCCAGACTGCATTTTCCTTTTTCCAGACTGCATTTTCCATTTCCCAACATTCCTTTTCCATTTCCCAGAATGCATTTTCCATTTCCCAACATGGATTTTCCATTTCCCAAAATGCCTTTTCCTTTTCCCATAATGCATTTCCCTTTTCCCAGCCTGCATTTTCCTTTTCCCAACATGGATTTTCCATTTCCCAGACTGTACATTCCTTTTCCCAGACTGCATTTTCCTTTTCCCAAAATGCCTTTTCCTTTTTCCAGACTGCATTTTCCTTTGTCCAAAATGCCTTTTCCTTTTTCCAGAATGCATTTTCCTTTTCCCAACATGGATTTTCCATTTCCCAACATGGATTTTCCATTGCCCAACATTGATTTTCCATTTCCCAGACTGCATTTTCCATTTCCCAGACTGCATTTTCCTTTTCCCAACATGGATTTTCCTTTTTCCAGACTGCATTTTCCATTTCCCAACATGGATTGTCCATTTCCCAGACTGTACATTCCTTTTCCCAAAATGCATTTTCCATTTCCCAGACTGCATTTTCCATTTCCCAGACTGCATTTTCCATTTCCCAAAATGCATTTTCCATTTCCCAACATGGATTTTCCTTTTCCCAACATGGATTTTCCATTTCCCAACATGGATTTTCCTTTTTCCAGCCTGCATTTTCCATTTCCCAGCCTGCATTTTCCGTTTCCCAGCCTGCATTTTCCATTTCCCAGCCTGCATTTCCCTTTTTCCAAAATGCCTTTTCTTTTTTCCAGACTGCATTTTCCATTTCCCAACATGGATTTTCCATTTCCCAGCCTGCATTTTCCGTTTCCCAGCCTGCATTTTCCGTTTCCCAGCCGGATTTCCCCCTCCCAGCCCGATCAGCAGCGCATTCCCAGCAGATCCCGGCTGATTTTTGCTCCCACCCCTCGGGATCTCCCCCTGTGCCAGGATCCCAACCCCTTCCCCACACCCCACCCTCAGCACTTCTGTCCCTACTCCCAGGTTACTCCGAGGAGCAGCTGAGCCCCCCCGAGGCACAAACACCCCCGGAGCACCCACAAGAGGAGGAGGAGGGAGCAGCACCAAAAGCTGGGATTATCCCGCATTTCCCCACATTAAATCCCCCCAATCCCATCTCCAGGAGTTTTCCGGGCTCTCCTGGCTCTCTCCGGCTTCTCAAGGAAAAACTTCAGCTCTGAGAGCTCCAACCCCGCCGAGGGCAGGAGCATCCAGAGCGATTTTCCCACTTTTAAGGCACAGGGAACTTTTGGTGCAGGGATTTATTGGGTTAAGACACAACAAAAAGGCAGCAAAAAGCAAATTTCACACTGGGATTGCTCCCACAAGGCACACGTGGCACCCCCGAGGGGGATCCTGCATTTTCCTGCTCCTAAAATTGTGGGGAAAGGGTGAAAACTGCTCAGGGTCACCCCAAAAACCACGGGAAAGGGTGAGATGTGTTCGGGGTCACCCCAAAAACCAGACCTGGGTGATGGGACAGCCCCAGAGATGCCAGGGGACATCCCAAGGAGGGGGGACGTGGATCTGGAACTGCATCCCAACAATCCCTCCCTGGCTGCTGAAATTCCATGGGAGGAGCTAAACGATGGAATTTGGCTTGGGAAGGATGGAATTGATCCCTGGAACTGGAATTTGCACATCCAGGATCCCAAAAATCCCCCCTTGGCTGCTGATGTCCCAAGGCAGCGGCTGAGGGATGGAATTGGGTTTGGGAAAAATGGAATTGATCCCTGGAACTGGAATTTGCACATCCAGGGTCCCAAAAATCCCTCCTGATCTCCAAAGGGAGCAGCCAAAAGATGGAATTTGGTTTGGGAAGAGAAATTTCCATGGGGACATGGAGCCTGGAATTTGAATTTGCACATCCAGGATCCCACAACTCCCTCCTTGGCTGCTGAAATTCCAAGGGAGAGGCTGAAGGATGGAATTGATCCTGGATTCAAATGGGAAATGGAGCCTGAATTTGAATTTGCACATCCAGGGTCCCAAAATTCCCTCCTGGTCTCCAAAGGGAGCAGCTGGAGGATGGAATTTGGTTTGGGAAGAGCCATTCACAAATGGGAAATGGACTCTGGAACTGGAATTTCCACATCCAGGGTCCCAAAATTCCCTCCTGATCTCCAAAGGGAGCAGCCAAAAGATGGAATTTGGTTTGCAAGAGCCATCCTCAAATGGGAAATGGAGCCTGAATTTGAATTTGAACATCCAGAATCCCAAAAATCCCTCCTTGGCTGCTGATCTCGCAAGGGAGCAGCTGAGGGATGGAATTTGGTTTGGGAAGGATGGAATTGATCCCTGGATTCAAAGGGGAAATGGAGCCTGAATTTGAATTTGCACATCCAGGATCCCAAAAATCCCCCCTTGGCCGCTGATGTCCCAAGGGAGCAGCTGAGGGATGGAATTTGGTTTGGGAAGGATGGAATTGATCCCGGATTCAAAGGGGAAATGGAGCCTGGAACTGGAATTTTCACATCCAGGGTCCCAAAAATCCCTCCTGATCTCCAAAGGGAGCAGCCAAAAGATGGAATTTGGTTTCCAAGAGCCATCCCCAAATGGGAAATGGAGCCTGAATTTGAATTTGCACATCCAGGATCCCAAAAATCCCTCCCTGGCTGCTGAAGTTCCAAGGGAGCAGCTAAAGGATGGAATTTGGTTTGGGAACAGCAAATCCCAAACGGGAAATGGAGCCTGGAATTTGAATTTGCACACTCAGGACCCCAAAAATCCCCCCTGATCTCCCAAGGGAGCAGTTAAAGGATGGAATTTGGTTTGCAAGATCCATTCCCAAATGGGACATGGAGCCTGAAACTTGAATTTGCACATCCAGGATCCCAAAAATCCCTCCTGATCATCCAAGAGGTTCAAGCATGGAGTTTGGTTTGCAAGAGCCATTCCCAAATGGGAAATGGAGCCTGAATTTGAATTTGCCCATCCAGGATCCCCAAAATCCCTCCTGATCTCCCACAGGAGCATCCAAAGGATGGAATTTATTTTGCAAAGCCGTTCCCAGCTGGAGCAGGGAGGTTTCCACCCTTCCCACTCAGCACTGCAAGCAGGAAAACCAAACCCAGGGAATGAGGAGCTTCTGCTGGCGGGGTTTTCCCATTCCAGGTGGGATTTTCCCATTCCAGGTGGGATTTTTGTCCCTCCAGGTTGGGTTTTCCCCCTCCAGATTGGGATTTTCCCATTCCAGGTCAGATTTTCCCATTCCAGGTTTGGTTTTCCCATTCCAGATTGGATTTTCCCATTCCAGATTGGATTTTCCCATTCCAGATGGGATTTTCCCATTCCAGATTGGATTTTCCCATTCCAGGTTGGATTTTCCCATTCCAGATTGGATTTTCCCATTCCAGGTTGGATTTTCCCATTCCAAGTCAGATTTTCCCATTCCAGATTGGATTTTCCCATTCCAGATTGGATTTTTCCCATTCCAGGTTGGATTTTCCCATTCCAGATGGGATTTTCCCATTCCAGGTTGGGTTTTCCCATTCCAGATTGGATTTTCCCATTCCAGATGGGATTTTCCCATTCCAGGTTGGGTTTTCCCATTCCAGATTGGATTTTCCCATTCCAGATTGGATTTTCCCATTCCAGGTTGGGTTTTCCCATTCCAGATTGGATTTTCCCATTCCAGATTGGATTTTCCCATTCCAGGTTGGGTTTTCCCATTCCAGATGGGATTTTCCCATTCCAGATGGGATTTTTCCCATTCCAGATGGGATTTTCCCATTCCAGGTTGGATTTTTCCCATTCCAGGTTGGATTTTCCCATTCCAGGTTGGGATTTTCCCATTCCAGGTTGGATTTTCCCATTCCAGATGGGATTTTCCCATTCCAGGTTGGATTTTTCCCATTCCAGATTGGATTTTTCCCATTCCAGGTTGGATTTTCCCATTCCAGGTTGGATTTTTCCCATTCCAGATGGGATTTTTCCCATTCCAGATGGGATTTTTCCCATTCCAGATGGGATTTTCCCATTCCAGGTTGGATTTTTCCCATTCCAGGTTGGATTTTCCCATTCCAGGTTGGGATTTTCCCATTCCAGGTTGGATTTTCCCATTCCAGATGGGATTTTCCCATTCCAGGTTGGATTTTTCCCATTCCAGATTGGATTTTTCCCATTCCAGGTTGGATTTTCCCATTCCAGGTTTGGTTTTCCCATTCCAGGTTGGATTTTCCCATTCCAGATGGGATTTTCCCATTCCAGGTTGGGTTTTCCCCATTCCAGATGGGATTTTCCCATTCCAGATTGGATTTTCCCATTCCAGGTTGGATTTTCCCATTCCAGGTCGGGTTTTCCCATTCCAGATTGGATTTTCCCATTCCAGGTCAGGTTTTCCCATTCCAGATTGGATTTTTCCCATTCCAGATTGGATTTTTCCATTCCAGGTCAGATTTTCCCATTCCAGATTGGATTTTCCCATTCCAGGTTGGATTTTCCTATTCCAGGTCAGGTTTTCCCATTCCAGATTGGATTTTTCCCATTCCAGGTTTGGTTTTCCCATTCCAGATGGGATTTTCCCATTCCAGATGGGATTTTCCCATTCCAGATTGGATTTTCCCATTCCAGGTTGGATTTTCCCATTCCAGATGGGATTTTCCCATTCCAGATGGGATTTTTCCCATTCCAGGTTGGATTTTCCCATTCCAGATGGGATTTTTCCCATTCCAGATGGGATTTTCCCATTCCAGGTTGGATTTTTCCCATTCCAGGTTGGATTTTCCCATTCCAGATGGGATTTTTCCCATTCCAGATTGGATTTTCCCATTCCAGGTTTGGTTTTCCCATTCCAGATGGGATTTTCCCATTCCAGGTTGGGTTTTCCCCATTCCAGATGGGATTTTCCCATTCCAGATTGGATTTTCCCATTCCAGGTTGGATTTTCCCATTCCAGGTCGGGTTTTCCCATTCCAGATTGGATTTTCCCATTCCAGGTCAGGTTTTCCCATTCCAGATTGGATTTTTCCCATTCCAGATTGGATTTTTCCATTCCAGGTCAGATTTTCCCATTCCAGATTGGATTTTCCCATTCCAGATTGGATTTTCCCATTCCAGGTTGGATTTTCCTATTCCAGGTCAGGTTTTCCCATTCCAGATTGGATTTTTCCCATTCCAGGTTTGGTTTTCCCATTCCAGATGGGATTTTCCCATTCCAGATGGGATTTTCCCATTCCAGATTGGATTTTCCCATTCCAGGTTGGATTTTCCCATTCCAGATGGGATTTTCCCATTCCAGATGGGATTTTTCCCATTCCAGGTTGGATTTTTCCCATTCCAGATGGGATTTTTCCCATTCCAGATGGGATTTTCCCATTCCAGGTTGGATTTTTCCCATTCCAGGTTGGATTTTCCCATTCCAGATGGGATTTTTCCCATTCCAGATTGGATTTTCCCATTCCAGGTTGGATTTTCCCATTCCAGATGGGATTTTCCCATTCCAGGTTGGATTTTCCCATTCCAGATGGGATTTTCCCATTCCAGATTGGATTTTCCCATTCCCAATTGGATTTTCCCATTCCAGGTTGGGTTTTCCCATTCCAGATGGGATTTTTCCCATTCCAGATGGGATTTTCCCATTCCAGATGGGATTTTCCCATTCCAGATTGGATTTTCCCATTCCAGGTTGGGTTTTCCCATTCCAGGTCAGGTTTTCCCATTCCAGATTGGATTTTTCCCATTCCAGGTTGGATTTTCCCATTCCAGATGGGATTTTCCCATTCCAGGTTGGGTTTTCCCCATTCCAGATGGGATTTTCCCATTCCAGATTGGATTTTCCCATTCCAGGTTGGATTTTCCCATTCCAGGTCGGGTTTTCCCATTCCAGATTGGATTTTCCCATTCCAGGTCAGGTTTTCCCATTCCAGATTGGATTTTTCCCATTCCAGATTGGATTTTTCCATTCCAGGTCAGATTTTCCCATTCCAGATTGGATTTTCCCATTCCAGGTTGGATTTTCCTATTCCAGGTCAGGTTTTCCCATTCCAGATTGGATTTTTCCCATTCCAGGTTTGGTTTTCCCATTCCAGATGGGATTTTCCCATTCCAGATGGGATTTTCCCATTCCAGATTGGATTTTCCCATTCCAGGTTGGATTTTCCCATTCCAGATGGGATTTTCCCATTCCAGATGGGATTTTTCCCATTCCAGGTTGGATTTTCCCATTCCAGATGGGATTTTTCCCATTCCAGATGGGATTTTCCCATTCCAGGTTGGATTTTTCCCATTCCAGGTTGGATTTTCCCATTCCAGATGGGATTTTTCCCATTCCAGATTGGATTTTCCCATTCCAGGTTTGGTTTTCCCATTCCAGATGGGATTTTCCCATTCCAGGTTGGGTTTTCCCCATTCCAGATGGGATTTTCCCATTCCAGATTGGATTTTCCCATTCCAGGTTGGATTTTCCCATTCCAGGTCGGGTTTTCCCATTCCAGATTGGATTTTCCCATTCCAGGTCAGGTTTTCCCATTCCAGATTGGATTTTTCCCATTCCAGATTGGATTTTTCCATTCCAGGTCAGATTTTCCCATTCCAGATTGGATTTTCCCATTCCAGATTGGATTTTCCCATTCCAGGTTGGATTTTCCTATTCCAGGTCAGGTTTTCCCATTCCAGATTGGATTTTTCCCATTCCAGGTTTGGTTTTCCCATTCCAGATGGGATTTTCCCATTCCAGATGGGATTTTCCCATTCCAGATTGGATTTTCCCATTCCAGGTTGGATTTTCCCATTCCAGATGGGATTTTCCCATTCCAGATGGGATTTTTCCCATTCCAGGTTGGATTTTTCCCATTCCAGATGGGATTTTTCCCATTCCAGATGGGATTTTCCCATTCCAGGTTGGATTTTTCCCATTCCAGGTTGGATTTTCCCATTCCAGATGGGATTTTTCCCATTCCAGATTGGATTTTCCCATTCCAGGTTGGATTTTCCCATTCCAGATGGGATTTTCCCATTCCAGGTTGGATTTTCCCATTCCAGATGGGATTTTCCCATTCCAGATTGGATTTTCCCATTCCCAATTGGATTTTCCCATTCCAGGTTGGGTTTTCCCATTCCAGATGGGATTTTTCCCATTCCAGATGGGATTTTCCCATTCCAGATTGGATTTTCCCATTCCAGATTGGATTTTCCCATTCCAGGTTGGGTTTTCCCATTCCAGGTCAGGTTTTCCCATTCCAGATTGGATTTTTCCCATTCCAGGTTGGATTTTCCCATTCCAGGTTGGGTTTTCCCATTCCAGATTGGATTTTCCCATTCCAGATGGGATTTTCCCATTCCAGGTTGGATTTTTCCCATTCCAGATTGGATTTTTCCCATTCCAGGTTGGATTTTTCCCATTCCAGGTTGGATTTTTCCCATTCCAGATGGGATTTTTCCCATTCCAGATGGGATTTTCCCATTCCAGGTTGGATTTTCCCCCTCCAGGTCGGGTTTTTCCCCGTCCAGGCCAGGGATGAGCAGCAGGCAGGGCCGGGAGGTGCCTCTGAGCTGCCCTTTGGGATTTTCCCAGGATTTGGGGCTGGTTTGGAGCTGCCAGGGGCTCTGTAAACAGCAGCTCCAGGGTGTGGGAGCAGCTCCAGGCACCCCTGGGATCCCAGGAGAGCTCCTGGAACGGGATCAGGGCTCAGAGAGGAAAAATTGGGAATAAACTCAGCGAGGATGAAGCTGACCAGCTGTCCCCCCCATAAAAATGTACCTTCAGCGAGTTTCCATTGTAAAATAACAACACTGGTTAAAAATCTGCATTTCAAGAGCTGTAAAAAACGGAATTGAGATTTCCCCCTCTCCCCACAAAGGCATTTTGGGGTGCCCCAGGTGTTCCCAAAGTGATGTCCCCATTCCTTGTCCCCTCAAGCGGTTTCCAAGTACCTTGACACCCAGAGGAGAGGCCAGGCCACCACCTGGGGAATTAAAGCAAATAAAATAAAATTTTTGGCCATAAAATCAGTGATTTTTGGGGTTTCCTTACAGGAGGGAAGAGCTGAGCCCTTTTAAAGCAGCTTTGCACCCAGCTGTAAAAGCATTTTAAAACCACCCAACTGCCTACATAGAAAAATAAAGGATAAACATTATCCAGCTATTTTATATTTATATAAAATTAACTTCTGTGCCAGGACATTTTTGTTTCTCTGCTGTAAAAATAAAAAAATAAAATAAAAATAAAAACCAGCTTAGGTTGGGTAACCTAAACCTTGAGCAAGGAGTAAACTCCGTCTTCCATCTTATTTCCAGCAAAAGAGAAGCTTGGGATTTCACTGCTTCAAAATAAAGTTATTAAATAGATATATATTAATATCAAAGTCTGTATAAACTCTTTTTTTGTTGTTGTTGTTAAGGGAGGGAAAGGGGCACTCAGTGAGCAGGAATCACAGGGGACACTGAGTGACCGGGAATCCACAGGGACACTCGGTGACAGAGGGACAATGAGTGACCAGGAATCCCTGAGGAGCACCATGGCAATCCCTGGGGACACCCAGTGACCAGGAATCACAGGGGACACTGAGTGACTGGGAATCCACAGGGACACTTGGTGACAGGGGGACACTGAGTGACCAGGAATCGAATCCCTGGGGACACCCAGTGACCAGGAATCCACACAGACACTTGGTGACAGGGGGACACTGAGTGACCAGGAGCCTCTGAGGAGCACCACAGGAACCCCTGGGGACACTGAGTGACCGAGAGTCCCTGGGGCCACGCAGTCACAGGGGGACATTGAGTGACCAGGAATCCACAGGGACATCCAGTGACCAGGAATCCCTGGGGACACTTGGTGACAGGGGGACACTGAGTGACCAGGAGTCCCTGAGCGCCACAGGAACCCCTGGGGACACTGAGTGACTGAGAGTCCCAGGGGCCACGCAGTCACAGGAGGACATTGAGTGACCAGGAGTCCCTGGGGACACTGAGTGACCGGGGACCCACAGGGACACCCAGTGACCAGGAATCCACACAGACACTTGGTGACAGGGGGACACTGAGTGACCAGGAGCCTCTGAGGAGCACCACAGGAACCCCTGGGGACACTGAGTGACCGAGAGTCCCAGGGGCCACGCAGTCACAGGGGGACACTGAGTGACCAGGAGTCCCTGAGCACCACAGGAACCCCTGGGGACACTGAGTGAGTGAGAGTCCCAGGGGCCACGCAGTCACAGGGGGACATTGAGTGACCAGGAGTCCCTGGGGACACTGAGTGACTGGGAATCCACAGGGACATCCAGTGACCAGGAATCCCTAGGGACACTTGGTGACAGGGGGACATTGAGTGATCAGGAGTCCCTGAGCACCACACGAACCCCTGGGGACACTGAGTGACCGAGAATCCCTGGGGTCACTCAGTGACAGGGGGACATTGAGTGACCGGGAATCCACAGGGACATCCAGTGACCAGGAATCCCTGGGGACACTTGGTGACAGAGTGACCAGGAGTCCCTGAGCACCACAGGAACAAACCCCTGGGGACACTGAGTGACTGAGAATCCCTGGGGTCACTCAGTGACAGGAGGACATTGAGTGACCAGGAGTCCCCAGGGATACTCAGTGATTGGGAATCCTGGAGGACACTGAGTGACCAGGAATCCCTGGGGACACCTGGTGACAGAGGGACACTGAGTGACCAGGAATCCCTGAGGAGCACCCGAGGAACCCCTGGGGACACTCAGTGATTGGGAATCCCCAGGGACAGTGGCCAAGTACCCACAGGAATCCCTGGGGACACTTGGTGACAGGGGGACACTCAGTGACTGGGAATCCTGGGGGAGCACCATGGGAACCCCCAGGGACACTCAGTGACCAGGAATCCCTGGGGACATTGAGTGACCAGGAATCCTGGGGGAGCGCCACAGGAATTCCTGGGAAACACCATGGGAATCCCCAGGGACACCCAGTGACAGGGAGGCACTGAGTGACCAGGAATCCCTGGGACATTCAGTGACAGGGACACACTCAGTGACCAGGAATCCCTGGGGACACCCAGTGTCAGGAGGGTACACACTCAATGACCAGGGATCCTGGGGACACTCAGTGACAGGGACACACTCAGTGACCAGGAATCCCTGGGGACACTTGGTGACAGAGTGTCGGACACTCAGTGACTGGGAATTCTGGGGGAGCACCATGGGAATCCCTGGGAAACACCATGGGAACCCCCAGGGACACCCAGTGACCAGGAAACCTGGGGACACTCAGTGACAGGGACACACTTGGTGACCAGGGATCCTGGGGACACTCAGTGACAGGGACACACTTGGTGACCAGGGATCCTGGGGACACTCAGTGACAGGGACACACTTGGTGACCAGGAATTCCCAGAACTCCTGGGGGCACTCAGTGACCAGGAATCCCTGGGGACACCCAGTGACAGGGGGACACACTCAATGACCAGGAATCCCCAGAACCCCAGGGGCACTCAATGACCAGGGATCCCCAGGGACAATCAGTGACCAGGAATCCCTGGGGACACCCAGTGACAGGGGGACACACACTCAATGACCAGGAATCCCTGGGGACATCCAGTGACAGGGGGACACACACTCAATGACCAGGAATCCCTGGGACATTCAGTGACAGGGACACACTCAGTGACCAGGAACTCCAGGGACACCCAGTGTCAGGGGGACACACTCAGTGACCAGGAATCCCTGGGGACACCCAGTGTCACGGGGACACACACTCGGTGACCAGGAATCCCTGGGGACACCCAGTGACAGGGGACACACTCAATGACCAGGAATCCCCAGAACCCCTGGGGCACTCAATGACCAGGGATCCCCAGGGACAATCAGTGACCAGGAATCCCTGGGGACACCCAGTGACAGGGGACACACTCAATGACCAGGAATCCCCAGAACCCCAGGGGCACTCAGTGACCGAGCACCACAGGGAGATGTGTTGATGTGAATCCAGCACAATTCCAGCAGGGCTGCCCGTGAGGAGCCCACAGAAGCTCGCACTCCCTTTCCCAGGAGGATTTTTATGTTTTTTTCTCCAGCGCGCGCTTGGTCAGGAAGTACTTGAAGAACTCGTACACGGACCAGGCGATGGCCGTGGAGGGCATCTGGTAAATGACCCTGGCCTGGACGCCCTTGAAGAAGCCGGGCAGCCCCCCAAGCTGGTACACGGTGCTGAAGGCGTTGGCCATGCCCGACAGGTGCCCCCTGATCTTGAGGGAGCTCAGGGCCGTGTTCTCCTGCGTGTTCAGCAGCGTCTTGCACACGTCCAGCGGCGTGGTGGCGGCGGCGGCCACGGCCCCGGCCACGGCGCCGGCCACGATGTGGGACTGGGGGTGGTACTGGCGGTGCGGGTTCAGGTGCTCCTGCATCAGCTCGTAGGTGATGAAGTGGATGGCCTGGAAGGGCACGTTCATGGTCAGCTGCGTGGTGTAGCTGCGGTAGAAGGCGCCCAAGCCCTCGGTCCTGTGCACCGTCCGCACGCAGCCCAGCACCGACGTGTACGGCGAGTTGAACATCTGCAGCCGCTGCTTCACCACTGCCGGGGGACACGGGGGGACAGGGACACTGCTCAGATGGGGGCTGGCACAGCCCTGAGCTCCCCTTCCCCACCCAAACTGACAGCCCTGAGCTGCCCAATGCCCCCACAACTGGGACAGGGACAGAGTGCCCTGCCTGGCACAGCCCCCAGAGTGACCCTTCCCCACCCAAACCAAACCAAACCCCCGAGCTGCCCAGTGCCCCCAGAGCTCAGGACAGGGACACTGCTCAGCTGCGGCCAGGCCTGCCTGGCACAGCTCCAAGCTCCCATTCCCCACCCAAATTGATGCCCCCAAGCTGCCCAGTGCCCCCCAGAGCTCGGGACAGATGTGAGGACAGGACACTGCTCAGCTGGGGGGCTGGCTGCATGGCACAGCCCTGAGCTCCCTTTCCCCACCCAAACTGATCTTCCTGATCAACCTGACCTCCTCGAGCTCCCCTTCCGCACCCAAACCGATCCTCCCGAGCTGCCCAGTGTCCCCAGAGCTCAGGACAGGGACACTGCTCAGCTGAGGCCAGGCCTGCCAGGCACAGCCCCCAGAGTGACCCCAGACCCATCCCCAATCTCCCTTTCCCCACTGAAACCAAACCCCTGAGCTGCCCAGTGCCCCCAGAGCTCAGGACAGGGACACTGCTCAGCTGGGGCCAGGCCTGCCTGGCACAGCCCTGAGCTCCCCTTCCCCACCCAAACTGATCCCCCAAGCTGCCCAGTGCCCCCAGAGCTGGGGACAGACGTGGTGACAGGGACACTGCCCAGCTGTGGGGGTCAGGCCTGCCTGGCACAGCCCTGAGCTCCCCTTCCCTGCACAAACTGATCCCCCCCGCCCCGAGCTGCCCAGTGCCCCCAGGGCTCAGCACAGTGAGGGGACAGCGCAGAGCTCACTTCCTAATGATCCTCTAACCTCAGGTTTAATTAATGACCCTTTAGTTCTAATGAACCCCTCCCCTCAGGTTTAATTAATGACCCTTTACTTCTAATGGACCCTTCTCCTCAAGGTAAATTAATGACCCTTTAGTTCTAATGAACCCCTCTCCTCAGGTTTAATTAATGACCCTTTAGTTCTAATGAACTCCTCAGGGTTAATTAATGACCCAGCAGTTCTAATGAACCCCTCAGGGTTAATTACTCACCCCTCAGCCAGGCTGCACAGACACCCAGCAGTGACAAGGGCAGAACAGTGAGGTCCCACCTGACATCCCCAGAGTGTCACCCACCCCTCCAGCCCCACTGGCTGCAGTGCCTCCCACTGACTAATGAGGCTAATTAATGTAATGATTTAATCAGGGTGTGATTAACAGGATTTGATACACTGGAGAATTCTCCTTCAGAGATTCCCAACTCTGGGCCCACTCAGGAGCACAGCCAGTGACACTGAGGGGCTGGCAGGTGGCAGCATTGTCATTTCAGCTGCATTTTCCTGCCAATCCTCATTTTCCTGAAGCCTTCTCCTGCCACTCCACTCCCCAGGAACCTGTGTGCTCACCCAACCCCCTGAGCTCAGCCTGGTTGGTCCAAAGCTTCAGGAACACCAGAGCCCCTGCCCCAAGGAGCAGCAGAGTGGTGACAGTAAAGGTGGCACCAATAAAGGGGACACCTCCCCTCAAAGTCCCCATGCACCTCACGGATCCAGGGATAATAAATCCCTCCTGGCTGCTCTCCTCTCCTCCCCAGGGCAGAGGAATGAGGTCCCTGGCTTGGTGGGTTTGTGAGTTTGGAGATCTCCCAGCAGCCCTGGATTTCCTCCTGCTCGTGCCAAGGGGCAGAGGGAGAAGATCCAGGAGGGATTTGAGCCTGGATTCAGGGCACTGAGGGCTGGGTGTCTGAGGGAGCAGCACTCCCAGGACAGAGGAACTGGGGGTTTTGGAGCTCTCCCAGCTTGGGCAGCCCTGGATTTCCTCCTGCTCTTGCCAAGGACAGAGGGAGAAGATCCAGGAGGGATTTGAGCCTGGATTCAGGGCACTGGGGGCCTGGGTTGGTGGGTTTGTGAGTTTGGAGATCTCCCAGCAGCCCTGGATTTCCTCCTGCTCGTGCCAAGGGGCAGAGGGAGAAGATCCAGTGGGAATTTGGGCCTGGATTCAGGGCACTGAGGGCTGGATGTCTGAGGGAGCAGCACTGCCAGGGTGGAATTGGTGGGGTTGGAGCTCTCCCAGCTGGGGCAGCCCTGCATTCCTTCCTGCTCTTGCCAAGGACAGAGGGAGAAGATCCAGGAGGGATTTGTGCCTGGATTCAGGGCACTGGGGGCCTGGGTTGGTGGGTTTGTGAGTTTGGAGGTCTCCCAGCAGCCCTGGATTTCCTCCTGCTCGTGCCAAGGGGCAGAGGGAGAAGGGCCAGGAGGGATTTGTGCCTGGATTCAGGGCACTGAGGGCTGGGTGTCTGAGGGAGCAGTACTCCCAGGCCAGAGGAACTGGGGGGTTTGGAGCTCTCCCAGCTTGGGCAGCCCTGGATTTCCTCCTGCTTGTGCCAAGGGGCAGAGGGAGAAGATCCAGGGGGAATTTGGGCCTGGATTCAGGGCACTGAGGGCTGGGTGTCTGAGGGAGCAGCCAGGGTGGAATTGGTGGGGTTGGAGCTCTCCCAGCTTGGGCAGCCCTGGATTCCTTCCTGCTCTTGCCAAGGACAGAGGGAGAAGATCCAGGAGGGATTTGAGCCTGGATTCAGGGCACTGAGGGCTGGGTGTCTGAGGGAGCAGCACTCCCAGGACAGAGGAACTGGGGGTTTTGGAGCTCTCCCAGCTTGGGCAGCCCTGGATTTCCTCCTGCTTGTGCCAAGGGGCAGAGGGAGAAGATCCAGGGGGAATTTGGGCCTGGATTCAGGGCACTGAGGGCTGGGTGTCTGAGGGAGCAGCCAGGGTGGAATTGGTGGGGTTGGAGCTCTCCCAGCTTGGGCAGCCCTGGATTCCTTCCTGCTCTTGCCAAGGACAGAGGGAGAAGATCCAGGAGGGATTTGAGCCTGGATTCAGGGCACTGAGGGCTGGGTGTCTGAGGGAGCAGCACTCCCAGGACAGAGGAACTGGGGGTTTTGGAGCTCTCCCAGCTTGGGCAGCCCTGGATTTCCTCCTGCTCTTGCCAAGGACAGAGGGAGAAGATCCAGGAGGGATTTGAGCCTGGATTCAGGGCACTGGGGGCCTGGGTTGGTGGGTTTGGTGACTTTGGAGATCTCCCAGCAGCCCTGGATTTCCTCCTGCTCATGCCAAGGGACAGAGGGAGAAGGGCCAGGAGGGATTTGTGCCTGGATTCAGGGCACTGAGGGCTGGGTGTCCTGAGGGAGCAGCACTGCCAGGGTTACCTTCAGCTGGGTTCATCACGGCGTCGTGGAGCAGCGTGGCCGCACTCCCAGCGATGCCTGCAAGGAAGAGCAGCCCTGAGAAAACAAATCCTGCCTCAAAAGGGATCCCTGCCACCCAGGGGGGTCCATCCAGGGGATCCCATCCAGGGGAATCCACCCAGAGGATCCCATCCACGGGGATCCCATCCATGGGAATCTATGCAGGAATCCATCCAGGGGATCCCATCCAGGGGGATCCCAAATATGGGAATCCACCCATGGAGATCCCATCCAAGGGGGATCCATCTAGGGGGGAATCCAGCCATGGGGGAGCTCCATCCATAGGGATCCCATCCATGGGACAATCCATCCAGGGGGGCTTCATCCATGGGGACGCCCTCCAAGGTGGATCCCATCCATGGGGGATTCCTATCTATGGGGAATCCATCCAGGGGGGTACTCCATCCATGGTGGATCCCATCCACGGAGAGGTTCCTATCCATGGGGATCTCATCCATGGGAGAATCCATCCATGGAGATCCCACCCAGGGGGGGAATACCATCCATGGGGGGAATACCATCCATGGGGGGCTCCATCCATGGTGGAATCCCATCCATGGGGGATCCATCCATGCAGGGCTCCTATCCATGGGGAATCCATGCAGGGGGATCCATCCATGGGAATCCCATCCAGGGGAGCTTCATCTGTGGAAGGGGCTAGCAGTGGGCCTGTTAGCTAAAGGAGCGAGAAGTAAGAAGAAGAAGCTGATAAGGAGCTTTCTCCAAGGCCGTAACCAAGGAGATCGAGAGAAGGAAGATAAGAGCATTCTGCAGCTGGATGAAGCATTTTTAGAAAGTTAGGTGGAGTCAGAGTAACTTTTCACCAATGGCATGGTATTGAATTATTGTGGCCAATAGCTAAGGTAGAAGAAGGGTAAACAACTGGAAAGTGTATAAAAGATCAGCCATTTTCATTAATAAACTGTTGCCAAGTGTTACCAACTGAGACTGCTTGTGGTCTCTGCTTTATGTCGTGACCGCCTCGACTGCAACAATCCCTGGTGGATCCGATCCATGGAGGATCCCATCCATGGGGAATCCATTTGGCGGGCCTTCATCCATGGAGATCCCATCTATGGGAATCCATCCATGGGGGAATTCCATCCATGGGGGGGGCGGTTCCTATCGACGGGGGATCCATCCATGGTGGATCCCATCCATGGAGATCCCATCTATGGGAACCCATCCATGGGGGAATTCCATCCATGGGGGGGCGGTTCCTATCGACGGGGGATCCATCCATGGTGGATCCCATCCATGGTGGATCCCATCCATGGAGATCCCATCTATGGGAACCCATCCATGGGGGAATTCCATCCATGGGGGGGCAGTTCCTATCGACGGGGGATCCATCCATGGTGGATCCCATCCATGGTGGATCCCATCCATGGAGATCCCATCTATGGGAACCCATCCATGGGGGAATTTCATCCATGGGGGGGGCGGTTCCTATCGACGGGGGATCCATCCATGGTGGATCCCATCCATGGTGGATCCCATCCATGGAGATCCCATCTATTGGAACCCATCCATGGGGGAATTCCATCCATGGGGGGGGCGGTTCCTATCGACGGGGGATCCATCCATGGTGGATCCCATCCATGGAGATCCCATCCATGGAGATCCCATCTATGGGAACCCATCCATGGGGGAATTCCATCCATGGGGGGGGCGGTTCCTATCGACGGGGGATCCATCCATGGTGGATCCCATCCATGGTGGATCCCATCCATGGAGATCCCATCTATGGGAACCCATCCATGGGGGGGCGGTTCCTATCGACGGGGGATCCATCCATGGTGGATCCCATCCATGGTGGATCCCATCCATGGAGATCCCATCTATGGGAACCCATCCATGGGGGAATTCCATCCATGGGGGGGCGGTTCCTATCGACGGGGAATCCATCCATGGTGGATCCCATCCATGGTGGATCCCATCCATGGAGATCCCATCTATGGGAACCCATCCATGGGGGAATTCCATCCATGGGGGGGCGGTTCCTATCGACGGGGGATCCATCCATGGTGGATCCCATCCATGGTGGATCCCATCCATGGAGATCCCATCTATGGGAACCCATCCATGGGGGAATTCCATCCATGGGGGGGGCGGTTCCTATCGACGGGGAATCCATCCATGGTGGATCCCATCCATGGAGATCCCATCCACGGGAATCCATCCATTGGGGAGCTCCATCCCTGGTGGATCCCATGCTGAAGGAGCCCCCAGGTCCCACCCCCCAGGGCCCCAGCACAGATTCCCAGGGCAGGAACCCCAGATCCACTCCCAGCCCCACCTCTGCTCTTCCCACAACAATCCCCAGGTTCCATCCCCCCCAGACACCCGCGGCGCCGGCGCCAGCCGTGAGCAATGCTCACCCTGCCCTCAGCACGGCCCTAATGAGGGATTTTCATCCCTTTACTCAGCCTGGTTCCAGTGCCCGGGCTGTGCCAAGCCCAGCCAGCCCTGACCCATCCCTGCCCCGCTCTGATGAGGCTCTGCAGCCACTCCTTCCCTTTGATGCTGGCTCCAGCTCCAATTCCCTCTGGCCCAAATCATTTTGGTCATTTCGTGAATCCACAGCTCTGATTTTCCTGCTGGCACCTCAGGCCTGTAGCTACTTGAAAGGCAAACACAGGAATGTGTTTGAGGAGAAGGGATTTTATCCCTTCCCTGAGCTCAGCCACCCCATGGCAGATTAAACCAGGGGGATCTCCAGAGATTTTACAAAACCTCTGGTAAAGCCCTGACTCCTCAATTCCAGGCTCTCTGCTGGCTTTAAAAGTGAAACATTCCTGCTAAAAACAAAAGCACACAGAGGATGGAGGGCACTCAGTGCTCCCAGGGAATTCCAACCTCCAGAGGTTGAGGTGATGCCTTCAACACAAGAGCAACCCTTGGGTGATACCTTCAAAGGTGGGACCTGATCCAAGATCTTTCCCAACTTTAAGATTCCATGGCAATACAGGAACAGCACAGCTGCACCCAAACAGCTTTTGCCCATTAAATTGATGATTTGTGCTGGAAAAATTTGGGATTAAATAAGAATTGGTGATTTGTGCTGAAAAAAAATTTGAGATTCAATAAGAATTTAGATTTGGAGGTGCACTAGGCTGAGTGAGAAGCAAGGAATAGATTGATAACCACAAATGGGGTTTTTTTTAGGGCAAACCCCAAAAATACCATTGACCAAGGGGCCAATGGTATTTTGATTACTTGTGCTGGAAAATTTGAGATTAAATAAGAATGAATTATTTGTGCTGAAAAAATTTGAGAATAAATAAGAATTTAGATCAGGAGGTGCACTAGGCTGAGTGAAAAGCAAGCAAGGAATATTGATGACCACAAATGGGGTTTTTTAGGGCAAACCTCAAAAACAACATTGGCCAAGTGGCCGTTTCCACCACTAAACTGATGATTTGTGCTGAAAAATTTGAGATTAAATAAGAATTTAGACTGGGAGGGGCACTAGGGTGACTGAAAAGCAAGGAATAGGTTGATAACCACAAATAGGGTTTTTTTAGGGCAAACCCCAAAAAAACATTGGCCAAGTGGCTCTTTCCCCCTCTAAATCAATGATTTGTGCTGGAAAATTTGACATTAACTAAGAATTGATTATTTGTGCTGGAAATTTTGACATTAACTAAGAATTGATTATTTGTAGGGGCACTAGGCTGAGGGAGAAGCAAGCAAGGAATAGGTTGAAAAACACAAATGGGTTTTGGGGTTTTTTTTAGGGCAAACCCCAAAATACCATTGACCAAGTGGCCAATGGCATTTTGATGATTTGTGCTGGAAAATTTTGAGATTGAACAAGAATTGATGATTTGTGCTTGAAAATTTGAGATTAAATAAGAATTTAGACTGGCAGGTACACTAGGCTGAGTGAAAAGCAAGCAAGGAATATTGACAACCACAAATGGGGTTTTTTTTAGGGCAAACCCCAAAAATACCATTGGTCAAGTGGCCAATGGTATGCTCATGATTTGTGCTGGAAAAATTTGAGATTAAATAAGAATTTAGACTGGGAGGGGCACGAGGCTGAGTGAGAAGCAAGCAAGGAATAGGTTGATAAGCAAGGAATAGGTCGATATCCACAAACAGGGTTTTTTTTAAGGCAAACCCCAGAAATAACCATTGGCCAAGTGGCTGTTTCCTCTTCTAAATCGATTATTTGTGCTTGAAAATGTTTAAATAAGAATTTAGATTTGGAGGTGCACTAGGCTGAGGGAAAAGCAAGCAAGGAATAGGTTGATAAGCAGTAATAGGTTGATAAGCAAGGAACAGGTTGATATCCACAAATAGAGTTTTTTTAGGGCAAACCCCAGCAATACCATTGGCCAAGGGGCTGTTCCCTCCTCTAAATCGATTATTTGCACTTGAAAATTTGAGATTTAACAGGAATTTAGATGGGAAGGGGCACCAGGCTGAGTGATAAGCAAGGAATATTGATAACCACAAATAGGGACTTTTTCGGGCAAACCCCAGCAATACCATTGGCCAAGTGGCTGTTTCCTCCTCTAAAACAATTATTTGTGCAGGAAAATTTTGAGAATAAATAAGAATTTAGATGGGAAGGGGCACCAGGCTGAGTGAAAAGCAAGGAATAGGTTGATAAGCAAGGAATATTGATAACCACAAACAGGGATGTTTTAGGGCAAACCCCAGCAGTACCATTGGCCAAGGGGCTGTTTCCTCCTCTAAATCGATTATTTGCACTTGAAAATTTGAGATTAAATAAGAATTTCGATGGGAAGGGGCACCAGGCTGAGTGATAAGCAAGGAATATTGATAACCACAAACAGGATTTTTTTAGGGCAAACCCCAGCAATACCATTGGCCAAGGGGCTGTAACGATTATTTGTGCAGGAAAATTTTGAGATTAAATAAGAATTTAGATGGGAAGGGGCACCAGGCTGAGTGAAAAGCAAGGAATAAGTTGATAAGCAAGGAACAGGTTGATATCCACAAACAGAATTTTTTTAGGGCAAAACCCCAGCAATACCATTGGCCAAGGGGCTGTTTCCTCCTCTAAATCGATTATTTGCACTTGAAAATTTGAGATTTAACAGGAATTTAGATGGGAAGGGGCACCAGGCTGAGTGAAAAGCAAGGAATAAGTTGATAAGCAAGGAATATTGATAACCACAAATAGGGATTTTTTAGGGCAAACCCCAGCAATACCATTGGCCAAGTGGCTGTTCCCTCCTCTAAATCGATTATTTGTGCTGGAAAATTTGAGATTTAATAGGAATTTAGACGGGAAGGGGCACCAGGCTGAGTGATAAGCAAGGAATATTGATAACCACAAACAGAATTTTTTTAGGGCAAACCCCAAAAATACCATTGGCCAAGGGGCTGTTTCCTCCTCTAAAACAATTATTTATGCTGGAAAATTTTGAGATTAAATAAGAATTTTGATGGGAAGGGGCACCAGGCTGAGTGAAAAGCAAGGAATAAGTTGATAAGCAAGGAACAGGTTGATATCCACAAACAGGGATTTTTTAGGGCAAACCCCAGCAATACCATTGGCCAAGTGGCTGTAACGATTATTTGTGCAGGAAAATTTTGAGATTAAATAAGAATTTAGATGGAAGCGGCACCAGGCTGAGTGAAAAGCAAGGAACAGGTTGATAAGCAAGGAATATTGATAACCACAAATAGGGATTTTTTTAGGGCAAACCCCAGCAATACCATTGGCCAAGTGGCTGTTTCCTCCTCTAAATCGATTATTTGTGCTGGAAAATTTGAGATTTAATAGGAATTTAGACGGGAAGGGGCACCAGGCTGAGTGAAAAGCAAGGAATAAGTTGATAAGCAAGGAACAGGTTGATATCCACAAATAGAATATTTTTAGGGCAAACCCCAGCAATACCATTGGCCAAGTGGCTGTTTCCTCCTCTAAATCGATTATTTGCACTTGAAAATTTGAGATTTAACAGGAATTTAGACGGGAAGGGGCACCAGGCTGAGTGATAAGCAAGGAATATTGATAACCACAAACAGAATTTTTTTAGGGCAAACCCCAGCAGTACCATTGGCCAAGTGGCTGTTCCCTCCTCTAAATCCATTATTTATGCTGGAAAATTTTGAGATTAAATAAGAATTTAGATGGGAAGGGG
Source organism: Ammospiza nelsoni (assembly GCF_027579445.1). Lineage (NCBI taxonomy): Eukaryota > Metazoa > Chordata > Aves > Passeriformes > Passerellidae > Ammospiza > Ammospiza nelsoni. The sequence goes on from NC_080662.1 coordinate 4,170,498, forward strand.
CACCAGGCTGAGTGAAAAGCAAGGAACAGGTTTGATAAGCAAGGAATATTGATAACCACAAACAGAATTTTTTTAGGGCAAACCCCAGCAGTACCATTGGGCCAAGTGGCTGTTCCCTCCTGGCTGCAGAACGTCACTCAGAGACTTCTTGGTGCTCTCGTAGCAGGCGAAGTAGAGGGCGTGGGCAGGGCCAGCCCCCAGCATGGTGACGTCGATGCCCGCGCAGGGGCCGCCACAGCCCCTCGGTCCTCACCATCCTGCGCAGCGCCTCGTACACGCCCCGGTACCGCGCCCTGGGGTCGGGCTGCAGGCTCTGCATGCGGGTCTGCAACAGAGCACAGCAGGGACGGCCCCGGTTACCTCGGCAAACACAGCAATGTTCATTTAAAACGCTTTTGTCACCATTTCCCATCTATCCAAACCCGCCGACCCAGTCAGATGTCGGCGTTGCCAGGCAGGAGCCATCTTTTAAACCCATTATTTTTGTCACTATTTCCCATTTTTAAACCCATTCTTTTTGTCACCATTTCCCATTTTTAAACCCATTCTTTTGTCACTATTTACCATTCTTCCAACCACCGACCCCGTCAGATATCGGCGTTGCCAAGCAGGAGCCATCTTTTAAACCCATTATTTTTGTCACTATTTCCCATTTTTAAACCATTATTTTGGTCACCATTTTCCATTTTTCCAATCACCGACCCCGTCAGATATCAGCATTGCCAAGCAGAAGCCAATGTCTTTTAAACCCATTCTTTTTGTCACCATTTCCCATTTTTCCAACCACCAACCCCGTCAGACGTCGGCGTTGCCAAGCAGGAGCCATCTTTTAAACCCATTATTTTTGTCACCATTCCCATTTTTAAACCCATTCTTTTTGTCGCCATTTCCCATTTTTAAACCCATTCTTTTTGTCACCATGCCCCATTTTTCCAACCACCAACCCCGTCAGATGTCGGCGTTGCCAAGCAGGAGCCATCTTTTAAACCCATTCTTTTTGTCACTATTTCCCATTTTTAAACCCATTCTTTTTGTCACCCATTTCCCATTTTTAAACCCATTCTTTTTGTCACCATTTCCCATTTTTAAACCCATTCTTTTTGTCACCATTTCCCATTTTTCCAACCACCAACCCCTTCAAATATCGGCGTTGCCAAGCAGGAGCCATCTTTTAAACCCATTCTTTTTGTCACCATTTCCCATTTTTAAACCCATTCTTTTTGTCACCATGCCCCATTTTTCCAACCGCTGACCCCGTCAGATGTCAGCACTGCCAAGCAGGAGCCATCTTTTAAACCCATTATTTTGGTCACTATTTCCCATTTTTAAACCCATTATTTTTGTCACCATTTCCCATTTTTCCAACCACCAAACCCCTCTGATCCCTTCTCCCCACCCAAGATCTCTTTCAGGTTTCATTTCCATTCCAAACTTCCAGGTTAGGCATTCCAAGCAGGAGTGGGGTGCCCTGACCCCCAGGGATGCCCTGAGCTCCCAGGGGAGCTCTGACTTTGCCCCTCATCCATGGAGAAAGTTTCCTGGAATTGAACAAAGACCAGGATGCACAAAATTGTGAAATAAATTACAGAGAGTGGTGTGGGTGTGTCACTGGGTGAGAAATTGAGGTTTTGGGGTTTTTAGTGTGTTGTGGGTGGAAGCAAGATGGGGAGCACGGGGTGCTGTCCTGGGTTTGTCCTTGGTGTCCACAGGGGTCCCAGGACGAGGGAAGAGATGAGAATGTTGACTTCATGCTTCAGAAGGCTGATTTATTATTTTATTATATATATTATATTAAAAGAAAATTATATATTGAAACTATACTAAAAGAATAGAAGAGGAAAGGAAAAAAGGGGAGAGGGGAGGGGAGGGAAGGAGAGGAGAGGGAAAGGAGAGGGAAAGGAAAGGAAAGGAAAGGAAAGGAAAGGAAAGGAAAGGAAAGGAAAGGAAAGGAAAGGAAAGGAAAGGAAAGGAAAGGAAAGGAAAGGAAAGGAAAGGAAAGGAAAGGAAAGGAAAGGAAAGGAAAGGAAAGGAAAGGAAAGGAAAGGAAAGGAAAGGAAAGGAAAGGAAAGGAAAGGAAAGGAAAGGAAAGGAAAGGAAAGGAAAGGAAAGGAAAGGAAAGGAAAGGAAAGGAAAGGAAAGGGAAAGGAAAGGGGGAAAGAAAGGGGAAAGGGAAAGAGAGAAGAGAAGAGAAGAGAAGAGAAGAGAAGAGAAGAGAAGAGAAGAGAAGAGAAGAGAAGAGAAGAGAGAAGAGAAGAGAAGAGAAGAGAAGAGAAGAGGAAGAGAAGAGAAGAGAAGAGAAGAGAAGAGAAGAGAAGAGAAGAATCTTGTAATGACCAGAGAGTCCGAGCCAGCTGACTGTGATTGGCCATTAATTAAAAACAACCCCATGAGACCAATCACAGATGAACCTGTTGCATCCCACAGCAGCAGATAATTATTGTTTATATTTCATTTATGAGCCCTCTCAGCTTCTCAAGAGAAAAGATCTGAGCAAAAAGATTTTTCATAAAATATGTCTGTGACATTCATGCTGCTTCTTCCTCCTTCTCCATGGGTTTGGGGGCATTTTGTAACTGGGCAGAAATTCCCCATTGCAGCTCTTTGGGATCAGTTATTGGGTTAAAAGGGGGAAATAATTCAGATGTCAGCTCTTAATTGGACAGTTTAGTCTTAAAGACCTTGTAACCAGAGATTGTTGGGCATTTTGTGCCTTCTAATGAAAAGCTGCTGAACTCATGGTTGTGAGGCTGTTTTACTGATAAGAAACAATAAACATCCGAGTCCAAACATGAACTGGAGTCCCAAGTACCTTCAATCCAGACCCGGAGGAACCACAGCTGGTACCCCCAGTTACCCACCCCAGAGATCAGAGCACCAGAATCCCAACATCACTGAGGGCTCATTCAGCCCCTGGATGTCCCTTATTTACCCTCATTTTTTATTTACCCTGCTGGATGGAGCCCACATTCCATCCAACAGGATAAATGAGCTCTGAACCCAATTCTGGGGAGTTCAGCTGGAATAGAGAAGGCACAAGCCAGGCTCAAGCCCTGAATCTCAATTTTGGGGGGGTTCAGTGGGAACAGGACAAGGCTCAAGCTCTGAATCTCAATTTTGGGGTTCAGCTGAAATAGGACAAAGCACAAGCCAAGCTCAAGCTCTGAACCCAAATTTTGGGGGAGTTCAGCTGGAACAGGACAAGGCTCAAGCTCTGAACCCAATTTTGTTGGAGTTCAGCTGGAACAGGACAAGGCTCAAGCTCTGAATCCAAATTTTGGTGGAGTTCAGCTGGAACATGACAAGGCTCAAGCTCTGAACCCCCATTTTGGGGGAGTTCAGCTGGAACATGACAAGGCTCAAGCTCTGAACCCCCATTTTGAGGGAGTTCAGCTGGAACAGGACAAGGCTCAAGCCAGGCTCAAGCCCTGAACCTCAGTTTTGGGGGAGTTCAGCTGGAATAGAGAAGGCACAAGCCAGGCTCAAGCTCTGAACCCCAGTTTTGAGGGAGTTCAGCTGGAATAGGACAAGGTTCCAGCCAAGCTCAAGCACTGAACCCCAATTTCGGGGGGTTCAGCTGGAATAGGACAAGACTCAAGCTCTGAACCCCAATCTTGGGGGGGTTCAGCTGGAACAGAACAAGGTTCCAGCCAGGCTGTGACCCCCAGGCTGCTCCTGCAGGGAAGTGCGACCTCTGCTCTGCTTTATCCACGGAAATCCCGAGGACTGAGGTGAAGAAATCCAGGCAAGGCTGTAATTTTCTCCTGCTTTCAACAGCCTGACTCTGCCCCAGCCTGTCCCTCCTGCAGCTGCCCAGCAGCTTGGACAGTTCCTAGAAGGGCAAACTGGGAACACTGGGAATAGTCAGGAATTCCCTGGAAAGGAGAAATGCAGGGCCAGTGTCCCCCAGAAGCTCTGAGAGGTTCCTTGTCCCCGTTTTCCCCTCAGCTCCTGGTGGTTTTCTGCCCTGAGGGCCTGGCAGGGAATTCCAGCTGCATTTCTGTCCCTTGGGTTTTTTTTCTGTCACAGATTTTAAACCAGCTGAGCTCTTGGCACCCAAAGCTGCTCCAAAGCTCGCTGCCACCACTTCATTACACAACTTTCCCCTCAGGAAAATTCCCTGGAGCTCCTTCAGGGCTCAAAGGCCTGGAGGTGACAATGACAAGTGAGGGGTCCCAGGACCCCAATCAGCACTGGGTAAAAACATCGAACTTCCACAGCCATCCCTGGAAATCCTGAGGCCCAAAATCCCCACAGATCACTGAGTATAAACCCCAAACCTCCACAGCAATCCCAGAAAATCCTGAGCAGCAAAATGCCCACAGATCCCTGGGTAAAACCTCAAAATTCCACAGCCATGCTGGAAATCCTGAGCAGTGAAATCCCCACAGATCCCTGGGTACAAACCCCAAAAACCTCCACAGCAATCCCTGGAAATCCTGAGCCCCAAAATCCTCACGGATCCCTGGGTAAAACCTCAAAATTCCACAGCCATGCTGGAAATCCTGAGCAGTGAAATCCCCACAGATCCCTGTGTACAAACCCCAAAACCTCCACAGCAATCCCTGGAAATCCTGAGCCCCAAAATCCTCACGGATCCCTGGGTAAAACCCCAGAACTCCACAGCCATGCTGGAAATCCTGAACCCCAAAATGACCACAGATCCTTGGGTAAAACCCCAAACCTCCACAGCAATCCCAGAAAATCCTGAGGCCCAAAATCCCCACAGATCCCTGGGTAAAACCCCAAACCTCCACAGGATCCCAGGAAATCCTGAGCAGTGAAATCCCCACAGATCCCTCCTGTTTTCCCTGTGGAAAAGGTTCAAAACTGAGACAGGCCATGGAGGTGGCCAAGGAAGGCCTGAAATTCCAGCCAAATTTTTAGGGATTTTAAAGTGGATTTACACCAAATTCCATCATTTGGTTGGCCCAGAGTTGAGTAAACCCAGCTTGGTTTTGTTGCCTCTGGAGGACACTGACATTTTCTCCTCCTCAGGGAATTCCTGCCTGTTCCCAGTTTGCCCAGCTCAGTGCCCTGGGTTGGGGACAAGGTGGGGATGGGCCACAGGACGGCCTTGGGAAGCTTTTCCAAGCTCAGGAATTCCAGGATTCTGCAATTCCAGCCTAAGGCACCAAAACCAGGCCCTTGGAGCAGCTCCAAAACAGCAGCACTGGGCAAGGGGGGCTCAGCAAACTCTGGAATTTCTGCTTTTCCAAGGAGAGGCTGCACAGGATCCCCTCCTCAGCAGGAACCCTTCAATTAATTAATTCCTCCTCATCAAGCCCTTCATTAATTAGCCAGTCCATAAAATTAATCCCATTAATTCCATAAAAACCTGTCAGGTTTGAGCCTTGGAGCACCCAAAACCCTCCCAGGTCCCTCTGTGAGCCCAAGGCAGAACCAGAGCTCAGTTCAGCACTTTCACCAAAATAACAAAACCAAGCTGGGTTCACTCAAGCCTAGGCCAACCAAATGATGGGATTTGGAGTAAATCCACTTTAAAAAAACCTAAAAATTTGGCTGGAATTTCAGATTCCAGCAGGGAATTCAGCAGGTTGTGCAAGGCTTCCTGTTCCACATTCCCTCCAAACAAACCCCAAAATTCAGGAAAATCCTCCAGGGAGGGCAGCAATGCCCTGAATTAGCTCAGAATTTAAAAGCTCAGAATTTAAAAGCAGGTTTTATATCCAGCTGTCCATGCAGCCCCTCATGGTCTCTGCACCATCCATAAAATTAATTCCAATAATTCCATAAAAACCTTTAAGGTTTGAACCTTGGAGCCCCCAAAACCCTCCCAGGCCCCTCTGTGAGCCCAAGGCAGAACCAGAGCTCAGTTCAGGACTTTCACCCAAAATAACAAAACCAAGCTGGGTTCACTCAAGCCTAGGCCAACCAAATGATGGAATTTGGAGTAAATCCACTTTAAAAAACCTAAAAAATTTGGCTGCACTCCAGCAGGGGAGTTCGGCAGGTTGAATCAGAATTTAAAAGGCTCAGAATTTAAAAGAATTTAAAAGGTTTTATATCAGCTTTCCAAGCAGCCCCTCATGGTCTCTGCACCTTTCCCATGCTGTGGAGGCTGCTCAGGATTTCAGGATGCCCTGGAGAAAATCCCAGTGTGGTTTTGGGAAGAAAAGCCAAAGAATCCATTATTGATGATCCAGTTTGTTCCACTTTCACCCCAGCAGCTCCATGGAAGGACCAGAACCTCCTGAAGCTGTCAGGGCCACACAAACTGCAGAAAAATCAATTTACAGCCACCTAGGAACAGAGCAGCTTCTCGTGGCAAAGGGACGCAAGGTGGGCACAGCTCTCAAATGAGAATTAATAAATAGGATTTGTTTTTATATTATTATTTTATTTTATTATTTGTTTTTATTTTATTATTATTTGGGTGGATCTGAGCTGCTCTGAAGGGGTTCAGGACCCAGCCCACACAGGCTGCAGTTTGCATCAGGCACCCATCACTCATGGGTAGAACAGGACAAGCAGCCCAAGGAGGAGATAAAACCAGGACAAGCTGCCCAAGGAATAACCAAAATCTGGGTAAAAACAGGACAAACTGCCCAAGGAATTACCAAAATCTGCATAAAACAGGACAAACTGCCAAGGAATAACCAAAGTCTGGGTAAAACAGGACAAAGTGCCCAAGGAATAACCAAAATCTGCATAAAACAGGACTAACTGCCCAAGGAATTACCAAAATCTGGGGTAAAACAGGACAAACTGCCCAAGGAATAACCAAAATCTGCATAAAACAGGACTAACTGCCCAAGGAATTACCAAAATCTGGGTAAAACAGGACAAACTGCCCAAGGAATAACCAAAATCTGCATAAAACAGGACAAACTGCCCAAGGAATTACCAAAATCTGCATAAAACAGGACAAAGTGCCCAAGGAGCAGATAAAACCAGCACTAAATGCCTTAAAACCAGGACTAAATGCCCAAGCAATAACCAAAAACAGGATTCAACAGGACTAATGCCCAAGGAGCAGATAAAACCAGGAGTAGCTGACCAAGGAATAACCAAAACCAGGATTTAACAGGACAAACAGCCCAAGGAATTACCAAAATCTGCAGAAAACAGGAAAAACTGCCCAAGGAATAACCAAAATCTGGGAAAACAGGACAAACTGCCCAAGGAATAACCAAAACCAGGATTTAACAGGAAAAACTGCCCAAGGAATAACCAAAATCTGGGAAAACAGGACAAACTGGCCAAGGAGCAGATAAAACCAGGACCAACAGCTTTAAAACCAGGACTAAATGCCCAAGCAATAACCAAAAACAGGATAAACAGCCCAAGCAATAACCAAAAGCAGGATTTAACAGGACAAACAGCCCAAGGAGCAGATAAATCCAGCACTAAATGCCCATAAAACCAGGACTAAATGCCCAAGGAATAACCAAAACCCAGGTTCAACAGGACAAACAGCCCAAGGAATAACCAAAAGCAGGATTTAACAGGACTAACAGGTCAAGGAGCAGATAAATCCAGCACTAAATGCCCAAGCAATAACCAAAAACAGGATTCAACAGGACTAACGCCCAAGGAGCAGATAAAACCAGGATTAGCTGCCCAAGGAATAACCAAAACCAGGATTTAACAGGACAAACTGCCCAAGGAATAACCAAAACCAGGATTTAACAGGACAAACTGCCCAAGGAGCAGATAAAATCAGGATTCAGCAAGGCAAGGAGTAGCAAAAAGCAGGAATCAAGAGCACAAATACCCAAAGAATAACCAAAATCAAGAAAAATATTCCAAGGAATTACCAAAATCTGGATTTAACAGGACAAACTGCCCAAGGAATTACCAAAATCCAGATTTAGGAGAACATACAGCCAAATAAATAACCAAAACCTGGATTTAGGATGCCAAACTGCCCAAGGAATGATCAAATCCAGATTTACGAGGACAAACTGCCCAAGGAAAAACCAAAATCCAGATTCAACAGGACAAACTGCCCAAGGAATAACTAAAATCAGGATTGAACAGAACTAAAAGCACAAGGAATAACCAAAACCAGGATTTAACAGGACAAACTGCCCAAGGAATAACCAAAACCAGGATTTAACTGGACAAACTGCCCAAGGAATTACCAAAATCTGGATTTAACAGGACAAACTGCCCAAGGAATTACCAAAATCCAGATTTAGGAGGACAAACAGCCCAAGGAATAACTAAAATCAGGATTGAATAGAACTAAAAGCACAAGGAATAACCAAAAGCAGGATTTAACAGGACAAACAGCCCAAGGAATTACCAAAATCCAGATTTAGGAGGCCAAACAGCCAGAGAAATAACCAAAATCAGGATTGAACAGAACTAGAAGCACATGGAATAACCAAAACCAGGATTTAACAGGACAAACTGCCCAAGGAGCAGATAAAATCAGGATTCAGCAAGGCAAGGAGTAGCCAAAAGCAGGAATCAAAAGGACAAATACCCAAAGAATAACCAAAATCAAGAAAAATATTCCAAGGAATTACCAAAATCTGGATTTAGGATGGCAAAGTGCCCAAGGAATAACCAAAATCCAGATTTAACAGGACAAACCGCTCAAGGAATTACCAAAATCCAGATTTAGGAGAACATACAGCCAGAGAAATAACCAAAACCTGGATTTAGGAGGCCAAAGAGCCCAAGGAATAACTAAAATCAGGATTGAATAGAACTAAAAGCACAAGGAATAATCAAAACCTGGATTTAACAGGACAAACTGCCCAAGGAATAATCAAATCCTGGATTTAAGATAACAAGCAGCCCAAGGAATAACCAAAATCCGGATTTAGGAGAACATACAGCCAGAGAAATAACCTAAATCAGGATTGAACAGAACTAGAAGCAAAAGGAATAACCAAAACTTGGATTCAACAGGACAAACTGCCCAAGGAGCAGATAAAATCAGGATTCAGCAAGGCAAGGAGTAGCAAAAAGCAGGAATCAAGAGCACAAACACCCAAAGAATAACCAAAATCAAGAAAAACATTCCAAGGAATTACCAAAATCTGGATTTAACAGGACAAACTGCCCAAGGAATTACCAAAATCCAGATTTAGGAGAACATACAGCCAAATAAATAACCAAAACCTGGATTTAGGATGCCAAACTGCCCAAGGAATGATCAAATCCAGATTTACGAGGACAAACTGCCCAAGGAAAAACCAAAATCCAGATTCAACAGGACAAACTGCCCAAGGAATAACTAAAATCAGGATTGAACAGAACTAAAAGCACAAGGAATAACCAAAACATGGATTTAACAGGACAAACTGCCCAAGGAATAACCAAAACTTGGATTCAACAGGACAAACAGCCCAAGGAGCAGATAAAATCAGGATTCAGCAAGGCAAGGAGTAGCAAAAAGCAGGAATCAAGAGGACAAATACCCAAAGAATAACCAAAATCAAGAAAAATATTCCAAGGAATTACCAAAATCTGGATTTAGGAGGCCAAACAGCCCAAGGAATAATCAAATCCTGGATTTAAAATAACAAGCAGCCCGAGGAATAACCAAAATCCAGATTTAGGAGAACATACAGCCAGAGAAATAACCAAATCCAGGATTTTGGGGAACAAACAGCCCAGGCAATAACCAAAATCAGGATTTTTGAGAACAAACAGCCCAGGCAATAACCAAAATCAGGATTTTTGAGAACAAACAGCCCAAGGAATAACCAAAACCAGGATTGTGGAAACAAACAGCCCAGGCAATAACCACATCCAGGATTTTGGAGAACAAACAGCCCAGGCAATAACCAAAATCAGGATTTTGGAAACAAACAGCCCAAGGAATAACCAAATCCAGATTTAGGAAAACAAACTGCCCAAGGAATAACCAAAATCAGGATTTTGGGGAACAAAGAGCCCAGGCAATAACCAAACCCAGGATTTTAGAGAACAAACAGCCCAGGCAATAACCAAACCCAGATTTTGGGGAACAAACATCCCAGGCAATAACCAAATCAGGATTTGGGGAACAAACAGCCCAGGCAATAACCAAATCAGGATTTTGGGGAACAAACAGCCCAGGCAATAACCACACCCAGGATTTTGGAAACAAACAGCCCAGGCAATAACCAAAATCAGGATTTTGGAAACACAGCCCAGGCAATAACCAAAATCAGGATTTTGGAAACAAACAGCCCAGGCAATAACCAAAATCAGGATTTTGGAAACACAGCCCAGGCAATAACCAAAATCAGGATTTTGGAAACAAACAGCCCAGGCAATAACCAAAATCAGGATTTTGGAAACACAGCCCAGGCAATAACCAAAATCAGGATTTTGGAAACAAACAGCCCAGGCAATAACCAAATCAGGATTTTGGGGAACAAACAGCCCAGGCAATAACCACACCCAGGATTTTGGAAACAAACATCCCAAGCAAGAACCACATCAGGATCTCTGCTGCCCAGCCCAAGGCCCGGCGCCGGGAGCAGCTCTGAGGGGGGAGCTGAGCTTCTGGGGCTGCAGGAGATGATTTCAGCGCCGGGCAGTGCCCCCAGCCCCTCTCACCCATCTGCAGCCACCCAGCAGCTCCCGCAGCCTCACCCCTGATAAGCAGCCAAGAAATTCCTCTCCACCTACTGCAATTAAGCCCCGTGGCACAAGGCAGCAGCGCAGGGCCTGCCAAGCACCCTGCTCGTGCCGGGCAGGAGAAAACAAAAATGCACCCCCAGGAGTGCCAGGGTCAGGCTGGGGCAGCTCCTGCTCCCGGGGCACAGCTGGGCCCTGCTGGGTGGAATTTGGGAAGAGCCCCAGTGCTGGTTTCTGGTTGGGTTTTAGCCAGGGTTGTTTTCCCAGGTCTCTGTTTTGCACATTCTGGCAGAGGTTTGCCACCCCACAAACACCCTCAGACCCCATTTGCCACCCCACAAACACCCCCAGACCCCATTTGCCACCCTACAAACACCCCCAGACCCCATTTGCCACCCCACAAACACCCTCAGACCCCATTTGCCACCCCACAAACACCCCCAGACCCCATTTGACACCCTACAAACACCCCCAGACCCCATTTGCCACCCTACAAACACCCTCAGACCCCATTTGCCACCCCACAAACACCCTCAGACCCCATTTGACACCCTACAAACACCCCCAGACCCCATTTGATACCCTACAAACACCCCCAGACCTTGTCTGCCACCCCACAAACACCCTCAGACCTCGTTTGCCACCCTAAAAAAACACCCCCAGACCCCATTTGCCTTTTGTTTGGGGTTTTTTTATTTCTTTTCTCTGAGCACACCCTGCTTTTCACAGGTTCATGTGACAGAGGGGCACAAAGGGAGCACAAAATGCTTTTCCAGCTGAACCCCAGTTTTGGGGCAGTTCAGCTGGAGCAGAACAAGTCAAGACAAAGCTCTGAACCCCAATTTGGGGGAGTTCAGCTGCAACAGGACAAGGCTCAAGCCCTGAACCCCACATTGGGAAGAGCCCCAGCACCCTCCAGTGCTGTTTGCACATTGGTTTTTAGCCAGGATTGTTTTTCCCAGGTCTCTGTTTTGCACACGCTGGCAGAGGTTTGACACCCTACAATCACCCCCAGACCCCATTTGATACCCCACAAACACCCCCAGACCTTGTCTGCCACCCCACAAACACCCTCAGATGTCCTTTACCTTTTGTTTGGGGTTTATTCATTGATTTTCTCTGAGCACAACCTGCTTTTCCCAGGTTCATGTGACAGAGGGGCACAAAGGGAGCACAAAAAGCTTTTCCAGCTGAACCCCAATTTGGGGGAGTTCAGCTGCAACAGGACAAAGCTCAAGCTCTGAACCCCACTTTGGGAAGAGCCCCAGCACCCTCCTGTGCTGTTTTCTCGTTGGTTTTTAGCCAGGATTGTTTTTCCCAGGTCTCTGTTTTGCACACGCTGGCAGAGGTTTGACGCCCTACAAACACCCTCAGACCCCATTTGCCACCCTACAAACACCCTCAGACCCCATTTGCCTTTTGTTTGGGGTTTATTCATTGATTTTCTCTGAGCACAACCTGCTTTTCCCAGGTTCATGTGACAGAGGGGCACAAAGGGAGCACAAAATGCTTTTCCAGCTGAACCCCAATTTGGGGCAGTTCAGGTGGAATAGGACAAAGCTCAAGCCAGGCTCAAGTTCTACACCCCAGTTTTGGGGGAATTCAGCTGGAACAGCCCCAAATGAGCAGCACACCCGTGGGAGGGGAGCAGAGGGTCAGCCCAGCAGCTCATCCAGGAATTCCCAACATCCCAAAACTGCCCCTCAGCTGGAACATGAGGAACAGCTGGAACATGAGGAACAGCTGGAACATGAGGAACAGCTGGAACATGAGGAACTGCTCCTCCTGGAGCAGCTGGAAACAGGGGGATACACAATCTCCCACACCAAACCCCACAGAATCCACAGCCCTGCCTCCCTCAGATGTTCTGCTGGCCTTCAGGAGCTTTGTGACCACAGGGAAGCTCCCAGGGCAGGCCAGGTTTTCATAGAAAAGGATTTTTTTGGTGCCCAGAGCCAGAAGGGAGGTGCCAGCCCTGCACACCTCCAGTTTCTCCCCCCAGCAATTAATGAATCCCCAGGGGAGAAAAACTGTTCCTACATCCCCAAGGGAGAAAAACTGTTCCTACATCCCCAAGGGAGAAAAACTGTTCCTACATCCCCAAGGGGAATAAAACTGTTCCTACATCCCCAAGGGAGAAAAAGTGTTCCTACATCCCCCAAGGGGAATAAAACTGTTCCTACAACCCCAAGGGAGAAAAACTGTTCCTCACATCCCCAAGGGGAACAAAACTGTTCCTACGTCCCCATCCTTTGTTTTCACAGCCTTTGGGAAACCAGCTCCAGCAGAAAAGTCACCAAATGGGTCAGGGCAGGAGGAGGAGGTTCCAGGGGAGCCCTCCAGGAGCTCCTTTTGTGCTGCCTTCAGGAGTCCTTGACACGCTGATCCCTGCAGATCACTTGGGGATGGATCAGGGCTCCCAGCTCAGCTGGTTTTGCAGCAGCCACAAACAAAAACAAGCCTGAGAAGTGTGAGAAACACCCTCAGCACCAGCAAAAACCCAGCCCAGGGTGTCCAAACAAGCAGAGCTGAGGGGGAGAGGCAGAGGAACAGTGCAGGTGAGGCTGCAGCTCAAGGCGTAAAAAAATAAATAAATTATTATTTATTATGTGGAAAATAATGGGGAGGAAAAGAGTGCAGATTGGAGCTGGATATTGGGAAGGAATTCTTCCCTGTGAGGGAGGAAGGAGGGATGGAATTCCCAGAGGGGCTGTGGCAGGTTGGAGCACCCTGGGACAGCGGGAGGCGTCCCTGGCCTGGGGGGGCCCCGGGGGATTTTGAGGTCCCTTCCCACCCAAAACATGCTGGGATTCCGTGACCCCATCAAGCTCAGGGGTTGTGCAAGTGTGTGCAGCAAACAATTCCCCAAATTACGACATTTTCAGTTTCTCTTTGGGAGGAAATGACTGGCTGGAGGCAGCCAGGAGGAACCTCAGGGCAGGAGCTGCTCCTCCTGCACCTGCAGAAAACCCGACCTGGCCTAGGCTGGAACTGCGCCCACGAAGTGCCACGGAGGGAAAGCTTTGCTCCTTGTGAAAGAGCTGAGTTGTTACTGGATTACAGCTCCACAAGAAAACAAAACCTCTTTAGGGATCAAACCTCCCATTTCGGGTCAGCTGTCCCCTTGCCCACAGCAGCCAGGTGGAGCAGGGTGAGTGCCCGGGCAGGAGCAGATCCCGGCGGGGTTTTGCTGTGCCCCAGCACACAGAGGGGCCCTGCAGCGTTTCCCGTAGCAGCCGGAGGGATTTCTCCGCTCCCGAGCTGGGGATTTGGGATTGGGGACTGGGAATTGGGGATTGGGATTGCCCCGGCCCGGCCCCGCCGCCGCTCCCGGAGCTTTTCCCTCAGAGCGCCTCCCCCTCCAGGAAACCGGCGCCGCTTTCATTTCTGCTCCGCTCGGCTCTCCCGCCGAGGAAAGCGCTGCACAGTTCTGAGGGACAAACACCCAAACACAGCTGGGCCAGGAGCGGGCACAACCCCCGCAGCTGCCTGTGCCACCCTCAGGGTGGGCACCAGCCCCGCAGCCACGGGGACATCCCCGATCTGAGGGCGAGCCGGGTGCTGCGGGGACAGACCCTGAGGGAAAACGGCGAGAAAATCGGGAATGTTCCCTTTGAGCGCTCGTAACGCTGGCAGGACCTGCACAAGCCAAAGCATTTCCTCTCCTCTGCCCTTTCTACTCTTTCAGGGAGCCCTGGACGAAAGGAGAAGGGATTGCAACATCTCATGATTCATCGAGGCACTTCGGCTTTTCCCGGCTTTCCCTCTTCTTTTGAAGGCCCCACAGCAACAAAGCGGCAGGGCAGAGCCAGGAATTATCCTTCAGGATGATTCCCACACTCTGCAGACACTGGGAAGCCTTTTCTGAGTGAGCTGGAGCATCAGCAGCTCCAAAATCCACCGGGCAGCTCCTCCTCAAACACCCTGACCCCACCAAAGGCATTTACCCATCCCAGTGTGGCCTCATCCCAGCGACTCTTCCCTCCTGAGCTGGGATCCAAAAGCTCCGGGAGGGAAAAGCTCACAGGGAGCCCCTGATCCCAAAGCTCTGTAAGGGAAAAGCTCACAGGGAGCCCCTGATCCCAGATACTGAGCTGGGATCCCAAAGCTCCGGGAGGGAAAAGCTCACAGGGAGCTCCTGATCGCAGTTCCTGAGCTGGGATCCCAAAGATCCAGGAGGGAAAAGCTCACAGGGAGCCCCTGATCCCAGATACTGAGCTGGGATCCCAAAGCTCCGGGAGGGAAAAGCTCCAAGGGAGCCCCTGATTGCAGTTCCTGAGCTGGGATCCCAAAGATCCAGGAGGGACAAGCTGCCCAGGGAGCTCCTGATCGCAGTCCCAGGGATGCCAGCAGGGCTCTGGTGGCACCGGGCTGGCATCGCCCAGTCCAGGGAGCAGCACCGGGGCTGTCACCTCTGCCCCAGCGCTGTGCAAATCTCCCAGAGCTGCAGGACAGCCCCAGAGCCAGCGGGGATTTGGGGGTGACACCTCAGGGACTGCCCAGTGCCTTCCTTGCCCTGGGAACCTTGGGCACCCCAACGTTCCACAGACACTTCCCTCACATGTGAGCCCAAACATTCCATGGACACTTCCCCCCACATGCGAACCCAAACATTCCATGGACACTTTGCTCATCTGCACCCCAACATTCCATAGACACTTCCCCCCACATTCCATGGACACTTTCCTTCACGTGTACCCCAACATTCCATGGACACTTTGCCCATCTGCACCCCAACATTCCATGGACACTTCACCCGTCTGCACCCCAAGATCCCTTACACATCTCCACCTTTCCTGCACCCCAACATCCCCTCCACACTCTCCCCCCTTGCACCCCAATTTCTTTCAGATTTTCCTCCCTTGCACCCAAAAACTCTTACACGTCCCGTAGACCCCAACAACCCCTTGAACTCCCAGCACTCCTTTCACCCCAACAACTCCTTACACACTTCCCTTGCACCCCAACAGCTCCTTGCACAGCCTTTACACCTCCCCTCTTCTTGCACCCCAAAACATCTTGCACAGCTTCCTTGCACCCCCAGCATTTCTTGCACACCTCCTACACTCCCCCTCTTGCACCCCAATAAACGCTTGCACACTCCACTCTTGCACCCCAAAGAAACCTCGCACCCCCAGCACTTCTGGCACCCCAAAACCCCTCACACTTCCTCTCCCTGCACCCCAGCACTTCTTGCCCCCCAATAACGACTGCACACCTCTCACATTCCCCCTTGCACCCCAATAACCGCTCACACACTCCCCTCTTGCACCCCAAAGACACAGCCCCAGCACTTCTTGCACCCCAAAATCCATCACATACCTCTCCCTGCACCCCACAAGTTCCTGCACCCCAATAACCGCTTGCACACCACCTCTTACATTCCCCTCTCCTTGCACCCCAATGACACTTACACACTCCCCTCTTGCACCCCAGGACGTTCCTGCACCCCAAAACCCCTCGCACGCCTCTCTCACTCCCCTTTCCCTGCACCCCAATAACACTTGCACACCTCTCTCACTCCCTCTCCCTGCACCCCACAAGTTCTTGGATCCCCAAAATCCCTCGCACTCCTTCTTCCTGCACCCCAATAACGCTCGCAACACCTCTAACACTCCCCTCTCTCTACACCCCACAAGTCCCTGCACCCCAATAACGCTCGCACACCTCTCATACTCCCTTTCCCTGCACCCCAATAACGCTCGCAGCCTCCCCTCTCCCCGTCCCCCCAACACTCCGCTCCCCTCGCCGCTGTCCCGTTCCTATCGCCGCTGTCCCGCTCCCCTCAGCATCCCCGGCCGCCCCTCCCGTGTCCCCCCGGCCCATCCCGGACCTGCCGCCCCCCCGTGCCCGCCTCCCCCGGCGCTCGCCGCGCTCCCCGCGCACCTTGACCGAGTCCACGGGGTACATGATCGTGTGCTCCATGATCCCCGCCACGGCTCCGGCCACCATGTGCGTGCCGAGCGCGACGCTGCTGGGCAGGCTCTCGTAGTCCTCGCTGTCCGCCAGCCCGGCCCCGGCGGCGGCGGGGGGCCCGGGGCCCGGCGGGGCGGCGGCGCTGCCCGCCATGGCACAGCCCAGCTCCATCCGCCGGCACCGGGGCCGCGGGCCGGGCTGGGACACCGGTACCGGGGTGCAGGGGGGGGGCTGAGGGGGGCACTGGGACCGCGCGCCGCCCAACCGCCTTTAAAGCCGTGCTCGCCACGCCCATCCCCGCCTCGCCAATCAGCGCGGCGCGCATTCGTGACATCGCTGGGCGGGAAAGTGATTGGCAGAAATATTAACCAATAGAAGGTGAGAAGCGAGAAGCAAAGAGCTGTGATTGGCTGTAGTAGTGGAGAATGGGCGGGGCGTAGCCCTGAGGGCGGGTGCGTTGTGGCGGCGCCGTGAGGGGGACGCGGCCGTGGAGGTGTAACTGTCACCTGCAGCGGCCGGCGCGGTGTCACAGCGAGCCACGGGCGGCGGTTTGGGTCTGCCTGAGGGGGAAAGTGTACTAACCCCGCGGTGCTGCCATGGGGAAAGCTGAGGGCGAGTGAAGGGAAAGGTGTGCTAACCCCGCGGTGCTGCCATGGGGAAAGCTGAGGGCGAGTGAAGGGAAAGGTGTGCTAACCCCGCGGTGCTGCCATGCGGAAAGCTCAAGGCGAGCAAAGGGAAAGGTGTGCTAACCCCGCGGTGCTGCCACGGGGAAAGCTGGGGGCGAGCAAAAGGAGATGGAGCTCTCCTGTTGTCGGAGGGGTTTTAGTCGCTGCCGGACGGTGCCTGGATGGTGGCACGGCTGGGACTGCCGGCGTGTCACCTCTGCACGTCCCCCGGCAGAGCCCCTCAAAGCTGGCACCGAGCCCTTGTGCCGGGACGGGCACGCTCGTGCCAGGGTCCCCCTGCAGTCACCCCCGGTGGAGCCGGGCAAGGTGCAGTCAGACCTGGAGATGGAGATTCCATGGGCAAAGGGGCTGTGCTCCGTGCAGGGACACCAAAGCAGCCCCAAATTGCCCCCAAATCAGCCCAAATTTGTGCCCAAAGCAGCCCCAAAGAAGCACTAGATTGTGTCCAAAGCAGCCCCAAATTGTGCCCAAAGCAGCCCCAAAATAGCCCCAAATTGTGCCCATAGCAGCCCTAAATTGTGCCCAAAGTGTCCCCAAAGCAGCCCCAAATTGTGCCCAAAGCAGCTCTAAATTGTCCCTAAAACAGCCCCAGATTTTCCTCAAAGCAGCCCCAAATTGTGCCCAAAACGGCCCCAAACTGTCCCCAAAGCAGCCCCAAAGTGTCCCCAAAGCAGTCGCAAATTGTCTCAAAACAGCCCCAAAGTGCCCCCAAAATAGCCCCAAATTGTGCCCATGGCAGCCCTAAATTGTGCTCAAAGCAGCCCCAAATTGTCCCAAAGCAGCCCCAAATCAGCCCCAAAGTGTCCCCAAATCAGCCCCAAAGTGTCCCCAAATCAGCCCCAAACTGTGCCCAAAGCAGCCCCAGAGTGTCCCCAAAGTAGCCCCAGTGTCCACAAAGCAGCCGTAAATTGTCCCCAAAGCAGCCCCAAATTGTGCTCAAAGCAGCCCTAAAGTGTCCCCCAAAGCAGCCCCAAAGTGTCCCCAAAACAGCCCCAAAGTGTCCCCAAAGCTCCCACTCCGAGCTCCCCTCACGTCCCTGCTCCCCAAAACCGCTTCTCTTCCTTCCCATTTTCCATGATTTCCTCGTTCCACCACCAAACCACCCAAAGCCAGGTGAATTTGGTGCTCCCCAGGAGCAGGAGGCAAAGTTTCTGTGGCCCAGGGAGCAGCCCTGACTTTTATTTCATCCCTCCCCAAAGGATAATTTGGAATTCGACCTTGCAGGGAAGGAGGTGTTGCATGAACTCAAATCAAGGTTAACCATTCCTGTGACACTGCCAGGGCAATTTATTGCTGTGTGGGCCTTGGGAAGGAGGAAAACCCTCTCAGAGGCTGGAAGAAGCAGGAAAATGAAGTGTTGGGTTTGGAAATGAGGTGAGAAAATCCAGGTGTGGTCACATCCTGGGTACCTGGAGTCCCTGTGGGAACACGGAGCTGCTGCAGAAAATAACAATAAATGATTCTGGGGACCTGGCAGCGTTTCCTGCACTTGGCAAAAAACCTCTCCAGGATGTGGGTGTTGCAGAATGAGCCATTTGTGGGGTGCAGGGAAAACTTGGGACGCTCACTATGACATCAGCAAGCTCCGTTTATTGAAGGGAGCATCAGACACTTATACAGCAAGTAATTAGCTCATGAATATTCTGTAATTTACACCGTCCATTGGCCACCATAGCATCAACTCTTCCCCATTCCTTAAGAGTTACATCTCTCTTTTCTCGTGTCTCTTTCACTATTTGTTATCATACTACAGCCAAACCCAAAACCACGCTATCTTGCAAGTGCAAGACTTAAAATTAACCACAGCCTTGTACTTTTCCAATTCTTAACTACTCTCCCAACATGTGGCAGAGCTGGAGGTGACAGCCAGCTGCTGTCCCAGCCATCCCCATCCCCGTGCAAAGCTGAGAGTGTCAAACCCTTCAGGAACACAACATTTAACCCAGGAATTGCTCCAATCTCCCCTTTTTAGCCTCTGGGAGAAGCCATGGGATTTATTTCCTTGGGGAGAGACCAGAGCTGTGCTGCTGGCAGGGCTTGGCACCGTGTTTTCCACATGAAATTACATCTAAATTTCATGTTTTCCACATGAAATTACATTTAAATTTCATGTTTTCCACATGAAATTACATTTAAAGTTCATGTTTTCCACATGAAATTACATTTAAAGTTCATGTTTTCCACATGAAATTACATTTAAATTTCATGTTTTCCACATGAAATTACATTTAAAGTTCATGTTTTCCACATGAAATTACATTTAAAGTTCATGTTTTCCACATGAAATTACATTTAAATTTCATGTTTTCCACATGAAATTACATTTAAAGTTCATGTTTTCCACATGAAATTACATTTAAATTTCATGTTTTCCACATGAAATTACATTTAAAGTTCATGTTTTCCACATGAAATTACATTTAAAGTTCATGTTTTCCACATGAAATTACATTTAAATTTCATGTTTTCCACATGAAATTACATTTAAATTCAACAGAGAACCACAATCCCCAGAGCAAAGCAGGCACAGGAACCTCCCTTACTGAGACCCAAGGAAATAAAACGGGCAGGGACACATTTCCCAGCATTGCTCCACAGCCTTTATCGAGGTTTTCCTCTCCCTGAGCAAGAACTTTAATCTCCTTCCTGTGGAATTAGAGGCACCTTAATGAGCCCTTTCTCCTGCACTCTCAGGTGGAGCTCCCTGCTAATGACCTGGATCAGGCTGCAATTCTATTTCCAGGTTATATTTTAACCCTGGAGCGGTGCCATGAAGAATCTTCTGCTCCAAAGCTCAGCCTGAGGGGTTCCCCCTGTTCCTGGGGATGGGGTTATCCATGATTTCTGCCAGGGAAACGGGGCAGACAGGTGTGGGAAATACATCTTTAAAGTTTGATAGAAAATTCCTATAAAATTCACAGGTTGTGGCCAGGAAAAGGGGGAAGAGGAGCAGCCTGTGGCTCTGGGATGGATTTCTGCCATCCCTCAGCTTCTCTGGAAAAGCTTCCTGAGGGACCAGGCCTGTGCAAGGATTCCCTGTTCTCCCTTCCTTCCCATTTGCCATGATTTCCTTCTTCCACCACCAAACCACCCCGAGCCAGGTGAATTTGGTGCCTCTCCAGGAGGGGGAAGAGGCAAAGCCTTTGTGGCTCAGGGAGCAGCCCTGACTTTTATTTCATTAATTTGGAATTCAACCCCTGCACCCCACCCTGGAGCCCCAAATTCCATGGGAGCAGGGGAACGGGGAGCGCTCAAAGCACCTTTGGGCTGCAAAGCCTCAGCCTGACAGCGCCCAGGGCCACTCGGGTGGGCTGGGGGTGACCTGGGACAGACAGTGGGACGTGTCCCAGGGGTGGCGCTGCGTGGGAGTTAAGGTCCCTTCCCACCCAAACCATTCCAGGACTTTGTTTCCCCAGCAGGAACAGCCCTGGACACTGGCAATGTGCTGGGCAGGAGAGCCTGAGGGATGGGAGCCGGGGAATGCCAGAGAGCAGAGCTGGGGGGATTTGGGGAAGGAATCCCTGCCTGGCATGGAATTCCCAGAGCAGCTGGGGCTGGCCATGGGTCTCTGGAAGTGCCCAAGGCCAGGGACATCAAATCAGCCCCAAATTGTGCCCAAAAGAGCCCCAAGTTGTGCCCAAAATCAGCCCCAAATTGTGCCCAAAGCCGCCCCAAATTGTGCCCAAAATCAGCCCCAAACTGTCCCCAAACCACCCCCAAATTGTGCCCAAAATCAGCCCCAAATTGTGCCTAAAATCAGCCCCAAATTGTGCCCACAGCAGCCCGTTCCTTGTTCCTTTTCTTTTTCCTTTCCCCTTTCTCTCTTCACCTTTCCTTTCCCCTTTTCTTTTTCCTTTCCTTATTCCATTCACTTTTTTCGCCTTCTCTTTTTCCTTTCCTTATCCATTCCTTTTTTTCCCTCTTCTCTTTTTCCTTTCCCCTTCCCTTTTCCTTTCTTTATTCCTTTCCCCTTTCCCTTCTCTTTTCAACTTTCCTTTCTGCTTTCCTCTTCCTTTTTTCCTTTCCTTATTCCATCCCTTTCTCCTTTTCCCTTCACTTTTTCCTTTCCTATTCCTTCCCTCCTTCCAACCCGAACCATTCCATGAACCCACAACCTCACGATCCACACGCCAGCAAGTCCCAGCAGAGTTCCCAAAAGTTCACCCTCATCCCCGAACAAATCCAGGAATTTTCCAGCCCCAAACCTTCCAGGAACCAGCCACAGCCCTGAGGCTGGAGCAGCAGCTTTGTCCTAGACCCTCATTCCCAAACAAATCCAGGAATTCTCCAGCCCCAAGGATGGGGCAGAGCTCCCTCCTGCACCCTCATTCCCAAATAAACCCAGGAATTTTTCAGCCTCAAGGCTGGGGCAGCAGCTCCTTCCTACACCCTCATTCCCAAATAAATCCAGGAATTATCCAGCCCCAAACCATCCAGGAATCAGCCACAGCCCTGAGGATGGGGCAGCAGCTCCCTCCTGCACCCTCATTCCCAAACAAATCCAGGAATTTTTCAGCCCCAAGGATGGGGCAGCAGCTCCTTCCTACACCCTCATCCCCGAACAAATCCAGGAATTTTCCAGCCCCAGACCTTCCAGGAATCAGCCACAGCCCCGAGGATGGGGCAGCAGCTTTGTCCTAGACCCTCATTCCCAAATAAATCCAGGAATCAGCCACAGCCCTGAGGATGGGGCAGCAGCTCCTTCCTACACCCTCATTCCCAAATAAATCCAGGAATCAGCCACAGCCCCAAGAATGGGGCAGAGCTCCCTCCTGCACCCTCATTCCCAAATAAATCCAGGAATTTTCCAGCCCCAAACCATCCAGGAATCAGCCACAGCCCCAAGGATGGGGCAGCAGCTCCCTCCTACACCCTCATTCCCAAATAAATCCAAGAATTTTCCAGCCCCGAGGATGGGGCAGCAGCCCCTTCCTGCACCCTCATTCCCAAACAAATCCAGGAATTTTCCAGCCCTGAGGATGGGGCAGCTCCCTCCTGGAGCAGCTGTGGGGCAGCAGGAACAGAACCCAGAGCCAGGAACTCCAGGAGAAAGGAGAACCCAAACAGGGGGAAGAAGGCTCAGAGGAAGAACCCAGGCAGGGGGAGGGAGGGAGGTTCTGCAGGGCTGGGCCAGCACCCACAGCCCCTGAGCACCTCCCAGCTGATAAGAAGCACCTGCAGCTCCTTATCTCCGCCCTCCCAGAGGCTGCAGCCAGCTTGATAAGGCAGCAGTGCCCAGCTGCGAGGTGGGCACCCAAACTGGGTTTTATCTGCTGCACCCAGGGGTTTGCATTTACATCTCTGGCACTTTGCAAATCTCCAGCACCTCTAACAGCTGAGCCCCACCTGGCTCGGGGGGTTTATCCTCCCCACCAGCAGCAAATTCAAAGTTGTTTTGTTTTAAAAAAAAATTTTAAAAATTGGTGTTTTCAGCATCAGATATGGGTGGTTTTCTTCCCAGGCATGGAATTCCCGGAGGAGCTGTGGAAGTGTCCAAGGCCAGCCTGGAACATCCTGGGGTAGTGGAACCAACCCAAACCATTCCAGGGTTTTTAATGTGGAAAGGAAAATTCCCTGGTTTGTGGCATTCCATAAAGGTTTTAGAAGAGGGATCACAGCAAATATAAATGGTGGATTTGATTTTAATCTTACTTGCAGCACAGCCAGCTGGAATTTTATGTCCTCACTGCTTTTTTTTTTGGCAAGTTTGGGTGCCAGATCCTCATAGGAAAGACAGACTCCATGCGGGAATAAATTCATTATTCCAGGGACACAGACCAGCCCATTCCAGCACGTCCTTCCTTAAAAACACCCAAAATGCCCCAAAAATACAAATTTAACCCTGAGTCTGCACCTCTTTCCCTGCCCCAAAATTACAAATTTCACCCCAAGTCTGGAGCTCCTTCCCAACCCCAAAATTACAAATTTAACCCCAAGTCTGCACCTCTTTCATAGCTCCAAAATTACAAATTTAACCCCAAGTCTGCACCTCTTTCATAGCTCCAAAATTACAAATTTAACCCCAAGTCTGGAGCTCCTTCCCTGTCCCAAAATACAAATTTAACCCCAAGTCTGGAGCTCTTTCCCTGCCCTAAAATACAAATTTAACCCCAAGTCTGCCCCTCTTTCCCAGCCCCCCCCCCCCCCCCAAAAAAAAAAAATTAATCCTGAATCTTCAGCTCTTTCCCTGCCCTAAAATACAAATTTAACCCCAAGTCTGGAGCTCTGTCCCAGCCCCAAAATACAAATTTACCTCCAAGTCTGGAGCTCCTTCCCTGTCCCAAAATTACAAATTTAACCCCAAATCTGCACCTCTTTCCCAGCCCCAAAATACAAATTTACCTCCAAGTCTGGAGATCTTTCCCAGCCCCAAAATACAAATTTAACCCCAAGTCAGTAACTCCTTCCCTGCCCCAAAATTACAAATTTAACCCTGAGTCTGCACCTCTTTCCCTGCCCCAAAATTACAAATTTAACCCCAATTCTGGAGCTCTTTCTCAGCCCCAAAATACAAATTTACCTCCAAGTCTGGAGCTCCTTCCCAACCCCAAAATTACAAATTTAACCCCAAATCTGGAGCTCTTTCCCAGCCCCAAAAATACAAATTTAACCCCAAGTCTGTAACTCCTTTCCTGCCCCAAAATTACAAATTTCACCCCAAGTCTGGACCTCTTTCCCAGCCCCAAAAATACAAATTTAACCCCAAGTCTGCACCTCTTTCCCAGCCCCAAAATACAAATTTACCTCCAAGTCTGGACCTCTTTCCCAGCCCCAAAATACAAATTTAACCCCAAGTCAGTAACTCCTTCCCTGCCCCAAAATTACAAATTTAACCCCAAGTCTGCACCTCTTTCCCAGCTCCAAAATTACAAATTTAACCCCAAGTCTGGAGCTCCTTCCCTGTCCCAAAATACAAATTTAACCCCAAGTCTGGAGCTCCTTCCCAACCCCAAAATTACAAATTTAACCCCAAGTCTGCACCTCTTTCCCAGCCCCAAAATACAAATTTATCTCCAAGTCTGCACCTCTTTCCCAGCCCCAAAATACAAATTTAACCCCAAGTCAGTAACTCCTTCCCTGCCCCAAAATTACAAATTTAACCCTGAGTCTGCCCCTCTTTCCCTGCCCCAAAAATACAAATTTCACCCCAAGTCTGGAGCTCTGCCCCAGCCCCATCCTGAGCTCCATCCCTGGAAATGGATCCAGCCTGGATTTTCCCTGGAATGGAGATCCAGGGAGATTCATCTGCTTGGAAACCTGACGTGTCCCAGTTATTTTTCTTTTTATCTTTACATTTGCAAACTCCAGGAATAAAAACAAACAATTCTGTTTTGTCTTCGGGGTGGCCTGACCCACTTTGGGAGCAGCAGCTCCTGCTCTGAAGCCTCAGTGAGGAGCTGCTGTTGGGATTGGTGCTGGAAAATCCCAAAAACCAGAAATTCCTGCTCTGGGTAGGGATTAATGCACATTTTAGCCCCCTAAAAAGTGGTGGAGCCCATCAGAATGAAACAATTTGATGTTTGGAATGTAGGCAGAGCAGGATCGCTCCCAGCTTTAACCATTCCCTGAACTTTCCCTAACATTCCCAGAATTCCAGCCCCTCTGACTTTGTGCAGCTTTGAGGGAAAGGTGGAATCCAGGAATGGTGTTGGAATGGGATTGGGGCTGGGAAATCATGGAAAACTGGAATTCCTGCTGTGCAACAAGCTCAGGACAGGGAATAATGCTGGCGTTGGGATTAGGGCTGGAAAATCACAGAAAACAGAAATTCCTGTTCTGCTACAAGCTCGGGGCAGGGAATAATGGTGGTGTTGGGATCAGTGCTGGAAAATCACAGAAAACAGAAATTCCTGCTCTGCTACAAGCTCAGGATAAGGATTAATGCACTTGGGGTGCTGCTGTTGGGATTGGTGCTGGAAAATCATGGAAAACAGGAATTCCTGCTCTGCTATAAACTCAGGGTAGGGATTAATGTATTTGAGGTGCTGCTGTTGGGATTGGTGCTGGAAAATCCCAAAAACCAGAAATTCCTGCTCTGGGTAGGGATTAATGCACATTTTAGCCCCCTAAAAAGTGGTGGAGCCCATCAGAATGAAACAATTTGATGTTTGGAATGTAGGGATCGCTCCCAGCTTTAACCATTCCCTGAACTTTCCCTAACATTCCCAGAATTCCAGCCCCTCTGACTTTGTGCAGCTTTGAGGGAAAGGTGGAATCCAGGAATGGTGTTGGAATGGGATTGGGGCTGGAAAATCATGGAAAACTGGAATTCCTGCTGTGCAACAAGCTCAGGGTTAGGGATTAATGAGCTTGAGGTGCTGCTGTTGGGATTAGGGCTGGAAAGTCATGGAAAAACAGGAATTCCTGCTCTGCTACAAGCTCAGGATAAGGATTAATGAACTTTTTAGCCCCCTAAAAAAGTGGTGGAGCCCATCAGAATGAAACAATTTGATGTTTGGAATGTAGGCAGAGCGGGATCGCTCCCAGCTTTAACCATTCCCTGAACTTTCTCAGCACCCATGAGGTGATGCCCAGCAATGAAAATTGCAGCGAATTGAGCCCTGATGTTCTCCAGGGGTTTTTCCAGCCCCAAACCATCCCAAAATGGGAAGGGGCAGCGCTGGAGCTCCAGCAGATCCAGGCAGGGAGCTCCAATCCCTCTGACTTTGTGCAGCTTGGAGGGAAAGGTGTGGAATCCAGGAATGGTGTTGGAATGGGATTGGGGCTGGAAAATCATGGAAAACAGAAATTCCTGCTCTGACACAAGCTCAGGACAGGGAATAATGCTGGTGTTGGGATCAGTGGTGGGAAATCACAGGAAACTGGAATTCCTGCTCTGCTACAAGCTCAGAGTTGGGGATTAATGCATTTGAGGCGCTGGTGCTGGGATTGGTGCTGTAAAATCACGGAAAACAGGAATTCCTGCTCTGCCACAAGCTCAGGGCAGGGATTCCCGGGGTTCTTTGCCCCCAGAAGTGCTGGAGCCCATCCGAACGAAACAATTGGGGCGTGTAGGCAGAGCAGGATCGTTCCCAGCTTTACCCACATTCCTGAACTTTCTCCTTCGTGCCTGAGTCACCCAGGGATCGCTTTCACCGCCGGGATTTTGTGCAGCGTCACCACAGCGTCACCAGCAAAGAAAGAAACGGCAAAGAACCGAGCCCTGATGTTCTCCAGGGGGTTTTCCAGCCCCAGACCATCCCAGGATGGGAAAAGGCAGCGCTGGAGCTCAGCCCCACCGAGTTCAAGGTGCGACTGCCGGAATTTCCGAATTTCCCTTCAGCGCTCACATAACCTGACCTCATTCCCCTCCCCGAGCAGGGCACAGGGAGAGGCAGAGCCGCCGTGTGTAATTAAAGCTGCTTTGGGATTATTTCCTGCACCTACATTGTTTTGGTTTGGTTTGGTTTTATTTTCCCAACTCGTCTTTCTGGTTTGGAGCCCTGGGGGAACAATGGGAGGCGCAGCTGGAGGTGATTTTGGGAGGGGTTGGTGGCACCGGGCAGAGGTGGAGCTCCTGGGCTTGTCCTGGGTTTGTCCTGGGTTTATATCCAGAAATCAGCACAATTAGAGGCAGAAAGGAGGGGAAAAACCTGGTTTGGGATGAAGGGAAGGGAAGGGAAGGGAAGGGAAGGGAAGGGAAGGGAAGGGAAGGGAAGGGAAGGGAAGGGAAGGGAAGGGAAGGGAAGGGAAGGGAAGGGAAGGGAAGGGAAGGGAAGGGAAGGGAAGGAAAGGAAAGGAAAGGAAAGGAAAGGAAAGGAAAGGAAAGGAAAGGAAAGGAAAGGAAAGGAAAGGAAAGGAAAGGAAAGGAAAGGAAAGGAAAGGAAAGGAAAGGAAAGGAAAGGGGAAAGGAAAAGGTCTGGGGAGATTTCAGAGCAGTTCCCCGGAGCCTAAAAGGGGTTCCCGGAGAGCTGGACAGGGACTTGGGACAAAGGATGGAGGGATGGCACACATTCCAGGATACGAGAATATAAACATCAGAAGGCTTAGAAAATCTCAAAAAATCAGGGCGACAGTCTATCAAGTATTTTACAGCAGTTTCTGACCTGTTTGTAACAGGGAACCCTTCCAGCCCGCTCCCCTGCTCCCGCACACCCCGGCTGCTCCCATGGGATCCCCGGATCCCCGCAGGGAGCAGCGGCCCCGGCAGGGACAGGGAGCCCGTGAGGGCTCGGCAGTGGCCTGGCCGCGTCCCGGTAGCCCGTGAGGGCTCGGCAGTGGCCTGGCCGTGTCCCGGTAGCCCGTGAGGGCACAGCAGTGGCCTGGCCGTGTCCCGGTAGCCCGTGAGGGCACAGCCATGGCCTGGCCGTGTCCCGGGAGCCCGTGAGGGCTCAGCAGTGGCCTGGCCGCGTCCCGGGAGCCCGTGAGGGCTCAGCAGTGGCCTGGCCGTGTCCTGGGGAGCCCGTGAGGGCTCAGCAGTGGCCTGGCCGTGTCCCGAGGAGCCCGTGAGGGCTCGGCAGTGGCCTGGCCGTGTCCCAGGGGTGATTCCCCCTTGCAGAAGCCCCAAACGCTGCTCCCGCACCCCGCTGTGCCCAGCCCGGATCGGCCCGGGCTGTCCCGCATTGCCCCAGCGGGGTTGGGCAAACTCCTCCTGCCACAGCTGGGCAGCGCCACTGGGGACTGAGAGACCTTGGCCTTGATCGGTTCCACTCCTTCCCTTTTCCCGTCCTTCCCCTTCCCTCATTCCTTCTCCTCTCCTTATTCCTTTCCCCTTCCCCTTTATTTTCCTTATTCCTTTCCCCTTTCCCTTCTCTTTTCGACTTTCCTTTCTCCTTTCCTTATTCCTTTCCTATTCCTTTTCCCTTTCCTTATTCCTTTTCCCTTTCCTTTCCTTATTCCGTTCCCCTTTTCCCCCTAATCTTTTTCCTTTCCCCTTCCCTTTTCTTTTTCCTTATTCCTTTCCCTTCTCTTTTCAACTTTCATTTCTCCTTTCCTTATTCCTTTCCCCTTCATTTTTTCCTTTCCTTATTCCATTCCTTTTTCTTTTCCCCTTCACTTTTTCCTTTCCTATCTTTTCCTTATTCCTTTCCCCTTTCCTTATTCCTTTTATTTTTCCTTTTCCTTATTCCTTTCCTTTTTCCTTTCCTTATTCCATTCCCCTTTTTTGTCTTCTTGTTTTCCTTTCCTCTTCCCTTTTCCTTATTCCATTCCCCTTTCCTTTCTCTTTTCAACTTTCCTTGCTCCTTTCCTTATTCCTTCCCTTTCCTTTTCCTTATTCCTTCCCTTTTTCCTTTCCCCTTCCCTTTTATTTTCCTTATTCCTTTCCCCTTTCCCTTCTCTTTTCAACTTTCCTTTCTCCTTTCCTTTTCCTTATTCTTTCCCTTATTCCATTCCCCATTCCTTTATCTTTTAAACTTTCCCCTTTCCTTATTCCTTCAATTTTTCCTTTCCCTTATTCCTTTTTCTTTCCCTTATTCCCTCATTCCCTCCCCTCCCGGGATAATTTCCCACCCCAAATTCCTCTCCTGCCCCTCCTGGGATGGATCCCACCCCCAGCCCCGCTTTCCCTGCAAATCCCCGATTTTATTCCCATTTTTTCCACCTCATCCTGCCCAGGAGAAGCTTTTCCATTTCTGCGGAGGATCCCGGAGCGGGCACAGGCGGTGCTGCCGCTCAGTGGCAAAATGCAGAATTCCCCTTTTCCCCATGGAATTTCTTCCCTTTCCTAATTGTTGTTTTTTTTGTTGTTTTTTTTTTTTTTTAATAAAATTAATGTATTTATTAGTTAGATCCTAAATATCGAGATATTTATTACAGCTGCTACAACCATTGGATATATGTAACAATATAATTCAAAATATTTGCATAGTGATAGATATAAATTGAATTTACTCCAAAATATTGACACACGAATAAGTTTATTTCAAAACATTGACACTTTGATCGCTATAAATTTAAAATATTTCAAAATATTGGCACATTTATAGCTATAAATTTTATTGACACATTTACAAGTATAAATTTTATATAATTCAAAATATTGATACATTTATGAGTACAAATGGAATATATTTCAAAATATTGACACATTTACAGCTATAAACTTTATATATTTCAAAATATTGACACGTTTATAAGTATAAATTTTATATATTTCAAAATATTGGCACGTTTATAAATATAAATTTTATATATTTCAAAATATTGACACAGTTGTAGCTATGAATTTTATAAATTTCAAAATCTTGACACATTTATAAGTATAAACTTTATATATTTCAAAATAGTAACACATATCTATAAATTTTATATATTTCAAAATATTGGCACCGTTATAGCTATGAACTTTATATATTTCAAAATATTGACACATTTTTAGCTATAAATTTAATATATTTCAAAATATTGACACATTTTGGCTATAAATTTTACATATTTCAAAATATTGACACATTTTTAGCTATGAACTTTATATATTTCAAAATATTAACACAGTTATAGCTAGGAATTTTATATATATTTCTCAATTTTGGCATATTTTTACCCACAGATTCCTATTTGTGCCGTTGTTTTTATAGCGATTTCTGCCCGGTTTTACCGACAGGGCACCCAGCTCCTCCTGGCCACGCCCCCTTAGCCGTGACCACGCCCCCAAAGCCACGCCCCCGGGGAATCCCCTCTCGGCCCTACCGTGACGTCAGCGCGCTCTGCGTCACGTCCGGCGGCGCACCCGGAAGTGGCGTGGGGCCGGTTGCCATGGGGCGGCCCGGGAGGTGAAGTTGGGGGAGAGAGAGAAGGGGGGGGGAACACCGGGAATGGGGACGGGAACGGGAACGGGAATGGGAACGGGAACGGGAACGGGGATGGGGATGGGGATGGGGATGGGAATGGGGATGGGAATGGGGATGGGAATGGGAATGGGGATGGGAACGGGAACGGGAACGGGAATGGGAATGGGGATGGGGATGGGGATGGGGACGGGAACGGGAATGGGGATGGGAATGGGGATGGGAATGGGGATGGGGATGGGAACGGGAACGGGAATGGGAATGGGGATGGGGATGGGGACGGGAACGGGAATGGGGATGGGGATGGGGATGGGAACGGGAACGGGGACGGGAATGGGGATGGGAATGGGAATGGGAACGGGAATGGGAATGGGGACGGGAACGGGAGTGGGGATGGGGATGGGAACGGCAATGGGAACGGGAATGGGGATGGGAATGGGGTCGGGAATGGGAATGGGGACGGGGATGGGAACGGGAATGGGAATGGGGATGGGAACGGGAATGGGGATGGGAATGGGAATGGGGTCAGGAATGGGAACGGGAACGGGAATGGGAATGGGGTCGGGAATGGGCACGGGAATGGAGATAGGGATGGGGATGGGGACGGGAGCGGGAATGGGATCGGGAATGGGATCGGGAACGGCAACGGGATGGGACTGGGATCAGGAGTGGCACAGGGATCAGGAATGGGAATGGGAATGGGACTGGGAATGAAAATGGGATCGATAATGGGATCGGGAATGGGAATGGCATCGGGACCAGGATCGCCGCGGGGTTCGGGGGGAGCCGAGCCGGGCCCTGTGGGATGGTGGCGGCCGTGGGGAGCTGCACCAGCTCGTTCCGCTCCGCGTCCCTTCCCCGTCCTTGCCTCCATCCCATTCTCTCATCCCTTTCCCTCACCCTGTTCTCTCCATCCCGATCCCCCCATCCCATTCCCTGATCCCATTCTCTCATCCTGCTTCCCTCATCCCATTCCCCCATCCCGTTATTCCCTCACCCCGTTGTTTCCTCACCCCTGTTGTTCCCCATGCCGGTGTTCCCCATCCCGTTGTTTCCTCCATCCCATTCTCTCATCCCGTCCCCCCATCCATTTCCCTCATCCCGCTGTTCCCTCATCCCGTTCCCCTATGCCGTTGTTCCCCCATCCCTTTCCCTCTCCCCATTGTTCCCCATCCCGGTGTTCTCTGTCCCCCCGGCTCCGCTCCCTGGCTCGGGATCTCCCCTCGGGCGGGGAAGGAGGGACAGCCCCGGCTGCCTCCCCGGGCTGAATTCCCTCATTCCCTTGGCTCCTTTGGAGTTCTGCTGGTGCTTGGGGTCCCGGAATCCCGGGATGCTTTGGGTGGGAAGGACCTGAAACAGGACCTGAAACAGGACCTGAAACAGGACCTGAAACAGAACCTGAAACAGGACCTGAAACAGAACCTGAAACAGGACCTGAAACAGGACCTGAAACAGGACCTGAAACAGAACCTGAAACAGAACCTGAAACAGGACCTGAAACAGAACCTGAAACAGGACCTGAAACAGAACCTGAAACAGAACCTGAAACAGGACCTGAAACAGAACCTGAAACAGGACCTGAAACAGGACCTGAAACAGGACCTGAAATCCCATCGAGCCCCAAGCCCGGCACCTCCCAGGATCCAGGGGCAGCCCCGGCTCCTCTGGGAATCCCAGCCCAGCCCGAGGGCATTCAGTGCTTCCATCCCCTCTGGATCCCTGTTTTCCTTTGGATTCCTGAATTCCTTACCCGGGAAAGGGAAGGGAAGGGAAGGGATGTCCCAGGGAATCAGCTGCCTTGCTTTTCCCTCAGGAGCAGAGCAGGGATGGCCCAGGGGAGCTCGGCTGTTCCTGGTCCCTCCGAGGTCACCGGCTGAGGCTCCACAGCTCCTGCTGCTGCCCCATCCCAAAATGGGCAGGTAAGGATCCCAGAGGAACCGTGGGAAGGACAGGGAACCTAATCAGGAATTCCAGCATGGGAATGGTGTCCTGAGTGCTCTCAATCCACAGCAAAATCCTGGAGTGGGTTGGGTTGGAGGGGGCCATAAGGATCATCCCACCCCTGCCATGGCAGGGACAGCTCCCACTGCCCCAGATTGCTCCAGCCTGGCCTTGGGCACTGCCAGGGATGCAGGGGCAGCCCCAGCTCCCTGGGAATTCCATCCCAGCCCCTCCTCACCCTCACAGCCAGGAATTCCTCCCCAGTATCCCATCCATTCCTGCCCTGTGGCACTGGGAGCCATTCCCAGTGTCCCATCCCTCCATCCTTTGTCCCAGGTCCCTCTCCAGCTCTCCTGAAGCCCCATTCAGGCCCTGGGGAACTGCCCTGAAGTTCTCCCAGATTTCTCCAGGATCATTCCCAGATTTCCATTCCCTGAATCCCAAGCCAGGCTTTTCCCTCTTTTCTGCCCATAATTTTCCTGAGACTTCGAAAGAAAGCCAGGAGATAAAAAGGAGCTGCAGCTCCGAAGCCAGCAAATCCCAGGGGATCCTCCTCAACCCCAAACCCAGCAAATCCCAGGGGATCCTCCTCAACCCCAAACCCAGCAAATCCCAGGGGATCCTTCCATCCTCCTCAGCCCCAAACCCAGCAAATCCCAGGGGATCCTTCCATCCTCCTCAACCCCAAACCCAGCAAATCCCATGGGATCCTCCTCAGCCCCAAACCCAGCAAATCCCAGGGGATCCTCCTCAACCCCAAACCCAGCAAATCCCAGGGATCCTTCCATCCTCCTCAGCCCCAAACCCAGCAAATCCCAGGGGATCCTCCTCAGCCCCAAACCCAGCAAATCCCAGGGGATCCTTCCATCCTCCTCAGCCCCAAACCCAGCAAATCCCATGGGATCCTCCTCAGCCCCAAACCCAGCAAATCCCAGGGGATCCTCCTCAGCCCCAAACCCAGCAAATCCCAGGGGATCCTCCTCAGCCCCAAACCCAGCAAATCCCATGGGATCCTCCTCAGCCCCAAACCCAGCAAATCCCAGGGGATCCTTCCATCCTCCTCAGCCCCAAACCCAGCAAATCCCAGGGGATCCTTCCATCCTCCTCAGCCCCAAACCCAGGCACTCCCACACTTCAGAATCCCATCCCAGCCCCTCCCCACCCTCCAGGCAGGAATTTTCCCCGCTTTTAGCACCAAATCCATCCCTCAATCCGCTCGTTTCTCCCTTGGCGTCCCAGGATCAGCATCTCGTGCCTGCTCCCGGCCTCGTGGCACTTCAGCCTCTCTCCCGTGGGCTGTCCCCGCATCCTGAACGCGTCCCTGCGGCAGCTGCTGCTCCTGGGGGCGGCCGCGGCCGCGGCGGCGCTGCTGCTCTGCTCCCTGCTGGTGGTGCGGGGCAAGCACCGGGACGGGAAATTCCACAGGTGAGGAGAGGGAATTCCATGGGAATGGGGAAATGCTGCTCTGCTCCCTGCTGGTGGTGCGGGGCAAGCACCGGGACGGGAAATTCCACAGGTGAGAGAGGTGGGAATTCCATGGAAAATAGGGAATAGGGAGTGGGGAAATGCTGCTCTGCTCCCTGCTGGTGATCAAGGACAGGAAATTCCACAGGTGAGAGGGAGAGAATTCCATGGAAATGGAGGGAGTCCTTGGGAATGGGGAAATGCTGCTCTGCTCCCTGCTGGTGATCCAGGGCAGGCACCGTGACAGGAAATTCCAGAGGTGAGAGAGCAGGGAATCCTTGGGAATGGAGGGAATGGGGAAATGCTGCTCTGCTCCCTGCTGGTGCTGCGGGGCAAGCGCCGGGACGGGAAATTCCACAGGTGAGGAGAGGGAATTCCATGGGAATGGGGAAATGGAACCTGGGGGAATGGGGAATTGCTGCTCTGCTCCCTGCTGCTCATCGAGGACAGGAAATTCCACAGGTGAGAGGGAGAGAATTCCATGGAAATGGAGGGAATCCTTGGGAATGGGGAAATGCTGCTCTGCTCCCTGCTGGTGATCTGGGGCAGGCACCGGGACAGCGGGAGATTCCACAGGTGAGAGGGCACGGAATCCTTGGGAAACAGGGAATGGGGAAATGCTGCTCTGCTCCCTGCTGGTGATCCAGGATGGGAAATTCCACAGGTGAGAGGGCAGGGAATCCTTAGGAATGGAGGGAATGGAGTCCGGGGGAATGGGGAAATGCTGCTCTGCTCCCTGCTGGTGATCCAGGGCAGGCACTGCGACAGGAAATTCCAGAGGTGAGAGAGCAGGGAATCCTTGGGAATGGGGAAATGCTGCTCTGCTCCCTGCTGGTGGTGCGGGGCAGGAACCGGGATGGGAGATTCCAGAGGTGAGAGAGCAGAGAATGCATGGGAATGGGGAAATGGAGCCTGGGGGAATGGGGAAATGCTGCTCTGCTCCCTGCTGGTGCAGGGGAAGCACCGGGATAGCGGGAGATTCCGGAGGTGAGAGAGCAGGGAATCCATGGAAGACAGGGAATGGGAATGGGGGAATGCTGCTCTGCTCCCTGCTGATGATCTGGGTCAGGCACCGGGATGGGAAATTCCACAGGAGAGAGAGAGAGAGAGAGCAGGGAATCCTTGGGAATAGGGAAACGCTGCTCTGCTCCCTGCTGGTGGTGCAGGGCAGGCACCGGGACATTGGGAGATTCCAGAGGTGAGAGGGCAGGGAATCCATGGAAAACAGAGAAGCGGAGTCAGGGGGAAAGGAGAAATGCTGCTCTGCTGCTGGTCCTCGGCAAGCACCGCGCCTGGGATGGGAAATTCCACAGGTGAGAGGGAGAGAATTCCATGTAAAACAGGGAATGGAGCTCTGGGGGAAAGGGTAAATGCTGCTCTGCTCCCTGCTGGTGATCCAGGATGGGAAATTCCACAGGTGAGAGGGCAGGGAATCCTTAGGAATGGAGGGAATGGAGTCCGGGGGAATGGGGAAATGCTGCTCTGCTCCCTGCTGGTGATCCAGGGCAGGAACCGGGATGGGAGATTCCAGAGGTGAGAAGAGGGAATCCATGGAAAACTGGGAATGGAGCTCTGGGGGAATGGGGAAATGCTGCTCTGCTCCCTGCTCCTGATCTGTGGCTGGGAAGGAAAATTCCACACGTGAGAGGGCACAGAATTCCATGGGAAACAAGGAATGGGGAAAGGCTGCTCTGCTCCTGATCCGCGGCAAGCACCGTACCCCGGAAGGGAAATTCCACAGGTGAGAGGGGAGGGAATTCCATGGGAAACAGGGAATGAAGCCTGGAGGAAAAGGGAAGCACTTACAGGTCTCTCTGCTCCTGATCCGCTGGAATACTGAGCCTGGAATGGGAGATTCCAGAGGTGAGAGGGGAGGGAATCTGTGAAAATGGAAAGGGGAAAGGCTGCTCTGCTCCTGATCCACTGGAAGTACAGGAGATTCCACAGGTAAGAGGGGAGGGAATTCCATGGGAGTCAGGGAATGGAGCCTGGGGGAGAGGGGAAATGCTGCTCTGCTCCTGATCTGTGGGAATTACTGAGCCTGGAGTGGGAGATTCCACAGGTGAGGGGGCACAGAATTCCATGGGAATCAGGGAATGGAGCTCTGGGGAAAAGGGAAATTCTGCTCTGCTCCCTGCTCCTGATTCCAGCAAGTACAGCTGAGTGTGGAATGGGAGATTCCAGAGGTGAGGGAAGGGAATTCCATAGGAAAAGAGGGAAAGAATTCCGGGAAAAGAGGGAAAGAT
Organism: Ammospiza nelsoni; assembly: GCF_027579445.1. Lineage (NCBI taxonomy): Eukaryota > Metazoa > Chordata > Aves > Passeriformes > Passerellidae > Ammospiza > Ammospiza nelsoni. The sequence continues at coordinate 4,206,024 of NC_080662.1, forward strand.
TTCAATGGCAAACAGGAAGTGGAGCCTGGGGGAATGGAGGAAAGAATTCCGTGGGAAGCAGGGAGTGGAAGCTGGAGGAAAGGAGGAACAGTCACAGGTGTCCTGGCTCCTGATCTGCAGCAAGTATGGCCAAGCCCGGCATGGGAGATCCCACAGGTGAGGGGAGGGAATTCCATGGGAAAAGAGGAAGAGAAATACCTGGAAAAAAGGGAAAGAATTTCATAGAAAAGAATGAAATGGAGCTTTTGAGGAAAGGGGAAACGCTGCTCTGCTCCTGATCCACAGCAAGTCCAGCTCCTGGGACCGGAGCTTCCACAGGAGCTTGGCTCTGCTTCTCAAGGTTGTTTATTTTCTCTTCTCTGTTCCATTCTGTCTCTGACCTGCTGAGATCTGTCCAGCAGGTCGGGTTGTGGCACAGCCCCTGCCCTTGGGGTGCTGTTGGCTTTTTATACTGAGAACTACCTGTGCTTTATTTACAATAATCTTCCAATACCTATCCCCTGTGTTAGACAGTCTGTCTCTACTCTAAACCAATCCAGAAGTGTCACCATCACAGCAGAGGATGGAGGACGAGAAGAAGAAAAAGGAGAAAGGCTGGACATGCCCAGATTCCTCCATCTTGGCTCTTGAACCCCCATTCTAAAAACCCCAAAATTCTACATTTTCGCCCTGTGACAAATTCACTGTCATTCTACTCAAACTCTTGTGGCTTGTAACACCTCACCCAAAGTTGGGAATTGTTTCCATGGGCTGAAATCAAAGGCTCAGGTGTTTGTGACTCCGTGCCAAGGTCTCTGAGCCCCCTGCCAGGGTCTGGAATCACCCAGGGCAGCCAGAGGAATTTCCTGGGTTCTGACATATAGGGAGCCAAATTCCCTGCAGCAATTCCCATTTTGCCCAGGTACCTGGCCAGGGTGAGGGACACGGAGGCCACGGACACCGGGAACCCCAACCTGAGCTACGGCATCGTGGTGGATTGCGGCAGCAGCGGCTCCAGGGTGTTCGTGTACTGCTGGCCCCGGCACAACGGCAACCCCAAGGACCTGCTGGACATCCAGCAGATGAGGGACAGCTCCAGGAAACCCGTGGTGATGAAAATCAAACCAGGTATGGGCACAAATGTGGAATTTCTCTCTGTTTTTTTCTCCTAAATTTGATTCCCACACTGCAAAGTGGCTGGATAAAGGATATTTCCATGTTGTGAGGGTGGAAGAGTTCAAGGTGTCTTTGGGATTGGTTTGTAGGGATATTTGTAGAGCTCAAATCTGAAATGGGGCAGTAGGGAGAGGTTTGTCCATGGGACAGGAACAGGAAAAGGTGCTATTGATTTATAGTATGAATAGTATACTATATATATATATATATATATATATATATATATATATATATATATATATAAAATATATATAATATATATAACATATATAATAGTATGCTATATATATAGTATAGTGTAAATATATACTGTATACTATAGTATATATATAAGAGTATAATATATATATATTTGATACTATAGTATATATCTAATATATAATAGTATACTATATACTGTTTTTACTATATATAATATAATAGATGAATAGTATACTATTCTTTAGTATAATTTAGTGTAGCATTCTATAATATAACATAACATAACAGTTTTTATTATTATCTTTTTAACATTCTGTAAGTATCCTTTCTGTAGATAGTGTATAGTATGAATAGTATGCTATATATATATTATATACATAATATATTCTATAATAGTATGCTATATATACTATATATATCATATAATATATGAATATTATTAGTAGTATGCTATATATACTATATATATCATATAATATATGAATATACTGTTCTTTAGTATAATTTAGTACAGCATAATATGATATGATATACAGTATGTTATTATATGATATAATATGATATTATATATAATGTGATATATAACATGATATAATATTGGGTAGTATAATGCAATGTAATGTAATGTAATGTAATGTAATGTAATGTAATGTAATAATATAATATAATATAATATAATATAATATAATATAATATAATGTAATGTAATGTAATATAATGTAATATAATATAATATAATATATAATGTAATGTAATATAATGTAATGTAATGTAATGTAATATAATATAATGTAATATAATATAATATAATATAATATAATATAATATAATATAATATAATATAATATAATATAATGTAATGTAATATAATATAATGTAATATAATATAATATAATATAATGTAATATAGTGCAATATAATGTAATATAATATATCAATCATATTGTGTCATCTGATATAATGTCATATGATATGATACAATATAAATATAATATAATATAAAGTAATATAGTGTAATATAACAATGAATCAGCCTTCTGAGCATGGCTCAGATTCGTCATTCCTGCCTTCATTGGGGCACCCCACAAACTCACCACCTCTGCTCAGCGTTTCGCAGGCAATGCTGCAGCTGCAGCTGTTCCTCTCCCACCTCTGTGTTTTGCAGGAATTTCGGAGTTTGCCAGCTCTCCCGACAAGGTCAGCGATTACATCTCACCCCTGCTGAGCTTCGCTGCCGAGCACGTGCCCCGCTCCAAGCACAAGGAGACTCCTCTGTACATCCTGTGCACTGCAGGCATGAGGATCCTGCCCGAGAGGTGAGAGATTCCCTGCTTTGCTTTTTGGGAATTCCAGCTGGATCCCAGCTCTGCTTCCTGCACTCCAGAGTGGCTGGATAAAGGATATTTCCCTGTTGTGAGGGTGGAAGAACTTTGGGGTTGGTTTGCAGGAGTTTGAGTCACAAATGGGGCAGGAGGGAGAGGATTTTCCATGGGACAGCAACAGGAAACTCATTGTGGTGAAAATCAAGCCAGGTGCTGGGAGAAACATGGAATTTCTCCATGCTTTCTCCTAACTCTGCTTCTTGCACTGAAACATGGCTGGATAAAGGATACTTCCCTGTTGTGAGGGTGGAAGAACTCCAGGGATTTTTGGGGTTGGTTTGCAGGAGTTTGAGTCACAAATGGGGCAGGAGGGAGAGGATTTTCCATGGGACAGCAACAGGAAAATCATTGTGATGAAAATCCAGCCAGGTGCTGGGAGAAACATGGAATTTCTCCATGATTTCCTCTCCTAACTCTGCTTCCTGCACTCCAAAGGGTGTGAATAAAGGACGTTTCCACATTGTGAGTGTGGAAGAACTTCACTTTTCTTTGGGATTGGTTTGTAGGGATTTTTGTAGAGCTCACATCTGAAATGGGGCAGGAGAGAGAGGTTTGTCCATGGGACAGGAACAGGAAAAGGTGGTGATGAAAATCCAGCCAGCTGCTGGGAGAAACATGGAATTTCTCCATGATCTCCTCTCCTGACTCTGCTTCCTTCACTCCAAAGTGGCTGGATAGGGGATATTTCCCTGTTGTGAGGGTGGAAGAACTCCAGGGTTTTTTGGGGTTGGTTTGCAGGAGTTCAAGTCTGGAATGGGGCAGGAGGGAGAGGATTTTCCATGGGACAGCAGCAGGAAAAGGTGGTGATGAAAATCAAGCCAGGTACTGGCACAAACATGGAATTTCTCCATGATTTCCTCTCCTGACTCTGCTTCCTGCTCTCCAGAGGGTCTGGATAAAGGATATTTCCAGCAGGGAACAGCTCCAGGCTTTTTGGGATTGCTTTAGTCCAGTTTTTTGTGGAATTTTGCAGCCAGCAGAAAGCCATCCTGGAGGATCTGCTCACAGACATCCCCGTGCACTTTGATTTCCTCTTCTCTGACTCCCACGCTGAGGTGATTTCTGGCAAGCAGGAAGGTAGGTGAGCCTTGGGAGAGTGACTGGGAAATATTTGGGATTTCCAAGGGATGATTTGGGGTATTTTTATTGGTTTTTCAAATCCTGCTTTTCTTGAGAGCCTTTATTCCTCAGGAGAGGAATATTCCTTGTTCCTTCCTCTGGAATATTCCTTTGTTCCTCTGGCCTCATGATGGGCCAAATCTTTGCTGATTATCCCTGAAAATTTACTGGAATTCAATCTGGAAAATATTTAGGATTTTCAAGGGATGATTTGGGGTATTTTTATTGGTTATTCAAATCCTGCTTTTCTTGAGAGCCTTTGTTCCTCAGGAGAGGAATATTCCTTTGTTCCTCTGGAATATTCCTTTGTTCCTCTGGAGCTCCTCATGGGTCAGAAATTTGCTGATTTTCCCTGAAAATTTACTGGAATTCAATCTGGAGAATATTTAGGATTTCCAAGGGATGATTTGGGGTATTTTTATTGGTTTTTCAAATCCTGCTTTTCTTGAGAGCCTTTGTTCCTCAGCAGCTCTGGAGTTCCTGAGTGGCCAAATCTTTGCTGATTATCCCTGAAAATTTACAATTTACTGGAATTCAATGTGGAAAATATTTAGGATTTCCTCTAATGGAATTGAATCTGGGAAATATTTGGGATTTCCAAGGGATGATTTAGGGAATTTTGGTTGCTTTTTCAAATCCTGCTTTGCTTGAGAGCCTTTATTCCTCAGGAGATCTGGAGTGTGAGATCTGGAGCTCCTGATGGGCCAAATATTTTCTGATTATCCCTGAAAATTTAATGGAATTGAATCTGGAAAATATTTAGGATTTCCAAGGGATTATTTGGAGTATTTTTAAATTGTTTTTTCAAACGCTGCTTTGCTTGAGAGCCTTTATTCCTCAGGAAAGGAATATTCCTTTGTTCCTTCCTCTGGAATATTCCTCTGCTCCTCTGAAGCTCTTGATGGGCCAAATCTTTGCTGATTATCCCTGAAAATTTACTGAAATTCAATCTGGGAAATATTTGGGATTTGCTCTAATGGAACTGAATCTGTAAAATATTTAGGAATTTCAAGGGAAGATTTGGGGTGTTTTTGTTGCTTTTTCAAATCCTGATTGGCCAAATCTTTGCTGATTCTCCCTGAAAATCTACTGGACTTCAATCTGGAAAATATTTAGGATTTCCTCTAATGGAATTGAATCTGGAAAATATTGGGGATTTCCAAGAGATTATTTAGGGAATTTTGGTTGCTTTTTCAAATCCTGCTGTGCTTGAGAGCCTTCATTCCTCAGGAAAAGAATATTTCTTTGTTCTTCTGGAATATTCCTTTGTTCCTCTGGCCTCATGATGGGCCAGATATTTCCTGATTATCCCTGAAAATTTACTGGAATTCAATCTGTGAAATGTTTAGGATTTCTTCCAATGGAACTGAATCTGGAGAATATTTGGGGTTTCCAAGGGAAGATTTGGGGTGTTTTTGTTGCTTCTTCAAATCCTGATTGGCCAAATCTTTGCTGATTCTCCCTGAAAATTTACTGGACTTCAATGTGGAAAATATTTAGGATTTCTTCTAATGGAATTGAATCTGGAAAATATTTGGGATTTCCAAGCGATGATTTGGAGAATTTGGTTGCTTTTTCAAATCCTGCTGTGCTTGAGAACCTTCATTCCTCAGGAAAAGAATATTTCTTTGTTCTTCTGGAATATTCCTTTGTTCCTCTGGCCTCATGATGGGCCAGATATTTGCTGAAAATTACTGGAATTCAATCTGGGAAATATTTAGGATTTCCTTTAATGGAACTGAATCTGGAGAATATTTGGGGTTTCCAAGGGAATACTTGGGGTGTTTTTGTTGCTTTTTCAAATCCTGATTGGCCAAATGTTTGCTGATTATCCCTGAAAAATTACTGGAATTGAATCTGGAAAATATTTAGGATTTCTTCTAATGGAATTGAATCTAGAAAATATTGGGGATTTCCAAGAGATTATTTAGGGAATTTTGGTTGCTTTTTCAAATCCTGCTGTGCTTGAGAACCTCCATTCCTCAGAAAAAGAATATTTCTTTGTTCCTCTGGCCTCATGATGGGCCAGATATTTCCTGATTATCCCTGAAAATTTACTGAAATTCAATCTGGGAAATGTTGAGGATTTCTTCCAATGGAACTGAATCTGGAGAATATTTGGGATTTCCAAGGGAATACTTGGGGTGTTTTTGTTGCTTTTTCAAATCCTGATTGGCCAAATGTTTGCTGAGTATCCCTGAAAAATTACTGGAATTGAATCTGGAAAATATTTAGGCTTTCAAAGGGATGCTTTGGGATATTTTTATTACTGGAAAATATTTAGGAATTTCAAGGGAAGGTTTGGGGTGGTTTTGTTGCATTTTCAAATCCTGATTGGCCAAATCTTTGCTGATTCTCCCTGAACATGGAATGGCACTGAATCCATTTCCTCTAGAGGGAGGGAAGGATAAATCCCAACATTCCTGATGGAAGGAACTTTGCAGGATGAGAAGATTTAAAAGCAGAGATATTTTGGTTTGATCACCAGAACCTTCAAATCCCTTTCAGATTTCATTCCCTTCAATTCTTTCCTGGATTTCACGCATCAAAGTGTGTTTAATTCCTTCAGCCAGGAATTTTGTCATGGCATTGACCTGGGAGAGGGGAAAATCATCAGGAATCCCTGATGGAATTGATGATTTCCCAGGAAGGATTCTCAGCAATTAAGGATTTCCCAGGAATGTTTAACTTGTATGATTTTCTAAAATAAAAATCAGCAACAAATGAAATGTTTCAATCTGCTTTTAAATTCACCATCCAGCGGTTCCTGGAGTTCCAGATGTGTTTCATTTCCTCCTGCAGGAGTCTATGCATGGATTGGGATCAACTTTGTCCTCGGGAGATTCGAGCACACGGACGATGGTGAGGATCCGAGGGGGGCTGGGGGCTCCAGGGGCGGCAATTCCAGATGTTGGGATGCAGTTCCGCCCATGGGAATTGAATTTCCAGATGTTGGGATGCAGTTCCAGCCATGGCAGTTGCACTTCCAGATGTTGGGAAGCAGTTCCAGCCATGGGAATTGAATTTCCAGATGTTGGGATGCAATTCCAGCCATGGGAATTGCATTGCCAGATGTTGGGATCCAATTCCAGCCATGGCAGTTGCACTTCCAGATGTTGAAGTGCAGTTCCACCCATGGGAATTGTATTTCCAGATGTTGTAATGTAATTCCAGCCATGGGAGTTCCACTTCCAGATGTTGGGAAGCAGTTCCAGCAATGGGAGTTGCAATTCCAGATGTTGGGAAGCAGTTCCAGCCATGGGAATTGCATTGCCAGATGTTGGGGTGCAATTCCAGCCAGATGTTGGGAAGCAGTTCCAGCCATGGGAATTGCACTTCCAGATGTTGGGAAGCAATTCCAGCCATAGGAGTTGCACTTCCAGATGTTGGGATGCAATTCCAGCCAGATGTTGGGAAGCAATTCCGCCCATAGGAATTGAATTTCCAGATGTTGAGATGCAATTCCAGCCATGGCAGTTGCGTTTCCAGATGTTGGGAAGCAGTTCCAGCAATGGGAGTTGCAATTCCAGATGTTGGGAAGCAATTCCGCCCATGGGAATTGAATTTCCAGATGTTGGGATGCAGTTCCAGCCATAGGAGTTGCACTTCCAGATGTTGGGATGCAATTCCAGCCAGATGTTGGGATGCAATTCCAGCCATGGGAATTGAATTTCCAGATGTTGAGATGCAATTCCAGCCATGGGAGTTGCGTTTCCAGATGTTGGGATGCAATTTCAGCCAGATGTTGGGAAGCAGTTCCAGCCATGGGAATTGCATTGCCAGATGTTGGGATGCAATTCCAGCCAGATGTTGGGATGCAATTCCAGCCAGATGTTGGGATCCAATTCCAGCCATGGCAGTTGCACTTCCAGATGTTGAAGTGCAGTTCCACCCATGGGAATTGTATTTCCAGATGTTGTAATGTAATTCCAGCCATGGGAGTTCCACTTCCAGATGTTGGGATGCAGTTCCAGCCAGATGTTGGGAAGCAGTTCCAGCAATGGGAGTTGCAATTCCAGATGTTGGGAAGCAGTTCCAGCCATGGGAATTGCATTGCCAGATGTTGGGAAGCAATTCCGCCCATGGGAATTGAATTTCCAGATGTTGGGATGCAGTTCCAGCCATAGGAGTTGCAGTTCCAGCCATGGGACTTCCATTTCCAGATGTTGGGAAGCAGTTCCAGCCAGATGTTGGCAGCTGCTGCAGGGTTGGGCTGGCTCCACTCCCACCTGGAGCTGTGACAGCCACACGCAGCAGCTCCTCCCTGCCTGGATCCCCGGAGTTTTCCCTGTGTCCCACTGATTTTTCCCATTTTCCCAGGGATTTTTCCCATTTTCCCACTGATTTTTCCCATTTTCCCAGGGATTTTTCCCATTTTCCCACTGATTTTTCCCATTTTCCCAGGGATTTTTCCCATTTCCCCAGGGATTTTTCCCATTTTTCCCATTGACTTTTCCCGTTTTTCCCCGAGGACGAGGCCGTGGTGGAGGTGCAGGTCCTGGGCAGTGAGCAAAATTATTTTTCCCAGTTTCCCACTAATTGTTGCCCTGTGGAAATAGAAATCAATGGAAAAATGGAAATTGATTTTCTCCAATGGAAAATAATTTTTTCCATTGGTTTTTCCCAGTTTCCCAGGGATTTTTCCCATTTTCCCATGGATTTTTCCCATTGATGTTTCTGTGTTTCCCAGAGGATGAGGCTGTGGTGGAAGTGCAGGTCCCAGGGAGCAAGCACAGGGATTTTTAACCTATTTCCCATTGATTTTTTTCCCAGTTTCCCATGGATTTTTCCCATTTTTCCCATTGACTTTTCCCATGTTTTCCCAGAGGATGAGGCCGTGGTGGAGGTTCAGGTCCATGTCAGTGATCACAGGGATTTTTCCCTATTTCCCATTGATTTTTCCCACTAATTTTTGCCCTGTGGAAATGGAAATCAGTGGAAAAATGGAAATTGATTTTCCCCAATGGAAAATAATTTTTTCCATTGATTTTTCCCACTTTCCCACTGACTTTTCCCATGTTTTCCCAGAAGATGAGGCCGTGGTGGAGGTTCAGGTCCATGTCAGTGATCACAGGGATTTTCCCATTTTCCCATTGATTTTTCCCTATTTCCCATTGATTTTTCCCATTTTCCCATTGATTTTTCCCAGTTTCCCATTGATTTTTCCCAGTTTCCCTTGGATTTTTCTCTATTTCCAGGGATTTCCCCCTATTTTGCACTGATTTTCCCTATTTCTCACTGATTTTTCCATTTCCCATGTTTTTCTCAAAGGATGAAGCTGTGGTGGAGGTGCAGATCTTGGGCATTGAGTGCAGGGATTGTGACCTATTTCCCATTGGTTTTTCCCAGTTTCCCATGGATTTTTCCCATTTTCCCATGGATTTTTCCCATTTTTCCATTGATTTTTCTGTGTTTTCCAGAGGATGAAGCTGTGGTGGAAGTGCAGGTCCCAGGGAGCAAGCACAGGGATTTTTAACCTATTTCCCATTGATTTTTTTCCCAGTTTCCCAGTGATTTTTCCCATTTTTCCCATTGACTTTTCCCATGTTTTCCCAGAGGATGAGGCCGTGGTGGAGGTGCAGGTCCATGTCAGTGATCACAGGGATTTTTCCCTATTTCCCATTGATTTTTCCCACTAATTTTTGCCCTGTGGAAATGGAAATCAGTGGAAAAATGGAAATTGATTTTCCCCAATGGAAAATAATTTTTTCCATTGATTTTTCCCACTTTCCCACTGACTTTTCCCATGTTTTCCCAGAAGATGAGGCTGTGGTGGAGGTTCAGGTCCATGTCAGTGATCACAGGGATTTTCCCTATTTCCCATTGATTTTTCCCTATTTCCCATTGATTTTTCCCATTTTCCCATTGATTTTTCCCAGTTTCCCATTGATTTTTCCCAGTTTCCCTTGGATTTTTCTCTATTTCCAGGGATTTCCCCCTATTTTCCACTGATTTTCCCTATTTCTCACTGATTTTTCCACTTTCCATGTTTTTCTCAAAGGATGGAGCTGTGGTGGAGGTGCAGATCTTGGGCATTGAGTGCAGGGATTGTGACCTATTTCCCATTGGTTTTTCCCAGTTTCCCATGGATTTTTCCCATTTTCCCATGGATTTTTCCCATTTTTCCATTGATTTTTCTGTGTTTTCCAGAGGATGAAGCTGTGGTGGAAGTGCAGGTCCCAGGGAGCAAGCACAGGGATTTTTAACCTATTTCCCATTGATTTTTTTCCTGTATCCCAGTGATTTTTCCCATTTTTCCCATTGACTTTTCCCATGTTTTCCCAGAGGATGAGGCCGTGGTGGAGGTGCAGGTCCATGTCAGTGATCACAGGGATTTTTCCCAGTTTCCCATTGATTTTTCCCACTAATTTTTGCCCTGTGGAAATGGAAATCAGTGGAAAAATGGAAATTGATTTTCCCCAATGGAAAATAATTTTTTCCATTGATTTTTCCCACTTTCCCACTGAGTTTTCCCATGTTTTCCCAGAGGATGAGGCCGTGGTGGAGGTTCAGGTCCATGTCAGTGATCACAGGGATTTTTCCCAGTTTCCCATTGATTTTTCCAACTAATTTTTGCCCTGTGGAAATGGAAATCAGTGGAAAAATGGAAATTGATTTTCCCCAATGGAAAATAATTTTTTCCATTGATTTTTCCCACTTTCCCACTGACTTTTCCCATGTTTTCCCAGAAGATGAGGCTGTGGTGGAGGTTCAGGTCCATGTCAGTGATCACAGGGATTTTCCCAGTTTCCCATTGATTTTTCCCAGTTTCCCTTGGATTTTTCTCTATTTCCAGGGATTTCCCCCTATTTTCCACTGATTTTCCCTATTTCTCACTGATTTTTCCACTTTCCATGTTTTTCTCAAAGGATGGAGCTGTGGTGGAGGTGCAGATCTTGGGCATTGAGTGCAGGGATTGTGACCTATTTCCCATTGGTTTTTCCCAGTTTCCCATGGATTTTTCCCATTTTCCCATGGATTTTTCCCATTTTTCCATTGATTTTTCTGTGTTTTCCAGAGGATGAAGCTGTGGTGGAAGTGCAGGTCCCAGGGAGCAAGCACAGGGATTTTTAACCTATTTCCCATTGATTTTTTTCCTGTATCCCAGTGATTTTTCCCATTTTTCCCATTGACTTTTCCCATGTTTTCCCAGAGGATGAGGCCGTGGTGGAGGTTCAGGTCCATGTCAGTGATCACAGGGATTTTTCCCAGTTTCCCATTGATTTTTCCCACTAATTTTTGCCCTGTGGAAATGGAAATCAGTGGAAAAATGGAAATTGATTTTCCCCAATGGAAATCATTGTGTTTCCCATTGATTTTAACCTATTCCCATGGATTTTTCTGTGTTTCCCATTGATTTTATCTTAATTTCCACGGATTTTTCTGTGTTTCCCATTGATTTTAACTTAATTTCCATGGATTTTTCTATGTTTCCATTGATTTTAACCTAGTCCCATGGATTTTTCTGTGTTTCCCATTGATTTTATGTTAATTTCCATGGATTTTTCTGTGTTTCCCATTGATTTTAACCTATTTCCATGGATTTTTCTGTGTTTTCCATTGATTTTGTCTTAATTTCCATGGATTTTTCTGTGTTTCCCATTGATTTTAACTTAATTTCCATGGATTTTCTGTGTTTCCATTGATTTTAACTTAATTTCCATGGATTTTCTGTGTTCCCATTGATTTTAACCTATTCCCATGGATTTTCTGTGTTTTCCATTGATTTTATCTTCATTTCCATGGATTTTTCTCTATTTCCCATTGATTTTAACTTAATTTCCATGGATTTTTCTGTGTTTCCCATTGATTTTAACCTATTTCCATGGATTTTTCTGTGTTTCCCATTGATTTTGTCTTAATTTCCATGGATTTTTCTGTGTTTCCCATTGATTTTGACTTAATTTCCATGGATTTTCTGTGTTTCCATTGATTTTAACTTAATTTCCATGGATTTCCTGTGTTCCCATTGATTTTAACCTATTCCCATGGATTTTTCTGTTTCCCATTGATTTTAACCTATTCCCATGGATTTTCTGTGTTTTCCATTGATTTTATCTTAATTTCCATGGATTTTTCTGTGTTTTCCATTGATTTTAACCTATTCCCATGGATTTTCTGTGTTTTCCATTGATTTTATCTTAATTTCCATGGATTTTTCTGTGTTTTCCATTGATTTTAACCTATTTCCATGGATTTTTCTGTGTTTCCCATTGATTTTAACCTATTCCCATTGATTTTTGCGTTTCCCATTGATTTTATCTTCATTTCAATGGATTTTTCTGTGTTTCCCATTGATTTTAACCTATTCCCATGGATTTTTCTCTATTTCCCATTGATTTTAACTTAATTTCCAAGGATTTTTCTGTGTTTCCCATTGATTTTAACTTAATTTCCATGGATTTTTCTGTGTTTTCCATTGATTTTAACCTATTCCCATGGATTTTTTGTGTTTTCCATTGATTTTAACCTATTCCCATGGATTTTTCTGTGTTTCCCATTGATTTTAACCTATTCCCGTGGATTTTTCTGTGTTTCCCATTGATTTTGACTTAATTTCCATGGATTTTTCTGTGTTTCCCATTGATTTTAACCTATTTCCCATGAATTTTTCCCGTTTTTCCCAGAGGATGAAGCTGTGGTGGAGGTCCCTGGCAGCGAGCACCACGATCCCATTTTCCGCAAGAGAACCGTGGGGATCCTGGACATGGGCGGGGTCTCCACACAGATCGCCTACGAGGTGCCCCAAAGTGTAAGCCTTGCCTTGCCTCCCCCTTCCAGGGCTCATTTTGGCTCCTTTTCCTTTCTTTCCCATCCTTTGGAGTCTTCCATCCCATCCCATCCCATCCCATCCCATCCCATCCCGTCCCATCCCATCCCATCCCATCCCATCCCATCCCATGGATCCTATCCCGTCTCATGGATCCCATCCCATCCCATCCCATCCCATCCCATCTCATGGGTCCCATGGATTCCATCCCATCCCATCAGTCCCATGGATCCCATCCCATCTCATGAGTCCCATCCCACCCCATCCCATCCCATCCATCCCATCCCATCCATCCCATGGATCCCATCCTGTCCCATCTCATGGGTCCCATCCCATCCCATGGGTCCCATCCCATCCCATCCCACCCCATCCCATTCCATCCCATGGATCCTATCCCGTCTCATGGATCCCATCTCATCCCATCCCATTCCATCTCATGGGTCCCATGGATTCCATCCCATCCCATCAGTCCCATGGATCCCATCCTGTCCCATCTCATGAGTCCCATCCCATCCAATCCCATGGATCCCATCCCATCCCATCTGTCCCGTGGATCCCATCCTGTCCCATCTCATGGGTCCCATCCCATCCCATCCATCCCATCCCATGGATCCTATCCCGTCTCATGGATCCCATCCCATCCCATCCCATCCCATCTCATGGGTCCCATGGATTCCATCCCATCCCATCAGTCCCATGGATCCCATCCTGTCCCATCTCATGGGTCCCATCCCATCCCATGGATCCCATCCCATCCCATGGGTCCCATCCCATGGATCCTATCCTGTCTCATGCATCCCATCCCATCCCATTCCATCTCATGGGTCCCATGGATCCCATTCCATCCCATGGATCCCATCTCATCCCATCCCATCCCATGGATCCCATCCCATCCCATCCCATGGATCCCATCCCATCAGTCTCATGGATCCCATCCCATCTCGTGGGTCTCATCCCATCCCATCCCATCCCATCCCATGGATCCTATCCCGTCTCATGGATCCCATCTCATCCCATCCCATTCCATCTCATGGGTCCCATGGATTCCATCCCATCTCATGGGTCCCATCCCACCCCATCCCATCCCATCCCATGGATCCCATCCCATGGATCCCATCCCATGGATCCTATCCCGTCTCATGGATCCCATCCCATCCCATTCCATCTCATGGGTCCCATGGATTCCATCCCATCCCATGGATCCTATCCCATCCCATCCCATCCCATCCCATCCCATCCATCCCATCCTGTCCCATCTCATGGATCCCATCCCATCCCATGGATCCCATCCCATCCCATCTCATCCCATCCCATTCCATCTCATGGGTCCCATGGATTCCATCCCATCCCATGGATCCCATCTCATCCCACCCGTCCCATGGATCCCATCCTGTCCCATCTCATGGATCCCATCCCATCCATCCCATCCGTCCCATCACATCCATCCCATCCCATCCCATCCCATCCCATCCCATCCCATCCCATCCCATCCCATTTATCCCATCCCGTCTCATGGATCCCATCCCATCCCATCCCATCCCATCTCATGGGTCCCATGGATCCCATCCCATCCCATCAGTCCCATGGATCCCATCCCATCTCATGAGTCCCATCCCATCCCATCCCATCCCATCCCATCCCCAAAAGAATTTGGTTTTTTTCATTCCCATCACTCAAACCCTGCATCAATCCTTCGTTTTTAATCTTCCTGGACAATTTAAAATCCCTTAAATGCCAAAATTTGCATCCTGGAGCTTAAAACCCAAAAATTCTTGGTGGTTCCCATAAAAAGCCTTCCATGAAAATGGCTTTTTCCTTTAATTTTTGGGAGAAATGGAATTATATCACAGAATTGCTTTGTCCCAAACTGATCATAAATTGCTCCAATTTCACTGAGTTCTGGAGAAATTCCTGAATTTTTCAAGCTGAAATTAATTGAGAATAATCTAAAGGAAAAACAGCATCAAATCCCCACATTTGGCTCTGTTCTAATAATGGATAAATTGAGTTTTTAAATCCTGTGGGATGATGTTTCCCTAATTAATTCCCCAATTCCTCCGTTTTAATTAACAGAAATTATTTAGAAAGGAATGGAATTATTAATTTGGAATGGAATTATTAATTTGGAATGGAATTAATTGATTTGGAATGGAATTATTAAAATCTGGACATTCAGCTCCAGAGCAGATCCAGTCAAATATCAGCTGGGAAAACAGGGATGAAAATTCCTGCCTGTGGGGTGGTTTTATCTGAGCATAAATGGATATAAAATGGGAATTTTGGTCATGGAATCTGTCCTGGGAATCAAGAATGAGAGGGGAGGAAGTGAAGCACTGAATTCAGCAGCCACAATCCACATTTTTCCATGGGAGAGGAAAATTCCAGGCTCCTCAGAAGCAATTCCTGGGCTTTGCAGGGCCAGGGATCTGAAATTCCAGATTTTGCTGTCCCTGTGAAGTGATCTTTGTCAAAATGATGTGGGAAGTGATCCTTCCCAAAAAAAAACTCTTTTTTTTTTTTTGTTCCCTCTCTGAAATAATCTTGGATTTTCCAAATAAAATGGGAGGGACAATCATTAGCAAGGAAAAGTTCTTTTTTTTTTCTCTTTCCCTGTGAAGTAATCTTGGATTTTCCAAATAAAATGGGAAATATGATAATTCCCAAGGAAAACTCCTCAATTTTGCTCTCCTTATGAAATAATCTTGGATTCCACAAATAAAATGGGAAAGATGATAATTCCCAAGGAAAACTCCTTTTTTTTTTTTTGCTCTTCCTATGGAGTAATTCTATTTTTTAACAAAAAATATGAGAGAAATTCCTCCGTTTTGCTCTCCCTCTGAAATAATCTTGGATTTTCCAAATAATGTGGGAGATGATCATCCCTGAGGAAAACTCCTGAAATATTCGGATTATAAAGGGCTGGAAAGCATTGGGAAATCTGGCCAGGGCAGAGTGGAGTTCTCATTCCTGGGAATATCCCAAAACCATGGATGTGGCTCTTCAGGAATGTTGGAGTGATGATCTTCAAGATCTTTTCCCAGCAGAACACATCCATGATGGGGAAGAGATGGGTGAAATTAGAGGTGTCCAAGATATCAAAAAAAATTCATTTTTGGATCAGGATCATCGCAATGATTCCTGATTTTGCAGTTGGATTGATGATCTTTAAGATCTTTTCCAACGAGAACACCTCCACAATCCCAAGGGAATATCCAGATATCCTGGGAATAACCCAAAACCATGGATGTGGCTCTTCAGGACTCTTGGATTGATGATCTTTATGATCTTCAAGATCTTTTCCAACCACATCACCTCCATGATCCCGTGGGAATATCCTTTATCCAGAGTGCAGGAAGCCCAGGCAGGAGAGGAAAGCACAGAAGAGATGGGTGAGGGGTGAAATTAGAAGTGTCCAAGACATCCAGAAAAGTTCATTTTTGGATCAGAACCATCCCAATGATTCCTGATTTTGCTGTTGGATTGACGATCTTCAAGATCTTTTCCAAGCAGAACACATCCATGATGGGGAAGAAAGAGATGGGTGAAATTAGAGGTGTCCAAGATATCAAAAAAAATTCATTTTTGGATCAGGATCATCACAATGATTCCTGATTTTGCTGTTGGATTGACGATCTTCAAGATCCTTTCCAAGCAGAACACATCCATGATGGGGAAGAAAGAGATGGGTGAAATTAGGGGTGTCCAAGATATCAAAAAAAATTCATTTTAGGATCAGAACCATCCCAATGATTCCTGATTTTGCTGTTGGATTGATGATCTTCAAGATCCTTTCCCAGCAGAACACATCCATGATGGGGAAGAGATGGGTGAAATTAGGGGTGTCCAAGATATCAAAAAAAATTCATTTTAGGATCAGAACCATCCCAATGATTCCTGATTTTGCTGTTGGATTGATGATCTTCAAGATCCTTTCCCAGCAGAACACATCCATGATGGGGAAGAGATGGGTGAAATTAGGGGTGTCCAAGATATCAAAAAAAAATTCATTTTTGGATCAGGATCATCGCAATGATTCCTGATTTTGCAGTTGGATTGATGATCTTTAAGATCTTCACGATCTTTTCCAAGCAGGTCACCTCCACAATCCCATGGGAATATCTGTGCAGGCAGCACAGACAGGAGAGGAAAGCACTAAAGAGATGGATGAGGGGTGAACTTAAGGTGTCCAAAATGTCCCAAAAAATTCATTTTCAGATCAGGACCATCCCAGTGATTCCTGATTTTGCTGTTGGATTGATGATCTTCAAGATCTTTTCCAAGCAGATCACCTCCATAATCCTGTGGGAACATCCTTTATCCAGAGTGCAGGGAGCACAGACAGGAGAGGAAAGCACTAAAGAGATGGGTGAAATTAGAAATCTCCAAGATATCCCCGAAAAGTTCATTTTTGGGTCAGGATCATCCCAGTAATTTCTGATTTTGCTGGATCAGGCAGGAGGCACAGACAGGAAAGCACTAAACAGATGGGTGAAATTAGAGGTGTCCAAGACATCCCAAAAATTCATTTTTGGGTCAGGACCATCCCAAGTGATTCCTGATTTTGCTGTTGGATTGATGATCTTCAAGATCTTCAGGATCTTTTCCAAGCAGATCAGCTCCACCATCCTGTGGGAATATCCAGATATCCTGGGAACATCCTAAAACCACAGATGTGGCTCTTCAGGACTGTTGGATTGATGATCTTCAAGATCTTCCAGATCTTTTCCAACCAATAACCTCCACAATCCTGTGGGAATATCCATTATCCAGAACACAGGACACACGGACAGGAGAGGAAAGCACTAAAGAAATGGGTGAACTTAAAGGTGTCCAAGACATCAAAAAAAATTCATTTTCAGATCAGGACCATCCCAATGATTCCTGATTTTGCTGTTGGATTGATGATCTTCAAGATCTTTTCCCAGCAGAACACTTCCATGGTCCTGTGGGAATATCCTTTATCCAGAGTGCAGCAAGCACAGACAGGAAAGCACTAAAGAGATGGGTGAAATTAATGGTGTCCAAGACATCCCAAAAATTGCTTTTAGGATCAGAACCATCCCAATGATTCCTGATTTCACTGTTGGATTGATGATCTTCAAGATCTTTTCCAACCAATAACCTCCATAATCCTGTGGGAATATCCTTTATCCAGAGTGCAGGAAGCACAGACAGGAGAGGAAAGCATGAAAGAGTTGGGTGAAATTAGAGGTGTCTGAGACATCCCAAAAAATTCATTTTGGCATCAGGACCGTCCCCGTGATCCCTGATTTTGCTGGATCAGGATGCAGCAAGCACAGACAGGAAAACACGAAAGAAACGGCTGAAATCAAAGCTGTCCAAGACATCCCAAAAAAGTTCGTTTTGGGATCAGGAGCATGGCAGTGATCCCCAATTTTGCTGCTGCAGGAGGAGGTGGCCAAGGGCCTGCTGGCCGAGGTGAACCTGGGCTGTGACGCCCACCAGACGGAGCACGTGTACCGCGTGTACGTGGCCACCTTCCTGGGCTTCGGCGGCAACGCCGCGCGCCGGCGCTATGAGGAGAGCCTGTTCTCCAGCAGCCTGCTCAGGAACAGGTACAGGCATCCATGGCATGAGGAATGCTCCACCCCTGGGAGGGACAGCCTGGAGCTGGAAAGGTGGGAATGGTCCTGGCTGTTGTGTGGGAAGGGAAAATCTGGGAAATGGAGATGGATTCCCCTTCAGGAATTGGAGTATGGGGTCGAACTGAGGTTTAGGTTGGGTTTCAGGAAGGAATTCCCAATATGAGAATGGTGAAAGGCTGGGATGGAATTCCCAGAGAAGTTGTGGCTGCTCCATCCCTGGGAGGGCCAGCTTGGAGCAGCCTGGGGTGGTGGAAGGGGGTCCTGGAAAGGTGGGAATGATCCTGGATGTTGTGTGGAGAGATCACAGCACTTCCAATGTGGGAATGGAAAATCTGGGAAGTGGAGAGGAATTCCCCTCAGGAGTTGGAGCATTGGGTCAAACTGAAGTTTAGGCTGCATTTCAGGAAGGAATTCCCAATATGAGGGTGGTGAAAGGCTGGGATGGAATTCCCAGAGAAGTTGTGGCTGCTCCATCCCTGGGAGGATCAGCCTGGAGCTGCCTGGGGTCCTGGAAAGGTGGGAATGATCCTGGGTGTTGTGTGGAGAGACCATGGAACTTCCAGTGTGTGAGGGGAGTAGATTGGATTTATGGAAGGAATTCCCAGTATGGGAGTGGTGAAAGGCTGGGATGGAATTCCCAGAGAAGTTGTGGCTGCTCCATCCCTGGGAGGACCAGCTTGGAGCAGCCTGGGGTGGTGGAAAGGTGGGAATGATCCTGGGTGTTGTGTGAAGAGATCACAGCACTTCCAATGTGGGAATGGAAAATCTGGGAAGTGGAGATGGATTCCCCTTCAGGAATTGGAGTATGGGGTCGAACTGAGGTTTAGGTTGGATTTCAGGAAGGAATTCCCAATATGGGAGTGGTGAAAGGCTGGGATGGAATTCCCAGAGAAGTTGTGGCTGCTCCATCCCTGGGAGGACCAGCCTGGAGCAGCCTGGGGTCCTGGAAAGGTGGGAATGATCCTGGGTGTTGTGTGAAGAGATCACAGCACTTCCAATGTGGGAATGGAAAATCTGGGAAGTGGAGAGGAATTCCCCTCAGGAGTTGGAGCATTGGGTCAAACTGAGGTTTAGGTTGGATTTCAGGAAGGAATTCCCAATATGAGGGTGGTGAAAGGCTGGGATGGAATTCCCAGAGAAGTTGTGGCTGCTGCGTCCCTGGGAGGATCAGCCTTGAGCTGCCTGGGGTCCTGGAAAGGTGGGAATGATCCTGGATGTTGTGTGGAGAGACCATGGAACTTCCAGTGTGTGAGGGGAGTAGATTGGATTTATGGAAGGAATTCCCAGTATGGGAGTGGTGAAAGGCTGGGATGGAATTCCCAGAGAAGCTGTGGCTGCTCCATCCCTGGGAGGATCAGCCTGGAGCTGCCTGGGGTCCTGGAAAGGTGGGAATGATCCTGGGTGTTGTGTGGGAAGGGAAAATCTGGGAGGTGGAGAGGGATTCCTCCTCAGGAGTTGGAGTCAGCTGAAAAAGTGGAAGTTTAGGTTGGATTTCAGGAAGGAATTCCCAATATGAGGGTGGTGAAAGGCTGGGATGGAATTCCCAGAGAAGTTGTGGCTGCTCCATCCCTGGGAGTGTACAAGGTCAGCTTGGAGCAGCCTGGGGTGGTGGATGGTGGTCCTGGAAAGGTGGGAATGATCCTGGACGTTGTGTGGAGAGATCAAGGCATGTGTGGTGTGGGAAGGGAAAATCTGGGAAGTGGGGGGGAATTGGAGTCAGCTGAAGAAGTGAAATTTAGGTTGGATTTATGGAAGAGTTCCCAATATGAGGGTGGTGAAAGGCTGGGATGGAATTCCCAGAGAAGCTGTGGCTGCTCCATCCCTGGGAGTGCCCGAGGCCAGCTGAGCTCAGTCTGTCCCCCAGGCTGCTGGGCAGGCAGGCTGGGCCTGGCTGATCTCTCTCCCCGTCCCAGGCAGACCAGGCTGAGCTAGGCCTTGCTGAGCTGGGCTTAGCTGATCTCTTTGCCTATCCCACGGTGGGCAGGCTGAGCTGGGCCTGGCTGATCTCTCTCCCTGTCCCAGGCAGGCCTTGCTGAGCCAGGCTTTGCTGAGCTGGGCTGTACCGATCTCTCTTCCTAGGCAGGCCGGGCTGAACTGAGCCAGGCCTTGCTGAGCCAGACTTTGCTGATCTCTCTCCCCAGGCAGGTTGGGCTGAGCTGGGCCTAGCTGATCTCTCTCCCTGTCCCAGGCAGGCCTGGCTGGGTTGAGCTGGGCCTTGCTGAGCCAGGCTTTGCCGATCTCTCCCCAGGCAGAGCCCTCAGGCCCCCATCCCGGCCCCGTGCCTGCCGCGGGACATGCAGGATGAGCTGCGGCACCGGGCTGAGCTGAGCCAGGCCTTGCTGAGCCAGGCTTTGCTGAGCCAGGCTTTGCTGATCCAGGCCTTGCTGAGCCAGGCTTTGCTGAGCCAGGCTTTGCTGAGCCAGGCTTTGCTGAGCCAGGCCTTGCTGAGCCAGACTTTGCTGAGCCAGGCTTTGCTGAGCCAGGCTTTGCTGAGCCAGGCCTTGCTGAGCCAGGCCTTGCTGAGCCAGGCT
The DNA here is from genome assembly GCF_027579445.1 of Ammospiza nelsoni. Lineage (NCBI taxonomy): Eukaryota > Metazoa > Chordata > Aves > Passeriformes > Passerellidae > Ammospiza > Ammospiza nelsoni. Next base: position 4,226,788 of record NC_080662.1, read on the forward strand.
TTGCTGAGCCAGGCCTTGCTGAGCCAGACTTTGCCGATCTCTCTGCAGGCAGGCTGGGCTGAGCCCTCAGGCCCCCATCCCGGACCCGTGCCTGCCGCGGGACGCGCAGGACGAGCTGCGGCACCGGGGGCTGCGGCTGCAGCTGCGCGGCACCGGCGACTTCCAGCTGTGCCGGGAGCGGCTGCGGCCGCTGCTGAACCGAACCAACGGCACCGGGAGCTCCCTGAACGGCGTCTCGCAGCCCCCCCTGCACCTGCAGAGCAGCGAGTTCTACGGCTTCTCCGAGTTCTACTACTGCACCGAGGACGTGCTGCGCATGGGCGGCGACTACAGCGCGGCCCGGTTCACCAAGGCTGCACAGGTGGGGAAATGGGGACAGGGCTGACTCAGAACGGCCTCCATGAGGGTTTGAGTCCCACGGTCCTGCAGGAAAGCGTTGCCTTAAGAGACCCTAAATTGATAAATTCACCAAAGCTGCACAAGTGTAAAAGGGGATCAATTCCTAATTTAGAACAGCTCTCCATAAGGGTTTGATTCCCTAAGTCCTGCAGAAAAACTTTGCTTTAAGAGATCCTAAATTCATGAATTCACTGAAGCTGCGCAGGTGGGGAAACGGGGTCAGGTCTAACTCAGAACAGCTCTCATGAGGGATTGATCCCCCAAGTTCTGCAGGAAAACTCCTCCTTAAGAGATCTCACATTCATAAATTCACCAGAGCTGCACAGGTGGGGAAATGGGATTGGGTCGAACTCAGAATGGCTTCCATGAGGGTTTGATTCCCACAGTCCTGCAGAAGAACATTGGCTTAAGAGACCCTAAATTCATAATTTCACTAAAGTTTCACAGGTGAAAAAACAGGCACAAATTTGTAATTAATAACATCTCTCCATAAGGATTTTGTTCCCAAAGTCTTGCAGAAAATCATCGCCTTAAGAGATCCCAAATTCATAAATTCACTGAAGCTGCACAGGTGGGGAAACGGGATCGGGTCTGACTCAGAACAGCTCCCATGAGGGTTTGATTCCCACAGTCCTGCAGGAAAACATTGCCTTAAGAGACCCTAAATTCATAAATTTGCTGAAGCTGCACAGATGAAAAAACAGGCATAAATTTCTAATTTAGAACATCTCTCCATAAGGATTTGATTCCCAAAGTCATGAGGCAAAGCATTGCGTAAAGAGATCCTAAATTCATAAATTCACTAAAGCTGCGCAGGGGAAAAAAGGGATCAATTCCTAATCTATAACATCCTCAAGGATTTTGTTCCCAAAGTCCTGCAGCAAATATCTTTGTGTGGATCAGAATATTCCCACAAAATTTGAGATTTGCCTGACTGCATATTCCCAGAGAGTTTAATGTTAATTCCACCCCAGATTCCAAATGTGGATCAAAATATTCCCATGAAATTTGGGATTTTCCTTGCTGGATATTCCCAAAGAGCTTAACGTTAATTCCACCCCAAATTCCAAATGTGGATTAAAATATTCCCATGAAATTTGGAATCCTGGATATTCCCAGAGAGTTTTAACATGAATTCCACCCCAAATTGCAAGAGTTTAACATGAATTCCACCCCAAATTCCAAGAGTTGAACTTTAATTCCACCCCAAATTTGAAGTGTGAATCAAAATATTCCCATGAAATTTGAGATTTGCCTTACTGGATATTCCCTGAGAGTTGAACATTAGTTCCACCCCAAATTCCAAATATGGATCAAAATATTCCCTGAAAATTTGAGATCCTGGATATTCCCAGAGAGTGGAACATCAATTCCCCCCCAAATTCCGAGAGTTGAACATTAATTTCAAATGTAGGTCAAAATATTCCTGTGAAATTTGGGATCTTGGATATTCCCAGAGAGTTCAACATTAATTCCACCCCAAATTCCAAATGTGGATTAAAATATTCCCATGAAATTTGGAATCCTGGATATTCCCAGAGAGTTTTAACATCAATTCCACCCCAAATTCCAAGAGTTGAACATTAATTCCAAATTCCAAATGTAGGTCAAAATATTCCCATGAAATTTGGGATCCTGGATATTCCCTGAGAATTGAACATTAATTCCACTCCAAATTCCAAGAGCTGAACTTTAATTCCACCACAAATTCCAAATGTGCATCAAAATATTCCCACAAAATCTGGGATTTTCCTTACTGGATATTCCCAGAGAGTTTAACATTAACTCCATCCCAAATCCCAAGAGTTGAACATTAATTCTGCCCCAAATTCCATGTGTGGATTAAAATATTCCTGTGAAATTTGGGATCTTGGATATTCCCAGAGAGTTGAACATTAATTCCACTCCAAATTCCAAGAGCTGAACATTAATTCCACCCCAAATTCTAAGAATTGAACATTAATTCCCAAATTTCAAATGTGGATCAAAATATTCCCATGAAATTTGGGATCCTGGATATTTCCAGAGAGTTTGACATTAATTCCATCCCAGATTCCAAGTGTGGATCAAAATATTCCCACAAAATTTGGGATTTTCCTTACTGGATATTCCCAGAGAGTTTAACATTAACTCCATCCCAAATCCCAAGAGTTGAACATTAATTCCACCCAAAATTTCAAATGTGGATCAAAACATTCCCATAAAATTTGGGATTTGCCTGACTGGATATTCCCAGAGTTTAACATTAATTCCACCCCAACCTCCAAGAGTTGAACATTAATTCTGCCCCAAATTCCATGTGTGGATTAAAATATTCCTGTGAAATTTGGGATCTTGGATATTCCCAGAGAGTTCAACATTAATTCCACCCCAAATTCCAAATGTGGATCAAAATATTCCCACAGAATATTTTGGGATTTTCCTTGCTGAATATTCCCAAAGAGTTTCACATTAATTCCACCTCAGATTCCAAGAGTTGAACATTAATTCCACGCCAAATTCTAAATGTGGATTAAAATATTCCCATGAAATTTGGGATCCTGGATATTCCCTGAGAGTTGAATTTCATTCCACCCCAAATTCTAAGTGGGGATCAAAACATTCCCATGAAATTTGGGATTTGCCTGACTGGATATTTCCAAAGAGTTGAACATTAATTCCACTCCAAATTCCAAGAGTTGAACATTAATTCCACCCCAAATTGTAAGAATTGAACATTAATTCCCAAATTTCAAATGTGGATCAAAATATTCCCATGAAATTTGGGATCCTGGATATTCCCAGAGAGTTTAACATTAATTCCTCTCCAGATTCCAAGAGCTTAACATGAATTCCATCCCAAATTCCAAATGTGGATCAAAATATTCCCATGAAACTTGGAATTTTCCTTGCTGGATATTCCCAGAGAGTTTAATATTAATTCCACCCTAAATTCCAAGAGTTTAACATTAATTCCAAATTCCAAATGTGGGTCATAATATTCCCATGAAATTTGGGATCCTGAATATTCTCAGAGAGTTGAACATAAATTCCACTCCAAATTCCAAGAGTTGAACATTAATTCCACCCCAAATTCCAAGTGTGCATCAAAATATTCCCATGAAATTTGGGATCCTGGATATTCCCAGAGAGTTTAACATTAATTCCACCCCAAATTCCAAATGTGGATCAAAATATTCCCACAAAATTTGCGATTTTCCTCACGGGCACTGCAATCCGCTGTTACTTTTTGGTTTTTGGTGTTTCAGATGAATTTTTCAGGTGGGATTTTCCTTCTCCGGGCGGGAGGAGTGCTGGGATCATTCCCTTTTCCCCATTTTTTGATTCCCTGCAGGATTATTGTGCCACCCGGTGGTCGGTGCTGCGGGAACGCTTCGAGCGCGGCCTCTACGCGCCCCACGCGGATCTGCACCGGCTCAAGTGAGCGGGGTGGGGCTGGGCTGGGCTTTGGGCTGGGCTTTGGGCTGGGCTTTGGGCTTTGGGCTTTGGGTTGGGCTTTGGGCTTTGGGCTTTGGGTTGGGCTTTGGGCTGGGCTTTGGGCTTTGGGCTTTGGGCTTTGGGCTTTGGGTTGGGCTTTGGGCTGGGCTTTGGGCTTTGGGCTTTGGGCTTTGGGCTGGGTTTGGGCTTTGGGCTTTGGGCTGGGCTTTGGGCTGGGTTTGGGCTTTGGGCTTTGGGCTTTGGGCTTTGGGCTTTGGGTTGGGCTTTGGGCTTTGGGCTGGGCTTTGGGCTGGGCTTTGGGCTGGGCTTTGGGCTTTGGGCTTTGGGCTTTGGGCTTTGGGTTGGGCTTTGGGCTTTGGGTTGGGCTTTGGGCTTTGGGCTTTGGGCTTTGGGCTTTGGGTTGGGCTTTGGGCTTTGGGTTGGGCTTTGGGCTTTGGGCTTTGGGCTTTGGGCTTTGGACTGGGCTTTGGGCTGGGCTTTGGGCTTGGCTTTGGGCTTTGGGCTTTGGGCTTTGGGCTTTGGGCTGGGCTTTGGGCTTTGGGCTTTGGGCTTTGGGCTTTGGGCTTTGGGCTGGGCTTTGGGCTTTGGGCTTTGGGCTTTGGGCTGGGCTTTGGGCTTTGGGCTTTGGGCTGGGCTTTGGGCTGGGCTTTGGGCTGGGCTTTGGGCTTTGGGCTTTGGGCTTTGGGCTGGGCTTTGGGCTGGGCTTTGGGCTTTGGGCTTTGGGCTTTGGATTGGGCTTTGGGCTTTGGGCTGGGCTTTGGGCTTTGGGCTTTGGGCTGAGCTTTGGGTTTTGGGCTGGGCTTTGGGCTGGGCTTTGGGCTTTGGGCTTTGGGCTTTGGATTGGGCTTTGGGCTTTGGGCTGGGCTTTGGGCTTTGGGCTGGGCTTTGGGCTTTGGGCTTTGGGCTGGGCTTTGGGCTTTGGGCTGAGCTTTGGCCAGGAACTTCCTCCTGCCAGGCCTGTCCATTTGGTGGATCACTGAGAGTGGGAAAAAAACTTGGGAAAGGCCTGAGAATTGCGAAAAAAATCCCTTGGAAAAGCTGAGAATTCCAGATTTAATTGTGCCCTGCGGGCGCTGGGACACTGAGCTGAGCTTATCCCATTCTCCCTGACTGATTGCCCTATTCCTGACTTAATCCCACCCAGAACTGCCAGGGCCTTTCCATTTCATGGGACCACTGGAAGTGGGAAAAAAACATGGAAAAGCTGAGAATTCCATGTTTCATTCTGCCCTGCAATTGCTGTAATACTGAGCTGAGCTTATCCCGTTCTCCTTCACTGATCCCACTGTCCCCGGTCCCGTTTCCTGGCTGATCCCACATTTCCTGGCTGATCCCATTTTTCCTGGCTGATCCCTCTGTTCCTGATCCCACATTTCCTGCCTGATCCCATTTTTCCTGCATAATCCCACTGTCCCTGATCCCATTTTTTCCTGGCTGATCCCACTGTTCCTGATCCTACTGTTCCTGGCTGATCCCACTGTCCTTGACTGATCCCATGTTTCCTGGCTGGTCCCACTTTTCCTGTCTGATCTTGTTGTCCCTGATCCCATTTCTCCTGGCTGATCCCACTGTCCCTAATCCCATTTTCCTGGCTGATCCCACATTTCCTGCCTGATCCTATTGTCCTTGATCCTTTGTTTCCTGGTTGATTCCACATTTCCTGGCTGATCCCACTGTCCCTGATCCCATTTTCCTGGGCTAATCCCACATTTCCTGGCTGATCCCACTGTTCCTGATCCCACTGTTCCTGATCCCACTTTTCCTGACTGACCCCACTGTCCCTGATCCCATCTTTCTGGGCTGATCCCATTTTTCCTGCCTGATCCCATTTTTCCTGCCTGATCCCACTGTCCTTGACTGATCCAATTTCTCCTGGTTGACCCCACTATCCCTGATCCCATTTTCCTGGCTGATCCTACATTTCCTGCCTGATCCTATTGTCCTTGATCCTTTGTTTCCTGGCTGATCCCACTTTCCCTGCCTGATCTCACTGTCCCTTATCCCATTTTTCCTGGCTGACCCCACATTTCCCTGACCCCACATTTCCTGGCTGACCCCACATTTCCCTGACCCCACATTTCCTGGCTGACCCCACCCTTCCTGGCTGACCCCACTGTCCCAGATCCCATTTCTCCTGGCTGATCCCACTGTTCCTGCCCGATCCCACTATCGTTGACAGATCCTACATTCCAGGCTGACCCCACATTTCCTCACTGATCCCACTGTCCTTGGCTGATCCCACTTTTCTGGGCTCATCCCGCATTTCCCTGACCCCACATTTCCTGGCTGACCCCACTGTCCCTCATCCCATTTCTCCTGGCTGATCCCACTGTTCCTGATCCCATTTCTCCTGGCTCAGTCCACATTTCCAGGCTCACCCCACATTTCCTGGCTCACCCCACATTTCCAGGCTGACCCCACATTTTCTGGCTGATCCCATGTTTCCTGACTGATCTCACTGTCCCTGACCCCACATTTCCTGGCTGACCCCACTGTCCCTGATCCCATTTCTCCTGGCTCAGTCCACATTTCTCCTGGCTGACCCCACATTTCCAGGCTGACCCCACTGTCCCTCATCCCATTTTTCCTGGCTGACCCCACATTTCCAGGCTGACCCCACTGTCCCTGATCCCATATCTCCTGGCTCAGTCCACATTTCCAGGCTCACCCCACATTTCCTGGCTCACCCCACATTTCCAGGCTGACCCCACATTTTCTGGCTGATCCCATGTTTCCTGACTGATCTCACTGTCCCTGACCCCACGTTTCCTGGCTGATCCCACTGTCCCTCATCCCATTTCTCCTGGCTGACCCCACATTTCCAGGCTCACCCCACATTTCCGGGCTGACCCCACATTTCCAGGCTGACCCTACATTTCCTGGCTGATCCCATGTTTCCTGACTGATCTCACTGTCCCTGACCCCACGTTTCCTGGCTGACCCCACATTTCCTGGCTGACCCCACATTTCCAGGCTGACCCCACGTTTCCTGGCTGACCCCACATTTCCTGACCGACCCCACTGCTCTCCCCAGGTTCCAGTGCTTTAAGTCTGCCTGGATGTTCGAGGTTTTCCACCGGGGCTTTTCCTTCCCGGAGAGCTACGGGAGCCTGAAGACGGCGCTGCAGGTCTACGACAAGGAGGTGCAGTGGACACTGGGGGCCATCCTCTACCGCACCCGCTTCCTGCCCCTCAGGTACCCCAGGGACCCGGGAGAGCTCTGGGAAGGGGAATTGTGGGGTGGGAAGAGGTGGTGATCCCTTAAATTGGGGTTTTTAGAGCCTCCTCCCCAAAACGGGTTTGGATTCCTGCCCAGAGCCACGTTGGAAGTGGGATTTGGTGTCCAAAGTGTGGCTGTTGTCCCTCTGCTCTTTTCCAGGGATATCCTCTCATAAATCTGGGAAAAGCCTTCGGGAGAGGATTTTGAGAATGAGAATTTGTGGCTTTTAGAGCCTCGGCTTGTGGGTTTAGAGCTTATTCCACCCAAACGAGCTCTGATTCCCACCAATCTGGCAGTAGACTTTTGCCTCTAAGACGTGGCCGTTGTCCCTCTGCTCTTTTCCAGGGACATTCTCTCAAAAATCTGGGAAAAGCCTTTGGGAGAGGATATTGGGGATGGGAACTCGTGGTTTTAGAGCTTCAACTTGTGCTTTTTTAGAGCTTATTCCACCCAATGAGCTCTGATTCCCACCAGGTTGGAAGCAGAACGTGGCCTCTTAGACATGGCCATTGTCCCTCTGCTCTTTTCCAGGGACATCCTCTCAAAAATCTGGGAAAAACCTTTGGGAGGGCAATTTTGGGGTTGGGAGCTTGTGCTTTTTAGATCCTCATCTTGTGGTTTTTAGAGCCTCAACTTCTGCTTTTTCTATCCTGTTCCTCAAAATGGGCCTTGATTCCTGCCCTGAGCCCAGCTGGAAGTGGAATTATGCCTCCAAAGCGTGTCTGCTCTTTTCCAGGGACATCCTTGCAAGAATCTGGGAAAAGTCTTTGGGAGAATAATTTTCGGGATGGGAATTTGTGATTTTTAGAGCCTCAACTTGTGCTTTTTTGGGGTCTCAACTTGTGCTTTTTGGAGTGTATTCCACCTAATGGGCTCTGATTCCCACCGGGTTGGAAGCAGAACTTTGCTTCTAAGACATGGCCGTTGTTATTCTGCTCTTTTCCAGGGAAATTCTGTCCAAAATCTGGGAAAAGCCTTTGGGAGAGGACTTTAGGAATGGGAACTTGTGGTTTTTAGAGCCTCAACTTGTGGTTTTTAGAGCTTTTTAGATCCTGTTCCTCAAAATGGGCTCTGATTCCTACAGTGAGCCCAGTTGGAATTGGAATTTTGCCTCCAGAGCGTTTCTGCTCTTTTCCACGGACATCCTCCCAAAAATCTGGGAAAAGCCTTTGGGAGAGGATTTTGGGGATGGGAACTTGTGGCTTTTAGAGCCTCAGCTTCTGCTTTTTGGAGCTTATTCCACTCAATGAGCTCTGATTCCTGCCATGTTGGAAGTGAAACTTTGCCTCTAAGCTGTGCCCATTGTCCCTCTGCTCTTTTCCAGGGACATCCTCTCAAAAATCTGGGAAAAGCCTTTGGGAGAGGATTTTGGGATGGGAATTTCTGGCTTTTAGAGCCTCAACTTGTGCTTTTCTTCTTATTCCACTAAATGAGCTCTGATTCCCACCAAGTTGGCGGTGGAACTTTGCCTCTAAAATGTGCCCATTGTCCCTCTGCTCTTTTCCATGGAGATCCTCTCAAAAATCTGGGAAAAGCCTTTGGGAGGGGAATTTTAGGGATGGGAATTTGTGATTTTTAGAGCCTCAGCTTGTGCTTTTTAGATCCTGTTCCACCCAATGAGCTCTGATTCCCACCAGGTTGGAAGAGGAACTTTCCCTCTAAGTCGTGCCCGTTGTCCCTCTGCTCTTTTCCAGGGTCATCCTCTCAAAAATCTGGGAAAAGCCTTTGGGAGAGGATTTTGAGGATGGGCATTTGTGCTTTTTAGAGCATCAACATGTGGATTTTAAAACCTCAACTTGTGCTTTTTTTCTTATTCCACCCAATGAGCTCTGATTCCCACCAGGTTGGAAGAGGAACTTTGCCTCTAAGAGGTGCCCATTGTCCCTTTGCTCTTTTCCATGGACATCCTCTCAAAAATCTGGGAGAAGCCTTTGAGAGAGAGGAACTTGTGGTTTTTAGAACCTCAACTTTTACTTTTTTGAGCCTCAACTTGTGCTTTTTATAGATCATTCCACCCAATGAGCTCTGATTCCCGCCAGGCTGGAAGCGAAACTTTCCCTCTAAGCCGTGCCCGCCGTCCCTCTGCTCTCTTCCAGGGACATCCAGCAGGAGAATTTCCGTGGCATTCATTCCCACTGGAGGAGCTTCTCCTTCGTCTACAACCACTACCTGTTCCTGGCCTGCTTCCTGGTGGTGCTGCTCTCCATCCTGCTCTACCTGCTCCGCCTGCGCCGCATCCACCGCCGGCTGCTCCCGCCCGGCGCCGCCTCCCCGCCCCTGTGGCTTCCCGAGGGGCTCCCCCCACAGAAAATCCCAGCCTAGGGCTCCAGGTGCAGCCTTCACCCACACACACTCGCAGAAAAAAAGCCATTTTTGCCTCAGGGTTCCTCCTTTTTTTGCCCCTTTTTGGAGAAGCGGGAGTTGGGAATTCCGGGCAGGCTTGGGAGTTCCAGGGGAGTGGGGTGATGAGGGAAAAATGCCAAAAAAATAAAAAAAAAAAAAGAATTTATTGGGAATGTTGCACTTGAGGGTGTGCAGAGTTGAGTTCCCACCTTTGGGAGAGGTTGAAATCCCAGAATGAGTTTGGATTTTCTCAGTTGGAAATGGGAAAATGGGATTGGAATGAGCTTGGGTTTTCCTTGCTGGATTCCTGCATTGCCATCCCTGCTCTCACTTTGGAGTCTCAACAAGAAGTTGTTCCAAAAGCAGGGAAAAAATAAACAAAAAACCCCTTTTAGGACATTTTGTGTGATTTTCCCCTTCTGGAATCACTCCTGGGATGGAGTGAGTTCCCATGTTTGGGAGAGGTTGAAATCCCTTAACTGAGATTGGATTTTCCCAATTGGAAATGGGAAAATGGGATTGGAATGAGCTTGGGTTTTCCTTGCTGGATTCCAGCATTGCCATCCCTGCTCTCACTTTGGAGTCTCAGACAACAAAAAGTTCCAAAAGCAGGAGAAAAAATAAACAAAAAAAAACCGTTTTAGGATATTTTATGTGATTTTCCCTTCTGGAATCACTCCTGGGATGGAGAAGGAAAATCCCTCACATCCGCTGCTGTGCTTCCATAAAAAACTGCTTCCATCACTTCTGCTCCCTCCTTTTTTTCCTTGGAAAAGGGAGAAGGATTTCCTCCTTTTTCACCCTCCCAGTGGCACCAGTCGCTGCTTTGAATCCCAAATTTCTGTTCCATAATGGTGGAGAGACCTCCCAGAAACTCCAGGAATGTGAAGAGAACTGGAAAAGCGGAGGAGAACGTGCACAGGGTCTTTCCAGGTCCTCTGGTAATTTATATTTTATTTAAAACTGTTGATTTTACTTGAAAGTCAGTTTGTCCATGATTAAAAGTGGGATTTCTATGAACTTTAGGGGTATGGGTGTTTTATTTGTTGATTTTATTTGTTAATTTATTTGTTAACTTTATTTGTTGATTCTCCAGCTGGAAAACTTCCAAAAGGTGGGAAAACGCAGGAAAATTGGATTGTTTTATTATTGGGGAATTGGATACATTTTTTATCATAATTAATCAGGGGGAAAAATCAGGGGGAAAAAATCAGGGGAAAAATCAGAAAAAAATGAAATCAGGGAAAAATTGGAAAAAATAAAATAGGGGGAAAAAAAAGGAAAATCGGGAGAAAATAAAGTCAGGGAATAAATAAAATCAGAGAAAAAAATTAGGGAAAAGTTAAAATCAGAGGAAAAACTGGAAAAAATAAAATCAGGAAAAAAGTCAGGAAAAAAAAAACTGGGAAAAAATCAGAAAAAAATAAAATTGAGGAAAAAACCAGGAAAAAATCAGGGAAAAATGAAATCAGGGAAAAGTAAAATTGAGGAAAAAATTAAAGTCATGGGGAAAATTGGGAAAAAATAAAATCAGGGAAAAAAAATCAGGAAAAATTAAAATAATGAAAAAATTAGGAAAAATAATTAAATCAAGGAAAAAAAATAAATGAGCTTTTAAAAAGTTGAAGGGGCAATTGTTCATAAAATAAAATTTCCTTTCAGTGGAGGGAGGATCAGAGAATTCCAGGCTGGTTTGGGTGGGAAGGGCCCCAAAATCCAGATTTAAAATGCAGATTTAATCCCCAATCCATGGCCAGGCCAGTCCCAGGGATTTCTTGGTGCCACCTCAGTGTCACAAAGGGATGTGACAATAATTGCCATTAATTGTGCCTCAGGGCAGGGGGAGATTTTCCACATTTCCCACACTGAAATCCCAGGTTTGGTTTTTGGGGGTGTTCCCTGGGAAGGTTTTACATCCAGCTCGTCCCTCCTGGAATTCTGCTGGCAGGGAGCCGAGGTTTGGGATTCTGGGGGATTCTGTGGCTTTGTTTGTCTTCCTTCATCACACCCACATCGCAGAGATCCCAAATCCCAGAGATTCAAAATCCCACAGATCTCCCGTCCTGGGGATCCCAGAGATCTCCCGTCCCAGAGATGCCAAATCCCACAGATCCCACCTTTCAGAGATCCTAAATCCTAGAGATCCCACATCCCAGGGATCCCAAATCCCACAGAGCAAAAATCCCCAAGATCCCAGAGGGCCAAAAACCCAGAGATCTCCCATCCTAGAGATACCAGAGATTCCACGTCCCAGGGATCACAGATCCACAGATCCCAAATCCCAGAGATCCCAAATCCCACAGATCCCGTGCTTCAGAGATCCCAAATCCTGGAGATCCAGCATGCCAGAGATCCCAAATCCCAGAGATCTCCCATCCTAGAGATCCCAGAGATCCCAAATCCTAGACATCCCAAATCCCACAGATTCCACATTCTAGAGATCCTAAATCCCAGAGATCCCAAATCCTACAGATCCCTCATCTCAGAGATCCCAAATCCCATGGATCCCCCATCCCAGAGATCCCATATCAGGGATCCCAAATCCCAGGGACCCAGATCCCACATCACAGAGATCCTACCTCGCACAGATCCCAAATCTCAGGGATCCCACATCCCATAGATCTCACATCCCACAGATCCCACATTTCGGAGATCCTAAATCCCACAGATCCCAAATCCCATGGATCCCCCCATCCCAGGGATCCCAGAGATCCCAAATCCCAGAGATCCCAAATCCCAGGGATCCAGATCCCACATTGCAGAGATCCCACATTTCAGGGATCCTAAATCCTGGAGATCCCAAATCACATGGATCCCACATTCCAGGGATCCCACATTTCAGAGGTCCTAAATCCCACAGATCCCAAATCCCAGGGATCCAGATCCCCCATCCCAGGGATCCCACATTCCAGGGATCCCAAATCCCACAGATCCCAAATCCCATGGATCCCCCATCCCAGAGATCTCACATCCCAGGGATCCCCAATCCAAGAGGTCCCAAATCCCAGGGATCCCCCACCCCACAGACCCCACATCGCACAGATCCCAAATCCCACAGATCCCAAATCCAAGAGATCCCAAATCCCACGGATCCCCCATCCCAGGGTCCCAAGGATTTGCAGGGTAGGCTCAGCCAGAGGAGGCCGAACCGGGTGGCATCTCCTGAGGGCGAAATTCACCTCAAATTGACCCCAAATTGTCCCCCAGATCTGTCTGTGGCCCCACAAGAAGGAGAAACCCCAAAGGGATTTTCCCCCCCAGCCCTGGGGGATTCCTTTGGGATCCTCAGCCTGGAATTCCCAGCCCACGCTGGGATTTGGGCTTTCCTGCCCTGACAAAACCCATTTTCCTTCTCTGGGTGCTTTAGGGAGGGGAGCAGGGCTGGGAACGATCCCAAAACTCCGCGGCCCTTTCACCCCATGCCAATCCCTCCTTCCCTTGGGGTTTCCGTGTGGAGAACGCCCCAGAACGGCCCCAAAGGAGAGGGAGGGGATCCATGGGGAGGGGGCGGCTCCTGCGGCTCCAACGGGAGCGGTGTCCCCGGGAGGGGACAAAGGGACACTGAGCACCCGGGCCGGGGCACCCCGTCCCTCCCGAGGGCCATTGTTGTCCCCAAAGTCCCGGCATTGTCCCCAAATATTGTCCCATTGTTGTCCCCAAGGTCCCATTGTTGGTATCAAATAACGCGTGAAGCTCCGGAGAGCGGAATGGGCAGGGAGGACTCCCCGTGTCCCCTCCCTGTGTCCCTGTCCCTTCTCTGTACCCCTGTGTCCTTTCCCTGTGTCCCTGTCCCTTTCTTGTGTCTCTGGATCTCTGTGTCCCTGTCCCTTTCCCATGTCCCTGTCCCATCCCTGCATCCCTGTGTCCCTGTCTCTGTGTCCCTTCCCCATGTTTCTGTCCCTTCCCTATGTCCCTGCATCTCTTGCCCCGTCCCTCTGTCCCTTCCCTGGGTCCCCTCCCCGAGTCCCTGTCCCATCCCTGCATCCCTGTCCCTTCCCTCTGTCCCTGTGTCCCTTCCCTGGATCCCCTCCCTGTGTCCTTGTCCCTTTCCCATGTCCCGGTCTCTGTGTCCCTTCTCTCTGTCCCTGTGTCCTCTCTCTGTGTCCCTTCCCTGTGTCTCTGTGTCCCTGTGTCCCCACCCGGTGTCCCTGTCCCATCCCTGCATCCCTGTCCCTTCCCTGTGTCTCTGTGTCCCTTGCCCATGTCCCTGTCCCTTCCCTGTGTCCCTGTCCCTGGGTCCCTGTCCCTCTGTCCCTTCCCTGGGCCCCCTCTCTGTGTCCCTGTCCCATCCCTGTGTCCCTGTTCCCGTCACTCTGTCCCTCGGTCCCTTCCCTGTGTCCCTGTTCCTGTCCCTCTCTCTGTCCCTGTCCCGTTCCCTGCCTGGCACAGGGAATCAGCACTCCCAGGTTTCCCCTAAAGGCTGAGGAGGGATTTGGGATTTGGGATTTCCTGGGAATGTTCCTGAGCATCCTCCCCTTCCCCAGCCCGACCCCGTTCAGTTGCTGCCTCTTCTCCCTTTTCCTTGGATCAGCTTTCCCGAGGCCTGGGGGACTGGGGGGCTCCTGAGGTGACTTCCCTGGATCCCATCCCTGGATCTGATCCCAGGTTCCCATCCCCAGATCCTGTCCCTGGATCCCACCCCTGGGTCCCACTCCCAGATCCCATTCCCAGATCTCATCCCCAGATCCCATCCCTGGATCCAGATCCAGATCTGATCACAGATCTGATCCCTGGATCCCGTCCCTGGATCGGATCCCAGGTTCCCACCCCCAGATCCCATGCCTGGATCTGATCTCTGGCTCCCATCTCCAGATCCTGTCCCTGGATCCCACCCCCAGACCCCACCCTCAGATCCCACCCCTGGGTCCCACCCTCAGATCCCGTTCCTGGATCCCATTCCCAGATGCCATCCCCAGATCCCATTCCTGGATCCCACTCCCAGATCCCGTTCCCGGGTCCCATTCCTGGCTCCATCTCCAGAACCCTACTCCAGATCCCATTCCCGGAGCCCATTCCTGGATCCCATTCCCAGACCCTGTTCCTGGCTCCCACCCCCGGCTCCCATTCCCAGATCCCATTCCCCGATCCCATTCCCAGATCCTACCCCAGGCTCCCACCCCTGGATCCCATCCCCCAGGTCCCGTTCCTGGCTCCCACCCCAGATCCCACTCCCAGATCCCACTCCCAGATCCCACTCCCAGATCCCACTCCCAGATCCCACTCCCAGATCCCATTTCCAGATCCCACTCCCAGATCCCACTCCCAGATCCCACTCCCAGATCCCACTCCCAGATCCCATTCCCAGATCCCACTCCCAGATCCCACTCCCAGATCCCATTTCCAGATCCCACTCCCAGATCCCATTCCCAGATCCCATTCCCAGATCCCATTCCCAGATCCCACTCCCAGATCCCACTCCCAGATCCCATTTCCAGATCCCACTCCCAGATCCCACTCCCAGATCCCATTCCCAGATCCCATTCCCAGATCCCATTTCCAGATCCCACTCCCAGATCCCATTTCCAGCTCCCATTCCCAGATCCCATTCCCAGATCCCACCCCCAGATCCCATTCCCAGATCCCACCCCCAGATCCCATTCCCAGATCCCATTCCCAGATCCCACCCCCAGATCCCACCCCCAGATCCCATTCCCAGATCCCATTCCCAGATCCCACCCCCAGATCCCATTCCCAGATCCCATTCCCAGATCCCACCCCCAGATCCCATTTCCAGATCCCACTCCCAGATCCCACTCCCAGATCCCATTCCCAGATCCCACCCCAGCTCCCTCCGGAGCTCCCCCTGGGCCAGGCCCTTCTCCCTCTGCCGGGAATTCCCGGGCTCGGATCCCGCAGGAAGGGGCAGAACCCCCGATCCTCATTCCCAGATTTTCCTGGGATTCGCTGGCTCTGCCTTCCCAGCTCTGTCCCTGCTTCCCTCTCCTTTTCCTTCCTAGAAATTCCCTCTCCTCGTGGTTTTTGGGGGGGAAAATCTTCATTTTCCCCGTTCCATCCTCATCTGTGGTGGGAATCCATCAGGGAATGGATGTGGGGGGATCCTTTGTGCCTCCTGTGTTTTGTCAAGAGTTTCCTGAGGGGAATTCACCTTCCAGCACCCAATTCCTTCCCTCAGGAATCCCAGGCAGGCAAGGAGCTTCAGTGCCTTGTGCTGGGATTTTCCTTCTTCCAGGAAATCCATGGGAGACCCCAGCACTGATCCAGCCTTTTCCTGAAAGGGTGGAAATAAAGGAATTAATTCATGCAAAAAGGAAGGAGGGAAATAAAGGAAGGTTTGCTCTCTCTGGGAATGCCTGGAGCCATCCCCAAGCCCCAGCTCCTGCTGGGAGGATTTCTCTGGAATTTGGGTTTTTCCCACTCTGCCTTTGGAACCTCCCAGGGGTTTGGATAATGTGGGGCTGCCCCAGGCCAGGCTGGAATGAGCTGAGGTAGTGGAAGGGTGGAATGAGATGATTTTGTCCTTTCCCACCCAAACCATTCCATGATTCCAAGCTGGAGAAATTCCCACAGGGATTAAAAATGGAAATAGGTTTTTGGGGGGGGAGATATTGATTCATTTCTCCAGAATTTTGCGGTTCTCAACCATTGGGAGAACTTCCCACTGGATCCCTGAAAAAAGCCACGTAGCCCTAAAATTCCTGCAGGTTTTTGGGATCTCCAGGATCATCTCAGCAGGG
Source organism: Ammospiza nelsoni (assembly GCF_027579445.1). Taxonomy (NCBI): domain Eukaryota; kingdom Metazoa; phylum Chordata; class Aves; order Passeriformes; family Passerellidae; genus Ammospiza; species Ammospiza nelsoni. The sequence continues at coordinate 4,242,883 of NC_080662.1, forward strand.
AAAAGGTTTTAGGGAGCTTTAAGTACAGAAATAATTTTTAGGGGGGAGATATTGATTCATTTCTCCACAATTTTTGGGTTCTCAACCATTGGGATCTGGCTCCTCAATCACCCATTGCAGGAATTTCTCACTGGATCCCTGAAAAAAGCCACAAGGCCCTAAAACTCCTGCAGGTTTTGGGGATCTCCAGAACCATCTCAGCAGGGAAAAGCTTTAAATACAGAAATAATTTGGGGGGGGGAAATATTGATTCATTTCCCCAGAATTTTGGAGTTTCTCAACCACTGGGATGTTCAATCACCCATTGCAGGAATTTCTCACTGGATCCCTGAAAGCGGCCACGTGGCCCTAAAATCCCTGCAGGTTTTGGGATCTCCAGGATCATCTCTGCAGGGAAAAGCTTTTAGGGAGCTTTAAATACAGAAATAATTTTGGGGGGAGATATTGATTCATTTCTCCACAATATTTGGGTTCTCAACCATTGGGATCTGGCTCCTCAATCTTTTCCCTGGATGGGATAAATCAAAGCCCTGAATGACTTTAAAACCACCTGGCAGAGGTGCAGAATGATGTGGGATCGATCCAGCTCTGATTTTTGGGAAAAGAACTGTTCCCACCTGGGAATTCTCCAATCTAGGATTTGTTATTTGCAGTTCCATTGCAGGAGCTTCCCACTGGGTCCTTGAAAATGGCCACAAGGCCCTAAAATCCCTGCAGGTTTTGGGGATCATCTCTGCAGGAAAAAGCTTTTAGGGAGCTTTAAATACAGAAATATTTTTTGGGGGCGGAGATATGGATTCATTTCTTCAGAATTTTGGAGTTTCTGAGCCATTGGGATCTGGCTCTTCAGTCACCCATTGCAGGAATTTCTCACTGGATCCCTGAAAACGGCCACAAGGCCCTAAAATCCCTGCAGGTTTTGGGATCTCCAGGATCATCTCAGCAGGGAAAAGCTTTAAATACAGAAATAATTTTGGGCGGGGGAGATATTGATTCGTTTCTCCATAATTTTGGGGTTTCTCATCCACTGGGATCTTCAATCACCCATTGCAGGAATTTCTCACTGGATCCCTGAAAGCGGCCACGTAGCCCTAAAATTCCTGCAGGTTTTGGGATCTCCAGGATCATCTCAGCAGGGAAAAGCCTTCAGGGAGCTTTAAATACAGAAATAGCTTTTTGTGGGGAGATATTGATTCATCTCTCCACAATTTTGGGGTTTCTCATCCACTGGAATGTTCAATCACCAATTGCAGGAATTTCTCACTGGATCCCTGAAAAAAGCCACGTGGCCCTAAAACTCCTGCAGGTTTTGGGATCTCCAGGATCATCTCAGCAGGGAAAAGCTTTTGGGGAGCTGCTCCCGGATTTGGGGAGGTCGAGTCGCCCCAGGGTGCGAACAGCGGGATGGGGAGGCAATGAGCCTCGCCAAGGAACTGCAAACGAGGGAAATTACAGCAAATGAGGGGAATTAGAGCAAATGAGGGGAATTAGAGCAGGCAGCGGCCCGTTCCCGTTCCTGGGAGCAGGGAGCATGACCGGCACTGCTCGGTCAAAGCCAGGTGTGTCCCAGGGCAGGGAAAAACCCCGGGAATGGGGCTGGGAGTGGGGCAGGGAGGGGATTCAGCTGGAACTGGGATTTGCGCGGGGTTTGGGGTGATAAACCCACGTGCAAAGTGCTGAAAATCAGGGTCCACGAGGAGCATCCCGAGCTTCCCAGATCCATTTTTCCCTGGGTGATTCCAGGCTGGTTCCAAATCCCTTTTTCCCCCCGGGTGCTTTTCCCTGGCTCTTACCCCGCTGTGGGACAGAGGGGGCAGTGAATTCCCTGAATCCAGGGGAGCCTCTGCTGGGTTCCTGCTGGATATTTCATCCCAAACTCTGCTGGATTCCTGCCGGATATTTCACCCCAAACTCTGCTGGATGTTTCATCCCAAACTCTGCTGGGTTCCTGCTGGATATTTCATCCCAAACTCTGCTGGGTTCCTGCTGGATGTTTCATCCCCAGCTCTCCCGTCCATCAGCTGGAATTTCTCATGGATAAAACACCCTGCCCCGTCCTGGCCTGACCCGTGCAGGCTCTGGCACGTTCCCTTCTCCACGTCCCTCATTCCAGCCTGGAATTGCTCCTGCAGCTTCTCCTGGGACAGGAGATGTCCCCAGACTGGCTCTGCTGAGGGTCAGGATCCAATTCCCAGGGTTTGTCCTTTTCCCTGAGAATTCCTGGTGCAGGGAAAGGAGCTGAGAGCTCATCCCATCACATCCCCCTCCCCTATCCCAGGTCGTTCCAAATCCCTGAGATCCCAAATCCCTGAGATCCCATAGCCCAGAGATCCCTCATTCCAAAGATCCCACATCCCAGGGATCCCAAATCCCAGAAACACAAATCCCAAGCATCCCAAATCCCAGAAATCAATCATTCCAAAGATCCCACATCCCAGAAATCCCACATCCCAGGGAGCCTAAATCCCAGAGATCTCTCATTCCAGGGAATGTGGAGCAGCTGGAAAGTGGGATGCTGAAAGGTTAAGGGTGGGTGAATCCCAGGGAGATGCCAGTGCTGGGAATTCCAGGATTCTGCACCAGAACCCCCTGGAATCGCAGGGATTGAATCACCTCAGAGATCCCATAGCCCAGAGATCCCTCATTCCAAAGATCCCTCATCCCAGAGATCCCATAGCTCAAAAATCCCACATCCCAGAGATCACAAATCCCAGAGATCCCAAATCCCAAGGATCCCACATCCCAGAATCACAAATCTCAAGGATCCCATAGCTCAGAGATTCCACATCCCAGAGATCTCTCATTCCAAAGATCCCTCATTCCAGGGAATGTGGAGCAGCTGGGAAAGGGCTGAAGGTATGGAAATTCAGGAATTCCAGGGAATGTGGAGCAGCTGGGAAAGGGGATGCTGCAGGATTAAGGGTAGGTGAACCCTGGGAGATGCCAGCACTGGGAATCCCAGGATTCTGCTCCAGAACCCCCTGGAATTGCAGGGACAGAATCACCTCAGAGATCCCACAGCTCAAAGATCCCACATCCCAGAATCACAAATCCCAAAGATCCCACATTCCAGGGATCACAAATCCCAGAGATCCCTCATTCCAAAGATCCCTCATCCCAGGGATCCCAAATGCCAGAGATCTCTTATTCCAGGAAATGTGGAGAAGCTGGGAAAGGGCTGAAGGTATGGAAATCCAGGAATTCCAGGGAATGTGGCGTAGCTGAGAAAAAGGGATGCTGAGCAAAGGTGAGGGAATCCAGGGAGGTGCCAGTGCTGGGAATTCCAGGATTCTGTGCCAGAACCCCCTGGAATTGCAGGGACTGAATCACCTCAGAGATCCCATAGCCCAGAGATCCTTCATTCCAAAGATCCCTCATCCCAGGGATCTCACATGCCAGAATCACAGATCCCAAGGATCCCAAATCCCAGAGACGTCCCATTCCAAAGATCCCTCATTCCAGGGAATGTGGAACAGCTGGAAAAGGGTTAAGGGTGGGTGAACCCAGGGAGATGAAAACTCCGGGAATTCCAGGGAATGTGGGGCAGCTGGAAAAGGGGATGCTGCAGGGTTAAAGGTGGGTGAACCCAGGGAAGTTGCAGTGCTGGAAATTCCAGGATTCTGCATCCCCTGGAATCGCAGGGATTGAATCACCTCAGAGATCCCACAGCCCAGGGATCCCATATCCCAGAGATCCCTCATTCCAAAGATCCCACATCCCAGGATCCCAAATCCCAGAGATCCCATAGCTCAAAGATCCCACATCCCAGAATCACAAATCCGAAGGATCTCACATCCCTGAGATCCCAAATCCCAGAGATCTCTCGTTCCAAAGATCCCTTATTATAGGGAATGTGGAGCAGCTGGGAAAGGGCTGAAGGTATGGAAATCCAGGAATTCCAGGGAATGTGGAGCAGCTGGGAAAGGGGATGCTGCAGGATTAAGGGTGGGTGAACCCCGGGAGATGCCAGCGCTGGGAATTCCAGGATTCTGCTCCAGAACCCCCTGGAATTGCAGGGACAGAATCACCTCAGAGATCCCACATCCCCGAGATCCCATAGCTCAAAGATCCCACATCCCAGAATCACAAATCCCAAAGATCCCACATCCCAGGGATCACAAATCCCAGAGATCCCTCATTCCAACGATCCCTCGTTCCAGGGAATGTGGGGCAGCTGGAAAAGGGGATGCTGCAGGGTTAAGGGTGAGTGAACCCAGGGAGGTGCCAATGCTGGGAATTCCAAGATTCTGCACCAGAACCCCCTGGAATCGCAGGGATTGAATCATATCAGAGATCCCATAGCCCTCATTCCAAAGATCCCACATCCCAGCGACCCCAAATCCCAAGGATCCCACATCCCAGAATCACAAATTTCAAATATCCCATAGCTTAGGGATCCCATATCCCAGGGATCCCAAATGCCAGAGATCCCTCATTCCAGGGAATGTGGAGCAGCTGCAAAAGGGTTAAGTGTGGGTGAACCCCGGGAGATGCCAGCGCTGGGAATTCCAGGATTCTGCTCCAGAACCCCCTGGAATTGCAGGGGCTGAACCATCTCAGAGTCCTTAAACATTAAAATTTCACCGCGGGTGCCGGGATAACTCCCGGGATTCATCCCCTGGGTACCCCCGGGTCACAAACCCACGCTCCACACGCTTTTTGTTTATTTATTTATTTTTTTTATTTTTTTTTTGGGGCAGCTCTGCCGCCCCCCCGGGCGGGCCCAGCCGGGAGGAGCGCTGAGCTCACGGCTCGGGGAGGGGTTTGCGAACGAATCCAGTGAAATTGGGCAGGAAGCGGCGGCTCTGCCGCACATTCCCTGCCTGCAGCAGCGTTTCACAGCGCTCAGAAAAACCTGGGCGAGCCTGGGCTGAGCCGCCCCCAGCACCGGCACCGCCAATCCAGGTAAATCCGGGGCTGCGAGCCGCCTTTGGGCTTTACTGCCGCAAAAAATTCAATAATTTCAACATTTCCAAACTTTTCTTTCTTCCCGGCTGAAAGTTTCGTTTCCCTCCTTCTCTCCGAGTGTGTTTTTCTCCCTCTCCCATCGTGGTAAGAGACTGGAGGGGGGGAAATTTATGTATCTCCTAATTCTAAGTTAATTCTCCTAAATTAATTCTCCTAAATTAATTTTCCTAAGTTAATTCTCCTAATCCCGAGTTTTGGGGGGATTCTTCTCCCCGCATTTAGCCGGGCTGCGATGCCGAAGAGTTTCGGTGTCACTTTTTCAACAAGTCCTGGCCGAGCTGGAGATTTCATCCCTTTTTTGCTCCCAGCCATTCCCGACCGGAATAAAAGACGAGTTGGAAGCTGGGCAATGGCTGAGCTGGGATTTTGGTAAAATATCCCGAATTTCCAGCAGAAAACCCATCAGCGTTGGGGTAAATCGAGGGGGATTTGGGGTTCTCCTCTCTGGATAATTCCCGGTTTGTTTCCAGAGGGAAAACTCAGATGTTTGGCAGAAGGTGCTAAATATGTCCTTAATTAAGGATTTTTTGTTTTTTCTGCTGTCACTGCTGGGGATCCTCTGAGCCTCCCAGCAGCTCCTTGAAAATCGCTTTATCCTGGTGATTTTTGGGATTACCTGGGGATATCCACCCGGAGAAACGTGGGATGTTCAACCCGAGCAGGGCTGAGCTCACCAATAATTGGGATTAATATTTCCTTCCTCTGTGAGTTTTTTGTTGTTAATTGGATAAAAGATCTAAGCTCAGATAATTCAGGAATTAGAGAGGAAGATCCAAGTTTGGATATCTGGGAGTGCAGCAGGAAAACAATTCATCATCCCCACAACCAGCCCGTAAAGGTGACAGCGCAGTGCTTCCAATTTTTCCTGGATAAAGCCCGAAAATCGGGGATTTAGGGCTCCTCTTTCCCAGTTTTCTCTGCATTGAGCCACCCACGGTGGTGGAATTTCCTCGGCTGGGGAGTGGGGGAGCAGTTAAAATAAAAATAAATGAAATAAAATGTGAATTGCTGGGATATCCGAGTGCGCACCTTGGAGTGGTGCTGGGTGCTCCGGGAGGGAATTCCGATAATCCCCCAGGGCAGGAGGAGGTTGGGAAACATCCCCGAAAATGGGATTTTAAATGAAATTTAATCCTTAAATCGGGCGGTGCTGGGGTCAGAATTCCTCTGCAGCCCGAGCCAGCAGAGCTTCGGGGGTGCAGAAATGAGAATTTGAGGGGGAAAAGCTCCAGGGACGTTTCAGCAGCTCGGAAAAGCCCCGGGGATGGCAGAGTTGGGTGATGGAGCCCAGGACGAGGATCCCGGGGGGATTTAATGGGAAATCTGGAATTTCACTGCTCACACAGGCTGAGACCCCAAAATGGACCCAGAAATGAGGTTTTATATCCATAATTTGGGTTATATATCTGGGGTTTTATATCCATAATTTGACTCTTTCCTGTCCCTGTGCTCCATTCTGCTTTCCTTTCTGTTAAGGAAATTATATTAATTAATATAATAATTAATATCATTTATATTCAATAATTAATATAATTTCTATTAATTTTTCCCTTTTATTCCTTCCCCTCCTGAGCACTTCCAGAGCTTTCCTGGTGAGGTTTCAAACCAGAGCTCCCAGTTTGGGGCACTGGGATGAGCCCCAGATTTTGCCAGAATTGGGATTAAATGCATGAGACATTAATTCTTGTTTGGACTTGGATGTTTATTACTTCTTATTTACATTATATTTCCTTAGATGTTTATTAATTCTTATTTACATTATGTTTCCTTAGATGTTTAATTGTTCTTATTCATATTTACTTAGATGTTTATTGGTTCTTATTTATATTACACTTCCTTAGATGTTTATTTAGTTCTTATTTATATTACAGTCTCACCAACTGAGTTTTACAGCACTTTAACAAACTAAAATATTGAGCCCCATCTCTCTCTCTCCAAAGCTTGTTAAGGATAAATTGTCCAATTAAGAAATGACACTGAAGTTATTTTTACTTTTAACTTGTGGCCTGCAGTGTGGACTTTTTTAATCCATTTACACAAAACCACTTAAACTCATGAAGGAGGTGAAGAGGGACCAGCCTCTGCCCTAAAACCTCTATCTTGATTTATATTTATACCTATATCTATATTTACATTTGTAGTTATATTTGTATTTTGTAGCTATATACTTTAATTTTGTGTGTATATTTATATTTTATATAGATAAATATATATACACAAAAAAATATATATAATAGAATGTATTACTATATTGTAATACTTTAAATTCCAGGTTTTCCCCCTGTGATGTCACACACCTCTATCCAAACTCCACACCCACAATCCCAGTTCCATCATTCCATTTTGGAAGATTTCCCCACAGCCTCAGGTCAAATGCAGAGTTCTCCTGGGGGTCAGTGCCTGACAGACAGACAGACAGACAGACAAAGCCTTTTTGGACACCCTCAGGGCCCTTTTTTGTGTGCCTTCAGGGCTTTTTTTGGCACTTTCCAGGCCCTTTTTTGGACACTCTGATCCCTTTTTTTCTGACACCTTCCAAGCCCTTTCTCTGGGCCCTTTTTTACCACTTTCTGAGCCCTTTTTTGCCACCCTCAGGGCCCTTTTGGGACACTCTCTGGGCCCTATTTTGACCCTTTCAGGGCCCATTTTTGACACTTTCAGAGCCTTTTTTTGATGCTCTAAGGGCCCTTTTTTTTACCACTTTCTGAGCCCTTTTTTGCCACCCTCAGGGCCTTTTTTGGACTCCTTCAGGGCTCTTTTGGGACACCCTCAGGGCCCTTTTTTGACACTTCTGGGGGCCTTTTTTGATGCTTTTTGAGCCCTTTTTTGCCACCCTCAGGGCCCTTTTGGGACACTCTCTGGACCATTTTTTTGGCACTTTCTGAGTCCTTTTTAGGCACTCTCTGAGACCTTTTTTGGACACCTTCAGGGCCCTTACTGGACCCTCTCTGGGCCCTTTTTGGACAATTCCAAGCCCTTTTTGGACACCCTCAGGGCCCTTTTTTTGTCACTTCCAGGCCCCGTTTTTGATGCTCTCAGGGCCCTTTTTTTGACTCCTTCAGGGCCCTTTTGTTGCGACTCTCAGAGCCCTTTTTTGGACCCTCTCTGGGCCCTTTTTTACCACCTTTAGGGCCCTTTTTTGATGCCTTCACGGCTCTTTTTGACACTTTCAGGGCCCTTTATGGACACTTTCTGAGCCCTTTTTTTGCCACTTTCAGGGCCCTTTTTGGGACACTTTCAGGGTCCTTTTTTGACACTTTTGAGCCCTTTTTTGCCGCTTTCGGGCCTCGTTTTTGGACACTCTCAGGGCCCTTTATTGACACTCAGGGCCCTTTTTTCTGAGGCTTTCTGAGCCCTTTTTGTGACTCTCAGGGCCCTTTTTTTACATTTCTAGGGCTCTTTTTTGCCACCCCCAGGGCCTTTTTTTGATGCCTTCAGGGTTTTTTTTGGCATTTTCCAGGCCCTTTTTGGACACTCTCAGGGCCCTTTTTTGACGCTTTTTGAGCCCTTTTTTCCCACTTTCAGGGCCCTTTTTTGGACACCATTAGGGCCCTTTTCTGACACTTCCAGGGCCCTTTTTAGACACCTTCAGAGCCCTTTTTTGATGCTTTCTGAGCCATTTTTTGCCACTCTTAGGGCCCTTTTTTGATGCCTTCAGGGCTCTTTTTTGGCACTTTCAGGGCCTTTTTTTTGACATTTTCCAAGCCCTTTTTTTGACACCCTCAGGGACCTTTTTTGATGCTCTCAGGGACCTTTTTGGACATTTCCAGGGTCCTTTATTGACACTCGGGGCCCTTTTTTTCAATGCTTTCTGAGCCGTTTTTAGACACTCTCTGTGCTCTTTTTTGGCATTTTCTGAGCCCTTTTTTTGCCAATATTAGGGCTCTTTTTTGGCCCCTTCAGAGCCCTTTTTCGACACTTCCCAGTCCCTTTTTGGACACTCTCAGGGCCCTTTTCTGACACCTTCAGGGCCCTTTTTTGCCACTTTCTGTCCCACATTTCCCATTCCCATCCCCACAAACGCCCTGGGAGGAGGAAAAGTTCCACTCCTAATCCAGGGTGGAAATTTGTTATTCCAAGGGGGATTTCCCAGCAATAACAAGAGCCTGGTTTGGAGCCTGGCTGTCCCCTGCTGGATTAGGGAGATTAATTAAAACAGCATCACCCAGAGGGTCAGGAGTGATCCCCTCCTCCTTGGAGAACTCCAGATCCACCTGGAAATCCTCTCCATGGAAATTTGGGCTGAGCTCTGCTCCTTCAGCTCACTCAGGATCCCTCTCTGGGGTCAATTTTCCCCTTTAGATGAATTTTTGGTGTTTGATTGAAGTGGTTTCTGCTGTGTGGAGATAAAAAATAAAGACCAAAAGACCAGGAGAGCTTAGAACGTGACAGAGATTCTGGTTTTGAAATCTGGGAATGTAGCAGGAAAACTTTTCCTCATCTCTGTGAGGAGAAATTTATCTATCAGGATAAATTTATTGCTGTGAAGAGATATTTATTTATATAAAGATGTATTTATAAGGATATCTTTATGAGGGTATTTATAAGGATATCTTTATGAGGATATTTATAAGGATATCTTTATGAGGATATATTGATGTTTATAAGGATAAATGCCCTAAAATTTGCAAGGACAGGGGAATTTTTCTAGGGAATAACACCCAAATCCACTGCCAGACCTTTCCTGAAGGGGCAGCTCCAAATCCAGGCCGTGGCCTCTTCCCAGATCTCCTCCAATTCCATTCAATTTAAATTTTAGCCCCTCAGTGCATCCCAGGAGGCTCAAAAAGCTCTCCTGGGCAGAGAGGGATGTGTGGAGCATCTTCTGTCGATGGCACAGCTGGATCCAGCTGTTTCACCTGCAGCTCCCTGATGTCCTGCCTGGTGTGGGGGAAGGAGCAGGAATGGAGATGTGGATTTGACACTTCCAGGGTCCAGGGCCAGCCCTGTCCTGGCTGCTCCAAGAAATTCCTGGAGATGGGAACCAGGAATTTCCAGGGCATGAACTGCAGTGCTGGGGAAAGGGGGTGGGTTCCAACTGAAAGGGGGAAATTCGGGAAGGAATTCATGCCTGGGAGGGGCTGGGATGGAATTCCCAGTGGAAGTGCCCAAGGCCAGCCTGGAGCACCCTGGGATGATGGGAGGTTCCCTGGGATGGCACAGGTGGCACTGGATGGGATTTAAGGTCCCTTCCAGCCCAAACCACTCCAGGATTGTTTGATTTTATTTCCCCATCTCTCTGTGGGTGCTGCAGGCACAGCTCTGGACACTGGGAATGTGCTGGGCAGGAGGGACAGGGAGGGACAGGGAATGGCTTCCAGAGGGCAGGGATGGATGGGATATTGGGAATTGGGAATGTCTGGCTGGGATGGAATTCCCAGAGCAGCTGTGGCTGCCCCTGGATCCCTGGAAGTGCCCAAGGCCTCCTTGGAGCACCCTGGGGTGGTGGGAGGTTCCCTGGGATGGCACAGGTGGCACTGGATGGGATTTAAGCTCCCTTCCAGCCCAAGCCACTCCAGGATTGTTTGATTTTATTTCCCCATTTTTTCTGTGGGTGCTGCAGGAACAGCTCTGGACACTGAGAATGTGCTGGGCAGGAGGGCCTGGAGGGACAGGGAATGACTTCCCACAGCCAGAGGGCAGGGGTGGGAGATGGGGAAGGAGTTCCTGGCTGGGATGGAATTCCCAGTGGAACTGTCCAAGGCCTCCTTGGAGCAGCCTGGGGTGGTAGGAGGTGTCCCTGCCATGGCAGGAGTGGGATGGGATGGGATTTAAGGTCCCTTCCAGCCCAAACCACTCCAGGATTGTTTGATTTTATTTCCCCATTTTTTCTGTGGGTGCTGCAGGCACAGCTCTGGACACTGGGAATGTGCTGGGCAGAAGGGACAGGGAGGGACAGGGAATGGCTTCCAGAGGGCAGGGATGGATGGGCTATTGGGAATTGGGAATTCCTGCCTGGGATGGAATTCCCAGAGCAGCTGTGGCTGCCCCTGGATCCCTGGAAGTGCCCAAGGCCTCCTTGGAGCACCCTGGGGTGGTGGGACGTTCCCTGCCCATGGCAGGGTGGGATGGAATGGGATTTAAGGTCCCTTCCAGCCCAAACCATTCCAGGATTCTTTGGTTTTATTTCCCAATCTCTCTCTGGATGCTGAAGGAACAGCCCTGGACACTGGGAACGTGCTGGGCAGGAGGGCCTGGAGGGACAGGACCCAGGGAATGGCTTCCACAGCCAGAGGGCAGGGTTAGGGGGGATATTGGGAAGGAATTCCTGGCTGGGGTGGAATTCCCAGGGAGCTGTGGCTGCCCTGGATCCCTGGCAGTGCCCAAGGCCAGGCTGGAACCCCCTGGCACACTGGGAGGTGTCCCTGCCATGGCAGGGGTGGCACTGGATGAGTTTCAGGTCTTTTCCAACCCAAACCATTCCAGGATTTTCAGATTTAATCAATCAGTGATGACAAGGGATTCCCTCGATCAGGGAATTTTCACAGGGATTTTTCCACCCCTCTTTGCTCTCTGCCTGCTGCGGTTTCCCCTCCTTGGCTGGCAAACATTCCCAGATGCCCTGGAATGGGCAGCCAAGGTGGGGCCACCATCCCTGGGAACTCCGGGCACACCTGGAAGGGGTTTGGGGGTGACCAAGGTGTTGGCCTGGACCGGGTGCTCTGAAACCCCATTTTCCAACCTGAACCATTCCATGGCTTCCTGGGCTATTCCAGAGTTCCTTTTCCAACTGGGAAATCTCTGCTCTGATTGTTCCCCTGGCTCAGGAATTTGGGATTTTCTGCCAGTGCTTGGTGCCTCTGATCCTTGCAGGGACCTTTGTGGCTCAGGTTTTCAGGAGTGGGAACAAGAAGGGATTTGATCCATGGGGATTGAACCCTTGGAGAGCCCCTGCTCTCCTGGAGCAGCAGGAGAAGCATCCAACATCTCACCCCAGGGAATGGTGGGATTTTATTCGCTTTAACAATTCTGGAGAGGCTCCCAGTGGAGAAGAGGCTGGAAAATTCCTCCTGTGGCCCTGGGAAATCCTGTTCCCACCCTGAGCAATGCACCTGGGGTGATGGAGCTGGAATTGGGAATCCCTGGGATTTCTGTTCCCAGAGAAATCCTGTTTCCAGCCCCAGGAACACACCTGGGGTGATGGAGCTGGAATTGGGGATGCAGGGATTCCTGTTCCCAGAGATATCCTATTCCCATCCCAAAGAATGCACCTGAATGCACCTGGGGCGATGGAGAGTGAAATTGGGAATGCAGGAATTCCCAGGATTCCCGAAATTCCTGTTCCCAGAGAAATCCTGTTCCAAGAGAAATTCTGTTCCCAGAGAAATCCTGTTTCCAGCCTGAGGAATGTACCTGGGGCAATGGAGAGTGAAATTAGGAATTCAGGGATTCCCAGGATTCCTATTCCCACCCCAAGGAATGCCCCTGGGGCATGGAGCTGGCATTGGGAATGCAGGGATTCCCAGGATTTCTGTTCCTAGAGAAATCCTGTTCCCACCCTGAGCAATGCACCTGGGGTGAAGGAGCTGGAATTGGGAATCCCTGAGATTCCCAGGGTTCCTGTTCCTAGAGAAATCCTGTTCCCATCCCCGAGGAATGCACCTGGGGTGATGGAGCTGGAATTGGGAATCCCTGGGATTTCTGTTCCCAGAGAAATCCTGTTTCCAGCCCCAGGAACACACCTGGGGTGATAGAGCTGGAATTGGGGATGCAGGGATTCCCGGGATTCCTGTTCCAAGGGAAATCATGTTCCTATCCCAAGGAATGCACCCGAGATGATGGAACTGGAATTGCAGGGATTCCCAGGATTTCTGGGATTCCTGTTCCAAGGGAAATCCTTTTCCCACGCCCGAGGAATGCACCTGGGGCAATGGAGAGTGAAACTGGGAATTCAGGGATTCTCAGGATTCCTATTTCCACCCCGAGGAATGCACGTGGGGTGATGGAGCTGGAACTGGGAATGCAGGGATTGTCGAGATTCCTGTTCCCAGAAAAATCCTATTCCCATCCCGAAGAATGCACCTGAATGCACCTGGGGCGATGGAGAGTGAAATTGGGAATGCAGGAATTCCCAGGATTCCCGAAATTCCTGTTCCCAGAGAAATCCTGTTCCAAGAGAAATTCTGTTCCCAGAGAAATCCTGTTCCCACCCCCGAGGAATGCACCTGGGGTGAAGGAGCTGGAATTGGGAATCCCTGGGATTCCTTTTCCCAGAGAAATCCTGTTTCCAGCCTGAGGAATGTACTTGGGGCAATGGAGAGTGAAATTGGGAATGCAGGAATTCCCAGGGTTCCTGTTCCAAGGGAAATCCTGTTCCCACCCCCGAGGAATGCACCTAGGGCAAGGAATGCACCTGGGGCAATGGAGAGTGAAATTAGGAATTCAGGGATTCCCAGGATTCCTATTCCCACTCCAAGGAATGCCCCTGGGGCATGGAGCTGGAATTGGGCATGCAGGGATTCCTGGGATTCCTGTTCCAAGGAAAATCCCGTTCCCACTCCAAGGAATGCCCCTGGGGTGATGGAGCTGGAATTGGGCATGCAGGGATTCCTGGGATTCTTCTTCCAAGGGAAATCCTTTTCCCAGAGAAATCTTGTTCCCAGCCCAAGGAATGCACATGGGGCCTGGGGCGATGGAGCTGGCATTGGGAATGCAGGGATTCCCAGGATTCCTGTTCCTAGAGAAATCCTGTTCCCACCCCCGAGCAATGCACCTGGGGTGAAGGAGCTGGAATTGGGAATCCCTGAGATTCCTGTTCCCAGAGAAATCCTGTTTCCAGCCCGAGGAATGTACTTGGGGCAATGGAGAGTGAAATTGGGAATGCAGGAATCCCCAGGGTTCCTGTTCCAAGGGAAATCCTGTTCCCACCCCCGAGGAACGCACCTGGGGAGATGGAGCTGGAACTTGGGAATGCAGGGATTCTGGAGATTCTTGTTCCAAGGGAAATCCTGTTCCCACCTCGAAGAATGCACCTGGGGTGAGGAACGCACCTGGGGTGATGGAGAGTGAAATTGGGAATGTAGGGATTCCCAGGATTCCTGTTCCCACCCCGAGGAACGCACCTGGAGTGATGGAGAGTGAAATTGGGGATGCAGGGATTCCCAGGATTCCCAGGATTCCTGTTCCCACCCCGAGGAATGCACCTGGGGTGATGGAGAGTGAAATTGGGAATGCAGGGATTCCCAGGATTCCTGTTCCCACCCCGAGGAATGCACCTGGGGTGATGGAGAGTGGAACTGGGGATGCAGGGATTCCCAGGATTCCTGTTCCCACCCCGAGGAATGCACCTGGGGTGATGGAGAGTGGAATTGGGGATGCAGGGATTCCCAGGATTCCCGGGATTCCCGGTTCCAAGAGGCTGAGCACCAACGGTTCAGAGCCCCGGGGACAATCGGGACAATTGTCCCGGCTCCGGGGGATGTGGAGCGGGGGATGTGGAGCGTTTCTGCCTCCCCGGGCACAAAGGGCTCCCATCCCATTCCAGACTTTCCCTTTGTTGCTGGATGAGGAGGGAGCAGGGCAGCGTCTGGCTCTGGGCTCTGTCTGAGCTCAGCCACTGCTGGGGGGACTGGATGGGATCCAAAGGGGGAATTTTGGGCTGGATTTGGCTCGGGAGATGAGCGGGCTCTGTTACACCTGGGAAAGTGATGGAGAAGGAAAAACTCAGGATTAGGAGCTTTGGGAGGTCTGTGAAAAGGAGGGAGAAGGATTTTATATGGGCTCCATGCCAGGACAAGGGGCAATGGTTTTAAAGTGCCGGAGGGCAGGGATGGATGGGACGTTGGGAAGGAATTCCCAGAGCAGCTGTGGCTGCCCCTGGATCCCTGGCAGTGTCCAGGGATGGACACTCTGGGACAGTGGGAGGTGACCCTGCCCATGGCATGGGCATTTAAATCCCTTCCAACCCAAACCATCCCAGGATTCCAGAACAATTCCATGTTTTTTCCTCTCCATCCCTGTGCCTCTGTTCCCTTCAGAACCCAGAACTGGAGCCCTGAAAGGGCTGAGTCAGCAGCCACCAGGTTCATGCCTGGCAGCCTTAAATTACACATTCCTGTGGGGATGGAGCTCAGCTCCCAGCCTGGAATACGGCACGGAGAACCAGGAGAGCTGGAGCATTTCCTGCCTTCTCCACTGGCTCTGCTCGATGGGTTTTTAATGCTCTCACTTGGATTCCTTTGAATGGAGAGACCAAAATATTGCCCTGACGTCAGGGATAAATCTGGAGGTCGTTAGAGGCCGTGAGGGGAGCACTGAGCCCGACAGGAAGGGAAAATCCAGCCCAGACCAAACCTCCTGCAAACTTCAGCCTGGACTTCTCCTCAGGCAGCTCAGCACGTGCAGCTGCCCCAGACTGGAAGGGAGAAGGTGTCCAAGTGTGGCTGCCAGCAGCAGAGCTGTGGTTTTGCTGGAATATTTTCCATGTTCAGTTGTGTTCTTGTGGTTTCTGGTGCCCCCATAATGTGTGGGTGCTGCTGGTGCTGTAAATGTTGTTTTGGGTGAGGCTGTGGCTGAGCCATCCCTGAGCATGAAGGGCAGGGAGAGTTCTGGGTATCAGAGCCCTGAAATGTCTCGGAGCTGAGCAGGGAGATTTCAGGAGAGAATAAATCCAGGATTTCTGTGGAGTGAAGGAGCTGCTGGGCAATTTTCTCTGCTCTCAATCCTCCAAACCAGTCCTGGCCTCGAATCCCAGTGAGAAAGGATCTGGATGCTGGAGATCAGAGCCATGGAATGGTTTGGGTGGGAAGGGACTTTAAATCCCTTAAATCCCATCTCTTCCCACCCCCTTCCAGCATCCCTGGGCGCTCCAAGCCCCCTCCAGACTGGCCTTGGATATTTCCAGGGATGCTGGAAGTGCCAGAATTCCCAATTTTCCCTCCTGTTCCCTCAGGATAGACAAAAGCTGAGAGTCCATTTCAGTGCTGAGCCCTGGGAGCTTTCCCTGGCTCTGCTGAGTTCCTCAATTTTCCCCTTGGACCTGGGCTGCCGTTTTTGTGGGAATCCCAAACTGTGGCTGTGGAATCCCTCTGGATTCTGCTTTTCCTGGCTTAATCTGAGGAAATTTTCCTGAGCCCCTCACTGAACAGGGGCTGAGGGTTTATTATGGGGGATGCAGACTCTGTGGAAGTTTTCTCTCCTGGTCTTTGGGATTGGAGGGAGCCCAGCCTTGTGCAGAATTCCCCCAGGATTTTTGCACATGGAATGGGATTTCTGAGTGGTTTTCCAGTGCCTTCCCCTCGAGGAGCCCCTCCTGATCCCAGAACAAAGAAAGGACACGGTGCTGCTCCACCTGAGTGCCCTGAGCCATTTTTCCTAGGGATGGGTGGGGAATGTGTTCCTACAATCTCGTTGGAATTCCTTTTCTCCCAGCCAGAATTTCCTCAGTGGTGCTTTATCCTCTCTCTCCAGGATTTCTCCAGCTCTGTGAGAGTTTTCTCCTTTCCCTGTGCAGGATTTGGATGATCCCTGCGGGTCAGGATCCTGATGATTCCCAAATCCCTGGGGAACAGCAGCAAACTCATTTTGGGCTCAGCCAGGCTTTTCCAAGAGTGAAAATTCCCCCTCCTGGATCTGCTCTAATCCCAATTAGCGTCTCCCAGGCTAATCTTGGTCCCAATTAAAGCGCCCTGGAGCAGTGCCGTGACCTTCCCCTCCCTCGCAGCTGCTCCCGAGGTCTCTCAGGGCCGGGATTCTTGGAAAGGCTCCGGCACCTGGCAGGGCTCGGCTCATTAACACCTCCGCAGGCTCCGGGCCATCCCCAGCCCTCCTGCCCCGAACTGTTGTGTCTTTTGGCTCCAGTGCTCCGTGAAACGGCTGCAGAGCTTGGGTTTGGGCAGGGCAGGGGAGTTCAGAGCTTGGGGGTGTTCCCTGATCCTGAGGGATCCCCGAAAACGGGGCTGACACGGGTTCCTGTTTGCCTTGGCACGGGGCAGGCTCTGGGCTCTTTGCTGAGCCTTTTCTCCTCTCAGATATTCGGGTTTGGTTGACATTCTCCTCTCAAATATTCGGGTTTAGTCAACATTCCCCTGGCAAATATTCGGGTTTAGCTGACATTCTCTTCTCAAATATTCGGGTTTGATTGACATTCTCCTCTCAAATATTCGGGTTCAGTTGACATTCTCCTCTCAAATATTCGGGTTTAGCTGACATTCTCTTCTCAAACATTCGGGTTTAATTGACATTCTCCTCTCAAATATTTGGGTTTAGTTGACATTCTCCTTTCAAATATTCAGATTTGGTTGACGTTCTCCTCTCAAATATTCGGGTTTAGTTGACGTTCTCCTCGCAGATATTCGGGTTTAATTGACATTCTCCTCTCAAATATTTGGGTTCAGTTGACATTCTCCTCTCAAATATTCACATTTGGTTGACATTCTCCTCTCAAATATTGGGGTTTAGATGACGTTCTCTTCTCAAAAATTCAGGTTTAGTTGACATTTAGTCAACATTCTCCTCTCAAATATTCGGGTTCAGTTGACATTCTCCTCTCTAATATTTGGGTTCAGTCAACATTCTCCTCTCAAATATTCAGGATTAGCTGACATTCTCCTCTCAAATATTCAGATTTGGTTGACATTCTCCTCTCAAATATTCGGGTTTAGTCGACATTCTCCTCTCAAATATTCGGGTTTAGTCGACATTCTCCTCTCAAATATTCGGGTTTAGTCAACATTCCCCTGGCAAATATTCGGGTTCAGTTGACATTCTCCTCTCTAATATTTGGGTTCAGTCAACATTCTCCTCTCAAATATTCGGGTTTAGTTGACATTCTCCTCTCAAATATTCAGATTTGGTTGACATTGAGCTTTCTCAATGAAATAATGACAGCAAGCCCAATTTATCCATGATAATTTCAGGATGTGCTGTTATCCATGATAATTTCAGGAGTGCTATCACCTCCCCCTCATTGATGGGTTTATCTGTCCAAGCCCACCGTTATTGTATTTGTGGGGTGCTCCATGGCAGGCAGGAATGATGAATCTGGCCCCATGTTCTCAGAAGGGTAATTTATTATTTTATATACTATATTATATTAAAGAATGCCATACTATACTGAAGAATAGGATACTTACAGAAGGCTAAAAAGATAATAATGAAAACTCGTGGCTCTTTCCAGAGTCCTGACACAGCTTGGCTGAACGAATTCCCAGAGGGGAATTTGTTCATGCTCAGGTCAAGATGGTGAAGTGCTGCCTTATCTCTGACAGCTGCAGGGTTTGACTGGGAGGTTGCTCCACTCTTTATCTGCCTTTTCCTTCCCAAATTTCCCTCACGTGGCTGCAGGACCATCCAGATGCTCCCAGGAATAGAAATACAAATATTTATAAACAGAGCCCTGCGTTCCCAGTGTGTGGGACAGCCCTGGGAAAGATTTAACGACCCTTTAGAAACCCCAATAATGACCCTTTAGAAACACAATAATGACCCTTCCTAAACCCAAATAAGGATCCTTTCTTAACCCTGGGAGTTTAACCCTTAACTCCCCCAATCTGGGAGTTTGGGGCTAAATCAGCCTCCTCAGCTGAATTTTTCAGAAGAGCTTCTGCAGCCCAATTTTGTTTCTGAGGACAGTTTGACGAGGGTTTAAAAATGCTTTAAAATGCAAGGAACAGCAACCACTGAGGATGGAGCAGATCAAACCAGACGTTTGGGGATGGAGCAGATCAAGACAGTTGTTGTTGAGGGATGGAACAAATCAAGACAGATATTTGGGGATGGAAGAGATAAATACAGAGATTTAAGTATTGAGCAGATCCAGACAGATGTTTAGGGATGGAGCAAATCAATGCAGATGTTGTTTAGGGGTGGAGCAGACCCAGACAGATGTTTGGGGATGGCACAGATCAATAAGATGTTGTTGAGGGATGGAACAAACCAAGACAGATGTTTGGGGATGGAACAAATCAATACAGATGTTTAGGGATGGAGCAGATCAAACCAGATGTTTAAAAATGAAACCTGAAGCTGCCCAGATTTTCCTGCGGCACTCGAGGCTCTGCTGAGGTGAAACTCCTCCCCTCTGGAGTCTGGACTGACAATTCCCACCCGTCCTTCCCTGCCGAGATCCATGGGGATCCCTGGAATTTTCTCTCCATCCAGGAGCACCTCCCAGCTCCTGTTTGTCCCCTGGGTCCATGGGGATTTCTGGAATTTTCTCTCCATCCAGGAGCACCTCCCAGCCCCTGTTTGTCCCCACCTCATACCCATTCAAACATCTCCAGAGTTTGTTCAGAGCCCTGTGCTGCTGGGCTTGGGATCAGGGCTGATGGCTGGGACCAGTCCTGGTACTGGATCCTGGATCCCTCTGGAGCTCCTGGATCTGAGATCCTGGATCCTTCTGGATCCCTCTGGAGCTCCTGGATCCCTCTGGATCTCCTGGATCAGGGATTCTGGATCGCTGGGGCTCCTGGAGCTCCTGGATCTGAGATCCTGGGTCCCTCTGGAGCTCCTGGATCCAGGGTTCTGGATCACTCTGGAGCTCCTGGATCGGGGATCCTGGATCCCTCTGGATCTCCTGGATTTGGGATCCTGGATCCCTCTGGATCTCCTGGATCCAGAATAGTGAATCCCCCTGGAGCTCCTGGATCTGGAGCTCCTGGATCCAGGATTCTGGATCACTCTGGAACTCCTGTATCTCTTGGGTCTGGGATCCTGGATCACTCTGGATCTCCTAGATTTGGGATCCTGGATCCCTCTGGAGCTCCTGGATTTGGGATCCTGGATCCCTCTGGAGCTCCTGGATTTGGGATCCTGGATCCCTCTGGAGCTCCTGGGTCTGGGATTCTGGATCACTCTAGAGTTCCTGGATCTCTCTGGATCTCCTGGATCTGGGATTCTGGATCCCTCTGGAACTCCTGGAGCTCCCTGATCCAGGATCCCTCTGATCCTGCCCTGCCAGCTCCATTCCCGTTGGACAATCCCCTCTCCTCGCTGCCAGAGGGAGCAGCAGCTGCATTTCCCTCCTCCCATCCCCTCCAGCCCTGCCCAGGCTGGGGCAGGACCTGATTTTATTCCTCTCTCTCAGCTTCACCTCCTGACCTACAAAAAAATTGGCTCCTGGAAACCCAATGTTTGTTTTCCAAGATGTTTTCCCCTCATTTTCCCGCCCCATCCTGATTTATGAGATCTGTTGGAAAACCTCCTCTGGCTTTTCCTGTTTCCCTCCAATCCTGGGCTCTAATCCCCGAGCTTCTGTTTCATTTCTCCCTTCCTTGGCAAAATCCTTTTCATTCCAGCAGGAATCTCCGGAGCCCCATCCCTGCTTAACCCACAGGGAAACTGAGGCACGGCCCTGGAAAGGTCCTGGAATTCTGATCCATGTCCTCCTCAGCTTTAAAGGCTGTTCATGGATTTTGTAGCTTTATGTGAGGATGTGATTTTTCTGGGTTTTGTTTTTTTTTTTAGGGATAGACCAGATTTAGCTGAAATCTCGGAGAATTTTAATTCCTAGACATCTCCTTTGGAGCCAAATCCTCCCCCTTTCTCCTTCCCCTCTGGTGGCTGCCAGGAACCAGCGGAGCTCCGAAGGTCTGGGGAGGTTTCTCCCACTGAGCTCTGGCACGGCTTCACTTGGGAATGATGGAATCCTCATCCCCACGTGTCCTGCCTGACCACTCCACATGCCTGGGCGTCAGTGGGGAGCAGAAAAGGACAGGATTTCACAGGATTCCACTCCTGGATGAAATTCCTCTCATGAGTCACGAGAAGTTGTCTGTTCCTACCGTAAATTGTGCTCGTGGAGCACTTGGATGCCAATAAATCCCCATCCAGACTTACAACCAAAACCTGGAGATGTTTTCCACTATTCCAAGGTCATCCAAGGCTTCTGCCAAGAGTCTGGTGATGTTTTGAGTTTCTACAGATGGAACCAGATGTGCAGGAACAGAAATAAATCTTTTATCCCACTGGGAACCCAGAGTTTGGGATAAATCCCTCACTGCTGGGCTCGAGATTTCCTCACCCTCCTGGTTTTCCACTGCTCCTGATGGGTTTGGGTTCTCCATGGGGAGACAAAAGGGTTTAGTTCTGTCCTGGCAGGATTTGGGTGAAGTTTTCCTGCTGGATTTCTGGAGGAAATCAGGAAAATCATTTGCTACACCTCCCAACACAGAGAATTTTACCTGGGGAAAATGGATTTTTGGGGTGAAATGATGTGCCAAGTTGATCTAAACTTATAAATGGGGGAGGTTCCAGTTTGTTTGTCCCACTCCACAAGAAATAATTGAGCTGACTTTGGTTTTAACAGGTGGTATTGGAGGTAATCCAAATTTCCAAGATAATAATGGAAATAATAATTAATAATAGAAATAATAATTATAATAGAAATAATAGAAACTATGTAAATAATAATATAATAAAACAATAATATAATCTAATAGAATAATATATCATATTAATATATATTTGTATATTATAAACAATACTATATACTATATACTATATACTATATGCTATATACTATACAGTATATACTATAGTATATATTATATATACACTATATAATATAGTATACATACTATATACTGTATAATATATAATATATAATGTATTATATATTATATATTATATATTATATAATATATATTATATATTATATATTATATATTATATATTATATAATAATAAAATATAATAATGGATAAATAAAAATTATAAATAATAAGCAATAAAATAAATAATAATGCATAAAAATAAATTAATAATGATGAATGAATATAAATAATATAATTATATAAACCATATCAATTTTGTATCATTACAAACTTTAATTAAAACCTGATTTTCCTCCAGGACAGCCCTGCCTGCACTGCCTGGCTCTGCCTCTGAGGACTGTGAGCACTGGAAATGGGAAGATCCCGAGTTTTTCCCTCCAACCACCGCGTGCTGCTGCTGCTGCTGCTGGCAGGGCTGAGCTGTGCCCAGTACGAGCCCTGGCCGTACCTGCCCGGCTACCCCGAGCCACCCCCCCAGGTGTTCCAGCCGCCCCAGAGAGCCCCAAACGTGCCCAAAATCCAGCTGAGGTTGGCGGGGCAGAAGAGGAAGCACAACGAGGGCAGGGTGGAGGTGTTCTACAGCGGAGAGTGGGGCACCGTGTGCGACGACGACTTCTCCATCCACGCCGCCAACGTGGTGTGCCGGGAGCTGGGCTACGTGGAGGCCGTGTCCTGGCTGCCCAGCTCCAAGTACGGCAAAGGAGAAGGTGAGAACATCTTGGAGCATGTGGGGAATGTTTCCATCTTCCAATAATCCCAATTTCAGTCTCACTGATGGTTTTTGGGTGTTTCTCTCTCGTGCCGGGAGCTGGGCTACGTGGAGGCCGTGTCCTGGCTGCCCAGCTCCAAGTACGGCAAAGGAGAAGGTGAGAACATCTTGGAGCATGTGGGGAATGTTTCCATCTTCCAATAATCCCAATTTCAGTCTCACTGATGGTTTTTGGGTGTTTCTCTCTCGTGCCGGGAGCTGGGCTACGTGGAGGCCGTGTCCTGGCTGCCCAGCTCCAAGTACGGCAAAGGAGAAGGTGAGAACATCTTGGAGCATGTGGGGAATGTTTCCAGCTCCCTGATTTTTGGTATTGATCATCAATGATCAGGCTCATTGATGGCTTTTCGTGTTGGTTTCTTGTGCTCTGCTCTGTGAGGTAAAAAAGGTGTTTAAGTGTTGGAAAGCATCCAAAGGATGGACACAGGGATAGGGAAGGGCCTGGAGCAGCTGAAGGACCTTGGATTGGGATCCCAGGGAATTGGGAGGGTCTTTCCATCTCCCAATAATCCCTGATTTCAGTCTCACTGATGGTTTTGTAGTGTTTCTCTCATGCTGGAGCTGGGCTATTTGGGGGCTGTGTCCTGGCTGCCCAGCTCCAAGTACGGCAAAGGAGAAGGTGAGGAGGTCTTGGAGCACTGTGAGGAATGTTTCCATCTTCCAATAATCCCAGTTTCAGTCTCACTGATGGTTTTTGGGTGTTTCTCTCTCATGCCGGGAGCTGGACTACGTGGAGGCCGTGTCCTGGCTGCCCAGCTCCAAGTACGGCAAAGGAGAAGGTGAGGAGATCTTGGAGCAATGTGGGAAATGTTTCCAGCTCCCAATAATTCCTAATTTCAGTTTAATTGGTTGTGTTGGAGTGTTTCTCTCTCGTGCTGGGAGCTGGGCTACGTGGAGGCCGTGTCCTGGCTGCCCAGCTCCAAGTACAGGAAAGGAGAAGGTGAGGAGATCTTGGAGCAATGTGGGAAATGTTTCCAGCTCCCAATAATTCCTAATTTCAGTTTAATTGGTGGTTTTGGGAGTTGGGCCGGGAGCTGGGCTACATGGAGGCCGTGTCCTGGCTGCCCAGCTCCAAGTATGGAATAGGAGAAGGTGAGGGGGTCTTGGAGCAGTGTGGGGAATGTTTCCAACTCTCAATAGTCCCTGATTTCAATTTAATTTATGGGGTTTGGGTGTTTCTCTCTTGTGCTGGCAGCTGGGCTACGTGGAGGCCGTGTCCTGGCTGCCCAGCTCCAAGTACAAGAAAGGAGAAGGTGAGGAGGTCTTGGAGCAGGGAAAGGACCTTTCCATCTCCCAGTAATCCCTAATTTCAGTCTCATTGATGGTTTTGGGGTGTTTCTCTCTTGGAGGCTGTGTCCTGGCTGCCCAGCTCCAAGTACGGGAAAGGAGAAGGTGAGAACATCTTGGAAAAGGGAGAGGGTCTTTCCATCTCCCAGAAAGAAATCCCTGATTTCAGTCTCACTGATGGTTTTGGGGTGTTTCTCTCTCATGCTGGAGTTGGGCTATGTGGAGGCCGTGTCCTGGCTGCCCAGCTCCGAGTACAGGAAAGGAGAAGGTGAGGAGATCTTGGAGCAATGTGGGGAATGTTTCCATCTCCCAAGAACCTCTGATTTTTGTTATTGATCATCAATGATCAGTCTCATTGATGGTTTTGAGTGTTGGTTTCTCACACTCTGCTCTGTGAGATAAAAAAGATGTTAAAGGGTTGAAAAGCATCCAAAGGATGGACACAGGGATGGAGAAGGGCTTGGAGCAGCTGAAGGACCTTGGATTGGGATCCCAGGTCTTTGGGAGGGCTTTGCCATCTCCCAATAATCCCTGATTTCAGTCTCACTGATGGTTTTTGGGGTGTTTCTCTCTCATGCCAGGAGCTGGGCTACGTGGAGGCCGTGTCCTGGCTGCCCAGCTCCAAGTACAGGAAAGGAGAAGGTGAGGAGGTCTTGGAAAAGGCAGAGGGTCTTTCCATCTCCCAGTAATCCCTAATTTCAGTTTAATTGATGGTTTTGAGGGTTGGTTTTTTGTACTGTGCTCTGCAAGGTAAAAAAATGTGTAAAGTGTTGGAAACATCCAAAGGATGGGCCCAGGGATGGAGAAGGGACTGAAGCAGCTGAAAGACCTTGGATTGGGATCCCAGGGCTTTGGGAGGGCTTTTCCATCTCCCAATAATCCCTGATTTCAGTCTCACTGATGGTTTTTGGGGTGTTTCTCTCTCATGATGGGAGCTGGGCTACGTGGAGGCCGTGTCCTGGCTGCCCAGCTCCGAGTATGGGAAAGGTGAAGGTGAGGAGATCTTGGAATAGGGAGAGGGTCTTTCCAGCTCCCAATAATCCCTGATTTCAGTCTCATTGATGGTTTTGAGTGTTGGTTTCTCATGCTCTGCTCTGTGAGGTAAAAAAGGTGTGAAAGTGTTGGAAAGCATCCAGAGGATGGACACAGGAATGGAGAAGGGCCTGGAGCAGCTGAAGGACCTTGGATTGGGATTTCAGAGGCTTCCCCGTTCCCCATAATCCCTAATTTCAGTTTAATTGGTGTTTTTCTATGTTCCTTTCTCAAGCTGTGCTCTGTGAGGTAAAAAATGTGTGAAATTATTGGAAAGCATCCAATGAATGGACACAGGGATGGGGAAGGGCCTGGAGCAGCTGAGGGACCTTGGATTGGGATCCCAGAGCACTGGGGGAGCCTCTCCAGCTCCCAAGAATCCCTAATTTCAGTCTTCCACATCCTTTCTCGCTCTCTGAACCTTGCACCTGGTGGAAATGTGGAAAATCCCACCCGAATCCCAAATATCTGCTGGGCAAACACTTGGAAAGGAGAATGTTTGTGTGTGACAGCTGGGAGTTCCTGAAATCACCAAATTTGTGAGGGAAAACTCAGAAATAATCCAGGAATAACAACGGATCTGTGTAATAACGGGCACCCCATGGGATTACTCGGGATTTGTTGGGATTTGGGATTGAATCTTGTCCTGCTGAGGATTTTTCCTGGAGCCTGGTGGATCCCACAGGGACGAAATTCCACTCAGGAGGCCGCAGGTGCTGTTTGGGTGGATTTGAGCAGTTTCTGAGTGCTCACACCTATAAATGTCCCATAAAAGAGCGAGTGGGGCCTGAGGGAAATTGCAAACCTGGAATGCGCTCCCAAAGTTGTGGATTTTGGCTCCGGAGGCAGAGTGGGAGATTTCCAAGCGAGGAAGAGGCCGTGACATTGGAAAACAAACCAGGCTGGCCATGGGGTCACACAGGAGGGAGAATTCCCAGGGAAATCCCAAATCCAGGGTCTGGGGGCTCTTCCCATTCTGGTTTTGAGGGGGTTCATTTCTGTATTAATTTATTATTTTAATATTTTAAATAAATTTAAATGCATTAACCTAATATATTATCTATAACATAATGAAATTATAATTTTATTATTAATTTAATATAACATAATATTATTTTAATTATTTATTTAATTATAGTGTTAATTTAATATATTAATGTAATAATATATGTAATAAATATATTAATTTAATATTCCCATATGGATTGGAAAAGCCATTGGGTCAGAGATTTTCCCAACATGACAACTTTCCTTTGGTGTTAAAATTTAATTAAATTAATATTTTAAAAGTTAAAATTTAAAGTTAATTAATTCAGTTAAGGGGTAATGATTTTATTTTGGTATTTAATGAGGATTCTTATGGTGCAGCATTTTGCCAAGGTGGAGCACGTTGAAATGTACACACACAATAGATCATGGATAGAATTTTACAGACTTTGCAAATTAGGATATTTAACAAAAATGTCTTAATGAGAGACTAGAATGAATAGCCTGATATTTTTTAATTTCAATTTTTAAAATTTATTTTGTTTTTATTGTATTTTTTATTGTCTTGGATGGGCTTAATCTTAGTTTATAAGATGTATTTTAGAGAGACTTTAGTTTTTTAGGGTAGGGTTTTTCTGCCTCTAACTGTGAGGCTTTTGGGATGTTTGGGTTTTTGGTTTAACAGAATATCAGGATTATGTGGGGTTATCAGACTGAAGGAATTACAAGTGTGCATGCTAGGAGCACTGAGAATACATAAAAGGTGCATAAAAAAAAGGTAAAAAATCATCACGGCATCAAGCTCATCAATCCTTGAGGTGCTGCTTTATTCACTTTGATTTTTCACATCTTGATTTTTCACAATGAGAATTTTCATCAGCATCCATGGAACAGCACAGGCCGGAGGTGGATTTTTATTCCCAAATGGATAAAGGACGGGAAAATCCACGGGCCAGAGCTTTTCCCAATCCATCAATCCTTGAGGTGCCGCTTTACTTTCCCACCACAATTTCACATCTTGATTTTCTCACCAAGAGTGAGAACCAAGCACTTCCCAGGCTTCCAGATTCAGGGAATCCAGCCCAGATTCCTCCTTTTGGAATCTCAGTTGTGTTTTCCCCCTTTTCCAGGGAAAATCTGGCTGGACAACGTGCTTTACTTGAGGTGCTGCTTTATTCACCTTGATTTTCACATCAAGAACGAGACTCAGCACTTCCTTGACTTCCAAGCAAGATTCCCTGGAATCCAGATTCAGGAAACCCAGCCCAGATTCCTCCTCTTGGAATCCCAGTTGTGGTTTTCCCATTCCAGGGAAGATCTGGCTGGACAACGTGCTCTGCTTGAGGTGCCGCTTTATTCACCTTGATTTTCACACCTTGATTTTTCCCACTGAGAATTTTCATCACTGATCCCCAGGGCAGCACAGGCTGGAGGTGGATTTTTATTCCCATATGGATAAAGGACAGGAAAATCCACAGGCCAGAGCTTTTCCCAATCCATCAATCCTTGAAGTGCCGCTTTACTTTCCCACCACGATTTCACATCTCGATTTTCTCACCAAGATGAGAACCAAGCACTTCCCTGGCTTCCAGATTCAGGGAATCCAGTCCAGATTCCTCCTTTTGGAATCCCGGTTGTTGTTTTTCCCATTCCAGGGAAGATTTGGCTGGACAATGTGCTCCGCTTGAGGTGCTGCTTTATTCACCTTGATTGCCACACCTCAGTTTTTCACACTGAGAATTTTCATCACTGATCCCCAGGGCAGCACAGGCTGGAGGTGGAATTTATTCCCATATGGATAAAGGACAGGAAAATCCACGGGCCAGAGATTTTCCCAATCCATCAATCCTTGAGGTGCAGCTTTACTTTCACACCAAGATTTCACATCTTGATTTTCTCACCAAGAGTGAGAACCAAGCACTTCCCTGGCTTCCAGATTCAGGGAATCCAGCCCAGATTCCTCCTGTTGGAATCTCAGCTGTGTTTTCCCCCTTTTCCAGGGAAAATCTGGCTGGACAGCCTGCTTTACTTGAGGTGCCGCTTTACTTTCACACCACGATTTCACATCTCGATTTTCTCACCAAGATGAGAACCAAGCACTTCCCTGGCTTCCAGATTCAGGGAATCCAGCCCAGATTCCTCCTTTTGGAATCCCGGTTGTTGTTTTTCCCATTCCAGGGAAGATTTGGCTGGACAATGTGCTCCGCTTGAGGTGCTGCTTTATTCACCTTGATTGCCACACCTCAGTTTTTCACACTGAGAATTTTCATCACTGATCCCCAGGGCATCACAGGCTGGAGGTGGATTTTTATTCCCAAAGAGATAAAGGACAGGAAAATCCACGGGCCAGAGCTTTTCCCAATCCATCAATCCTTGAGGTGCCGCTTTACTTTCCCACCAAGATTTCACATCTTGATTTTCTCACCAAGATGAGAACCAAGCACTTCCCTGGCTTCCAGATTCAGGGAATCCAGCCCAGATTCCTCCTGTTGGAATCTCAGCTGTGTTTTCCGCCTTTTCCAGGGAAAATCTGGCTGGACAACGTGCACTGCACGGGCAAGGAGAGCAGCCTGGCCGCCTGTGGCTCCAATGGGTGGGGCGTGAGCGACTGCAAACACACCGAGGACGTGGGCGTGGTGTGCAGCGAGAAGAGGATCCCTGGCTTCAAGTTTGACAACTCCCTGATTAACCAAATTGAGGTAATTGGGGTGAAAATGGTGATCCAAAGTGTCCCGAGGAGAGGGATGGTTGGAAGTGATGGAAATTGTTATTTATCGTGTGTTTATCCTGCATGTTTGTTCATATTATCCATTTATCTCATGTTTATCGCATATTTATTCATATTATCGATTTATCCCATATTTATTTCCAGTATTTATTCACCTTGATTTGCATACCAAGAATGAGACCCAGCATTTCCCTGACTTCCAGGGAAGATTCCCATATTTATTCGCCTTACCAATTTATCCTACATTTATTCACATTATCAACTTATCCTGTGTTTATACCACATTATCAATTTATCCCATATTTATTCCCATTGTCAATTTATCTAATGCTTATTCCTCATTATCTGTTTATCCCATATTTATCCCACCTATTTATTCCCATTATCAGTTTATCTCATATTAATTCCCATTATTAATTTGTCATGTTTTTTTATCCCACATTATCAGTTTATCCCATATTTATCCCACAAATTTATTCCCATTATCAATTCATCCCATATTAATTTCCATCATCAATTTGTCCCACATTTAGTCCCATTATCAATTTATCTCATGTTTATCCCTCATTATCAGTTTATCCTATATTTATCCCACATTATCAATTTATCCCTTATTTATCCCATCTATTTATTCACATTATCAACTTATCCCATATTTATTCCCATTATCAATTTACCTCATGTTTATCCTACCCATTTATTCACATTATCAATCTATCCCATATTAATTTCCATTATCAGTTTATCCCATATTTATTCTCATTATCAATTTATCTCATGTTTATCCCACATTATCAGTTTATCCTATATTTATCCCACATTATCAATTTATCCCTTATTTATTCCACCTATTTATTCACCTAATCAATTTATCCCATATTTTTCCCTCATTATCAATGCATCCCATATTTATCCCACTTATTTATTCCCATTATCAATTTATCCCATACTTATTCCTCCTATTTATTCCCATTATCAATTTATCCCATATTTATTGCAAATTATCAATTTATCCCTCATTTATCTCACCTATTTATTCACCCTATCAATTTATCCCATATTTATTCCTCCTATTTATTCCCATTATCAATTTATCCCATATTTATTCCCATTCTCAATTTATCTCATGTTTATCCCATAATTATTCACACGATCAATTTATCCCATATTGATCCCATCTCTGGGCTGGGCTGGAGAGACAAAATTCAGGTTTCAATTTCAGAAATTCAGATAAACAACAAGAATTCGAAACTTTTTACCATAAATTATTCAGGCTCCTCAATCACTTTTTTCAAACCTGAAACCTGTTCTGTTAATATTTCAAAGACTGAATTTAAAGAGAGAAAATCTGTGTTGTGCTCACAGAACTTCCTGATGTTTTTAGTTCTAATGGACAAAAATCCTGAATTTTCTCTCTTCTTTTACCACTGGGACCAGTTTGGAGCTCTCTGGGCTAATGGGGGCAGTGGGAAGGGTTGGATTTGGGGTGGAATAATTCCTGCAGCCACGCTGGATTTAAAGGGAAGATAGAAAGATATTTTTGTGTTGTTTGGATGAGCAATGATGGAGAAGCCATGATAAAAATATGGGAATATTTGTGGGAATGTGGGATTAGGGCTGGAAGTGGGGGAGTCGTGGGGAAGGTTCTGGGCTCTCACTGGGAGGCTGAGGGGGAGGTTTGGGGAAATGACAGAAATCCCATGGGATTTCTGCAGGATACAGAAATGCAGGAATGCTGGGCTGGAAGGGAGCTGGGATGGGGGGGAAAGGGATTTTTCAGAGGGAGAAAAAAGGATTTTGTTTTTCCTTTATCTCCTCAGCTTGGGGAGTCTGTGGTGCCTCAGGCACCTCTATTTTCTTGGATTTTTCGCTGTCTCAATTTCCTGGCTGCCCTTGGCCAAAATTTATGGAAAGACTTCCCCCCTATAAGGGTTTCCAGAGCTGCTTTTGAGCATCCAGGGAAAATCCAGGATGTGCTGCACATCCCAGTGTGGATGAACTCTGGAGTTTGTCTGTGAGCTGAAGGGGGAGGAAAGGGGAGGAAAGGGAAGGGAAGGGAAGGGAAGGGAAGGGAAGGGAAGGGAAGGGAAGGGAAGGGAAGGGAAGGGAAGGGAAGGGAAGGGAAGGGAAGGGAAGGGAAGGGAAGGGAAGGGAAGGGAAGGGAAGGGAAGGGAAGGGAAGGGAAGGGAAGGGAAGGGAAGGGAAGGGAAGGGAAGGGAAGGGAAGGGAAGGGAAGGGAAGGGAAGGGAAGGGAAGGGAAGGGAAGGGAAGGGAAGGGAAGGGAAGGGAAGGGAAGGGAAGGGAAGGGAAGGGAAGGGAAGAGGAAGGGAAGGGAAGGGAAGGGAAGGGAAGGGAAGGGAAGGGAAGGGAAGGGAAGGGAAGGGAAGGGAAGGGAAGGGAAGGGAAGGGAAGGGAAGGAAAGGAAAGGAAAGGAAAGGAAAGGAAAGGAAAGGAAAGGAAAGGAAAGGAAAGGAAAGGAAAGGAAAGGAAAGGAAAGGAAAGGAAAGGAAAGGAAAGGAAAGGAAAGGAAAGGAAAGGAAAGGAAAGGAAAGGAAAGGAAAGGAAAGGAAAGGAAAGGAAAGGAAAGGAAAAAGGGGGAAAGGGGAAAGGGGAAAGGGGAAAGGCTGCAGCTCCAGGATCTGAGCGATTCAATTCCTTTCCTCTCCCTGACCTCGCCTCCCCTGCCTCGGGAGGGATCATCCCCAGCTGCTCCATCAATGGCTCCCTTGTGTCCCAGCGAATGAGGTGGGAGCATGGAACACCAGGGGTGGCTTTGGCTCCTCTGAAGCCACAGAGAGACCTCAAAACACCTGGAAGAAAATCTGCTTTAGTCTAGACAGAGGTCACCTCACCCCGAGCTGCTCCAGGCATTAATCACGGCAGCTTTGGAGGGCTCTGCCTTTCCATGAGCTCAGCACGGGGCTGGGGGAGTGGAGCTCCTCAGATAATTGGGAATGAGCTCGGCTGCTGCTCTGGGGGTGCTGAAACTTCAGATGAATCATGAGACTGAAGTGATTCCTGCAGCAGAAGCCTCCAGATCAGCAGGAGGAGGGGATGGAAAAGTGGATTTATTTTTAAGGGGCTGTGCTGAGTAGGGTGGAAGTGCTGCATTTCCTGGGCAGTGGCTGCTGCACCCCCTGCTCGTCCCCTGCCTGCCTCACTCTGACAGAAGCAGGTTAAAATTAGAAATCAGGGAGAAAACCTTCCCTGAGAGGCCAGGGAGGGGCTGGAATGGAATTCCAGAGAAGCTGTGGCTGCCTCTGAACCCTTGGAAGTGCCCAAAACCAGGCTGGAGCAACCTGGGAATTGTCCCTGCCCATGGCAGGGGTGGCACTGGGTGACTTTGAGCTCCTTTCCCACCCAAAGCATTCCAGGATTCTGTCTCTCCCTAAATGATTTTGAGCTCCTTTCCCACCCAAATCGTTCCCAATTCTGTTTCTCCCTGAATGATTCTGAGCTCCTTTCCTACTAAATCATTCCACAATTCTGTTTTTCCCTGAATGGTTTTGAGCTCCTTTCCCACCCAAATCATTCCAGGATCAATGATTTTGAGCTCCTTTCCTACCAAACAATTCCAGGCTTCTGTTTCTCCCAGAATGATTTTCAGCTCCTTTCCCACCCAAACCCTTCCATGATTCTGTTTCTCCCTAAATTATTTTTGAGCTCCTTTCCTACCAAACCATTCCAGGATTCTGTTTCACCCTGAGTGATTTTGAGCTGCTTTCCTACCCAAATCATTCCAGGATTCTGTTTCTCCCTGAATAATTTCTGAGCTCCTTTCCTACCTAGACCATTCCAGGATTCTTTATCTTCCTAAATGATTTCAAGCTCCTTTCCCACCCAAACCATTCCAGGATTCTGTTTTTCCCTCAATGATTTTGAGCTCCTTTCCCACCAAAACCATTCTAGGACTCTGTTTCTCCCTAAATGATTTTGAGCTCTTTTCCTATGAAATCATTCCAGGATTCTGTCTCTCCCTGAATGATTTTCAGCTCCTTTCCTACCCAAACCATTCCAGGATTCTTTATCTCCCTGAA
This sequence comes from Ammospiza nelsoni, assembly GCF_027579445.1. Lineage (NCBI taxonomy): Eukaryota > Metazoa > Chordata > Aves > Passeriformes > Passerellidae > Ammospiza > Ammospiza nelsoni. The sequence goes on from NC_080662.1 coordinate 4,275,181, forward strand.
TTATTTTAAGCTCCTTTTCCACCCAAATCATTCCACAATTCTGTTTTTCCCTAAATGATTCTGAGCTCCTTTCCTACCAAACCATTCCAGGATTCTGTTTCTCCCTGAATTTCACCGACCTTCCCACAGCACCACTGCTTCCATTCTGCAAAACCCAGCTGGTTTTTCCTCTCTCCCTATAAAATAAAATCCCTGGAGCTGCAGGGCTCCTTCCCTGCTGCTTTCCCTGAGCAGTTTCAGGGCTGGAGGTGAGGAGCTGGGATGTTTGGGATGCCATCGTGGCAGCTCCTTGCACTCACAACTGGCTGTCAAATGTTCCAGCTCCTTCCCCCTCTGAGTTTTGCCACTCTTATCGTTGCTTTATCTCCCCAGCAGCCAGTGGGGCACAGCTGGGGCTAAAAACAAGAAACAGGGTGACCCAGGGGGTCACAAACCTGAATTGGGGGGTTCAAAGCCTCCTGTGAAGGTGAGTTTGGAAGTTTTTGCCCTTCCCAATGCTGGGAATCGTGCAGGTCATTCCTCACATTCACCAGGGGAAACATCATCGCTTGTGAGCTCCTGGTTCCTGCTGCAGCCCAGAGCTTGTCCCAGTGATGTTTTCCCTTTGGAATGAGGGGTGAGGGGGCTGGAATTTCCTCTGAGCTCTGCTGTGGTCAGGAGTCTCCATCGGCTTTTGAGCTGACAGAGCAGAACCAGCGCAATCCCACCGGGGTTCCTGGGGGAACAGATCTGTCCGTTTGTCCTTCAGCTGCTGCTCAAGCCAGGCTGTGCTAAAACAGGCCTGGCTGGAGGTGCTAAACCGAGCCTGGGTGCTGGATCCTGCATTCCCACCCTGGCTGCGATTCCCAAATGGATCTGACTGTGCCCAGCCCGTGGATTAACAGGAGTGAGGGCGGATTTTGGTGCCCGTGATCCAAGGAACAGCTGGAGCTGGGCCAGGGGAGTTCAGTTGGATATTGGGAAAAGCTTCTTCACCTTGAGGGCACTTCCAGGGATCCAGGGGCAGCCACAGCTCCTCTGGGAATCCCATCCCAGCCCTCCCCTCCCTCAGAGCAGGAATTTCCCTCCCAATGCTGCACCTAAACCTCCCCTTTTCCAGTGGGAGCCATTCCCTGTGTCCTGTCCCAAATCCCTCTCCATGTTTCAGACACTGCAAGGCCACAGTGAGCTCACCCCAAAACTTCTGAACAATCCCAATTTTCCTCATTATTTAAAAAGTGTTAAAGCACCTTTGGTGCAGATTCCCTGGGGCTGGGAAGTGCTGGGAACATGGAAAACCAGGGAGGGGAATCCACCACAGTGACAGGGCCCTGCTTGGGGACGTTTTGCCCAAATCTGGCCTGGTGGCCCAGCTCTGCCCCACAGGGAGCCCCCACTCCCTCAGAGCAGCTCGATAACCCCTGAGCTGAGCTCGTTTTCATTGGACACCAGCTCAGCTCCACTTCCCAGTTTGGAAAAGCTGCGGATAAGTGGGAGAGGATGAGATTTTCCATGGCCATAAATCACCCAGCCATTCCATATGGATGTGCTCAGACAGATCCCTTCCCATCACAGCTCGTGTTTGTGGGGTTATGTCACACTTCTTCCCATCCCTGAGCCCTTCCATCCTCTTCCTGCTGGGAAGGGGCAGTGCTTGACCTCTGAAAGCTGGGAACATTTATTGCCAAGACACAACAAGGGCAGGAACACAGAATTAATTAAATTAAATCTGTGCAAAAGAGCTGCAAGCTCATTAAGCCCAACCTCTGAACAATCAGCACCTTCTCACCCAGGCCACCCCACTCTGTCCTTAGGAGAAGTTCAATATTTGAACAGAAAAATCATCTTTAAAGGCATTTTCAACCCAAACCCTGAAGTGTTTTGGGGGAGCGTGAATGGAGGGAGAGTGGTGATAAGGAGGAGGGAGACAGGCAGGAAGAGGTTAATGATTCTGGCAATGCCAGAATTCCATCCCTCCCTTGTTAAAATTCCTTTTTTTGCTGTTTTCCACTTCCAGTGCAGATTTTAGAGGATTTTTTGGGGGCTGATGGAGCTGCTGAAATCCAAATTCCCTGTGTGCTCCCCGAGCTGGGAATGCCATCCCTGCTCTCCCAACAGTGCCTGCAGTCACTCTGTGTTATCCCAACCCATTCCAGACCCACCTGCAGCTGCTTTCCTGCCCTTTCCAGCCATTTCAAGGCCACAGTGGCTGATTCCTACCTTAATATATTCCTTAAATCAATGCACCAGAGGGATTTTATTGAATGCCCGCCCCAAAACATCCTGAACAAAATATTTGCTGTCCACCTCCTTCCTCTGCGTGCGCCCACACAGCCTTCAAACAGGCCAGGCTCTAAATATATCGAATTTCTGCAGCTCCCAAATAGCTCTGGTACCTGAGGCCAGCCCAGGGCTTTGGCCAGACGGTGGCCAGACAGGTCTGGCTGCTATTTTTGGCTTTCATTTCCCCTCTGGGTACTTGTGAGGCAGAAAAATCTCCCTTCAAAGCCCGGTGCCTCAAAGGCTTTGGTTGTGCTGGGTTAAAAGGGGGCTCAGCCGTGGCTGGAAGTGCCCAGGGCTTGGCTGGATGGGGTTTGGAGCAGCCTGGAGTGGTGGGAGGTGTCCCAGGGTGGGATGAGATGGGGTTGGGGTTCCTTCCAACATGAACCATCCCATGATTCTGGTTAATTCCATTAATTATTGGAATTAATGTGTTTAATATTAAGGATTTAATGAGGATTTTTAAGGGGGGGTTTGCAGTCAAACCAGGCTCTGCGTGAGGCCAAACTGAGCTGGGGTTGCAGGAAGGAAGGGGGACAAGTTTGTGCCTTGTAAATCTCCCCTTTCAGGATATCTCTGGTTGGAAGGAACCCCTAAGGATCATCGAGTCCAACTCCCTGCTCCTCGCAGTGCTCAACAATGACACCTCAGAATATTTAATTAAAGAAAATGCTGTACAGGACCTGGAAAAAAAAATCTACATATTTTCCTTCTCCAAACACTAAAATAGGTGCAAGAGTTTCAATTCTCTTTTTCACTCAGCACTACTGAGATTGAAGCACCTGAAGCTCTGTCCTCAGAGGAAAATTATTCTACAACAAAAAAGGGAATGGCAATCTCTGCCATTTACATTTTTAGATTATTACAACCTTTTTGTTGTAATTTTCCAGCTTTTTGCCATGAAAATCCGTGGAATCTCTGTCCCCACTGTGGGGATTTGTCACACAGGTCACCCCCAGCCCATCTGTGCCTGCTGCAGCCCTCAGTGTTTAATTAGAAAAGTTTTATTTGCTTGTTTGTTGTGACAACAGGGTTTGAGTTTCCCCTTGCTGTAAATGTTTAATCCTCCAAACCAAAGCCCAAGTGCAGCAAAATTCTGCTGCTTTGTGTGTCTGGGAGGGTCTCCAGCATCTCTTCACCTCAGGAAAATGTTAATTAACCTGATTTTGGGGTGATCCACCACGTTTTAGTACTGTGTGAGTGTGATCATTTGCCTCAGTGGCTCTTTTGTGGCAGGTCAGGGTGCTGGAATCAGGGACTCATGGAAGGATTTGTGTTGGAAAGGCCTTTAAAGATGATTTTTTTGTTCAAATATTGAACTTCTCCTAAGGACAGAGTGGGGTGGCCTGGGTGAGAAGGTGCTGATTGTTCAGAGGTTGGGCTTAATGAGCTTGGAGCTCTTTTGCACAGATTTAATTTAATTAATTCTGTGTTCCTGACCTTGTTGTGCCTTGGCAATAAATGTTCCCAGCTTTCAGTGCCTGATCCAAACACTTGGAGGCAGCTCAGCAGGAAGGACACAGGGGATGACAAAGGGAATGACAAAGCTTGGCCCACCAGGAGCCCCCAGCCCTGGGGCTGCCAGGACAAAGCCGTGTCCTCCCTAAGCTGGGCCTGGCCTGAGCTCAGCCTGCCCTGAGCTGAGCCTGCCCTGAGCTGAGCCTGTCCTAAACTGGGCCTGCCCTAAACTGGGTCTGCCCTAAACTGGGCCTGTCCTAAACTGGGCCTGCCCTGAGCTGCGCCTGCCCTAAATTGGGCCTGCCCTAAACTGAGCCTGTCCTAAACTGAGCCTGTCCTGAGCTGGGCCTGCCCTAAACTGAGCCTGTCCTAAGCTGGGCCTGCCCTAAACTGGGCCTCTCCTGAGCTGGGCATGCCCTGAGTTGAGCCTGCCCTAAGCTGGGCCTGCCCTAAACTGAGCCTGCCCTAAACTGAGCCAGCCCTAAACTGGGCCAGTCCTAAACTGGGCCTGTTGTGAGCTGGGCCTGCCCTAAACTGGGCCTGCCTAAACTGGGCCTGCCTAAACTGGGCCTGCCCTAAACTGGGCCTGCCCTAAGCTGGGCCTTCCCTGAGCTGGGCCTGCCCTAAACTGGGCCTGCCCTAAACTGGGCCTTCCCTGAGCTAAGCCTGCCCTAAACTGGGCCTGCCCTAAACTGAGCCTGTCCTAAACTGAGCCTGTCCTAAACTGAGCCTGCCCTAAACTGGGCCTGTCCTTAGCTGGGCCTGCCCTAAACTGGGCCTGCCCTAAGCTGGGCCTGCCCTAAACTGAGCCTGTCCTAAACTGAGCCTGTCCTAAACTGAGCCTGCCCTAAACTGGGCCTGTCCTTAGCTGGGCCTGCCCTAAACTGGGCCTGCCCTAAGCTGGGCCTGCCCTAAACTGAGCCTGTCCTAAACTGGGCCTACCCTAAACTGAGCCTGTCCTAAACTGGTCCTGCCCTAAGCTGGGCCTACCCTAAGCTGAGCCTGCCTGTGCCAAAGCCTCTCCAGGCCCCCCTGCTCTGCCCTGTCCCCTCCCTGGTGTCCCCAGCCATTCCCAGGGCTGTCCCCTCTCTCTGCCCAGGCTCCACGGAGCCTTTCCCAGCCCAGCCAGGCTTTTGGCAGCCCAAATCTGGGCTGGGTTTGCTCCTGGCCCCTAAGCCTGGCTCAGACTCTGCTCCCTCACCCTTTTGTGCAGCCCCAGCCCAGCTCTGTCCCCAGGCACTGCTGTCCCCCAGCTTTGTCCCATCCTGCCGTGTTTATTTAACAGCCAGGACCTTGGGGTGACTCAGAGGCTCAGCTCCAGATGTTGAAACCCAAACAGATCCCACCCGTTTCAATGCATGTGAAGGAAAAACTCTTTTTCCTCTGGTGGCTGAGGTTTTAGTGGAAGTGAAGGTTTTTATGGTGGACAAAGTCCCTGTGGGAAGATTTTTGTGTTGTGTTGTGGATTGGAGGAAAAAAACCAATTTCTTGTTGAAGTTTCAGCCTTAATTTCTGATTGGAAGCTGAGAAATCCTGGAGCTCAGCTGGGAGTGAAAAAGGATTTCACTATTATTATATTATTAAAACCGATTTATATAATTTTTATTTAAGGGGCAGTGGAATAGGTTAGGCTCAGGGAAGGAAAGAGGAGTTTGAGGGGATCATGGAGCTCTTAAAGCAGGAGAGGAATGAAAATGGAAATGAAAAAGTCCAAGGGCAGAGCAGAGAGAAATCCAAACTCCAGAGTGATTCAGCACCAGGGCAGTGTCTGAGCCTGGGATTTCGAGGAACAGGATCCTCTCCTTGGACTGATTCCTGAGCATCCTCAGGGCCCTTCAAAAGGAAAGGGAACAGCTGGGTTTGGGCACAGAGAGGACCCCAAAAAACCCATCCTGGGCATCACCCACAGCACAAAGCCCGTGGCACACGGCACAGGGAACGTTCCCAAAGCTGGGTGGGATTTTGCCGCGGATCCGGAGCCGTGGGGAAGCGCTTGGTTCAGAGGGTGGAAACAAAAGCAGTCGAGACTCATGTGAAAAGTTTTCCGAGCCAGGAATCCTTTTGTGAGGGTTCAAAACAAACCCTTTTCCCTGGGCTGGCCCCGGCTGTGTGTCCCTGGTTTCGTAACAGAGCTGCAGCTTCTGCCAGGGCTTTTGTGTCCCACTGGGGAGGAGCAGCTCTGGGGCCCTGGACGTGGCTCCTGGCAAGGAAGGGATGAACAGAGAGAAACACGGCCCTGCATGGAAGAGTTTCACACGTTTTCCCCTCATTTTTCACTCATTTGTGTTGTAGGATGCTGGAAGTCCCAGCTGAGATCGTAGAATCCTGCAATGGTTTGATTGGGAAGGGAGCTTAAATCCCATCCCCAGGGACACCTCAGATTGTCCCAGGTGCTCCAACCTCTCCTTGGGCACTTCCAGGGATCCAGGGGCAGCCACAGCTGCTCTGAGAATTCCATCCCAGCCCTGGGAATTCCATCCCAGCCCTGGAAATTCCATCCCAGCCCTGGGAATCCCATCCCAGCCTTGGGAATTCCATCCCAGCCTTGGGAATTCCATCCCAGCCCTGGAAATTCCATCCCAGCCCTGGGAATCCCATCCCAGCCCTGGAAATTCCATCCCAGCCCTGGGAATCCCATCCCAGCCCTGGAAATCCCATCCCAGCCCTGGGAATCCCATCCCAGCCCTGGGAATTCCATCCCAGCCTTGGGAATTCCATCCCAGCCCTGGGAATTCCATCCCAGCCCTTTCCTCCCATCCTATGCCTGCCCTCTTCCTATTCCAAACCATTTCCCCCATCCTGTCCTTCTCCCCCTTTCCCAAATCCCTCTCCATCACATCTCTGCCACCCTCCATGGTTTAGGGTTCAGCTTTCTCTCGATCCCAGAGTTTTCCTCGTGGTGGGACCGCTCTCCACGTGTCCCTGGAGCACAGAGAAGGGGATTTTAGGAATCTGCTTTATCCATTAGGTGTTGTTTGCTCCCAGTTTTTCTCTGGGATCTGTTTTCCCCATCAGCCCAGCTGCTGTTGGAGGATAAACCATTTCTGCCTGCATTTGCATTATTGAACAGCCCTGCTGTAACAAAACCTCTGCAGCCAAAGGAAACCATTCCAACCCCAAAGAATTATTGGGAAAAAAGCTCCCAAAGGAAACCATTCCAACCCCAAAGAATTATTGGGAAAAAAGCTCCCAAAGGAAACCATTCCAACCCCAAAGAATTATTGGGAAAAAAGCTCCCAAAGGAAACCATTCCAACCCCAAAGAATTATTGGGAAAAAAGCTCCCAAAGGAAACCATTCCAACCCCAAAGAATTATTGGGAAAAAAGCTCCCAAAGGAAACCATTCCAACCCCAAAGAATTATTGGGAAAAAAGCTCCCAAAGGAAACCATTCCAACCCCAAAGAATTATTGGGAAAAAGCTCCTGGCAGCCCTGTCTCATGGAGAACCCTCAGTGTGCTTATTCTGATCCTTTGTTCTTGAATTTTCCAATACAAAGCTGAGCTCTGCAGTGGCTTGAATTCCTCTCTGAGGTTTTGCTCTTTGTTCAGAGCCGAGCAAACCCTTGAGTTGCTCCATCAAAAATTCCCTGCTCTAAACCAGCTCTGGAAGGGAAAAGGGGACAGGATTTGGGTTGGTTTTGCTCCCAGGCAAAATTTCCTGAGCTCCAGAGCTCGAAACCAGCTCTGGGAGGGAAAAGGAGATGGGATTAGGGTTAGTTTTGTTCTCAGACAAAATTTCCTGAGTTTCAGAACTCTGGAAGGGAAAAGGGGATGGGATTGGGGTTGGTTTTGCTCCCATAAAAAATTCCAGAATTCCCTGCTCTAAACCAGGTCCGGAAGGGAAAAGGGGATGGGACTGGGGTTGGTTTTGCTCCCAGAAAAAAATTCCTGAGCTCCAGAGCTCTAAACCAGCCCTGGAAGGGAAAAGGAAATGGGACTGGGGTTGGTTTTCTCCCAGACAAAATTCCAAAATTCCCTGCTCTAAACCAGCTCTGGGAAGAAAAAGGGGATGGGATTGGGGTTGGTTTCATACCCAGACAAAATTTCCTGAGTTCTAGAGCTCTAAACCAGCTCTGGAAGGGAAAAGGGGATGGGACTGGGGTTGATTTTGCTCCCATACAAAATTCCAAAATTCCCTGCTCTAAACCAGCTCTGGGAAGAAAAATGGGAAGAGATTGGAGTTGGTTTTGCTCCCAGACAAAATTTCCCAAGCTTCAGAGCTCTAAACCAGCTCTGGAAGGGAAAAGGGGCTGGTTGGTTTTGCTCCCATACAAAATTCCAAAATTCCCTGCTCTAAACCAGCTCTGGAAGGGAAAAGGGGATGGGAGTGGGGTTGGTTTTGCTCTCAGACAGACCCTAAAAATGTCACTGTGGCCTGTTGGAGCTATCAGGAGATGAATTCCCTCCAGGAATGAAATGTTGCCTCATTTTTTGCTGCTTTGCTCATTTTTTTTTTTTGTCCTCCTTGGCAAACGCAGGCCAGAAAAAAAAAAAAAAAAACTATGACAAAAGGGTTGGATGCACTAAACACAATCCCAGGCTGGAGCAGGATTTCTTTTCGTGTCTGAGTCAGCATCTCTGGGGGAGAGGGATGAGATGGGAGAGCTTTGTCCAGAGCCTGAGGTGGCACATTGGACCTGGGAGTGTTTTCCCAAATCCAAGAGCAAGAAATTCCATTTATACCTTATTTTTCACTGCTATAAAAAAAAAAAAAAAAGGGGCCAGCCCAGTCAGGAGGAAAGAAATGTCCAAATACCCAGCCTGGAAGGGGGAAACCCAGGACTTTGAAATCCTGGAGGGGGAAATCCTGAGATCTTGAGTGCTGGAGTGAGAAATACAGGGATTTTAAATTCTAGAATGGGAAATATGGGGATTTTGAGTGCTGGAATGGGAAATACAGGGATTTTGAGTGCTGGAATGGGGGATACTCAAGTGCTTGAGTGGGAAATACAGGGATCTTGAGTCCTGGAATGGGTAATACAGGGATCTTGAGTCCTGGAATGGGAAATACAGGGATCTTGAGTTCTGGAGTCATGGATAGCCTACTCCTGCTGTGCTCAGAGCTCTTCTGGAAACAGCTGGAACAACTTCTTTTGATTTGTTAAGCTGCAGAAATAATTGCAAAAATAACAGGCAAATCCCAAAGTAACTGCCAGCATTCCCAAGCTTCCCATTTTTAAAAGCTTTTGGGGTTTTTTGCCTCATTGTGACTTTTCTCCTTCTCAGCCTCACTGGGCTCTTTTCATTCTCTGCCTGATGCTCTGATACCATAAATCCCAGCAAGGCCTTCCCAGATCCATCCAGGGTTTTGGAATATTAAAATCCACCCTCTGGCTTGGAGAATCCATGAGGTGGAGGCGCCTGGAAGGTGCAGGAATGCAGCAGGGAGGGATTGTTCCTTGTCACCCTGCTCAGTGCTCTCCCCTCAGCCTCTGGCATCCAGGGACAGGCTGGGTGTGTTGGGATTCGGGAACAGAGCTCCAGCCTGGCTGGAGGAGTGGGAAGGAAAAGGAAATCCCAAAACCCAAATATTCTCGATGAGAACGTGGCTGCTTTAGGGGTTCTGTTGTTCCCTGCTGCAGGGGAATCCTCAGGAGGAGGCTGGAGCTGACTCCTCAGGATCCTGGATAGGATTCCCTGGTTTTTTGACCTTTGAAGAAGCACTTCGCTCTCTCTGAACCTGATTCCTGCACAGGAGGAGGTTTGAGTTGAATCCTCAAGATCCTGGATAGGATTCCCTGAATTTTTGGCCTTTGAAGAAGCACTTTGCTCTCTCTGAACCCAATTCCTGCACAGGAGGAGGTTTGAGCTGAATCCTCAGGATCCTGGATAGGATTCCCTGGTTTTTTGGCCTTTGAAGAAGCACTTCGCTCTCTCTGAACCTGATTCCTGCACAGGAGGAGGTTTGAGCTGAATCCTCAGGATCCTGGATAGGATTCCCTGGGTTTTTGGCCTTTGAAGAAGCACTTTGCTCTCTCTGAACCTGATTCCTGCACAGGAGGAGTTTGGGAATTGCTGCTCCCTCCCAGGAGTCCTTAAGGCTTGAAAAGGCCTCCAAGATCAAGTCCTTCGACTCCTGTGTTGGCCTTGGGGGTTTTCCAGGTTTCCCACCTGGATGACATTCCCTGGGATGGCCCAGCAGCCAGAACAGGGATGTTCAATGATGAGGAAGAGGTGGATCATGGGAACGCTGATCCTGGGAAGCACCAGGCAGATGTTCAACATCTGGAGTGACCCAGGACTCAAGAGGGCTGAGCTTCCTCACAAAAACACAAAACTCAGCACCTGGAGCAGCACCCCTGGGTGTGAACTCCTTCCAAGGACTGGCTGTGGCCTCCAGCTGGTCTAAATCCAAGGAAAAGGGACAGGGCTGTCCCTTTTGAAAACCATGTGTGGGCTTTAGCACATTGCTGATGCCAGCTCTAGAAGGAAAATGTCCCATTTCTGCCACTTTAATGTGCAGCAGAGCTGATCCTCACCTAACTGTGGCTCTCACACCTACCCAGGGCTTCCTACAGCATGGAAAAATCCCACAATCACAGATGGAAAACTCCCTCTCCCACTTCCCCAGCTGCCAGTGCAAATTTCCTCCTGTTTCCCATCTTTTCCCAGGTGCTTTTCCAGCACAGTTTGAAGCGTTGGCTCCCTGGCCTTTGGGTTAATCCTTTTTAAAAGCTTTTATTAAAAACACTTGGAGATCTTCAGCACCCAGAACTGCTTCCAAGCAGATTTAAGGCTTCGATTACTTTTTATCCTGGTGAAGAAAATGAGGCAGGGTAGGAGAAACAGGGGAACAAAGTTCCCTCTGACAGCCCTGGGTAAACACAATTTCTCCATCAAGCCAAAAGCTGGAAACATTTCCTAAATTGCACCAGGGAGAAGCGGGTTGCAGGGTTTGGAAAGCAGCCTGGGGAGGCCTGGAATGCCCTGAGGCTCCGATACCTTCCTGACAGCACGTAGTCAAAAACTCTGCAAGATTTTAGGAGAAGCTGCCAAGCTCAGGAGAAACTGCCAAGCTCAGGAGAAACTTCGTGCTGCAAATGGATTTCTCAGGCTCCACTGGAGAGGTTTCAAATCCCCTCTTACATCAGACCCTTGGAACACCTGAAATTGCCTCAGATGTAACAAATTTAGGTATCACAGGGGTTATTTTTAATTCTTGAGGGCTACAAGAGCTTTCAAAACTGGAGCCCAGCCTATGAGCCCTATGTGAGTAGCACTTTTGGATAAATCCTGTTTTCCAGGAGTTGAGGGATGTTCCAGCACAGATTTTGGAGAACTGAATTCCTGCAGCTGAGGGGGAGAGGGGGAATCAGTGATTTGCAAAACTGGGTGGTAAATGTAGAAAAATAAAAGACAGAAAGGTGGAGGAGAAATAAGGAAAAGGAAGGGGGAAGCCTTTAGTGAGTTGTCTAAGGTGGTGTGGGCAGAGCTGAGGATGAGGAGGAGATGCCAACCCCATTCCTTGCCCCTTGCCCCACTCCCTGACCCATTTCCTCTTTCTTTGCCCTTCCCTGGGCTCTGTTTGTTGTATCAGCACCGGCGAAAGCATCTGGAGAATGGCTGAGCCATGGAATCTGCAGGACCCAGCAGGTCCTGCTCTGATCTCCCTGCGAGCCCTGACCAGAAGCCCGTGGCCCTTTAAAGCTCCGGGCAATTTTTCTTTTCCGAGTGGCTGAATCCGAGGATTCCTCAGTTCTGATGTAACCCCGAGCGGCACCACGTGGGTTTGCACATATTTGACAAGGAAAGGGCTCCTGGAAGGGAATTTATCCATTTTTCAGAAGCTCTTTTGTAACCACTTGCCACAGAGGAACTTTTCCAGCCAGAATTCGCCTCTGTGGCTCTGCAGGGCTGCTTTGTGCCCTCGTGGGTATTTTTCAGCCAGGATTTGCCCTCAGGGATCTTTTCCAGCCTGGATTTGCCCCCTCCAGCCAGGATTTGCCCCTGAAGTCCTGCAAGGCTGCTTTGTGCACAAGTCTTTCCAGCCAAGATTTGCCCCTGAGGCCCTTCAGGTCTGATTTTTGCCCTCAGGGAACTTTTCCATACAGGATTTGCCTCTGAAGACCTGCAGGGCTGCTTTTTGCTTTCAGGGATATTTTCCAGCCAGGAGTTTCTCCTGAGGCCCTGCTTTGTACCCTCAGGGATCTTTTCTAGGCAGGATTTGCCCCTTTGAGCCAGGATTTGCCCCTGCAGGGCTAGTTTGTACCCTCAGGGATATTTTCCATCCAGGATTTGCCCCTGGGGCTCTGCAGGTCTGGTTCGTGCCCTCAGGGATCTTTTACAGCCCGGAGTTGCCTCTGTGGCTCTTCAGGTCTGGTTTGTGGCCTCAGGGATCTGTTCCAGCATGGATTTTCCCCCTCCAGTGAGGATTTGCCCCTGAAGTCCTGCAGGGCTGCTTTGTGCCCTCAGGGATATTTCCCAGCTAAGATTTGCCCCCTTCAGCCAGGATTTGCCTCTGAGGCTCCGCAGGGCTCTCTTTTGCCCTTAGGGAACTTTTCCAGCCTGGATTTGCTTCTGTGGCTCTTCAGGTCTGGTTTTCCCTCAGGGATCTTTCCCTGGATGTGCCCTGGATTTGCCCCTGAAGTCCTGCAGGTCTGCTTTGTGCCCTCAAGGATCTTTTCCTGCCAGGATTTGCCTTCAGAGATATTTTCCAGCCTGGAGTTGCTCCTGAGGCCCTGCAGGTCTGGTTTTTGCCCTCATGGATATTTCCCAGACAGGATTTGCCCCTGAGGTTCTGCAGGTCTGGTTTGTGCCCTTAGGGATCTGGTCCAGCCAGTATTTGTCCCCTCCAGACAGGATTTGCCCCTGAGGTCCTGCAGGACTGGTTTGTGGCCTCACAAGTATTTTCCAGCCAGCATTTCCTTCTGTGGCTCTTCAGGGCTGGTTTTGCCCTCAGGAATCTTTTCCAGTCAGGATTTTCCCCTGGGGCCCTGCAGGGTTGGTTTGTGCCCTCAGGGGTATTTTCCATCCAGAACTTGCCCCCTTCAGTGAGGATTTGCCCCTGGGGCCCTGCAGGTCTGATTTTTGCCCTCAGGGACCTTTTCCATTCAGGATTTGCCCCTGGGGCCCTGCAGGGTTAGTTGGTGTCCTCAGGGGTATTTTCCAGCCAGGATTTGCCTCTGTGGCTCTTCAGGTCTGGTTTGTGCCCTCAGGGATCTATTCCAGCCAGTATTTGTCCCCACCAGTGAGGATTTGCCCCTGAAGTCCTGCAGGTCTGATTTTTGCCTTCAGGGATATTTTCCAGCCAGCATTTCCTTCTGTGGCTCTGCAGGGATGATTTTTGCCCTCAGGGAACTTTCCCAGCCTGGATTTTCTCCTGGGGCCCTGCAGGGCTGGTTTGTGCCCTCAGGGATATTTCCCAGCCAAGATTTGTCCCCTCCAGCAAGGATTTGCCTCTGTGGCTCTTCAGGTCTGATTTTTGCCCTCACAGGTATTTTCCAGCCAGGATCTGCCTCTGTGTTTCTGAAGATCTGGGTTTTTTGCCCTCGGGGATCTTTTCCAGCCAGGATTTGCCCCCTCCAGCGAGGATTTGCCCGGTGGCCCTGCAAGTCTGATTTTTGCCCTCAGGGAACTTTTCCAGGCAGGATTTGCCCCTGGAGCTCTCCAGGTCTGGTTTGTGCCCTCAAGGAACTTTTCCAGCCTGGATTTGCCCCTTCAGTCAGGATTTGCCCCTGAGGCCCTGCAGGGCTGCTTTGTGCCCTCAGGTCTTACACTCAGGGATATTTTCCAGGGAAATTTGCCCCCTCCAGCCAGGATTTGCCCCCGGAGTCTTGCAGGGCTGCTCTGTGTCCTCACGTAGGTGCCATATGTGAAATCCATTCACCTTCCATGACTCACTCGCTGTCCCAGGCCGTGGAGGAGGAGCCAGACAAATGCTGCTGTCAGCACATTGGAATCCCAGATTCCACACGAAATCATGGCTTTGGATGAAAACCCCAAAGTGCTTCCCCTGCCGGGCTCCCACCTCCCTGCGCCCGGAATGATTCTGTGAGCAAGGCTGGCCCTAACAAAGCTGAGCTTGGTTAATTTACACAGGAGCAGGAGCTAAATTAAGGTGAAAACAGCGCTTGGAATTGAAGTGACAAAGCAGATTTGTTATAGGGCTACTTACAAAATAAATTAGAGCTTTTTTTTTAATGAGAAAAAGAATCTTCTTCCAGAGGATGGATTTACACAAGGTGGAAAGGTTTGTTTCATAAAACCCCAGAAAGGTTTTGGTTGGAAGGGAGCTTAAAAATCATTCCATCCCTGCCATGGCAGGGACACCTTCCACTATCCCAGGTTGCTCCAACTTTGCCTTGGACACTTCCAGGGATCCAGGGACGGCCACAGCTTCTCTGGGAATTCCTTCCCAGCCCCTTTCAGGGAAGAATGTATTCCAAATATCCATCTAACCCTGCCCTCTTGAAGTCTGAATCTCTGTTTTCCTGTCACTTCTCTGCCTCCCTGCCCCGTCCCTTCCTCAACACCTCATCCTGTCTGCCCTACCTGACCACAGCAGGTCTGGGACCCCACCTGGAATTTCCAAAACCCATTTCCCTACAATCCAGCATCATTCCTGTTTATTTCCGCCCACAGAACTTGACCACAATTGGGCTGTGATCTCACCTGGAAGCTCACAGCCCATTTCCCTCCAATCTGTCACTGACATATTTTATGAAAATCCTTTCACTAGGATTTTTCTCCTGAGAAGCTGAGAGACCTCAGAAATGGAATGTAAATAATAATTTTCTGATTGCTGTGGAATGTGGTCTGAAGGTGGCTTACCAACAGGTGCATCTTTGATTGGTTGCATGTGAATTGTTTTTAATAATTGGCCAATGACAGCCAGCTGTGTCAGACTTTGTAGTCAGTCACAAGATTTTATTATTCATTCCTTTCTAGCCTTCTGATGTCTCCTTGCTCTTTTTTTAGTATAGTTTTAGTACATAATTTTCTTTTAATATACTCTATATCATAAAATAATAAATCAGCCTTCTAAGGGTTATTGGAATATTTACCGATATAGCAGGACGGGACGTGCCTGACCTTGTCTGGCTCTTGGTGCTGAACCAAACAGCAGCACTGTGGTGTTTCACCCCACAGACACTTTGGGCTGGCTGGGTGTGTGGTGTTTCACCCCACAGACACTTTGGGCTGTGGGTGTGTGGTGTTTCACCCCACAGACACTTTGGGCTGTGGGTGTGTGGTGTTTCACCCCAGAGACACTTTTGGCTGTGGGTGTGTGGTGTTTCACCCCAGAGACACTTTTGGCTGTGGGTGTGTGGTGTTTCACCCCACAGACACTTTGGGCTGTGGGTGTGTGGTGTTTCACCCCACAGACACTTTTGCCTGGCTGGGTGCTGCACTGGGCCCGTGGGGACAAGGCCAGGCCTGCAGGAGCTCTGGTGGTGCTGGGATGGAGCTTCCCCCCATAACAGGGGCTGCTCCTCAGGTTTCCCTCTGTGGAGAAGCTTTGAGGCGATGGTGAAGGAAAGGAGTCGGTTCTGATGGAGGGTTTGGACCCAGAGCTTTATTCTGGCCCACAGGGCTCTGAATGCAGCACCAGCTCCAACAGAACTCCCTGAGCCCATGGTCGCTGCTCCTTTGAACCCCGGGGAGAGGGGCAGGGAAGGGGCAGGGAGCCACCAGGCAGGGACAGAAGGGGAGGGACAAAGGGACAGGACAGGACCCCTCTGCCCAGGGGTAGAGGGCATCCTTTGGATCTGCCAATTCTGGAATGCCAGGATTGACAGACAGTGCTGGGAGGGGGAAGGAGAGGTGACTGACACACCTGGCAGGGAATTATCAGGGAGGGATCCAAAGTTCTGGGGTAAATCCTGCAATCACAACGCAACAAAACATGGAGTCAAGATTCTCATCTCTTCCCTCATCCTGGGGACCCTCAGACACCACCACACCAATCCAGCATCATTCCCGTTTATTTCCCACCCACAGAACATGAACATCCAGGTGGAGGACATCCGGATCCGCGCCATCCTGGCCACCTACCGCAAGCGGGTCCCTGTCACCGAGGGCTACGTGGAGGTGAAGGACGAGGGCACCTGGAAGCAGATCTGTGACAGGCACTGGACCATGAAGAATTCCCGGGTGGTCTGCGGGATGTTCGGCTTCCCCAGCGAGAGGAAATACAACACCAACGTCTACAAGTAAGGGCAGGGCTGGGTGGAGCCACAGCCATTCCCTGGAACACTCAGGGCCTTGTTCCCAAGGCAGACTGGCAGGTGGGGGACCCTGGGGGAGGAACAGCTCCGACTGCTTGGTTCCTCCAGATGGGATTTTTCGTTTGTGTGAATGTTTGGAATGTCCAGCGTTTCCTGGTGCAGGCAGGGGAGGCCTTTGATCCTCATCCATGGGATGCAGGCCTTGATGAGTATCAGTGTTTGACAGGGCCTGGGATTGGAGATGGGACACTTGGCCCAAAAAATATTTGTATTTTGTAATACCAGCTTGAGGATGAACATTTCCTCCAGCAGGGATGAGCTCTGTGTGGTGGGCAGGGCAGGGATGGAACCAAACTTCTCCCACTGTGCCAGTAAATCCATCAGCTGTGAGAAAATCATGGAATGGTTTGGTTGGAGGGGATTTACAGCCCATCCAGTGCCACCCCTGCCATGGCAGGGACACCTTCCACGAGACCAGGTTGCTCCAGGCTGTCCTTGGACACTTCCAGGGATCCAGGGGCAGCCCCAGCTGCTCTGGGAATTCCCTCCCAGGGAACAATTCCTGCCCAAAATCCCATCCACCCCTGCCCTCTGGCAGTGGGAGCCATTCCCTGTGTCCTGTCCCTCCATCCTTTGTCCCCAGTCCCTCTCCAGGGAATTCTGGAATGATTTGTGTTGGAAGGGACCTTAAAAGTCACCCTGTGCCACCCCTGCCATGGGCAGGGACAGCTCCCACTGTCCAGCCTGGCCTTGGACACTTCCAGGGATCCAAGGGCAGCCACAGCTTCCCTGGGAATTCCATCCCAGCCCCTCCCCACCCTCCCAGGCAGGAATTCCTTCTCCATCTCCCAGCTCACCCTGCCCTCTGTCACTTTGAAGCCATTCCCTGGGTCCTGTCATTCCATAATGTGAAGTCTCCAACTGCTCACCCCATCCCTGTGCAGAAATCCAGAGGTGGGATCAGTTCTGGATGTGCTGGGAGCTCCCAAAAAGTCACCTTGGAATGAAATGAGCCTTTTTGTGCTTCCTTGTACCCAGCTTCCTCCTTCCCACCCCGAGTGCAATTCCTGTCTGTGCATCCCAGAAGGTGCTGGGAAAAGGGTTCTCTGTGATCTCGGTGCTGCTTTTCCTCCCTGGATTTGCAGATTCCTTTAGAATGAAGGAAGAAAGCAGTGATTTACAGGGAGAACATTGCATTTTCTGAGCTGCAAGCGGAAAGGTTTAGGCTGTGTTTCCTGTTCTTTGGGAGCCAGGAGCTTTTTTGTTGTCATTGCTTCTGTTTGCTTTTTGTCACCAAGCCTCATCCCAGACTGGGCTCTTCCCACACTGTTGCCTAGGAAAAACACCCTGCAGCAGATGTAAAAGAGTTTAAATGAAATTCTGTCTGGTTTCTTTGCTGCTCTGTGACCTGGGGAGTGGGGAAGCAGCTCCAGGGGAGGGCTGAAGGCCCCAGGCAGGAGCTGTGGTTTTCCTGCTCCTTCAGGCCTGTGGAATTGCTATTTCTGAACATTCCCTCTGGATCAGCCTGGCCATGTTTCGTTTCTTTCATTAGCAAGATCCCAATCTGCTGGAGAGGTCCTTGCCTTGGAATAACCCAAAGCCACACAGGGAAAATCAGGAATAAAGAACCCACTGGAATTCAGGGAGATGAGCAGGGAGTTTGTTGTCCTGGACAGCGGTTTCAGGTTTTGCTTCCACCAGTGCAGCACATTTCCCTCCAACCCATCCCTGAGATTCCCATCCCCTGCAGGAGCAGGGAATAAATCACCTCCAGACAGACAAAGTAGATTTTTCCTGCTTCCAGTTGTGGCCTTTCCAAGAAAAGCATTAACTGCAGCATCTGGAGCCATCTGCCTTGAATGAAAGCGTGCTCAGGAGCTGTCCTGTCTCTGGGACACATGGAAATGGAAAGACTGACAGAAGGTTGTTCAGCAGCAGCTCAGCACTGCTGAAAATCCCACTGAACTGAGCTGGAATTAGGAACATGAAGTGCTCCCAAATCCCAGCCCAGGAGATCTCTGCTGCTGAAGAGCCTCAGTGCCCCAATAGCTCCCTCCCTTTCCTTGTTTTCAGCCTTGCTGGGCTCCAGCACCCACAAATATTTTGGAAAACACGCAGAACATTATCCCAGGTTGGGAAAAAAATGGGGATGGCGTTTTATTGGGTGGGAGAGGCTTGTAAAGCTTTGGCAGCTGCACAGTTTTGTTTGTCAGCAGAGTTTAAAAGCTGAGTTCTTCCTTGGGCCGGTTCCCTCTGTGTTCTGGGCGGGTGCATCGTGTTCAGCTGGTGTTACTGGGAAAGCTCCCAGTTCTGGGCTGGGAATGACCTTGGATTTGTGGTCAAGGCACTGGGATGATGACCAGTGGCACCTTCTCACCTGGGCCAGGGGATGGTTTGTTTTGGAGAGGGAGAAGCTCATCCTGGAGCTAAATCCCCTCTCCCTGTGAATGTGAAGCTGCAGAAAAGTCCTTTCTCCCCATTCCTCCCTTTAATTTGAGAATCCCCTTCTCCCTGTAGCAGATCTTTCCCCACTCCTCCTCCACAGCCAGGAGAAAAGCGGGGATCGGGTTTCTGCTGGCCAAGGCTGCCCCTTCCCACATCCCCCCCATCCCACTGCCCAGCTCTGCTCCTGCACAATGCTGGGAGGTGAAATGATTTGCAGATGGATCTTGCTCAAAAGAAAACAAGTGAGTTCATCGTTGTCCCGCTGCCAGGGGTTTATTCCTGACTGTAACTCGGCCTCTGGAGCTGACAGCACAATTTATGTTCGGAAATGAAACAAATCTAAAGTTGAGTCCCTGCTCTTGTTCATTCCTCACAGTGGCTTTTATATAGGAGCTGCTGTAACTCCTCCTCCCAGTTCCTGCTCTGGCTGGGAAAGCAGAATTTAATGCATTTTGCTGATGGAGAGAGGAGAAATTTGGGATCAGTGAGACAGACCTGGTGCCTTTTTGAGATCTGTGTGACTTGACAAAGAAATGGCTCCAGGATCAAACAGCTACTCCCAGTTCAACCAGTCTGCTCACCCTGATACAAACCCAGTCAGAGGTGCTGGGCAGCTCCTCACTTCAGTATTTGCAGTAGGAACCCTCCTGGGTTTTTTCCCCTGGAAAATCCAGGATCTGAAGGGTTTTGGTGGGCCTGGCTTCCCTCTCTCCTCCCTGAGGCTGAAGGCAGCACCTTGATAACTTCAGGAGTTTCCCAAGGGCTGAAACCTCTGCTCACAGCCCTGAGGAGGAGCTCCCCAGTCTCTGCTCAGCGGGATTTGGGTGAATTCTCCTGGAGTTTGTGCGCAATGATTTGTTCTCTGCTCCCCAAGTCATGGAATCGTGGAGTACACTGAGTGCTCCTTAACCAACCCTTCCCACAGAGCTCCACCTGAGCTTTGCTCAGAGCTTTTCTGGGATGAAAATCCCTCTCTCCTCACCAGTAGAAATGGTTTGAATTCCAGCTTGACCTGGAACTGGCCAAGCTCTCCCAGCAGGAATGTTCATTCCCACCTCTGACCTGAGCAGCATCACCCTGGGCTCCCACTGCTCCCAGCTGGACCCTTTTGTGTTAAAAACAAAACATCAGCAAAGCCCTGAGATTCTGGCTGTAAAGATCAGCTGAATTCTGCTTTTTTAACATAGATTCAGTCTGGGGACACGAGGTGGGGTTTTATTTCTCCCCAGCCTCCCGAGGGCTGTTAATACCATCCAGATGTTGCTGCCTCATGAAATTTCCAGGATGAGGTCATTGTTTGCTATTCTAAGGCATCCCCAGCTCTGCTTCCCTAAGACAGGCTGGTTCTTGTCTGCTCTGGAGTTCATGGAGCTCTCTGGACCTGTCTGTGAAGGATGAAAATGCTCCTTCAGGTCCTCCCTTCTGTCCTGAGCATGGCAGGGAAGTGGCTGCTTTTATTGCATCCTCCTTGGGTTTATTTTTTAAATTTTAACTCTATTTCTACTTTCCCATCATTTTTTTCTCGGTTCAGGGAGTCCCTGACAGCTCTGCTGTGCCAGAGGTGGGTTCTGCTCCCCACAGGTCAGGCAGGGTCCCGCTGCTGCTCCCTGGGATGGATCTCAGCCCTGCTTCATCCTTTTCCAGCATCATGGGATGCAGCTGCAGCTCCCTCTCCAGCCTGGATCCATCCCCAGGCAGATCGGGTTCCAGGAAGGATTAGTGAGAGGCTGGGAGCCAGGAGAGCCTGGAGAAATGCTGAGCTGGGCAGCAGAGCTCAGAGAGCACAGGGGAGAAAAGTGTCCCCTCAAACATCCGTGACCCTGCAAAATCTAAATCCTAAATGGAAAACCCGGGAAAGGCTGGACCTGCTCAGTGGGGCCCCAAAAGCCCCCTCAGAAAAGCTCTTTGCCCCTCTCCAGCTACTCCCCAGGCTCTCTCTGCTGCAGCAAAGCACAACTGCTGCTTTCATCCCCAAATTCCACCCACCTTGCTGTGCCATTTATCGCAGCTCATCCCTGCATCCCAGCTCTGCGTGGCAGAGACTCCTGGAATGAGGAGCAGCACTGGGATCACACAGAGCCACGTGGAGATCCCAGCAGGGTGTGGGCTCCCCTGAGCCTTCCCTGGTTTTAATTCCTTTTTGAGCCCGACCTGACCCACATTTCCATTCCTCTCCACCCCAGCAGCCTCCCAGTCAGGATGGAGCTGGATCCCTTCCCTTCCCAGTTGATCACACGTGCCCCTGCCTCCTCAGGAGTGCCTGGAGCAGCTCCAGGAAGTTTGGGAGTGAGAAGCAGGAGCTGCTGCCAAGCTGCTCTGCTGTGAACAAGCCAGCAGGGGAATTGCTCGTGCTCTCGGAAATTGCTCTCAGGTTGTTAACACAGACTCGGAGAGGCTTTGGATTTTCCCCAATCCCAGCTGATAGCTGCTGGGCAGCAAAAGGAGAAGGTTTCTCTGGGGGCTCTCCAGCCCAGTTATCTGCACAAATCCTCTTGGTCCATTTGGAATTAGCTGATCCCTGTCCCTGCCTTGGGTGGGATCTGCACTGCTGGGAATGTGTCATTTGCTGGAGCTGCAGCTTTGATTCCTGCTCAGACTTTTTAGCTCTTGCAGGGATTTATTTCCTTTAAAGTGGTCAGACTTGATGATCTTGGAGGTCTTTTCCAAGCTTAAGTGACACCTCAACAGAGTCATGGTGTGGATGAACAGATCTGTTGAGAGTTTTTTGCAGATTGAGGAGTTTTTGTTAGATAATGGCCATATTCAGCCGATGCACAATGTTTTGGCCATATTGTGTTTGAGATGATGGTTACATCTGCTCCAGTGTCAATTGTGAGTTTTAGTTCTTAGTAATAGAATCACCATTAGGATGTGTGAGGGTTACCTGTTTGTCTGGTTTACCTCTTGTGATGTCCATGGCCCAATATACTTCTGGTTTACCTGTGGAACCAAAGCTTCCTGTTCCCTGTTCCTTGTAGCCTGTACAGGGGACACAGATCAGCCTCCAAATAATCCTGTCCAATCCTCACTTCATCCTAGGGCATTTTTCCTCCCAAAATGTCTTGGTTTGGAAAGACAGGAGTCTGCTAAGGAAGGCAGAAGCCTCTCCTGAAATGGAGAATGTAAACCCTCCCCACCCCTCCAAATTGCTATAAATTTTAAATTAAGGGGCTCTCAGGCAAAAATATGGGAGCAGGAAATCAGAGTTCTTTAACAGGGAAAAGAAAAAAAAAGATAAAGGATAAAATAATCAATGCAGTGAACTAAAACAACACTGCCAGATTCAGAACCCAGCCTGACACCCTGTGGGTCAGGCTGTTGGCAGCAGTCCCATTGGAATTGTGGCTCAGCCCTCCTGCAGTGTCAGGGCTGGTTCTGCTGGAGCAGGGATCCTGGACAAGGGTGGAGTCTCCTCTGGAGATCCAGGGGCAGAGGCAGCTGCTGTTCCTCTGGGAAATCCAGTGGAGAAGCCGTGCTGGTGTTCCAGAATCTCCAGATTATATCCAGGCAGGAATGCTTGGCTGGTGTTCCAGAATATCCAGATTATATCCAGGTAGGAATGCTTGGCTGGTGTTCCAGAATCTCCAGATTATATCCAGGCAGGAATGCTTGGCTCCTCCCTCTGGGCTCACATCTCCCAATGGGATGCTGTGGTTCTTATCAGCCATGCAGTGACATTCAATGGCCTCTTATCAGCAGATGTCCCCTCCCAGGGAGGTGTGATTGTGGTCACTCAAAGAGAGAGATAAGGCAAACTGCCCACTTGACAAAGGCAATCTGCCATACAGATGGTAAATGAAAACATCTTGCATTGCAATCTTCAACACAGAATTTAGCAAAATCCATTTGTTTGCAGATCCCTAACTTCTCCCCTTCCCCTTGACTCCTTTCAGGATGTTTGCCAGCAGAAGGAAGCAGCACTACTGGGCTTACTCCATGGAGTGCAGCGGGAACGAGGCCCACATTTCCAGCTGCAAGCTGGGGAACCACCTGACGGGCCCGGGGAAGAACAGCAGCTGTGACAACGGGATGCCCGCGGTGGTCAGCTGCGTGCCCGGCCGCGCCTTTGCGCCCAGCAGCCACAGCGGCTTCCGAAAGGCCTTCAGGCAGGAGGTGAGCAGGGAGCAGCCCCAAAATGGGCTGGAAAAACCTTAAAAACCATTTGATCCCACCCCCAGCCATGGGCAGGACGCTTTCTGCTGGGTTTGTTCCAACCTGGCCTTGGGCGCTTTCAGGGATGAGGCAGCCACAGCTTCCCTGGGAATTCCATCCCAGGACCTCACTGCTGTTCCAGGGAAGAATTCCTTCCCAAAATCTGATCTATCCATTCCCTCTGGCAGTGGGAAGTCATTCCCTGTGTCCTGTCCCATGACGGTGTTCACAGGTCTGAGGATGAGGGAAGAGATGAGGATCTGACTCCATGTTTCAGAAGGCTGATTTATTATTTTATGATATATATTATATTAAAACTATGCTAAAAGAATAGAAGAAACGATTTCATCAGAAGGCTGGCTAAGAATAGAAAAAGAAAGAATGATAACAAAGGCTTGAGTCTGAGCCAGCTGACTGTGATTGGCATTAATTACAAACAACCACGTGAGACCAATCACAGATGCCCCTGTTGCATTCCACAGCAGCAGATAATCAATGTTTACATTTTGTTCCTGAGGCCTCTCAGCTTCTCAGGAGGAAAAATCCTAAGGAAAGGAGTTTTCATAAAACATGTCTGTGTCCTGTCCCTCCAGGCCTTCCTGCCCAGCAGATTCCCAGAGTTCAGGGCTGTTCCTGCAGCATCTGCTGAGAGATGTGAAAACAGAATTGTGGGATGGTTTTTGGGTTGGAAGGGACCTCAAAGTCCATCCCATTCCACCCCTGCCATGGGCAGGGACACCTCCACTGTCCCGGGTGGCTCCAAGCCCTGTCCAGCCTGGCCTTGGGCACTGCCAGGGATCCAGGGGCTGCTCTGGGAATTCCATCCAGCCCCTCACCACCCTCACAGGGAGGAATTTCTTCCCCATATCCCATCCAGTTTCCAATTAGAGCAGGAAACCCCTGGGGGTGTAATGTTCACCACCACATTCACCAGGGTGTTACACCTAGGGGTGTAACATTCACCACCAACTCCCACAACATCCCCTCTGCAATTCCCACCTCCCTGCACGCCCAGCTGAGCTCCCACCCTCCCAAATTCCAGGTTCTTCCCTCCATCTCCTGCCTCCAAAGGGTGGGAGAGCAGCTCCCAGGGCAGCTGGCAGAGCTGGGAGAGAGGAGTGAGGGAATCCCTGGGTCACGTTCCTGTTGGAGCTGCTCTGAGCCAGCTGAACCCGTGCCCGACTGTGCTGTTCCACAGGCTCTGGAATTCTGCTGGAATCACCCTGTGGAAATCAGCTGGCATTTCCTCCACCTCCATGTCCTCGTCGAGGAAATGCCCTGGGGGGAGACTGGGAAAACACAGAGAGCTTGGAAAGCTGGGTTTGTTTAGTCTGGTGAGGAGGAGAGCGCTGAGCGGGGCGTAAAAATCCCAGGAGATGCAAAAATATTGGAAAACAAGGCTGGAATTGGATATTCCCCGTGTCAGGGCTAGGAGAGGACAGCTTAACCAGCAGCAAACACGGCCTAGGTGGGTGCCAGGGGAAATATTCCAGCTGCAGCCTTGGGATGGATGGGGAATCTCTGTGGTTTCGATTGTAGAATTTTGTGGACTTGTGAAATTTGGATTTTGTGGCTGTTCCTGGGTGGTTTTAGGGGGTCTCTGGGCTCTTCCCAGGTGCCAATAATGGGAAAATAATGGGAAAAATTATTGGTGGGAATAATGCAATCCCTGCCTGGATCCCAAGCTCTTCCCTGCAGCAGAGCTTGCAGGATTTAGGCCCGGGAGGTGAAAGGTTTTGTAAATCGTTGTTAATCTCCCGAGCCGCACGCGCTGCCAAGTAATTCCTTAAGCCTTTGTTTGGGCTTTGCACGTCCTTGGTGTGACCCCAGCCAGGGAAAAAGCTCCAGGCATGATCCCAGTTGGAAAAGCAAAGGATTTTTGGTGTTCCCAAACATAAAGCTTTGCTCTCACCACCTCAAGCCAGGTCTGGGGTGCAGCAGGAATTGGCAGCTCCCTGCCTGGCACTGGAGAGAGGAGTGGGTGATTAACAGATAATAACTAAATTGTATTTAACTATATTATATATAAATTATATTATATATAAATTATATTATATATAAATTATATTATATATAAATTATATTATATTATATTATATTATATTATATTATATTATATTATATTATATTATATTATATTATATTATATTATATTATATTATATTATATTATATTATATTATATTATATTATATTACATTACATTACATTACATTACATTATATTATATTATATTATATTATATTATATTATATTATATTATATTATATTATATCATACTATATTATATTATATTGTATTATATTCCCAGAAATGAGAGGAACTGGAGCTGCCACTCAGCTGGGCATTTCTGGCTGCAAATGCCAGATTTTCTATTCCACTTTTCATTTATTATTTATTTTTTCATTATTATTTATTGTATATTGTTTATATATTATTATTGGTCAGAACTGAGCACTCAGGCAGGTTTTACAGGGCTTGAGCTCAACATTGGTGCTGGATTAAGCCAGGGCTGGAGGTGTGAACAGCAAATAAAGCTCTTTAGGGCAGCCAGGGGTGAGAGCTGGGCACTGGTGGGCTCAGGGCCATTCCCAACCCTCCTGCAAAGCTCCCAAGGAATATGAGAAATGTTTTTATTCCATTTTTTCCAGGATGGAAAAATGTTCCTAAATCCAACATCTGCAGAGAACTGGGATGGGTTTTTTTATTCTCTGCCCACACGTGAGGTGTGAGGAACAAATCCATGCTCACCAAAACCTTTGCAGATAAAAATCTCCTTTCATCCAGCACTTTCAGGCATTGAATTATGTGATGGATTTTTTAAGGTGTCTCGAGTGATTCTGTGGTAATTTTTTAGGCCCAGATTTCCATAAATAACCCCTGAAAAGGGTGGAAGTCACCCCAGTGTTGCACTTTTCCCAACCTGGAAAGGAAAATTGAGACAATTTTAGTAAGGAAGAATATAAAAGAGAATCTTTATTTGAAGGCCTTCAAGGAGCAGTTATGGAAAGATATCCACAAAACACCCCCACAAGGATAAGTACATCTCTATAGGGGGTATAGATAAAAACCCTCTAATTTTATGGATCCCAACACATATTTATAAATATGTGGCCTGCCCAGGGAGGTGGTGGAGTCACCATCCCTGGGTGTGTTTAAAACAAGCCTGGATGTGACACTGGGTTTAGTTGAGGTGCTGGGGCTGGGTTGGACTTGATGATCTTGAAGGTCTCTTCCAAGGCAGTGATTCTGTGATTCTGTGAATTCTGCAGATTCTGCGAATTCTGTGAATTCTGCATTTGTAACAAAGGCCAAACCCAAAGGGCATCACCCCTCCTGTGTCTGTGTCTTGCAGCAGCCCCTGGTGAGGCTCAAGGGAGGAGCCAACACGGGCGAAGGCCGCGTGGAGGTGCTGAAGAACGGCGAGTGGGGCACGGTGTGCGACGACAACTGGAACCTGGTGTCAGCCAGCGTGGTGTGCCGCGAGCTGGGCTTTGGCAGCGCCAAGGAGGCCATCACGGGGGCCAGGCTGGGCCAAGGTGAGCTCCACCACACTCCAGCACACTCCAGGGAGCTCCACCACACTCCAGGAGCTCCACCACACTCCAGGGAGATCCAACACAGCTCCAGGGAGATCCACCACACTCCAGGAGCTCCAACACACTCCAGGGAGATCCACCACACTCCAGCACACTCCAGGGAGCTCCAACACACTCCAGGGAGATCCACCACACTCCAGCACACTCCAGGGAGCTCCAACACACTCCAGGAGCTCCAACACACTCCAGGGAGCTCCACCACACTCCAGGGAGCTCCACCACACTCCAGGAGCTCCACCACACTCCAGGGAGCTCCACCACACTCCAGGAGCTCCACCACACTCCAGGGAGCTCCACCACACTCCAGGAGCTCCAACACAGCTCCAGGAGCTCCAACACAGCTCCAGGGAGATCCACCACACTCCAGGGAGATCCACCACACTCCAGGGAGATCCACCACACTCCAGCACACTCCAGGGAGCTCCAGCACACTCCAGGGAGCTCCACCACACTCCAGGGAGATCCACCACACTCCAGGGAGCTCCACCACTCTCCAGGGAGCTCCAGCACACTCCAGGGAGATCCACCACACTCCAGGAGCTCCAACACACTCCAGGGAGCTCCAACACAGCTCCAGGGAGCTCCACCACAGCTCCAGGGAGCCCTGGGCTCAGGAGAGTTCATCCCCAGACAGCAGACACCAAATTCATCCCCAGACACCAAGTTCATCCCCAAATTCATCCCCAAACACCAAATTCATCGCCAAACACCAGGCACCAAATTCATCCCCAAGCACCAAACACCAAATTCATCCCCAGACACCAAATTCATCTCCAAACACCAAATTCATCCCTAAACACCAAATTCATCCCCAGACACCAAACACCAAATTCATCCTCAAATTCATCTCCAAGCACCAAATTCATCCCCAAACACAGACACCAAATCCATCCCCAAACACCAGACACCAAATTCATCCACCAAACACCAAATTCATCCCCAAATTCATCCCCAAACACCAGGCACCAAATTCATCCCCAAAAACCTGACACCAAATTCATCCCCAAACACCAAATTCATCCCCAGACACCAAATTCATCCCCAAACACCATAGGTTTATGTCCAAAAAGGAGACAGAGGAGTCCTGGTACTTTATTCCAATACAGGGAGCAGCCATGGGGGTCTCTTCATCCTCCAATAATTTGAGGCTCCTTTTAATCCTAATTTCTTCCTCTCATTTCCCATTGGCTGAGGTACTTGAGAGGCACAGACTTCCCAAATCCCCTAATCCAGACCCCCTTCTAATCTATCCCCCCTTTGTCTTTTCCTTGTGTCCATCAGTGGAATTCCCATGGAATTTATGGTTCCTCCCATTGTTTCTTTCATCTCTCAGTATCCAGTTTTATTCATCAGCAGACCCACAGCTTGTTGGTAAAGAAAAATCCCTCATTTCTTTCACTGGTGCCGTGAATTAAGGAATGTCCCACCCCCAAGAACATCCCATAATTCAGGGCACAGTGGATTTTCATCAGGATGCTCAATTTGAGGACCAGGAATTTCTTCTCTAACCTTAATAAGCCTCTTGGGGCCAGACTGGAATTCTGTGACTTAAAAAGATTCCCTGAAAAAAACGCCTGGGGATGATGAGTTTGACCTTTTGCTCAGGCAGCTGCTCCTGAGCAAAAGGTCAAATTCAGCGTCCCAGTAATTAATTCTTAACAACTCATCATTGTTCCAGTAATTAATTTTTAATTATCTCATCTGCTGCTCTGAAATTCCCTTTGAGTTCTCCAGAACCACACCATGATGTAATGCATTACTAGAAGGTTCCTGGCAAAAAATGAGTCCTGGAGCCAGACTTCAAACGCTCCAATTTAAGAGCAGGACAGTAATTTAGCTCATTATAAATAGAAGGGCATTTGAACAGCTCAGAGCCAGGTCTGGGTTTGGATTTCCTGTCTTTGGGAGTTGGTTTAAATCCCAAAAGTGGTCAAAGGTGAATTGAAACCACCTGGTGATTCCCACACCCTGTTCCCAGGGTGGAAATTAAAAAAAAAAAAATTAAAAAGCGCACAAAATTCTTGTTGTGAGAATAAAAAAAATTAAAATTTCAATATTTATTTTCAAACCCTTGTTGTGAAAATAACCAAAGAAAAACAAACAAACAAACTAACAAAACCAAAACAGAAGACACCATGACCTGGTGAGAACAACCAAAAAAAAGGACGCCAAACCCTTGGGAGAATAACTAAAAAAAAATTACACCAAGCCCTTGTTGTGAAAATAATCACAAAAAACAGGACACTAAATCCTTTTTGTGAAAGTAACAAAAAAATTTACACCAAAACTTTGTTGTGAGAATAAAGGAATGGGGGAAATTTTGAGACTAAAGGAATGGAGAAAAAATTGAGAGTAAAGGTATGGGGAAAAATTTGAGAATAAAGGAATGGGGGAAAATTTGAGAATAAAGGAATGGGGGAAAATTGAGAATAAAGGAATGGGGAAAATTCCTTCAGCTTAGGGAAGGGGACAGAAGGAAAAAACACGTGGGTGTCCTGAGTCTGGGAAGCTTTAAAATTTGACCAAATCCACTGGATTTGCCAAAAACCCTCTTTGTGGCGGGCTGGAATTTGCTGATGTGTTTAAGGGGATGGAGGAAACAGCTCCATCATCCTGGGGCTGCCACGTGAGGGAGGAGAACGTGGAACGCGCTGTCCCACAGCCTGGAATCTCCCTCTGCCTTCCCACACGCTTCCCTTCCCATTTTTTTTTCTTTCCCTTCTCTCATCCATCAGTTCTCCCTGTCAGGAGCGTCCCTTGGGGCGGGTGATGTCCCTCCAGCAGCCACAGGGTCACGTTTTGGTTGGAAAAGGAGATTTTTTTTTTTTCTGGCCATGGATGCTCAGGGAGCTCTCCAAGCTCTCCACGCCGTGTCCCTGTTTACACTTTATTCTGTTCCAGCTGCACCCCAGGGAATTGGGGTTTTCTGAGGGTGCTTTGAAGGAGCAGCCTCACCATGGGTGTGGCAGGCTGGATTTTGCAGGCTAAATCAGCTCCCAGTGGCTGAACTGGGAGTCCCAGTTCACAGAACTCACAGAATTTCCAGAATCACAGAATCACTGGCTTGGAAGAGACCTTCAAGATCATCGAGTCCAACACCTCAACCAAACCCTGGCACCCAGTGCCACACCCAGGCCGTGTTAAACACACCCAGGGATGGGGACTCCACCACCTCCCCGGGCAGAACATTCCAGAATTTATTCCATTCTTCATCACTCTTTCCATAAAAAACTTTTTCCTAATATCCAATCTATGATATTTCCCTTGGCTCAGCTTTGAGACCGTGTCCTCTGGTTCTGTCAGTGCTGCCTGGAGAAGGAGAAAGTTAAGGCAAAGTGGGAGAGCAGTGCCTTCCACAGAGCTCAGGGTGTGGGAAAGGATTTATCCACCTTTCATAGACCCACATTAAACAATTCACCCTTTTTTCCACAAAAGGAGGAAACACTGAGCCCAGAGCTCATGGGTGTGGTATTTTCAGAGACTCCCATCGAAGGGAGGAATGATGCATCTGAATCCATGTTTTTAGAAGGCTTATTTATTATTTTATGATCTATATTATATTAAAGAATACTATACTAAAGAATAGAGAAAAGATCCAGGCAGAAGGCTAAAAGATAATAAAGAAACACTCGTGACTGCTTCCAGGGTACCAATACAGCCTGGCCATGATTGGTCATTAAATGAAAACAATTCACATGTTGGATAAACAATCTCCAACCATGTTTCAAAGCAGCAAAACACAGGAGAAGCAAATCAGATAATTATCATTTTCTGGTTGTTTTGTTGGTTTTGTTTTTATTTTTTTGAGGCTTCTCATCTTCCCAGGAGGAGAATCCTGGGCAAAGAATTTTTTCAGAAAATATGACGGTGACAGATGGATGTGTTGATATCCTGGGAGGGAGAACAAACATGGAATTAAACTCCAAGGAGTTGGTGAAGGCAAATGTTGGATGGACAGGCCTAATCCTGGGGTTTTTAGGTATGGGAGGAAATACAATTTTCCTCACATTTCAGCATTTGGCTCCATTTCTGTGCCCTCATGAGCCATAATTTCCCCAAGAAGAGCAGCCCTGCCAGGGTTCTCTGGCTCAGAGAGAGGCTCTGCCCTTGTCCTTTGTCATCTTTGCCATCTTTGTCATCCCACTGGAATGGCTTTGCCAGGCTGGGGATGCTGGCCTGGCTCCCTCCTGCATTCCTGGAGCTTCTCCCTCCAGTTCTGGTCAGGGCTTTGCTCCCCCTCAGCCCTTTGGGGGCTGCAGAATCACTGGGAAGGGCTGCCAGCTCCACATGGGAACCACAAACGGGATTTTAATGAGAGAGAAGCAAAAAAAGGGACAAGATTCCCATTCCCAGCAGCCTCCCCTAGGAATGTCCTCCCACCCTGCCCAGCTGTGGTGTGAGGGGTGGACACAGGGCTGGCCAAGCTGCCCAAACCCCATTAGTAAATTGTGGGTGAAATTAAACACAACGCATTCACAACTCTGCCTTGTTGTTCTTTCTAACCAGTTTTGGAAGCAGGAGCTGAGATTTGCAGGAGGATCTTTTCTGATTGAAATTTCAATTTTCTGCTGCTGCTTATCCTGAGAAGACCCAAATTATTCCATTTTTCTGCCAGCACCTCGAGCCCATTCTCTGCAGCTGTTCTCTGCTGTTTCCCTCAGTGCTGGAATCCTCGACCTGCCCCAGATTTCTTTTCCTGATTCCTCATCCACCCTGTGGGTGTTTCATTCACAGCCAACGTGTCAACGTCCCAGTTCTGTGTCAGGAATGTCAGGCTTTGACTGGAAGCAGATTCCAGCACAAAGACCCAGCCAAAAGGTCACAATTTGTGAAGTTTGTAAATTATGAAACAGTGGAAACTTGGTTTTTCCTGGGATTCTTGCATGCTTGAGTCGCAGAGAATACTGGAAAGAATTTAACTGTGAAATTATAACAATAACTTCACAGATTTTTGTTTTATTTTTACCAAAAAATCAGCAGATTTTTTCCAAGTTTAGAATGCTGGAGGTCACTGTGGTGTTCACAACCTGCTGGGGTGTTCCCTCACCACACAAAATGAGTTTTTTCCCTGTTTTTTTCCCCAAGGAATGGGTCCCATCCACCTGAACGAGATCGACTGCACGGGCTTCGAGAAGTCGGTCACGGACTGCAAGTTCAACACCGAGTCCCAGGGCTGCAACCACGAGGAAGATGCTGCTGTGAGGTGCAATGTGCCAGCCATGGGCTTCCAGAACCAGGTGAGGAGCTGAGGGACCCAGGTGGGAGGGAATTTTGGGTGGGAATTTTGGGCAGGAATCGTTTCACCCAAGCCGTGAGTATTTAATTCAGGTTTTAACTAAAAAAGGAGGGGAAATGAGGATGAGTGTCCCATTTTATGTGGGTTTTGGGCTCCCCTGAACTCGTCTCATGTGGTGGTGTGCAGGGGTCCCAGGACGAGGGAAGAGATGAGAATCTTGACTCCATGTTTCAGAAGGCTGATTTATTGTTTTATGATATCTATTATATTAAAAGAAAATTATGTATTAAAACTATACTAAAAGAATAGAAGAAAAGATTTCATCAAAAGGCTTGCAAGGAAAGGAATGGAATGATAATAAAATCTTGTGACTGGTCAGACAGTCCCAAACAGCTGGACTGTGATTGACCATTAATTAAAAACAACCCCATGAGACAAATCAAAGATGCACCTGTGGCATTCCACAGCAGCAGATAATTATTGTTTTTAATTAATTAACAACTGGACTGTGATTGACCATTAATTAAAAACAACCCCATGAAACCAACCAAAGATGCACCTCTGGCATTCCACAGCAGCAGATAATTATTGTTTTTAATTAATTAACAACTGGACTGTGATTGACCATTAATTAAAAACAACCCCATGAGACCAGTCAAAGATGCACCTGTGGCATTCCACAGCAGCAGATAATCATTGTTTTTCTTTTCCTCTGAGGCTTCTCAGCTTCTCAGGAGAAAAATCCTGGCAAAGGTATTTTTCATAAAATATCATGGCGACAGTCTCAGAGTCCTGAAAATGAGGAAGGCCAGGTTGGAAGGGGCTTGGAGCAACCTGGGATGGTGGAAGGTCCCTGCTCATGGTAGAGGGTGGCACTGGATGATTTTTAACCCAATTTTTAACTCTTTCCTACACAACCATTCCATGATTCTGTGCTAACTGCATGAACCAAACACAGATTCCTCTGAGTGCTCCTTCCAAATGTCTAAAGGAGCAGGGAAGGGAAGATTTCCCAGGGAATTCCTGCTGCTGGTCCATTGAACTGCCAGGCTTGGCTGGACCATCCCCTGCCAAAGTGGGAGAAGAACTGAACTCCCTGAGCTCAAACCCAGAGGAGATTCCCAGTGCTGCTCCATGCCTGGATGGTTCCCCAGTGCCGTCATTCCCCTTGGGGAGCCCCTCCTGATCCCACACAAAGATGGAACACGGTGCTGCACAGCCAGAATGCCCTGAGTCATTTTTCCTGTGAAAGATTTGGGAATGTGTTCATCTTTTCCTGACTCCTCATCCACCCTGTGGGTGTTTCATTCACAGCCCACGTGTCAATGTCCCAGTTCTATGTCAGGAATGTCAGGCCTTGACTGGAAGCAGATTCCAGCACAAAGACCCAGCCAAAAGGTCACAATTTGTGAATCCCAATGTGGTCAATGCCCACAGCTCTTCTTTCTGCCAGTCAGACTGGGAGGGAAATCCCTCACCAGGGTTTCTCCAGCTCCGTGTTAAAGGGGGAGTTTTCTGCTGTGCAGCACCCAGGCCACTTCCAGCTGGGGACATCCAATGATTTCCAAATTTTTGAGGGAACAAAATCTTCTTCCCCACCTGTTTCCCCTTCCCTTGGAAGTTTTCAGTGGATTGAGGGGTTTCTGTCCTGCAGCTTCGCCTGAGCGGGGGCCGCAACCCCTACGAGGGGCGCGTGGAGGTGCTGGCCGAGCGCAACGGGACCCTGAGGTGGGGCACGGTCTGCAGCCACAACTGGGGCACCGTGGAGGCCATGGTGGTGTGCAGGCAGCTGGGGCTGGGATTCGCCAGCCATGCCTTCCAGGTGAGCCCTGTCCCACCCTAAACCTAACCCGAAACTTAACCCTAACCCCTAACCCAGCCACGCCTTCCAGGTGAGCCCTGTCCCACCCTAAACCTAACCCTAAACTTGAACCCTAACCCCTAACCCAGACACACCTTCCAGGTGAGCCCTGTCCCACTCTAAACCTAACCCTAAACTTAACCCTAACCCCTAACCCAGCCACACCTTCCAGGTGAGCCCTGTCCCACCCTAAACCTAACCCTAAACTTAACCCTAACCCCTAACCCAGCCACGCCTTCCAGGCGAGCCCTGTCCCACTCTAAACCTAACCCTAAACTTAACCCTAACCCAGCCACGCCTTCCAGGTGAGCCCTGTCCCACTCCTAACCCTAACCCTAAACTTAACCCTAACCCCTAACCCTAACCCAGCCACGCCTTCCAGGTGAGCCCTGTCCCACCCTAAACCTAACCCTAAACTTGAACCCTAACCCCTAACCCAGCCACACATTCCAGGTGAGCCCTGTCCCACCCTAAACCTAACCCTAAACTTGAACCCTAACCCCTAACCCAGCCACACCTTCCAGGTGAGCCCTGTCCCACCCTAAACCTAACCCTAAACTTGAACCCTAACCCCTAACCCAGCCACACCTTCCAGGTGAGCCCTGTCCCACCCTAAACCTAACCCTAAACTTAACCCTAACCCCTAACCCTAACCCAGCCACGCCTTCCAGGTGAGCCCTGTCCCACCCTAAACCTAACCCTAAACTTAACCCTAACCCTAACCCTAACCCAGCCACGCCTTCCAGGTGAGCCCTGTCCCACCCTAAACCTAACCCTAAACTTAACCCTAACCCCTAACCCAGCCACACCTTCCAGGTGAGCCCTGTCCCACCCTAAACCTAACCCTAAACTTAACCCTAACTCCTAATCCTAACCCTAACCCAGCCACGCCTTCCAGGTGAGCCCTGTCCCACCCTAAACCTAACCCTAAACTTAACCCTAACCCCTAACCCAGCCACGCCTTCCAGGTGAGCCCTATCCCACTCCTAACCCTAACCCTAACGCTAACCCCAACCGTAACCCTAACCTTAACACTAACCCTAACTCTAACCCTAACCCCAACCCTAACCTTAACCCCAACCCTAATCTTAACCCTAACCCAGCCCCTGCCTGGGCCTCACATCTGGATGGGTGGGCTGGGGGTGCTGGAGGAGGAGGAGGAGGAGGAGGAAGGGTCGTTCCAAAAGGAGATCCAAGGTTGGAGCTGGAAAGACCCCAAGAGTAAAATCTCCTTGTACAACACCTACATGGAGGTAGGGACTTGGAGTAGATGGAGCTGTGGAGGATAAAAAGTGAGGGAACTTCATCAGGAGCTGGAATGATGGGATAAGGGGGAATGGCTTCCTCCTGCCAGAGGGCAGGGTTGGATGGAATACTGGGAATAAATTCTGCCCTGGCTCTGTGGTGAGGAATTCCCAGAGGAGCTGTGATTGTCCCATCCCTGGAAGTGTCCAAGGCCAGGTTGGAGCAACCTGAGATAGTGGGAGGTATCCCTGCCTGGGTGGGACTGGATGAGTTTTAAGATTTTTAAGGATTTGGTGATAAACATTCTGCTTCCCTGAGTTCTCTGTTGTTTTCTCACAGCTCAGGTTTCCTGACATTCACCAATCCCTCCTTGGGCTGGTGGCTGCATGCAGGTTCTTGTCCCTCCCTGAAATGCAGAGGTCAGGTTCAAACTGGGGTCAGGTCTCCTGAAAAAACGGGATTTTGCCCCTGGAGTTGCTCCAGGGCAGCTCCATGAATTGATGGTATTCCCTGCTCCTCCCTGCTGCTTCTGCATGGCCAGGAGTGACCCCTCAGTCCTGCCCCACCCTGGGAGTGTCCCAGGCCAGCTTGGAGCACCCTGGGATAATGGAAGGTGTCCCTGCCCACGGCAGGGGTGGAATGGGATAAAATGGGATTTAAGGTCCATATTCCCATATGGTGAATTGTTCCCCCCCAGGCTTTTCCTGCTCAAACTCAGAGTAGGATTAGATTGGATATTCAGGACAAATCCTTCTCTGGGAGGGTGGGGAGGGGCTGGAATGGATTCTCTACAGAAGCTGTGGCTGCCCCATCCCTGGAAATGTTCAAGGTCAGATTGGACAGGGCTTGGAGCAAGCTGGGATAGTGGGTGGTGTCCCTGCCCAGGTGGGACTGGATGAGATTTAAGATATTTAAGGATTTCATGATAATCCCAAATTATTTGGATTATTAATGCTTCCCTGAGTTCTCTGTTGTTTGCTCACAGCTCAGGTTTCCTGACATTCACCAATCCCTACGTGGGCTGGTGGCTGCATGCAGGTTCTTGTCCCTCCCTGAAATGCAGAGGTCAGGTTTAAACTGGGGTCAGGTCTCCTGAAAAAATGGGATTTTTCTCCTGGAGCTGCTCTGGTGCAGCCCTGGATGCAGCTCCATGAATTGTTGGTATTCCCTGCTCCTCCCTGCTTCTGCACGGCCAGGAACGGCACCTCAGCTCTGCCCCACCCCTGGGAGTGTCCCAGGCCAGACTGGACAGGGCTTGGAGCGAGCCGGGCTGGTGGAAAGTGTCCCTGCCCATGGGATGAGCAATCCAAACCATTCCATGACCTCTGCCACCCTGGGCTCATGGACAGATCCCAGCCCTTCTCCACGGCCAGGGAAGGATCTGCAGGTCCTCAGGGGACACTCAGGGCTGGGACACCCAGCGGGAAGGAGGCTGGAGCTGCCCATGTGCTGCTGGGGCCATTCCCTGCTCCAACTCCTTCCTCCAGCTGATTTCCCCCATCAAACCCCGGGAGCTGAGGATCTCCACATCCCTGAGCGTGGCCTTTCCGACTGCCTGCCTCTGTTGACACAGCCCTGGGAGTCCAGCGAGGAAAAGGCATTTTTTCCCTGAGCTGAGGCTGCTGGAATTTGGAACAGAAAAGGCTCTTATGCTGCCCCAGCTCTGGAGCATAAAGCCCCAGTGTGCAGAACAGGGCAGCCCTGTGTGCTCCCAGCCTTCCCAAACAGCCGGGGGCAACGGGAGCCGGGGGACACCGGGGGTTTCTTTTCCTGGAAACTGCTCCCAGCTCGGGCACGGACAGATCTCGGAGGGTTTTTTTAGATTCTCTCTCCCCTCCCCTTCTCCCACGTTCTGGGGTTTGGGAGTTGATGTTGTGTCATTCCCGTGAGTTTGATAAAACTGGAGGATGAGGAGAGGAGAGGAGAGGAAGTTTCATCAGGAACTGGAATGGTGGGAGAAGGGAGAATGGCTTCCCACTGGCAGAGGACTGAGTTAGATGGGATATTGGGAATGAATTCTTCCCTGCCAGAGGACAGTTAGATGGGATATTGGGAATAAATTCTTCACTGACAAAGGACAGAGTTAGATGGGATATTGGGAATAAATTCCCCACTGCCAGAGGAAAGAGTGAGATGGGATATTGAGAATAAATTCCCCATTGCCAGAGGACAGAGTTAGATGGGATATTGGGAATTAATTCTTCGCTTTCAGAGGACAGAATTAGATGGGATGTTGGGAATAAATTCCCCACTGCCAGAGGACAGAGTTAGATGGGATATTTGGAATTAATTCTTCCCTGCTAGAGGACAGAGTGAGATGGGATATTGAGAATAAATTCTCCCCTGGAACAGCGGTGAGGTCCTGGTATGAAATTTCCAGAGAAGTTGTGGCTATCCCTGGAAGTGTCCAAAACCAGGTTTAAACCACCTGGGATAGTGAAAGGTGTCCTTCTCTATGGCATGGGGTGGGACTGGATGGGATTCAAGGTTTTTAAGGATTTGGTGACAAAACTTCAGCTTCCCTGAGTCCCCTGTTCCAGCATCCTTTGTTGGACTATGTGGGGTCTTGCCCTGATCTTCCCTGGTGGAGAATCCCCATTTTAGGCAGGTAAATATCACCCTAAGAGCCACTAAACCCCAAGGAATGTGTGAAACACCATTTCCTGCCATTTTTTTTGCCCAGGAAACGTGGTACTGGCACGGGGACGTCAGCGCCGACGACGTGGTGATGAGCGGGGTGAAGTGCTCGGGGACGGAGATGTCGCTGTCGCACTGCCGGCACGACGGGGCCCACGTGTCCTGCCCCAGGGGAGGGGGGCGCTTCGGGGCCGGCGTGTCCTGCTCCGAGAGTGAGTGACCCGGGATCTGCTCACCGGGCCAGGGGACGTGCAGGGCGAACGGGGGAACTGGATGTGCCAAAGCAACACAGAATTGTAACTCCCTGAACCTGAGAGGTTCTGGCTGGGGCTGCTCCATCCCTGGGAGTGTCCAAGGCAGATTGGAGAAAGCTGGGGTTGTGGGAGGTGTCCCTGCCCATGGTGGGGTGGGATGGGATGGGATCCATGGGGCAGGATGGCATGGGATGGGATCCATGAGATGGGATGGGATCCATGGGATGGTATCCATGGGATGGGATCCATGGGATCCATGGGATGGGATAGGATCCATGGGATGGGATGGGATGGGATGGGATGGGATGGGATGGGATGGGATGGGATGGGATGGGATCCATGGGATGGGATAGGATCCGTGGAATGGGATGGGATCCATGGGATGGGATGGGATGGGATCCATGGGATGGGATAGGATCCGTGGAATGGGATGGGATTCATGGGATGGGATGGGATGGGATCCATGGGATGGGATGGGATCCATGAGATGGGATGGGATCCATGGGATGGGATCCATGGGATGGGATGGGATCCATTGGATGGGATCCATTGGATGGGATCCATGGGATCCATGGGATGGGATCCATGGGATGGGATCCATGGATGGGTTGGGATGGGATCCATGGGATGGGTTGGGACAGGACGAGACGGGATGGGACAGCACAGCACGGCACAGCATGGCATGGCATGGCATGAGATTTAAGGTCAACTACTCCCATATGGTCAATGGTTCCACCCCAGGCTTTTCCTACTCAAACTCAAGAGTGGGATTCATTTGGATATTCAGGAGAAATTGTTCTTTTTGGGAGTGGTGAGGGAACTTCTGGCTGGCTGGGTGCTGCACTGGGCCCGTGCAGACATGTCCAGGCCTGCAGGAGCTCTGGTGGTGCTGGGATGGAGCTTCCCCCCATAACAGGGGCTGCTCCTCAGGTTTCCCTCTGTGGAGAAGCTTTGAGGCGATGGTGAAGGAAAGGAGTCAGTTCTGATGGAGGGTTTGGACCCAGAGCTTTATTCTGGCCCACAGGCCTCTGAATGCAGCACCAGCTCCAACAGAACTCCCTGAGCCCGTGGTTGCTGCTCCTTTGAACCCCGGGGAGAGGGGCAGGGAAGGGGCAGGGAGCCACCAGGCAGGGACAGAAGGGGAGGGACAAAGGGACAAAGGACACCTGGATGGCCCAATGCCCCCTCCAAAGGAATAGAGGGCATCCTTTGGATCTGCCAATCCAGGACTGACAGACAGGGATTGTCAGGGGGAAGGGAAGGGAAGGGAAGGGAAGGGAAGGGAAGGGAAGGGAAGGGAAGGGAAGGGAAGGGAAGGGAAGGGAAGGGAAGGGAAGGGAAGGGAAGGGAAGGGAAGGGAAGGGAAGGGAAGGGAAGGGAAGGGAAGGGAAGGGAAGGGAAGGGAAGGGAAGGGAAGGGAAGGGAAGGGAAGGGAAGGGAAGGGAAGGGAAGGGAAGGGAAGGGAAGGGAAGGGAAGGGAAGGGAAGGGAAGGGAAGGGAAGGGAAGGGAAGGGAAGGGAAGGGAAGGGAAGGGAAGGGAGAGGTGACTGAAACACCTGGGAGGGAATCTTCAGGAGAGGGACCTGAGGTTCTGGGGTAAACCTTGAAATCACACCGCAACACTTTTGGGGTGATTTTATTTCATTTACCCCACCCATTGCTCACCGCAGCCGCCCCTGACCTGGTGCTGAACGCGGAGCTGGTGGAGCAGACGGCCTACCTGGAGGACAGGCCCATGTTCCTGCTGCAGTGTGCCCTGGAGGAGAACTGCCTGGCCAGCTCGGCCCACAACACCTCGCTGACCTCGGGCTACCGGCGCCTGCTGCGCTTCAGCTCCCAGATCCACAACAACGGCCAGTCCGACTTCAGGCCCAAGAACGGCCGCCACGCCTGGGTGTGGCACGACTGCCACCGGTGGGTGCCACACCCGGGCTCCCTGCCACCCCCTGGACCCCCAGCCCCTCCTGCTGCCATGGGGAAGTCTTGTCCCAGCTTTGTTCCAGTTTTTTCCTGGTTTTGTCCCAGTTTTGTCACAGTTTTTTCCAGTTTTGTCCCAGTTTTGTCCCAGCTTTGTCCCGGTTTTTCCCAGCTTTGTCCCGGTTTTATCCCAGTTTCATCCCCATTTTTCCCAGTTTCATCCTGGTTTTGTCCTGGTTTTGTCCCAGTTTTCTCCCGGTTTTATCCCAGTTTCGTCCCAGTTTTTCCCAGTTTCATCCCGGTTTTGTCCCACTTTTTTCTCAGTTTCGTCCCAGCTTTGTCCTGGTTTTGTCCCAGTTTTGTCCCAGGTTTGTCCCAGTTTTGTCCTGGTTTTGTCCTGTCCTGCTTAAAAACCTTAACCTTAACCCTTAAACCTTAAAAACCTTAAACACCAGAGTGGTAAATCTTAAATCTTAGATTTCTTTATAATCTTCCCAAAGAGCTGAGATGTGCAGGTAGCACTGAAAAAGGGGAAACTTGGAGCAATTTTGGACACGGTGGAAGGGAGGTGGGATGGGAAAGGGTGAGGGAGAGGCCAGGAGCCATCTGTGCTCCAAACTGGAACCAGTTTAGATGGACAGGGATGAACTCAATCCCTCTTCAATCTTTCCAGTCTGTGAACAGCAGAGTGTAAACAGCCCAGGGAGTGACTCAGGCATAGCTCAGAATCTGAGTTAGAGAAGCTCAAACTCGCATCAAATTCATTGATTTGAGCCAAATCTGCCTCAAAACATCAGCCTGGCCTTGGCCTTGGGCCTCTGCTCTGCCTCCTGCCCTGGGACCTCCTGTTTGGATGTGGAAGTAGAATAAAAATGGGAAAGACCCCAAGCAGGGAGTGAAAAATGATTTCATTTTTCATTCTGGCAGATGGCAATTTCTGGATTGTTTTGGTTTTTTTTAGAGAGGGGAAACGCAGGAAAAATTTCCTCCCCTTCCCCCTTTGCTCATGCCCATCTGTAAATCCATGAGCAATGGTGGTGATTGGAAGTGTTTCAGCCTTGATTATTTTTACAGCTGGAAAGGAGTGGATTTATGCCCGTTTTTCTCCTTTTATTTTATTTTATTTTTTTTTTAATCTTAAGCAACTGGTTCTGAGTTAGGCCCTGTCTGAGCCTTGGCTGAGCTGAGCTTTGCAGCTGGGCCCTGCTGGGTCTCAGTGCAGGGTTCCAGGGCTGGCATGGGCATTCCCAAAGCTGGGATAGGCATTCCCAAAGCTGGGATAGGCATTCCCAAAGCTGGGATAGACATTCCCACACCTGGGATAGGCATTCCCAAAACTGGGACAGGCATTCCCAAAGCTGGGATAGGCATTCCCAAAGCTGGGATAGACATTCCCACACCTGGGATAGGCATTCCCAAAACTGGGACAGGCATTCCCAAAGCTGGGATAGGCATTCCCAAAGCTGGGATAGACATTCCCACACCTGGGATAGGCATTCCCAAAACTGGGACAGGCATTCCCAAAGCTGGGATAGACATTCCCACACCTGGGATAGACATTCCCAAAGCTGGGATAGGCATTCCCAAAGCTGGAATACACATTCCCAAATCTGGGATTCACATTCCCAAAGCTGGGATAGGCATTCCCAAATTTCAGGTAGGCCTTCCCAAAGCTAGGATAGGCATTCCTATAGCTGGGATACCCATTCCCAAAACTGGGATACCTATTCCCAAAGCTAGGACAGACATTCCCAAAGCTGGGACAGACATTCCCAAATTTGAGATAGGCATTCCCAAAGCTGGGACAGACAATCCCACACCTGGGACAGACATTCCCAAAGCTGGGATAGGCATTCCTATAGCTGGGATACCCATTCCCAAAACTGGGATACCCATTCCCAAAGCTAGGACAGACATTCCCAAAGCTGGGATAGACATTCCCAAAGCTGAGATAGGCATTCCCAAATCTGGGATTCACATTCCCAAAGCTGGGATAAGGCATTCCCAAATTTGAGATAGGCATTCCCAAAGCTGAGATACACAATCCCAAAACTGGGATACCCATTCCCAAGCTAGGACAGACATTCCCAAAGTTGGGATAGGCATTCCCAAAGTTGGGACAGACATTCCCAAATTTGAGATAAGCATTCCCAAAGCTGGAATGGGCATTCCCATAGCTGGGTTACACATTCCCAAAGCTGAGATAGGCATTCCCAAAGTTGAGATACACAATCCCAAAGCTGGGATAGGCATTCCCAGTGCTGGGATAGACATTCCCAATGCTGGAATACCCATTCCCAAAACTGGGATACCTATTCCTAAAGCTGGTACAGACATTCCCAAAGTTGGGATAGGCATTTCCAAAGCTGGAACAGACATTCCCAGTGCTGGGACAGACATTCCCAAAGCTAGAACAGACATTCCCAAAGCTAGAACAGATATTCCCAAAGTTGGGATGCCCATTCCCAAAGCTAGAACAGATATTCCCAAAGCTGGGATACCCATTCCCAAAGTTGGGATGCCCATTCCCAAAGCTGGGGCGGAACAGTAAATTAATGATCCCTTGGGATAATTGTCCCTGTCTGTCCCCACAGGCACTACCACAGCATGGAG